>NC_081293.1:197219545-198469545 GCF_030435805.1 Mustela lutreola
TAGTGGGGAGTCTGCGTCTCCCTCTTCCTGCTGCTCCCCCTGCTTGAGCTTTCTCTCTCTCTGACAAATAAAATAAAATCTTAAAAAAAATGAAATATAGATTAACTTGTAGTTTTAAAAATAGTACAGGGCAGTGTATCAATAGTAATGTCTTACAGTAGTAATATCTTACATAAACCTACTACAATATCAAAACCAAGAAATTGAAATTGATAGACTCCATAGATCTTATTCCGATTTTTACCAGTTTAACAAGCACTTGTGTGTGTGTAGTTCTATTCAACTTTATTACATGTGTAGATTTGTGTAACCAAAACCACAGTCAAAATACAGAGCTGTCCCATCACTGTAGAGGTCTTCTCATTTATCCTTTTACTTCCTTTCATTTTTTGAACACTTTTTTGCTGAATTTAAAATTTTAGGTGGACAGTATGTGTTTTGTGTATGTGTGTGTTTTAGTACTTTAAAGTTGTTCCATTTTCTTCTGCCTTCCAATTTTCTCTAGTGAGAAATCAGTGATTATTTTGTTATTTCCTCAATGTAATACCTGCTTTTAAGGCTAAAATTTTGTTTATTTCTTTTTAAAGATTTTTTAAATTTGAGAGTGAGCATGGGCAGGGGAGAGGGGCAGAGGGAGAGGCAGAAGGGGCCTCCCAGCTCAGCAGAGAGCCCAACACGGGGCTCAGTCGCAGGACCCTGGGATCATGACCTGACCTGAAGGAAGATGCTTAACCAAATGAGCCATCCAGGCACCCTAAGAGTACAAAATTTTATATTTTCTCTTTATTTTTGGTGTTCAGAGTTTATGATGTGTTTGTGTGTAGTTTTCTTTGCCTTTGTGCTGTGTAAAATTTACTGAACTATTTTTGATCTGATTTAGAAAACTTCCCAGTCAATATTTCTTTAAATAGTTTTTCTGTCCCATACTCTGTCCTTTTACTTTGAGACTCCAGTTTCACACATGTTAGATGCTTTGATAGCTTTCTGCCAGTCATTGAGCCTCTGTTTTTTTCTGTATTTCACCCCCCTTCCTAATTTAGTGATTTTTAAAAAATTGGGTAACATTTTTCTTTTTTACGATTTGCCTTTTATTCTCTTTTGTAGTTTCTCTTTTCTCCTGAAATTCTCTTCTCTCTACCCCATATACCCTTATTTTCTCTAGGTTAACAAACTTATTATTATTTTTAAATCCGCTAACTGTAGCATCTGGAGCATTCACAGGTCTGCTTTTATTGAGTGACTTTTCTCTTGATTATAGGTTGTTTAGTTCTCACATCTAATACTTTTTGTAGTGGACATTATGGATGATGTAAAAATTTTGGATTCTGAGAATGAGCTTTATTTTAATACTTGTATATGGCAAAATGTATGGAGCAAAGTTCTTTTTTTTTCCCACATGAATATCCAATTGTTCCAGCACCAACTGTTGAAAAGACTTCCCTTTCTCCACTGAATTGTCTTTGTATCTTTGTCAAAATTCAGTTGCGCATATATGTGTGAGGCTATTTCTGGACACTCTTTTGTTCCATTGATGTATTTTTCTGTCTTTACATCAACACTATACTGTCTTGATTATTGTAGCTTTATAATCTTGAAATCTGGTCATTTTATCCCTCCAAACTTGTTCTTCCTTTTCAAAGTGGTTTAATCTAGTCCTTTGCATTTTCATATGAATTTTAGAATCCACTTGTCACTTTCTACAAAAAGTCCTGCTGGGATTTTGATTGGCATGGTTTTGAATCTATAAATCAGTTTGGGGAGGAATCACATTTTAGCAACATTGAGTCTTCTGACCCATGCATAAGCATGAGATAATAGAAAAAAAAAAAATATATATATATATATATATATGCATGCATGCTTTGGTTCCTGGCACAGAACTCATAAAATACTTTTAACTTACTAAGTAAAAACATTAGGAGCAGGGGTACCTGCTCAGTCAATAAGTGTCTGCCTTTGGTTCAGGTTATGATCCCAGAGTACTGGGATCAAGCCCCGTATCGGGCTCCCTGCTCTGCGGGAAGCCTGCTTTACTCTCTTCCACTCCCCCTGCTTGTGTCTTTCTCTGTCACTGTGTCTTTCTCTGTCAAATAAATAAACAAAATCTTAAAGAATTAGGAGGAGCATTTCTTGTCCTAATATTTGTCTTTGACTCCATCCCTGACACAGGGTTCCTAAAACCCTCATAAATTTCTAAGGTGAGAAGAGTACCTTTTGTTCTAATGAGGAGACTCTGCGTGGGCCCTAGAAAGACCAATCCATGATCAGAAGCTTGGAATTTTCAGCCCTCCCCACCCATCTTCTTCAGAAGGGGAGAGGCACTGGAAATGGAGTTAATAATTGATCATGCCTATGTAGGGAGGCCTCTGTAAAATCCAGTAGTACTGGGTCAGAGAGCTTCTGGATTGGTGAACTTGTGGAGGTGCTGGGAGAGTGACACCCCTTCCCTCATACCTTGTCCTATGCACCTTTTCTATTGGGTTGTTAATCTGCGTCCTTTAAGTGTCCTTTAATAAACTGGTAAATGCATTTCCTTGAGTTCTGTGAGCTGTTCTAGCAAACTAATTGAACCCAAAGAGATGGTTGTGGGAATATCTGATTTATAGCCGCTGAGTCAGAAGCACAGGTCACAACATGGACCTACAGTTGGCATCTGGGTGAGGGTGGGGCAGTCCTGTGGGATCGAGCCCTTAGCCTGGTGCTCTCTCCAGGCAGATAGCATCAGAATTGAATTGGCTTCTTGGACTCACCACCAAGAATGGTTTGCTGGTTTTGGGGGAGAAACATCACACATTTTGGTGACCAGAAGTATCAGAAGTGTCCTGTATGAACAGTAAAGGAAACTCACAAGAGAGAAACACAGTAGAGAACTGGATTTTCCTCTACTCAGAAAGGAAGATCTGAGTTTTTCCATTACAGTAAGGGACCTCACTCTACTTAGGTCTCCATTAATTTCCCAGCAATATTTAGTATTTTTCACTGTACAGGCTATAAATATCTGTTATAAAGTATAAGTATTTTGTATTTTGATACTGTTATAAATGGGATTAAAACATTTTCAATTTTTTAAAAAATGATTTTATTTATTTATTTGACAGAGAGAGAGATCACAAGTAGGCAGAGAGGCAGGCAGAGAGGGGGAGAAAGCAGGCTCCCTGCTGAGCAGAGAGCCCGATGCGGGGCTCGATGCCAAGACCCTGAGACCATGACCTGAGCCGAAGGGAGAGGCTTTACCCACTGAGCCACCCAGGTGCCCCAGAACGTTTTCAATTTTTGATTGCTTCTTGCTAGTACACAGAAATACAATGATTTCTGATTATTGATCTCTTATCCTAAAACTGCTAAACTTATTAGTTTCAGTAGATTTTTCATAGAGTTTATTGGTTTTTCTGCAGGGGTGATAAGGTAGTTACTTGTAACATGTCATTTTGTGTGCTTTCAATATAATTTTCTTGCCTTGTTACACTATAATGTTGAATAGAAGGGGTGAGAATGGATATCCTTATCTTGTCTTTGATTTAGGGGGTACGCAGCCCAAATTTCACCAATAAGTGTGGTGTTTATTTGATAAGATACAATTGGATTAGATTCTCAGACTTCAGCAAGAGATTGCTACATCTTAAAATCATTACAAAAAAAGAGAAATGTTGTCTGGTATGCCATTTCTCGAGAAATGCTGAGCACCAAGGGAAGGACTTCAGTTTCGAATGAGTGCCCTGGGTTTGAATTCCTGCTCTGCCTCCTGAAGTGTGCATAGCCTTGGGTAAACTACCTTACCTTCTCGTGCCTCCCAGACCTGCAGTGATCTAACTGTGGGGGACGGCTTGGTGTGTTATCTTGTCCCTTCCCCTCACCTTCCCTCTTTGCTGGGATTGGATTAAATGCTTGATTCTGTCCTCAGTGTGACATACAGTGTATGATAGGACATTGAATACGAAGTTTCCTCTTAATCTTGTTTTCCAGTTATTCTGTGACATTGACTTCTCCCTGAATTATTTCATAATAGTAGTTTATTTCTTGTTACTTGTTCTTAATATGTGGTTTTGGTTAAAGATTTCATTTCTAAGGAGAAGCCAATTTTCCTTTGGTTTTAATGGAGGGAAGATTAACTGGATAAATCTTTTGAAATTAAAGCAACTCAACCAAAACACAAACATGAAAGGAGTATCAAATGCTTCCCTGAACTAGAAGGGTACCCGTCCCAGAACCAATAAAGCTGGGAGGGCTCTCACTGCTTGACCTTGAAGGAGGTAGCCCAGAAAAAAAGAAAATCAACTGCCTTAGTTAAGAGAAGAGAGGAACAGCCAGCTGGAGAGGAACCAACCAGCCTTGGAGGCAGCTCTTGGCTGGGGGAAGAAAGCAGTCTGATCTCAGTGTGTAGAGCACAGGTCTTCCCTGAACTGGGCAAAGCCAGGCTTGGTTCATAAGTCTCCTTTGTTAGTCGGATGTGAGCATGACCAAGGTCAGGGTCAAACAGGAAACTTACAATAGGGGTTAGATGTTTAAAAAAAAAAAAAAAAAAAAAAAACTGGCTATGTGCCCCGATAAACTACAAGAAAGAAGCCAGCTTGAATTTATTGTGCATAAGAAAATTTGGCTGTTAATTTCCTTCCATGGGGATTAAAATTTTTTAAGATTAATGCAAGCATAAAATTAGTCAACTGTCAGTGGTTCAAGAAAATTTGTCATTCAGTATATCATACACTGAATGGTAAAAATATTTAAACCAGATAATTTAGGGAATAAGCTGTGTGCCCTGGTTCGACAGTGGATTACCTTATAGAACTTAGCTTAGCAATACATGAATTCTAAACTGAAATATCCCATTCTAATTCTAAATATCCCATCCCAATTCTAAACTGAAATAAACAGAAATATCCCATTCTGATTCAGAGTATAACTTTATCTCAGTGTTTGCTGAGACATAGAAGCTTATCAGTAACTTGCCAGCTAATATTAGATAAAGTTCACTGTATTAATACATTGTGTCTGTATGGACAGTTTTATTTCCCACTCAACTGAGCAGATTAGGGCAGGAGTTCCCTGGCTAATTATACAGTTGTTTTCTGGGGAGATCTTGGAAGGTTATTCATGCCCATAGCACTCTTCTGGGGGTTTCTTCCTGCATGGGTTGGCATGGTCTGTGCAATGTGACTTTGTAATTCTGGCCCACTGCTGGCTGGGTCAGGATGGGCACCTGACTCAAGGAGAGCCGATTTATACGTCCATCTGTGGCCGGCTCTAAGTTCCTCTTGAAAGGATCATCTGTATTGCATGGTGATTGGCTTAGTCAGTCTGATCCTTTTGGAGTTTGAATGTAAACCATGAAAAGTGGGCCGTTAGAAGCAGTAGAAGCCAAAAGACCCACAGGGAGATGGAAGCCATGAGCAGCAGAAGGCATAAAGCAGAGAAAGGCACAAGATAGAAACAGTGGGTGCTGCCGCTGTTCCTGGGATGACAGCTGGACCAGAGTGGGAGAGCCATGCTTTGAGATGCCAACCGTGCCAGGCTGAGGTTTCTCTCTGCTTCACCCTTCAAAATAATGTTCCCAGGGCACGGACCTATGGCTTTTTCACAAGATCCAGGACACCAAACAAAGGCTTAGCTTATTTAACTGATCTGTTGTTGGTACAGGCGCACCTGGGAGGTACTGCAGGCTGGGATCCAGACCACTGCAGTAAAGCTGATATTGCCATAAAGCGGGTCCAAGGAATGCTTGGTTTCCCAGGGCACAGATGTTCTGTGCACACCCTGCTGCAGTCTGTGAACTGTGCAACAGCACTGTGTCTAAAACGACAACGTACATGCCGTCACTGAAAAAGCCTTTATTGCTAAAACATGCGACCCACCATCTGAGCTCTCAGAGGGTTGGTCTTTCTGCGGGTGGCGGGTCTCGGCGGCGCTGCCGGCTGCTGACCCGTCGGGGTGCTGGGCGCTGGAGGCCCGCGGGGCCCTGCGGTTTGTTGCACGGATGGCTCTTCTGTCCCAAACGGTTGCGGTTGCTCGGCGTGAGGCGGTGCCGCCCAATGGCGTTTAACCCACAGAACTGCCTTCAGAGCTGGAGTCCGTCCCCTCGAGCCCTGCCGCTGCTTCATCCACACGGCTCCGTGGTGTTCTGATCCGTCTGTCGTGGCTCCCAGCGGCAGCTCAGGAAGCCCCTCGCTCTGCTCCTCCCGAGGAAGCCCCCCACGTGCGGTCCCGTCTGACCCTGAGCTTGCCCCAGCTGCGTCCCCTCCTCGGGCTCCACTCCTGCTTCTGGTCTCCTGCGGTTTCCCTGCTGTGGCATCTCCAGAGCCCAGGCAGAGCCAACTTGGCCTGGTTCTTCAGCGCCGCGGGGTCTCAGAGGGTCACGGAGCACTGGCTTCGGCTCCAGGTCACCGGCCGCGTTAGCCCCTCGCGAGAGGGTCGCCTGCTGTGAAGCTCTGAAGCCGGGCGCTGCCTTCTCCTCTCGGGCTGTGAGAGTCCCAGCTGGCATCTTCTTCCAAAAGAAGGCTGTTCCGGCTGCGCTGAAAACCTGTGGTTTAGGGCGGCCCCGTCACCGGTGGTCGCAGCTACATCGTCTGGAAACCTGGCCGCTTCCCCTTGCACTTGGGTGCTGCGGAGATGCCTTCCGTCCTGGGGCCTCCTGAACCCGCCCCGGCCCGCTGCAGACGGTCCTTCTGCAGGTCCTCACCTCCCCGCGGTCCCAGCACAGAAGTTGTCCGGGCCTTGCTCTGGATTAGGCTTTGGCATAAGGGAATGGGTGGCTGGTGTGGTCTCCTGTGCAGACCACTGCCACTGTCTCCAGGCCAACAGCAAGGCTCTCTTGCCTTCTCGTTTTGTGTGCTCACCGAAGTAGCACTTTTAATTTCCTTTAAGAACTTTTCCTTTGCATTCACAACCTGGCTTACTCTTTGGCAGAGAAGGTCTAACTTTTGGCTTACCTTGGCTTTTGATATGCCTTCCTCACCGAGCTTCATCATTCCTAACTTTTTATTTTTATTTATTAATTTTTTAAAATTTTATTTATTTATTTGACAGAGACAGAGATCACAAGAGATCGATCTAAACAGAGAGCCCGATGTGGGACTTGATCCCAGGACCCTGAGACCATGACCTGAGCCGAAGGCAGAGGCTTAACCCACTGAGCCACCCAGGCGCCCCACTCCTAACTTTTGATTTAAAGTGAGAGACATGTGTTTCTTCCTTTTATTTGAACACATAGAGGCCATCATAAGGTTATTAGTTGGCCTATTTTCAATATTGTTGTGTCTCAGGGACTAGGGAGACCTAACGAGAGGGAAGGATGGGGGAAATGGCCAGTCTGTGAAGCAGTCAGAACACACACAACATTTATTAAATTTGCCATCTTATGTGGGTGTTATTTGTGGCACCCACATACGATTACAGTAGTAACATCGAAGATCACGGATCACCATAGCGAATATAGTAATGAAATATTTGAAATACTGTGAGAATTATTAGAAGGTGACCCAGAGACACAAAGGAAGCAAATGCTTTTGAAAAAATCGTGCTACTAGACTTGTTTCATGCGGGGTTGCCACAAACCTTTAATTTGTAAAAAAACAAAACCAAAAATCAATATTGTGAACACCACAAAGGGAAGCACAATGAAAGAAAATAATTATATCACCTGTGGTGGCTCCTGATATCACTGGGTGAGCTTGGTTCAGTGTTGGCCGTCAGTGTTGTCTGTATTTAGTCAGAATATGTACAGAGGGAGAGATGGGAGCAGCAGTGAGTACTACAGGCAAGAAAAATATTAGGGGGTGGGGTAACTAATAATCTGTAAAATTGGAGGATACGTCTTAGAATTTATGACCGTTCATTACTTTTCAAACTTTGGATTGTGTAAGTAGATTTCCACTGAAGAAGAGTTGTTGCTGATGACACAATTTTAGTTTTTTCACTCATGAGCCTCTTTCCCCATTTAAGTAATTTTGCTGCAAATGGGGTAAAGAGCAGAGGCCATGAAGCTTACTCACCATTGGAATGTAAATTGGTACAGCCACTGTGGAAAACAATAATGGAATTTCCTCAAAAACTTAAATATAGAAATATCATAGGATCTAATCATTCCATTATTGGGTATTTGCCAAAGAGATATGTATCCCTATGTTTATTGCCCCATTATTTACAATAGCAAAGGATGAGATAGTGCCATTGGGGGTAGACCATCCCAATGGAAGGCATATGCCAATGACTATGGGTAGAAGGTATTACACAAAGTGGAATAAGTCAGACTGAGAAAGACAAATACCATATAATTCCACTCATAAGTGGAATCTAAAGACAGAAACAAACTAAAACAGAATCAGACTGATAGATACCGAGAACAAATTGATGGTTGCTGGAGCAGGGATGGGGAGCGGGGGGAATAGGTCAGGCAAAATGGATGCAGGGGAGAGGGAGACACAGGCTCCAGTTATGGAATGGGTAAGTCATCGGAATAAAAGACACAGCATAAGGAAAAGATGGTCAATGATACTGTAATAGCAATGTAATAGGACAGACGGTAACTATCCTTTTGGTGAACATAACAGGATGTATAAACTTGTCAAATCACTAGTACACCAGAAACCAGAAGCAAATGCAACTTTGTGTGGCAACTATTAAAAAAAAAGAAAGGATTCCCCACCATTCCTAAGTAGGTCCACACAACTGAAGGCTTAACCTTTGATTCAGGTTTCTTAAGGCACTGTTTCTTAGTCTGCTTGGGATGTTATAACAAAGTGCTGTAGATGGGAGGGCTTGCAAAAATTGCTTTATATCTCTTAGTATGGGAGACTGGAAGTCTCAGATGAAGGTATCAGCATGGTTGGGTGAGGACCCTCTTCTGGGTTGCACAATTCTTACTGTGTGCTCACATGGAAGAAGAAAGAACAAAACTCTTTGGGGTATCTGGGTGGCTCCGTTGGTCAAGCCTCTGGCTCTTGATTTTTGGCTCAGGTCATGATCTCAGGGTTGTGAGATCGAGTCTCATGTCAGGTTCTGTGCTAGGCAGGGAGCCTGCTTAGGATTCTCTTCTCTCCCTCTGCCCCTTCCCACTGTGCGTACATTCTCTCTCTCTCTAAACAAGTAAATAATACTCTTGAAAATGCATTATCTATAGGCAACCACTATTAGTGCTTTGGCATAATGCATTTCTAGGCTTACTTCTAATCACGTGTCGATCTATTTACAGCCTAAAACACGAAATACTTTCCATACCATGTATGCATCTTTCTTTGGCAAATACGCACCCATCTCCAGCATACCTCTATGTAGTAGTCTGTGGTATGACTGACTATATCATGATCTACAACATTAGCAATTTATGGAGATTTACTGGGTTCCAACTGCGTTATATGCATTTTTTCAACTCATTCGTCCACATGCCAGCTTTGTGAGGATAGGTATGATTTGGTTTCCTCACTTGACAAACAGAAACCCGAGGCTTAGGGCTGTCAGTCTAGTAGGCTGCATGTCCGTCAAGGGCAGGCTGGAATGCCAGGAGTCTGACTCTAGCACCCATACTTCTAGCTTCTGTGCTTTTGTGCTTTCTCCCTTTGGGCACTTTGGTGGTTTTCAGGAAGACATATGCCAATGACTATTTTGGTACAAATACAGTTTATTAAATCTGATAAACAGTAAATTTCATAGAACACAATTTTAAAGTAAAACCAATCATATTTCATGCTTTCACACTTAATAAACTCAAGTTAGAGTTTACGCTGATCCTCTTCTTGGTGAGATTGCTGTGTCCATTCTCTCCACTCCCCTCCTGTAGTCAAACCTTCCCGGATCTGGGACACCACATGGTTCTAAGGCTGCTCTGCTTCACAGAGGCCCCTGGCTGAGTTCTCAGCTCCTGGCAGTGTCTCTTCCTCTCCAGGCTTAGCCTCAAGGGGCAGTGCCACCTGCGAGATGAGGACACAGTGCCTTTCCTCCCCAGACCATCTTCTAGGGCCTCTATGACACCTCATCCCCTACACCTTCCCCCATGCCCCAAAGTCATACTATGGGTGCTGCGTAAGACCCAGTCTGCCCCTTTCCCTAGTCAGAAAATGGTCACTCCCCCTTGCAGAAGAGCACAGCACCTCCCCTTGCAAAAGTTATTTCTAGCAACTGCTAGCTAGGTGTAACCTGAACCCAATACAATGCTTCCTGGACTGGCAAAATGTTCGATTGCAATGCTAAATGAGATGGCAGATATGTTCCAATTTGATTCAGATTATCTCTGAGAAATGGCCAGTTTAATCCAGATTTCCTAAGATGATGCTCTAAGGGCACTCTCATTGAGGCTTCTGAATGTGTTACATCGGCTGGTAGAAATCTAGGAAATGTACTTAGAAGGGGAGCAAATTGATTCTTCTCCCCGGGAGGGATCAGTACATACTTACCAATTCCAAGTGTTCAAACAAGAGCATAGGTAACCCCAGAAGGGTGCAAAAGGTTTCCAAGAGACTTAAAGAGGGTCAAATTCCAGATTTTCAACTTAAATGTATCCTGTTTCCTAGATGGGTCTGCTTCGGAATATGCCCGAGTTCATTGTCATTCTTTTCCCACTCTACAGAAGTTAGGTAGCCCCTTCACCAGTCCTAAATCTTACCAGGTCGCACTGTCCCATGCATACAAAATATTGGAGCACCAGATCAAGGGAAAAACTCCTTTAGTGATTAATGGAAGCATCACAGACCCTTAGAACTTTATATATTCTTTATATATATATATATATATATATATTTTCTCTCTCTCTATATATATATATATTCTTTATATATTCATACATGTTCATGTTAAGATTGAAGCCTGGTGTTGTAAGTGAGGCATTTGGGCCTGAGTTGCAGTGTTCGGAAATAATATGGGAAAGGGCAGTAAGAACAACAATTTTCATTTATTTCGTCTTCCAGTCCCTGGATTGTGGCTAACATATATCAGTTCTGAGGGAGATTTTTATGAGCGCAAAGCAATAAGAACATCAATAATAAATCCCCCCAAAACCAAGTTTTGGGAAAAAACCCAAACTTTTCAGAACATAATTCTTTTCAATTTCTCTCAATATTCATCTCTCAGTTGTTTCATTAACTAGGAAGAAAAGAATCTGAAACAGCCAGAGCAGTATGATAATTAAGCTGATTCCATTAAAGGTCACTGAAGAATTTCTTAAACCACCAAAATTCTCCATATACATTGGATAGAAACCAAGGATAAAACTTTTATATTTCTTTCAGGGTTGGTATGCATTGTTCAAAAATGTTAAAAACCCCTTTTATCAAATCATCATGAAATAGTTATATGTACTTAGCCATTTTAATTTCGTCTTTTAAAATGTTTAAAATTTCCTACTTCCAAAGAGCAAAAAATAGAATTACATGCTAGCTGCTGGACCAATTAGTGCTAGTGTTATGTAGTCATATTCTTTTATTTAATTTGAACACTTTTAATCCCAGTATAGTTAATAGGCAGTGTTAAATTAGTTTCAGGTGTAAAATATAGTAATCCAACAATTCTATAGAGTACTCAATGCTCATCAATGTAAGTGTACTTTTTTTTTTTTTTTTTTAAAAAGAACATACATACAGACGGTGGGGAGAGGCAGAGGGAGATGGAGAGAGAGAATCTTAAGCAGGCTCCATGGCCAGCATGGAGCGTGACATGGGGCTCAATTTCACAACCCTGAGATCATGACCTGAGTCAAAATTAAGAGTCCAGAGTTCAATGAACTGAGCCACTCAGGTGCCCATGATTAGTGTACTCTTAATCCCCTCCTCCCTCCCATTTGGTAAACAGCAGTTTATTCTCTATAGGTAAGGGTCTGTTTTTTGGTTAGTCTCTTTTTTTCATTTTGTCTCCTTTGTCTCTTTGTTCATTTGTTTCTTGCATGCCACACATGAGTGAACTCATTGAGTATTCGTCTTTCTCTGATTTATTTCACTTAACATCATGTGCTCTAGCTTCAGCTATGTTGCTGTAAATGTCAAGACTTCATTCCTTTTTTTTTTTTTAAAGATTTTATTTATTTATTTGATAGAGATCACAAGTAGGCAGAGAGGCAGGCAGAGAGAGAGAGAGAGAGGAAGAAGCAGACTCTCATTGAGCAGAGAGCCCGATGCAGGGCTTGATCCCAGAACCCTGAGATCATGACCTGCGCTGAAAGCAGAGGCTTAACCCTCTGAGCCACCCAGGCACCCTAAGACTTCATTCTTTTTCTAGCTAACTAATATTCCATTAAAAAAAAAATATATATATATATATATATATATAAATAATACTACATCTGGACACATGCTGCTTCCATAATTTGGCTATTGTAAGTAATGTTGCAATAAACATAGGGGTATATATATCTTTTTGATTTAGTGTTTTTGTACTCTTTGGGCAAATACCCAGTAGTCTGATTACTGGATCATATAGTAGTTCTATTTTTAACTTTTTAAGAAATCTCCATACTGTTTTCCACAGTGGCTATGCCAGTTTGCATTCCCACCAATAGGGCATGGGTGTTTCTTTTTCTCCACATCCTCGCCAACACTTGTTTTTTGTGTTTTTGATTTTAGCCATTCCAACAGCTGTGAGGTGATAGCTCATTGTAGTTTTGATTTGCATTTCCCTGATGATGAGTGATGTTGAGTATCTGTTCATGTGTCTGTTGGTCATCTGGGTGTCTTCTTTGGAGAAATTCCTGTTCATGTCTTCTGCTGGTTTTTAAAAGGTGTTATTTAGGGGTGCCTGGGTGACTCAGTGGGTTGAAGCCTCTGCCTTCGGCTCAGGTCATGATCCCAAGCTCCTGAGATCGAGCCCCGCATCGGACTCTCTGCCCGGGACGGAGCCTGTTTCCCTTCCTCTCTCTCCACCTTCCTCTTTGCCTTTAAAAAAAAAGGGTTATTTATTGTTTTCCTATTTAGTTGTATATGTTCTTCATATATTTCAGATACTAACCCTATATTAGATCATCATTTACAAATATCTTCTCCCCTTCAGTAGGTTGTCTTTTAGTTTTGTTGATTCTTTCCTTTGCTGTGCAGAAGCTTTTTATTTTGATATAGTCCAATAGTTTGTTTTTGCTTTTGCTTCCCTTGCTTCAGGGACATATCTAGAAAGATGCTGCTATGGCTGATATCAGAGAAATTACTCCCTGCACTGTCTTCTAGGATTTTTATGGTTTCAGGTCTCACATTTAGGTCTCTAACACCTTTTGAGTTTATTTTTGTGTATGGTGTAAGAAAATGGTCTAGTTTCATTCTTTTGTATATAGCTGTCCAATTCTCCTAACATTATTTATTGAAGAAACTGTCTTTTTTCTGTTGCATATTCTTTCCCCCTTGGTTGAAGATTATTTGAAAATATAATTGTGGGTTTCTTTTTTTTTTTTAATTAACATATAGTGTGTTGTTTGCTTCAGGGGTACAGGTCTGTGAATCATCAGGCTTACACATTTCACAGCACTCACCATAGCACATACCCTCCCCAATGTCCATAACTCAGCCACCCTATCCCTCTCTCCTACCCCCCAGCAACCCTCAGTTTGTTTCCTGAGATTAAGAGTCTCTTATGCTTTGTCTCTCTCCCAATCTCATCTTGTTTCATTTTCCCCTACCCCTCATGACCCCCTGCCCTGCTTCTCAAATTCCTCCTATTGGAGAGATCTTATGATTATTGTCTTTCTCTGATTGACTTATTTTGCTTAGTGTAATACCCTCTAGTTCCATCCACATCGATGCAAATGGGAAGATTTCATGTTTTTGATGGCTGCATAGTATTCCATTGTATATATGTGTGTGTATGTATATACATACACATACATACATATATAACTACATATAATATATATGTATCTATATATAAGTATGTGTAGATATATATATATCTATATATATATATATGAAATACATATATATGTGTGTGTTTGTATGTGGTTGTGAATATATATATCACATCTTCTTTATCAATTCATCTATTGATGGACATCTAGGTTCTTTCCGTAGTTTATCTATTGTGGACATTGGTGCTGTAAGCATTTGGGTGCATGTGTCCCTTCGGATCACTACATTTGTATCTTTGGGGTAAATACCCAGTAGTGCAATTGCTGGGTCTTAGGGTAGCTCTATTTTCAACTTTCTGAGGAACCACCATATTGTTTTTCCAGAGTGGCTGCACAAGCTTGCATTTTCACCAACAGTGTAGGAGGGTTCCCCTTTCTCCTCACCCTTGCCAGCATCTGTCATTTCCTGACTTGCTAATTTTAGTTATTCTGACTGGTGTGAGGTGGTATCTCACTGTGGTTTTGATTTGTATTTCCATGATGCTGAGTGATGTTGAGCACTTTTTCATGTGTCTCTTGGCCATTTGGATGTCTTCTTTGCAAAAATGTCTGTTCATGTCTTTTGCCCATTTCTTGATAGGATTATTTGTTTTTTTTGGGGGGGCTGTTGAGTTTGAGAAGTTCTTTTTTTTTTTTTTTTAAGATTTTATTTATTTATTTGACAGAGAGAAATCACAAGTAGATGGAGAGAGGCAGGCAGAGAGAAAGAGAGGGAAGCAGGCTCCCTGCTGAGCAGAGAGCCCGATGCAGGACTCGATCCCAGGACCCTGAGATCATGACCTGAGCCGAAGGCAGCAGCTTAACCCACTGAGCCACCCAGGCGCCCTGAGTTTGAGAAGTTCTTTATAGATTTTGGATACTAGCCCTTTATCTGATATGTCATTTGTGAATATCTTCTCCCATTCTGTCAGTTGTCTTTTGGTTTTGTTGACTGTTTCCTTTGCTGTGCAAAATCTTTTGATCTTGATGAAGTTCCAATAGTTCATTTTTGTCCTTGTTTCCCTTGCCTTTGGTGATGTCCCTAGGAAGAAGTTGCTGCAGCTGTGGTCAGAGAAGTTGCTGCCTGTGTTCTCCTCAAGGATTTTGATGGATTCCTGTCTCATATTGAGGTCTTTCATCCATTTAAAGTCTATTTTTGTGTGTGGTGTAAGGAAGTGGTCCAGTTTCATTCTTCTGCATGTGGCTGTCCAATTTTCCCAACACCATTTGTTGAAGAGACTATCTTTTTTCCACTGGACATTCTTCCTTCTTTGTTGAATAGTAGCTGACCATAGAGTTGAGGGTCCATTTCTGGGCTCTCTATTCTGTTCCATTGATCTGTGTGTTTTTGTGCCAGTACCATACTGCCTTGATGATTACAACTTTTGTAATAGAGTTTGAAGTCTGGAATTGTGATGCCACCAACTTTGGTTTTCTTTTTCAACATTCCTCTGGCTACATGGGGTCTTTTCTGGTTCCATATAAATTTTAGAATTATTTGTTCTCTTTCTTTGAAAAAAAAATGATGGTATTTTGATTGCATTAAATATATAGATTGCTTTAGGTAGCATAGATATTTTCACAATATTCTTCTGATCCATGAGCATGGGACATTTTTCCATTTCTTTACGCCTTCCCCAATTTCTTTCATAAGTACTTTATAGTTTTCTGAACACAGATTCTTTGCCTCTTTGGCTAGGTTTATTCCTAGGTATCTTATGGTTTCGGGTGCAATTGTAAATGGGATCAACTCCTTAATTTCTCTTTCTTCTGTCTTGCTGTTGGTGTATAGAAATGCAACTGATATCTGTGCATTGATTTTATATCCTGACACTTTACTAAATTCCTTTATGAGTTCTAGCAGTTTTGGAGTAGAGTGTTCTGGGTTTTCCACATAAAGTATCATATCATCTACAAAGACTGAGAGTTTGATTTCTTCTTTGCCAATTCAGATGCCTTTTATTTCTTTTTGTTTTCTGATTGCTGAGGCTAGGACTTCTAGGACTATGTTGAATGGCAGTGGTGATAGTGGACAGCCCTGCCATTTTCCTGACCTTAGGGGGAAAGCTTTCAGTTTTTCCCCATTGAGAATGATTTTCACTGTGGATTTTTCATAGATGGCTTTTATGATATGGAGTTATGTGCCCTCTATCCCAGCACTGAAGAGTTTTGATCAGGAAAGGATGCTGTACTTTGTCAAATGCTTTTTCAGCATCTATTGAGAGTATCATATGGTTCTTGTTCTTTCTTTTATTAATGTATTGTATCACATTGATTGATTGATTTGCAGATTTTGAACCAACCTTGCAGCCCAGGCATAAATCCTACTTGGTCGTGGTGAATAATCCTTTTAATATACTGTTGGATCCTATTGGCTAGTATCTTGGAGAGAATTTTCACATCCATGTTCATCAAGGATATTGGTCTGTAATTCTCCTTTTTGATAGGGTCTTTGTCTGGTTTTGGGATCAAGGTAAGGCTCGCCTCATAAAATGTGTTTGGAGGTTTTCCTTCCATTTCTATTTTTTGGAACAGTTTCAGGAGAATAGGTATTAATTCTTTAAATATTTTGTGGAACTCCCTGGAAAGCCATCTGGCCCTGGGGTCTTGTTTGTTGGGAGATTTTTGATGACTGCTTCAATCTCCTTACTGATTATGGGTCTCTTCAGGTTTTCTATTTCTTCCTGGTTCAGTTTTGGTAGTTTATACATCTCTAGGAATGCATCCATTTCTTCCAGATTGTCAAGTTTGCTGGTGTATAGTTGCTCATAGTATGTTCTTATAATTGTATTTCTTTGGTGTTGGTTGTGATCTCTCCTCTTTTAGTCATGATTTTATTAATTTGGGTCCTTTCTCTTTTCTCTTTGATAAGTCTGGCTAGGGGTTTATCAATCTTATGAATTCTTTCAAAGAACCAGCTCCTAGTTTCCTTGATTTATTCTACTGTTCTTTTGGTTTCTGTTTCATTGATTTCTGCTCTGATATTTATTGTTTCTCTTCTCCTGCTGGGTTTAGGCTTTCATTGCTGTTCTTTCTCCAGCTCCTTTAGGTGTAGGGTTCAGTTGTGTGCTTGAGACCTTTCTTGTTTCTTGAGAAAGGCTTGTGTTGCTATATAGTTTCCTCTCAGGACCACCTTTTCTGTGTTCCAAAGATTTTTAACAGTTGTGATTTCATTTTCATTTGTCTCCATGAATTTTTAAAAATTCTTCTTTAATTTCCTGGTTGACCCATTCATTCTTTAGTCGATGCTCTTTGACCTCCCTGTATTTGAGTTCTTTCCAACTTTCTTCTTGTGGCTGAGTTCTAGCTTCAAAGCATTGTGGTCTGAAAATATGCAGGGAATGATCCCAATCTTTTGGTACCGGTTGAGACCTGATTTGTGACCCAGGATGTGATCTACTCTGGAGAATTTTTCATGTGCACTAGAGAAGAATGTTTATTCTGTTGCTTTGGGATGAAATGTTCTGAATATATTGGTGATGCCCATCTGGACCAATATGTCATTAGAGCCTTATTTTCTTGTTGATCTTTTGCTTAGATGATCTGTCCATTTCAGTGAGGGGGAGTGTTAAAGTCCCCTACTATTATTGTATTATTGTTGATGTGTTTCTTTGATTTTGTTAATTGGTTTATATAATTGGCTGCTCCCATGTTAGGGGCATATTTATTTATTTTTTAAAAATTTTGAAAAATATTTTATTTATTTATTTGACAGACAGAGATCACAAGTAGGCAGAGAGGCAGGCAGAGAGAGAGAGGAGAAAGCAGACTCCCCACGGAGCAGAAAGCCCTATGTGGGGCTTAATTCCAGGAGCCTGGGATCATGACCTGAGCTGAAGGCAGAGGCTTTATCCCACTGAGCCACCCATTTATTTATTTATTTTAAATATTTATTTTAAAAATATTTTTATTTAAAATAATTTAATTTAAAAAATTTTATTTTATTTTTTAAAAAAGATTTATTTATTTATTTGACACAGAGAGAGAAATCACAAGTAGGGAGAGAGGCAGGCAGGGAAAGATGTGGAAGCAGCCTTCCTGCAGAGCAGAGAGCCCTATACGGGCCTCAATCCCAGGACCCTGAGACCAGGGGCATAGATATTTAAAATTGTTAGAACGTTTTGCTGGACAGACCCTTTAAGTATGATATAGTCTCCTTCCTCATCTCTCATTATAGTTTTTGGCTTAAAATCTAATTTATCTGATATAAGGATTGCCACCCCAGCTTTCTTTTCATGCCCATTAGTATGGTAAATTGTTTTCCACTCCCTCACTTTAAATCTGGAGGTGTCTTTGGGTCTAAAATGAGTTTCTTATAGACAGCATATTGGTGGTCTTTTTTAATTTTTTTTTCTTAAATCCATTCTGATACCCTGTGTCTTTTGATTGGGGCATTTAGTCCATTTATATTCAGGGTAACTATTGAAATATATGAATTTAGTGTCATTGTATTGCCTGAAGGCGACTGTTACTGTATATTGTCTCTGTTCTTTCTGGTTTGTTACTTTTAGGCTCTCTTTTTGCTTAGAGGACCCCTTTCAATATTTCCTGTAGGGCTGGTTTGGTGCTTGCAAATTCTTTTAGTTTTTGTCCTGGAAGCTTTTTATCTCTCCTTCTATTTTCTTTTCTTTTCTTTTTTCTTTTTTTTCAATATATTTAACCCATTTCTTTTTACCTATTTTTTTTAAGGTTTTATTTATTTATTTGACAGACAGAGATCACAAGTAGGCAGAGAGAGGGAGAAGAAGACTCCCCGCTGAGCAGAGAATCTGATGTGGGTCTCCATCCCAGGACCCTGAGATCACGACCTGAGCCGAAGGCAGAGACTTTAACCCACTGAGCCACCCAGGTGCCCCTCTCTCCTTCTATTTTCAATGACAGCCACCTGGATATAGTATTCTTGTCTGCATATTTTTCTCATTCAGTGCCCTGAATATATCATGCTTTCCTTTCTTGCCTGCCAGGTCTCTGTGGATGGGTCTGCTGCCAGTCTATTATTTCTATTGTTGTGTGTTACAGACCTCTTGTCCTGAGCTGTTTTCAGGATTTTCTCTTTATCACTGAGACTTGTAAGTTTTACTATTAGATGACCAGGTGTTGACCTATTTTTATTGATTTTGAGGGGGTTCTCTGTGCCTCCTGGATTTTGGTGCTTGTTCTCTTCACCAAATTAGAGAAATTCTCTGCTATAATTTGCTCCAATATGCTTTCTGCCCCTCTCTTTCTTCTTCTGGGTTCCTAATTATTTTAATATTATTTCATCTTATGGTATCACTTATCTCTTGAATTCTCCCCTCATGGGCCAGTAGTTGTTTAACTTTCTTTTTGTCAGGTTCTTTATTCTCCATCATTTGGTCTTCTATGTCACTAATTCTCTCTTCTGCCTCATTTATCCTAGCAGAAGGAGCCTCCATTTTTTATTACACCTCATTAGTAGCTTTTTAAATTTCAATTTGGTTAGATTTTAGTTCTTTTATTTCTCCAGAAAAGGATTTTATTTCTATGGAAAGGGATTCTCTAGTATCTTCCATGCTTTTTTTTGAGCCCATCTAGAACCTTGATAATCATCATTCTGAATTCTATGTCTGACATCTTACTGATGTCCTCATTGATTAGGTTCCTAGCTATTGGTACTGCCTCTTGTTCTTTTTTTTTGAGGTGAGTTTTTCCACCTTGTCGTTTTACCCAGATAAGAATAGATGAATGAGAGAACAAAATACTAAAAGAGTAGCAACAACCCTAGGAAAATATAGACTAACCAAATCAGAAGAGACCTGAAATTGGGATGGGGAAGGGGGGAGAAGAGGAAAAAAACATATGTGTATGTATATGTGAATGTATGTATATGTGTATGTGTATACACACATGTGTATGTATATGTATATATATACGTGTGTGTGTACATATATATATATATATGTATGTATATATATACGTGTGTGTGTATATATATAAGAGTGGTGAATAGAATAGTGCCATACATTGATTTTGGGTGTATTTTGGTCTGTTAGAAGAAACTGCCTCCCAAAATTTCTAAAGAAAGAAAAACTTATATATGTATACAAAATAAGGTTAAACGTGATGCAGGGATGGAATATGACTGTAAAGATGAAAATTAAAGAAGATTCTAAAAAAGGAATTGATCTTAAAAAAAAAAAAAAGGAATAGGATGCCTGGGTGGCTTAGTGGGTTAGGCTGCTGCCTTCAGCTCAGGTCATGATCCCAGGGGCCTGGGATTGAGTCCCACATCACGCTTCTTGCTTGGAGGAGATCCTGCTTCTCTCTCTGCCTCTGCCTGCCTCTCTGCCTGCTTGTGTGCTCTCTCTCTCTGACAAATAAATAAATAAAAGCTTAAAAAAATAAAAAGGTAATTGATGAGAAGTTGATTGAAGAAGGAAAAAAAGGGAAGCATGTGATCAGGCTGGACACTAGAACAAAGTCGTGTGCTAGATTTAGGGTATATATTGATCTGTTAGAAGTATCCCAACATTTTAAGGAAAGAAAAACCTATATGTATACAAAAAATAAGGCTCAGTACAATGAAGGGGCTATAACAATGAAAATTTAAAAAGATTTTTAAGAAGATATTGATAAGATAAAATAGTTAAAAAACATTAAAATAAGAAAGAGGAAAATTGAAAAAAAATAGAATGAGAAAAAAATAAAATTAAAAAAATTTAACTTTGAAGGCTAAAGAATCACAGGAAAAAGCCCATGAATTCCATGCCCTCTATTCCCATAGTTCTGACGTTTTCAGTTCTTATTGATAGGTGAACTTGGTCTTGGCTGGATGTTCTTGTTCATCTCCTTTTTTTTTTTTTTTAAAAGGTTTTATTATTTATTTGACAGAGAGAGAGGTCACAAGTGGGAAGAGAGGCAGGCAGAGAGAGAGGGGGAAGCAGGCTCCCTGCTTAGCAGAGAGCCTGATGTGGGGCTCGATCCCAAGACCCTGAGATCATGACCTGAGCCAAAGACAGAGGCTTAACCCATTGAGCCACCCAGGTGCCCCTTTGTTCATTTCCTTGAGGAGGGGACTGTTGCACTGATTCTCAAATGTCTTTGCCTGAGGCGGAACTGCACCGCCTTGCCAGGGTCCCAGCTGAGCAATCTGCTCCGGTTTGCTTTCCGGAGCTTTTGTTCCCTGAGCGCTTTCCGTACCGCTTTGGATGACGGGAATGAAGATGGCGGCCTCCCAGGCTCTGGCATCGTAGGAAACGAGATCTCAGGGCTCCTCTCCTTAATGCACCCTCAGAGAGAAGCATTCAGTCCCTCTTGTCTCTGATCTCCAGCCACACTCCAAGCTCTCCTGGCCTGTGGCGGGCGTTTCTATCTCTGGCGCACGGCCCCGTTTGGAGTCTCCACACCCAGAAGATCCCTTCTGCCCACTCCCGCACCGCTCCTCCCAGAGCAGGAAGGTGAGTCTCCGCGGATCTGCCACTTGTGGGTCCCTGCGGAAGAGCAGTGGCCCCACCGTGCCTTGGATCACGGTTTATGGTAGCCCCGAGCTGAGAGCTCACTCCTTGGCTCTGTCTCTGTAGTCGGCTTCCCTGCTCCAATACCTGTGGGCTCTGCCACACTCAGATATTCCTGGTCTTTCCGTGACCCCACAGGACCTGAGACCACACTGTCCCTGCTTAGCCTCTGGAGCGACATCTGTCAGTGGAGTGGACTTCTGTAAGTTCCCATTCTGTGCTCTGCTGCTCCGCTGCTGGCTGGGAGCCAGCCCCTCCCCCTGCGGTCTCCCTTCCTGTGTGATGCCTTGGATTCACTTCTCCACACGTTCTATCTTCCATAAGGTGGTCACTTTTCTCTTGTGGGTTAATTTCTGAGTTTTCTGTTCGTCCATTGATCTATGTCTTTTTTTTTTTTTTTTTTTTTTTTTTTTTTTTTTTTTTGCCAGAACCATGTTGTTTTGATCACTACAGCTTTGCATTATAACTTGAAAGCTGGAATTGGGGTACCTCCAGATTTGTTTTTCTTTTTCAAGATTGCTTTGGCTATTTGGAGTCTTGTGTTTCCATACACATTTTAGGATTGCTTGTGAAAAATGCTGTTGGTATTTTGATAAGGATTGCATCAAATTTGTAGATTGCTTTGGGTAGTATGGAATTTTAACAATGTTTGTTCTTCTGATTCATGACTGTGGAATATCTTTCCATTTGTGTTGTCCTTAGTATCTTTCATCAGTATTTTATAGTTTTCAGAGTAGATTGTAGTTCAGAGCTTCACATCCTTTAAGTTGATTCCTAAATATTTTAGTATTAATTTTTTGGGTACAATTGTAAATGGGATCATTTTCTTAATTTCTCTTTCTTCTACTTCATTATTAACATATAGAAATGCAACAGATTTCTGTATTCTGTGATCTTACTGAATTCATTAATCAGTTCTGGTAGGTTTTCTGAGGTCTTTAGGGTTTTCTATATATAGTATCATGTCATCTGCAAATAGTGAAATTTTTACTTCTTCCTTACCAGTTTGGGTGCCTTTTAGTCCTTTTTCTTGTCTGATAGGGGTGGCTAGGACTTCGGGTACTGTGTTGGATAAAAGTGGTGGGAGGGGACATGCTTCTTGACCTTAGGGGGAAAGCTTTCAGTTTTTCACCATTAATATGATGTTAGCTATGTGTTTTTCATAGGTAGCTTTTATTATGTTGAGGTATTTTCCCTCTAAACCTACTTTGTTGAGGGTTTTTATCATGACTGGATGTTGTACTTTGTCAAGCTCTTTTCCTGCACCTATTGAAACAACCATGTGGTTTTTATCCTTTCTCTCATTGACGTGATGTATCACATTGATTAATTTGCAAATATTGAGCCACCCTTCTATCTTGGGAATAAAGTCCACTTGATTGTGGTGAATGATTTTTTTAAATGTATTATTGGATTTGATTTGCTATTATTTTGTTGAAGATTTTTGCATGTATGTTCATCAGAGATACTGGCTTGTAGTTCTCTTTTTTTGATAGTGTCTTTATCTGATTTTGATATCAGAGTGATACTGGCCTACAGAAGGAATTTGGAAGTTTTTCTTCATCTTCTATTTTTTGGAATAGTTTGAGAAGAATAGGTATTAATTCTTCTTTAAATATTCCGGTAGAATTCAGGGCCCCTGGGTGGCTCAGTGGGTTAAGCCTCTGCCTTCAGCTCAGGTCATGATTTCAGGGTCCTGGGATCAAGCCCTGCATCAGGCTCTCTGCTCAACGGGGAGGCTGCTTCCCTCTCTATCTCTGCCTACTTGTGATCTCTTGCTCTTTGTCAAATAAATAAATAAAATATTTTAAAAAAGTATTTGGTAGAATTCACCTGTTAAGCAGTTTGGTGCTGGATTTTCTTTTCTTTTTTTTTTTTTTTTTTTTTGGGGGGAGTTTTTAGATTACTGATTCAAGTTCATTGCTGACCTGTTGAAATTTTCTGTTTCTTCTTGATTCAATTTTGGGAGGTCATATGTTTCTAGGAATTTTTTTGTTTGTTCTAGGTTGTCCAATTTGTTAGCATATAACTTTTCATAATATTCTCTTATAATCTTTTATATTTCTCAGGTGTTGGTTGTTATTTCTCCTCTTTCATTTCTGATTTTGTTTGAGTTTTCTTGTCTTTGTCATCATTGTCATCATCGTCGTCATCTTCTTCTCCTCCTCCTATTCCTCCTCCTCCTCTCCTGGCTAAAGATTTATCAGTGTTGTTGATTTTTTCAGAAGCCAGTTCCTGGTTTCATTGATCTGTTTTATTGTTTTTTAGTTTCTATTTTGTTTATTTCTGATTCCATCTTTATTGTTTCCTTCCTCTTATTGGTTTTGGGTTTATTTTTCTTCTTTTTCTAGCTTATTTAGGTATAAGGTTAGGTTGTTCATTTGAGATTTTTCTTCTTGAGGTAGGGCCTGTTGCTATAAAATTTTACTGCATCCCAAAGATTTTGGGCTGTTATGTCTTCATGCCTTCATATATATTTTTTTATTTCCTCTGATTTCTTGGTTGATCCATTTATTGTTTAGTAGCATGTTAATTAATCTCCGTGTATTTGTGCTCTTTCTAGATTTTTTTCTTGTGGTTGATTTCTAGTTCAATAGCATTGTGGTCAGAGAAGATGCATGGTGACTTCAGTCTTTCTGAATTTCTTGGGACTTGTTTTGTGACCCAGTATGTGGTGTGTTCTGGAGAATGTTCCATGGTGCACTTGAAAAGAATGTGTGTTCTGTTGTTTTAGGATGCAGTGCTCTGAATATGTCTGCTAAATCCATCTGGTTCAATGTGTCATTTAAAGCGACTCTTTCCTTGTTGATCTTCCATTTTGGTAATTTGTTGATGTAAGAGAGGAGTTAAAATCCTCTGTTATTATTGTATTACTATTGATTACTTTCTTATGTTTGTTAGTAACTGATTTATATATTTGGTTCTCCCATGTTAGGTATATAAATATTTATGACTGTTCTAGCATTTTGTTGATTGTTTTCTTTATGATTATATAGTATCCTTTGTCTTTTGTTTCAGTCTTCGTTTAAAAGTTTATTTTAATATAAGTATTGCTATCCTGGCTTTCTTTTTCACATCTCTGTGCATGATAAATGCTTCTCCATCCCTTCATTTTCAATTTGCATGTATCTTTAGGTTTGAAATGAGTCTTTTGGAGGCAACATGTAGATGGGTCTTGTGTTTTGTTTTTTGTTTTTTTCTCTAAATCTATTTTGTCACCTTATGTCTTTTGGTTAGAGTGTTAGTACAGTTACATTCAAAGTAATTACTGATAGGTATGCATTTATTGCCATTTTGGTACTTGTCTTATGGTTGTAGGTTTTCTGTTTGGGGTTTTTGTTTTGTTTTTTGTTTGTCTTATGGTTATTTCAGTAGTTCTCTGTTCCTTTTTTTCCTTGCTCTTTTCTCTCATGATTAGTTGGCTTTCTTGAATAATATACTTGGATTCTTTCTTTTTGTTTTTGTTTTTTTTTGCATATTTATTGCTACTTTTTGGTTTGTGTTATCATTAGGTATGTATATAATATTTTCTGCATATAGCCGTGTGTATTAAGCTGATAGTTTTTCAGGCATGAATGCATTCTTACTCCTGTCCTCCCACATTTTAGGTTTATGGTGTCATAGTTTACATCCTTTTATTTGGTGAGTCCCTTGACTGATTTTTACAGATATACTTATTTTTACTGCTTTTGTACTTCCTGCTTTCTTTACTTTTAGTTATGGTCTTTCCACTCAGAGAATCCCCTCTAACAGTTCTTATAGGGCTGATACAGTAGTCCTGAATTTTTTTAACTTTTGTCAGGGAAACTCCTTATCTCTCCTTCTATTCCTTTTTTATATGTCTTCCAACTTTGCTGGAATAAAATATTCTTGGCTGGAGATTTTTTCTTTCATTATGTTGAATATAGCATCTCACTTTTTTCTGGCCTGAAAAGTTTCTGCTGAAAAATCAGCTGATAGCCTTATGGGGTTTCCCTTGTGTATAACTGCTTTCTTTTCTCTTGGTGCTTTTAAAAATTTCTCTTTATCAGTACTTTTTGCCATTTTAATTTCTGTGTGTCTTGGTGTGGACCAGCTTGGGTTGATTTCTCTGGGGGATCTCTTTGCCTCTTGGATATAGATTACTGTTTCCTTCCTCAGATTTGAGTTTTCAGCTATTATTTCCTCAAATAAAATTTCTTCCCTCTTACCTCTCTTTTCTCCTCTGGGATATCCATAATGTGAATGTTGTTATGCCTGATGGTGCTGCTGAGTTCCCTAAGTTTATTCTCATTTTGCATAACTTTTTTCTCTCTCACCTGCTCAGATTGCTTTCCATTACTCTGTCCTTCAGGTCACTGATTTTTTCTTTTGCTTCCTCTAGTCTCCTATTTATTCCATCTAGTGTATTTTTAATTTATTTCTTGTGTTCTTCATCTCTGATTGGTTCTTTTTGTGAGGGCTTACTGAGGTCCTCCACTCTTTTTTTTCAAGTCAAGTCTTTAAGATCATTATTTTAAATTCTCTATCAGACATATTTCTTATTTCCATTTCACTTAGATTTCTTGCTGTGATTTTGTCCTGTTCTTTCATTTGGGACATATTCCTCTGTCTCCTTATTTTATCTAACTCTGTGAATGTTTATATCAGCTATGTCTTTTGCACTTGAAAGCCGTAGTTTTCTGAAGAAGTTCTGTTGTGTCCTGTAGTGTAGTGTCTCCTGTTCACCAGAACCTGGTTCTTCAGGGGTGTCTCCAGTAGGTGTTGTGTGTACCCTGCTTTTGTGACTGAGCTGCTTTTTCCCTTAGTCTAGTCATCTGCAATGGCTCACTTTGCCTGTTGTGGGCAGTATTTCATCCATGCGGTGTAAATGGGCCACTCTGGGGCCCGCCTGAGGTTTGAGTTGAGTCATACCAGTTGTTTGCAAGATACAGTAGCACCGAAATGAAGGATGCTTTTCCTGTGTTGTCCCCTCAGAAGCTTTCCTTGGTGTTTGGGCCCTGTAGTCAGACCAGCTACCACTGCTGGGGCCCTGCAGTCTGAATGGTGTGTGTGTGGTTATCTTTCTCTCTCCCTAGGGCAGGGGTCCTTTGGAGTGGTGCTGTCCTCTGTCAGAGCTGCTTACTGCCAGTCTTGTGGTACTGCTTTGGAGGGGCTCTGGCCCAGAGCATATTCGAGGGGGTGGATCTGCAACGTTCACAGGGTGAGATGCACAGTGTCTGCGAGGTTTGCATGTAGGCTCTCTGCAAGAGGGGACCTGTCACCAGCAGAACGGAGGCCAGCTGGCTTGGAGGGGATGGCCCAGCAAAGCAGGTGGAGGTGGGGGAGGTGCACTGTTATCAAGGTTTGCCAGCCGCTGGTCTTCTGGGGGAGGGGACCCAGAGCACCAGGACTGAGGCAGTCCTGGCTGAAGGGGGCAGATCTGCCACAGCATGGAGGTGGGGGGGTGGAAGATGGGGGTTGGGGGTGGTCTGGGCTGTGCTATCAGCAAGTAAGGTAGCAAGTGTTAGTGCCATGCTTGTTCCCGTAGGTGGTCCTGTGTTTGTGTTGGGGGTGCGGGGGAGGGAAGTGGTGCCAGCCAGCTCCTCTGTTCCTGGAGGAGATCCCCCAGTGATCCCGAGCAATGCTCCCTCTGGTATGCCACAGGCATTTTTCCCAATTGCTGCCTCCTGGGGTATCTCCTGAGTTGTTAGTGGTGCTCTCTCTTTAAGGGTGGGCACTCCCTTTCCTCTTGCCCTCCTGGCTTAGAGCCGAGCCTGCTGATTTTTAATATGCAAGGTTTTAAGTCCCCCTGGTTTATGTAAGAACTCATGAAATTATATGGAAAAATTGAAAGTAAAATTGGGAAAAGGAGAAACCAAGTATCAGCCAGAAGAAACCCCGTGAAGCTGCACTGATATAAAGTAAAATAGGGTTTAAAGCAGAACCGGTGGCACCTGGGTGGCTCAGAGGGTTAAGCCTCTGCCTTCAGCTCAGGTCATCGCCTCAGGGTCCTGGGTCAAGCCCCACGTAGGGCTCCCTGCTTGGCAGGGAGCCTGTTTCTCCCTCTCCCTCTGCCTTGCCTCTCTGCCTACTTGTGATCCCTCTCTCTGTGTCAAATAAATAAATAAATAAATAAATAAAAAAAATCTTAAAAAAAAAAAAAAAAGAACCGTTACTGTGGTCAGAAAGTCTTTAAATAATGATGAAAGGTTTTGTTCACTGGGACCATGTTACAGTTCTAAACTTTTATATAAGCAATAACATTCTGTTTATGCAAAATATATGAAACAAAACTTGGCAGAATTGCAAGGAGAAAATGAAATCCTGTAGGACATTTTAATACCTTTTAGTAGTTGATAGGTGAAGTTGTTCTTAACAATCAGTAAGGACAAAAAGATTTGAACGGCAGAATTAACAAAGTTCTTCTGTGACCACCTGTACAACATGGCTCTCAACAAATGAAAAGAAATCTGCCTTCTGTGCAGACATGTATAACCCACTTATGAAAACTGACCATGCAGAGAGGGTCATAAAGCAGGCCTCAACATATTTCCAAGAACTTCTGTCGACCACATTCTCTGATCACAATGCAATCAAGCTAGAAATCAATAACAACATATAGAGAACCTCATCCATTTGGAAAGTAGGAGATATACTTCTGCATAATTCATGAGTCAAAAGAAATCATAAAGGACATTCGAAACCATTTAAACTGATAATAAAAATGCTACAAATAAAAGCATATGGGATGCCATAAAAGGGAAAAAGTTAAGCTTAAATGCTTACATTAAAACAACAAAAAAAGGCTGAACATTACTTAGCTTAGTGACCCATTTAAGAAGTTAGATGAATATAATAAACTTAAGGAAAGCAGAAGGATGGAAAAATAAAGAGCTGAAGTGAAAGATAAAGAAAACAGAAGTATTTTTTTTTTTAAAGATTTTATTTATCTATTTGACAGAGCAAAAGCAGGGGGAGTGGCATAGGAAAAGGGAGAAGCAGGCTGCATGCTCTGGCCAAGGGGCTCGAGCCCAGCCAGATCATGACCCCAGCCGAAGGCAGACACTTAACCAACTCAGCCACCCAGGCGTCTCCAGAATTAAATATTATTAACAAAGTAAAATGCTGGTGTTAGGAAAGAATGAAATTGATGAGCATCTGGCTGGGCAGCCGATCTAGAAAAGTCATTGGTCCAGATGGACACAGAAGGATGGCAAGGCCCATGAGTGATGTCTACGGAAAAGGGAACAGATGGGTTACCTCACGTTTTTGAACTCAGGGTGAGGAGACTAGTGTTTTTTTGCAGAGCGTTTGGAGGTGGATTAATGGTGGATGATGGAAAACGAGGCACATGAAGACTTAACAGCTGAGGGCCAGCGGGGCCCTAGTGGGAGGGGCGGCGGGGCGGGCGGGGTTGGACCAGGGCCATGCAGGGTGTGTGTGGGGGGGCAGAGTAGGGGTTGGTCAGGGCCCTGTGCAGTCAGCTGGGCCGGGGCTTTCTTAGGAGGACAGGGGCGGGGATTGGCAGTGTCTGGTATGGATAGTGAACTCAGGCTGGATGAGGAGGCAGGGTGGCCCAGGGTGGCAGACAGTGAGGGACTGCTGGGGACTTGAGCAAGAGACCATGGGGAGCTGACGGTGGCTGGAGGAACAGGGCTGCCCCCTGGTCAGTGTTCTTTGACTCAGTGACGGCCACCTGAAAATGGCAGTGGGTCTGCAAGAAGGTTCAAAGTCCCAGAAGAAGCTTCTAGGGGGAGGCTTGGGGGGTGGTGGGGAGGCCGGTCTGTCACTTCTCTCACTTCTCTGCCCTGCAGGCTCTGCTACCCGCTGGCTCTCACTGTCATCTTAGTTTCACCAACAGAGGTGGGGAGCATTCTTCCTCTAGGCAATTTGCAAAGAATAGAAGTACATGCTGCTCTCTTTTAAAAACTGTTTACAGTTCTTAAAAAAGCTTATTTCAAAAAATAACATTTAGGTCAACTAATTTATAGTATAATAAATAGAACCATCAGGTGCACAAGTATAATGAACAAATCTTAATTATTCATCCCCAAGTGTTGTGTTAAGATGTCTGAAACCTATAATATGGTAACTTTTGAAGACAACTTTCCTCTCAGTGTGCTAAGAATAGGAGTGTGCCCTATTTCTAACAAATGGTTTCACGGTATCAGAAAATGAACCTCCGTTGCCATCTGAGAAACCATGGGTCTGCTTTTTTATTCTCAGTTACAGCTTTTCTTTTGTGTGTTTTCATTTTAATATGTCTAGGTGAAGAGAAACTTACTTTAAAAAAAAAGCAAATGGCTTACTTTTGTAAACGTTTTTTGTCAAGTTTTGAAAACCACTTTTTATTGTGGAACATTTCAGTCACCTCCTTCGTGCCCAGCTCTGTCCCACCCATCGGTCTGTCCCTGTCGTCACCTGACATTCAGTCACTGCGTTAGGGTCTGCCCTAGTCTAATGTGACCTCGCTGAGCTTGATCACATCAGCAACGACCCTCCCTAAGCAAGGCCACGTTCCCAGGTTTTGGGGGTGAAGATATCAGTAAATCTTTTGGGGGGACACATTCAACCTGCAGTAGCTGTTTAGAACTGGGATGAAGAGCGTGGGCTTTGGAATGAGGCCTGTATCAAGTCCCAAAGTCCGCGAATTCCCAGCGGTCCCAGCCTGGCCAGGTTACCGCGTCGGTGCTCGTAGGCCGCCTCAGATCCCAGAGCCTGGGCGCCGGCCCGGAGAGCGCCTGGCAGGAAGCTGGCTCAGTAGCTTGTAGCTTCTCCTCCCCCTTCCTTTCCTTTGCATTGTTGTTATTTGTGGCGCTGGCAGTTATTAATAGAATGTGGTCAAAACAGGCCTCATCCAGAAGGCGAGATCGCAGCAAGGCTTGAAAGCGGTGAGGGAGGTGGCTGGGCAGAAATCTGGGCCAGGGGCCGGGGTGGCTGTTCCAGGGAGAGAAAACAGCTGGAGCGAAAACCTTAGCATGGCTCTGCCTTTAAAATTTTCACCCTGTGAGCCAGAATGAAGCTCCCAAGGGCTGAGATCTATCGTGTTCACAGGTGTGGCCCTTGAATTCCAGTTGATCAGTACTAAACCACTGTTGTCTTTGATGTGGTTCTGGAAAGTAACAGGGATGATGTCATTCTAGGCTGATTTACTGGAAACCCCCCAACCAGAGACCACCTGCCCCCCCCCCCCCCGCCGCCTCCCACCTGCCAACTCCTTCCCCACTGGTCACTCACAGCATTTTTTTTTTTTTTTTTTTGAAGTTTCTGGAAATTGTTTCAGCTGTTAAAAAGAAGAGAAGGTGCAAAGAAAGAGCATGGGAATTCTCCAGATATCATGAATGGCTGCTTCTGGATTTTAAGAGGGTCAGGAGCGAGCTTATTCAGTCCTCTGCATCGCTGGAGGTATGAGGGGCTGTCTCCGTGCACCCGTCTCTCTGGGCTTTTCCACTCCCAGCTCCTGAAGCCAGCTTCATCTTTGTCTCTGAGCAGGTGTGGCTGTCCCTTTCTCCATTCTTCTCCCAGGGGAAGGGAGCTTGGCCCTTGTGCTGTTCCGTGCTGTGCCATCCCGGCCACTCCAGGCAGCCCTCCCCTGTGACAGCAGGCGCTGTGGGGGTCTGTGGGGGTCTGCCGACCTCCACCGCCCCTTCTCCAAGAAGGAAGTGCCCTTTGTGTTAGAAAGGGAGCAGGGCGCATGCCCTCAGGAGCCTGCCTCCAGCATCCTCTTCTGCAATCCCTGTGTCCGAACTCAAATGTTAAGGTGTAAGGCAGAGAAGTGGGCTGCCTGGGAATGTAGAGAGGAGCTCCGTATTCTGCGGCGCCTCTCTACCTTTATCAAGTAACTGGGCAATTTAGGGGAACAATTTCACGTGCCTAGAGCACGTCATCAGCTCTACTGCCCCCCGTGCTAGTGGATGTACTGGCCTTTACCACCACACCTCAAACGTTGGATGGACATTCATGAAGCACCTGTCAGGCCCAGAGATGAGCCATTGTTAGAGCATGGGGATGAGTGGGCGACCCTTCCCTTCCTTGAGGAACTTGGGTGACCACCAGCAAGGACAACGGCTGCTACTAACATTGGCGGGTCCTCCCGCGTTCAGGGAGTGCCCTTACTGTCCGTGACAGTATGCACGCACACACATCCTTGTCCATCTCGATAGCTGTACAGAGGGAAAAGCCAGGCCAGGACAGGGGAGGGATTTTACAACAGTTTCCTGGTGTCCAGGGCAGGGCTGAGCAGCTTGTCTTTGTCCCCAGGTGCCAGGGGGCCTCCATCGCACGCTCCGCTGTCCAGGAAGGAGGCAGGTGGACCAGGCCAACAGAAGTGTGGCTCGTGGTAGTCGGAGGAGGGAGGCATCTGTCTGTGAGCTGGGGAGAGTCCTGGGAGCTTTCACGGTGCAGCTAGCTTTTGATTTGGCCCTTGAGAGAGCAGTTTAATGTCTGCAGGTGGCAAGGGACATGGGACCAGCTCAGGCTGGTAGGCAGGTGCGGAAGGCCTGGTGCTTTGAGAAGAGCAGGAAGCATGTGGGTGTGAGGCTCAGCGGGAGAGGGCGGCGGGGGGCCTGGTCTTCATTGCTGTGGGGCCCGTGGTGGCTTCTGAGCAGTGAAATGAGTATGAGAGGTTGTGGTTTTTTTTTTTTTGTTTTTTTTTTTAAAGATTTTATTCATTTAATTGAGAGAGAGAGAGAAAGCAGGAGCTGGGGGTCAGGGCAGAGGGAGAGTGAAAGGGAGAAGCAGACTCCCAGCTGAGCAGAGAGCCCGATGTGGGGCTCGATCCCAGAACCCTGGGATTCTGACCTGAGCCGAAGGCAGACGCTTAACCACTGAGCCACCTAGACGCCTGAGACGATGAGGGTTTTGGTTTTAAAAATGCAACTTAACGGCCATGATGAACGTAAATTAGGAGGGTCAGCTTGTTGGGCTGAGCAGCCTGAGTGCACGGGGGCCATCAGAAACGCTGCCACTACATGGTGTTTGTTCAAGGGGCAGGAAGGAGAGGAGGAGGGTGAAAAAGCTCGCAGAGGTTGCCAGCATCGCCCCTTCCTGTGCGAAGACGAGTCCCACATGAGGCGCCTGTGGGGGACTTTTAGTGGAGGCGTTGGCTGGGCAGGAGTTCGGGGCCGGGGGCTGTCGATAAAGATGGAGGTTTCCTGAGGGTGACCCTCTCCCTGTTCCCCTGGCCGGCCATGGGGAGGTCTTCCGGCCTGAAGGGAGGTGACACCGCAGCTCAGGAAGCCAAAGAAAGGAGGGCACCGGCTGTGCACCTGCTGCAGGTGGTCTGGGGTGGGGGAGGGTGTTGCTCCCCCCCCTCGGGTCTGTGCTGGCCAGGAAGTTGTCAGGCCTGGTGGGGAGCAGTTTGAGGGGCCCTTGGTCTTTACACCTGAGGCTGTGGCCATAAGCAGCCTGGGGCGTAGCTTCGGGCCATTTCTTGTTTCTCCCAGGCCTCCGCAGCACAGTTTGGAAGAGGCAGGAAGGAAGGGCAGGGACCTGTTCCCAGGCACGCGCGCTGGGCTGGGAGGGAGTGACTCTGCACCTGGAGGAGGGTGGACGCACTTCTCCCCGGGCCCGGGAGGAGGGATGGCTGGCAAAGGAGCACTAGGGACACGTGGCGGCATTTACCTGCATTCTGGGACTGTTGTGGGGGGTGACTGGTTGCCAGAGCAGGAGGGAGAGGGCCAGAAGCTCCTGACATCGGCAGGTGGGGGCAGCTGTGAGGCCTGTCCTGCATCTCCAACCTACCATCGGCAGGTGATTGCGATACGGGCTTTCCAGGGGGAATCCCATACCTGAAGTCAGAGCAGCGTTCCATCGAGTCTTCAGATTCCCGTCTGTGAGGTTCTTTGGAGGTGGAGGTCAGCAGTATTCAAGCATGGAAAGTTCTAGAAGGAGCTAGGTACCTGGCTTTTCTCCGACTTCCCTATAGGCAGGATCTTCAATACCTCTGAGAGCCAGGTGGTGCTCATACCTCCTGTGCCCTCACTTCGGTCAATGTCTAAGGGAAATTGTGTACAGCATGTTAAGTCTGAGAAATAAAATCAGGCCACGTGTCTGTAAGTGAAACTCACTTTGCCAGTATCTCCCTACGGGTTGGGATCTTCTCCCAAGGGTGCTAGGATGCGAAGCAAAATTCTCTTTTTGGTGAAAGAGCTTTGGAAATAAATCCTCTGGAATCCACCTGTGGAGTATTTTGATGTCTACCTTCCCAGAAAGCCTGCCTGCCGAGTTTTCCCTCCCCCAATATGGACAGACTCGGTAAGGAAGTAGAATATGCGGCACATTTTATGAGTTTTGGGCTGTGTCTAGGCTCTTTCCTTCCTGGCATCTTGGGCTGGATACCTGTGTCGGGGGGGCCGTCCTATGTAGCATCTGTGGTCTCTGCCCCCCAGATGCCAGCACCCCCACCCCCACCCCCCTGCTGTGGTGACAACCAAAAATGTCTGTGTTTTGCCACATGTCCCCTAGGATCCAGCATCTCTCCTGGATGAGAACTCGTGGTTTAAGAGGATTGTCTGCTCATGCAAGTGTTTCTGTAGGAGGATCTAAGGAGTGTCATTGTTTCAATAAATCTGTTAAGTTTTTCACAGAGATTAGAACATGAAACAGGACGGATGTCCTCCTTTTCTGGAACAGATGTGGTTAGTGTTGATCCGCTCTTTCATATTCATCTCATTTGTTCACAAGCCTTTGGGGGCTGTGGGCTCCCCCGTGGGGTGCGCTGGCGCACGGCTATGTGGGGGTTGGGGGCGGACCCAGCAGGTGCCAGTGAGCCTCCCCAGGAAGAGGCAGCTTATCCAGCAACTGGTGCCAGGTGCTTTCTCTCAGGTCAGCTAGGCTCTTCCCTTAGAACCCTTCTTTCACCTGGCTCAAGTGCCGCTCTTCCTTCTTTCTAGAAGGGCGCAGAGAGGCCACTTAGCAGAACCTGATCTTTTATCACTTACTGGAAACAACTCCAAGACAACAGCCCTCCGTGGGTAGGTGGCTGTGCCTCTCCGGCTGAGGCGCGGAGCTGACCCTTGCAGGTGTATCCCGAGCTCTCGTGCGGGGCCAGGGACGTTGGCACAGCCCCGTGCCCTCCCCTTCGGCCAGAGGCTGCTGGATGGGGTGCACCTGTGGGAGGAGACAGCATTAACACGTCTCTGTGAAGGGTCCTGAACTATGTTCCGAAGCTGAATATATATGCGTCACACATCCACGCGTGGTGCAGCCTGTGCACACTCGTGTGCACCCGCAGACCGGGGGTGGACTGAAAACAGAGGTTTTGGCTTCCAAAACTATGTCGTAGGAGCTTTGTGCCTTTTTCCCCTTTCTCCCAAATATTACCATTGACCTAAGTCACGACCACAGTTGTTTCCACAGGGAAACAGAGACGTATGCTCTCGTATTTGGCCTCTGAGGAGATGAACAAAGTGACGGCTCGGCACATGGAATCTCCCCGTCAGTTTCTCCTTAAATATATTATGCTTAAAAATGGAGAGGTAGTGTTTGTGAATCAAGTCATGAGGGTTTTTTCTTTCTGATGATCTTTGAGAATTCATGTTCTTCATTTGGGGAGAGAGAGCTAAGGGGAAAACTGTGAGCAGATTTTTCTTATGTGCTGAAAGACATGGCATTTTAAAGAACTTCTTTAACAAAGCAGTCGATAATAAGATTTATTTTAATTTTTCAATCTGCCAAAAAAAACACCCCAAAACAAAAAAATCAAACTATATTCATATATATATATACAGTGTCGACATTTTCAGAGCACTTACATTAGGAAACGCTGTGTTTCTTTTCGACCATATGACAATACTGTATATGCCACAATAAAATTTACAAAAACAATCGCATCAGCAGTCATACAAACATCATGATTTTACATTTCAATACACAAGAAAAAAATAGACATCTTCCCGGCACTTTTGTTTCCTCCAACCGCTGCCTGTTTCCAGTCTAGCAGAGCAGGTCTCCACACGTGCTTTCAGACACTTCAGCTTTTAAAACCTAGCCGTGGCTCTTTCTGAAGTCCTATCTTCTCCAGATCCAAACCGAAATGAGAAATCTGCTATTTGAAAATAACAACCAATGGTTTCTTAATGGGTACAGTGAAGCTTCCCCACCACGAGGTGTAAAAAATCGCATGAAAGTAGAAATAAATAAAGCTGTTGTAAAGCAGTTTTGTTTACATTATAGTTCAGAACAGACACTTCAACGTAAAACTGTCATTAAAGTTTTATAAAGTATTTCTATCCAAATTACAACTGTTCGACAAATCTAATGAAAACAAACTGATTTGGTAAAGGTCCAAAGACTTTCACGCCCCAGCACCGTGTGGCTCCAGCCGCCATGGGCCGCAGTGATGACATACGCGTGTTCTGACATAAGGCACTAGGTCTGAAAAGGCCATGCACTCGCCTTATGTCATATTACCTGTTACAGACCAGTGAATTCTTTGAAATGAAAAGTAAGAAAAATTTCAGGACACAGTGCACTTTAATAACATACAGCACTTGAAATTGTTCAGACAGAGGTCTGAAAACAGTCTTTTAATGCAAGCCTGAATCTTCAAACACATAAACTCTGTTTCTTAAGCTCAGTTTCAATATCACTGGAAAAAATACCCATCACTAAACCCTGATATACATTCTCAGCCATTTGACTGTCTTCTGTCACGGTCAGTGTTCATGAGGCAAAGCGTGACCCAAAATCTCTGTTCAGGTTCTCCTCTAAGGGCTTCTCCACTCACAGTGGTCATTCTGCTTCTGCCTCCTTCTGTTTGGCACCTGTTGGTAGATGGAGAAATGACAGTCTCAAAGGAAAGGAAAGGTATGTCACAGCTGGGCCTGTCTTACACACAAGAGCAGTGGTCCCGCCCCCCTGACCTCCGGCTTGGTGGTCTTCACCCATATTCTGCAGTGCCTTAGAAGAATGTTCCAGAAGTTGGGAGCCGGGGACAGGAGATGAGCAGGTGGCAGATGAGCAGGTGGCTCCAAGCGCCTCCCAGACCACCTGCCGCCACAGCAGCCCACTTCGAATCTGTGTTACATGTCAGAAGCCTAAGTATGCAAGATTTAGTTTGAAAAAAAGAGAAGCGGGTGCTAGCAGTAGAACTGCTAGAATTTTTAAAAGAAGGAACACGTGTTTTAGTGAGGGTGCCGCACAGTACTGCTGCCCCGCAGGCGTACCCCCACCTCGTGCTTCACTTCCCTGCTCTCTGCCCATGAATTTGTTCTTGCCGTTGAAGGTCTGCGGCAACCCTCCATCAGGCCAGTCTACTGGTGCTGCTGGCTGAACAGAATTTGTTCTGCATCCCTGGCACATTCTTGTAATTCTGTGTTTCAAAGTTTCTTATTATTTTACCTGTTACAGTGATCTGTGATCAGTGATTTTTTTTTTTTTTTAAGATTTATTTATTTTGAGAGAAAGAGGTGGTTGAAAGAGGGGAGGGGCAGAGGAAGAAAATCTATGAAGCAAACTCCCCGCTGACCATGGAGCCCAGTGTGGGACCTGATCCCATGACCCACGAGATCATGACCCGAGCCTAGCCAACTGAGCCACCCAGGTGCCCCTCTGTGATATCTGACGTCACTACTGTAACTGCTGGCCTCAGGAACCACACACGCATAAGAAAGTAGCTTAATAAATGCGTGTGTTCTGACTGCTCCACTGACCAGCCATTCCCCTATCTCTCCCTCCCTCTCCTAGAGCCTCCCTTGTCCCTGACACACAACAATACTGACATCAGGCCAATTAACAACCCTACAATTGTCCTTAGTGTTCAAGTGAACGGAACAGTCAGTCAATCATGTATCTTTCACTTTATATCAAAAGCTAGAAACGATTAAGCTTAGTGTGAGAAAGGCATGTCGAAAGCCAGGCTTCTTTAACCAAACAGTGAGCCAAACTGTCAAGGCAAAGGAAAAATTCTTGAAGAAAATTGAAAGTGTTACTCCAGGGGTACCTGACTGGCTCAGTCAGAAGGGCATGTGACCTTGGTCTTGGGGCCGTTAGTTGGACCCCCAAGTTGGGTGTAGATTACTCAAATAAATAAACTTAAAAAAAAAAAGTGCTACTCCAGTGAACACATGAATGATAGGAAAGCGAAACAGCCTTGCTGTTGGCCTGGAGACAGTGGCAGTGGTCTGCACAGGAGACCACACCAGCCACCCATTCCTTTAAGCCAAAGCCTAATCCAGAGCAAGGCCCGGACTCTCTTCTGTGCTGGGACCGTGGGGAGGTGAGGACCTGCAGAAGGACCGTCTGCAGCGGGCCGGGGCGGGTTCAGGAGGCCCCAGGATGGAAGGCATCTCCGCAGCACCCAAGTGCAAGGGGAAGCGGCCAGGTTTCCAGACGATGTAGCTGCGACCACCGGTGACGGGGCCGCCCTAAACCACTGGATTTCAGCGCAGCCGGAACAGCCTTCTTTTGGAAGAAGATGCCAGCTGGGACTCTCACAGCCCGAGAGGAGAAGGCAGTGCCCGGCTTCAGAGCTTCACAGCAGGCGACCCTCTCGCGAGGGGCTAACGCGGCCGGTGACCTGGAGCCGAAGCCAGTGCTCCGTGACCCTCTGAGACCCCGCGGCGCTGAAGAACCAGGCCAAGTCGGCTCTGCCTGGGCTCTGGAGATGCCACAACAGGGAAACCGCAGGAGACCAGAGCAGGAGCGGAGCCCGAGGAGGGGACGCAGCTGGGGCAAGTTCAGGGTCAGACGGGACCGCACGTTGGGGGGCTTCCTCGGGAGGAGCAGAGCGAGGGGCTTCCTGAGCTGCCGCTGGGAGCCACGACGGACGGATCAGAACATGACGGAGCCGCGCGGATGAAGCAGCGGCAGGGCTCGAGGGGATGGACTCCAGCTCTGAAGGCAGTTCTGTGGGTTAAACGCCATTGGGCGGCACCGCCTCACGCCGAGCAACCGCAACCGTTTGGGACAGAAGAGCCATCGGTGCGACAAACCGCAGGGCCCCGCAGGCCTCCAGCACCCAGCACCCCGACGGGTCAGCAGCCGGCAGCGCCACCGAGACCCGCCACCCGCAGAAAGACCAACCCTCTGAGAGCTCAGATGGCGGGTCACACGTTTTAGCAATAAAGTCTTTTTCAGTGATGGCATGTACGTTGTTGTTTTAAAATTCTGGACCTGCTTTGCTTTACTGCAGTGGTCTGGAACCGAACCCACAGTCTCTGAAGTGTGCCTGTACGTACTCATGGAAATGTTTTAAAACAGTGCTGTACTTACGGATATTTGCCGTAACACCTACGGTCTGGCTGGCATATTTCCAAGTGGGTGGCAGGAGCGCTACCCCTCTTGTCTCAGCAGCTCCTGTTTCCGCTTCAGGCACGAGACGACTTTTGAAAGAGATTCACCGTCCATGAGAACAAGGAGCTAACAAGCTGTCGCTCCTGCTCTCAGATCTGGCACTCACTCTTCGGACAGTCTTGAGTTTCACAAGGAGCTGCTGCTGAAGAAACTTAGGACAACGAATCGGTATCCTTCATGGGGGACATCAGCTGTTGAAATATATAACCTCTGGTACCTTTTATTCATGTTTACAGTGGACACTTTCTGAAAGTGCCTCTTACTTTCTAGTCCGTGGACACCCACACAGCAGCGTGGCTCCTGGGTACGATGCACCTTGTCGTGCACAAGTGGCTCCGCGCATGTTTTGGTTTAAACTCAGAGTGTCCTTGGAGGATGGAGGGCCTGTTGTTCACCTCCTTGCTCTATAACTGGCTGGACAGAAGCTAACTGAGCTGAGCTGCTGCGCCCACTCAGGCAGCTCCGAGGGCCTGAGGGGCACCAGGCCAATGGGGCTGGACTCCTCTGAAGCTTACACGACGCCGCCGGCCCTCACGTGTCTGAGCATCTCAAGGGCTGCTGATCTGAACTGGGCCAGTCCCATGCTCCAGGAGAGTTCTCCAAATGTTCACCGTAATCCAGTTATTAGGAACACGAAGCATTTTCCTAAATAGTGTTCTACATACTACATTGTAGAGAATGCTAATTCGACTACTATCTTTAGAACATTATTTCTATGGTAACATACATTTCAAATTCTGGCTGTGGAACAGGGATCCTCCCCACAGAACCGTATTAGGGACTTAAAAAATTTAAAATATCAAACATGGGTGGAAATGTAAACTCATCCAGCCCAAAAATCTCAATTTAATTTAAAAACGTTAAAAAAATTTATTTTAAAGTAATCTCTATACCGATGTGGGGCTTGAACTCACAACCCTGAGATCAGGAGTCAGATGCTCCAATGACTGAGCCAGCCAGGCACCCCAGCCCACATTCTCACTCCTACGGCCTGAGACACTAGGCGTGAAGAGACGGAGATCTTGGCTTGTCTGCTTTGATTTTGCAAGGCCTGGGGAATCTTGGCCACAGGACAGAGAGATTCACCCTGACACTGCCGGGCACGTGTGCCTTGGCCCAGGGCTGCTGCCTGGAAGAGGGCTGCCTTTTTCTGAAGGTGCCGAGTTACGTGCCTGCAAGGAGGAATCTGCTCTTGAGGAGGCCTTCTCCTGCTGCGCATGAGGGAGCCGAGGAAGCTGCAGGCGAGCGGCATCGCGCTCCAGGGACAGCCTGGCTCCTCTGCTTGAGGTCACATGTGTGAGATTAAACACAGCAATGTGCAGTCACGGTCAGTGCTGTGGGGCACTCTGCAGAACGCACGCCATGCAGCCTGGTGCTGGGCCGCATGTCAGCGTTATTTCCGGTCTGGGGTTATTATAAATGATGCTGTCAACAGTCTCATATTCACGGAGTCGTCTTATCACTATTTCATGATTATGAAGACTCTCGTGAATTTTAGATTCCCTAACAGCTGACACTGGAAATGAGTGTCCTTGGCCCCAATGCTAGAGTTTCAAATTCGGCGACAGCCTCCAGGCACTGCTGCTCTGTCGGCATTGCGTCCTTGCTCTCATGCTATCTCACTGGTGCCAGGGATCCCTTTAAGACGGGCATCTTTAGGTTACAGGCCGACTGAAACCTTGTCTCAGCTAGTTGGATTTCTGAACTCAGGAGAAATCAGTACTCTGGTATGTGCACACTTTGAGGTTTGATGTACACTTCAAACTCTCAGAGGTGACTCCCTCTGCGGTCTCAGCCTGTCCTGGTACAGCTGAGTCCGGCCCACGGCGGGCCGCTTGAACTTCCAGGGGGGGGAGGGGAGGGGCAGAGAGGAGAAAGAGCGGGCCGGTGGTTTTAGGACCTTTCAGGCACCTGTCACTATTCAACATGGCACACAGGAGACAACCTTCCTCTCCTCTCCCTGCCTGCTTGCTGACACTGGCCTGCGGGCTTGCTCAGAGTTGACCTGGCAGAAAATGAGGTTAGCCATCAGTGCTGTTTGATAGTTAATGTAATTTCCAATACACTACTAATGGAAGAATTTGTGTTCAGGTCTTCTGTTTTATATACTCAAAACACTAGTAAGTTTTTTTTTAAGGGTAAATATAAGTCTCAATAGTTAGAACCCAATGCATTTCCCTTCCTATGTTTTCTAGGAAATAGTCCTAAAAATAAAGCAAAACTGAAGAGATCTTAGCTTTTTAATGAAAAAGGAGATGAATCTGGCAATGAATGCTCAGTTATTCAGGTGCTATGGTCGTGGACAGGATGCTCCTAAGAATACTTTCTAGAAGCTATTCTCTTTCACCCAACTGGAGCAGTAAAACTACAAAGGAAAACCACACAACAAGTGACCACGGGTTACAGAGGCCCGGGTGCCAGAGAAGCAGCCGCTCCCAGGTCGGCCGGCGCAGAGGGAAGGGCCCGCGGCCGGCGCACGTACCTGCGGGCGTGAGGATCAAGGCCTGCAGAATGTCTGACAGCGAGATGATGCCCACGATGCTGTCTGCTTCGTTCACCACCACCAGCCGATGCACCTGCCAACGGGACAAGCAGCTCCCGTGTCAGAGTTCACAGAAGGTTCTACGACGGCTATTAGCAAATAACGTCTTTCATGTACTAAACAAGGGGGACATCGCAGAAGTAAGAGACAGAAACCATGTCAAGAACCACAAAAGGTCGTAGGCTCTCAAGTTAAGATCAATGCTGACTTCAATGACTTGTAGGAAAAATTCGCTAGCTGCATCCCACTGTGCTCAAATTCTGGAGCATTAATATATGTATGATACAACCCCAAACGTGAAGTACAGTGTAGCCATAATACTCTCCTAAAGTAAGTTCTTACATTTTTAAAGTAGTATTTCAGTCTCTAAGAACTAGCTGCTACTGACTTACACGGGACAGATGTCCAAGCGCGCGCCGGACGGACGAGGTCATGAGTGGCTCATGGTCTATGGTCTTTTCTCCAGGAAGTTTATGTGTGAGTATGTTCACATAGCTCAGAGGATAGAGGAACTCTAATAACGTGAAACAGACTGTATTCACACCCCATGTTCTACTCGGGTCTTTTCTAAGCAAGTGGCCCCGGTTGTGAGGGGTCGTTCTAACAAATTCTCCTGAACACAGGAAAGGAGTGAGCAGGCATCGCGCTTCTGGAGCGACTCTGACTTCCTAGGCCTGAGGCAGCCGCGAGCCTGCTGGTTTCCTTGGAGACGATGCTCTTCTCCCTACAGAGCGTCCCCCACCCCACCGCACACCGTGGGGGGCACAGGAAGGAGATGGAAAGGGGAGGAAATTCTTTTTTTAGATTTGTCTCTGATACTGTGTTGGGGATGCTTTCAACATCTTCACTTGCTTTGGATTTAAAAAATAATCACTTTGTTCTCATGACTTTTAAAAGTATCTCTAAGGGAGTCTGGCTGGCTCAGAAGTGTGTGCGACTCTTAATCTCAGGGTCCTGAGTTAGAGCCCCATTTGAGTGTAGAGATTACTTAAACTTCAAAAATTTCTCTAAAAAAAGCTTAGGGCCTTCAATAATCCTGTGATACAATGTGGTTACTTATAAATTAAAATAATGGCTTGTGCCTAGGATCAAAGAATGCTTTACAGTCTTTGCGAGACACATTTTATTGTTAACATTCAATAATGTTAATTAAATAACTCTCTTTTGAACTGCTGAAGGTCAACTGCTGAAGGTGGCCATCTCACCCAGAGAATTAATTCTACCAGGCAGAAATGACCATCAAAAACATTATCTTGTCATTTGTTGCTGAGTCTAAACCAGTGAATACTCCTAGGTGTCAGAAAGCTAGTGCGGTATTTATGTCCTATAAATACACCAAACCATTGCTGATACTGTATGCCCTTTCTCCAACAACTGTATTTAAGCTAAGATTGGCCTCAGTTCCCCAGTTAGGAGTCCTTGGGTGAAAGAATGATTTCAGTGGGGTAAAAAGTCAAGATGCATAATGAGAAAAGTATTGAATTACATCTTTATTTTCCTCAGTGACCCATTTCCTATTACGAAGAAATATCTGTTGCTCGCCAGATGACCTGAGAGGAAAAGCCCATTACCTTTCTTCTTTTACCTGAGAGTAATACATGCTCGAACAAGAGAGCTCAGAGCGGAGGAGCACTGCGCTCTCCGTGCTCTCTGTGTTTACCGGATCTCCACCACCCAGAAACAGCCAGTCAGTGCTGTGCTGTGGGGCCTTCTAGCCTCTCTTCTCCACATATATGTGCATATAAATGAATAGAATCAAAAGCCAGTAACTGGCTTTTTCTCTTAGCAATACATTACTATGTCTTTTTCATATCAACCAAATACTCTTTAAGGACATTTTTCACTGTTATGAGGGATTCTCTCATGTGGATGTCCATTGTCCTTATAAATACTTAGGATCACTACGCATAATTCTAAGGACCTTATTAAAAGTTAAGATGTATTCCTAAGTCAATGAAAACTCTGGAAAACAAGAGTGATGGATATTAAGATTCAAATAGAAATAAAGTTCATATTGAGATGCTAGTGAAATACATTTCAGAAGCCACAGCTGTGGTAACCGGGGGGTAGGGGTCTCCCCACAGGTGAGCACAGGGCAAGGTGGAAGTCTGCAGCACACAATGATAAAAACAGGTCTGTGTTTCTGATGGCTCCGGCAAGGTAGGCTGTGTTCTCGTGCGACCCTTACTTCAAATGTAATGTTAAGATTGCCTGTTAGCCTGAAAAATTATTGGGGACTTTCCCTCTTGGACTGCATTCTCATAGTTATAATAAAAAGTACCAGAGCAGACATATCATTATAAATGAATTCTGCCGACTCAGAGATTATTCCAGAAAGAACACTGCTGCTTCCTTCAGTCCTAGAGAGTGATACACAGGAGAACATTCCTATCCTTGTCTAATAAGAAAGGAAAGAAAGGATTTGGGGAGCGGGTATATGGAATTAGATGTGTCATTCGTTGCTCATCTTGAACTGAGTACGTCCAAAATCCTACGCGCCATCAAGCAGGAGGGCGTATGAGTGTGGAGGGGCAGGAAGTAACGTTACTGGACCGTCTACTACCATCCAAATTGGAAAGAGAAAATTTAAAAATTCGAAAGGTAATTCTGATTTCTACTTTACTTTGTTGAAACTATATAATCACACATTTTTAACTTCAACTTCATAAATACTCTAATGGAACTCAAAGCTCTTGGGACATTTGTTTTCCTAATTATGTATTTTTTTAAACCATGAAAGTCTCTTACTGGTTTGATTCAACTATGATATCAGGACTTAACAATTCAATGAACATTTCCAGATGACCTACGCGGCAGGCAACACGCGAGGTTCTGGAGAGGGAAAGCATGATATCCGCTTAACCCTGTCTGCTTCTCCGGGCGTTCCTGTGGTTCACGATCCCCGAGCCCCATGGCCCCCTGGCCAGTGAGTACTTGGGGCAGCAAAGCTGGGGCAGGGGTGGGGAGGGCGAGAGAGTGGGAGGAGCACGGCCCCGCTGACTCACCTCAGCCCGCACTATTCTGTCCACGATGGTCTCCAGGATTTCCAGCTTACTGCACTTCACGACTCCCTCGAAATACTGAGAGCGGTGCTGAAGGGCCTGGGTCACCGTGATATCTAGGTTATTGTAGGTTTTTTCAGCAGCAAGGTTCTGTAATGAAGTAACGATGAATTATATCCTTTCATTTCGATTCACATTTGTGACCAAAGTCCGTGTCAAGTGACGTGATTTTCAGAAACATTCCTGTTCTGTTACCTGCGGCAACCTTGCGAAATAGTGACGGCGTTTCCCAGAGAGGATTCCCCCCGCTCCTACTGTGTAAGGCTCTAGAGCCTGAGTGAACAAAGTCTTTGGAGACATGGACTGCCCTTTGTAAAGGGTGAGAAGTGCCCCAGGGCACCCACTAGGAGGGCGCTGAGGGCGTCAGGGGGATCAAGCAGTCACGGGGGAAGAGCAGGCCAGACAGGCCCGACAGACCCACGTGGCTTTAGCCTTAGACAGTCCTACGCAACCAAACTCCAACCGGCCTGTTTTTGGAAGTTTCAGCTCCCTTTCTTAAAAAAATATCCTAAAACCCTAAGGAAGTGCATTTAAAATGAATACGGAAAAGAAAGCAGCTTGTGGGAAGATGTGGCACTACCTCTAATAGATTTATACCAGGGATTAAAAAACAGGACTTTAAATAATCTCCTGAATGCTTTTGCTGTCTTTTTGTTCCCACCAGCGAACAACGGGATGTATCTAGCAAGGGACCCACACGTTCCTGTGTACACGAAGCACTGGCCTCCTGGCAGAATGAATGATGGCTCGTGCATGGAAATAGGACCATTTAAAATATTCACAAATGCTGTAGTGCCAGAGAAGCTATCCACGGACCTAAAAAATAATATCTAAAATGCTAATATGTTATTCACTGCTAAGCCACGGAGTGTCAGGTACAGTGACTGTTGGTCTACGGAATCCTCCGATCCGCACAGCCACAAAAGCTATTAAATTAGGGAAAAATGCAAACAGATTAGTGAATAGGTTTTAAATGCATTCTAGATGACAGGTGTGACAAAACTAAAAATACTTACAATTACATCAAATTTGGAATAAATATCCACAACTTTTCCTAAAAATGAAAACAGATGTTAGAAAAATGTCTTAGAAACAAAAAGATGACATTTAAAATCCATCTTAACCAGGTACTTACTAGCAATTAAATATTGCTAAATAACAAACTTGTCTACTTTTAAATGAGCATGAAATCACATCTTAATGGAAAATGTGAAAATAAGCCAGTTGGAACTCTCATTAAGCTGAGTGCTCCTTGGTGCTGACTTGATCCGCCGTATCTAAATTTTTAGCTCCAAGCCCTGGCTGCCACCCACCGAATCTGATCCACTGACCATTTAACTGTCAGTTTGCCCCCAGGGGACAGAGCGTGGTCTTTCAGGCCCTGGTATGACCAAACCCACAGACCTGACTCATCTACCACAGGCAAGGCCGACACTCGTCTTTCTACAAAGACGTTCAAGGCTTTGATGATGGGAGTGTCGGGGTGGATGAAGGCGATGTTGTGGTAGGTCCCAATTCCAAGGGCATCCAGGTTCTGCTTCATGAAGGCAGGCTTTGGCATATCAGACATCTAAACAGGAAGATAGATACAGACAGTCTAGAGCCCAAACAGACCTTTTTAATGTTCACATGTCCACACTTGGACGAAAACTATGTATAACAAATTAAAGTTAGTGTTCTCTACCAATCTACCTGGCTCTCTGAATTACCATGAAGTATTACGTATAAGAATTGTAGTTTCTGTTCAGTCGGTTTCTATTCTAAGCTTACATTTAACTACTTAGTAAAATACTGCAGAAAACATAGATTGTAATGTTCCCTTTCCCCTCACTCACTGAAAACGTGGATGGAAGCGGGAACAAGAAGTCTCTTTGGAAATCAAGACCCACAGCCACCCGAGAATCCTTTATTCTGAGTTAGGTTCAATTCCTGGTCCCGCCATCAGCATTAAGTATTACGTATGAAGAACCCACACATTTGCAAACCCAGAGCGTCTGATGGGAGCATCTGAGCTGCGGCTCGGCTCGCCCTCACCCCGTCCCACCCCTCATCCTGAACTCGCCCGCGGAGGACTCCGACTCGTGATTACTGGGAGCAAAGAACAAGCCAACTGAGCAGAATAAAAGAACCTTTAAAAGTTCACTTTTCTTTTCATGGGCTGTTTGAGAGGAGGAGGGAGAAGGCAGAAGAGAGAAGTCTAGGGTCATGTTGGACTAAAACAAAATAAGGTCTACGGTTTCAAAAATCCACCTTGTGTAAAGGGCACAGTTGATTCCGTCCTCCTGGTGTACCTTATAATTATCAGGAAAAGATGAACAATTAGAAGAAACAAAATGTTCAAGTCAAAGAGTTCATCAATATTCAAATCATGAGAATCCTAGAAATTTGGAGAAAAAAAAGAAAGACCTATTAGGTCATCTAGCCCATCTCGATGCAGGAAAACCCCTGTTCCATATTGTACACTTAGGCTAACGGTCACATGTCTCCAAGGGTAAGGCCACCTTTTCTCAGAAAATGATCTCAATTCAGTAAAAATCAGGGTCTGAAATTTATTTGAAATTCTGTATCTTAATCTGAAAACCTCTAGTTGAATATTCTAAGAGCATGACTTAATTACCATATTGGCCCAAATGCAAGGCAGTACTGGCGGAGGCAACCTCCTCTACTCTTCGTGGAAGACAGAACACCAAGGCCCGCCTCCAGCTGTTCCTCCTCATGTCCGCAGGAGCGCGGCTGTCAAAATGGGCTGGACTCGACCTTGTAACCTCTGGGAGACCTGGGGCGGCTTTAACCCTCCGAGCCGGGTGCCTCTGAGCGGAGGAGCTACCCCAGGGCCTGCCCACAGGGCTAGAGGGAGGGAGGCCGCCGGCCCCGCGGGAACCTGCCAAGTCACTCCACAGCTGCACCACCTCTAAAATGGGGTTAATCAAAATACCTACCTGGGAGCGGAGACGAGGACTGGCTGTGTCTCGTGGTGTGTTTAGGACAGTAGCGGACGCGTCACACATACGTCAGAGTACACAGCTCGGGCGACTACCGCTACTGTACGAGGCTGACTCTCCGAGGGGCTAAAAGCCTGCAGGCCCTGAATACACGGCGCCAGCCTCGGTCCGCTTCGGCCTAGACGCTGAGGCGGCCGCCTGAGCAGCGGACGACACAGGTGACGTCTGTCCAGCCATCTCCGGATATCCCTAACTGTCCCCCCCCATGGTCTCTCCACTCAACTGTGTGCCTTTCAGTAAACCTCCTACCTTCTTAGCATTTATGTAACCACGGAGAGTGTTGGTTTTATAGGTAAACTGCTAAAATGCAGGACTGGCTTGATGGACGGGGTATTTCTCCCAATTACTAACCTCCCCCGACTCCCGACACGTGCTTCTGTCTGCAAAACTGAGGCCGAACTCTGGGAGGAAGGGCAGTGGCTGCTTGGCGTCACCCAGAATTCGAGTTTCCTTAATTGCAGCTGTGTGGATGGGGATGGGAAAGCTAATGTGATGTAGATTTTCAAAGTCTATTAAATTCTTTTGAAAAATGATTTCACGGGGCCCCTGGGCGGCTCAGTTGGTTAAGTATCTACCCTGGGATTCTGGCTCAGGTCCCGATCTCAAGGGTGTGAGATGGGGCCCGGCGTCGGGCTCTGTGCGCAGCACGGAGCCTGCTCAGGACTTTCTCCTTTCTCCCTCTGTCTCTACAACAAATAAACTCTTAAACAAAAAATGAATTCATGGGATCTCTTCTGAAATAGGAATGAGGCTTACTGGTCACAGCGGGCCAACTACTACTTTTTTAACATTTTTTTTTTTTTTTTAAAGATTTGTTTGAGAGAGTGAGAGTGGAAGAGAGAGAGACGGAGGCAGAGGGAGAAGCAGACTCCCCACTGAGCAGGGAGCCCGATGTGGGGCTCGATCCCAGGACCCTGAGATCATGGTCTGAGCCAAAGGCAGACACTTAACTGACAGAGCCACCCAGGCGCCCCTGACCAACTACTTTTAACCTCAAACTCAGTGCATATAATACAAAGGAAACAAATTCAAGCCCTCTTATAAGAACTCTGGTCCTTATGAGACTCTTTTAAAACTCTGGTCATGATATTGACCAAAGAGGTCAATATCATGGATGATTATGAAGACCTCTCACTCCAAATGCAGTTGAGAAAACCTACAGAAAACAAAGCCTGAATTTGGACCAACATGGTACTCTCGTGACGAAATTTTTATTTACTTGTGTTTTTCTATTGCAGCAATTTATAATAAGATAATCCTGGGGACAGTGTTTTTTGAATGTTTCCAAAACCATGATACCAATAAAGCATCACAAGGCAATTTGCTATAAATACCGGCTCAATTTATCTTACATAATAGCACTTTCTTAATTAGATGGGCTTGCAAATTACTTTACTGCCTCATATTTTAGGTGATAAAATATTCTAATTTAAATAGAGAATTCGAAGTGTTTTTATTATTTTGATACTTGCCCCGAAAGGCGATTGCTTTTTAATTGGAATCCGCCTGAAGAACGTACAATTTAAACACGAGTAAGTTGAGAAACCGCTGCTGAGGAATGGAGACCTCCTAACAATCCCAACTCCAGAATTAACGTCATCTCCTGAGGTGACAGGAGCCAATTTACGTGAAGTAAACCAGGTAAAGCGGGTGCAGCCGCGTCTTGAGAAACACCAGGACTACTTACAAAGAGCTGGAGGAACTTGAGGATTCTCTTGTGGGTGAGAATATAAAGTGCGTTCCCACTGACGGGGTCGATAACCGGCAGTCTGTGGATTTTATTTTTGATCAACGAGTACACAGCGTCGAAGAGGCTGCGGGAAAAGCCATCAAAGTTGTTAGGAGGCTTTAAAGGAGGTAAAATGCTCTGGACCTGCCCTGCTTTAGAAGCATTTTCAGTGTTTCTACATCACAGCCACAAAAGGCTGACCTGACCTGAAGCAGTTTTGGGAAAGTTCTAAACTGGGTATCTCAGCACATGTTCTGTCTTTGCGGTCTGTGTTGATCGTGGGTACAAGTGCGGGCTGCGGGGCTCGAGGAGAGCCGTTTCTAGTGCGTTTGCTGCTGCTGTGCGACAGATGGCGGAGAACCCGGGGACTGCGCATGGCCACCAGCAGCGACGGGGAGCTGTGGCCCCGCGCCCTGCACCAGAGCTGACTCGGTGCACCCTGCTTCTGGGCTGCCCTGGCCCCTCCTGTGGCTGCCAATCAGGAGACTGGACATTTAGCTGTATGTTTAGGACTTGGAAATAAACTAATAAAAATCAGTATCTACTTTTTCTCTCTAGTGCCTAGAGGTAGAAGAGTATTTTCATGAGATGTGGAAATGTGTCCGAGCTGTCCCGGAAGGCCCGGGTCACGACGTCTGTGCCAGAGCGCCTCAGAGGGACCGCGTGTTCTTCCAAGCACCCCCGGACCAGTGTCTAACGGAGGTGGCCCTGCAGCGTCAGGGCGCATGAGAGCCCCCGGGGGCAGCTGCTGTAGTGCATGTTCCTGGGCATGACCCTCCAGAGGCCATGGAGCAGGTCCGAGGCAGAGCCCAGAGACGAGCAGTTTTAACAAGCTCCCCAGACGGTTCATGTGGCAGGTGACCATTTTCCCGGCCCCTTATCAATCCTTTGAACAAACAATGGCTGATTCCTACTGTCTCTAGATTTATTAAATTGAGTATCTGAAATAAAGGAGGCTGTCCCCTATCTAGATTAAAAAAGAAAATCTATCAATCACGGAAACAAGAATCTGAATAAATGTTTTCAAAGGAGAAAAAACTTTACAGGTTTACCTTGCGTCTGGAGATATATTCACTAAAGGCTTAAATGTTTCTTGTAAATAAAGCTCTGTTTTTATAGAAAGAAAATATGCAATTAGTAACACATTTGGTATTTGCAATTATTATGTAAATTACTCTTCAGTTTATAGATAACAATTAGAAGGATTAAAAACCAAAATCAAATAAATCTAATGTACAGAACACTACTGTATAAATTATAGTTAGGACTACTTTAAACAACTTATAAACCGTTTTAGGATGTTGCCATTGTGGAAAAATTAAATATTTAAAAACAGTATTACAATAAATGTTATAAGAAGAAAAGTCAAGCAATTGAATGTAGAAAGCAGAACCAGCAGAGGTCACTAGAATGCTACCAAATTATCACCCTCCAGAGACAAGCGCTCAAGAAATCCTTTAACTAATTTTTGTAGGTTTTAACAAACTTTGTTCTTTAACCATTAAGTTTTATTTTACCAAGCTAACGCTCAGAATCTGTATCTTGGGGTATCTTTGTAGTCTGTAGAAATTCTTTCTAAAGATCCACTGTAACTAATTTGTCTTGCTGAGATTTCTCTACAGAAAGCATTCAAGAGTAACCTGACATTACCATTATTACCACCAAATACCATGTAATATCAAATTGCAAATATACTTAAATCTTGGTCTAACATTACTTGTATAGTAGAATTTAAGAGGAAGTATCTCTCTTGGCGTTAAGGTACATATTCATAATAGGCAGTGCGTTAAGATTTCATGTTGACTGAGTTTGTTTGGTTTGACTTGATAAAGCCATTACAAATCAAATATCTTGTTCAATAAAACTTACAGGTCAGAGAGAGTTAGAAGAGCCCCTGGCCCTCAAGAGATTCCAATGGACCCTCAGATTCTGTAGCTGCTACTCACAAAGGTTACTTATCATTCCAAGCAGATTTTTCATTTTTAATTAACATTTTTCTGTCTATAGGTCCCTCCGTTTCTATCCAGGCTTTTTCTCTGGGACCCCCTATAAAGCCCCTCCTCAGTATTGGTCAGACAGCCTTCCTCAGTCATTCCCACTCATCCAGTCCAGCAGGATGGGTCTAAGAACAATCACACAGTCATAGAATGAGAATTTAAAAAGCTCCATTTCAAACAAGATATTGTGATTTTAAAGGGTTATTTTTTCATATGATTTACCAAAATCTTCCAGTTCAAGGTTCATTTGTTCTATGTTTCTTCATAATTTGTAGAAAAATAATTATTAAATGTAAGAACAGATCTTTGCTTTTGTTAGTGGTAGGAGGCACTCCCCTGGTGCATTTTCTAGATAGAGAGAAGTCTGCGGGCAAGGATGGCCACACTCAGAAGTGAGTGGTGGCTCTGCTGGGGGCAGTGGCTGGGGCCTGAGTAAGCTCATTCGTCCTTGTGTCCCAGCCTTAGTATACAGACTCGCTGTAGGTTCTCCACAAATGTCCACTCAACAGAGTGGATCGTATTTATAATGGTATGGTTCACCACTGAGATTAAAACAGACATGTTTTAATGATGTAGTTCATTAAACAGAGAAGAAAGATCCATTAAGTTAAAACATATTTTACACACTAAGCAGAACATTTTTTCCTGATATTAAAAGATTATCACCCAATTGTGCTTACCCCTCCATGTTTCAATCTTATGTTCTTCTAATTCATAAATCTGTACCTGCAAATAAGAAAACTTCTTATTTACAAATATTAACATATATAAGACAAGAAAAGTTACTTCATAACCAATGCAGAGTCCCATAATTCAACAGGTGGAAACAATCAAGATAATTCAAAATATTAGATATACAACAAACATAAAATGCTCTGCATTTCTTTGAAGGTAAGTGCCTTCAAAATTTAAAACATAATAGGGGTGTCTGGCTGGCTCAGTCAAAGGAGCGTGTGACTCATGCTCAGGGTTGTGAGTCTGAGCCCCACAATGGGTGTAGAGATTACTTAAAAAATAAACTAGTTATAATATTTTCATTAATTTAACATGAAAATTTCTGATACACGTAAATTTTTAAACATATATGGACATATATACCCATTCCTTTTTTTTTAAGGATACAGGAAATTTTTAGCAACTCTAGTTTAAAAAGGACAAATGGTAAATTGTGCTAAGGAGAGATCACAACCAACACCAGAAATACAAACAATTATAAGAGAATACGATGAACAATTATATGCCAACAAATTAGACAATCTGGAAGAAATGGATATATTCCTAGAAACATAAACTACCAAAACTGAAACAGGAAGAAAGAGAAAACCTGAAGAGACCCATAACCAGCAATGAAATTGAATCCGTAATCGAAAACCTTCCAACAAGTAAGAGTCCAGGGTCAGATGGCTTCCCAGGGGAATTCATTTAAAGAAGAATTAATGCCTGTTCTTCTGAAACTGTTTCAAAAAACAGAAATGGAAGGGAACCTTCCAAACTCATTCTATGAGGCCAGCATTACCTTGATCCCAAAACCAAAGACCCCACTAAAAAGGAGAGTCACAGTCCAATATCCCTAATGAACACGGACGCAAAAATTCTTACCAAGATGCTAGCCAACAGGATCCAACAGTACATTAAAAGGATTATTCACCACGACCAGGTAGGATTTATTCCTGAGCTGCAAGGTTGGTTCAACATCTGCAAATCGATCAATGTGACACACCACATTAATAAAGGAAGGATGAGAACCGTTGATCCTCTCACTAGAAGTCTCCACTAGAAGTCCTCGCCTCAGCAATCAGACAACAGAAAGAAATAAAAGGCATCTAAATTGGCAAAGAAGAAATCAAACTTTTACTCTTCTCAGATGATATGATGCTCTATGTAGAAAACCCAAAAGACTCAGACAAAAAACTGCTAGAACTGATAAAGGAATTCAGCAGAGTTGCAGGATATAAAATCAATGCACCGAAGTCAGCTGCATGTCTACACTAACAACGAAGCAGCAGCAAGAGAAATCAAGGAACTGATCCCATTTACAACTGCTCCAAAAACCAGAAGATGCCTGGGAAAACCTAACCAGAGAGGTAAAGGCTCTGTGTGAAAAACAGAATACTTACAAAAGAAATTGAGGAAGACATATAGAAATGGAAAAATGTTCCATGCTCATGGACTGGAAGAACAACGACTGTTAAAATGTCTGTGCTACCCGAAGCAGTCTGCACATCCAGTGCAATCCCTGTCAGAGTACCATCAGCATTTTTCACAGAGCTGGAACAAACAGCCCTAAAATTTGTATGGAACCACAAAAGACCCCAAATAGCTAAAGGAACACTGGGGGAAAAAAAAACCAGGAAAAAAAACAAAAACTCACACACCAAAAACTCACCTAGAACTGGAGGCATCACAATTCCAGGCTTTAAGCTCTATTACAAAGCTGTCATCATCAAGACAGCATGGTTCTGGCACAAAAACAGACACATAGATCAGTGGAACAGAACGGAGAGCCCAGAAATGGACCCTCAACTCTACAGTCAACTAATCTTTGACAAAGGAGGAAAGAATACCCAACGGAAAAAAGTCTCTTCAACAAGTGATGGTCGGAAAACTGGACAGTCACATGCAGAAGAATGAAACTGGACCATTTCCTTACACTACACACAAAAATAAAATGGATGAAAGACCTTAATGTAAGAGAGGAATCCATCAAAGTCAAAGAGGAGAACACAGGCAGCAACTTCTGTGACCTCGGCTGCAGCAACTTCTTGCTAGACACATCTCCAAAGACAAGGGAAACAAAAGCGAGAATAAACTATTGGGACTTCAAGACCAAAAGCTCTTGCAAAGCAAAGGAAAATAGTCAACAAAACTAAAAGAAGCAGAAGCAGAAGAAGATATTTGCAAATGCCTTATCAGATAAAGGGCTAGTATCCAAAATCTATAAAGAACTTATCAAACTCAACACTCAGAAAACAAAAAAATTTAGCCAAGAAATGGTCAGAAGACATACAAATGGCCAACAGACACATGAAAAAGTGCTCAATATCACTTGGCATCAGGGAAATACAAAAACAAAAATAAAAACCACCTCACACCAGTCAGAATGGCTAAAATTAACAAGTCAGGAAACAAGAGAGGTTGGCGAGGATGCAGAGAAAGGGGAACCTTCTTACGCTGTTGGTGGGAATGCAAGCTGGTGCAGCCAGTCTGGAAAACAGCATGGAGGTTCCCCAAAAAGTTAAAAATAGAGCTGCCCTACGACCCAGCAATTGCACTACTGGGTATTTACCCAAAGGATACGAACGTAGTGCTCCAAAGGGGCACATGCCCCCCAGTGTTATAGCAAAGATGTCCACAATAGCCAAACTGTGGAAGGAGCCGAGATGTCCATTGACAGACGAATGGATAAAGAAGATGTGTGTACACTCACACAGACACGGAATACATAAACACAGTGGAGTATTACTCAGCAATTAAAAAGAGTTAAATCTTGCTGTTTGCAATGATGTGGATGGAATTAGAGGGTATTCTGCTAAGCAAAGTAAGTCCGAGAAAGACAAATACCATATGATTTCACTCACGCAGAATTTCAGAAACAAAATAGATGAACACAGGGGACGGGAAGGAAGGATAAAAGAAGATAAAGACAGGGAGGCAAACCACCCTTAACTCTAGAACAAACCGAGGGCTGCTGGAGGGGAGGTGGTGGGGCAGGACGGGGTGACGGGCATGAAGCCTTGAGGGCACATGAGGGAACCAGCACGGGGTGTGATCTGCACCTGACGAGTCACTGACTTCTACCCCTGAACAGTAACACAATATATGTAAATGAAATTGAGCTTAGGGAATAAAAAAAAAAAAGAAGTTCCATTTCCATTTTGTGGAAAATCAACCACAGAAAATTTTATAAAGACCCTACAAAATCTTTCAAGGGTAAGCTCCCCATCTCAGTGAAAATTCCATGGGAATAAGGTTTGAAAGTAGGACTGGCGATCACCCAGGGAAGAACAAGCACACATAAGATCACGGCACTGAAGCCAGAAAGACGAACGCAGGGGCAGAGACCTGTGGGACCGTGTCCAGTGGCCTATACACACGCGACTGAAGTCCCGGGAGGAAGGATGAGACAGAAAAAATACCTAAAGAAACAGCAATCAAAAACTTCCCAAATTAGGTGAAAAACCAACCTAGAGGATCATGGGAACGTAGCCTAGCTGGGGCAGGAGCCACACAAGGAAAAGCGGACACAGGCGCGGGGCCGCCAGTGCTGACAGCGGGGGGACGAGACAGCTTGGAACCAGAAGGAAACGCGGACTCCCCAGAGGACAGAAGGTAAACGTTTCTGCTGACTTCTGACCCCAAGCCCCGGGAGGCCAAAAGACCATGAAATGACATCTTCAATGCGTTAAAAACAACAACTGTCAATTCCACTTCCGTAAAATAGGGGAAGTGTTCTCTGAGCACAAGGATGACCTCAGGACACTGTGACACGAACCACAGTGTCACAACAGAACCGACGGCGTAATGGGGACGGGGGTGCACACAGGCTGACGGCGCCTTGGCACAGAAACTATAGATGCTGCATCCTTTTCCTCTGTATTTTGCTGAAACCAAAAATAAGGGCAGATTAAATGGCACTATATTATGTAGATAATAGATTGCGTTCAGTGACCGCAAGCGCTGGAATTCACAGCACACGTGCAATGGCAGGGTCCCGTGAGCCCGGCAGGGGGACAGGGCCGCACTAGTTCCCGGCTGCAGACAACTAGACAATGGGAAAAACGTGTGCAGGAACGGTTCTCCGACACTGGGCTATTGGCACCCCTGGGAGAAGGCCTGCAAACACAGCGAGCCCCATGCTCACAGCTCTCTCTAGATGTGACCCGGCCAGGGCGCCACACTCCCGCTGAGTTAGGGAGACAGAAACCAAAGTCTGGGGCAGACGGGACCAGGGGAATCTGCAGCCAGAAACCCAAACGGGAGGAGCTGTCCAGGACAAGAAGAGAAGGCGGAGCTGGGATCTCCTAGAGTTGTTTTTGTTTTGTTTTGTTTTTTAAGATCTTATTTATTTATTTGACAGAAATTAAGAGAGCATAAGCAAAGGGAGTGGCAGGCAGAGGGAGAAGGTGAAGCAGATTCCCTGCTGAGCAGAGAGCCTGATGTGGGGCTCGATCCCAGGACTCCAGGATCATGACCTGAGCCAAAGGCAGATGCTAAACCAACTGAGCCACCGAGGTGCCCCCTCCTAGAGTTTCTGACTGGAAACGAAGCGGGGTGTACCCACGGTGAAAGCACACCAGGCCAGGCCAAGACCCACCACGGAAGCTACTGTGTCCTGTGGAATGGAAGGTCCTCGCTAAACCACCAGGGAATCCCAGGGAGCTCCCAGAAGTAACGGGACAAAACCAGTCAAAGACGAACACTCTGACGAAGCTTAAACCCGCCCCCCATAGAAGCGTTTGGAAAGAGGAGCATCATCATCATGGGGGAAATGCGAATCGGAACCACAGTGGGATGCACCGCACACCTGTCAGAAGAGCTGGCGTCGAAAAGACAAGAGACAGTAAGTGCTGGTGAGGATGTGCAGCAAAGGGGACCCTTGTGGACCGTCGTGAGAAGGCAAGCTGGTGTCTGCACCATGGAAAACAGCATGGACTTTCCTCAAAATATGAAAACTAGAGCTACCATAGGAGCCAGTAATTTCACTGTGTGTGTGTGTGTGTGTGTGTGTGTGTTTTCTTAAGATTTTATTTATCTGAGAGAGAGAGATAGCATGAACACGAGAGGTGGGAGGGCCAGAGGGAGAAGACTCCCCACCGAACGGGGAGCCCAATGTAGGACTCGATCCTGGAACTCCAGGATCATGACCTGAGTCGAAGGCAGTTGCTTAACCAACTGAGTCACCCAGGCACCCACTCTGGGAAAAAAGCCCTGCAAATACTAATTTGAAAAGATATATGTACCCCTATGCTCGCTGCAGCAGGGCTCACAATAGCCAAGATAAGGAAGCAGCCCAAGTGTCCACTGATAGATGAACGACTGTACACACACGCGCGCGTGAGTATCAGTCATAAAATGGAATGGAATCCTGCCATTTAAATGTGGCAACGCGGAGGGACCTAGAGGGAATCAGACAAAGACAAATACTATATGGTTTCACTTCATACAGAATCTAAAAAGCAAACGAGTAACAAATATACTCATAGGTATAGAGAACAAACTGGTGCTCACCAGAGGGTAAGGGAGGGAGGAGAGAAGAGAATCAGTAAGAGGACCGAGAGGTCCAGACTCCTAGTTACAGAATAAACAAGTCACGGGGATATAGTCAATGAAACTAACTAGCTTTGTAAGGGGACAGAAGGGAACTAGACCGACTGTGCTCATCAGTTCGTAATGTACGTAAACATGGATTCACTGTGTTGCACACCTGAAACTACTATAATACTGTATGTCAATTATAAATAAAAAAACTTTGGGCTGCATATTTAGACAACTGCTTTTATAGAAATTTTGATTTAATTAGCTACTGCTAAGAGTTTTATTTTTTTAAAGACTTGTTTTAGAGAGAGCGAGCGTGTTTGCCAGGGTGAGGGTCCCAAGCAGGCTCCCCAGGGAACGCAGAGCCCCACGTGGGTGGAACCCCACAACCCTGAGATCATGGCACTTAACTGACTGAGCCACCCAGGCACCCCTTGCTGAGATCTTTAACACAGGTTTAGCTGTATTTTATCAAAATATATTCAGTTAATAGTCATGTGTGATTTTGCTAGTTCAAAAGCAGACATATGACCCTTATAAAGAAAACCAGTATTTACCTGCGTGGGTGGTATTTAAGAAATCAGATTCCTCATGTGAAATAAATATGGGATACTTACAAAATCGTTGGTTCAAGTTAATTCTGAGAGTATCTCTTATGTTTTTACTTTCCTCATTTTACATAGGAAATTAGTTATTGGGCAATATTAGCTATTACATATAAAACGAGTATTAGATTGTCTTTTACCTTTCAGATACCCAAAAGAGCATAAAAGAAAAAAATTATGCAGTTCTGTCCTTACCTACCCTTGTCAAAAACACTCCCCCCTCCCCCCACAAAAACCAAAACCAAAACCCAAACAAGCTGGTAGAATCACAAAAATCACAGTGTTCGATAAAAGGCCTTATGTGGTTCTCAAACTATGCTCTTAGCAAACAGCTGGACGAGGAACCGGGGATCAGGGAGTTCTCCCACTAAAATTAGCCAGCGGCAGTCTTTTCATAATTGGCAGAAAAATATCAAAACTGAATTTCTCTAATTTCAAGTTTTACTTCTTTAAAACCACAGAGTACATACAGCTCTTGTGAAACAGTTCGGGGGTGACTGCAGGAGGCCGCGGCCCCATGGACAGGCCTGGGAAGATAAGCTCTGGGGCCCCAGAGTGGTGTGGGGCGGGGTCGCCTTGGTCTGCGGGTCCAGCAGTCACAACACCGCGACACGCCCACAGGGCATCAAAGATCATAAATTCAGTGACTGATGTACGCTGATGTGCCCTGCGTGGTATATATTACATATTTGTACAAATCAACTCCCAGCACCCCCCACCCCCCAATACACAGAAATATACCGCTCCAATGACCCATGTAGGATTTCTGGCACTTACCATGGGTGACTTATAGTATCTATGTAGTATATTTATGAAATCTGTAATTGTTAGCATTCCTGGAACAAAGAATGATATGTTAAATATAAAACAATGAAAAATTTCATAGGATAAGCAAGCCTGGAATCTTTTCTAGAAAGCTCCTAAAACACACTTTAAACATATCAAGCACAGTTTAATATATTCTATTCTTTAGGACTCTTAGTCTGTTAATTATCTACAACAAATGGAGATAAATTTAGCTGAAATCAAACCTGACAGTAAGTACAATAGACTCAGCCACGGTATTCGGCAATTCAGTGGTGGGGAACTGATCAATACAAAACCTCACAGGAGACTTGCAGTGACATGTAAATATTTTAAAATACTTTAAGGTAAGGTAAGATAAGGTAAGGTATTCCAAAAGCTTTAGACACAGGACACTTCCAGGGCATGTGGATTGTTTCCTGAGAAGCATTCTCCAAATGATGGTTCTTTAAGTACTGATTTAGTGCCCAGTTATTAAGTGCCTACTGTGTGCCAGATGCCAAGACTACAAAGATGAAGAAGACAAGAAACTGTTCTTTGAGGGGATTGTCCCCTAGAGTGGGAGGCAGACACACTGATGATATTAAACCAGACGCACGCTAGCAGAGATGACATCTGCTGTCTACCATGACCTGCACGGTGGGAAATTCTCCAGCTCAGACACCGAGTTATAGGACATTTCCAATAGGATAGCAATGATTTAGCACAGGCATCGATCCTGTCTCCGTCACTTCATTCGCACGGTCCACAAGGGGTCAGCTACAGGAGCGGGGACTGCCCACTGTCACGTACACATGTGCAAAGGCGGCCCAGGTCAGGAATCTGAGCACAGCGTCCTCTGTTCCCTGGCTTCAGAGCAATCGGCAAAGGCACAGAAGCTCCTTTGGGGAGCCAGGGAGGTAATGAGTCAAAAGAAACTCGATAAATAAATAAAGATGGCAACGAGACTCAGTGGGAGCACGCAGGTGTTTTGAATTTGCTAGTGGCCCCACCTTCCCTGGACATAAAAGCCCAGAGTCCTTCAGCTTGGCAGAGTTTTCCAGACTGAATTTCAGAGCAGCATCTGTTAGGATACCTTGGGCTCTCTGCTCTTAGGCTCCCAGGCCCACACTGCTTACCTACGAAACTTTGTTTCTTACTCTCCCACAGCGGCGCTGCTCGAACACCATTGGCTACTAACGCAAAGAAGGCCTTTTTCACCTAAAGACAAACAAGAGAAACAAAAACACACTTTAAAGTCCAAACACCAGGGGGGAAATACCTCAACCCTAATATCCAGCCAGATTTTACTGGTTATCTTCAACGATAGTTCTGTAAGTTTGAGAGGCTAAAGAGTTGAATTTATCCACACTGGCAAAAATGCTTTTGTATTCTACTTAAAGCCTGGAGATTTTCTGCAATGGAAACAATGTAATTCACTTCAAAATTTTTTTTCATTGTATCTAAGAACTTTGTACACACAGAGACTTTATACAATTAAAACTGTATAAAAGAATTCAGCTTCAGTTTAATTTCTCCTATATGTGGCTATTAGTTCATTTCGAAATGCTGAAGTTATACCAAATGACCTGAAATGAAAATCTGTTTCTCATACATTCAGTAACAGAGCACACAAGCATTCTTTCTCACTTCCCGGAGGCTGAGAAGACGCGTGAGGGAGAGTAGAGCCTTGCACTCTCACATCGTCTAGAGACAAACATCCAGCATGCGCCTGGCCCTGTTTCAGGTGCACACAGATGGTGTCCCCGGGACCCCGCGGCACAGCCCATCTGGGGACTGCACCAGGCACAGCAGGCACCGGGGTTGGGGGCGTGTGTATGTGTGAGCAGCCCCAACTCAGTGCTGAAGATGACCCCCTACACGCCCAGAACAAATACACACAGGGAAGTGGTTCCCCTTTATTAAGAACCGCAGAGACATCCCAGGATCCTGGGATCAAGCCCCGCATCAGGCTCTCTGCTCAGCGGGGAGCCTGCTTCCTCCTCTCTCTGCCCACCTCTCTGCCTACTTGTGATCTCTGTCAAAAAAAAAAAAAACCTTACAAAAAAAAATCTTTATTTAAAAAACAAAACAAAACAAAACAAAACCACAGAGATGAAGATCAAAGCAAGTTGGAAGTATTACCCAGAGCTGCTAGAGGCCAACGTCATTCGGTCACAGCAGCTACCTCAAGTGCTGCCATGAAACCAGGTGGTACCATAAACCAGTAGAAAAATGCCTGAGCCACAGTGTACGTATATTGGGAATCCTAAACATTCGTGCTGTTTGCACACTCGTTCTCTCTGTTGGATTATGTAGTCATCCTGAGGATTAGGAGCAGGAATCAAAGATGGTCAGTGTGGCATTACTTCTAATATTCAAACTGGAAAAGTATCTTCCCCCAACAAAAGAAAATGTATTAAATACTGGATTGCCAGTGGGGAAAAAATATCAAATGGTAGAATTAGAAAGACCATGCTGAAGTAAAACATTATAAAGAAGGTTTATGGCAGTGAAAACATAGACTCGAAAATTGTACATTATAATTATGTAAAATATGTGTTTAAATGAAAAACATCAAAGAGAAATAAGCAAAAAATTAAGTGATATTAAGGAGCTGGGACAGTGACAGTGTGTTTCTTTGAAAAAATGTCAATGTGGCCTTTTCTACGGAAGCAGGTTCTTCTCTCTCCCACTGTATGCCAGACCCAAGCTAACTTAATAATGAAAAGAAGTTAGAGAATGACAGGAGCCCAGAGCTTCCCATCAGGCTCAGGCTCCCAACCAATTCAGCATCGGTTTATACCTCTGTTATGACACACTTTGCCTCTGCTTGGCAGGAGTTACATAGGAGCTCGGTTCCCCTACGTGAGTCCAGGTGGGCGAGGAAATCTCATTAATTGTTACACGTGGCCCAGCTCTGCCCAGCACTGTGTCCTGCAAAGTACAAGCCCATGGGGACCCCGCCTGTCTGCTGAATGAACGGCCCAGGACCGGGAAGAGGTGTAGGGCCACTCACCCCTCTGGGCCCAATCACGGGTGACGTGAGAGAGAAATAGCAACTCCACGGCATCCAGAAACGGGTCAAATACTCTTTGAGCCACAGAGTGTATCGAGAATCCTGAAAACAGTCGTGCTCGTGTAACTAACTGGCACCCAGGGATGGCGGGCCGATTTGTCAGGTTTGCTATCTTTCCCTGGGTGGTGCTCTGGGAACCCCTGACTGTGGTCCCAGAAAATATTATAAAAGAATATGTGGAGAAGTCACAGAAAAACATATTTTAGGACACATTAAATATGAGCTGAGCTTGTTTTTCTAAACTGGCTGGAGCAGCTAGGGACGGTGGGGGGGGGGAACCTTGTAACTGCAGATTACCTACGGTCTTCTCCCAAAAAATGGATTTAGTGGAGAAAACCAATTTTAAAATAGTTTATCAAGATCATCCATGACACCCTAAGTGACCGCAGCTGTTGAAAACCCATCCCAGAGGGCTGCGGGTCTGCCCCCGATGACGTGACTGCAGACGCCCGACAAAACCTGCAGGTCACCGAGAGCCCGGCGGACGCCGCGTGAGAAGGTTCGAGAAGCTGCTGTTCCCCAGAGAAGAGCAGCACGTGACTCGATTGCCACAGTCATTTCGGAACTTTTCTGTGGGGATTTTCAAGATCGTTTCAAACAGGTGAATCTCAACAGAAAGTTGGAGTCTATCAAAAGGAATCAAATCCACCCCAGGCAGGTTAAAGTGACAAAATCCCAGCTAAGCACACGTTGCAGACAAGATGCTAAGAGTCCAAGGCCAAGAGAAAATCGGCGAGCGAGAAAAGACACACGTTCGTGTTCAAAGCAGCAACAGTCCACCGACAGCCCAGCAGGCGTCCGTTTCAACTGTCCAGCACGATGACGGTTCTTCGGAAACGCACAGAACACCGTGCTTCCCAGGGCTCCGTCCCTACGAGTCTGCACCCGAAAATCTCTATTGGCTGCGAAGCGAGTATTTGAGTCTAATGGCCGGTGCAGACAGACCTAAGAAGGATGCATGGCAGGTCTGCCCGGGGGACACCCAGGCCGTGACAAGGACACCAGACGCTGACACGGTGCACGGCTTCTGTGAACTGTGCCGCAGCCGGGCAGGGTGGACAGTGGGAAAACCGCCGCCGAGGCAGCAGTCCGAGGAGCAAGAGAATGGCGAGAACGTAATGTGAAAAAGCACCGTCGTGGCCGCAAGAGAAGGCAAAGCAGCAAACACTAAAGGAAAACCCTTGGAAGTCAAATACCACCCGTGTCCTTGCGAGGGGAGAATCACTGGACCCTAGAAGCTTCTGTGCGCTCAGGTCCTTGGCTCTCTGCGCGCCTCTGCGCTGTGAGTTACAGAATGGGACAACAGGTAATGCTGTCACAGGGGACCGTGCGGGCTGAGTGGGCCTGATGGGAAGATTCGCGCCGGGGTCGGCACAGAGAGCCCAAAGAAGTCAACACTTTCATTTCCCAGCGCAGACGGACCCAGCCAGAAGCACACAGAGACGGACTGTTTTCATCTCACCCACATGCAACGCTGACACGTCCATACCTCACGGAGGGAGGCACAGTTCCGCCCTCCCAAGACTCAAGACGACACTGGGGAGTGGGTGAGACCCAGCCCCAGAGATAAGGAGCAGATGGCGGGGTCCCAGGGCCCTGTGCCAAGTGGCCCCCCTGCGGCTTCCGGTCCGGCCGCACCTCCCTGGCTCTACAACTCGGCTTTCTCCACACCACATGCATGGAGTTGAGCAACTGCAAACTCTACTTGGAAAATTCCTCCCAATGACAGAAGACACAGGGTGTTCCCAGTGACCAATGAACAGGCCAAAGGACGGCAGGCCCAATCTGGAAGCGATCTGCAGGAAAAAGCTCTCGGGGGTCTTGCTTACCTCTGAAAACTTTTCAACTGATACGCGATTTGCTCAAAGTGTTTATCAGTTTTAAAATTTACTTTTTTTTTTTTTTTAAAGATTTTATTTATTTGGCACACAGAGGTCACAAGTAGGCAGAGAGGCAGGCAGGGGGGTGGGGGAAGCAGGCTCCCCGCTGAGCAGAGAGCCCGATGCGGGGCTTGATCCCAGGACCCTGAGATCATGACCTGAGCCGAAGGCAGAGGCTTAACCCACTGAGCCATCCAGGCGCCTCTAAAATGTACCTTTTAATAGGATTTTCAAACAACTGAATGTGATAATTAGATAAGGAAAGATGACAAACTTTAAATATAGAAATGATTTTTTTAAAATAGTAAGCCCTAAGAGATTCTGCCGTCTCCGGGCAAGTGGAACATCTATGCTCCAAACAATGGAAATGTGGTTCCTTGGCCGCTTCAATGTTCTCCGTATAGTTTCACCCCGATTTTCAGTAATTAAACTGATTGTGGGGCTTTTAAAATCAACACTGATGAACAGCTAAAGCTCTGGAAAACTATCTAACTTGGTTTCTTACTGTTTACCTCAGAGCTTGCCCGGTGGCTTAAACACCCCGGAGGCCTCTCTCTCGTGTCTGCTGGCTCTCCTGGAGCTGCGTGAGGAGGGGGCCGGCCTCGTGGGCGAGGGAGCCCACACCTCCTGGCTCCAGCCCAGCGGACACTGAACTGGTCTGCGCTTTTTTTTTTTTTTTTTTTTTTTTTTGGCACTTCTATGCCCCAAAGTTCCTTCTACCTCAAGCGCACCTACCTTCAACTCTACCTATGACAACCTGGTTGGCCTTTACCTTCTAACTCCACAACCTAAGCTGCCCCATCAGTCCCGTCAAGGTTGGCACTCCTTCCCTCCTCCCACTGTGCCTCATTCAGCCCCTTTCGGGTACTTCTGCAGTCTCCCTGTGTCTCCTTAGGCTTAAAAATGGCAGAGCAAACACACTTCCAACACGTTTTCCTCCTGAAAAGCTCTCTCGAAACTTCAGGGAATAGAAGCTGGAAATGGGATGAACCAGGAGGTTTGCGGGGCAGAAGCAGGTGGAGGAAGGTTAATGAGTGACAGAGCCTTGCTGGGGAGGGGCAGGGTGGGGAGAGAAGCAGACCAACCTCTCCCTGCACACGGAAGACCCAAGACTGGAGGCCCTGGCGGGGGTGGGGACGGGGCCAGAGGGGAACAGGAAGCCTGGTGTAGATCGGGGAATGGCCATAGCCACCCGCCACGCCACTACCACTATCACCACCGAGGATCATTTTCTGGAGAACCGGCCCTGCAAATATGATGCACAGATATGAGCACTGGGAGCTGCCGGTGAAACCGACCAGTGATGCTGGGCAAGAACCGTCCCCCCCCACCCATGCATGTCCCTGCTGCCCGCCCTTCGGTCCCAACAGGCAGCCTAGACTCACAGCTGCTTGAGGAGACCTGGAGCGCAAAGCCACAGACGCTCCCATTGTGGGCACATCTTCCCCAGAGGGAAATGGAATCAAAACTTCCCAGGGGTAGAATCAAAGACAGAGAGAGAAAGAGGCAGGACAAGAATATTAAAGGATGACTTCAGGGAGCCCAAGACCTGCAAGCTGAAGTCTCAGAGGAAAAACGGTAGGAAGAAAATCACCGAAGACAAGCGCTCCAGGTTCCGGGGGCGCACCGTGGGCCAGCACGAGGAACACAAAGACCATAAGGAGGCCTGCTGGTCTGGAATTCTGGAGCACCAGAGAGAAAGGGAAAATCCCAATACTTTTAGAGGCGAAAACTCATATAAAGAGGACACAACCCATTTCTCTTTAATACTTGCATCCAAAAGCAGTGGAAGGACGCTTTCAAATTTCTAAATAAAGATGATTTTCATTATGGAATGCTATACCCAGCAGTCTATACGGTGAGTCTGAAAGATAAACAAATACTTAATATTTCACATGATGACCTCCGTGCATCTGTCCGTGGGAAGCGCTGGGGTTAAGTATGACCCCGCAGCATTCGTCTGTGGGAGCCCTCACTCCCAGGACTGACGGTGTCAGGAGGTAGGGCCTTTCGGAGGTGAGTTTAGATGAGGTCACGCGGGTGGGGACCCCACGATGGGCTTAGTGGCAGGGCTCTGCCCTGTGAGGATGGGGAGAAGGCAGCAGTCTGCCAGCCGGAAGGGAGCCCTCCTGGGGAACTTCACTGACCACCGTCTCCATCGCGGACTTACAGCCTCCCCAGCTGCGAGCGGTCAGGCCCTGCTGCCGGAGCCCCCGCTGTGCTGGTGTGTGACCGCAGCCCAAGTGGGCTAAGACAGTAGCTACAGAAGAATGTGCTCCACCCTGCGAAAGGGAATAGACCAAAGAAGCAGAAAGCATGTGTTCAAAAGTCAGGTGTTGCAATGAAGGAGGAAGTTGAGGATGAGGTGTTTCCCGGCCTCGGCCTCGGGAGACAGGGGTGAGCAGGACGGGGAGTGACAGCCGGAGCAGGAAGACCCAGGACCCAGAGGGAGTGGCTCCAGGGGGAGCTGAAGACACGTCCGACAGGTCTGACCACACAGAAAATCCCATCAAGAAGTCAGAAGTTGTGGAAAGGCGTAGATGGTCCAACTAAGAAGGGGAGCGCTCGCAAGTCCGGAATAACACTGAACGGTAGGACGAAGGACACGGGAGCGTGATTAGTCTCCGCTGGGCTCCGCGGACTGGATAAAACGGACCCAGTCCAAACAATGACATCTCGCCAGGAAGGAATTCACCGCCCCTCGAGACCTGGCGATGCTGGGAAGATGAGGGCAGGGAGGAGACCACACAAGGGGCAGGACCCCCCCATCCACCCGGCCTGGAAGCGATGTAATGTGGCTGTCCAGTCTAGACTGCGTCGCTGAACTGGTTGCTTCTGGGCAGCATGACAAGGATGTGACAACAGGGACAGAGGCCGCTGTGTTTGACTGTAAGCGTTTCATACTGCTTGATGCGCAGAACTGCTCCTATCTCCTTCTTTGAAAACCCACACACGGGTCCCCAGTGTGCTCCTGTGGGGGTCAGCCCGCGCGCTCCCCAGTTAGCGCAGGCGTGCGGAGGGCAGGGCCACGGCGTCTTCACCACCCCACTCTTCACATAGTGCTCGGCCCCCAGTTTTGTTCTTTTCTGGAACACTCATATGCTAACATGTCCTCGTTCTGCATACCGTCTGCTTACTCACTGGTCCCAAAACAGGTTAGCTTGTTAAGGAATCTTTCTGTATCTTATTCTTGGCTATCTCCGGTTTCAAGTCCTCTGTGAAGTCGATGATGCCATCCAAGTCAGTACTACTGAAGTCACCGTCCCAGATACTGATGAGCCGAGGGTACAAGAGTCCTGTTTCTTAGCTTGGGTTCCCCAGCAGGCAGAGCCTGGCCTGCACATCCTTTACTGGGAACGTGACCCGAGGAGCAGGTGTGCAGGATGGGCGTGAAACGGGCTAGTGGATGAGCCCGTGTGCCGATGGGCGGCTGACATGGCCACAAGCACAGGCAGACGGACTCAGTCTTGCTGGCGTCTTCTGGGGACTGTCACTCTGAGGGTGGAAGGCAGAGGCGTCTCTCCCCTGGTGTCTGTCCCCCACTGGTAAGGAGACTGGGGGTATGCTGGCAGGCCTGGGCTGAGGTGCCACCCCATGGTACCTGTGTGACTAGAGAGGTGGCTGGAGTCACAGGTGACGTAAGTGGATTTTAAAAGGACGCAGTGGACACGGTGCTCTGCGCTGAGATGTCATCAACGTCCTTCTGAGGCCCAGACCGAGCTATGAACTCGTTCACCGAGCAGACAGCCCGCACTCCCGCGCCGGCTCCGTCAGCTGTCTAGCTGAAACTGAGACATGCCTGTCCTGTTTTACCTCAGCTGCGGAACTATCCAGAAAGGAAATCGGGCTCGACTTCTGTGACTTTGTCAATTCATGGTAGGTTCCCAGAAATGACTTCTTTGACTTTCACTAATCATTCATTCACATATCTTACCTGGGACGGGCACCACATTCCACAGCCACAGGATTTTTTTTTTTCTTTTTTGAATCTGTTTTCTTTCATCTCTAGCCTGGGCCCCAGAACACTTTTCACAATTCCCGTGATATCACCAGCAGCTTGGCGATCTGCTTTCCAAGGCCCTTCATTACACTGGAATGTGATTCATCTGGGTCAGAAAGCAAACCGGTTCAGTGGCGCCCTCCCAGAATCTCTACACCCAGCTCAGGCTTCAGTTTCCTCTACTCGCCATCTACTGTACTTTTTCCACTTCCACCATTTTCCTTGATAGGGGAGGAAGTACAAGAAAAGTTGAGGCGTTTTATTTTTTCTTTATTTTTCTTTCTTTGCACCTGCAGCATGGGTCCCTCTCCTTCCTGTTGCTTTTATTTATTTTTACTTCCTTTTCTGAGGGTGGGGGGAGGGGCACAGGGAAGGGACAGAATCTCAGCAGGTTAAACGCGCAGAGCCCGACGCAGGGCTCGATCTCATGGCCAGAATGGAAATCAAAGGTCGGTCACTTAACCCATGGAGCCACCCAGGCACACCGCCCGCCCCTTGCTTTTAAAATAAGCAAGCCATGCACCCTCTCCACTTGTGGACCTCAATTCGAGTCCCAACTTACGCCCACCCTGGGCGGCCCCCCTGCTCATGCCCCCCCCCCCCCAGCTTGCTTTAATGCTGTGCTCTTATTTTCTGCGTCTTCTAAGAACTCAGGCTTACCACACAGCCACTTACTCGGCTGCTGGCCATTTTCCCTCCATTTGCTCTCACATTTTATTAATAGTTACACTGACTGAAATAGCTGAGCGGCAAAATACAGTAGTGACAGGTCATAACGGAAGAGCACACATGTGTTCACACGTCTGTGCTGACACGAAGGAACACACAGCGGGAGGCAAGGGACCGCGTCCCTGCAGAGGCGCCCCCCCAACCCCCCCGAGCGAGCGTGCTCTCGGGCCGGGCCACAGCCCCGCACACATCATGTGTCCAGTGACTTCGAGGACGACAGCACAGACGTGGAGAAACCTGAAGATGACCGCGGCCACCAGGTGACCCGTGTTACGGTGCACAGAGCTGAGACTTGCTAAGTGTAAGCACCCTTGGTGGGACAGGATGAAAGGGCACCCCATCTTGTGGCCTCCCTTCTAAAACCCAGAATCCCAGACTTAGGGTGAGAAAAACAGCAGGCAAATCCCAACAGCGGGGTCTCCTGCAGAACACCTGCCCAGTGCTCCCTAGAGCCGGTAAGGCCACAGGAGCAAGGGAACCCCGAAACACCACCACGGCCCAGAGGAGCCCAAGGAGACGCGCTGACCCGATGTCATGGGAGAGCCCAGGGGGGATCCTCGGACAGGAAAATGACATCAGGTAAATCTGAACGAACTTGGGCTTTAGGGGACAATCATGGATCAGTACTGGTTTGCGAACTGTGACAAGCGTCTGCCACCCTGATGGGAGATGGCAGGGATGAGGGAACCGTGGCTGGGGTACTCGGGAAGTCCAGACACACTTCACAGCTTTTCTACAAATCTAAAACTACTCTCGAATAAACATTCTACTAGAAATTTTAACTGTTGGTAGAGTATTGCTAAAAAGTCATATTGCCGTTGTGAGGGAATTCTTAATGCTCCCCCTGCACCTCAATCTTGGGAAGTTTTATTTATTTCTGAGCCTCTCATCACTCCTGGGGTGTCACCATTTAGAATCTGAGAGCATCAAATCCTATCTTTCTGTGAACGACCAGGCTTCTCTGGAAGAGCTGGGACATGTCCTCCTTCTCCCCTGGGCCATGTAAGAAGCTGTTGTCTCTTGGCTCCAGAGCAGAAAGGTCTGGCCTGTGACTGTCTCTGGACCAGCCGTGGATTACCGTCAACTCAATCGCATGGTGACTAATTGTGGTGATTCTTCCTGACGTGGCATCCTGGGGGACCTGCCACGGCTACCCGGACGCATACTTTCTTGCCACAGCATCCCAGGAGGACCCCCAGCGGCAGTCTGCTTGGACCTGGCACGGGCCCCCCCACGTGCCTGGAGGCTATGCTGCCCGCCGGCCCTCTGCCTTCAAGCATCTGCAGGGGCGTGCATCCTTCCGGAGTCTGCGTGCTGCCCGGGTCCACTGCGCCGAGGATGTGGTGCTGAGTGGACCAGCGGACAAGAAGAAGCAACACTCCAGACGATGCTCCCGTGGGCCGTAAGGAAATCAGAGGGTGAGTTCCCCGGGTGAGGGGACGCTGGGGCACTCGCAGCCCCTGCAAGGGACATTCAGGTTGTTGCTCTGCACACACCCGCCGGGCACACATCGCAGGGAGAGGTCTTTTGGAAGCAACAGGCACCAAGAAGCGGCTACGTTGACACATTCACTGAGTGGCCCCATAAATGCTGTTCTCAGGGTGACCAGAGCAAGGGAAGGCCCGGTAACCAGTCCAGGCTCCTCGTCCACACGAGGGATCCGTACGAAGCCCCATCAGACGCCAGCAGGAGACCCCGAGGGCACACGTTCGGGGCTGAGAAGAGCAGCAGGAAACCACGCCTTCTTGTGTGGACAGTTCCCATCCCTCTGAGAAGCAACTCCCGGCTTGTTCCCGGGCCTGGGACAGACGGAACGATGGACCGTGAGTGGCCGTGCAGCCGTGCGTCCTGCACTCCCACGGAGAACGGGCTCCTCTGACCGTCAAGCAGCAGGGTTAGCGGCGGTCGGCAAGTGGCGGCGGCGTGTCAGGGATGGAGCTGCCTCCTCTTGCTCATTCCTCGACCACGGGCTGGCGGGGGGGCACCCCACGGACCGCTGCTGTCGAGGGAAAACCTGGCTGGCCTTACAGACCGGCCGGTCCCAGGTGGTGGCACAGCTGCGCCCCTCCTGCTCCACGTGGAGCGGCCCCAGGACCCCACGTGGGCAGCGCCGCCCGTGGGCAGGACCACAGGCAGTGTGTCTGGCTTCCACACCGTCGGGATGGAGATGGATGCTGGTCCGCAGCGAATTCCAGTATGAAACGGGCATTTTGCCGAACCCGACCACGGAGAGTCGAGCTGGCCTCTCAGAGCCAGAAGCTGGAGGCTGAACGGGTCTGAAACTCTTCTTTTCCCTCGTCTGGGGGAGCTGTTCACCCCACTCTTCTCGCGTCTGTGCTCGTCTCCCAGGTCTGGGCGCATCTAGGACTTAGGGCTCCGGCGCTCTGTGCCCTCACAGTAACGTGCTCATGTACTTGTCTTCTTCTGCGACTTTTGCTTTTTTACTTAAAAACCTATTCTTGACAAACACTTCTTCCGTTCCTCTTCATGGCGACATGGTATTATTCCGGGAGATGCTACACCAGGATTTACTGAACCAGTCTCTCTGGATGTGTGGGCTGCTTCTGGTCGCCTGCCATCCCTTTGTGGTGTTCTCTACGCTTTCTCTGCCCTCGAGATGTAGCAACGGCTACTACTGCAGCCTGCGTCTAGAAAATACTCTACTCACACCTTTCGAATGCATGTTTAACTCTGCTCTACCCACGACACGCCCCCGCCCCCTATTTCCCTGGTGACAAGGTTTGGCTCCTTCGATGCCGAGAGCCTCCCAGGAACTGTGACCACCAGGCGGGGAGGCGCACACAGCTTATTAACTCGGGAAGTGACATTACTGGATCGGTGACCTCTGACCACCCACAAAAATAGCGCATTTCTCATGTATCACCCACTTGAGGTAAATTTTAAATTTAGGGCAAAAGAAAAGCTGAGTAGGAGTAAAAGAAGACACAGGTCTTACTAGCCGTCACTGACCTTTCTGTTGGTGGGAAACCTGCGATCAGGAGAACAAGTAACAAGCCTTTTGGGGAAGGGAACAAAGGTGCAGTGGGCTGTTCAGGTAGTTCTGTACTTTGGGAAGTGAGATTTTCTAGCTCTTTTACTATTGAAATCTAGGGTTACGGTTGTAAAGACTGGCTTTCCCGAAGTTACTGTCGGTCACATTCCCTACAGAGCAGTCTATTGGATGTTTTCCTATCCTCATGGTGTCAAAGAATCAGACTCTTAGGGGTTTAGAAGAAACCTGGAAGCTTACCTGGCCTGACGTGAGTTTAGCTAAGTCACAGGATATAAGGTCAATTTACAAAAATCAGTCGTATTTCTGTACGATGACCAAAAAAAGTTGGCCAATGAAATGAAACCAGAACAAAGCTGTTTCCCCATCCTGAGCATCCCGTGTGGCCTGCACGAGATACAGGCCTGCACGAGCCCAGGTGTCCTCTGCAGAGCCCCAGGGGCAAGTTGCTGGAGGGACCACAGACCAGGCTGGGGCGGGGAAGGGGACAGGCCCCAGAGGGAGGGGCAGAGCTGGCCAAGTGTTGGCACCTCTCTCCCAGGACAGGCCTGGACGAAGGGAGAAGCTAGGGTGAGCTCACAAAGGTACCCCGACCTGCCATGCTCTTCTGAGGGGCCAGCTGAGGCCACCCTGGCAGGGCTCCGGCCTCTATGGGTCGCCCCCAAGTCCTGCAGGGGGTCCCTTGGGAGCACACCTTAATAAAGCACCGACGGCCCATGACTCCTGGCTCAGCGGCTGCTCTGGGAGCACAACTGAGGCTCCTGCTTCGTGATGACTCACGCACAGCTACGGACACTAGACACCTGCACATGTGTGTATACTTCCTATGCTGGGCGGAACCTGGTCTTTGCAGTGAATACATCGTTTAGGACTTTCCATATAGGACTGTACATCATGGGGGCATAAAATTAGCTGCAATAAGCACATTTTTCATACTAAAATGATAAGGTTCAATTTCTTCCGCTAAAAGAGATCAACAAAGTTGCTTCTCAAGAGCTCCTCTATCTCAGTAATTTTTTTCTTTTTAACCAGTACTATTTCAAATTAATTTATTACATATTCTACTAAATAAATAAGAGAAAAATATCAGGATACCCTGGCGGAGGTGGTGTGGGTTCACGGCTAATGACTCAGGCTCTGACACATAGGACAGACCCTCTGTGGATTAAGTTACTAAATTCTTCAATCTGTGGACTGAACTTTGTGACTTAAGCTCCCTGACTCTAGAACCAGTTTCCTTATCTGGAGAAAGTGGACGGTGACAGATGTTCCTTCCACGGCTGCCATGGGGATGGAGAACACAGACAAAAAGCTCAGAGTGACACCTGGCGCATCCGCTGGTTTGTGGGACATAAACTCCCCTAAGAAGAGTCAGGTGACAGCGTGACAGCAGTCTGTGAAAACTGCAACTTACTTGTAACGTAGTATCAAAGACCACAAGCTTTGAACTGGTGGGAACGATGTCGTAACACTTGTGTGACCTCATGAAGCGCGTGTAAACACCACTTTCTGAGTCTTCTGCTAAAAGGAAAGAAAAAAGGCAAATATCAGAAACAATGAAGGACCTGCTATCAGCTGGTGAGCGCGTATGAAAACCCATGGCCGACAGCCTACCGACACGGTGACAGGCTTTCCCCGTAAGAGCGAGAAGGCACTGTGTTCGTGCGTGTGGACCCCATCCACCACCGAGCCGGAGGTCCTCGCCCAGAGAGCACGGCAAGGAGAGGAACAAAGATTCTCTCAAAACAGACTGGAAAGAAGGAAGCAGAACTTTTTCTATTGGCAGACATAGATGATTTTTTACATAGAAGATACCAAAGAATCGACAAAAAGCTCCCAGATGTGAGAAGAATTGAGTTGAGCAAGGTCACAGAATGCAGCATTACTAAAAACAAAGAAACACATAACTTACAAAGAAACGCTTCATCTACCCGAATGTGAAATGAAAATATGAATCTACTCAAGGAGATAAAGCACCCAAAACGGTAAGTCTGTGAACAAATGCACAGATTCTTTAAATCTCTGTAACAGTAGCGGACAGTTGGCAACAGGATGGCGAGGACTTGTGGGGGTCCAGCATCGTCACGAGCCAATAGCGCACCACCCCCGTGCAGCCCATCCTGCAGAAACCTGGGTTTCCTCTTCATCATGCCGCCTCCTCCACCCTCCCCGGTTTCCCGCGAGGCCCGCAGAGTTGACCACAAGTCTCTCTTGACTCCGTCCACTTCTCCCCACCTCCATGGCCACTGGGCTGGGTCTGATAAATGCCCTCACTTCCTAACTGGTCTTTCTGTGTTCACCCCGTTCTCACCAGCTGTCCACACTGCATCCAGAATGGTTTTGCAGATGCAAATGAGATCATGTCACTCCCCCACTGAGAACACTTCAATGGCTTTTGAAAAAGACAGAATCCCTGGTGCTGCCTATGAGACGGTGTGGCCCCTCTCGTGATGCCCCAGCCTCGTGGGTCACCGGCCCATGCCCTGGTGTGCCTCCAGCTACCATGTTTGCTCTTAGTCCCTCCTAAACGCTAAGCTCCCTTCCTCCACAGGGCCTTCAACTACGGTCTCCTCCGTCTTCAACGTTTCGTCCGGCTCTTCGTGGCTCTGTTAAATCCTCCCGCAACCTTCTGTAGCTCAAGGACAGGACTGAGAAGCTGTGGAACCAGAACTTAAGCCTGGATGCCTCTTGATTCCAAAGGTGCATTCACAGCTGGACGCTCGCCCACTGCCCCTGCCTGCAGCAGTCCGACTCCTGGCCGGTCGTCACGGTTGTGCGCCAAGTGTACTACCTGCGAGGGGCTTCCTCGCAACCACTCAGCCCACACCGATCTGCAGTTTCAGAAGACAGAGATTACCTGGGAAATACCTAGGAAGATAAAGATCACTTTACTGTATTTAGTAACTACTTTACTGTATTTAGTAAGTGTTGAAAAGTGTGACACTAGCAAGTCCCTGAGGCGTAGAAGAGGCGCGTGACCCCTCGTGTGTCCTACAGTAAACACTCTGCATGTGCTGCCGGGTTTGCCAGTTTCACGACAAACTACGCGACCGCTGCTGAGCCTCTATCTCTGAGCCCGTGCTGGAATTCATCATCCCACCGTTCCGGTCACCGCCCCCCCACCCCGCCCCGGCCAGTTCCCCGCTCAGTCATCTCCCCGCCTGCTCGTGGAAGAGTTAGGACGTCTCGGTCCAGCATCCATGAACCTCGTTTCTCCACCTCCTGTTCCCACGTCGAGGCAAACAGCCGTCTGCGAAGTTTCCTACTGCACTGAATCTCACTTTCTTGTATTTGCTCATTCTGCTTTAACTTAAACACCCTTCTCTAGGCTTTCTTGTCCAATTTCAACACAACCCCAGAAGTTGTATCATCCACAAAAAAGTGAACATTTCAACGTTCACCATGGGCCAAACATTTTCGTACCGTATCCGTTTAAGTTATATAACATTGAGGCGTCTGCCTTAGCTTCTTCACTTTACGTAGGAGCAAACGGAGGGAGGAGAAGCTGGGGAGCTGGCCTAAAGTCGGGCGCTCAGGGAGTAACCAAAGCGGGATGCAGATCTACGTCCAGGACCCCCACACTTCCCAAGAGCTCTGCAGCTTTGATGACACACGCACACACGTCGGAGGGAGGCTGCGGAGTGCTGCGCTGCATAACACGCTGTCCCTGGTGTGGAGACGAGAAGGGAAGCACAACAGGCAGTGTCTGCCCTCCAAGCCCACGGGCTGGTGGAGAATGAGGGTACCCGGATGTACGCCACGTGGCAGGAGAAGCCCTGGACCAGGAGAGAGGACTCAGGCAGACAACCAGTCGCGGGTCAGGAAGGCAAGGAAGTCCAATGACCTCCTGAAGACGTGCGGACCTCGACCTGAACTTGTCGTCGGCGGTCCCCATGTCCCACACAGTGGTCCGTGTGGCTCTCACTCTTCTCCTGGGCCGATCACTCCTCTGAGTGGCGAGGACTTTGCTCACCCACACTCCACTGATGAACTCAGTTAATGACTACTTGTTGTCTACGGTCTCTGTGTGGGTTCTAGCAAAGCCGGTCAGTTTGGATTTGCATGACCTTCTTGCAGGATCTCAGTCCTGGGGTGATGTGTTTTGGGAGGGAGATGACAAGGTCAGAGGCCATCACAGCCCACCTAGCAAGGTCACCTGCCGTCCCCATGACTCAGCACCTGGCCTGCCTGCTCACGTTGTCTCCGTTAGGTTTCTGCGCTGGCTACTCTCCCTCCTTCTGTGGCCTCTGCGAGACAGTCACACCACATGTGGCCCATACGGAGAGGTCAGGAGTCAGGCTCCACACCGGGCGCAGCGCTCCGCCGCACATTATTTGGAATTCTTCTGTACAGAATTGTCTGGCTGTCTGTATTAGATGGATTTATAATACTCATTTCATACTTTGGGTCAAGAAGGGAGAATGGGTCAGGAAGCACCCGGGGCAACCACGCTCCGAGTTGGGACAGGCTTCTGCCCTGCTCTGGCTTCCTGCAGGTCCCCCCGGGACTTCCCTGCTGGACACACGGCCTCCACGTCGGCCAGGAGTCTGTGGAGAGCTGGGCTCTCTGGGATCCACCCTGTGAGGGTTGCCTCAGTCGGCGAAGGTGCTGCGAGGGGTGCTCCCTTGCTCCTTGTCCACGCACCCCAGCCCCCACGATGGGGGGGGGCACGTGCTTCGTCCGTCACGTGTCTGACATTATCAGCTGGTGCTTGTTACAGTTCCCAAACCAGAAAAAGAGTGACGATCAAACTGTTAACAGAAGTCCATGCGTTACTCAGAATTCCTCAGTTCTGATTCCTCCAGGATAGCATGTGACATTCAGCCATGGCTCCTTAGGCTGCTGTTGGCTGAGGCAGTTTCCAGAACCTTCCTCATTCTGATGGTCTTGAGGAATCCCAGGAGGCGCTGGGCAGGGAGCTGGAAGTCTGACCTCCTCACAGTTAGTATGGGTTTGGAGGAGGACCTATGACATTTTTTAAAAAATGTACGAAGCCCAACCAAAGAAAGCAAGATGTTAGATACGTAAAACAAATCATATCAAATTTACTTTGGTCTGGAATAAAGATAGAGGTTATTACTGTTGTAACAAAATCATATTGAGAACAAACGTATTAGTATTTTAACTTAGGGAAATAAGGTGAGCTATTATAAAATGTCACGGCTTCACTACATTGAGTGTAAACTTTCTGATTATACGTGGCACCATCTGTCTTATTTTCACTACGATCAAGTCTCAAATTACAACTGAAGAAAGAAATATGATGAAATGGAAAGGAGGAGTTAAACTAAAAAGAAAAAACGAACAAACCCAAAAAACCCCAACCATTCAACACCACTGGGTTGTTTGGAATGCATCATTAAGATTCCTGAGAACACAAGAAGTTCCACCCCCCCCCGCTTCAAGGGTAACTGGGGTTAAGATATTATTGGGGTTGTATTCTTGCTCCTGTTGTGTGTCACTGGCCAGAAGCAGGATCACGGAGCATTACGTGGGCACTGGCATCCCTGGGTAGGAGAGGGACCCGCTGGGGGTGATCTGAAAACCCACCGGCCCTCCAGCCACACGCTACCCCACCGCGGACGAGGCGGCTGCTACTGAGAGCTACTGGGGAGCAGAGTGTATGTCGGGGTGTTGAGTTTCTGAAGGTTGATGGGACGATCTGAGAATGCAGCGTCGCAGTTTAAGTGCCACAGTCATGCGGGTCGGGCAGAACGGCGTGGAAGCAGGCATCCCCTCGGAGCAGACCTGACGGCACCCCCTCCACGCCCCCAGCCCTCGCTAGGGCACCAGGCACCGCACATCCATCAGCCGAACTTTCCTGCCACCTCACCCCCCGACCCTCCCGGCCTCCTCTCCTGCCCCCTCCGCACCCCCCCCCCCCAATCGTCCACTCTCCGACCCCATTGATCCGTCCTTTTCAAAGGCTTTTTTGAAGTCTGGGAAGTTCAACTTGGGGAACGTGCTCGCTGGGTTTCTGCCTCAGCTCCGCTCACGCTGATCTCTCTCCTGAGAACGCACCCCCCGCCCCCGACGGCCTCCCGAAATCCTGCCGCCTTCCCCCGAAGCCCAGCTGGGACATCAGGACGAGACTGTATTTGGAACAAAGGTCTTTGCAGATGTAACGACAGGAAGGACCCTGAGGTGAGATGAGCCTGGATTAGGCTGGGCCCTAAATCCAGAGACCACGGAGCTCATCAAACCGAGACGCCGAGACGCAGAGAGAAGAGAGGCGCCGGCACGGGGGCCGCTTAGGGCCGCAGGCAACTCCCGGAAGCGGAGAGCAAGGCCGGCACGGACACCGTCGCAGGGCCCCGGCGGGGACCCACGCCGCCATCCCCTGGATCAAGCTCTCCCGTCCGAAGTTCTCGTCTGTGGCAGTCTGCGGCGGAGGCTCGGGAAACCGATGCAGCTTCCCCGTGGAGTTCAAGGGCCCGGAACACCTTCCTTGGAGGACCTCAAGTGAGAAGTACTGGCTTGTTTTGACAACCCCTTAGTGCTTTGCGAGTAATTCACTTCTGAGTGTCATGCGCCTTGTACTGAAGTTACGGGGCTCCTTCTTCTTACCCTGGGGCTTCCCGAGGCGCCGGAAAGGCACCCGGCCCAGCCAGTTCCCAGCAGGTCCCGGGACAAGCTCATGCCTGCTTGTGGGTCAAACGCAGAGGACTGAGTATGAGTCCGAGCTTCTGTACAGCACATCTCTCCTTCAAGAGAGAAATCCTAACACAGGACCCCAGTTTAAAAGGATACTGGTGAATCTAGATTTAACAATCAGTAAAGAAACTTTAATACCTTTTAAAGGATTGAAAAGGGACGTTTCTTGTCATAGAAATAATGCATCTATGATCGTGTCCCAAGCAATTTTCTTTTTAAAGCAGAACAGCATTAATTTAAAGCTCTAAAAGTGTTTGCAAACATATTTTATACTGAGGCTATTTTCTAATTCTCTGGGACAAAAAAATGTAACTGAATTGAATACAACTGCAGAGGCATGAAAATGTTCACATGGTTGTAGAATATATTTTAAAAACCTGAAAATACAGCAAGACAACTTGATGAATTCATATTTCAGAGATAATCACTAGAGTCCTAAATTACTTTTTATAAAACCTATTCACATAGACTTTTAACTTAGAATGAATTTGTAAAAAATGAATTCTAAGATGATGTGATTCTTTGGTATTTCTAGCCTTAACTACAGGAAAACAAAGAAGACAGACTGCCACTGATAATTAGTCTAAAAAAGGCAAGATGAGGTGGCAGGTGGAAGGTGCTAGAAGGCTGGCTGGGAGTGGCTCGCAGATGGCTCTCCTTGCGGTGGGAGAGAAAAGCACAGGGGCTGGTTCCAGTGACCTGAGATTCCCTAAGCACGTGACCACACCCGCAGCAGCTGGGTTCATTCTGCCTGCTCTGGGCCATGTCCCAGCAAACCTTTCGGCAGAATCCGAGTCAGAAGACGTAAATTAAGCCCGTACAGGAGAGGGGGACTGTGACTGCTCGTATTGGGGTGCTGTCCTAAGTCAATCAGCCGTGGGCATCCTTCCCAGCGGCCAGTCTATTAACAGAGCTATGAGGCCTGGGGGCTTACAGGACCGACACAAGTGTGTGACCCTCAGAGGGACTGGCGGTCTCTCCTTGGGGGCTGGCTTTCCAAGCTACTGTCCAGCCACCACACAGAAGAGGCTCTGCTTGGCCACAGCTGCAACACACACCTGACTCCAAGCCACGTCCCGTCTCCTTCATTTACCAAGACTCAACACTGCTCTTGCATTCATCAGTGATCAGAGCAACAGATCCAAACCACGTCTCAAAGAGATGAGTGTGCACAAGGGGGAGGGGCAGATGGAGAGGGAGAGACCCGTAAACAGACTCCCTGCGGAGCACAGAGCCTGACTTGGGGCTCAATCTCATGACCCCAAGATCATGGCCTGAGCCAAAACCAAGAATTGGATGCTTAGTTGACTAAGCCACAAAGGCGCCCCAGGATGAAGGCATTTTATTATTTTACTATTTTTTTAAAAAGATTTTTATTTATTTGTTTAAGAGAAAGAGAAAGAGAGCACAAGCGGGGGGAGAGGCAGAAAGAGAGGGAGAAGCAGACTCCCAGCAGAGCAGAAAGCCCAACACAGGGCTCAATCCCCGGACCTGGAGATCACGACGAAGCCACACACTTAACCAACTGAGCCACCCAGGTACCCCAATGAAGGCATTTTAAAACAAAATTCACATATCACCCCAAACTTCACTTAAAATCCCCCTGAAAACCAAAAGTCCCAACCCCTTATTTCCAATCCCCGTAATTTTATCTTAATATATAGACATGTCACTGTAATTCCCCAAATGATCACTGTTTTTAAAAAATGTATTTTAGGGGCGCCTGGGTGGCTCAGTGGGTTAAGCCGCTGCCTTTGGCTCAGGTCGTGATCTCAGGGTCCTGGGATCGAGTCCTGCATCGGGCTCTCTGCTCAGCGGGGAGCCTGCTTCCTCCTCTCTCTCTCTGCCTGCCTTTCCAACTACTTGTGATTTCTCTCTGTCAAATAAATAAATAAAATCTTAAAAAAAAAATGTATTTTATTCTTCATTCTACATTTTGAAACACAAGTTTACTAGTAAACTAAACAGTAAACTAAAATACACATATGGTAGATTTTTTTTAAGAAAACCATTTAAAATAGTTGAGCAAGAAATAAGTGAAAATGGGGAACATGGAACTTAAAGTATATGGGAAAACCCAGACTCCTGTAGTTTTTCCTAAAGTGCTTAGAAACACAAATGTTAACAAAGTCAATGCTTAAATGTAATTTTACAGGTAATAAGGTTTACCCCCAATTGGTCTTCTCCAAGAACTAGGATCTTGTTTTTCTTAAGAGGAAGAAAAATAAATAAGGTGCATTAGATCTTTTCTTTCCATGCTTTTTGGTTTCACGCGTGCAGCCGGCGAGTCCCCGCTGGCGGGGGAAGTGCGGGGGCTCTTCCAGGAAAGGCAGTAAAGACTCGGTAGGAAAGAAGCGGGTAGGTGAAGGCAGAGCATCTCCCCAGGTAGCTCAAAACCGGCTGCAGTGAATGCCTGAGGGATGCCTCAGCCACAGCCGTGACCTTGAAATTACATGTGATTCCTGTTCTTTTTAAAATGGTTTCATGCTGAATTCTGGGAGCCGCACGACTGAAACGTGCACCCCAGCCGACGTTCCCTTGTTCCTGGGACAGACCTATGAGCTCAGCTGAAGCCACGGCGAGGACCGAGTCCCGAGCACCCGAAGGGCCGGCCGGGTGGGGCCGCCCGGAACGCGGACAGTGCCAGGAACCGCCTCGGCTGCTGGAGGCTTCTGTCCAGTCTGCTTCCAGCAACTGCAAGACGCTTCCTTCTCCCTCTGGCTTATTAAGGATTTTGTGAAAGGAACATATGCTGACCTTGCTCAACTGCTGTTCTGGTGTCTACCGAGATGACCGGAAGCTCTTCTCCTTTAACCGGTGGCTGTTAATTCCTCGGTGATTTCTTAATAAACTTTGCTCTTCTTGCATTTCTGGGACACCACCCTGCTTGGTCACCGAGCAGCCTGGGGCTCCTCCCGCTGCCGTCTATGCGGGGGCTCTGCCCATATTCTCAAGGCCAGGTTCGTCACCTGTTTTCCTCTTTGGGTGCCATCAGCTGGTTTGAATGTCAGGATCCAGCTAGCTCAAAGAACGAGCTGGGAAGCCGCCATCTTTCTCTACGCCATCAAATAATGTAAATAGCCTTCACGTTAACTGCTCCGTGAAGGCCTTCCAGAACGCGGCCATCGACAGGCTGGACTCTGGGCCTCTATGGCAGGGTCAGAGGAATGCTGAGAACTTTTCGTTACTTTTCTTAAAAAACAGCTTTGTGGAGACAGTATTTCACATCCATACCGTTCACTTATTTAAAGTGTACAAGTCAACTAATTTTAAAGTTCTTTTATGGTGACCGAAAGAGCTTTAAATTTATCGCTATAGTTTGGTATACTCAGGTTTCATTTAATGGTATTCTCTAAATCTTTGCATTTTTAATTAAGAGCCCCCCCCCCTCCGATTTCTGAAGCTTTGTCTTCTCACTCACTACCTTCCTGAACAGACTCTGCCTATTTTTGGTCCCTTTCGAGAACTAAGCTTTTGGTTTTGTTGAGCAACACTAAGTTTTGGGGCACCTGGGTGGCTCAGTGGGTGAAAGCCTCTGCCTTTGGCTCAGGTCATGATCTCAGGGTCCTGGGATCAAGTCCCTCATCGGGCTCTCTGCTCTGCAGGGAGCCTGCTTCCTCCTCTCTCTCTGCCTCCTTGTGATCTCTGTCAAATAACTAAATAAAACCTTAAAAAAAAAGACTAAGTTTTGTATTCTGTTTTATTGATTGCTGCCATTTTAGTAGGATTTTAGGAGGGAAAAGAGATCCGTGAATATATTCAGCAAATCAGTTTGCGTCACAAGTGTGGCGGCCCAATTCAGTCGATTCCTTCAGGTGAACTGAAGTCTGTGTCACCAGGGTCCCATACCGGTGTGCCGCAGTCTGGGATTCGAACAGAACGCTACTCCAACTCACACGGCCCACTGCACTTTGCCAGAGAGTGTACGTCGGTCCCTAAAAGCAGGCGCATCTTCGGTGTTGGCAACAGGATGGAGCCTTCGGCACAGACCCCCTGGCAACCTCCCACACGGCACAGCACTCGCAGAGAAAGGTACTAACAGAAGATGCCTCTACAGGCTCCCAGGCTTCTGGGGCTTTCCTCAGGCTTGGCAGGCAGCAGGCTGGTCTTCTCCCATGCGAACTCCAGGCAGTCTGGGTTCTGGCAGGGGGCATGTGGCGGGAAGAACGGGAAGCACCCTGAGCCCCTGCGCCGGAGTAAAAGCTAAAACCTTTACAATGCTGTACATGTACGCGCGTGTGCACACATGTTCACGCACGGAACTGCTTACTGACAACGGAGTCTCACGTGTCTTGGTGCCTCTGAACCCCAGAGGGCGGTGGGTTGGCAGTCCCCAGCCTCACGGAGCGTACAGGTTGGTGACAGAAACATGGGGAACTGCTTCTGCTTCGTGGCCCCTGCCAGGCTGGAGGGATCAAGAGATCGAGTCCCATCTGGGGCTTAGGGAGGGGCTCCCACCAGGGAAGTGATGCTGGTGACGAGATCTGAGGAAAACCAGCAGGGGGCCAAGGGGACAGGAAGGCCAGGGAGCAAGGTGAGGGGCCGAAGCCGGGCGGGGGGGCGATAGGACACAGAGGTGCAGAGGGGGCACCCAGGTTGGCAGACAGCAGGGGAGTTAACGCAGTCTGGAGCTCCGGTCCGCCGGTGCTTTTATTAACTATCCAGGGCTGCAGGGCCTCCCGACCGGAGGGCACAGCCGATGCCCGGAGCAGCGCTGCCCGGGCCTGGCCTCACGCACCAGCAGGAGTGACTGGGCTTCATCACCTGGACGTGGGAGGGGGAGTGAGTCCCAGCAACAGCCTGGAGGCCGGGGTGTGGGTCAGTGGAAGCAACTAGCAGACAGCTGGGGCCTCCGGAGAGATGTGGCCAGGCCGTCATTTGGGCATCGCTGGTCACCATGCAGCGAGGTGATTACGGACACGGGATCCAGACACCAGGTCACCGAGGTGACAGCAGCGAGCAAGGCCGTGGGACCCAAAGGCGAGCAGGCCCTGTGCAGGCCCGTGAGTCAATGGCCAGCGCTCGAGAAAGACGAGTAAGGACCTCTGGGGAGCGACAATGACCCGCCGGCTGTGCGTGGGGGTCGCACGGTGCCGCGGGGGGCGCATGGCAGAGAATGGCTCTGCGGACTGTCACCAAGGGTTCAAAGCAAGAAGTGGCGCGGCAGGCCCGCAGACACTGGCAAGTGCCTGGGCAGCTCAGCCGGAAGCGGGCCGGCGGGTCACGGCAGGTGGGAAAACAGATGTCCCGGTGAGGGACGCTTCCGCGCCGGTTACGCACGCGGCTCGGGGCACAGGACTGTGTTAGAATCCCTCTTCCCAGACACGGCCCCGAGGTCATTTATTTCTTCTCTTATTTTCTTGGGTTCTTCCTCTCTAAAACAGAGATGATAAAAATACCGACTCTCAAGGCTGTTCCGAGGGCTCAATACACATGAACTCTCCCCGCCGTGCTCGACAAGCTTCATGTGTGCCGGTTCTGAGAACCACAAAAAAGTGTTCCCCAAAACTTTCCATTTCTTTCAAGCAAACTCCAAATGCTCTGTAGTATCAAGTTTCTCCACTTTAAAACCCACGGGTGAAACTGAAGTCACAGAGATGCCGGTATAACGTCTTTCAGGGACTGTGCCCCCCGCGCAGGATGGGACTGTCTCTGGCCACTGCCCTGCCACGCGAATTGGGTCTGGACTGCGGCCTGTGCTCCTGGGGTCCGAGCGGAGTGTCCCCCGGAGCAGGCAGGGTCCGTCTCGAGAGGGAAGGACATGGAAATCCAGCCGCCACAGAGAGGGCCAGGATGCCGCCTCGGCTCCTGAGGACTTCTCAGTGCCTGGTGAAGCCCGGAGACAGGTCCTCTTTCGAATGCCCCCCAGCCTGCCGCACTCTCCTCCTGATTTCAAGCAGTCAGGATCTTTCCATTTCAGGTAACAAAGCCTCCCCCGTCTCCCCCGACCACGCTATCTCATCAAATCCAAGACACCATCAAATGTCAAGCTACAGCCTAATTCCAGAGACATGAAATCTATGACATGTGGCAAGCTTTAAATATGGGGCCAGCTGGAGAAAAAAGATTTTAATTGTAAATGTTTCATAAAAGTGCAAGTGCTTTTTTATAACTAAGAGAGAATCTCTTGTCTAAGTCGAGTATGTAAACTCAGAAGGGAAGGAGAGTTTGGACGACAGATTATCAGAGCCTTCTAATAGTCTATAATAATCATCATTGCGGAGGGGTGGCCACAGGGTGAGGACGAGCCTGTCACTGGGGCAGCTCTGCCACCAGAGGTCAGCACTCCTCACACGAGGGCCAGCAGCTGACCTAGTGGGCTCTGCTGAGCCTCACAGAGCAGAGGCTCTAAAGCTGGTGCTAAGGGGGTGCTCCGCAGGTCATGGGAACACAGACAATTCTTCCAGAAGTCAGAGCAGTGTTTCTCAAACTTATCACTATCCAATCCCCATCTGAAACTTCTTACACATTTTCCCTCCGAACTGTCCCACCCCCAAGAAACTCGAATACCGCAGATACAGTGTGCATCCGTCTACGTCCTGTGGCCCTTCGGAGAGCCACAAACCATGGCAACATCTCAGGTCCTTGGTGCCCTGACAAGACTCGATCTTTGCCCACTTTGCTCCCCCAGTTTGGAATGAATGAGTTTCAGTGGGCACCAAAGTTTGGTTCTGTTTATAGAGTGGCTGCTGGTTGCCTGAGGCTGTATTTTTGAATTAGAAGGAAAAGTTCAAGTTCACCAAGTGCCACGCCTTGTTTTAGACAGAAAACTCAAGATGACCCTAACAACAAAACAAGCCAGCAAAGCCCCAAGGGGCTCTGGAATATCTGTGGACGCAGCTAATAATTCATTACCAAACTGGGCCCAAAACTCCGAGACCGTTCACTGAAAGATGCCTTCCCTTCTAAAAAGGCGGCCCTGTTTCTTGCGTCCTTTTGATCCGTGTAGACTTGGCTGACCAGCCTTGCTAGAAAAATGAGTTGCAGGTGAATTCTGGAAAGAGTATGCTCTGGAAAATGCTGTGAGGGTGAAGGACAGCCAGGATGGTCTGGGATCGGGGAGGAGCCAGACGGCGGGGGAAGAGGGGAGAAGCCAGCTGGAGAGCCAGTTAGGTGGGACGAGACAGCCACAGCAAGTTACCGAAACCCTGAAAGAAGTGCAGAGTCTGTGACAGCTAAAGGGACAAGAGAGAAGCTGGGAGATAAGAGAGATAGCTCCGAGGGGCCGCTAAATTCTTGCAGCGGTGCCAGAATTACAGCTTTACTAATCACGAATGAATGGCTGGCACTTATCTACTTCGGAAAGCATTCTTGGGTTGTGTTTAGGTCCCCATGAAGGACTTGTGCTTGGTCCTGCCATTAAAGAAGTCCGAGACAATGAGTTGTGGCAAAACAAACATCAATATGACTCACATTTGAATCAGAAGTTGGAAGAGCAAACACATCCGGTCACTGTTGCGGGTGAGGCACGGTTCGCATCGCTCTGCACACACAGAATCAGCGGCCTCTCCACGCTCCCATAAGGTAACATTTACAGAGATGCCGTCCTCGCTGGGATCCCGACACCGCCGAGCGCCTGTGGTGCCCCAGCCATCCCAGGCACGGGGAACAGCAAGATGAATCGTGAGAGAGGCACAGAAGGGATTTAGGGGGACAGCCGCGAAAAGCGGGTGAGATCTGGGCAGAGCCACGATGCGTCAGTAAGACTGGGAGGAGGAGGGGACAGACGAAGAGGAAGCCCTGCACGCAGTCTGATGTGACACCCGAACGCGCAGACACCACGGCAGGCACGCAGAGCAGGGGGCTGGCTAGCTACACCCGGGAGCCCAATCCAGCCCGTTTTCTATTTTATTTTATTTATCTAAAAGATTTTATTTATTTACTTGACAGAGAAAGAGAACACACAAGCAGAGGGAATGGCAGGCAGAGAGAGAGAAGCAGGCTCCCTGCTGAGTAAGGAGCCCAAAGTGGGGCTTGATCCCAGGACCCTGAGATTATGACCTGAGCCAAAGGCGGCCGCTTGACTAACTGAGCTCCCCTCCAGGAACCCCACTGCCCTGCCTTTTTTTTTTTTTTTTTAAAGATTTTATTTATCCATTTGTCAGAGAGAGAGAGGGAGAGCGAGCGAGCACGGGCAGAGTGGCAGCAGAGGCAGAGGGAGAAACAGGCTCCCCGCCGAGCAAGGAGCCCGATGTGGGACACGATCCCACGCCGCTAGGATCATGACCTGAGCTGAGGGCAGCCGCTTAACCAACTGGGCCACCCAGGCGTCCCTACCCTGCTTTTTAAGTAAAGTTTCACTGGAGCGTGGCCTGTTGGATTGAGTTTGGTCTTCGCGGCTTTCTCCCTAATCGTAGCCCGGCGAGCTGGGTAGTCGTGACAGAGGCAGAGACCATCTGGCCCTTTGCAGAAGTTGACTGAGGCCTGTTCTAGGGCCTTGTTCTTCACAGAGGAATCTATGAAGCAGCAGCACCGGGAAGTGTTGCAGAAATGCAGACTCTCAGCACCCCCCCGCCAACCCCCCAGACCCGCAGAATTAGTATCTGCCTCTTAAAAAGATGTCTGGTGATTTCTGGCACAGAGCGCCTTCTGATCATTGGCGTGTGGGGCTGGGAGGAGGCGGGAGACTGCACATGAGGAGAAGCACGCACTTATCCTATATATAGATCGGAGCCGGGGGTAAAGACTTTCCAGTAGAGGAGCGGTCCCTCCGTTAGAGTGTAACGGAAGGAAGCGGTGGCAGCCGACAGTGGGCAGGCTGCTGGTGTCAGAACCCAGGCAAAAGATGACCCCGACCAGGCCCAGTGGATGGTGGTACAGCTTCTTCCTCCTTCCCAGAAGCAAAGACGTTTTAAGAGATAACTCCGACTTCACCAGGGCCCCCAAACTGTTTCTCACAGACAGAGGATCAGTTATAATGTCTTAGGAAATCGAAAAATACTTGATAACAAAAATACTCGTCGTCGTATGTTTCTGTGCATAGCAAATGTCTCTCCATCTAAGCAGTGTGTCCGGAGTGCAAGCCATGCATTACGACATGAACTGGATAGGAAGGGAATTTAAAGACTTAATGAGGACCTATTCAATAGCTATCTATCACAGAGCCTGCTAACACATCAGTTCACAGGATATTTAAAGGTGTAACGGCTCAAACTGTTAGGAGTCCCTCCCCGCACAAATAAATGTAAGATTCTGCCTGATACTCAGCTTTTCCATACCATGGATGAATAAGCAATATAAAGTTCAAAAGAAACAAAGCAGCACTTTAGACGACCACGCCAACACTATTTCTTCTTCCAGCTCTGCTAACAGCTTCCAAGCGAGTGCTTAACATTCTGCCTCCTTAAAAACTGGATAGAAAAGTTTGACAGGGTTATTTGTGGGATTCAGCATGCTTTAAAGTCATGACAGCAATATAGATAAAAATAGATAGGAGAAAACAGGAAATCCCCTTTCTCAGATGCTTAGGTTTAATATGTTAATGACGTTTAATAATGTTGGCAGAAACAATGCAAAAGAAAACAAGGCTTGTGTGTATCAGCTTTGAGAACATGCAACATAATTCAATCAATACATCTCAAGTGAGAAAAAACCCCCATCGACTCCACATTGAGAACAATCTCTATGTTAAGATTCATTAATAAATCTCTATGTTAAGATTCATTAATAAAAGCCTTAAAAAGTCCACGAATTTGGTAAAGTGGTTAATGGGACTTTAAAAATAATAGTGACAACATTTCCAGAGCACTGACACTGTACTACCACTCCGCAGATGATCTCAGTTAATCCTCGACACACCCGGTATCAGCTCCATCTCATAAACAGGGAAAGTAAGGCTCGGAGGAGTTTAGTAACTTCTCCGAAGTCACAGAGCGGAACAATGGAGCTAAGCTGTGAAGCTGGGACGGCCGTTCTCAACCACAACTGTGGGCGATTCGCTAAGGGATCTGCTCTCCACTCTCCTCTTGCCCCCACATGAGTCTGCAGAAAGTTTAAATGTAATGAATGGACTCTTCATCATTACTGGTCTGGGGGACAAAGAAAACCCCCATGATTTAGACAAAGTCTCAGTGGACAGGGAAGCACACCATACCCCTCTGTGGACAGTGGTCAAAACTGGACACGGAACTGATGAGTAATGGGGTGGATTCGATTTAAGATACTGGGTTATTTTTCAGTAGGATAAAATGCAAATTAAGTCCCAGTAAGATTCTGAAATGTATTGTGTAACTGCTGGTTAATAATAAATACGGATGCAGACTTTTAACGACAATTACTACGCATGCATTAGCTCCCAGCTGACATGTTTGTGAAATGCTGCAGGAAATGTAAAACATAAAGTCCATGCAGGTACCGGCCTAACAGTGTCTGCTTAACATTGTCGTCGCGGCTTATTTAAGTGATCGCCTGACTAAATGACACAAGTATTAGAGTAAGGCTGGCACAGGGGACAGCACCCACATGGCACATTCTTTGTTCCAGGAGCTTTATTCTATCCATACTCGGGGCAAAAAGAGAAGTCACCAAGTAAATAACGCAAGTATGCCAGGCAGTGCGGAGTTCTTTTAAAATAAATGCCTCAAATTGTCAGGCATCTTGTGCGAAGTTCTTTCTGGACTTTGAGCCCATCCTATCCCATTTCAAATGCCCAAATTTTGCCCAAAGACCAGCTTATCCCCTTCCAATTATAACAGTTTCAAAATAAGATCCAGGTGAAGGCTCATGGTATTCGCTTTTAAGATGCTAATTTTGCCCGAGAACAAACTCGGCCCCTTCACATTTTAACAGCTTCGCGACGAGATCCAGGGCAGTAAGAGGAGACCGGGGCGGCGAAGAGAAGACGAGCGAGGGCAGAGGCGGCAGAAATGATGGAAGTGACGGGGTCACCTGAACTCCAGAGCAGCGCACTAAGCCGCCGCTGGTGTTGCCGTTTAACTTTCCCTACGAACCAGCAGACACACCCTGCTGGTGGTATTTTCGGAGGCACAGATAAGGGAACCCGAGCGCGTTATTTAAAGGTAGGGGCCGTCCGCAGGGTTGGGGGCTGCCTCTGGCGCGCGGTGGCAGTACGAACAATTTCGCGGCGTGACACCTTGCTCTCCTTCGAGTTGGGCCGGTAAGGACAAAAGGGCCGCCCTTCGGTGCGGAGGGCCGGCCGGCGCCGCTGCCTCCCGAGCCCGGCGAGGGTTCCGGCCGGACCGGCGCCCGCGGGCCACTGCGGACGTCCCCCGGGCCGGCTCGGCGTCGGCATCCCCGGCCGCGCTCCGCAGGCAGCCCGGGGCCGCCCGGCCTCCGGGGCGTGCATCCCGCGGTCCCCGCGCCCCGGCCCCTCGGCCACGACGCGGAGCGCGTTCCGGCGGGGGACACTCACCGTCTTCTTCCAACTCGAATTTCTCCAGCATGCCGGCTTCCGCGGGTCCCGGGGCCGCCGCCAGCGCCGCCTGAGGAGGAGGAGGAGGACAGGGATCAGCATGCGCTCGGCGGCGCTCGTCCCGGCCGCGAGGGCGGGGGCGCGGGGGTGCGGGGCGGGGACGCGGGCGGGGGCGCGCGGGGGCGCGCGGGGGTGCGGGCGGGGACGCGCGGGCCGCCGCGGGGAGGGGCCTCCGGGCGGGCTGCGGGGCGGCGGGGCCCGGGCGGCGTGGGGGGCGGGCGGAGAGGGAACCCCGCGGCCCCGAGCGGGCTGCCCGGCCCCGGCCCGCCCCCGCCCCCGCCCCCGCCCCGGGGAACGCAGGTGGCGCGCGCCGCGGCCTGACCTGCCGCCCCCCCCCCCAGTGGAACGGCCCGCCCCCCCCCCCCCAGCCCCCGGCGGCCTTGGTACGGACCGGCGGGGAGGAAGCGTGGGAAGAGGACCCCGAGGAGCCCGCGGCCGGCTCGCGCGACGGCTGGGGCGCCCCCCTCCGGCCGCGGTCCTGCTTCCCGCCGCGGCGGCCGGGCGGCCATTAGCGGAGGCCGGCTTTGCCATCCCGCCCGGCCCTCCCGCCCCGCCGCGCGCCGCCGCGCCCCGTGCCCGCCGCCCCCGGCCGGCGCGTCCCCGCGGGCTTCACCTGCGCAGGTGTGGTCTCGGCCGGCGGGGGTGGGGCGAGAGGGGCGCGCCGCCGGTGGGCGGGGCGACGCGGCCGCGAGAGGGGCCGGGGGCCGCGGAGGGGAGAAGGCCCCGCACGCCGGGCCGGGCCGGGCCGGGGTGGGGGTGGGGGCACTGCTTTCCTTTTTTGGATTTTGGAGCCAACTGCCCATCCTCGTCCCGTATTTAAAAAAGGAAAACGTGTCGTGGACGCACTTGGCAGCTCCCCGTGTGACCCAGCCTTCGTGCGCTCGCTTTCTTCACAGCCGGCTCTACTTCGGGGCAGCCCCGGCCCGGAGCCCACACAAATCTCGGCCTGGCCTGGCCACTCCGGTCACCCTGGATCTTGGGTATCTGAGACTCTCCTATCGGCAGCTCAGGTTGGCGGTCAGGGAGGCTGCCAGGGCCGCCCGGGGAGCAGGGCAGCAGGAGGGGAGACGGGCGCCCGGCTCCCTGAGGCCCTCCGGCGTGACAGCCAATTTCTGCCCCATCCAGGGCGCCCTTTGCTCATGGCGGACTGCAGGGGCCCCAAGGGCGATCAGCTCTCTAGCGCTGATTAGGGCTGTAAAGCACCCCCACCCCCAACACACCCACCCCTTAAAAGGAAGCTAGTTTTATCACTCTTGCAAGCCTGGCCTGGAAGAGGAAGTACCGAAGTCTCCTTTGCATTTCCTTTTTGCTCTGTCATCTCAGTTGGGCCAATCCCTGTCTTAAGCTTCTGCTTAAAAAGGGGTGGGGGGGGGTAAGGAAAAACAAAAACAAAACAGAAGCCTAGAGCTGTGTCTTCCTTAACAGCAAGAGCTTGAATGCTTTCGCTCTAAGTTCAGGAACAAGGTTCTAGACCTCTTTGCACACTCTTCTTAGTCAACATAGTACGGAAGTTCCAGCCACTGCATTAAGGCAAGAAAGAGAAAGAAAAGGCATACACGTTGCAAAGGAAGAAATTAAACCATCTCTATGTGCAGATGAAATGGTTGTCTTCATAGAAAGTTCGGAGGAAATCTACTGAAAAACAAAACAGAACCAAAAAAACCCCAACTAGAATGAGCGAGTTCAGCAAAGTCATAGGCTACAAGATTAACACACAAAAATTCGTTGCATTTCCATATCCTAGCAATGAACCTGTGCAAAGTGATATTCAAAATGATGCATAATTTATAATCACTGCAAAGGAAATTAAATGTGCAGGTACACACTTAAACCATGTACAAGATCTGTATGTGGAAAATTACAGTATGTGGATGAAATGAAAGAAGACCGAAATAAATGGAGAGACACCCCATGTTTATGTCTTGGAAGACCCAGATTAGTAAAGATGTCAGTTCTCCCCCAGACTGATCTCTGCATTTAATGCAATCCCTACCAAAATCCTAACAAGATTTTCTGTAGAGAAGATGAGCTAATTCTGAAATTTTGTACAGAAAGGCATAGGCTGGAGAACAGCTAAAGCAATCTTGAAAAGGAAGAATGAAGAAGTAATCCAGACTTTGTGGTACTGGTAGGGGCACAGACACAAAAGTCAATAGAAACAAATAGGCAACCTAGAAATAGACCCACAAAAATATGTCAAACTGATGTTTGAGGAAGGTGCAGACACAGTGGCATTGGAGCAGAGGTTGGTAGGCAAAAAAATAAACCTCCACATAAGCCTCACATCTTATACAAAAATGAGCTCAAATTGGGTCATGGACTTGAAAATGAAATATAAAACTAACAACTTTCAGAAAAAAAAAAATCTTTGGATCTCCTAGGCAAAGGGTACAACTTGATATCAAGAATATGATCCATAAAAGGTAAAATGAACAAACGGAACCTCATTAAAATTAGAAATGTCTGCTCTGTGGCAGACCCTGGAAAAAGGATGAAAAAACAAGAGACAGAGTGGGAGAAAATACTTGTGAAACCACACAGCTGACAAATGCATCAATGCACGTAAAGAGCTTTCAAAACTTGGGGCGTCTGGGTGGCTCAGTGGGTTAAAGCCTCTGCCTTCAGCTTGGGTCGCGATCTCAGGGTCCTGGGATCGAGCCCCGCATCAGGCTCTCTGCTCGGCGGGGAGCCTGCTTCCTCCTCTCTCTCTGCCTGCCTCTCTGCCTACTTGTGCTCTCTGTCTGTCAAATAAATAAAAATCTTAAAAAAAAAAACCAACAACTCAATAACAGAGAAATAAAAATTAGAATTCGGAATAGGGCAAAAGATATGAAGAGACAGCTCACCGAGAAAGAGGAGTGGCCGTAAGCGCATGAAAAGATGTTCAACAACACCAGCCATTAGGGAAGTTACAGATTAAAACCACAGTATACGGTGGCTACACACCTTTAGAACGGACAAAATAAAAACAGTGACAACACCAAATGCTGGCAAGGATGACAAGAAACCGGATCCTTTCTGCATCACTGTGGGGATGGGAAGTCATCATGCCAAAGAGAGAGCACCCACTAGTAGTCACTTCCTGTCACTCCCTTAAGCCCTATTCCCAGCCCTAGGCAACCATTTGCTCTATGTGCTCTCTCTGTAGATGTGCCTGTTTTGGACATTTCATAGACAGGGACTCTCATAATACGCGGTCTTTTAGCTCTAGCTCCTTTCACTCAGCGTACTGTTTTCAAGGTTCATCGCCATTGTAACATGCATCAGCATTTCCTTTTTTCTTTTTTTTTTTGCTGAATAATATACCATTGTATGCATACACCACATGTTGCTTTTCCATTCATCGGATGATGGATATATAGCGGTTCTTCCCTTCTGGACTGTTGTGAATGCTGCTCTATAAACATTCAAGGACAAGGGTCTGTGCGGACAGATGTTTTCATTCCTCTCGGGTCTAGACCCAGGAATGGAATTTCTGGGTCCTATGGTAACTCTATATTTAACATTTTGAGAAACTGCCAAACTGTTTTCCACAGGGGCTGCACCTTTTTACATTTTCACTAGCTATGTGTGAGGGTTTCACTGTCTCCCGCACTCTAGTTTTGCAAGATGTTACCATTAGGAGAAACTAGGTAGAGGGCACTCATCTCTTACAACAAACTGTATGTGAATCTACAGTGAGCTCAAAATAAAAAGCTTAATTTAAAAAAAAAAAACAACACGGGGGTACATAGTAGAAGTGTCAATCATCCTCATTTTTGAAAAATCGATGTTTAGTTTCTTGCAGTAATTCCAGTATAACTATACAAACAAATCCCTAATTGGTGTTTATTGGGTGCACAATCAATTTCACCTGTAATCTGGATGAGTTGTTTTTTGGGGGGGGACAGGTCAAAATGGGCCATAAATGGAAGTATGTGTGTCTGGAGGCAGTGAGTGTGCAAATGGGTTCTCAGACTACAAAGTCCTGTACCTGTTGCTGTTGAAGTTGGGAGAGAACGGAAATTAAAACAAATTACTGTGAGTTTTTCAGGCTTCAATCCACTTGATCGTGGGTGTGCAGGCGAAGACGGAAATAAAGATTTTATTTATTTCTTTGGGAGAGGGAGAGAGATTGAGAGAGAGAGTGTGAGAGGGGAGAGGCAGAGGGAGAAGCAGACGTCCCGCCGAGCAGGGAGCCTGATGCGGGACTTGATCCCTGGACTCCAGAATCATGACCTGAGCCACAGGCAGACAACGGAGCCACCCGGGTTGTCCCAGGAGATGGAAATAAAAGCGTCCCTGTATTCCAGGTTAGCGAGGCAGAGCTCCCTTCTGTAGCTTGCTTCCACTTCGTGAGCCCTCTCAGGGATGGAACCGCTCTCGGTCATAACATGCCAGGCCCGTTTCAGGAATCCGAGGGTCTGCAGCCAGTCTCCGGCTCGCACAGACGCGGCGACGGGGTCGAACGCGCCACAGATGGTTAGCACACAGTCGAAAGTTGGTGGCCGTCGGTGCCCTTTCACGGTGATATTTTAGGTGAGGTTTTCTTAAAATCTCAACGCCTTATACGCCAGGCTCCACGGGAGCTGTTTCAGGGAGGTGAGGAAGCCAGGAGAGGGAAGAGTTGGGGCAACGCTCTGGATGCCGAGAAGGGGTTTGCCCGTGTGATGCCATCTCCTCTCTCTCGAGAATGAAACTGCCAGATCACGGTAGAGAGGACCCAGGGTTTCCTAGCTGGGCCTCGTGCAGATCACAGTATTTCTACCTGGATTCTGTAGGCTCTGCAGCCGGCCTGGGCGGCCGTCCTCTGCCATAATGGGAGGGAGCAGGAGGCTGGAGTTGAACTTTATGGACCGAATGCCTGACAACCAGGGAGCCATTACCAGTGTGACTTGCCTGTTGGTGAGAAATGCTAAATTATTAAGGTTTGTCTTACATAACTGTGCCTAGGTGTATTCTGGACACCATCGGACAGGAAGACCTATTCAGAAAATGACTGCCAAAAAAGCTTTCCTTGATGCGCTGAGGTCGGATGTGAGTTCACTTTACCTTTTATTTTATCTTAAATAGCTTCTGCAAGAAAGAAATCAACCTTAAATACTGGGTAAGTAGCTCCTGAATAATTTAGCATGTGGAAACCTGCAGCTCTGGCGTTCCCGCCCCCCCACCCTCCACCCCCGCTGTCTTCTTGGAACAAAGGCGTCCTCTGTGTGGAAGAGGAGGTAGGAAGGGGAGCCCACCAGTGCCAGGACAGGAGCTGCCTGTTCTGCGACTCGCTCAGCTCTGAGACCAGCTTTGACCCCTCCTCTGCGCGGACCACTTCCAAGCCTCAGTCACAAGCTCCCAGCAAGCCTGAGCTCGGGACTGCTTCCTAGCGTTGTCCTGGAATTTAATTTCGACAATTCAAACTCATCTCTCGCAGGTAGCCCTGAGTCCTCTCCACCGGTCTTCCTGTCCTTGGAGCCCTCCCACCTCCCGACCCAGTCTCCATCTCTGCTGCGATGCTCAGCTGGGCTTCTATCTTGTCTCATCTCTATGCGGGAGGCAGAGTGTTTAAACACACAGCCTTGGGGCGCCTGGGCGGCTCAGTCGTTAAGTGTCTGCCTTCAGCTTGGGTCCTGATCCCAGTCCTGGGATTAATCCCTGCATCAGGCTCCCCACTCAGCGGGAAGCCCTCTTCTTCCTCTCACTCCCATTGTGTTCCCTCTCTCCCTGTATCTCTCTCTGTCAAATAAAATCTTAAAAAAAAAAAAAAATAAACACACACAGCTTTGTTCCTGTTAGGTCCACCCCACCACCGTTTAGAACCATTCAGTGGCTCTGGGGACCTCTGGGAATGCCCTGTGAGTGCCTCAGCTCAGAGCAGGGCTTGGGTCCTTTCGTTTCTTCGTCTTCTCTTTCCCGTTTTCTCTGCATCCGCCATGCTCAGGCACGGTTCCTACTCAGAGCACTGAGGGTTTGACCATTCTGGCCTCTCCCCGTACTCCTGACACTTGGCTAGTTCTCCCCACTCCTTTAAGAATGAGTCCTAAAGAAGAAGGCTCAGCCTTCACCAGGAAGCCTTTCCTGATTCTTGACCTCTTGTACAGCTCACCTGGTTACCTGCTTCTCTTACCCCACCTATTTCTTTCTGCGAGGCCCTTAACACAAGATTGGGATTTATTTTGCTGTTTCCCCCAATCCCGTCATCTTTGAAGACCGATCATCTTCGTAGCGCCTGTGCCAGGCAGACAGTGGCTGTTCCAAAAATCCCTGAGTGAAGTGAACTATCATTCTTAGCCCAGCAGTTTGAAAACACGGCAGGTAAACAATTGATTTTGTTAGGATGAATGGGTTCGCAGATGATTTCTTTCCATTTACTCATGTTTCTTCTGGACCTCATTCCTATTTACCAATGACTACAGTCGCTTTCCCTTGAGCAATGGAACTGACATTTAGAAGAAAAAACAAAGCGCCTTTGCTAACAGGCGGTTGCAGCAAATATTTTTATTTTAATAGATTCCGTCCGAGGATGAGCCTCGGCCACAGCACTTCATGTCCTGGTTTGGAAATCGGTGGGGACCTCTGCCAGCTCTGGTCCCCACCCGACAGCTTTAATTTCTGTTAAGTGAAGACAATTGATTTTTATTTTTTTTAAAGATTTTGTTTATTTATTTGACAGAGATCACAAGTAGGCAGAGAGGCAGGCAGAGAGAGAGAGGAGGAAGCAGTCTCCCTGCGGAAGCAGAGATCCTGATGCGGGGCTCTATCCCAGGACCCTGATATCATGACCTGAGCCGAAGGCAGAGGCTTTAACCCACTGAGCCACCCAGGCACCCCAACAATTGATTTTTTAAAAGTGGTGTAGAGATTTGGTAAAAACTCAAAAACTTAACGTATTTGACAGTATAACTATTAATTCTTCTGATTGATTTCAATCAGTGTATTTGGGGAAAAGGTTTTGTTCATCTTGATACTTTTCCAAATAATAATGTCAGATGCTAACATATAAACGTAGTTCCTCCCTAACATTTACATACGATTGGCTTTAAAGAGCATCTTTCCACAGTATTTTTTCAGAGTGGTAACTGATCTCTACTGTTAAAGTCAGCCGAAAACCTGGTTCAGACGATCAAATAAGAGATGAAGAAAATGAACTAAGCCCAAAAAGTCCCTTTTGCCTGGATTCTTACCGTTAAATTGTCATCTAAGTTCCCAAAAGTAGACAATGTTAAGATTTTGAAGACGGACATTGAACAAATATTTAGTATCTGTCGCATGCCCGGCACCATGGTAGGCGGGCCACTAAAATATCTGGGAGGGTTAGAAATTCACATCAAAGATAAGCAGAAGGAACCCTACACATACATAGGGTTAGTCTGTAACGCCCCAAGTTCCACTTCTGTGGACCCAAGAGTCAGGGTCTGAAATATGTTTTTCTCTTGCTTTTAGACAAGTAAACCCAAATTTGTTTTTATTTTTTGCTAGCCCAAATATTTTATTAGGTTTGTGTTTGACAGGACTTACTGACCGCTAAATATATTTTATTCTCTTGATAATTCTTGTCATCCCATAATACTTTGCAAATAAAAAAAAAAAGTATTGCTCAATAAGTTCAATCATCCTTTCAATTTTTAATGCATCAAGCTGTAATTTTGTGCTGGGTTTCTATTACAAAGCAAAACAAAAGGGGGCTCCTGGCTGGCTCAGTCGGTGGAGTGTGCAACTCTTGATCTCCGTGTTGTGAGTTCAAGTCCCACATGGGACAGAGATTACTTAAAAATAAAATCTTAAAAAAAAAAAAAAGTAACACAAAGATCTAAAGTCACAGGAAGGCTTTTTGATGGTTCTCCACTCTTTCCCTTACAATTGGCCTACTCATTAGGCCTTTCCAGAGCAGACCACTGATAATAGTTTTTCAGTCTTTTTTTTTTTAAGATTTTATTTTTAAAGAAATAAATTTAAATAAGACATAGCGAGAGAGGCAACACAAGCAGAGGGAGTGGAAGAGGGAGAAGCAGGCTTCCTGTGGAGCAGAGAGCCCAATGCAGGGCTCGATCCCAGGACTGATTAACAGACTACTTCCATTTTTTTCTGCTCTGTTCTACGTAAAGTGCTCAGAAGAAAGTGCAGTCGTCAAGTTGAAATCAAAGGGGCCTCTTCACCCTTCTGTTGCCTCTTCTGCCCTTGGCTCTGCAGAATTTGGCGATCTTTATTCACCGTTATTTAGGGTGTTACATCGCTAAATTAGGACTGATGTGAACAGGGGACACAGAGCAGACCAACTGAGTATAGTTGCAGGGCCTGCTGAAGGCAAACTGAATCCTTTAAGAAAGACAGTGTCTCTTTTTCTATTGATATAATTTACTTACAGGAACTGGGTCCATTTCAAGTGCACAGTACGATAAGCCAACGTAAAATCACCACTAGAATCGAGATACAAAGTATTTTTATCGCCCCAGATGTTTCCTCTTGCCCTGTGTGGTTCATTCCTCCTTCCTTCTGCCATCTCAAGGCCATCGGTGGTCTTGGTGTTATGGCCATAGATATTTTTCAGAATTTCATATGGATGAAAACATTCGGTAAACACTTGTTTGCCCCCGGATTATGTCACTCGGCATCAGGAATTTGAGATTCAGTCACCCAGTTGAGCATGACTGTCCTCTGTTCGGCTTGCGGCTGACTAGTGCCCCTTGCATGGTTACGCCAAAGTCTGCATTCCCTTGGGGATGCATTTTTGACCATGGTGAACAAAGCTGCTATGAACCAACATGGTCAGATCATTGCATGGACCCAACTCCATTCCTCTTGGGAAAAAGTAGAATGACTGGGTCATACGGAGGTATATGTTTAACATGACAAACAGCCAGTTTTGCTTATGGGCTGTGTTTTACCTTTCCCCGTGTGATTAACTTTGTTCATTGCACATCCTCATCAAAACTTGGTATGGTCCTTTTGTTTTTCTTTCTTTAACTTTTTTTTTTTTTAGTTATTCTAGTGAGTGCATAATTTTTTCTCCTGGTGGTTTTAATTTACATTTCCTTGAGGCCTAGTGATACCTTTTTATGTGTTTATTGGCCATTCATGTATCTTCTTTAGTGAAGTGAGTATACACATCTTTTACCCCCTTTCTGATTGGATTTCTTTTGCCCAAATTGAGTTCTATGAATGTGGCAGGAGACCCTAGGATGGCCCCTGATGATTCCTATATGTCCTGGGCCTCATGTTCTTGTGCAATTCCCGCTCCCTGAGTGTAAGCTGGACCTAAAGACTTGCTTCCAGTCAACAGAAAAAGCAAAGGTGATGGGATATCAGCTTCCATGATTAGGGCGACAGGAGACTAGGACTTCTGTCTTACTATCAGAGACTCGGTCCCTTGCTGGCTCGCGTGAAGCAGACTACTGCGTTGGAAAGGCCCATGTGGCAAGTCACTGGGGTCTTCTCTTCAAGGAACTGAGTCTTGCCATCAACCACATGAGTTTGGAAATGGATCCTAGCCTAGCGGAGCCTCCAGATCTGACCCTTTGTCTGATACACGTGTTGTGAACATTTTATCCCATTCTGCGCAATGCTTCTTCACATTTCTAACTGTGTCTTTCAGAGAGGAAAATTTTAAAATTTTGATAAGATGCAATCTATCCTTTTATGATTCATCCATTCTGTGTCCTAAGAAATCTTTGCCCTGTCCCCGCCCAAGATTGTGAAGATTTTCTTCAATATTTCCTTCCAGAATTCTTATATCTTGACTTTTATATTCGGGCTCTGATCTGTTTTGCTTTAATTTTTTTTTATTATGATACGTGGTAAGAGTGAGGTTCATTTCCCCCCATGCTGATATCACTAATTCCACACTGTTCATTGAGAAGCCTTTATGTTCCCCAATGAAAATAAAATTGCTTCAGCATCTTTATCTAAAATCAACCTACTGGGATGCCTGGGTGGCTCAGTCAGTTAAGCCGCTGCCTTCGGCTCAGGTCACGATCCTGGGGTCCTAGAATCGAGTCCCGCATTGCGCTCCTTGTCCAGTGGGGAGCCTGCTTCTCTCTCTGCCTCTGCCTGTGATTCTGCCTACTCGTGCTCTCTCTCTGACAATAAATAAATAAGAAATCTTTAAAAAAAAACAAAGATAAAATCAACCTACTACACACTCAGCATCTAACTCTGGCCTCTCCATTCTGTTCAATGATCTGTATCTGTACTTCCGTTGTGATCGCCCTTTCTTGATTATTGTAGCTTTGTGGTTAAGTCTTGAATCATTTTCCTACTTCGTTCTTCATTTAAAAAAACTGCATTGGCTCTTCTAAGCCCTCTGTATTTCCACATACACTTCAGAACAACAGGAAGTCTCCTGGAATTTTGGTTGGGATCGCTTTTGATCTATTGGTCAATTTGGGAAGAATTCACCTCCTCACAAGGCCAGGCCTTCCAGTTCAGGACCATGTGAGACTTTCCCTTCCTTTGTGTCTTTAATCTCTCTAAGTCATCTTCTGTGGGTTTCAGCATAGAGGTCCTACCTATCTTTTACTAAATTTATTCCTTAGTATCTTATGGGATTTTTCTAATGCTTTTGGAAATGAAATCGTTTTTCAAATTTCCTAATTTTCTGCTAGCATATAAAGATATCATTGATATGTGCATATTACCTTTGTACCCTGGGACATTGATAAACTTACTTGTAAGTTCTAGTGGCTGTTTTGTCGATTCACTTGGGATTTTCCACCAAAGCAGTCATGTCATCTAGTGCCTCTTACCTTTAGTTCTTTATGTTGTACTTCTGTGATACGGTCTAATTCTACCTATTCTTTTTTTATTTTTTAAAGAGTTTATTTATTTATCTGATGGGGGGGGAACACAAGCAAGGGGAGTGTAAGAAGGAGAAACAGGCTCCCTGCCGAGCAGGGACCCCGATGCGGAACTCGATCCCAGGACAGGGTCATGCTCTGAGCTGAAGGCAGACGCTTAACTGACTGAGCCACCCAGGTGCCCCTAAGTCTCAACCTTTTCTTCTATGTTTAATGTCTTACATGTCCACTCTGATTCTTAGCTAAATGTGTCATTTTATTTATTCCTTGATTCAGAAGACATAGTATTTCTCATACTCTACAGGACGTTATATATGTGACTATGAATTATGTATGAATGTTATGTAATTACGGATTACATAAGTAAGAGTACACGTGTGTATATGGGCATGAATAGATATGCTAGTAGTCCCCACTTTACCCTCAGCTGCGTACCCCTATTAGCACAGCGCACCCTCCGAGTGTGGCAGATTGTTCCGTGCTGTGCGGGACACTGCTGGCTGCCTGACTGCATGCACTCTCCTACCACCTTCTTTCCTAGAATAAGCCCCGAATTTCACCACAGTACACACGCTTTCCTTACACGAGTCTCAATGGTGACGATCCTTCTTCCTGTCCCAGGGTAAAGAGAAGGGCTTCCGGCTGAAGATAGTGGCCCCCCCACCTGGCACGCATGACCCCGCCCCACCCCATTCTTGCCACTGCGGCACGTGGCCCTGTCTACGAGGGAGGACCAGCCCTCAGCTGAAGCCACAGCCGAGAAAGAGCTTGGGTCCCGGTCACATCACCAAGCAGGCCTGTATCTCACCCTGCCTGCGGCCTTTCCTACTTCTGCAGCTGTAGCACGAGGCAGCAGATGTCATTCTAGCTGCTCTGACTTGGAGTTTTCTGGTACTTTACAGCCCAAAACATCCTACATGACACTTGGGAATTACATCACATCTAGCCCTGCCCTCAGTGGGTAATAGGCTAATTGGGTGGAGGTTTTAGCCCAATTGTGAAAACTGTATTTCTGTCAAAAATTACAAAGCAGGGGCGCCTGGATGGCTCAGTTCATTAAGCGTCCGACCCTTAATTTCAGCTCAGGTCACGATCTCAGGGTGGTGAGATGGAGCCCCTCGTGGGACTCCACACTCAGTGGGGAGTCTGCTTGACATTCTCTCTCTCCTTCTGCCCCTCCCCCAGCTCGCACGTGTGCACACGCACTCTCTCTCTAAAATAAATAAATCTTTAAAAAAATTACCAAGCAGTTTAAGTAAAAAAGAAAACCATACAAAAAACAACCAACTCTAGCAACGACATAGTGTATGCAAATGCTAAGGAACGTTTGGACAGGCTAGACTTCTCTTAGGAGACGCATGGAGGCACACTGGAAGGAAGCGAGGGGACTCCACTTCAGAGGAAAAGCTCTAAAGGCAAAGACACTTGCAGGACACAGCCGGGAATGGCTTTCTCGGAGAGCGGAGTGTTCTTGCAGAGAAATTAAGGACAGATCCGCGGAGACGCCTGGGAGCTAAGACGATGGAATTAGATTTCATGTGGTAGGATTCTAGGGGCGAATGTAATCTTCCCTGACTGTTCGGACAATATCAAAAGATCTTAATACCCACATCGAGTGGAAAGGGATAGATATGGGAGCGCCTGGAACCAAAAATGTTTACGATGCTTTTACAATGAAAGTAAAAATCAAGCAAGCTACGCAGAGAAGTATCGCAGAGATTTAAGAAGAGTTTGGACTTGATATTTCCGTGGGTCAGGAGGTAAATAGAAGAGACTAGGATGTTGGAGAAAATTGACAGGATGAGCCAGTTTGAGGTAAGAAGAAAGGAGAAATGCTGGGGTAAACCAGCGAATTTCCGATGTCGATCAGGGTCTACGGCCATACCACCCTGAACGCGCCCGATCTCGTCTGATCTCGGAAGCTAAGCAGGGTCGGGCCTGGTTAGTACTTGGATGGGAGACCGATGTCGATCAGGCATCCATGAAGTACCTTTGGTAGGTTACTAGGGTCGCCGTGAGTATGAATGGAGTGGGCAGTGGGTGCCATGTTGGGTGAGAGCAGCAGGGTCTGGGTTCTTCAGCTTTACTTCCCAAATTCCAGTCAGGTGCCATTTTGTCATACTATGACGCAACCCGTACAGTTTACTCAAAATTGATTTAAAAAAATTAATCTTTAGGCAACAATACCAGGAAATCGTCAGTTTGGGTGTTCTAAATATTTATTTTTTCCAGATACACAAATATATAGCTATTAAAATGTTCTTCCTTCTATCACCTAAAATCATCTTGCGTACCCTAGTGGTAGTCATCCTACCCTTTGGGAAAACTGTTCTAGGAGAACAAGAGAAGTCAGCACCGAGGGCCAGAATTCCAGGGGTGGCATCCACATGGGCAAAGTGGGGGACTTTCAATGAGGAGACAGAGTCCTCTCAAGGAAGCAAGAAGACAAGTCAAGAGACCCAAAGAGAAGAGCACTTGCATTTGAAAAGAGATTGCCCCTTGTCACTCAGCACGAGCACATCTACTATAAATGGAATATTGGAAACCAGCCTGTAAGGAACCTAGTCTAAACCAGTGGTACAAAAACCACAGAGTGTGACCCACTCCTGGGTAATGAATATAGTTTAATGGGTCAGGAGTAGCTTGGTTTAAAACGAAGCATCATTGGGACGCCTGGGTGGCTCAGTTGGTTGAGTGTCTGTGTCTAGCTTAGGTCATGATCCTAGGGTCTTGGGATCAAGTCTGGCATTGGACTCCCTGCTCAGCGGGGAGTCTGTTTCTCCTCTGCCTGATGCTCTCCCGTTTGTGTACACACACTCTCTCCCTCTGACAAACAATGAATTAAATCTTTAAAAAAAATAAAGGAGCTACTATAGACATATCAATTGGCATTGAGGGGGATCATTGTTTCAAGAAAGCCGAGGGTATGCATGAGGGTAGTGGGTGAAGATTTCTTCTTATTGTAATTTTTGGTCATAAAGCAGATAATAAAGGAAGATGGTGTATAACTCCTAATGAACCTGGGTTGGAAGATTTAGTCATATGTGGGAGACACGAGTCACAGGAAGTGTTGTTTGTCACTAAACACGATCAAATTTCCCCTCCCCACAGAGTAGCCAGTGTCTACAAGGACTATGTTCAGCCTGAGGGAAAAATGATTTCCAATCATTCATTTTTAAGACACATTAGTGTGAAAAATGAGTCTAACCAAACTCTTTGGACATGTCAGTTGGCACTTTTTTAAGGTGTATCTAAAGGTAAATTTTAAAGGTAAAGGGAATTTTAAAGGTAAAAAACCTTTTTAAAGGTACCTTTACCATATATATATATATATATATATATATATATATATATATATAAAACATATATATAAATATATGTTATATTATTATAATACATAACTTAATATATATATAAAATATATACATTTTAAAGGCACCTCGCCTACATATATAGTCTACACATCTGAGAGGAAACATGTACGCATGTGCACACACACACACACACACAGGAGTGGTAAAGAATATAGGCAACAGCATTTCTATTTTTTTTCAAACATGAACAATTTTAAGGACGAATGGTAATGGCTTATGCAACACGGGTAGTTAAGAACACTTTCCCTCCAGGGAGTGGCTTGCGTGTTGAGATTAGGACCAAACAGGGCACAAGGATATGGTCCTAAATCCCATGAGGCTCCTCAGTCCCGGTCTCCGTCAGTGCTATTCTGAGCGACGGAGGGGCTGCAGCAATGCCTTTTAACAGCCTCTGAGGTATACTGGTGGTTTCCAAAGCGTGGTCAGGGGACCCCTTGGGGGTGGGGTTGTCCCTGCAACCTTTCCAGGGAGTCTACAAGGTCAAAACCTCTCACGATAACACGAAGGCAATTATCTGCTGGTTCCCCCCACACTGCCTGGGCCCCATCGATGTCTGTGCCCTGGAAAACTCCAGAACCTCATCCCACACCGAGTCTCTGGCAAATGACATTCACCTTCCACTGTGGGGAAAATAAGCCAGTTTCACTTCAGAGCATCCTTGAGGGCGCAGTAAAATTTATTTATTTTAGGGGGACCTGGGTGGCTCAGTCAGTTAAGCGTCCCACTCTTGGTTCTGGCTCAGGTCATGATCTCAGCGTGCTGAGATCGAGTGGGCCCTGTGCTGGGCACGGAGCCTGCTTCAGATTCTCTCTCTCCCTCTCTCTGTGCCTCTCCCCTCCCTACCTCTCTCCGCGTCTTCAACCAAAGTTCTTACTCATTTTATGGAATCTCAACCCTTCAACACGTGTCCTTTTAATATCCTGTGTGAAGAAACAAGCAGGCATATCTACAGTACTCCTGTTACAAGCTGCAAAATGATGGTTTTCTTGAGGAAAAGTATGTGTGGGGCTGAGCTGCCTTTTAAATGAGACATTGAAAAATGGACAAACTGTGGTTTCTCAGACTGGGGTGTTTGGCAGACATTTTTTTCCAAAATGAACAAAGGGAGCCTGTCACTTCGAGGCAAACAACTGACCATATTTGTTGCCAACAATGCAATGTTTTCAAGCAAAAGCCAGAATTTTGGAAAAGCCGTGTCTGTCATAATGAGCTTGACAGCTTCCCAATCCTTCAAGACTTCTCAGAAGGAGATCGGTGGTGTTATTAATAAAGGTGATTTTGTTTTTTGAATACTGTGCAATGAAATGTGTCGACATCTGCATGAGTCAGCAACCCAGTATTTTCCAAAGGACCAGTTGAGGATATTACAGAATCATGCATGAAGTAAACATCCAGTCTCAGTGCAGGAGAGGTTGGTAGATATTAATGTAATAGAAGAGATTTTGTTATGGAGGCTGGGAAGCTTCATTAACAAGGCTCCAGATTCCACACTGCAACTAACCTTTTAAGAAACTACTACTTGTCCAGAAGACAATCCACAGTTTTCTGAAGAGGCTATTAAAATACTTGTCTCTTGGTACGCCCGGGTGGCTCAGTCGGCTGGGCGTCTGCCTTCGGCTCAGGTCATGATCTTGGAGGCCCTGGATCGAGCCCTGCATCAGGCTCCCAGCTCAGCGGGGAGTCTGCTTCTCCCTCTGCACCTCCCCCTGCTTACATGTGCTCTCTCTCAAATAAGTAAGTAAAAATTATTTAAAAAATAAAATAAAATACTCCTCTCTTTTCCAACCATGTAGCTGTTTGAGGCTGAAATTTTGTCACATACTTCATCCCAAACAATATCTATATACAGCAACAGAATGAGTGCAGAAGCCGACAGGAGAGCCCCACTCTGCTTTCTCCCAGGCCTCAAAAAGATTTGCAATCACGTAAAGCAATGCCAGCCTTCCAGTTTTTTTGTTTTGTTTTGTTTTGTTTTTGGATGAAATATATCCTCGGTAATATGTCACGAGTTTAATATTGATATTTTAGATCAACTAATACATATTTTCAAATTTCTCAGTTTTAATTTTTTTTAAAAGATTTTATTTATTTATCTGAGAGAGAGTGTGCATGAGTTGGGGAAGGGGCAGAGGCAGAGGGACAAGCAGACTCCAGGGTGAGCAGGAAGCCCCATGTAGGACTCGATTCCAGGACCTCGGGATCCTGACCTGAGCCGAAGGCAGACCCTGAGCCACCCAGCGTCCTCAGTTTTAATTTTTAATATGGTAAAAGTTAATCGATGAGACCCACACAAATAAAATCCCCGTGGGTCCTCACTACTCATCCGTGGGAAAGGGTCTTGACAGCCACATGTTCGAGAATAGCAGACTGACCCCGGGCAGCCCAGCCTAGGGCTCAGACATAACCCCTGCCCATAATACCCGTTTCATCGTCTTCTCGGGAGTTAGAGGCCTTTGCTTGTTAGGCAGCATTTCCTTCTGTTTTTACTGAGACGCTGACTCTGATTATTGACCCGTCACCACCGGAGCGCCCAGCACGGCCACTGTCCAAAGTCGTGGCCCCGTCTACGAACCCCCGAGCCCCATCCTTTCCATCCCACTCACATCACGCGTGATTATTTTTCAAACGACTATGAAGTTGGCTTCTTGAAAAAATAGAAGACATTAGCTTTCGGCCTAAATGCTTTTCACTGTCCGTAGTTTACAGGGCGAGGCGCGCTCAGCGGCTGCGGTGTGGACCCTGCTCGCGCGTCATCAGCTCTGCCTCCTGTGCCGCAGGTCAAGGTGACCACTCAGTGCCGCGCCCCCCCGCGCCCCCCCCCCCCCCCCCCCCCCCGCCGCACCCGCCCCAACCGTCCACACGCAGCCATCCGCCTGTCATGTTGTGTCAACATTCAGGGTTTCCCACTGTCATGACTGCAAACACTGTGCCCCTCGGAGCCAAGCTGCGTCCTGTGCTATGTCCACCTTCCTTGACGTGCGATTTACTGCTTTCTGGGGGTTAAATTTTCAAAGTGTCTATCACGAAATCATTGCCAAACTCAGCCGAAGCCAGAACTCTTCTCTCAGTGTGATGTGACACAGAAGGTGATCTGCAGGTTTTCTCCTTTGCTTGGAGACACTGTCCCAGGCTTTCGAGGCTGGACAGGCCATCTGGACCCGCCACGTGGTGGTCCCACGGCCTCTCCCTCCCGCATCCGTCTGGGCGGCTTTCCCGATGCCTGGGTCTTAACTTCCACCCTTATGGCGAGGGACCAGATGCTCCAGGAACGTCCCCAGGAAAGGAACGGGGAGGGGCGTGCCGTATTTGAGAACTCGCAGGTCTGAGAAGGGCTCTCAATTTCACATCCTGCCGACGTCCCAACTTCGGAATCATCTGCCCTCCATTTCGAAAGCCCTGCTCCGTGCGCGGCCTTTTAGCCTCCACTGTTCTGAAGGCTGCTCCATTCTGATTCCCAGTCTCTCCCTCCTTCTCAGTAAACGATTTCTGCCTCCTTGAACTCTCTTCCTTATCCCTGATGCTCTGAAGTGTCATGATGCTGTGTCTTGGTGTAGGTCTTTTTTCTCTCCCTTGCCCCTCACCCTGCTCTCTTTGTCCTGTGCTGCCCATCGTTCTGTTTTGCGTCTGGAAACTCCTGCCCCTCACCTGCTCTCCTCTAAGTCTTCTTCTGTCTTCCTTGTTCTGCTCTGGACTCAGTAGCATCTAGAGGCTGAGCCCCCTGGACTGATGCCCACGTGCCCTTCCTTTATTCCTTTTCTTCCCTCCCCTCCCCTCCCCCCTCTCCCCTCCTTCCTTACATCAATTTTCCTCTTTGCCTTTGGGTTTACTTTCCAGGAGACGGGTTCAATTGTATCGTCCAGTGCATTTGTGTATATATGTGTACCCGTTTGCATGGTTTTACTTTCTCAGAATCCTTGCTCTTTGAGTACCCCTTTTCAGTTTTTAGAGACCCCTCCTCCTTTTTTTTGCTTTCTCGGATGTTCTTTTTTTCAGTTTGCATCTCTGTCTTTCCTAATAGAGTTTCCTCTACACCTGGTTTTCTTTGGCTGCCTATTTAAAGGCAGGCCCTTAGAAGCTAGGTTAGGAGATCTACACGTGCAGATGGGAGTCGAAGACAGGTGGGCTTCGCCACGGTGACATGGAAGTGGGAAGCTGAAGGTTTCAGGGTCTGCAGATCCTTTCTCTAAAGAGAAATCCTCCTTCCCTGCATGGCTGGGTGCTCGTGAGAAAAGCTAGCTAAGAGTATTCTAGAAGCCAAGCAGGGATTCAGGGAGGCTCATTAGTCCAAGTAGGGGCTTTTACTTAATCTCTATTTTTGGAACCGATCTTCCATGAGCAAGTCTTCTTGTGAGGGCAAGCATCTGGGATTTCTGTATATTAACTTTCAAACAAACTGGCAGCCTCGTCTTCAGAGACAACCAGTGCCTTCGAGCCAGAGTCCCCACGCTCCCATTTCATTTGAAAGTGAGTTTTTCAAGAGGAGCAATAATTAAAAATAGAGGCATTCATCAAAAGAAGCCTTTAAATATAGCAATGAAGTCTTTATGGAAGCAAAAGAAAGCCAGTAAAGGACTGTCGACAGGATCACAAGAGCCGCATTGTGTGGCTATAAATATCCAAAACGTCTTGAGGTTACCTGCTTGTATATCGAAGGCCTTAGCTGGCACATTTTTATTGTCTGGCTTTTAAAACCTGTGGCTTAGTCACAGTATTCTCTGCAGTTTTAGAACTCTCCGAAAGGGCATGCAACTAGAAAATGTGCATTGTTTTCTTCGAATGGCCCTAAATAGTGTTCAGAGTTTCGTTGTTGTTGTTGTTGTTAAGCAATCAATTACAAGATTTATTTTAAAAAAGCTTCGTGATCCCCAGCAACTCGGGGCCTTCCCTCTCCTCTTCCTCCTGGAACCTACAGCAGCAACCAGTCACGGAGTCCCGGGGCCTGCTGTTGGGTCGGTAGTGAGGGCTCCTTGCACATGAGGCCACCCAGGCTCGGGAGCGGCCAGGAGAGCAGGGCGGCAAGGAGGCTCAGGCAGCATGTGGCAGTTCAGATTTTCAAAGCAGAACAATTATCCAGAGCTGCAGGAAGGCCAGCCACTTGCGGTGTCTGGAGTGTGAAGGGGCAGGTTGCCGAGACTTGCCATTTTTCTCCCAAACTTCATCCTGGGTCTGATGTTTGCGAGTGAGCATACGGGAGGCAGGAAATGCAGACAGGCAGGGGAGGAGGAAGAGAAGCATCAAGAAGCTCCAGGTCTGGTCCTGTTGTTGTGAATTCACTAGTGAAAATGAAATTATTCCCAAATTTCACCTGAGGAGAGTCACCTGAATTATCAATATTACTCAAAAAATACGTGAACTGGTAGTTATGTTTTTGTTTTTCTCCTTCTGGGTTGTCTCCATGGACAGTCTTCAGGAAAGAACAGCAAGAACAGTCTTATACTCATAAAGGGGCCCAAGTAAGAGAAATTAGAGTGCGGGTCTCCGGGCAGCCTCACACCACCGTTTGGGAGAGCACCAGGCCCACGAGCACACCAGGCCCACGAGCACACCACCAGGCATCGCTCTCCCTGGCTTCTTCTTAAAAAGGACCCATTAGTGCCTCGCTGATGCTTCCTAGGACCTATGAGCCATGAGCCGTTGTCAGAGAACTCTCCCCACAGCTGCACCCAAACACGAGTCACCTTGAACAGAATGTGTGCAAAACAGCTCTCTGGGGGAGAAGTCCACAGGCCTCACAGCAGAGCGGCCCCTCTTGGCCCAGAACTTACTCTCTGAGTGGCAGGTCAGCACGGGGACGGAGTGTGGGCTCCGGAGTGGAGTGCCTGGGCCTAATCCTGGCTCTCTCACTCAGACATGGTACGGCTCTCTAGCACCGGGTGCCCTGCCCAGCCTTTTGCCCAGAACAAAAGGAAAACACGGGGCCCCTTGCTCAAAAATGAAGAATTTCAGGATGACAATAGATAGAGCTTTAAAGCAAGAGGGGGTCCTTGTAAGCACAAGGCAATTGCAGAGGTCACACGCCCATGGAGCTGGCTGCCTCGGTGTCCCCACCTGAACAATGGGGGTCACACAGGACCTACCTCATAGGGCTGTGAGGGATATGTGAGCTACAAAGCACTTACAGCAGCATTCAGCCAGAGCTCAAGACATTATTATCACACGCCCACAGAGCCTCGACTTTAAGTCACACCATCTTGAACGTACTCTCCAAATCTGGCGAAAACCCAGCCAGCTGGTTCTCTGTGATTATGGTGACAGACAGACAAACCCAGTTTTATAAATCTGATTAACAGCAATCTGGCGGAGGGAGCTATGCTTTTTCAACCCTGGGACTTTTATCAGGGAATAAAGTCCGATGACCAAAAACCCAGGCTTACCCGGAAGCCCGAGTAGCACCATATTGGGCCTCGCTTTTGTGGATAAGCTAAAAAAAACCCACTAAGCACATCCTTATTTATCGTGGCCATGGAGAAATACACACGTTGTCTGATGAGTCAAGAGAAACTGGAGGGGCGCCTGGGTGGCTCAGTGGATTAAGTCTCTGCCTTCGGCTCAGGTCATGGTCTCAGGATCCTGGGATCGAGCCCCGCATGGGGCTCTCTGCTCAGCAGGAGCCTGTTTCCCCTTCTCTCTCTCTGCCTGCTTCTCTGCCTACTTGTGATTTCTGTCTGTCAAATAAATAAATAAAATCTTAAAAAAAAAATTAAATTAAAAAAAAAAAAAGAGAAAGTGGAAATAACTCAAAGTTTAAAACAGATGACCCTACCAGATCTGCCTCCCGACCGTGTAAGAAGACACAGCTTGGTCCACAGGCGATGATCTTAGTCCAGCAACATACTGGGCCAAGCATGAGTCTCTGGAAAGCTAGGATCCGTGACTTAGGGTCTGAGGGAGGGGATGCCATGTCTCGCAAAACATGTGTGAATCAAGCGGGCACCCACCTTCTCTTTCATTGTCATTTCCTGCCTTAGGAAGGGGAGGGGATAGGGGTGTCTGGCTGGCTCAGTGGGTAGAGCAGGTGACTCTTGAGCTCAGGGTCATGAGTTCAAGCCCCACGCTGGGCTTGAAACAGCTTAAAAAAAATTAAAAAAAAAAAAAAAAGAAAGGAAGGGGAGGTGACCTGGTGATATAGGGCCAAGTGCTCTGATGCAAGTGACATCGCGGAATTCAGAAACCACGTACGGGCAAAGGTGACCAGAGCGTATTATTCATCAGATGTTACTCCTCTTGGGTAAGAGTTCTAAGACTGATGTCAAAGTCAAAACAGGTGCCCCAAACAGGAAAAAACTGAAGAAACCTGTTGTGTGGATGGCAAGAAGGTGGATTTGACCTCAAAGCGCACGCCCTTCTCGGTCTGTGGCGGTCCTCGGTACAAGTTCTGTGTGCCCGGAACATCCCTCTCCGAGGCTCGTGACGGTGTGGGCTTCTCCCCTCTGGCGGGTTGCCAATGAGTGACGGCTGCTCTTCATGTGGGAGCTGCTGCTCCGTCGAAGGTAGGTCTCCAGGGACACCGTGTCTCTACTACTTATGGGTCGCCAAGTCTCGAGTGGATCACTTAATGTTTCCATGACCTGATTCTTAACCTGCACACAAGAGACGATACCAGCTCCTTTGCTGAGTTGGCAGAGCCCCGGCCGGGGACAGCAAGCCTGGCTCCTAATGGGCATCAACAAGTGGGTTGTGACTGCGTCCCTAATTTCGTAATCTGCAAACCAGGCAGGAGAGAGTGACTGTAAGGTGTCGTGAGGACAGGAAGTCAAAGAACCTGCATTTGCGGTAAGAAATCAATGCGCCAAATGCTTATTATTTTAAAGAAGGAATAATAAACTATTATATTCAAAGAATGGTGGGTAAATTTGTCCGACAGACCCCAGAGCACCTCTTATTGTCCTATGCATTCTCCAAATCCACTGAAGATCGTTTTTAAGACTGAACGATAACACTTTAAAAATTTTATTTATGTATTTATTTGTGAGAGAGAGATCACAAGCAGAGAGAGTGGCAGGCGGAGGAGAAGCAGGTTCCCCATTGAACAAAGAGCCCTACGATGCAGAACTCGATCCCAGGACCCTGGGATCATGACCTCAGCTGAAGGCAGACACTTAACCGACTGAGCCACCCAGGCGTCCCTGAAAACGACACTTTCATAAATTATTTGCCACCAAATGTGCCTTATCTCATTGAACATGAGCTGAGAACACATGCAGAAACACTACGAAATAGGATGACTCCAAACCCACGCATGAGGAACGTGTTCTAAGATGATTCTATCTAACCTGGGACCAGTATCACGAAGCATCTAGAAGAGTGTGTCATCATCATTCCATCAAGGTTATTTCTGGCGCAGATGACTAAAGGGCTGGTTTATATTACTTTACCTGCTGTGCATTCGTGTTAAGGACCAAAAGGCCCAGGATGGGAGGGCCTCCAGTCAATTCAGAATGGAACCTGATCTGGAGAAGAGAACGAGGGGCTACCGACGCTCACAGCATTTCTGGTGCCAGACTGAGCTGCGTGAAGTTCCTCCTTGACTCTCTAAGCGTTGGGGGGATCAGCGATCAGCCACGATGCAAACCAACCTGTGGCAGGGCTGTTGGAACGGAAATAAAATTTGACCTTCCTCTACGCACTCAACTAGTCAACAAAACAGATTTGTCAATACAACTCGATCTGCTCACATTTGGTCTCGGTGCCTTACTTAAAAAGCAGTCTCTTTATATTTTTGTTTGAAATGGACCTTCTTTTATTACTTGTGTTTGTGTTATCTAAGCAACGTATCCCATGCTCTGCTTCCATTTCTGCCTCCTAGTTCTCAGAAAAAATAAAAAATGACTTTGCTTTGTGGAGGGGAGTGTGGACACCCCCTTCCAGGGAAGTCAGGCCAACGAGCTCCGTGCTGGCAACGCTCTAAGTCCTTGGAGCTACTGGCTCTGAGGGCCCTTTGTACTTGCTTTTACCTTCTTATAAACGGGCAATAGATGAGTTTCTATGTTGACTTTAGGGCTTTTCCTCTCATATCACACAGATACCGTAATATGAGGGGCCCTTGCCCAGGGGCTGCGAATCTAGTGCATAAATTAAATGCCATCTACAGTTTATGCCCAGTGGGCAACAGATGTTTTCTTTAACTTCCCATTTATCAGATTGGGTAAGTGGGTAGGCAGAGCGACAACACAGCCCCATCTACAGACATGTGTCCCGGGAGCAGGAGGGGTTACAGACTCCTTCTTGAGCCACTAACACCAGGTCTCTATTTTTGAAGAGCAATTCTTTCCTTCTTTCAGCATGCAGTGCTATACACAGCCTCCTGGGGAGCACACTAGGAGAAATCCTGAATAAATAAGTGTATTTTTTCCACTAGTGGAAAATTATTTCTGTAATCATTCTCACATTCTGGAAAAAAATAAACTATGCTGATATTACAGCCCAATTCTAATATCTTCAAACATGGGTACCGAGCACATAAATTTGTATCTGGGGACCCTCCCCCCAAACCAACTGTCAGTTGCCAGCCATGATAAAAGCGAGAGGCCAGAATCAAGTCCAGGAAGAGGGACAGATCTTAAGAATGGGGAAACGTGACAATTCACCTGCTCACCTGACTCCTCAAAGTGGCAGCTGAGTCCCCGTCCAGCAGGCAAATGGCTCTGGAACCTTCCGGGCCTGCCGGTACTCCAGTGCTATGTACTTGGTTTCTTAAAAGAATCGGACCGCTAGTGATCAAGTCTCATGAAATTGTACTATGTTTTATCCAGATAGCACTACGATCTCAGTCTGACAGCTTTGGGTCTGTTTGCTTATGTTTTTTTGAAACTTTCTTTTTTCTTTTCTTTTTTAAGATTTTATTTTATTCATTTATTTAACAGAGAGAGAGAGAGAGAGAGAGAGAGAGAGAGATTGAACAAGCAGGGGGAGTGGCAGGCAGAGAGAGAGGGAGAAGCAGACTCCCTGTTCAGCAGGGAGCCCGATGCAGGGCTCGATCCCTGGACTCTGGGACCATGACCTGGGCTAAAGGCAAACGTCTAACTGACTGAGCCCTCCGGGCGTACGAAGGGCCTCGGGGATGTAAAACGTGTTCTGTAGGCTACCGGTAATTATTTATCGCTCACTGGCTTAGACCATAATTTGAAGAGTATATTGTGTGACCACCAAATTTTATGGAAATAAGACCTTTAAAGACGGCATCTTCCTGACAGGAGAACTCTGTAAACTGAAGACAGGGGCCTGATGATCACATCAGTGGAGAGCTCAGGCCTAGGTCTGTTGCATGTCCGTGGCTACGGCTGCATATGAGGGCACAGCAAAGGCCAAGCAAGATAGGCCCAGCACCGTTGAACTGTCTTGGGACGGCAGAATTGTGTGAAGTTTTTATTCCCTTTATGCTTTTCTGTCTATAGTCAGAGGAATGTTATTATTGAAAAATTTTCAAATTGTGGTAAAGCAGCATAAAATTTGCCTTCTTGATCGTTTTTAAGTGCATGGGTCAGTCGCGTTCAGGACACGCACACGATTGTCCTGCCACCAGTCTCTAGGACTCCCTTCATCCCAGAGGGATGCTATTCTTAAAGGAGATAATCAAAGACTTCTCCAGATGTACCTAATTTTAAAAATTAAACGCAAAGACGGCCAGTGGACCGGCATAATCAGACTAACCCAAGATAATTGAATAGCCTTACCAATTTGTGGATGAACACAAGATAAGCAATGGGCTTTTAATCTGCTTTTGATATTGGCTGAGGCGTAAAGATCATGCTGGAACTTTCTCTGTCGTGCCCTAGAGGATTGTTACTGAACCCCCTCTACTCGTGCCCATGATGAGCAGATGTCTTTGTACTCAGGACTCCACACGACTAGGGTTCTGCGCTCGGCAGCAAAGATCACACAAGGCCTCCTGAAGCGGGTCGAGCACCGGAGGGCGTCTGGGTAGTCACTCATTAACAGGTTTCACAGTCACAGGCACCTGCCGGGGGGAGGCCTGTCCCAAACTTTTCCACCATTCCAGCAGCTAATTTCGACAGAGTCATTAAGCAACCCTCTTAATACCGGTGTTAGGGTCTGTGTCACCGGTTTACCAACAACACTTCTCCAGCCACAGTGAATGCTTTCCCGAGTGCTGTGGGTTAGAACACAACCCTGGTTCCAAGCTGAAGGAATTCTCATCTAAATGCAAATCAAGACAAGCCTGTCTAGAATGCAGGAGCAGATACAGTAATTCTTCCCCCTCTAATGTTCAGCGCCCCCCGCCCCACCATGCATTCTCATGCCGCTCTACTGGTAAGAAGCGTCCGTCATTAGAATGGAATTCGGTTTGCTTTCTTCGCTGCAACCAGCTGCGGTAGAGGTAGAGGTGTATGGAGTCTCGATTTCTTTTGATTTAATGCACGGCACATAAAAGGGACAAGGAGAATCATTTTCCAAACCTCTCCTTCTCTGCTCCAGACTTACATATCCAGGCCCCTGGATGCCTCTATCTGATGTCCCAAAAGAATCAAAGAAAGTGTGGTGCAAACAGAGTTAACTTTCATCCCAAGATCTACTTCCTCTCCCAGTTTAAGGACACTGCAGTCAACGTTTCGTGCCAGAAACCGATGTTGCCAGAGCCTCCCTCCCACGGGCCATGTCCCTGGGTCTCACCCGGGCCAGCCGACTTTATCCACCGCATGGCTTTGTAACGAACCTCTTCCCCTAAGTCTTCACTCCTGTGGCCTTAATTTAGCTCTTTGTTGTGTCTCCCTGGACTATTGTTGTCCTTTCTTTACGGCTCTGCCTCCTTGGTCTTCTGGAGACTTCCTCTGGCCTCTCGCCTGTCCTTGGAGTGACCCTTCTATTAACACGCATGGCTGTGGGGCACCTGGGTGGCTCCGTTGGTGAAGCGTCCGGCTCTTGGTTTCAGCTCAGGACCCCACCTGAGGGTCAGGAGATCGAGCCCCGTGTCGGGATCCCCGCTCAGTGCAGAGGCTGCCTGAGAGTGTCTCTCTCTGTCTCCCTCCCTCTCAACCGCTCTCCCAGCTTGTGCGCTCACGCTCTCATTCTCTCTCTCTCTCTCTCTGTCTCAAATAAACAAACAAATAAATAAATAAAATCCTTGGGGGGAAAAAAGCACAGCTGACCAACTCATTCCTCGAAACCGCTGCCCAGGTAGGCAGTGAAGACTTCACACGAGGCCCCTTTGCTCTTAACTCAAATCTGCACCCTTTCCTCACTCCAGGAGAACAACGGGCCCAACGAAGGGCCTTCACCTGAAACTCACACGAGCCCCAATCTCCTCCATCCCGTCCAAAAGCCGACCACATGACGTCACAGTGCTCGGACGGTAAGGAGGAGACAGACTGCCTCGGTCTCAGCTCTCCAGGACTGCCTGCCAGTTTGCCAGCCTGAGGGGCAGCTGCCCTGCAGGGCCGGGGCGAGGGGTGGGGCACGCCCGATGACCCACTTCTCTCGCGCTCTCCGGTGGGACCGGGGCTGCGCCCTTGGTGGGGCGGGGCTCTCCCGCTGGCCTCCTTGCCTTCCCGGGGACTGGGCTCGCCCTGGCGCTTTGAATGGGACATCCTATGAATTAATGAGATGCAGGAAAAGGAGGCTCTGGCAAAGATTAGTCAGGAGCTGGCAAGGTTTTTTCCTGAAAAAAGGCCAGATGATAAATACTGTGCGTTTTGCGGGCCATCTGGTCTCTGTCGCAACGCCTCACCTCTGCGGCTGTGGCGCGAACGCAGCCAGAGACGATGCAGAAGCGAAAGTGGGTGGCTGTGTATTCGTAAAAGGTGAATTACAGAAAGAGATGATGGGCCAGGCTTGGCCCTGGGCCGGCCCTTGAATGAGGCATATGTGCGCTAAGACGCTGTGTCAGCGTGCCATGGGTGGGCTGAGAAGCCCGGACTTCTCCAGAGGCCGTAGGAAATCACACCAGGGACACGGGCTTTGGAGCCCCATTTCCTTGGTTCAAGACTCGATTTCAGTGTTTGCTAGCAATGGAGCTTTGAGAACCTTACACGCATGCTCTCTGTTGGTCCTCACCTAAAGCCTGCATCTTTGGAGGAAGGAGGGGTGGGTAGAGAGGGTGGAAGTTTCCAAAACGTGTACCTCCCTCGATCAGGCCACACCCATCTTTGAGAGAAATGCCCTCTGGCTCCCTGCCAGCCCTGGCCCTCACTCATGGCTCCTCTTCACTCCAAACTTCTTGACAAAGCTGCCTCTGTCTACCCTTCGTCACCACGCAGTCACCTTGTGGTCCCTGAAAGGCTGGCTTCTGCCCTGAGCTTACAGACAGCCGCGATCAAGATGATTTCTTCCACAAGACATACACCTAGTCCAGGCCCACTGCACGGTCAGGCAGTGTCCTTGACAACACCGGCCCCAGGAAGGGAAAAGCTAATTGCGATGTATTCCTCCTCCAGCAGAGGCGCTATCTGTAGACGACCCTGAGAAACTCCAGTGAGCCTCCCAACTCCATGGGACACCAATATTTCAACCACTGCTTTGTCCAGGGTTGCTCATTTTGGGTGGATAAGTTCAAAGTGCATCTTCAAGCGGTTCCTGTCACGACGGCACATTTCACCAATAGACTTGGCTCTATCAACCAAGATGGCGAAATAACTCACTCCGGGAAATTTACATGTTCGCCTGCCATCACAATGATGCCGAGTGCATAACCCCCATCTGTTAGCCTGTGGCCCATGAGGGAAGAGGTGGAGGGTCCCCTCCACCCCCCGCCAGCTGCTTTAGCTCTGGGGGTCCTGCCTCCATGAGACCTGCCCTTGCTGTGACTCTTGACGCAGAAATGCTCTCAAATGTCCCCAAGCACTTAGTGCCTAGCCCACTGCCTGGCACATGATGGCATCTTAGGAAACAACCATTGAATGAGTCACTTCCCTCATGGGTCGTGGGGGAGGTGACAGACATAGGGCACTTGTCCAATTAAAGAAAAATCAAGGTAAAAAGATTCAACATCCTCTCCTGGAGCTCAGCTACCCTGGGGAACAGAATCAATAAGAATGCCACAGACCCAGACCAAGTGCTCAGCCAAGTACATCTCTCTTATTCGGGCTCTGCCCTCTCTCTGCTCGCGGAGTCATGATCCTGCCAGAGTGGGGACCCAGGAAGGATGCCAATTATAATACCTTCTTTTGACAGATGGGAGGGTAGCTATTCCCTGCCTGCCTCTTCAACACACTGGCAACACTTGTGTAAGCAACAAGTCTCGTGATAACCAATCCCCTTATGAATCAATTCTCGCTGGCGCTCCTACTCCTCGACCCTATGTGAATTTTTCCCAAACTATTTTTACAGTATCTAATCTGCTGTGAGTAATGGACTCTGGAACTGTTAGTTTGCCGTTTCTGGGCAGATGGCCTTAACACCAAGACCTTATTAGGTTGTAATTTGATATTTCAAATGGCAAACGGGAATACAAGAAACCAAATAGTGCCTATAAAATCTTACCTATTCTTTAATGTCAAGTGATTTGAAATATTTTTAGATTTTTAGAGTGCTTTCCTATCTTAAAAAATAAAAAAGGTAATTATTCCAAGTAAATAATTTGGAAATTATTCCAAATAATAGTTATTCCAAATAACTAGCCTTCTTGTAAGGCTTGTTGGTGACTTCCTTCCAAATATTCACACTAGAAAAAGCAGGGATCTTGGGGACTGATTCAGTGACAAGACAGTCAATTTTTATTTATTTTTTAAAATATTATATTTACTTATTTGACAGAGAGATCATAAGTAGGCAGAGAGGCAGAGAGAGAGGGGGAAGCAGGCTCCCCACTGAGCAGAGAGTCCGATGCGGGGCTCGATCCCAGGACCCTGAGACCATGACCTGAGCCAAAGGCAGAGCTTTAACCCACTGAACCACCCCCCAGGACAGTCAATTTTTAAAAAGAACCCCAAACTTCTGAGTTTATTATCTCCCCAAATACATGACAAAACAGGTACTAGTTATCTTTGGAGATGTAACAGACAACCCTAAAACTCAGTGGCTTAAGAGAGTAATGGTAATTTATTATCTGTGATGCACTGAACTGTGTCCTCCCGCCCCGCCACCCCACCTCCAAATTCATAGGCTGAAGCCCTTGACCCCCAGTGTGACTGTGTTTGGGGACACGACCTTTAAGGAAGTGACTAAGGTTATGTGAGGTCATAGGGTGGGGCCCTAATCCAATAGGACTGGTGTCCTTAGAAGAGGAGGAAGAGACCCAGGGATGTGTGTGCACAGAGGAAAGGCCACATGAGGACACAGTGGGAAGGTGGCCTCTGTAGCTAAGGAGGCCTCTGGATCCTGCCAACACCCTGATCCTGGACTTCTGGCTCCCAGAACTATAAGAAATAAGTTTCTTTCTTTCTTTTTTTTTTTTTTTATAAATATGTTTTCATATTCATTTATGAGAGAGCATCCAAGCACAAGCAGGAAGTGCCGTAGAGGCAATTGGAGAAGCAGACTCCTCACTGAGCCGGGAGCCCCATGTGGGGCTTGATCCCAGGACCCCAAGATCATGACCTGAGCTGAAGACAGATGCTTAATCGACTGAGCCACCAAGGGCTCTGAGAAATGAATTTCTGTTAAGACCCCTAGTCTGTGACATTTTGTTAGAGTAGCTGCAGCAGAACAATACATTATTTTTTATGGCTTCCGTGGGTCAGGAATTCATGGGCCGTTCAGAGGGGTGCTCCTGGGTCTCTGGTATTGGCTGGGGCTACAGTCGCATCCGAAGACGAGGCTGGGGCTGGGATTCAGCTCGTGCTGGCTCCCTCCCACCGCTGGGAACTGGTGACAGTGTTGGCCGGGGCCTTCGTTCCTCTCGCCCTGGGCCTAATGAAACCTTTTTCATGCATCCCCAACCAACCCTCCTGAACTCTTTTCTTCAGTTTAGTTATATTTTAAGTACATCATAAGAAGGAATATGATACCCCTTATTTTCACCAGTCAGAATTTGGGGATTGTAAATTGAAAGAATAAAGTAGAGACTGTAAATAGGTCTGTGGTTAGAGGCTGTGATGTACCACTCAGATCCCCTTTCAGAAGTGAAGGATTCCTCCCCCCCCAACCACCCAGCTATTGGGCCTCTGCCAAGTGATGGACTCAACTATTAGCCAGCACTGCCTTTGGCTGAGGAGAGCTGGCTTGGCCACGGTGAACGCCCTTCCAGGAGAGCTGCCATCTTAACGACTGATTGATGCCAGGGTAGAAGGGCCTGGCTCCTTCGCCCCAACTTGGGACAAATCTGGGGAGCCTCCCCAGTTTCAGTGCTCCCTGGGGGTTGGCTGAGGACTTGGTGGAGACAGCTCTGCCTGGTGGCTTCTCCCTCAGATGTGCCTCCCTTTCTCCCTCAGGCCTGACCCTCAGAAGGCTTCCTAATGAACACCCTGCATGTTCATTTCTGTCTGGAGTCTGCTTCTCGGGGAACACACACTGTAGCAGCCACCTTTTCAGGGAAATATTCCCGAAAGAGTTAAATAAGACTCCTCAGGCAGGGGTAAATGAACCTCTCCACTCCAGTGTGTGGCGTCCGTCTGCAGGCCCCGCTGTTGAAATCAAGTGATAAGGCGTGTGGTAGATCTCAGAACTGGCCCAGGCCCGTCACCTCGTCTGCAGGAGGCTCTATGCAGGGGGCTCTGTCACTTCGGCTTCATCCCGTTGGCCGAAGCAAGGAGAAAACCCAGTCCGGCTCCAAGGGGAGAGGAAAGAGATTCTACCTCAGGTAGGAGTCAGGGCGCTGGTTCTGAGCCTGGGCCTCAGGAAGACTTGCCCCCGTGCCTCCTGGAATGGTGCCACTGTCATAAGAGCTAGTCTGGGACAGGCCTCTGCAAGGGGAGGGGAGACCACACGGAGCCGAGGTGAGACATTCCAGCTGAGGCCTCTCGGGGACGACCCGACGCCAAGTAACCTGGTAAGCGAGCAGAGACGTGTGAGCGAGCACGGCCAGGACCAGAACGGCCAGCCCGCGCGGACGGCCCGCAGGATGGCAAGCTCTTAAGTTTTGGGGAGTTTGTTATGTGGCAATGGAGGCACGGCTACAACATAGGAACCGACCAAGCCAGAGAGGGAGAGACCCTGGGCCTCAGCCGGAGCCTTGGGTTCCCTGTCACCTGCCCAGGGGCCACTGCTGGGGGCCCAACCCCACAGCCATGGGGCCGCTGCTGGGGGCCCAACCCCACAGCCATGGGGCCGCTGCTGGGGGCCCAACCCCACAGCCATCTTCTGGGATTGTCCTTGGGTGACAGGTGCCATCCCAGCGGGAGGTGAATTTCCCTCAGCCTGGGGCACCCCCAAACTAACGGCTGCTTGGTGTGAGGGGAGGAAGGCCAGCCTTCTTACGTCCAGGCAGGGCAAACTTGGGCACAGTTTACACTCCAGAGCTCCCCCGTCACAGGCTGAGGCTACATCTCATCCCAAACCACACGCTCCCCTTCCTTCTTTCCTCCCCCTGCACCCACGGGCTTATTCTGAGCACTCTGTACTCAGCCAACAGACGTGCAGCCCAGACCCCACCCCAGCCCCTGCTTCTAAAGTCTCTGACCCAAGATGTAGGTCGAGAGCGAAATTCCTAGAAGAGGAGGGGGAGGAGCACGGGAATGACTGTTGTGGAGAGCGAACCGGAAAAGTACCGATCCCTCTGACACCTTCACGTCGAGTCTTGAGTGCAACAGAAGACGATTCTTCCCCTGGTGTAGGACAAACATCTCCCACCACCCAAGGACTCTTACCCATTTCCTTGACAAGAGCAGAATGCAAGGCTTGCCTTCTCCCTTCGGTCTTTTCCTGCTTCCTTCTTACTAACCCTGTCCTGATTAGGGTTGAAACCTGTTCCCATCTATAGGAAGAAACCATCACCTCCACCTCATAGCGACAGCCCAATCCCTTTCCCTGCCAAGGCAGGGTTCTCGAGCAATCTGCCCTAGAGATCCCCACCTCTTTCCTCTCCACCGTCCAGCCCACGTCCCATGGCTTCTGCACTCGACCACAGTATTCCTGCCAAAGCTATCAGGGCCGACCTCAGTCCTTACATTGCAGGCCACCCTGCTGCACCTGACGTCACGGGTCCCTCCCTCTGAATGCGCGAGACACCGTGAAACACGTTCCTTTTGCTTCTGTGCCACAGTTTGCCTGGTTTTCCAGCTAATCTCAAGGCAGTCCAGAATCCTCTTCCTTCGTTTGTGCCCTAAACGTCCGTGTGTTTCTGGCTCTCTTCACACTAACACATATTTTTCTGGACGATTTCATCTACGATCATGGCATAAATTACTGTTCATATCCTGACGATTTTCGATCTTAATTTGTGGCCCCAGACGCACGTACCCAACTACGCTTTGGATACCTCCTCTGGAACGTTCCACAGGCACCTACCACCAGCACCTGAACACAGACGTGTGTGGGTGCCTATGCGCACCCGCACACCCCACACGGGCTCACATGCACACACGCACACACCCATATATGCACATACCGGCTCTTCTTCGACCCCATTCCCTAGCCCAGCAAATGCGACTACCATTCATCTAGTTTCCTGACAGCTTCTGAGGCGAAACTTCTGGAATCATCCTTGACTCTTCTCGATCAATCACGGCATTCCAAATTCCTCTCAATTCAACCTCCTAAATGCTCTTTACTTCTTTACACTGGTTACTCCGTTCTACCGTCAGCTACCACCAGGCCCAGATAATTTCACACGTGACTCGTCTGAGCTCTGGCCCTACTCACATCCAGTCTCGTTTCCATACCCAACCAGACAGAGCATCATAAAATGCAAAGCTGGTTACGCTCTCTACCGGGAAAAAATGTCCACTTCCTCTGGGCCTGGCTCTTCGCTCAGCCAGACTGGGCTGGCTGTGTTCTCACATCCTAACGACCCAGGTTTCACCAAACTCCGTTGTGGTTATTAACCTGCCTGCCTCCCCCAGAGAGACAAACCCCCTCCTCTGCTCAGCTAGTCATTAGCTATTTTTTAAGCCCTCCCGTGCGCCGCGTGCCATTAATCGAGTAGTGACGAGGACAAGCTTGTCTCTTCCTCCCACGGTTGTCACCCGCTCGCCCTCTCTGAGCAGTTTCTGACACACAGCAGTGGTGAGTCTTTGCTGAGTAAATAAATGAGTACTTTCGACCAAAGATGAACCAATTACCCTTATTCCCATTCCGATTTTAGAAGAAGACTCATGGGAACACATTTTATAAAAGTGAACTTTGGGCTCAATGTTCACAGAAAGCATCTTTTTGTTCCAAAGGACAGAGAAAAATTATATCTAAATATTTTCAAGCGGAAACGATTTCTAGTCTTTAAGGAATCACATTTCTCTGGTGAAGATTGTGCCGGTAGCCAAATTCATGAAATCAGCCAAGCTCTTGAGGAACTTAGCACATCGCTTACAGACGATCGGCATAGTCTAATGACAAAGAAGTGCACCTTGTATGAAGTTGAAACGACCACCAGCCTTCCAGCAAAGTGGACAGTCCAGCCCCCGATGGCTGCAGAGGCCATGACAGGGGCCCCCGGGACGCCTTGGGTGATAAAGCTAACTGGTAGGGTCAGGCCTGTCTGAGGTCGGGGAGCCCGTGGGGACACTGTCTTCCAATTTTGAAATGTATCCCTGCAGAGTGTAAGTGGGGAACCTCACCCTGATTTTTTTTTAATATTTTATTTATTTTTTGACAGACAGATTACAAGTAGGCAGAGAGGCAGGCAGAGAGAGAGGAGGAAGCAGGCTCCCCGCTGAGCAGAGAGCCCGATGTGGGGCTCGATCCCAGGACCCTGAGATCATGACCTGAGCCAAAGGCAGAGGCTTAACCCACTGAGCCACCCAGGCACCTCTCACCCTGATTTCTTGAAGTCTGAACTATATGAACATTGTAGTCCTGTCTGGATCACTTTTTAAAAAAATTATAGTAAAAAAAATACGTAATATAAAATTTACCATTTTAACCATTTTTAAGTGTACGATTGGGTGATATTGGGTATATTCACGCCATCACCCTCAACATCTTCAGAACTTTTTCATCTTCCCCAATCAAAACCCTTCCCCCTCTGAACGACGACTCCCCAGTCAACGCTGTCCAGCCCCTGCCGCCCACCCTTCTATTTTCTGTGTCTATGAATCTGACCACCCTGGGGTCCTCGGACACATGGGATCACCCGGATTCATCCTTGTACGACTGGCTTATTTCGCTCCATGTACTGTCTCCAAGGACCATCCACACTGCAGCACGTGTCAGGATGTCCTCCCTTTTTAAGCCCGAGTAAGAGCCCATGTATGGAATGACCACCCCTTGGTCCTCCCCTCAGGACACTTGAAAGTGACACTTGAAAGTCACGGAAATGTCACCAAGATGTCACAATCAGTGTCGGCCGCGTGTGTGGGATCGCAGGCCCTGACCAGGGCCCATGGCACGTCCGTCACTGAGTGTGGGACACAGCTGAGGACACATGCACTCTGGCCCCAGAACCACCTCAGAAATCCCGGAAGGACTCAGGCTTCCGAGTCGTGGGAGGTTTAAACAGCTGAGAACACCACTTCCCAGTCGTCGTCGTCAGAGGGAAAACTGACTTTGGACAGACAGCACTCTCTGGATTCTCTGTTCTTTAAACCGGGAAAGGCCAGCAGCAAACTTCAGCCGTCACGGACAACTGATGTCACCATCACTTCCCATGATCTAAACCCCGAAGAACGGTTTTCGCTGCAAGGTGGCATCTCTTCCTAAATGGGCTTATCCTACCAAGTATCACTCGTCAATGAGAAGAAGCCGGTATCCTGAGACGTTCACATCTCCCTTGCCCTTGGAAGCCCCTGTGCTGGTCACCTCCCTCTTCCGTCGTCCCCGCCGCTCCCGGCCCCACAGGCTCCTTCTGTCCCAGACGGCCTAGTCCATAGGCTTCTGGGTAGGTCTGGCCCGAGGCTGGAGGGAGGAAGCGGTGGAGACACCAGGACTTTTATCTGCCTCAAAGGGCATCTCTGGCCAGTGGCTGCTTCTCCTCTGTAGCCTCAGCTCCTGCCGGGCAGACGCATGGAGTTCGACTCCCCTCGGACGGACTCTGGAAACCCCGCCACCTCTCGTGGCCCCTCCAGCCCTAGGGGAGTAGTCGCTTCCTGCTTTGGACAATCTGGGTCGCCTCACTGTCCCCTTTTTAGATTCTTTTTTGTTCATTACCTGTATAACCAAGCCTCTTTTTGAAACGCCCAGGAGAGCCTTTCTAGATCTTCTCTTATTCCCACTCAAGTCGTGGCGACTTCTCTTCTCTGGAAGCCTTTCCCTTCACCTCCCCCTCAGTCCAACCGCACCACTGACGCAAGGCCCCGCTCCCCGGACCGCCCGCCCCGGGCCCCTGCGCTTCCCTTCCCCGACGCCTCCAGCACGGACCCCGCCCCCGCCCAACTCCTTTCTGCTTTGGCTTAACTCTTGCAGCTGAGTGTCACCGTGTTCCCGGGAAGACGGAAGCCCCAGAAGGCAGGAGCGACACTTGCATCTGGTCCCTCAGCACCTCAGACAACACTCCGTGAAGCCCACATCTCGTAAGGGAGTCGCTGAAGGAAAGATGACGGCGCGGGCGTGTCCCCTGCGCGACAGACACGCCTTCTCACTCTGCAAAGATAACAACGCCTGTGGTCGAGTGTGCGGTGGTGAGGTCTTAGCCTCTGAGGCCTGTGACCGAGACCTCGCTTGGCAATAAGGTGTCTGCGGACATGATCGAGCGCAGACGAGGTCGCCTGGGAGCAGGCTGGGCCCTGACCCGACACGAGTGCTGTCCTCATAAGAAGAGGACATCGTGGACACACAGACGTGGGCCCACGACCACGTGAGGACAGAGGCAGAGACCAGAGCGAGGCTGCTACAAGCCAAGGATCACCGGGGCTCCCAGAAGCCGGAAGAGCCAGGGAAGGATCGTCCCCGCTAGAGACTTTGCAGGGAGCTTGGTCCTGCCCCAAAGCAGGACTTCAGACCTCCAGCTTCCGGAGCTATGAGGCAGTAGCTTCTGGGTCTTTTAAGCCTCCCTGGTCACACCACCTCGTTCCGGCAGCCCCAGGGACCCACCACGGCCACCGGACCCCACAGTCCCAACCACATCGACGGGGCTTCAGGGACACGGTTCTCTCGGATCCCAATCCAGAAAAATGCAAATAAAGCTTTTAGTGACGGGCATCTTAAAAGAGGCCAAGGCAAGACACACTTTCTGGTCAGGTTCCAGACGCTACCACTTTCTGTGTCGTTTCCCTTTGCCTTGTGGCGCCCTCTGAGGCTCCTCCTCAGCCTGGGACTTGTGACAAAACACACCCAACGCGTCAGGGGGCTGCAGGGTCGTCTTCCGCGTCCCCCCCACCCGACGCCTGGAGGCCCGGGGCCGCAGGACGAGGCCAGACTTACGGTTCTGGGGGAGGCATGGTGTGTCGGCGAGGCCGCTGGAGGCCTGGCGGTGCCCCGGAAGGAGGACGGGCAGTACCTCTGGCCTGTGTCCGGAGGGGAAGACGAGGCGTAGATGCGATTTTCCAGTCGCTCGGGCTCTTGCTTGTAGGACTCGAGAGGAAAGGTGTGCTGCTTGACCACCTGGGTGGGCGTCGACGGAGAGGACGAGAGGCCGGAAGCTGCGCAGGAGAGCGGAGAGCACCGTCAGAAGTCTGGCCGAGGCCGAGGAAGGCCGAGAATGCTCTTCCTCAAATGGCAAGGGTCTGCGTTATTAAATTCTGAATGTCGGGGACAAGTCTGTTTGTATCTCTATCTGTTCCTGCGTTGCGTCCCCCAAATAGCTGGGTTGAAATCTTAACACCCAGCGCCCGTGAGGATTTGGAAATAGGGTCTTTGCAGACATCATCGAGTTAAAATGAAGTCACACTGGAGTCGGCCTGGCTCTAACTCAGTGAGACCAGGGTCCTTATAAGAGGAGACATGGACACCTAGACCATCCTCAGAGGAGAAGCCATGTCACACGGAGCGACGCATCTATGGGCCAAGGAGAAAGTCAGAAGCCGGCAGCAGGGAAGGACTTTCCAGGGTCTCAGAGGGAGGACAGCCCGGCTGACACCTTGGCTTCAGACCTCTAACCTCTTAAATGGGAGAGAACAAGCTTGCCTTGTTTTAGGCCACCTGGTGTGAGGTACTTTGTTGTGGCAGCTCTAGAAAACTCATCGAGTCAAGCTATTGGACATTGATTTGAAAAGAAGCAGAATCTGGATTTGGGTCTGGTGTCTCACATCTATGGAAAACTAAGTAAACTTTTTGTTTTAAATTTGGTATTTAACAATTTTAAACCATGGGACTCAAAGCAAAGATATCAGTACCAAGGGCTACCTACTTGCTACTTGCTGCTCTGACCCAGACAAGGACGCGTCAGCCTACAGAGTGGAGCTGCTCTGTCCCGAATTCCAGCCCCCTCCCCACAGTCCGCAGTCCGCAGTCCCCGTGCACATGTGTGCTCCCTTCTCTGCTCCCGACTTCGCTCCCCAGAGGAACCTCCTATTCCTTGGGAGTCGATTCCACCAACCCTTTCTCCTGACTCCCAGCCCTGTGACCCCTCGTGAGCACATCCCACCCCTACTGCATATCATGAGGTCACCACACGCTATTTAACACTAAAACCAAATACGGAAGTTTGTAAGTCTCCTGTCCCCCCCCACAAAATCCCCCATCTGTCTTTGGGGCGGGGGTTCTGGTTGGCCTTTTGGGTCCCCACAGTGGCCGGTGCTGCCCTGGCGAGTGGAAGGTGCCTAGAAGATGCTCAACACCCAACAGGCGAGGTGAGAGAAGGGAACCCAGAAGGGTGTGAGGCTCAGACTCCACTGTCCACTGGCATCTTCTCTCCCTCCTGTGCCCCGAGACTGTGTGGGGGGAACCCAGAAGGGTGTGAGGCTCAGACTCCACTGGCATCTTCTCTCCCTCCTGTGCCCCGAGACTGTGTGTGGGGGGGTGGGAATTCCCCTGGTGGGAATTTGGGATGGAACCCATGAAAGGAGGACTGTCATCTCTAGGGAACCCCCTTTTCCACGAAGCCGTCCCAAGTGGGAAACCCTGGGCTGACCTCTAGGAGGCAGGTCTAGGTGAAAGCAGGAGAGAGAACACTCGATCACCCATGGTTTTGTGGGTCTCCGAACTTCATATAGCAACGGCCTCCAGCAGGAAAGCCCCCAACTCTTTTAGAAACAAAAGTTTTCCCTCGAAAGTCTTGAGAAGCAAAGCCCATTTTGAGATGGGGCTTGGGGGTGGGGGAGGAAGGAGAGGAAGGCTCCAGAGCAGGAGATCTGGTGGGTTCCAGCTGCTGGGGGAGGGGGGTGGGTCTGGCAGGCAAGGTGACAGAGGAGCTGCCTGTCCCACGTCTGGGCCTGTCCCCAGTGTCACGGCTTCAGTGCTCCCCAGTGTCACAGCTTCAGTGCTCCCCAGTGATGCCCACAGAACGGTGAGGACTGAGGACGACAACCAAGGCTCAGGGGGCATAGCTGGGCCTTTCAGAGGGTTCTGCTGTGGAGCAGAAGAGGGAAGCCCTTGTCCTACTTTTTTTGTGGGGCCCGGCACCCTGTGGGCCTCAGGTCCCCAGGGGTGGGGGCCCATCCTTCCACGGTTCTCCCAGTGAGAGTCCTCCGCTGGCCCGCTAGCCTGGTTCCTCACAGAGTGGCCCAGAACAAGCTAGTTCTCACGTCATAGGTGAAGAGAGAATTTCATGTTCTGTGCTCCCAACGCTCGCCCCGGCCACTGGACACAGAGGCCCCGTGGGTGCTTCCCGGGGGTAAAAGCTGGAGACTCATCAGACTAGTGAAACAGAGGGGGGTGAGGGGCATTTGGACTCAAAGTTTGGGCCACCAACTGTGTTCTGACAACCTGCGAGAGCCTCTCAGGTGAAGCCCCTGTGGGGGTCTTGGTTCTCCATGTTATGGTGGACGTACTGTCCAAACACGGGGACAATCAAACCGGCTCCTCCATCCTGCCTGTTCCTCTACTCCCAGACCCAGCTCGGACTCTGGCTCAAAACACACCCCCAGAGTTGTTTCCAGAAGCCGGGACAAGTATGGGCTTCCGTGGAGGCATTCTGGAAACATCTACCAAAACTACAGACGCACGTGCTCCCCGACCCAGCGACCTGCTTCTGGGGTTTCCTCCCGTAGATGTAGCTGCGGCGCTGCTAAAGGGCGAGTGTGTGGGGTCGTTCGTTACCTGGTGCTTTTAAAAGCAGAGACTGGAGATGCAGACACTCACCGACAGGGGAGGGGCTAACACGGGGACGCGCATCCACGCAGACGGTCATGGCTCCTTGACGGGCACAACAGGCTGCCTCGTTCTCCTTATCTCTGAGACTGCGCAGGAAGTGAAAAGGCAAACCCCAGAGCCACCTGTACTGAACGACCCCACACATGGTGTCAGAAAAGGGTCTGTCCGCACGTGCCGACAGCGTCTCAGGAAGGGTGTGGAAGCAGCACCCGGAGACAGGAAGAGCTGGCAGGGACAACTGTCATCATCTGCCCTTTCCTATTTTATAGGTTTCACAGCATGTGATGTCTTAGTGACTCAGAAAACCACGTCCTCCAGCCACTGTTCTGCTTCTGAGCCAGGAGGCTTGCTAACGCCGTATAGACCCACCTCCTGCCTCTTGCCCTGATCCCAGCGGCCCTCACCAGCTTCGACGAGGTCTGTCTCGATGGAAGACAGGGCAGGGCCTGGTCTGTCTGTCTGTCTGTCTCTCTCTCTGAGAGGCTGTCCCGTTTACAACATTCATCAGAAATGAAGCCTGTTGCCATCGTGTAAGGGGCATTCACAGCTGGTGGACCTCCGCACAAGCTCTTTGGGTACAGAATGTTCCTTCCCAAGTGTAAATAATTTAAGAGAACATGACTAAGCAGCTGCCCTCAAACGGCTCATCCTCGGTGGGCCGTCCCCACCTGAGTCCTGGAATGGTCCAGACCCACATTATGGAATGTAAGAAGGCTGGCGCAGGACACTCACAGCCCTGGACCCAAGCTTGCTGAGCTGTCTGGGGTGAGGAGAAGATGAGTGGGCTTCCCGTCTGGTGGGTGTGTGTGTGTGTGTGTGATAACTGGCCTCTAGAAAAACAGAATGGTTCTCCATGCCTCCAGGAAATCTCTTCTCAGCGAAGTCTTTCCAAGTTCAGAAGATGCCTCTGTCTTTCCACCTGGCCTTCCTGCCTCCTCTCTGCGCCCTTCCCAGGGTCGGTGGTCTCGCTGGGGCAAACAGGATGATGGGGGAGGGAACGGGTAAAATGAGGAGAGGATTAGCAGTATGTGTGGCTTAAAGTACAGGAGAAGAACCTTCCTAGGACCAAAATTATACCCCCTCTTTTCACTGATACCTGAACCATCTTTAAGACAAGGTAGAGTCTTGGAAGAGCAACATCGTATTTTGCGTAATGCCTCACTGTTCACAAAGAGCTCCTACACCTCTTGCCCCATTCGCTCCCTGAAGCCATGCCCCGGGGCAGGGGGGGGGCGGCTTTACTTTCCCTCTTTGTAGGGGGAGAAACCAGGGACCAGAGAAGCTGCTCATCCCGGTCCTTTAGTGAGTAAATGATCGCAGAGGGCACACCTGTAACCTGTGCTCTGACTCCAAATCCTAAACCCTTTGGCCAGGATCGAACAGGGAGCTTGCCAAGAGAAAGATCATAAAGACTTAAAATGACATTTTGGGCGTGCAAAAATGGGTTTCACAGGCCTGCGGGCGGGAGAGCTTAGAAAGCGCTGGGTGCAGAAGGGAAGGGAGGGGTAGGCGGGGGGGGGGGGGTGGGGAGGGGACGGGAGGAGAGGGTGTGCTTGGGGCTCTGTGGGCTTCCTCCCGGGGCTGGGCTTCGTCCCAGGGGGTGGGCTTCCTTGCCAGCCAGCAAGAGCAGAGACGTGCTCAATGCAGAGGAGAATTTTACTCACATTTATGCTGTTTTACTGGGGAAGAGGGGGGATATCTTATGAGAAAAAGCAGGGCAGGTAAGAATGTTCCTAAGTCTTTTTCTTCTTTTGAGTATCGGTGCTGCAATTCATAAACACAGAGGCGGACGGGGCAGGGCTGCCCCAATCCCCCATTACTGTGAAATAGACCAATTTATTTCCCAATCACGGGGCCAACTGCCAAACTGCAAAGCTTTCAGGAAGACCAGGGCCCGCTCAGCCAGCTGCCAGGGGCCAAGCGGGCGCGGGCGTGGAGGAGGGGGCACGTTCTGACGGAGCCGCTGAATCCCACCTTTCAGTCTGGTTGGGGAAAGTGGGGCAAAACCAACACCCAGACCCAAACCACCCACAGCCCATGCAGGGAGCATGGGGGATTAAATGCCTGGAACAGTAATGCAGGAGGAACTCGGGGAAGGGGGTAGGAAACCTCGGTAGAGACATCGGGAAAGAGCTGGGCCTGCACTTTGGAAAACAAAACAAATCTGTCCCCCCTCCCCCACCGTCCAGTGAAGGCGACTTTCCGAAGGGCCCAGATATGACTGGGCTGTGGCGATAGTACCCAGAGCAGACAGGTTCCCCCGTTTTGTTCTTCTGAGAAGGCTTTCCCTCCTCCTCCTGCTCCTTAAGGACTTGGTTTAGGGCTGCAGTCGGCCTCTGAGTGTGAACAATGCCTTTGATTCTCCCGGGGCAGCAGCCAGCACAAGTGAATAGGCACAGTGAGTGAACAGAAACGGCTCCTGGCAGCCACACAGGACACCAGGCAAGTGGCTCCAGACACCAGGGAGCCGCGAGCTGGTGACTTCACAGGGCCAGGCCGTCCTGGCATGAGCTACATCTAGAGAGATGGGGGCGGAGGGAGCACAGGGGTGCCCTGGAAGGAAGCGAGCAGACACCCACAGAAGGACAGCAGTGTGGTGGGGAAAGTGGAGGCCCGGATTTCAGAAGCCTCAAGTTCTAAGCCGAGTTTTACCGCTAACTGGCCATGGGCCGGCCCTTGAACAAATCAAACCCTTGCTTGATAAAACTAAAGCGGGTAGACCAGATGGCCGTGTGGTGTGCGCATGATCCCCCTCCCCCTGCCCTATGGCGGCACATGCATACAGTCTGAAATAATAAGAAAAAGGAGGAAATTCATTCTGTTCCTTCTCTTAAACGTCCTTGCTGACCACGGTCTCATGAGAAGAGCAAATACTCAGTTTACACTGGGTGGGAGGTTTGCTTATATGCAGTTTTAAAAACAACTAGTGACTCGTTACAAAGATGAGGGGACTTATCGCTGTTGTTCCTAACTTTGAAGGAATGGTGACGAGGGTCATGGACGTGAGGGGAGTGTGGCACAGGCAGGGAGAGGCAGGAGACCCTGCTGCTCAGGAACTGTGCCACAAAGAGGGGCACTTAAAGGGTCAGTAAGCCCCAGCAATATGGGCAGCACGACTGATGTGTACACACATCGGGTCCGGTGTGGTATGAGAAAAAGTTCATCAGTTTCTAGCTTGCTTAGGAGGGCTTTTATCCACGAGTAAATTCACTGCTTCAATTTTTAACCTTTTGCCTCTTGGCCTTCCCTCTGGCCTGGTTACACTCTGCTCCTCCCTGCACTGGCCCCCTTCATTTTTCGCTCTGAATTACCTGAGGTGGGACTTACCCAAGGTGAGAACTACCTGAGGTAAGACCTACCTGAGGTGAGAACTACCCAAGGTGGAAACTACCTGAGGTGGGAACTACCCGAGGTGGAAACTACCTGAGGTAAGACCTACCCAAGATGAGACCTACCTGAAGTGAGACCTACCCAAGGTGGAAACTACCCGAGGTGAGAACTACCTGAGGTGGGAACTACCAGAGGTAAGACCTACCCAAGGTGAGACATACCTGAAGTGAGTCCTACCCGAGGTGGGAACTACCCGAGGTGAGAACTACCTGAGGTGAGAACTACCCGAGGTGAGAACTACTCTAGGTGGGAACTACCCAAGGTGGGAACTACCTGAGGTGAGACCTAACCAAGATGGGAACTACCTGAGGAGGAGACCTCAGGAAGGACAGGAAATCCCTTCCCATCTCTTCTCCTTGCATTCCCCCCCCCACCCCTGAGGAACCTAGGGGAGCTTGGGAGACACCAAAGGCAGTGGTATCTCTGCGTCTAAAGGAATAAGAAGGTTCATTATCAGGATATGTGGGTCAAAACCTGAGACTCTCATGAATCCTTGGCCTCTAGGTCTAAATCTTGATGGTAGGCTTCCAGATTCTTCTTGGTTTTAAGGAACCAATCATGTCTTGTGGCAGCTGGACTTTCTGGGGGGCATGAACTCTACCTGTGGGGTAAAACTAGACTTCTTTGGCCTCAGTGGGCTGGGGCTGCAATGTGTACAAACATAAGCAAACATTCTTATTTGCTAATGGGGAGGGTTTGGCTGACCTTCCCTGGTACGTGTCCAGTCCAGTGATCTGGTTTAAGGCTCTGTGTAGAATATTCCTGAAGCATCCCCATATCTTTATTATTGCACTTTGGACAACTTTCTGCCTTCATCGCCCACGGGAAGGTTTTGCTCAAAACCTTTGGTCTGGGCAGTCCCTGATCTCCAGCTTTACTGAATTAGCCCAACACACTCAGAACAGCTTCTGCGCCACAAGTTGAGATGTTGCCGGACTGAGGTCCTCAAACACAGCTGGGCATAAGGATCACCTGGGAGCTTGGAGAATACATGTTCCCAGGTCTTACATATTCTGGTTGAGTGGGTCTGAGGTGGAATCTGGGAATCTGGTTTTTCTAAAGTTCCCCAGGTGGTTCAGTGGCCAGACAGACAGGTTTTGAACCATTAACTGAATGCAGATTTTCCATTCTATAAAGAGGAAACTTCTAAAGGAATCTAGGTCCCATTCTACATTGTGGCCATGAAGAACCAAGACTCAGCCTTCTCTCTCATAGCTCCCTTCTCTGAGAAGGTGAATTCCCTTCTTTCTGAGTCCCAAGCCCCCAGCTGGGTCTCTGAGGAAGTCACTCTTCTTGTAGTCGACCACAGTCTCACACAGATGACCCCCAGGTCATGCCCCCATCCCTGGTCACCAGGTGTTCACGCAGCCACCAGCCAGCTCTCCCTGGGGCCTTTCTCCTTCTCAGCTGGCTGCTTGGAGCCCTTGCTCCAAAATCACTCATCTCCTAAAAGATCCTTTCCTGAGGTCCTTCCCTCCCCACCCTAGCAGGGCCCCTCTCCTAGGGGTAAAGTATCTGGTCTCTTGTCTCAGGATTGGCCTGGATATCTTTATCAACCAATGGCCTTGGCTCTGGCCATTCTTGAGCATACTCCCAGTTTATATGTCAGTCTGAGGTAAGATTTTAGGCTGCAAGTTTTGCTTATAGATCCTAAGAATCTGTTCCATAATCTTAAACAGTTGAAATGATTCAAAGCATGCTGGAGACCATCTAGAGTCATTTTGGAATCAAAGCATTATGGTAATTCAGTGGGTGAAAAATTCTTTCTATTAAAAGAACACAAAAGTTCTTTTAGGACATTTTCGAAGGTTCTTATTTTCCTAGAAGGTGTCCAGGAAAAACAAGATTTACAGGGATTTGTATACTGCATAGCATTCTGGACCTAGTTATTAGGTCGTAGGCTTCAGCATATCAATATCTACAGTGGTAAACTGGAAAAGAAAAGGAAACAAAGACAGGATTAGAGAAGGAAAGGGGAATCTGGCAGGGGCTGATTCTAGATTAGTCCCCACAGGGTGGTCCCAGCCTCTGGTGTCTGCCCCGGCCTCTGGAAGAACTGTGCCCACGTCACACTCACCCCAAGGTCTGAGTTCTGCTTCATGGACCCAAAATGTCAGCCTAGACACCTGACGAGAGCACATGTGCCTTTTGATGTTGAAGCTAAAAGGCAATCCTCAAGGAAAGGAGGAGGAAAAAAAAAAACAAACCCCTTGGTTGCTTTGTAAGAGGGAGAGATTCTAGAACAGTCCAAAACAATTGTGAAAAGCGCCTCGTGGAGGATTTGCCAAAGAAGGGGAAATGGCGATGCCAGTCCCTTCTGATGATGATCTTTGTGGAATCACAAAAGCAGCAGGAGTTGATACCGCATAGACTAATTCAACCGAATGTGCCAGAAGCATGATAGTCCCCACCAAAGAATCACAGCCGGGGGTTGGGGGGGAATCAGCGGCGGCGAGTGACCTTAGCAGATCAACATCCCATGACCTCATTTTACAGCGGACGACGTACAGGCCCTCAGAGCGAAGTGTCAGGTCTGCGGGCCACACTAGGTCAGAGGCCGGGCCACGCCCAGCAGTGACGTGGCTCTTCAGATCCCGAGTCTGGTGCTAGAAAGATTCCAGACACTGGCTTCCCCACCACGGAGGGTCCGGGAGGAGACCAGCCGTGCAGGTGAGAGGAAGGCACATGTGTTCACACAGGATGCCGGTGGGAGCATGGTGTCAGAGGTGGGATGGCGGGACACCAAGGTGACCCCTGCGGTCCACACTGCTGAACTCGGCTCTCATCAGCCTGGCCCAGGCTCCCCCTCCAAGGTCCGCCAGCCACCCCCGGAGCTCCTGCGGGCTGCACAGCAGGGAGTGGGTCGTGGGAAGCCATGACCAGCACATACTGCATTTGGGAGAGAAGGAAATGAGAGGACTCTAGGTTCCTTCCTGGGTCAGTACGGCGACCGCCATCTCCTGAGAGACCATAAGGGAAGGACAGTGATTCAGTAAGAGACCCCGGAATTTCAAAGACCAACGGGTACCCAGTGGACAGGGGACAGACAGTCTGGCACTGGCCACAGGGGGGGCTGGAAGATTTCTGGGCAGGAGCCCCCTGCCCCCACTTGGATGTGCTCCTGCCCTGCTTGGATGTGCTCCCAGGTCAAGACTAGCTTTCTGTGGACATTCAGACAAACCTTTCTAACTTCATTTCTCCAAGATGCCTGCTTGTAACAGTGTCGTTTGGCAAACCAGTCTGGCGAGTGATTCAGTAAGAGACCCTGGAATTTCATAGTCCAACGGGTACCCAGTGGGCGAGGCCAGTGCCTAGCACACGCTGGCATCACCACAATAGAAGACAGCAGATCTGGTTGGAGGGCGCGCCTGTGATGAACTTGGCTGATATGGGACCACAGGGAGGGTCAACACCCCCAGGCTCCAAAAGCTTGCCTCTTGGTGAGAGGTCTCCACTGGGAGAGCTTCTGCCTGGAATACCCCCCGTTCTGACCGGGCCTGCCCCCGGTGCCAGGAACACGGACACACCATTGCTCCCTGTGCTCCGTCTCCAGCCCCTCTCTGAACCCCTAGTCAACCACCATCTGCTTATTATTCTAGCTACTGGGGGAACTTCCCCAGTCACTGGGAAGGGGTTCCAAAGTGTGTTTGGGTCCCAGGGGCCGTATAGAATCTGCGGAAGCTGATAAAGGAGGCGCAGATACACAAATTATTCTCTTTTCAAAACAACCTCACGGTGGTTCTAACTCCCCAAAGGCCTGGTTTTAAGAATGTGAATTCCAAGGGGTCTCACAACATTTTCATAGTTCCTCTTCTGAAAGGGTGGCTAGGCCCCCACCATTTCCACTTCTAGCAGCAGCGGCGTTCCTTCTGCGGGACCCTCACGGGGGCTAAAGCTGGGGAGGGAAACCATCAGTATTGAGAACCAAACCAAGAGAAGCAAGTGAGCACACCTCACCGGGACGCTGGCCCACGGAGGTTCCCGAGGGGAGAACTTCCTACACCTTCCGCAGTTTGGGCTACTTGAATCTAATCAGTACCCCAGGTGACTAGCCACTGCACTAGTATTAGCCGCTGCATCAGTACTAGCCACTGCAAGTGATGGGTAACCCTGCGGCTGTGTCTGATGCCCCACCCTGAGGTTTTCTGGGCTGTTTAACCTGACCCTAGGCGGTGCTCCCCAGGCCCCCCGCCTCTATCTACCCTCTGGACTCAATCCCAGTGACGAGGGGATGTGGGTGATCTAGGAGGTGCTCAGAGCCACTTTCCCCTCCCTGAGATAGGTCTTGGGTGATTTGCAGATGGGCAAGACCCATGATTCTACCAGGCACGAGGGCCTGTGCGCCCTGGGAGCACAGTTTCCAAACCTCTTCTCCGGAAGCCATGTTCAGCAAAGCAGGAGGAGGCCCCAGAGGCTGGGCGCTGGGGAGACAGTCTGAGTGGCTCGGGCCTGGCTCTCGCTCTCCCGCTGGGGCTCCAGGCAGGCCAGGCAGTGGCTGGCAGCCAGCTGGGGGCATTCCCTTCCCGGGGTGCCGGCTGCAGCTGGCTGCCACGGGACTCCGACCAGGGCTCTCCTGTGGTCTGTTGACTCAACACATCACCTGACACTGCACACCAGGCCCTCTGGGTGTGAGGTGCCAGTGAGTCCGGACGGGTGTGTGTGAGGCCAGGAAGGCCTCAGGCCGGGCCGGCATCCAGGCCGCCTCTGCCACAGCACTGGTTTCTATGGTGCTGGTCTGGGCTCTCCACTCTCCTCACTCACCCCGCGAAGAAAGGGGCTGTAGGCCCTACTGGCTATCTGATCCTGGGGAAGAATGGACAGATTCCCCGAAAAGGAGGAAGAGGGGAGCAAGGAGAAGGGAAGCAAGCAGACAGAAGGGAATCAAGCAGCTCATGCTAAAAACACATTTCCTGGCTGTGTCCTTTTACAGGCGATCTAGAACCTTCTGCCCCGGGTTTGCCTCTGCCCTTGACAACGACAACAGCAATCCAGCAATCCTACAGCAGGTCTGGGAGTTGAAGATCAAAGATGAGGGCATCAGACCTGAACTTCTCCTTGTGCTTTCAGTAGAGTGGTAATGAGCCAACCAGAGGGAACTGGGAAGGCACTGGCCTTCTGGGGAGCCCAGATGTCCTCACCTTCCAGTGTCCGACTTACATTAAACACCATCATTCAAGCTCGTTTCATGGGTAGAAGAAGCCGGCCTCCTCTTCGCATGGCGTCTGGGTTTGGAAGGTCTCTTGACCCCTTCCAGACGCCTCATCTGCTCCATCAGTCTCTTTGGTAACCAAGCCGCCCCTTTCTCCACGTTTTTACCTAAAGGATTGCATTTCCTGTTCATCGTGGGTTGGGGCCTCTGCCTTTGGCTCAGGTCGTGATCTCAGGGTCCTGGGATCGAGCCGCACATCGGGCTCTCTGCTCAGTGGGGAGCCTGCTTCCTCCTCTCTCTCTGCCTGCCTCTCTGCCTACTTGCAATATGTCAAATAAATAAATAAAATCTTAAAAAAAAAAGTTACCCTACAAATGGCAGCAACGAGGTGCCATCACTGGGAAGGCGAGTGAGGGGAGGAAGGACAGGGACAGGAGCTCCAGATTCGGTTGTACCCAGTTAGCACACGCTGTGTCCGCTGTTCTCTCTGGCGCTCCCCTCCCTGGGTTTCTAGAATTGGCTCAGGAGAAATGACATGAGAACGCTGTGTTTCAGGGAGCAGGTTTTCCCCCTTTTACCTCCTCGTTCACTCTACAGCTTCGGTATCTACTTGCTGGCTAAGCCCACATTTTGTAAAGCTGGCTTCTATAGATCACTGGTATTTTCTTTCTTTTTTTTGAGAGAGTGTGTACGAGTGGGGGAGGAGCAAAGGGAGAGGGAGAGAGAGAATCTCAAGCAGGCTCCTTGCCCATCGCTGAGGAGCCTGATGTGGGTCTTGATCTCCCAACCCTGAGATCATGACCTGGCCAAAAACAAGAGTCGGATGCCTCACCGACTGAGCTACCCAGGCACCCTGAGATCAATGGCTTCTAGAGTTAACGTATCCCTACTTTTTATGGCATGTTCCAACATTACAAATTATAGTATGCTGGAGTTACTCCTTTACATACCCTGTCTCCTCTGCTAAGCATGACTGGTAGTGAATTTTATTTACCATTGCGCCCCAGCCTCGTACACAAGCCCTACAGAGCACACCTGGGTTCAACAAGAATGCCCAAGCAGCAGAGACCATGAAAAACTAAACGGGTAAGCTGGGTTTCATTAAAATAGAGAACTTGAGCCCTTCAAAAGATACTGTTAGGAAAATGAGAAAAGATAAGTGACAGGGAGAAAATATTGGCAAAACATACCTGTTAAAGGATTTGTATCCAGAATATATAAAGAACTCTCAGGAATCAATGACAAGAGAACAAATGGTTCAATAAAGAAAGGGAACAGAAGATTAAAACAGATAGGTCAGCCAAGAACACATACAGATGACAAGTGCACTGAAAGGTGCCCCGCATCATTGATCATCAGTCATGAGGGCTATGAACCTCACGACAAGAATGTGATACCATCACACCCCTAGGAGACTTGCGAAAATTCTCTCTGAAACTGACAATACAAAGTGCTGGTGGAGATATGGAGGAACAGGAACTCTCATATGTTCAGAATGGTGTGGCCTGTTTGGAAAACCATTGGACAGCTGAACATATATTTACAATACATTCCCACAAAACCACCAGGAAAGGAGTAAAAACTCACATCCATACAAACCAGAATGCAAATGTTTACAGTGGATTTATTCATAGTTGCCCTGAGTTGGAAACAACCCACAAACTCCTTCAACTGGTGAATGAGTAGACAAGCTGGTACATCTGAAGAATGGAACATTCCACAGTTACAAAAAGGAACGGACCATTGAGATATGCAGCATCATGGATGAATCTCAAAGGCATTTTGCTAAATAAAAGAAGACTGTACACTAGATTTTACCATTTAAATAGAAATTATAGGGAGAAAAACCAAAATTATAGGGAACAGAAAAATTATAGGTTATAAAAATTATAAAGGGGCATGAGTGAATTTTTTGGGTTCCATATCTCGATGGTGGTGGTGACTATACAATTACATATGTTTGTCAAAACTCACAGAACTGTACACTGGAAAATGTGAATTTTACTGTATGTAAGCTCTATGTCAGTAAACCTGACTGTAAAAATAAAAGACACCTCTAATACAAGTTTGAGGGCAGCTGTCTATGCAGCTTGGGCTAATGGGGGCCAGGTATCATTTTCCCTGGGTCCTGAAGGAGAGATGGGTAGAGCAGGGCTGTGAAGCAGACATAGATGGGGCTGGGAGGCAGACTCGGGTAGGGCCATGATACAGACATGGGCGGGGCTGGGATGCAGACATGGGCGGGGCTGGGATGCTGACCCAGGTAGGGCAGTGATGCAGACACTCGCAGGGGCTGCATGTAGACCTGGGTGGAACTGGAATACAGACGCGGGTAGGGCTGGGAGGCAGACACAGGCAGGGGTGTTGTCCAGACATGGGGAAGGCCATGATACGCAGACAGGTGGGGCCATGATGCAGACACAGGTGGGTCTGGGAGGCAGACGTGGGTAAGGCTGGGATGCACACAGGTGTAGGGCCGTGATGCACAGACGGGTAGGGCTGGGATGCATCCCGTCGGTGCAACATGGAATGCAACCTTACAGCTGAGATGGGGCCCTGGTGTGTGACCCAAGACCTGCTCAGTTACAAATAGCAGCTAGAATCCCTCTGACCAGAAGACTGTTTTGGGAGACAGTACACTATGACCACTGCTAAGCAGGGGGAAAGAGTGAGCTCTCGGCACTAGGAGCCCCAGAGCTTGCTGGCCTGTGCCCTTCAGGCCACTGGGAAGGGGAGCAGATGAGGAGTGTTCAAAGGTCAGGCTGGAGGAAGGGAAGAAAGTCCCTGAAGAGTGCGCCAAGAGAAGCAGGCCAAAGTGAGGCCCTGGCAGGTCAAGGCCATGGGACAGACTCAGGAGGCAGGGAGGGCATGGCGGGGGTGGGGAGAAGTCCAGAGCAGCACCGTGGAGTTCGATGCTCTCCTTCCCTCCCAGACTCACCCCTCTCCCTGGAAGTCCACAGGGAGCGAGCCCCCCCCCCCCACCACCACCGCAGGCCCAGGAGTTTTCTGCACCAATTGCATCACCGCAGGGACCTTTCCCCATTTTAAAACAGTACGGTAAAATAAGATTTTGCTTTATTTTTAAAAAACCTATAGGCTAAGTACAGGAATCCAGGAATAGCTGAGAAATGTGTTAGTAAAACTTTCTGAATAAGTTAATTTATTGGTCAGAACATCTTAGGAAAAAATTTTTAATCATAAAATGCAAAGAACATAACGTTTCCCATCTTTGTTATTCTTAAGTGAACAATTAAGGGGCACGAAGTACATTCACCCCGTTGTGCAGCCATTGGCACCGTCACATCCAGAACTTTCATCTTCTCAAACTGAAACTCTGACCCCTTTAAACATGGGCCCCGTCCCTGTCCCCCCCAACCCCACACCCACCCTTCTACTTTCTGAGTCTGTGAATCTGACCACTCCGGGGTACTCGTGCACGGGGCCTCACAGAGGATCCGTGCTCCTGTGTCTAACTTATCTCACTCAGCATAATGTCCTCAAGGTTCATCCCTGTCCTAGCCCGTGTCAGGATTTACTCCTTTTCAAGGCTGAATACTGCTCCATTGTATGGCTAGGCACACAGTTCTTTCTCTCTCTCTTTCCTTCCTTCCTTCCCTCTCTCCCTTCTCTTTCTTTCTTTAAGATTGATTTGTTTATTTTTAGAGAGAGAAAGAGAGGAGGGGGAGGGAGAGAGAATCTTAAGAAGACTCCCCCGCTCCCCTCGAATAGGGAGCCCCACATGGGGCTCGATCTCCCAACCCTGAGATCACGACCTGAGCCAAAACCGAGAGGCAGCAGCTTCACCGACCAGCCCCCAGGCGCCCGTCACGCGGTGCTTTCCTTTAAGGCTCCCTCGCAGCCTTGCTATTGCTTCATTTCTCTCGAGAGACGGCACAAACCCTCCCGGTGTGCTACTGCCCTCCCCTTCGGCGGCAGGCTTGCCGTGGCTCCCACACCCGGTGGCCCCTCAGCTGGGCTGCGAAAGGCCCCGAACGAGGAGTCAGGAGTGCGATGCCCACGCTGCTCCCAAAGGTCCCCCGGGGACGCCCCCACCGTCCCTCCTGGTCAGAATCTCGGTCTAGCTGGGCTGCCCCTTCCCTGCGGGCTCTGCGTGTGTGGGGGATGCCGGGCCACGGTCACGGGGCCCCGCGCGGGTCACCGGGCCCGCAGTGGGCGGGAGTCGGGGAGATGTCAGCCATTCCTTAACTTCCTGCAGCCAAGTTTCCGATGTGCTATCGGAGAAGCCCTGCCAAGGGTAATGTGACATTTCCATGACACCTGGGGAGGCTGCCGGCCGTGACATAACCTGAGGGGGGAGGGTTGGGGGTGTGTCCCCCGGGCAGGGAGCCGGCAGCTGGGCCCAGTCCGATGACTCGGTGTTGTGTAAATGAAAGCAAGTCTCCTGACTGCCCCCGTCTCAGCTGACCCCACGTGACCACCCTCTCACAACGTCGGTCACCCCGGCCCTGGGTTCTCTTCGGCTGCCTTTGCCCCAGCAAGCCGTTCGAGAAAATCCCTATGGTCTCCCTGGGAGGGTGACGCGAATGCCACAGCGTGGGTTACTGGGACGGGTCCCCGGGGACGACAAGCCCCTCCCCGTGGGTGCCTGTGATGGGTCATTCCGTGGGCTCACGGAGCTCACGGGGGGCTCGCAGGGGCCGCAGAGGTTCTGTGAGGGAACACAGCCCCTGCCTCCAGCTCCACCGCTAACCAGAGCCACCCCCGTACGTCCTGGGCCTCAGTATCGCTCGCAGTGAAATGGACAAATGAAAAGTGAACTCCTGAGGGGCGGCTGGGCGACTCAGTCGGGGAAGCTCAGTCCTGATTTCGGTTCAGGGCACCATCTCAGGGTCGTGAGATCAAGCTCCGCATCGGGGCTTAAGATTCTCCCTCTCCCTCTGCTCCTCCCCACTCTCTCTCTCTCAAAAAAAAAAAGATGAACTCGAGTGGGATACCTCCGCTGGGTCACCAGGCAACTCTGGCCCCGATGTGTGTTAGAAGCCAGTCCCCGTCACAGTGGTCTGCAGAGACGTCGTCAGGCTGGGCGCCTGCTTCACCCTTAGCCCGTCGTCAAGGGCAGCCTGGTCTGCACAGCCTCCCACAGGGCCCACGGGGGGTTTTAGTTGCAGGGAGAAGCCATGGACACTGCATCCTCCAGACTAGGGACGGCGAGAACAGTCTGGGGCCATCTGAGCAGGAGGCAGACCCCGTCTGTGCACGTCCCACCCAGCCCTTCCAGGCTCTGAGGGCGCTGGGCCAGGACCAGGGCCCAGTGGGGTCTGCTGGAGTTTCCTGGTGGTTTGGCTTCGCGCCCCAGACCTTCCTTCTATTTTGGCCCCAAATACCTCCTCCCTCCCTTCCCCTCTACCCTTCAGAGGGCGGCTCTGACCTGCCACGGCTGCGGCTAGCGGTACCGTCGTCCCCCTGGGGCCTTCTCACGGCGCGCGTGACCGCCTCAGCATAGGGCTCCGGGCCAGCGTGGGACCTCATCACGGATGCGGCGAAGCAGCTGCTCTGATGACCGGGGACAAGTGGGAAAGCGGGGGGCTTCCGGGGTACAAAGCCAGGCCTCGGCTGCTGTGGCCTTCGGCTCTGCAGGCCCGGGCCTGCCGCCACGCACCACACAGCCCCGAGCGCTGTCATCCCTCCCTTGACTCGAACGGCCCAGGGGAAACCATCACCCCAGTTATGGACGCTTACAGAGGCTCCCCTCAACCTCCCGTCCACCATCAACTTTCAAAAAATGCAGTCTTAGGTTTTAAACAGCCCAGTCTGAAAAGTAGTTCTGAGAGCCCCGCGAGGGTGGGTCTGGGGCCAACGTCCCTGTTCTTTCAGGTCAGAATGAAGCCAGCCGGGAGGGCAGGGGGGGAAAGGGAAGCTGAAGGGGCCGGACAGAGGAGCAAGTCCACGGCTGGGCTCGGGCCGGCCGGTTCCTCCGCGGAGCTCTGGAAGGCTCTGTGCGGTGCCGTGAGCCGCCGAGCCGAGCCGGGCAGCTCTCTCTTCTCCAGGCTTCTCTCGGGGCCTGGGGTGGCCACCTGCAGGCTGAACCCCTCCCTCTGGCTCCCTGGCCACGGATTCCAAGAGAGAGAGAGAGAGATGGGCCCTGCCCTCAGGGAGCTGCTGGACGGGAGACAGGCCATGAGGCAGGGGTCAGTCTGGGTCGGGGAGTCCAGGCACTATGGGAGGTGCGGCCTGTGGGCGGGCGGAGCTGATTGCCAAAGGAGGCCTGGGAACAGCCTGGCGGGAGGATGGCAGCCGGGGAGGCCCAGAGGGGCACATAGGGAACTCCAGGGCCTGAACAAAGTGGGGGTTTGGCTGTGGAAGCCCAGGTAGGCCTGTGGAGGGCCTTGACCTCAGGTGGCTTTGCTCCAAGACAACAGCTAGGACTGCAGTCGGGAAGGCCGTTGCCCAGGGCCCGCCATCACGCTTCACGCCAGTGCAGAGTACAGAATGGGCCGAGGGAGCCCCTCTGAAAGGGGCTGCTTCGGCTACCTGTGGAGAAGAGCCAGGACCCTGGAGCCCATATCCAAGAAGATGGATGCAGGAGGGAGGGCCCTTCCAGACGTCGGGGTCAAGGGAGGAGGGAAGCCCCAGGTTTCTGGGACAGCTGGGTGGTCAATGGTGCCGCCATGATGTGCTCCCCAAGGACAGTGTGACCTGAGCCCACGGTGGGCAGGAGCTGAGGCCGACACGGCCAGTGAGGACCGGACCCAGTGGAGGGGGGTGGGTAGGCGGGGCCAGGGCAGGTGCGGGGAAGAGAACTGATGGGTCAGAAACGGAGCCACGAAAGTGGCCCCGCCCACCACATTTGCACCTCTTGACCCAGAGGTTCGAGAGCACCAGGATGGAGAAGGGTGTGTGCAGAGGGCTGAGAGAAACCCACACCAGTCTGTTGCTGAGCTCTTGTCTCTGAGGACACTTGGGAGGGATTCCACAGTCCCAGAAGGAGAATGGGCACCATGAACACTGGCCTCAACCGCTTGCACGCCTGGGAAGAAGAGGGTGCCTGCAGACACCCGGAGCATGGCCCTCCGGCCCCCCGAGGCAGGTCGAGACGCAGCGAGGGTCCCCATGAAGCCCCCGCGGGAGGTCCGGGCACGCTCCTGTGTACACAGTTGCTGAGCTTGAACTGGCAGAGTTTCAGTGAGCAAAGGAAATAACCTGCGAGTCAGCAGCCCTTCCAGAAAATCTGGGCAGTGTCCCTAATGCCCCGGGGAAGTGTCAGGTCACCCCATCTCTGGGCTCCACCCGCCTCCCTCTGCACACCACGTTGTCTCCTGGCCACAGTCGGGAAAGCTAACCTGTGTCGTAGCAAGTGACTCTTGAGTAACCAAATGAACAATTATACTGAATGCACGGCAGCCGTCAGTACTCTGGGAGGGGGCGGGGGGGGGGGGGTCCTGGCTGCTGACTCCTGAGGATCCCCTTCGAAGACCACCCTCTCCGCCCCGGGGGTGAGGCTGCTCCTGGCTGAGTCCGAAGAGGCCTCAGGGAGATGCCGCCCTGCTAGCCGGAGGTCTCGGGCCCCTGCTGGGGAAGAGGAGCTGGGGAGACCAGCGGCACCCCAGACTCCCTGGGGCTGGGAGGGGGAAGCCCTTCTCTTCAACCTTTAGATAAAGGAGGACCCCGTCCTGCTGCCGGTGTTTATTTTTGGTTAAGAAATGGCGACGGGGCCTTTCTGAGCATTTTCGCTTTGAAGAAATCCGTTAATCAGTGAAGCGATGGGTGCTTCCTGGGCACCCGTGGCAGACTGACACGTGTGGAGGCGTACCAAGAAGGCACGAGCCACGGATCCTGTGCTCGGGGCGATGGAACCGGGCCCAGAGACAGGAAGAAATGCACGAGCCCGTGAAGCTGCGAGGAAGCACGTGCCCGAGCGCGCAGCGGTCCTCTCCGGGAAAGGAAGAGGGGTTCATGAGCGCGTCCAAGTGTCCTAAGGGAAGGGCCTGGTACACAGCAGGGCAAAGGGCGTGGGCATGGGGCGGGGGCTGATCTTGGAAGAGGCTGGTCTTTGAGGATGACTCGAATCAAGGACGTCGGCGGAGAAAGGGTTAGTGCCGGTCGGTCAAGTTCTGACTCGACTGAGGAGCATCATCCCTTGCCGGGCTGGCGTGACCACAGTCCCCCCGGCCCCACCCCCAGAGCCTGGGGTTCAGTAGCTGGGGTGGACCCCGGGACTCTACATTTCTGACAAGTTCCTAAGTTCCTGGGTGGCGAGCTGGCTGGACACCCGTGCTCTGAGAGCCTAGTGTTCCAAGGGCTTCCTTGGGTTTTCTGGGGGAGCTGAGGATGCCCCACCCCCCACCCCCAGGGAACACAGGACAGCAGCTTCCCCTGCATGGCCAGGCCACGGTTCCTTACTCTCCACACCCGTTCCCTCCATTCAGGGCAAGTCTGGCTCTGTCCGCAGCCTCAGATGGTCCTTAGCTCCTGTCCTGCCCATGTGGAGAGGAAACACCTCTGCGGAACCCAGACCACCTCCCTGGGACCTCTGAGCAGGATCTTTCGGGGTCCCCCTGGTGTTCCGTGCTGACAAAGCCACGAAGGATCAGAGGCAGCCTTACTGTGCCAGTGAGGTCACAAAATGCATGTAGGCCCCATCAGAGTCCCCTCCTCCCTCCCAGGCCTCAGGGGCCGCCACCTGGAGAAGCCTCACAGGACCAAGCAGGTGACACCAGCTTGGAGCCGTCACTGGGCTAAGGGTGGCTCTAAAGAGAAATGCCGAATGACCCTACTTCTCTCTCCACAGTCTGCCACTGTGGTGCTTTGTCCCCAGTGCCTGGGACTGATTCATGTGGGTTCACTGTCTGTCCCCCAGAGCCACCCCAGCGGCTACCACGGATGGAGGAGATACAACCATCTTTGCAGAAGGTTCCGTTGGACAGTGTTGTTCTACGGCACGCCTTTATGAGAAAGAAGCATAGGAGAACAGTTTGGTTTTCAGAAAAAGTCAACGTTTGTTGGGTCGGCCCCATCCCGCCTTCCATATTGTCCACGTCCTTTGTCCTAGTCCTTCCAGAGGGAGGGGCCCGTCATCGTCAAGGGGGAAACCAGGGGCTCTTAGTGGCTCTCCTCCCTGACATGAGAAAGTAGACATTGACATTTAGGCCCACTTTTCCTAGATGCTGACCACAGATGGTGAGGGCGGATGGCCACACCGAGCCTGAGAACCCAAGCCCCAGAACGAGCCCGTCCAGCAAGCTCGCTGGGTGTGCTCCCATCAGCCTGCCCGCCTTATCTTTCACGTGGATTTGTCTGCTCTCGTCTGCTTGACGTGCCTGTTCGACACTCATGTGTTCATGATTTATTCCTTGGGATGGACGCCTTTTAAGCCCAAGAATCCCAAGAGAAAATGTTCTCAGGAGAGCGAACAGGGTCAAATTATTGAACGATAAGACGGTAGCATGAATGGGTCATCACGTGAAGGCCTGGGAGGCACAGGTCCCAGGACAGCGAAGGTGATGGAGGGGGTGGGGTCCTGGATGGTGGGAAGGACGGGGAGGACCGGAGTCCCGGGAGGCGCCCGAGTCCATGACAGTAGGAAAGCCCACAAGGCCGACGTGGAATGGCCAACGTGCCTCTAGCTGTTCCTACACATCCTCTCACCACTCGCCTCTCCCTGGACCCATTTCCTCTCTTTGGCCAATCCCTTCAGCCCAGCACACACACCACACACACACAGAGGACAGGGAAGCCTGGCAGAAGGACATCCACCTGCCCCTGCCCTCCACCCAGGCTCCCACACTGTCTGTTGCCGAAAATGGCTCATGTCTCTTTCATGCCATCGGATGGTCTTTGTCTTTCTCATCAGTGAGAGCCAGGGACAAAGACGAAAGAATTAAGACCGGCCCCTCTCCGCCATACGAATACTGCTCTGCAAAGAGACTGCAGGTTCTCTAAGCCAGAAGATCTGTTTGCGGAACTCCTCCGGCTGTCCTCCTAGTGTGTTTCCAGCTGACTTTACCAGTGGACAAATTAGTCTGTGTCGCTAGCCGCCGTACATTCTGCGGAGTGGGGCAGCCCTATCTGATCTCCGCCTGGGTTCTGGGGGGTGCTCTTGGGTTTGTAGTACTGATGAGAGGAACTCAGCTTGTCTCCTCCTGCACCTTCTGGTGGCCTGTGTTTGCAAAAATGTTTTATCGGAGCATTGCGTAAAAGTGCACAGAGCAGGAGTGGGCACTTGATGAATGTGCACAGAGTGGACGCGGCTGAGTGACCAGATCTCCGACGCCAGGAGGACAAGCCCTCTAACCACCTCCTGAGACAGCCATGGGCATGACTCTAACGTCTGGTTTTGCCTGTTCTCGTAGGTTCCACAGATGGAACCAGACAGTGTGGACGCCTCCACACCAGGCTTCTCCTGCTCCCACGGTCTGTGAGGTTCATTCTATGTGCTGCCTGTCACTGACCGCTTACTCACATGACCGCAGAACATTCCGTGATGTGAACCAACGGCTGCGTATGTCTACCATCTCTGGCTGCCTGGCCCCTGGGTGGCTCCTCCATCCTGACGGGCGCCGCCAACCAAATGTACTGTCCACACACTCACCAGGGTGTGCGCACGCTTTCTTTGGGGGTGCTGCTTGCTTTGCTTTGAGCTGGTCATTCAGAGCAAGTATGTTTTAGGAGAGGAGGGGGCGGCCCCTAAGGAACCTCATCTGATGGAAGCCACGCCCCCACCCCGTCTAGTAGGCATTGACCGCGCTGCACCGGAACCACCAAGGCTTAGGGGCCACGCGCATTCCTGCTCAGGGAGGCACAGCAGGAAGAAGGCTGGGGGACCAGAGTTTAGACCCTTCTGCCCAAGTCCCAAACCTGTGATTTAGGGGATACAGCATGTCCCAGAATGCTAGCATCCAACAGCCCAACCTTGGCAGGCTTGGTCACAGGAAACCAAGAGACCTGAGCTGAGCTAGGTTTCCTGGAGTATCAGGTGCTACCTCCTGTCAGACATGTTCCTAGATGTGCTGGCCAAGTGCCAACCCCATGACTGACGAACAGCAGGCTCATGAGAAATTCTCAGTGTTTCAGTAAAAGGTAAATGCAGTCTGAAGGTCCTCGCCTCGAACAGAGGCACTCGTATCAGACGGGCACGACGAATACGCCACCATCAGCTGCTTCGGAAACCCCTGGTCTCCGTGTTGGCTGAGGATGTCAGTTTCCTGGCCATTCCTGCCCATAAGAGAAAAGCCCACTTCCTTTTGAGCAACACCGAGAATACAGGATTAGGGGATGGGTTCTCTTTTCTCAATCCGACTGTAACACACACATACACACACACACGAATTGGAATTGAACCCTGCCGGGAGAGTTGGTTGGAGACCACTAAGCCCCAAACAGGGAAACCCCAGCCAGCTGAACACAGGGCCAGCAACTGGCTGCCAACACCCTTCCCTCCCGCGAAGCTGGCCTTGGGACCATCAGGTACGGTTCCTGCCACAGATGCTGAACACAGGGCCAGCAACTGGCTGCCAACACCCTTCCCTCCCGCGAAGCTGGCCTTGGGACTGTCAGGTACGGTTCCTGCCACAGATGCACAGAGCGTGTGACAGATGCTCCTTGGGGACACAGGCAGAGGAGGGGCTGTGTCTGCCCACGCGGCTACTTGATAAGACTCTGTGAACCACACAACATTGTTCTGTGGCTTTTTGTGCCATGCTGTCATTGGGTGAGGCAGGGTCACTAGACCCAGGAAGGACTCGAGGACAGGTGTCTGGGAAGGCTACACTCAGTCGATCTGGAAGGCAGACTTGGAAGCCACATGTCCCTGTCAGGCCAGCTCCTGATATGTTCCCTTATGTAAGGGCACAGTGGATGTGGCCATATCTGGCCAACAGAGTCCCAGTAAGGGAAACAGAGACGTATCTCTGAGACAGAAGAGGTGTCAGTGTTCACAAGGACCTGGAGAGAAAATCATTCTCTTTGTTCAAAAGATCAGCTCCCTAAGCTCCTGGCTTTACCATCCAAAGTTCTAGTGCATTTCCATTCCTCTGCCTAAGGGCCCAGGCTCTAGGATCCCCAGCCAAAGTTAAAGCAAGAGCCATGGATCTGCCTTTCTCCTGCTGGCTTCATGCCCTTGGGAGCCTCAGGGACAGGACTGGCCTCAAAGTGGCCCTTCTTGGCCAACGGCATTTTACCTATTGCCTTTTGACTTGACATAACCACACAGTCCCCAGGAGCGGTGGTGTGGAGGGCAGGGCTTCGAGCCTGGGGCCCGTATCCCCAGGTCCCACTTCTCAGGGTGCAGAATGACACTCTGCCTCGTGTAATGTAAGGCAGGGACAGCAAGCGATGGCATCCTTCCTTGGAGTGAAAGGTCACATACCGACTGCTCGTACAGCTGCAGTGTGACCCAGAGCGGCAGACCCTCATCCCGGGGAAAACCAGCCTGAAGGGGTTTGCACTGGGCAAGGGGGAACCTCTGGCTTCAAACTCACCAGGACTTATCAGAGGCCCCATTTCTCGAAGCTGAATCAGGCCCTCCCCAGTGCCGATCCCTTGTTTGACAACCCCGGGGACGTGACCAACAGAGACTACAAACCACCGTGAGTTCCCCGGATCGCCAGCAGGGCTGGCCAGGGACAGGCCGTGACTCCTCAGTCTCTCTGGCAATCAAGACCTAGGCCACTGTCCCTACTGTAACCACAGCTATAACAGCAGGCTTACGAAGCCACGGGAGGGCCTGACTCAGCAGGAGTCCTTGGGGACCGTGCGGCACATTTGCTCTGGCCACAGACTGCCACCTGGGCTCCTGGAACCAGAGCCTCAGCCACAGCATATGAGAAGCAGAAATCCGGAGGGGCCCAGGGGACACCGGAGGGAGCCTGTCTGCGGGACGCCCAGCCATTCATGGTGACAGTGCCAAGTCATAAAAGAAGGCTAATTATAGTCAGTGCTGTCTTTTGTTGCCTGGGAAGGCAGGGGTGCATGGGGAATATTCTAGAAAGATGCCACTGGAATGGAATCCTTGAAGGGTAAATTTCTGTTCTTTCAAAGACTCACTGATGAGAAAGCTAGTTCCCCAGCCCTCTTATGAAGTGGTTCTTCCGTACGAGGCATTATTTGGGGGTGATTTACAAATTACATGTGATACTCCAGGAGGGAGGCTTTGGGGTCCACGACAGGTGAGGAAACGGAGGCCCAGGGAGATCATGTGACTTGCCCCGGGATGCATAGCCCGCGGGGGCCAGAGCTGCAGTCACCCCTGCAGTCTGGCCCCAGAGTGCAGGCTCCCAGCCCCCGGCAGCACCCGTCTCTGGGCCTGCAGTGCCAACGGACAAGCCGAGCTTCATGTGTAGACGGACGTGACTGGCTAGAAGTGGGGGGCCAGAGTCACACCCCTCACTCACTGGGAAGTCAGGCCCCGGCCCGCCCGATCTCTGGCCAGTAGGATTCTCCAAGTGTGCCCCTCCACGAGTCTCCCCAGCCGGGGTGGAGACAGCCAGGCTGGCCGGGGCTCCGATCCACCCCCAAGGGCATCTCCTCCCGGGCCTGCCTTCAGCAGCCGAAGCACATGGGGCGGCGCCCTTCCCGGGGGTCCCGGGAGCCCCAATCCAACCGAGCCCTGCATTCTTGCTGCTTCTGAGGGAGAGACTTGTGGGGGGGGGGCACCAGAAGTTCTCTACTCATCCCAGAACATTTAGCCGCTGGTCAGAGGGCGAACTTCCACATCTGGGTAACAACCAGGTCATGTCGCTAAGGGCCGTCCCCAGCTTCTCAGAAGCTTCCCCAACCCGGGGTGTCTCTGTCTGGGTTACGCAGCTGCTTGCTGCAGGAGAACGAAGGGGAACGTCACCTCTTGACCGATGAGCCGAAGACCCTGCTGGGGCAAACCCCTGGGGGGCACAGCACGCAGCGGGTGGCGGGGCTGCAGGGGTCATAGCCAAGGCTGCTCCAGGTCCAGAGGTCCCTCACACCAACCAGGGAAATATGGAGCACTGTTCTGGGCAACTCACCCCACCCCAAGCCTGCTCATCAGCTGCCCCAGGGTCTCTAAAGCTGCTGTCTCGGAGGGGCGGGGGGAGGGGAGTTCAAAGGCCAAGGCCGTCCTCGGGCAGCAGCCATCTCTCCCTGGAGGGAGGGCCAGGGGTGCCAAGAAGGGGATCCAGTTCTCTCAGCAAGCCAGCCCCTGGTCCCCCCTGCGCCCCGCGGGTCAGCGCTGGGACAGGAGACTGAGGGGGGCCCGGATGGGGTCCCCGCTCCCCCGCGGTGGCAAAAACAGGATGCACAAAGGATCCGGTGCCTGACCTAAAGCCAAGTTCGACAGGGCCAGTCAGTGAGCCGGACCCGGGTCGACAAAACTCCAGAGGGGGACACCGGGGGCTTTGCAAAGCAGTGCCTGAAGGCAGAGCTGGTCCAAAGGCACAGGGAGCCCCAGGAGGGAACAGGGTTGACACTTACTAGAAAACTCATCCAAACCCCAAAAGGGTGGGGGATAAGGGTGTGTAGGGACAGCCTCCAGAGCGCCGACCCTGGCAAGGTCCCCCAGATACACCGTCGTAGTGACGCTGGCCACCACCTGTCGCAAGGCTGGACCCCAACCCGGGACTGTCTGCCTGCAAAGCCGGCTTGTTTCGGTCCTGAAACTCTCCCCGTGGTCAGCTCCCACTCAATACCATGGAGAAAAAGTATTATGGGTGTTATTATTATTATTTCTCCTTTATTAACTGGGCTCTGAGAGGCTGAATTAATGAGCACAGAATTCTAGGAACTATTCGTGTTGGGGCTCGTCCTCAGCGAAAACTGCTCAACGCGGCATTCTGTGGCTTCTCCATCCTCCTATGACCCTCCTTCCCACCCTCGAGGGAAGGAGGAAATAGAAAATGGAGAATGTAGGCATCTTCTAAGGAGCACAAGTGGTTAATTCTTCAACCCGCTCTCGTTTTGGCAAGGTGGGGCGTCTGCAAGGTCAGCGTCGTCCTGAGCCAGCAAGGTGATGACCCAGGCCACGGGCGTGTGGTGCCCCTGACAGCGGCCAGCACGCCCCAGCCCAGAGCAGCTCCGGCAGAACCCCCATTAGTGAGAAAACCTTGGCCACACAGAACGCATTTTCCTCTTTTTACAGCACTGTGCCCCAGCAAATGCTAGCAATGACCACAAGAATGCCGAAAGACGTGACCGGCCAAGTTCAGGATGGTGGCGGCTTAGAACTATACCCACAGGAAGCCCTCAGCCGTGCAGATAATTCAGGTTCAGTGTGGCCGCCCAGACAGCCACCGTGGCCTTGGGCTGCTCCGAGTCAACCAAGCACCCAAGAGGAGAGCTGCCAACGGTGGGTGCGGGTCACGGGGCTCCCAGTGGGAGAGACATGCCCAATCCTGGGGACTCTATGACCACCGCATGTTTCAGACGGTCTTTCAGGAGGACAAGCATTTCCACTGGGGCCCCAAAGCGCAGTCCAGAAGCTGAGCCAAGGCCGGGGAATGGAAATGACATGACGTTCTAACCTCAATTTCCTGGTGAGAGCAGCCATCCAAGGCCTCTGGGCCTCTTCCCCGAGCTCCACTGTGGAAGTGGGGTCAGGACAAGAGGCAACTCCAACTAGATTATAAATCAAGACTCTTAGTCCTATACCTGCTACCCCCCAAGCCCGGCCTGGGCTTTCCCTCCCAGCCGCACCCCGCCTCTCCACGCTCCCGGCCCTGCCCCGCACACAGGAGCCTCCTTTGCTCCCGGCACTCACCCGTCCCTCTGCAGATCCCCTCCGTTTTTCTTTCTTTCTTTTTTTTTTTTTTTTTTAAATTTTACTTATTTATTTATTTGAAAGAAAGAGTTGTGGGGAGGAGCAGAAGGACAAGGACAAGCAGACCCTGTGCTGCTCATGGAGCCTGACACCGGGCTCGACCCCAGGACCCTGAGACCACCATCTGAGACGGCAGCAAGAATCCATGTTTATTTTTTTTTTTTAATTTTTTTTTTAAAATATGCTTATTCTTAGTTTATTTTTTTATTTTTTAATTTTTTTAAATTTTTTTATTTATCAGAGAGAGAGAGGGGGAGAGAGTGAGCACAGGCAGACAGAATGGCAGGCAGAGGCAGAGGGAGAAGCAGGCTCCCTGCTGAACAAGGAGCCCGATGTGGGACTCGATCCCAGGACGCTGGGATCATGACCTGAGCCGAAGGCAGCTGCTTAACCAACTGAGCCACCCAGGCGTCCCAAGAATCCATGTTTAACCCATGGCACCACCCAGGTGCCCTGTCCACCTTCTTCACACGGAAGCCTCACGAGTTTTCAGAGCAGGGGCTAGTTCCTGGCAGCCCTCGGCTTCAAGCTCTGTGATGGCCCGATCGCACCTGGACGAAATCTGGGAGTCACGGATGGGGCCCGGCCCCCAGCGGCCCTCACTCAGCACACACTCCCGCCACCCGCTTCGATTCCTTTACTCCGCTGACCGCGGCCTGACTCAGCGCTCCAATAGACACACGGTACCCTGTCACCCCCCATGGCCTCCTCCCACTGGCGATGGGCTCCCCGGGCCAGGGACTTGGCTTTCTGCACCCTGGGGGATGGGCACAGCAGGATCTCTGAGGGGCCGGGGCCGGGGGCAACTGGTGTCGCACTTCAGGAAATACTTGCATTCAGATTCAGTGGGTTAATCTGTCTAAACACTCTGCCTATTCATCCTACCCCCCAACTTCGCAAAGCCTCTGGGGTGGGCACTACCATTCCCATCACAGGGACCATCACACTGAAGCCCAGGAGGGGTGGGCAGTTGCAGGTGTCTCTCCGATGTCTGATCAACGTTGTTGAGTGAATGAATGAACAAGTCACCCATCTCCAGCAACGTGCAAACAGAAGCTGAGGACAGCTTGTTAGGCTGACAGGCTGCTGGGGCTGGGGTGAGATTTTCAGGAGAGTGACCGGCTGGTCTGTGGATTCAAGACCCCAGGTTCTCTTCTGTATTCCAGAAACCCTCAGACCTGAGGACGCTTCCTCACCTGGACCCACGGTAACCCAGTGACTGTGGGATGCAGGCCAAGTTTTAGGGGAGCGTGACCAGCTGGGTCTGGTGCCGTCACTCCTGGAGCCCCTGCCCCCCCATTCGCTGAGGGGGCCCCCGGCTGGCAGCCCTCTTGGGACTCCTTGGTGCTGCTTCGTGGGTGGCAGTCAGCACATGCCTCCCCCTGCCCCCCCCCCCCCCCCCCGTGGTGCGGCCACCTCTCAGGTGACAAGGAGCCAGGAGGATCCAGTGTCAGGGTGTGACCGGCCACCTGGGACCCAGCCCTCCTCCCACAGCCTGCCTGTCACGTGGTGTAACAGGACCAGGTGGAGTGTGACCTCTGCCCTCACACCCCCCCATACACCTCCCACCGCGCTGCCAGCTCTGCCGTGAAAGGGCGGGGGTGGGGGTGGCCCGCGCACCCGAGCCCAGGCCTCTGTGCAGGGATCAAACGAGGCAGCCACAGTTGGGTCTCCCTCCTTGGAACTGAGCCTCCTCTCAGGTCCCCCAAAGCTGCAGATGGCAGCCACAGGGACAGCCCTACAAGGTCCTCTGTTCTGGTCTCCTGGGAGAGAGAGAGTCCCTGTCCCCCGCCGATGAGATGGGACAAACTACCCTTCTCGGCTCTGGTTGCTGACGTCCACTCGCAAACCCCTCGGGGCCGGGGTACGCCCTGCCGCTGGCCTGCCCAGAGACACTGCGGGGGGCTGCTGCTGTAGGAGGGGGGCCCTGTTACCACTGAAGGGGGTCAGTGCTGGGTAAGAGCCACGTGCTTCGTCACCCAGCCTGGTTCCCCAAGGGAAGATGAGACCATCCTGCCCTTCTCCTACTCAAGGCTCACGCACAGTTCGACAATTCAGAGGAGAAAAAATGTTCCAGTCATGCAAATTCATCCCACTTGCATTTACATTTTCCATCACTCATTTGGGTACAAGATATTTTCAGCAGACTCCCAGCACCCAAAGCCAATCCTATTTACGGGGTGCCCAGGGTGTGCGGGGGGAGCGGCCAGGCCATGAAGGAGGGGTCGCGAGTGGATGGGGTGCTCCCTCGGCCCCGTCCACAAACACTCCTCGCCCTGGTGCACCCATCTCCTTTTGGAGGTGAAGCAGTTTCCAGTTTCTCCTTTCTGTGGCCGGATAATTAAATCAAGGCAGGATAACAGAGTATGTCAGACACACGGAAGGGAAGACATCTCTCAAAGGCAAAAATCCCCGAAGCGCAGCGGGTCAGGGAAGAGAGAATTCGGAGCCTGACATCTCAGAAATCAGATCCGCTGGTGTGTAGATCTGAATGCCCTAAACTATATTCTGGGAATGGAGGGAATTGGGGGTTGATTATCTTTCGCTCTGACTCCCACTCCCCACCCCCACCCCGCGGTGGCCCCCGAGACAGACTTCTTTAATTCCGGGGCCGTGGACATGCCCCTGATCGTCAGCCAGGCTGTTTCTTCACGGATTCGGTGTCTGGAACCTTTCACGTGTGTGTACTGCAGGCTCTTTTGCTTTTGCACGGAAACACGTGAACACATATAAAGGTAGAACAGAATCCCGCACCTCCACCTTGCCCTCACCCGGCTCCAGGAACTACAAATTCACGAACGTAGTTGTGTGAGCGACGTCCCTCCAATGCCCGCCGGGTCTTGTTAAAAACCCCTGGGCCCCCTCCCAGACCCAAGAACTGGTACTTTCCCCACACAGTCCCCCTGAGGATTCTCATGGACGGGGAGTGTGGGGTTCACCCCCGAGGAAGGTGGGGCCAATAAGCCCTGTTCCCATAGCCCCTCCGTGACTGGGCATTCATGGCAGGGGCAGGGGGCTGGACGGAGCAGACTCCGCTCGTCCAGCCAGGACTGGGTCTGGTCCTGCAGTCAAATGCTCTACCCCTGAGCTATACCCCCTCTACTGGGTCCGGTCCTAAACCCTATTGCCGTCTCTGTCACGCAGAGCTCAGCCCGCCCCGCGCACAGTAGGCCCATGACAATGACTCACAAAGGCAGATGGAGGACATGGCTCCCATCACGTCACTGTGGAAACCGAGGCTTACACAAACTCAAGCTTTATATGGCTCCATAGAAATTCATTTAGAAAATAATTGGGAATTACTGGTTTGGATTCCTCTAAGGAAAAGTTTCTACAACCCAGAGCTCTTCCGAAAGCATGGAGGTCTGAGGCAGGCAACCCTTTTGAAGATTGAAACATCTACAGGGCGGGGGTGGGGGCAGGAGAGCGGGGAGGGACGGCCTCACACATTAAGCTCTTAGGAAAAGGAGCAGCCACTTGCCCCATAAGAATCTGGGGAAACAAGGGAAGGAAAGTGGTTGCCCTTATAAAGTTAAGATTTGAAAAGCACATGAAAAGAAGATGTAATTAGCCACTGATGAGAGTTACCCCAGAGACTGTGATCACATGGCACAAGAATTCGGGAACACCCATAACTCCACTCAAGGTGGCCCGGGTCACCTGTAGGGAGGTAGAAATAATATTTTACTCGAATTTAGTAAGCAGAAAATTTCTGGAGAAACTCCAAGCCCAGAGAACGGCGGAAGGATGGTTATCCAAGGGCACGAAACAGGAAGTTCCAAATGCCTTTCCGCACACCGTTCAAGGGAAGGGTGGCCGGCTGCCAGAACATCCTAGATCACACTTGAACTCACTCAGCAGCTGTCGGGCTGGTTCCCCATGTCTCTCGGCAAGGAGGGTCCTGGTGTGGCACCCCGGTCACGCACCCCGGTCCACATGTGCCCATCTCCTAGATCCAGATGGTTTTAGGAACTGAGGAATAGGTAGGTTCTTGATGTGCTGAAGGGAGTGGGTTTTCGAGCCAACAAAGTGGATGACCCATCCTGAGACCTGGTGACCCACCAAGAAATGTCACCACGTGGGAGAGGGCTCTTGGCAGCTTGTCTCAACCATGCTGGGGACCTCCCTGGAATTTACCGTCCTATGTCAGAAGGGTGTTTGCCCACTCAGCATCTTTTGAATCTTCCCTATGCTTGGCTTCTAGACAGGGGAGAGGGGATGTGAAGTGGGGGGAGTCCCTTGAGACTCACTTTTCTGGTCCCTCTGTGGCAATGGCGTGCCGCCAGGAGAACCGGACTTGACCCCTGGACATCCCAAGCCAAACTTCTCGGAAGCAGGTGCAAAGCAGGGTCCCCTGGTTTCCAAAGACGACTGGCTGGAGAAGTCTGCTCAGGCTGCCGTAACCGAGCAGTACACACCGGGTGCCTTCAAGAGCGGACATTAATTTTCCTGCAGTTCTCCAGGCTGGGAAGACCAATGTCAAGGTGCTAGCGCGGTCAAGTTCTGGTGAGGTCTGTCTTCCTAGCTTGCAGACGGCTGCCTTCTCACTGTGTCTCCCACGCTACAGAGTCTCCCTCTTCCCCATTGTATAAGGCCACTGATCCTATCGGAGCGGGTCCTCACCCTTGTGACCTCAATGACCTTAATTATCTCCTAAATGCCCTATTTCTGAATGCAGTCACATGGCAGGTTAGGGCTTGAACATATGAACTAGGGGATGCTGCGTGAACTGGGGGGCACTGTGCTCACAGGGGTTGGCATGCCTGGGGTCTGGCTCTCCCAGTACCGCATGGGAGCCCACTGCTCCTGCTCTGGAAGTGACTTTGGGCACTTCTTGGGGACACGCGGCTTGGTTCTTTGCACACTGAGGATTCTCTGAGCTACTCAGTGTCCTTTGATGATTTGGGGGGGGGGGACCCACTTGAACTAGGTAGAACTAATTTCTGGGCTAATTTGGAACTCTGATGCCAGGCCACATAGGACCGCTCTGCACAGAGTCCCAGGTTGGCTTCTCTGAATTTCCTAAGCGGAGTCACAGGCTCTAGCTCACCAGTGTGAGGGTAGGCCAGCCCCCTCCTCCTTCTCATGGTATCGCTGTATTAGAATCTCCTGGGAAGGGTGCTTTTGGGCTCTAAGGACACAAAATCTAATTCAAACTGGCTTTAACAAAAGCATTTGCCTCCGGACAGGGAGTTCAGCATGGGGCTGTGTGTTTTCTCTGTCTGTCTGGACTTCAGCTCCCTTCGCTCCTGGTCACAGAGGGCTGCCAGCAGCTGGGGCGTGTCTGTGCCTGCGTCCCTGGAAGAGGGAAAGAAGAAAGAACATGGCCCTCACCTTGGACTGGCAGCTCCAGGCTCCAGTGAGCAGCGCTCGGCCTGGGCCTAGACTGGTTGCCAGGTCTGTCTGAACCCCGATTTGCCAGAGAAGCCGGCCATCCTTGGGCAAGTGCCCAGGAGTCCAGCCCAGGAGCTGGACTGGGCTAGGAGTCACCTTTCCGTGGATGCGAGCAAGCAAGTCCAGCCAGCAGGGAGGACTCCGAGCACGAGACACAGACTGACCGGGGTGAACCCAAAGGTCCCAGCCATGTCGCAGGAAAAGGCGAGGGCCGTCCAGGGGAAGCAGCGAGGTGCAGGGTAGGGGGCAGGCCTCCAGTTTCTGGGTGGGGATGAAACAGTGCACAGGCCCAAGAGTGACCGTACGGGGAACGAGACAGAATCTCTTTGGCAGAACCCGGGTACCAAGTGGAGGCTCGATGGGCGGCAGGAGGCAGACTGGCTTCCGGGGCAGGCTGAAGGGAGGGAGGGGGGCTGGGGGGGAGAGCCCAGGGCTGGACGCAGACTGAAGCCCGGGCACGGGGTGGGCAGGGAGGACCGGCGCCAAGAGCCCAAGGGTCAGCACGATTCTGAGAATGTTCTGGCCGGGTGGGTGGGGAGTGGCGCCTCAGAGTCCCACGTCCTGCAGAAGACCCTTCTCCCCTAGACACAAGGCCACACTGCCCTCTCCTTTGGGCATCAAAACCTGCTCTGGGGAAAGAGCCTATTCTCAGTCTTTTGTACCTTCTCCCTCCCCAGGAGAAGCGGAGGGTGGCAAGGAGGCTCTGGGTATTCCCAGATGCTCCATTGGCAAGGAGGGCTCTTCTGTGATAAGAGAACGCTAGTCGTTAACCGGCGGGGAGAAAGCAGACTCGTCTCTGTCCCGAAAGCAGCAAGGTTCTGGGGGGCCGCACAGAGCCAGCAGCCCTGCCTCCACGGGCTTCTGGACCAGCCAGGAACCAGCCTTCCTGCTCTCAACCAACAGATCAACACCAGTCCCCGCTCGGGAGCTGTCCTGTCACCCGGCATGTTCTTATTATGGACAGAGCCACTGGCACACACGAACTGATAAGACACGGGCCCCACAGGTGGTGTTAAAGGATACGCCTCCCTCCCCAAATGCCTCTGAGTCCTCTGAGCAGTTCCCCACGTCCGAGCCCGTCACCGCAGCCTCCCTTCCCCTCCTCCCTGGGGTCTCTGCTGCAGGCACGGGGAAGCTAGGGAAGCTGGGGACTGCGGGTAGGAGAGGCTCCCACCCTCCCCCAAGGGGGAGCTGGAAAGGCTCTGGGCTGGAGTCACGAGTTCCCGAAGCGTTTGGATCCCTTCCTCTAGCATATCCCATAGCGTCGGCCCCCGCTTGGGTCCACGTTTCAGTCAAAAAAACCGCAGAGCCCCCTCTGGCCCTGGAGCCCTTCTGCACCCTCTCGGCAAGCCCAGGAGCGAGAATCTCCCCTGGATGAGGCAGCTCAGTCCTGCTCCTGCAGGCAACACGCCCAGGGAAAGAGGGGACTCTCCCATGGACTGTTCTGCTCCGAGGCCCCTGGGTCTGGAAATCTTGCAAGAACCCTTAGAAGGCAGGGCTGGTCCTCACTCACCTGGGATGAATGCCAGGCCTGTTTTCATGTCCCACTACCCCACCCCCCCCCATCTAAAAACCCCTCCCCCAGGCTTCCTGGGCCTTTCTCTCCCATTTTTCCTAAGGACCCCCATGGCCCAGGCCACCTCCCCAGACCAGGCCAGTTTCCAAGCCCCCTGCCCATCTCCCAACCCAGAGTCACGATGCCTCTTCCATTCCCAGTGCCTTGCTCTGTGGGATTGGCTAATTGGTGTGGTTTTAAGGGCTTCAAGAGACACAGAGGCCTGTTGGAAGGGTAGTGGAACAGCAGATGGGGCCAGGATCCAAACGCAGGCCACCCGAGCTGACAGCTGCACCTTTGCAAAGTCGGACATGGGGGACCTGAGGCTGTTCCCTCTGTCCCTCGGAACACACTGCAGGTGACCACCCCTCGGGCTCCCATGGGACCCGATACCCCAGCAATAACTCAGGGGACATCGTGCTCAGGGACATATGCCAGTCCCAGAGAGACAAAGGCCGTGTGATTCCACTTACGTGAGTTACTGCAATAGTGAAATTCACAGACAAGGAAGCTAGAAGGGGGGTCTACAGGGGACAGAGAATGGACGTGTTACTGTTTCACGGGTCCCCAGAAAAGTCCTGGGGATGACGGCCCTGCTGCTGGCATGACAGTGTGAACATATTAAGGCCACAGAAACGTACGCTTAAAAATAGACAAATAGCCAATTTCACGGTTACGTGTTTTTTATCCTAATGCAAAAAAAAAAAAAAAAAGCCAAAATGAAACAAAACAAAAATAAGGAGTGGCACGTCACAGAGAGCTGCCACAGGTGGCTCGTGGGGAGTGAGGGAGCGGAGAGGGTACTCCTGGGAAGGTCCAAATCCAAGGAGCCCAGGGCCCCCCAGGCCCTGCCCCTGGTCTGGGCCCAGAGGGCTAACTTCCGGGACCTGTGGCTCCAACCAGTCCCCCTTTCAAGCTTACTTCTCACCGTTCCCCACATCCATGTTCTGTTCTGCCTGAATCTCAGAGCCAGAACCTTGAGAAGTCTCGGAAAATCTCCCGTCCGATGTTTAAAAACTCACCCTTGGCTGCAATACCCCTTGTGACGACGAACACTGCGGAGCGCCTACTGTGTGCAGGCAGGTGGTCACCCTCCGGGGGCCGCCAGCCCCACCCCTACCCCGTCCGGGCGATCATTCCCCTTCCTGAGGCTGCCGCCCAGAACGCTGTCCTCCTTAGGGGTCCCCAGAGATACTGGGGTGCTGTGGAGGCTTGGGATCGTGGGGAAATTTTTCTGGCTTTTGAACGCTTTGACGTTTTATTTGAGGTCTTAGATTTTTAAAATGTAGTAAAACCGCACTTTAAAAAACATACGTAGGTCGGGCGCCTGGGTGGCTCAGTGGGTTAAGCCTCTGTCTTCGGCTCGGGTTGTGGTCTCAGGGTCCTGGGATCGAGTCCCACATTGGGCTCTCTGCTCAGCAAGGAGCCTGCTTCCCCCCACCTCTCTGCCTGACTCTCTGCTTACTTGTGGTCTCTGTCTGTCAAATAAATAAATAAAATCTTTAAAAAATACATGTAGGGGTGCCTGTAGGGGTGCCTAGGTGGCTCAGTGGGTTAAAGCTTCTGCCTTTGGCTCAGGTCATGATCCCAGGGTCCTGGGATCGAGCTCTGCATGGGGCTCTCTGCTCAACGGGGAGCCTCCCCCCCCCCTCTCTGCCTGCCTCTCTGTCTACTTGTGGTCTCTGTCAAATAAATAAATAAAATCTTAAAAAAAATACATGTATTTTCACGGTGGGGGTGATGGCTATTTCTTTCCCGTGAAGTTGAGTTCTATTTCCCTCCAGGATGAGAACAAGGTAACCCCGCTTCATTAGGACACACCTTCAAATCATTCACCCCACCTTATACTCAGTCCCGTCTGGGCCAACCACATCTCCAAGTCTTTCAACTCCTTTTCATATGACAGGATTTTCAGGTCTCATATCACGGTGAAAATTGACCCTGACCTTGAAAAACGTTTACAAGCCCATAGAAGAATTACAGTTTAAGATTAAGAAATGGAATAAGGCCCACCTGGAATGACTGTTTATAATTCGGTATTAACTCCTGTGGTTGGGGCCAGAAAGGAGAAGACAGAGGAGGTCCAAGCAGGGGGAGGCTTCCGTGCCTCTGGGAGCCCGAGAATGTCTGCAGGCAACTGGCCATCCCCCTCCAGGCCTTTCTGCTTTTAGGTGGGCGGCTTAGAGGCCCGGACAGCTACATCGCCACACCTCGAAATCTGTCTGGGGACTTGCGGCACAGGGGACCTGGCCCTCCCCCACTTTGATTTTCTTTGATTTTTCTATCCTAGGGATGAGGTGATCTATTTTTAGTGTAGAGGCTGCTGTAAGTGAGAAGTTGCCATAGCGACAGCTGGTGGTTACAGACCAGGTCCTGCTACAGTTCCCAGTCATAAATAAATCCCCAATGCCGAGCCCCACGCAGCACGCAGCCTCAGTCACGGGAGCTCGTCCCGGATCCCCCGGGGACCCCGCCTGCTATGCCGCTCGGCTGCCGTGAATAGGCTGAGCCTGAGTCCTCGCCAGTGGGGAAGCCAACCGGGACATGGGATGCTGGGCACAGCCTTCCATCGCCTCCCCGGGGGCTGACGCTACCCCTCAGTCTCCAGGCGAGGAAAAACCCCTGTGTGCGCCAGATGACGGGCAGGGCACCAGGTGAGGAAGCGTGGAAAAACGCAGCCTCGGCCTCTGCTTAGAGACCAGCCCAGGGGTTGGGCTGCAGGCACAGCTGAGGCCGAGCCATTGGCCAAGGCCGCCCCTGTATGCGGGGCCAGGCGGGGGGGTGGGGGGGTGGCGCGACCAGCAGCCGTCGCCCGCCTCCACCAGAAGCAGGCAAACGTGCGAGAACATTCACAGCAGCCCTCTGCCAGAGCCCCAGCCGGGCACCACCATGCCCACGCGGGCAGGTGGACGGAGGAGCTGCGGTGCACGCAGGGGACGCGGCAGCCGGTGAGGGCACATGGCAGCGACAGCATCAGTGGGGCGCTACCTCACACCGGGCGAGGGGACGGGGCCGGGTGGAAAAGAAATCTCTTGTGGACACAGCATAGAAAGTTCAGCGCAGACCATGCTGATCATGGGGGAAGGGGGAAGTGCCCGGAGGGGGTGTGGGGGAGGCTTCTGGAGGGCTCTCGGGATGCTCTGTTCCTTGGTCTGCTCGTCGGTCACACGCGTGCGATCAAACTGCACATTTACCGCCTCTGATTTGTACTTATTTCTGTATGTTTCCACTTTCGTCACATCTGTATTACCAAGGTTTTAGAAGCTACGATTGTGTTGTTAATCAGTCTCAACAAGGTCATGCCCGAGGGAGGTCTGTTCATGGCTGCTGGGACCCTCCGGGATGAGTGGACCCAAGCCCCATGTGGTTCCAGCAAGTCCAGGGGCAGAAGTGCCAGACCCAGGCATAAGGACGGGGTGACTCTGGGTGACCTACCACCAGCATGGAAGCCCTGCCATGGTTCCTCTGGAAGAAGGGAGGCTGTGTCACAGCAGACCCCTGGGAAGCGGGACCTTGAATGGGCTTTGGTAGGCAACGGCCATCACCCCCAGGCTGGGTGCACCTTGAGGGTTCCCGGCCCACAGGCGCAAGACTGAAGACACAGCGCTTTGCTCCTGGGCGCCTTCTGGGCATCTGCTCAGGCAGGGCCACCGCCGCTCAGAGGTGATCCCAAGGCCACAGCCACTCCTGTTTCTCCTCTGATCAGCTGTGGCTGTACAGTGACCAGGCTGAGTCACCCAGGACTGAGCAACGAGGAGGACAGGGGACTTCTGACTCAACATCCCCCATGACTCACGGACCGCCTGGGGTAGCAGCCGGAGTGTGGGTGAAGAATGTGGCAGAGAAAGGGGAGGCTTTGTGTGTCACTGCGGCAGAGGGGAGGGGCACCGGTGGCCCACCTCGCAGGCATTCAGTAGAGAGAAGCCCTGTAAAAAGGGTGCCCAGGGTCTTGGGGCCGAGGCTGCCTGTGGAGGGTGGAGACACTCATCTCCTTTGATAGATTTGTGCATGTGACTGACATACCTCTTCGCCACTCTGACTCTGGTTCTCCCATCTGTAAAATGGGAACACCCCTGCACCACAGCCGCCAATGGCCTTAACAGAGCCATTGAACAAAAAACACTGTAGAGCCGGGCAACAGGGCTGCCCACAAGCAAGTAGCAGGAGGTGCAAGGCAGGGGCTGCCCCGGGGCTGGAAACACCTGCAGCCCTTCTCCTTGGATGGGGTGGCGGGGAGGGTGGCAAGGCTGAGGGAAGCTGCTGCGGAAGCCCAGGGAGGGAGCTCTTCCTGCAGGACCAGCCCTGGCTCTTCCTCCCAGGCCCTCTCCTAGCCCCGTCCCTAGCTGACACCCCTTCCGGGAGCCCCAGCCTGGCATCTTTGGTTCTGGGCACCCCGGCCCCATTTTTTCTTTCTGGATTTTTCTTTGACTGCCCCTCCTCCCACCTCCATGTCTCCGCCAGTCCAGCCTCACCTCCTGGGTCCAGTGCAGACAGAGCCCAGATCCACCTGAGCCCCAGAGCATAGGGCACCAGCGTCTATCCGGGGGCTTCCTCTGCAGGCAGGGGTCCCCCGGCCAGACTGTGGGCAGCCACGAGCTGCATCTCACCCACTTGCGGCAGCCGGGCTTGGGTCCACTCATCCCGGAGGGTCCCAGCACCCATGAACAGACCTCTCTCAGGCGAAGAGGTATGTCAGTCATTAACACCAGGCTAATACACACACGTGATACGTACATTCGTCAGGCGGATTAACTAGCGGTTTCTGGCTTCTCTAGTGATGTGTGGCCAGAAACACCTCATAAAAGAAATGTGTCCAAACCTGGTTCGTGCAGAGTCCAGACCACGCAGCCTACTTCCGGGCTCACCGTGCAGCCCAAGACACCTGGTCTGCAATTGACCAGCACACCTGCAGTTGAACCATCAAGTCCATCTCTCCCTGTGGTGCAATCTTCCCAAACTAAGTCCTATTTTAAATCCACAAAAAGGGATACAGTAATTTCAAGAAAAGGACCGATTTTATAAGGCGTTAACAGGTCTCATTTTTTTAACGTAAATTTAGATGATCGGAGTTTTCCTAGAATGAGTCCACTGCCATAGTGTGCACACACAGCTCTAGGGAACACAGAGCTGGACCAAGGTCAACAGCTGGGCCTCAGACACAGGGCCCTCATTGTTGCCTGGGCCACCCCATCCACCGTACCTCAGTGTCCTTGATCTAAAAGAGCCACACCGCCACGTGGGGAGAGGCTCACAGATCCCCTGCGTGGTCCTCAGGTCATTATGGGGTGCCCTGTGCGCATCAAGTTCCATGTTCAACTGTATCATGAGGATTCAGTTTGTTCTCAGTCCACAAAAAAAATCCAAAATCACAGTCGTTTCGGCAAGGGAGAGGTTTATTCTGCTTTCACACAAAGGATGCCTGACAGGTAAGGAGTCCAGAGCTCTCTGGTAACCCAGACTCTTGTCTCTAGATCCCACTGTCCTGAGTGTGTGCCTTCATCCTCAGCAGTCACCTTAGGGTCCAAGATGGCTGCTAGAGCTCCGGTCATCACAGCTGCATTCAAGGTATGGGGAAGGAAGAAGGATCCATGGGGACCCACCCTTCCCCTCTTCTATGAGTCTCTCTCGTAAGTGTAAACAACACTCCCCTTCATAGCTCACTGAGTAAATTTGTCGCAGGGCCTCCCCAGCCCCCGTACATGCCACAGAATGAGAACCGAGGTCCTGTTATTGAGGAAGGGGGGTGGTGAACATGGACAGCAATTGGAGATCTGCCACAGGCAGAGAGACAAGACACAGTCTCCACACCCGAGGAGTTGGGCGAGTCAGCCTAACCAGACTCACCGAACACGGCGCCCACGGGAGCAGGATCGTGGCGGGTCCTGGAGCGCTTGGGAGAGACCGTGGGAAAGCACCAAGAGGGCAGTGGGTCTGGACGAGGACGACGAGGAGGGTGAGGAGGCGCATCCAGCGAGGGGAAAAATACACTCCGCCCCGTTCTCTGTAGCTTATCTTCTGAGACAACACGGAGCCGGAAGGGACCCCTGTCAGCCACGGGACCCAGAGAAGCGGCTCTTGGGACCTGCTTGTCTTTTCGATCAGCCTGGAATGACAGCAAACTCCCCAAGGGCCATGGCGATCTGGACATTCAGCACCTGGGACCAACCCAAACAATGCGGGGGTGGATCTGGGCCTGCCGGAGCCCCACGGTGCAAACCCCCAGCAGACCCACGGCTTCTTGTTTGGGAGAAAACCTGCTTTTCTAGGGTGGATCCGGGGACCCGCTCTGGCGAGGCCACCCTGATCTCAGCAGCAACGCCAGGAGCAGGAGGTCGGGGTCGAACGTGTGCGAGGGGCGCCGTGTGGGGTGGCTGCCACTGAGGATGACCTCCCAGGTGCTGAGACGCCTGTGTCATTCCCCTGAGCTCTGGGCAACCCTGCCAAGGGCCTGTGAGGCTCCAGTTCTCTCTGCTCCCCGCCCGATCCTTTCCCCTCCAGCAGACCCGGCTGGTGATCTCTGGTGATCTCTGCCCAGAGCGGCCTACCTCTCCCCATCCCCCACATCAGAATCAGAACCTTCCTGTCACTTTCTTCCAGGAATTAGGGCCACGGATAGGCGAGGCCCAGACGCCAAGCAAATGGACACAAAGCATCCTTGTCATTTCCCACGAGGCACGGGGGTGTTTTGTGGAATCCCGTCCCCAACAACAGGAGAGAAGGCCGCACGCCACACTTGCCCACAGATGCTCACATGGAACTTTCTGTGGCCGAAGATACCCCCTCAGGGACAGAAGATCCTTCGCCTTGGTCCGCAGGTATGAGAGACGGTTCCTTGCAGTGAAAGGGAGAAACACATCCCTAGAGGGAAGGAACTCAAGGGGAGCCAGCCATGGAAGGCCCGGGAAGCCAGGGTGTCTGGATGTGGGGACACAACCCCCCACCCCTGACCCCGACCCTGCACGCTGGAGGCTCAGTTCTCAAGGAAGGCAGAGGGCCACCCGCCGAGCTGAAAACACTCGGAACTGAAAGGTAAGGAAGACTGAGACTTCTGGGGATGAAATCTAACATGAGCTCCATGTTCTTCTTTTCTGGCATCTGGGTCCTCACCGATGGGGAAGAGACTGCCCCTCCCAGGTCAGCCAATTCTCAGAGAAAGTGCGCCTTTTGTATGCAAACAAGCCAACCCAGAGCCCAGACTCTGAACCCCCTCCCCTGCCCGGGTCTTACACGCAGAAGGCACCATCCTTCTGCCCTAAAGGACCATCCTGGGGCCAGGGACCAGCTCGCCTGAGAGCAGCTCGACACCGCGCAGTCACCGCGCAGTCTGCCGGAATTGCCCAAATCGGCCGATTCCAAACCTGCCCACCGTGCCAGGCTTTGCCCTTCCCCTGGAAGGGAATGGAAACCCCTGGAAACCCCCATGAAGGTGCCTGGCCACCCTCTGCCCTCACCCCGGCAACCTTCTGCCTCCTGACCCGCTGGGAACCACCCATCCATAGCAGCGCCCCCCGACCCGTCTGTCGGCCTCGGCGAACCTGAATAGTAATAAAAGCTCTGTATAAAACGCCGTCTCCCCGTCATCTGTGCATCTCTCTGCTCCCTTCTCTGCTCTGCACCAGAAGATTGATCACGAGGCTTCCCAATGCACAGGCGCACTGGAAACTATCAACAGGAACGTTCCAGGGAAACATGCATTCAGCCCAACGACCAGAGGCTTTCTCAGAAACCCTCCATGAAGGGCACTGAACTAAAGTGGTTTCCCAAGGTCTTCACTCTCCAGGGTACTGCGCGCAGAGAAAAACAACTGGCACCAAGCCGGACGTTGGGAACTCAGGGGTCCTGTTTTCTGGTCGGTCCAGCCTTGCCTCCCAGCACAGCTGAGTTTCTAGGGGGAAAGGGTTCCACGTGATTTGGTTTATAGATACGAAAGCTATAGAGAGGAACACCTGGGTGGCTCAGTCAGTTAAGCTGCTGCCTTTGGTTCAGGTCATGATCCCAGGGTCCTGGGATCGAGTCCCGCGTGGGACTCCTTGCTCAGTGGGGATCCTGCTTCTCTCTCTGCTTCTGCCTGCTTGTGCTCTCTCTGATAAATAAAAAATAAATAAATAAAATCTTTTAAAAAAGAAAGCTATAGAGAGGCTGAACACAGGTTAGGCTGGGCCCTAGGAGTTGGTGAAATCCCTGGTCTTAGCTGATTTGTGTCGTGTTTTTCAGCCAGGCGTGGGGCTCGGCTAAGTATTTCAGAATGGCTTCTGAATCCACCTTGAACCTCTCCCCCTTCCTTCCCAGCAGTGCTCTCGGGCAGGAGCCCCAAGATGGGGCACCTGTGTACCCACTCTCACAGTCAGGGACCGGGCACAGCTCTGATCTGGAGCCTAACTAGGAGGGGACGCCCGCCCGCCGCGGGGCTTACCCTCGGCACCAGCACCAGTGCCAAGGGACACCGTGGGCCCAGAAGCCTTCTACGGCCTCAGGGACATCCATGCTGGTTGGTCCTTGAGAGCATGACCCTGGATGTTTTTTCCTTCTCAATCATTAAAGACAAATTACTACTGGAGAACAGAATTCATTTCTGCTCTTTCGATGTACCAAGCTCTTGATCTGGTCCAGAAGCGGGAGGCCCACACAGTGCCATCAGGTGCCAAGGCCCCTGGGCCCTTAGATCCACCCCGGGTCAGGTCCTTCCAGAGGGCATTCCCAGACAGGTCCCAGACAGGCATTCCAGCCCGGAGCTGTCACTGAGCTACGAGAGGCTTGTCCATCCCTGTCCAGAGTCGCTGTGTTTAAATCCAGTCCCTTTCTGGAATATTCTGTCTCCCTTATTTCTCTAGGCGCACCCCCAGCGCGGCAGTCTCGTCCTCCACCCTCAGATGTCCGCAGTGCCGGCCTCATCTGTGCAGGGTCAAGTGTCTCTGTTCAGAACAGGGCTCCCCAGAGGCCAGCAGCTCCTGGAACCACACTGCTGAACCACACTCGTGGAACCACACACCTAACCTCTCGGGGCCCACGAGCACCCATTTCCCTGTCTGTGTCGTCACTCAGCCTGTTGCTAGGATGCTCCTCTCTACCCTACTGCCGCCTGCCCGCCCGCCTGCTGGGTGCGGACCACCTGACTCGTCGAGCGATCCCGGGAGCCCGCAGAGAGAGCATGAATCCGGAAGTGCTTAACTGAGATTTTCCCAGGAAGCCCGCATCCGGGCCATGTCATCCACCTGTTGTCCGCCAGGGGCCCGTGTCCAGGTTCCGCTGAGCAGTGCTGGTGACGGCTGCACAGGGGAGGGCACTCCCCACTGCCTGGCGTCGCAAACGAAGGCTCGCCTGTCTGTTGAACGGGCCACACACAAAAGACAAACCCTCGGTCTTTTGCATGAGGTCCCTAGAGACTCCACTCAGAGAAGGGAAGTTGAAAGGTGGGTGCCAGGCGCCTGGCAGGGTGGGACGGCAGGTGTTGTTTGATGGGTGCGGAGTTTCAGGTGGGGACGACAGAAGGTTCTAGAGATGGATGTGATGACAGCTGCACAACAGTGTGAGCGTACTTATTGCCACTCAGCTGCGCACTTAGAAGTGGGGAAGGTGGTAAAGCTTATTTTACTACGATTTCAGTCACCAGCTCGGGTGTGAGCCTCCGCGAGGGCAGCGGGCGTCGTGCTCATGGCGGTGCCACAGACGCTGGTGGGCCTGGAGAGCACCGGGCGTCGCTGAACCGGACAATGGGTGCATGAGGCTGTTCTCCCTGCTTCTCTCTGCATTTGAAAATGTCCACTACAGAGAGGTAAAGACTTGTATTTGAACGAGCACCGGTACTTTTCGAGGCAACCACGATCGCAAGCAGACTGTGAGGGACAGGCAGGCAGGGAGGGACATCTGGGCGAGGCAGGAAGGACCACAGACATCGCTTTCCAGCCTGGCCCGCTGCTCGAGGCAAAGAGCAGGGGACGCCCCCACCCCCAAACCATGCCTGGCTGTGGCCTCCGCTTGCATTCCCAGAGGACAGGAGAGCTGGGACGGGCAGTGTGGGGGAGATGCATGTATCGGCGCACAAGGAACTCTGGAGTTCTGTTCCAGAAGTGGTTTTACGTTCATCCCGAGGACAGCTAACAGGAAGGGGAGGCTCCCCGCAATGCAGAGACCCACCGGAGGTTCTTGTCTTCAGCGTCGCTTAGACCTCTGCAGCATGGGGACAGAGCGCCAGCTTCCCGACACACCCCTTGGCTTCCCATCTCCAGGACGGTCCTCAGAAGGGCCCTCTCAAGGCTTCAGGTGCACACACCTCTTAACTGCTCCCCCCTAACTGCAGAGGGTGGAAAAGTTCCTGCGGCCAGCCCTCTCGACCGTCTGGCTGGCACGCTCCTTCCTAATCGCCCTTGTTCCTTCTTACTATTACCGCCGCCCGCTCTCTGTCTACGTCGTCTGGATGTCTGTGGACCAGAGAGGCTGGAAAAGTCGAAATCATTGCTTGTGTATCACACAGAGAATGAAAACCTGAGCCTCTTGCTTCGCTTTGCAGGGGAGCTTTGCAGGGGTAGATGCAAGACCCCAAGGCTAAAAGCGATGAGCTTTTCATGACCCTGAACCCTCAAGGGTGTTTTAGCACAAGGCTTGAAGGTTCAAAATCCCAATGAGAGTCCCACACTTCCGAAGGAGAATGCCATCCAGGCAAATACAGATGGGCTTCATGATCATTGATCGGCCGTGGACTGATTCTCCGGGTCTCTCTGGCCGGTCAGGAGGCTACCGAGACAGCCGGGTACAAGTGTGTGCACACCCGTACGTGTGTGCATGTGCGCAATGAAGAAAATGTCTCGGCCTGAGGAACTGCAGAAATGCCAGCCCGTGAGACAAAGTGCACCCCATCCCACAGGCTCAGCTCTAGCCTCCACCCTCCACTGGAGCAGGGACACGGTGAGTGGCTCCTGGGACCCTGGGCACAGCCCCAAGGCGTGAGGAGCCCGTGCCAACTACTTGAGCATGCTTGAGTTGGGGAAATGGGGCACAAGTACGGGACTGACACTGTCGCCACCCGCACAGAAGCCTTCTTGGGGGCAGAAGGGACCCCTTCTAAAATTCTTTGCTACAGGAATAACCGTAGGAAGGGGTGGAGTTCAGAAAACAAGAATCCCGAACCAATACCTACTTGACAACCAGGATCAAGGCCTCTCATAACCAGTAGTTCTGCAGTGAGAGCATGTGATGCGGTCAGAACGGCGGACAGAACACTCCCTTGGGGCCACGTCCCTGCCCCAAAGAAGCCAGGAGATCACAGAACAGGTGACTGGGCTTTAGGGGAGGGATGGCTAAGCTGAGTCTGGGAGGTGGGTGAAGGTTAGCGAGGCACAGAAGGAGAGGAAGGCCCAGGGGACACACTGTTTTCTTCAGTTGGTGTCTCCCCACCCAACACCTGCCATGTGGCCTCGCTCTTGGCTCCTTGCACACGGAGACTCTAAACAAAAAGAAAACCAGGACATACCACAAGCCTGGATGCCTGGGCTCTGGCCACCTTGAGTGGCCTCAGCCTGCTTCCCGAACCCCAGAGGAAGGTTCTGGAGGAAGCCCAGCTCTTCCTGACCCTGGTCAGAGCTGGTATTTGCATGTGAGCCCTTAGAAAACTTGGTCGACATGCAGATATTATTTTTGATCTCAGAAGTGTAGGAGACATGACGACAGCCAGGTTTTACATGAAGAGGAGAAACCACAGTCCGGCAAATGACAGACTCTTAATAACGGGCCTCTCCGTCCCCGTCAGCAAAATGTGACTTTCGGTTCAATACAGGGTTCAGATTTAATTCTAAGGTAAACGAGTGTTTATTACTTTATTATTCTAAAAAGCACCTTCTTTTTAAACCACATCTATGAATCAAGTCCAAGACATCCGTCATTCCTTCCCCGGGCAAGGAGCAGGCGTCAGGCTCCTACCTAATTTCCCCAGAGCATCCGATCAGATACTTCTCCTTAGTTTCTTCACGAGGTTGAAAACCACCCCGGTTCCAGAGCTGCTGTGTCCTCTGGCCACCTCTCCAGAGGCACCAACCTCCCATGGGGCTGTCAGGGGCCTTCTGGAAGCAGCTGGTTAGATTGGATTAGCAAGCCATGTCAGCGAGTTTTAGATCTACCTTTTCATTCTCATGTACTGCCCAGAAGTTTTGCCAAAGTCATTTCCCTACTATGCACAAGGACTTTTTTTTTTTGGTGCCACATATCACGTCATACGCCACTCAAGGGACACAATTTAATGCACTGCTTGGCTCCCCCCGCCCCGAGATCTCTGGGACGTGTGTGGGGCCCCTTGCTCCAACTCAGAACGGGGTACTAGGGAACATGCCACGTCAGACAGCAGTGGCCACCAGGAAGTTAAAACGAAGCAGTCTGGCATCTGATTTTGAGTGGGCAGGACTTAGCAGGCCTCCGGGGGGCTGAGAATGCTTTGCAATGCTTTGCTACACCAGCCAGCCAGAGGGAGACCCACCCCCGATCCAGAGGTCCCTGGAAATACTGAATTGCAGCGCTCCCCACATGTCCCAGTCACACCGGTCCCAACCCCTGTGTGTGGAGAGGCGGTGGAAGGTCCCAGAAGCCAGGGAGACCACAAAGCAAACTTCTCTCCCAGGGGACTCCAATCAGGCAGGTGCTTTTCCTTCCCACATGAACCCCTGATTTGTCCAATTCCTCAGCCAGAGGGGCAAAGGGTCCACCCCCTTGGCCCCCAACACTAGCTCTCTCTCCACGCACACATTTCATCCTTAACAGCCAAAAAGAACAGCTCCAGCCCATTCTCTCTCTTTCCCAAACCATGGGTTTTGCCTAAATGAATGATTACCCAACTGAGCACTAACCTCACTGAGCCAGGTGGGGTGAAACGGGACAGTCAGAACAGCGTCGCGCGCTTCACCATAAGCACTGCTGTCCATAAGGAGGCACCTGCCGACCTAGTCCTCGGACTCCTGCCTGGCAATGACACGCGCACACAGCGACCGCCTGGGAGGCTCCGCGCACGCACGCACGCCGCGGGGTGTCCCTCCGACGGCACAGACCGGCAGAGAACGGGGCCAGGGGCAGCGTCCTACCAAAAAGGCCGTGGGGCTCCGACTGGCGCCTCTCAGTGCTCCGGTTTGGGTCCTTGTGCTTCTTGTTCCCCCTGAGGCTGCCGAAACGCTTCATAAGGAGCCGTGGCCACAGGAGCAGCAACAGGTGACCATACCAAGAGCCGTCGAACCCGTGTCAGCACCAGGTGGGCGGGAACCAGGAGAGGCGCAGCATCAGCCGCAGGTGTGGGGCACGTGGCAGCCTCAGCCACCAAGGGCTTAGAGACCCGGCCCGTGAGTGCAGGTGTCCCGGCCGGGGGCCCTCACCCCCACACAGGGCAGGTCGCTCTCGGGGCCGGCCGACGCCCTGGGACTTTCGGGGGCAATCCCACGGCAGTCCTTCCTCTGCGAGAGCGCTCGGCCGTCTTCCCGCCACACCTCGGCCGCCGTGGGAGCAGCCCCGCTGTCCTTAAGTAGGCAAGGAGCGGCCCGAGCGCAGGCAGAAGCTGCCCGTGGGTTTGTTTATGCAGCTGAGGTCAGCTGCGCGCTCAGACACTCCAGGGCTTTTCCCCCTTAAAATCAGAGAAGACTAAATAGGCAAGCGGAGCCCGGGCCCGCTGGTCATGTGCAGATCTGCAGATGTCTCTTTAAAAAGACTGTAAAAGGAAACCTCCCCGGACAGACAATTCTTGGCACCAATGGGCCAGAGCACATTCCCATTATGACATGACATCACACAACTATTTTGATTCATGTGTTCCAGAGTTCCACGGGGTCAGAAGGCTGCGGCTGCTTCTTGGTGGAGGAGCCCCAGGTCCCTGGGCTGGAGATCACCGAACCCACTTCAGCTCACGCTCCTTCGCGACGAAAGATGCGAGACCACCTATGAAACGGGGATCGGGGGGCATTCCCTGGAAGGTTCTTCAGCAAATGCATGACTTGGGCCCCGGGCTTAAGAACTGCAGAATACCAGAGCTTGCTTGCTTCTGTTTATTTATTTATTTTATTATTTGATTTATGTATTAGGCTCCATGCCCACCGAAAGGCCAGCATGGGGCTTGAACTCACAACCTTGAAATGAAGCCTGGGCCGAGCTCGAGTCGGACACTTAACCGAATGAGCCACCGAGGTGCCCCCTAGAATGACAGAGCTTTTAGACAGAGATTTTAGAAAGGATCTAGTCCAACCCCTTTCCATGACAGATGGGGAAGTTGAGGCTCAGAAAGGGGGTGGGACTTGCCCAAGGTCCCGTAGCTAATGGCAGAACCAGGGCTCGAATTCTAATTTCCTTGACTCCTAGGCCAAACCCCGACCTAATAAAACACAACAAAAACCTCATATATGTTTTGTAACTAATAAAACAAAGTTTAAAAATATGAGATAGAAAAATAACTTTTAAATTAAAAAAAAATTTTTTTTTCTGATATCTTCACTGGGTTAAAGGGGCATTCCAGGATGTGCTACTGACTGGCTTTCTGAGCCTGAAAAGTTATTTCCCATTTCTGGGCCTCAGTTTCCTCTCTGTGTATCAAGACTAGACTTGATCACATTAGAATTTCATTGACTTCCGGAAGTCTGAACTTCGAATGGCTGTTTCGTGTGCCTTTTCTTTCCTGCTGGGACTGATGGACAGAAGCAGTGATCAAATATTTGTAGCCAGGACGCATGAATGAACAAACAAAACAGTTCTGCTTTGAAGGAATTTGCAGATGACAAGGATAAACTGTAAAGCAATACTAAAGGCCTAAGAAAAGCTGTATGGGGTCAACGGCAAGGGGCCAGTCTGGGCAATGATTGGCATCAGCATGCATGGACAGAGGGCAATTGTATGTCCCCCGTCCCCCTTGGAAGGGAGCACTTGAGCTGGCTTTGAGGGTTGAAGGGTCTAGAGGAAAGGAGAGAGGCCAGGCCAGGCCAGCACGGCCCCAGAACAAGTCACAAGACCCACCTCCAGCTGGGTCCCCCAGAATATGAGTGGATCCTCTCTGTTGTTAAATATGGTAGCCCACACTTACCAGGATTAAACTCTGAAAAAGACAGCATAAGTAGTTTTTTCCCCTTAAGATTTCTTTCTTTCTTTCTTTTTTAAGATTTTTATTTATTTGACAGAAAGAGACCACAAGTAGGCAGAGAGGCAGGCAGAGAGAGAGGGGGAAGCAGGCTCCCCGGCGAGCAGAGAGCCCGATGCGGGACTCGATCCCAGGACCCTGAGATCATGATCTGAGCCGAAGGCAGAGGCTTAACCCACTGAGCCACCCAGGCACCCCTCTTTCTTTTTTTTTAATATCTTACCAATTCAGGTCCTAACAGAAGTTGGAATGTTCTTCTGATTTAAAAATAAAAGAAAACAAAGCAGGAGCACCTGGCCTATCAGTCGGTAGAGCCTGGGACTCTTGATCTCAGGGTCATGAGTTCAAGCCCCACACTGGGCACTGAGATTACTTAAGAAGAGAATCATGAATAAAAATTCACTTAGAAAAAATAAAAGCAAAGCAGAACTTGTTTATGAAAATGCCACCAAACACATATTTCAGTAACAAAGGGGCATATTTGTACTATGTGATAAAGAAGGTAGCGGGACATAACAATTCAAAGCGTGGCGGCCAAACATGGGCGAATGTACATTTGTGTGGAAAATAAACAGTGACTTTGGCGTGCCTGGCGTTTCTGTGCTTTGTTCCGTGGTCACTCACTCATCAAGTAGTTATTAAACCAAATGTACAGGATGGCGGCTGATGGAGATTAGTGCTATGAATAATTCAAAGGCATTCTTGTCTTGTAAGAGCTATACTTTAATTAGTAAAATAATAAATCCTGTTTGTTGGGTGCCTACCCCAAGCCCATTGGAGTGCTGCTCACCCCACAGTTATCTTACTGCAATCTTCCCACTGTCCTGTGGGGCAGGCATCAGTAATGCCATTTTATTTAAATATGAACAATAGGGGCGCCTAGGTGGCTCAGCGGGTTAAGCATCTTCCCTTAGCTCAGGTCATAATCCCAGGGTCCTGGGATCAAGCCTGAGTCTGGCTCCCTGCTCAGCGGGGAGTGTGGCCCTCCCTGCCCCCTGCTCATGCTCTCTCTCTCTCATAAATAAAATCTTAAAAAAAAAAAAAAAAAAAGGATGAACAACAGAATCAGAGAGGTAGCTTGGCCAGGGTCACACAGCTAATATGTTAAGAGGACACCGACTTGAACCCTCGTTATCTGATTCTGAGATTGACATCTTCACACAGTACCGACATTTGTCAGATACGGGCATAGGAAAATTCACCACAAGCAAGGCAAGAGTCTGGGCAGTGCCCAAAGCTGAATCTTAAAGGATGCACAGGCCTGCGGGGCCTGGAGTGCGTTGGGAAGTTTCTCTATTCTCACTGGGCCTTTCTGATATTCAGGCTGGCGGACTGACAGGAGAAAGAGAGAAGGACCCCGTTTGAAAGTCCAGCCCGCAGGTGGGGGGTCTGCACCACCGGACTCGGCCAAGGAACTTGCTGTGCTCTGGAAACGCAGAGCCGACCTGCTCACCTCCCCTACAGATGCGTGCAGGTCTCTGAACAGAGACTCAGGAAGCCCTGTTGTTCCCCCTGCGTGGCTCGGCTCTGGGCTCCCCACTGTCTGAATTCACTCAGTAGGCGTGTCTGGGGCCTTGGAGAGGGACAGAGAGAAGATAAGTATTACCCAGATCATTCAGCGCCCACTGTTCTGTTACTGAGATGGGAATAGAACATTCTGGAAAGAAATGGTCAACTTGGTCTGATTCAGCAAAAAGCTTTTGGCCCATGATAGTTCCCTGTCCTGCAGGATGGAGTCTCAAAAGCTTGAGATGGAAGGTTAAGTGCAGCTTTCAGCCTGGCATGGTCACAAACTCCCAAAGAGACCCCGCCTACGCTAACCTGTACTTTTGACCTCCCTCGAAATGTTCTTCCCATGGTCGGTTTTACCCAAGAGCAGAGGAAATGGCTGTTGGCGACACATGATTTCAGAAACGGAGGAGCAGTGGTGTCCTGGAAAGTGCTGACGGGCAGATCTCTGGGAGGCAGCGGGCAGGGGGTTGGACGTGCTCGGCCACGTTCCGTGGTGTAAATGCTCCAGCACTGGCCCATCTCAAGGCACTAATGGGGTATGGGCAGACTTGAGAACTTCCTGATAATTTAGTAATCGGCTCGCTTGCCACTGGGGTCTTCCTGTTCGACTCACATGTGCCTCACATGGGGACAACGTTTTTTGTTCCACAATTAGAGACAAATACTGATGCACTGGCGGAGGGGACACGTTCACACAGCAGGTGAAGCTTCCCAGGAGCCTGCCTTCAGCATGTTGACCAAGGGGCTGGGAGAGAGAATCACTCGCTCCCTTCTTCCCTGTTTCCATCAGCTGATGGTCTGGGACGAGAGGGCGAGACGCCCTTTACGCCGCTGTGATTTAGCCCACAGGAAGACATTCCGACGGAAGTCTTTCCATACTTGGGGATCTTTTTAAAGGGAAGGATTGGGGAAAAAAGGAACTAGTGGCTCCCAAGATGGAACTGTCCTTTTTATAAAAAAAAAAAAAATCTTTTTAAGTTAAAAAAAAATTTTATATATGTATTGGGGTGAAAGAGAGCATAAGAGAAAGCAGAGAGCGCGGCGGTGGGGGGGGGCAGAGGGAGAGGGAGAAGCAAGCTCCCTGCCAAGCAGGGAGCCCAATATGGGGCTCGATCCCAGGACCCCAAGATCATGACCTGAGCTGAAGGCAGAGGCTTCACCGACTGAGCCCCCCAGGCACCGCTGGATCTGTCATTTGAAATGTGTCTTTAAAGAGTCTGGGCCTTTCTAGGTCATACTTTACAAATCACTTGTTGGGGTCACAGCTGGAAGCCTGGACTAGGACCAGGCCCCTGCGGCAGGAGATGCCTTCTGTCCTTGCACTTGTCCCAGGCGGAGGGAACCTGGCCTCCCTGATCGCCATGTCGGGGGTTCGACAAGGTGTGGGGAAGGACAGAGTATGTTGTTTGCTTTCGTCGTTACTGGAGTCCCAGTCTTTCGACTATGAGCCGACACCGGACAACTGACAACCAGAACAAGACAAGAGTGCTGAAGAGCTGTGCTCCGCGGAGGAGGGGCGCACACAAGCTCGCCCCATCGTTCTGCATGTCCGTGGGCTGCTTCTCCCCCGGCGATGCTGCATGCTCCCGGCACAGGGACTCTTACCCCAGCGGAGAAGCCGAATCAGCACTTGAGGATGAGTCCTTCGGGGCGGCCAGTGGGCTGGGAGGAGGGCCAGGGAAGAGAAGGTTGTGCTCTGTGCCCCCCTGCCCTGCCAGTCAACTTAGGGGAGGTCACCTGACCCCCATGGCTGCCTCTACTGGAGGCCCGAGAGCGAAGCGAGGCTGTTGCGATGGCCCCCACCCCCCGCCCTCGGTCGCCGCAGGTCTGCAGTCACCCTCAGGCAGCAGCCGCAGGGTAGGGCTGAGGGCAGGGGCACCATGACAGTGGGGAATGGGTCCCCTTCCCCTGATGCTTGCATCTTCCCTGGCGGACTGGTCTCTGCCCCTCTGCCCACGTGAACCCTGCAAACCACGAAGGAGCCAGAGTGCGCTGGGGACTGTCTAGCCAGTGGCATTGCTGGAGAGAGGAGATATGGAAGAGAGGGGACACCACGGGGACCGCAGACAGGGCCGCGGGACAGCACTCCCTCCCCCTGCCTCAGGATGCCGGCAGACGGAAAGCTCTGCCTCCCTCCCTGTGCGGCCCGCGGCTTCTCCACGCCCTGAGCATCTACACGTTCATAGAGCTCTGATGTGTGAGACCTCGCTGGCGACCTCGGGGACCCCAAAACACGCGCAACCCAGGGCAGTCATTGGAAGTTCTGCGCTGGTGATCGGGAGGCCTTGTTCCCACAGCCCGCCGGCAAGCGCTAAGACATAAGGCGTCTGTTGTCCCCAAAACGTGTCCCCATTCCAGGCTCGTGGCCGTGGCTCCCGCCAGGACTCGTCCCCTCTCTGCGGTAGCCCCCGCGGTTGGTGCCCACCTCCCCTTGTCACCGCATCCCTGTACACACGGGTGTGCAGCAGCAGGGGGCCCACCGCCGAGGGGGTCCTCACGGGGCCGCGCGGGTCACAGACCAGCCCATCCCCCTCCCTCGGAAGCTCGGGCGGGGCTGTCCAGGGAGCCATCCCCCCCGAAGCCCACCCTCACTCTGGATTTCCAATTATATTAAAATAAAATTTTCCAAGGCCCCAAACATGATCATGGAAGCCACCTGTGTAGCCTGTCGGGTGCAGATGCAAACAGTTCACCGGAGGGTCACGCGGGGCCGGGGTGAGGGCACGTATCAGAGACCCGGCAGGCCACCCTCACTCAGGCACTTCCTGCCCTGAGGACGGGTTCTCACAGCCCCGTGCACCCCTCAAGCGCGCCCTTGCCTCTGGGGGGGCTGTAGATGAGGCACAGGTGCACACAGAAGCCGCCGGCAGGCCTGGGCCTGGCTGCCACGGGGACCTGCCCTGTTAGGGACGCCGCCCACTGGAACAGACAATACAGATGTCTCCCTGGGGTTCCCTCACCACGAAGGCAGGCAGGCAGGAGGCCAGCCCTTATGATTCTGTTAAATTAATATAAAGAAATGGAGCTTCCGAGAAGCCAACTGATTTGCCCAGGATCCCAGCCAGGGGAGGCCAGCGGTAGGGCTGGGGTCAGACCTGGGGTCGCCGGCGCCCCCGTCCAGCGGCATTAGGACCTCGGGTTGCCTCTTCTCTGTCGGGATGTGGGAAGAGTAAATAAAGACATCTGGACTGAAAGCCGACTCTGAAAACCTCTGAGGATCATGTGACAGTACCTGAAAAGCACCCGGAGCCCCGAGAGCCTGTGAGCCAAACTGAATGCCGTTGTGTAAGAGGGGAGCGGCGGCCCCAGCGTGGGGTAGCACACAGCGGCTCGCGCTCTCCCGCTGGTTGCAAAAGACTGGGTCATATTTCATGGAAAGTTCTAAAGGTCACCGTGGCACTTGACTCTGAGTGAGACCGCCGTGTCACCTCACCAGGGCCCTCTGTGTCCCTGCCCGGAGCTGTTTATGCGGCCAAGGCTCCGGACAGGGACGCACCCCCACCCTGACTCAGGGCCCCGTGCCCACTCACGCGTCTCTGCCGCACGCTCACGGTCACGGTTACTCACCAGGTCCCCATGAGCTGGAGTCTGGAGGCTCCAGTCTGAGTGACAAGAGGGTGACTTTTTTGGCAAAGACAAATCACCTCAGCCTAAATAGTTCAACCCACACCAGGGACATCTAAACCCAGTGACAACAGGGGTATCATCTTTAAGAGCACAGAAGTGTTTATGAAGAGTGAGAAATGATGGCAGTAATTATTTTTGGCGTGCCCCAGGGCAAAGCCTAAAAGCATGACTCCCTAGATGGTCTCAAAGTCTTCGTGGGGCATCATCAAGCGAGATAAAACTGCAAAAATATCCTGAAAGCTGCAGAGTGTTGTAGGTGGAAAGCATCGTGTCAACCTTAATGCAGCCCGGAAAGATCCTTCCGGGCTCGCACTCCGAGCGCCTCAAGGACATGGAGGGAAAAGCCGCCGCAAAGCCTTGGTTACCGAAAGGCGCCTCCTTGGGCCCCGACCCAGGGCTGGCTGCCTGGGCTCTGCATCTCGGTGGAGAGTGTCGGATCCTTAAGCCTGGCCAGCCGGGCAGGCGCCAGGACCTGAGCTAGGAGCAGCCCACCGGCCACCCCTGCTCTCAGTCTCAACCCAGAAGACAGAAGTCATCGGACAAAACGCTGTTCATTAGCCAAAACACTCACAGCCCAAGCATTTTATTTCTTCAGTGAGGAACCAAGGGACTTTGCTACTAAGAATTTACTCTTTTTAACCACACGAACAAAGAACACCAGTGGGGGGTGCTACCAGGCAAGGACACCGCCGCAGAGCACGTAGCTGGCCCGAGCAGGGAGGCGGGGAGGACGAGTCAGAAGCCCTCACCATGCAGAGCCTAGTCCCTGTATCTCAGGGCTGGCTGGCCGGATATGCTGGGCTGCATCACAGGAAAATCCGGCAAGGACCCTAAATCGTCTGTAAAACGGGAAGTTACAGTTCATACGTTTTGAAGAAGAAAACCTCAAAGTGTATGATGCATCGAACACTTAAATAAGATGCATGTGTTGGTGCTTAATGGTTGAAGTTTCAAACATCTCGGAAGTTAACTTGGGTGGCTGGTTCACTTCTTGATGTTGACAAAATACAAAAATGGTATTCCAAAATCCAGACCATTGGCTCACTCATATCAACCTTATCCCGCACTAGTCCGATGTTCCTGTGTCACGGATATCACGCACCTCCACCTCCTTTCCAATTACATTAGGATTCGGGGCGGGGTGGGGGGGGGAAGCAATGCTGCACCTAACGGGGTGAAAATGGCTCTTGGGGAGGGGGATGGCTCTTTTCACATATAAAGTGCAGACAGACCCACAGCACATAAATTATGTAAGGCGTATCTGTCCTGCTAAAATTGCAAAGGGGTGATTAGAAACAAATGCCCAAGAAGGCTCTTGGGGGGCGGGGCGAGAAGACGAAAAGGCCGATTAATTTGAAAAAGGAAAGCAGGTAAGAAACTGAAGATGTAAGGGAGTAACTATAAGACAATGTACACGTTGTATCACTGACAAGCCATAAAACGGCTGAATACTATGTACACAATCTTAAAAAGTTCCTTTTAGGTTTTGGTGGAGTGGGGTAAGGGACTCTTGCCTTTCAATATCTCTCATGGCAAATTGTTTGTTTTTTTTCTATCATGTAACTGAACTGCTTTACCGAAAACTAAAATGTAAAGAAGAGAAAAAATAAAACACAAGCAAAAAAAAATCTCGTCAATGGGGATCAGTATCTACAGCGGGAAAATTCAGCAAGGTGCATTCACAGTATGTTGCTTCAGCAAAGACTAAAAAAAAGAAAAGAAAAATGTTGGGAAACTGTTGTAAGCGGAGCCTAAAGAAAGCAGCCGCTGGCGTGCCCGCCCATCTCGCCCATCTCCGGCTTTTATCTCTTATCTCTGGCCCAGATTTGGAAGATTAGCAGAACGTTATCCAACCCTCCCCCAGGGAGGAGAATGCACTAATTCAGCAGCGTTGCCTGGCTTCCTGCCCTTCAGGAGGTTTGGGGCTGATCGAGAGAGGGTCCCTGCAGGATCAGAGGGCGAGGAGGAAGGTGAGAGGTTCTCCTCCCAAAGCCTTACGAGCCACGAGAGCCATCGTGGCATGTCCTTCCAATCTCCCCATGGAGAAGAAACTCTGGGAAGAGACCAGACCTGCTGCAGTCAGGCAAGGGGCTCCTAAAAGGTCAAAGGATGAAACTCAGTAACAATGCTCCAGACAATCTCTGGTCTTTGCTCTCCCCTCACTGGGGGCTAAAAGAGGATGGTTGGACCCTGAGCCGGCCCGTCACAATGTGGTGACAATAAGGCAGTCCCCTCATCCCTCGGCTTCTGTCCTGGCATCTCCAGAGTCCATGAGCTGCGTTCACTGGCACCCCTCACCTGTTCATTTCAACAACTCCAAGCATCCACACTGGCCAAGGACTAAGGAGCAACACGTTAAGGTATTTTTGGTCAGCAAGACCCTGCTGTCATGAAAAGTAAAAGTTTATTTTTTTTTTCTGCAAAGGACATCATTAAGAGGGATAAAAAGCTGTCCACAGAAAGGGAGAAGAAATTCACAATGCATACATCTAGTAAGAGTCCGGCCTCTGGGATGTAACAAGAACTTCCATAATTCAGCAACAAAAAGACAACCCAATGGAAAAATGAATAGACATTTGCCCAGAGAAGATACACAAATGGCCAATCAGTGCATGGGCTGATGCCTGACATCCTGAGGGAACGGCTAGTCAAAACCACAGCCAGCGCCTGGCCATCCCCTAGGAGGGCGACGGAAACAAGCGAGAAGTGGCAGGTGTTGGAGCGGGCGTGGAGGAACTGGAACGCAAACCTGGCAATGCAAAATGGAGCAGCCACTCGGGAAGACAGCTTGGCTGTTCCTCAGAATTACCACGAGAAACGCAGAATTACCACGAGACCCAGAGACTCCACGCCTAGGTATCTACCCAAAAGAACAGAAGAGAAGTGTTCAAACATAGACTTGACGTCGACGTTCCCAGCAGCACTGTTCACAGCAGACAAAAGGTGGAAACAACCCACATGTCTGTCAGCAGACGGGTGGGTAAGCGGCACCTGCTCTGCGTGTCGGAACACAGGGAGTAGTAGTCATCCATAAAAAGGAACACAACGCTAACACCTGTTACAGCATGGAGGAACCCGGAAACAGTATGCTGAGTGAAAGAAGCCAGGCACAGAAGGCTGCACTTTGTATGGTTCTATTTATATGAAGTGCCCAGAAGAGGCAACTCTGAAGACACAGAAAATACATCAGTGTCTCCAGGAGCTGGGGGGGAGGGGAACGGGGAGTGCTGGGTGTCAGGTTTCCATCTGGGACGATGAAAACGTTCTGAAACCAGATGGCCACGAAGGGTGCACCACCATGGGAACGTACTTAATGCCTCTGACTGTGCACTTTAAAATGGTCAAGATGGGGCCCCTGGGGAGGTGGCCTCAGTTGGTGAGCGTCTGACACTAGGTTTTGGCTCAGGTCATGATCTCAGGGTCATGAGATGGAGCCCCATGTTGGGTTCTGCATTCATGAGGGGGTGTGCTTAGGATTCTTTATCCCTCTCCCTCTGCCCCTCCAAAATAAAAGAAAATAATTAAGATGGTAAATGATCTGTTGTATTTTTTTTTAACAAGTCTTTTTTTTTTTTAAAGATTTTTAAATTTATTCATTTGACAGTCAGAGATCACAGGTAGGCAGAGAGGCAGACAGAGAGAGAGAAGGGAAGCAGGCTCCCTGTTGAGCAGAGAGCCCGATATTGGGCTCGATCCCAGGACCCTGAGATCATGACCCATGCCAAAGGCAGAGGCTTAACCCACTGAGCCACCCAGGCACCCCTGATCTGTTGTATTTTACCACACGAAAAGGAGTTACATTAGACCAGGCAGGTAGTAGAGGAAAACAGACCTGAATTCCTCTACAATCTGGATTTAGGGAAAAGCTTTCTATTGATGTCTAAGTGCTTTTATCTACGGTCCAGGGGCCATCTCTGTTTCCTGAGAATCATCTATTCGTGTCTGTTGCCATATTAGCTCAGAGATACCATCTTTATATTTTGTCACAGCCGCGAGGTACTCCCGTGTGGACATACCTTCTCTGTTGTACCCAACCGCTCTCCTAGACGCACGCGTATCTCCAGCGCGTCTGCTGGGAGGACCAAAACGCCGCGATGTCTCAGCAGCCACGAGCACACTTAGCACTGGATCCTACTTCCAGACACTATTGGCCATTAAGAGTAGCAAGGGCTCTTTGGATAAATGGCCAATTCCAGACCAGGGCAGGGAAAGGACAAGATGAGGCTGGAAGAGTTCTTCGATTTTTTTTTTTTTTTGAAGATTTTATATATGTATTTGAGACAGAGCGAGAGTGAATGAGCGAGAGAGCATGAAGGTGAGGAGGGGCAGAGGGAGAGAGAAGTAGGTTATCCACTGGGACCAAGCCCCGGACACCCCCGAAAGACTTTGTCTTACCGGAAAGCAAGGCACTGCTTCTGACATAACAACAGGGACAGTCCCAGGAAACAGGGACCAGCCCGGGGGCTCCTGCTGGCCGAGTCTAGGACAACCTGAATGGTCAAAATATGATCACGACAAACCAAACCACTGAATAAAACAGGAGCACCTACATACATACGTTCACAGGAAAGGAAATTTCCTTCCTTAGTAGAATTCCAACCAGTCGCTATAGAATCCACAATAAAATCGGAAAATCACCTTCTGGCAACGGCCACAGCAACAACTGAGGCAGGGACTAATCAGCGTCTGCAGAACTAGCAAGGGAACATTTCAAGAGAAAGAAGATGCTTACAGAACCCCAAAGCAGTGTGGCTTCCAAAGGGGAAAACAATAATTCTGTTAGGATCTCGCCGTGGCAGAGGCTTCCCTTCGCCCAGCGATCAGTCGGCATCCCCGGCAGTAGGTCCGAGGGACATCACGCATTTCCCGCCGAGACACCAGCCGGGGCACGAGACGTGTGGCCCTGTCGCGCCCACCCAGCAAACCCGGATCTAATTGTAAGGATGCGTCAGGCAAACCCTGAAGGAGGCTAAGTCTGCCCAGTAACGGGTCCGGGGTCTTGGTAGATCCTGAGCTCATGAGAGACAAGACTGAGGGCTTCTCTGGATTAAGACATGTTGGGAGAAACGAGAATCATAGGCAATGCGTGACTGGGCATTTCCTCTCCCCAAATATGATGCTACTGAGATAATCTGTGAATGGGGAGAAAAGCCTGTAGTTCAGCAAATTCATGTTAATTTCCCGAGTTTGGTCATTAAACTCGACTTTGGAGGACGTGCTTGTTTTTGTGAAATACACGTGGAAGGATTTAGGGGTAAAAAGGACATTATGCTACGACTGATTCTTGACGGTTCAGATTTTACATAAACACCCGCATATTTATGTATTTGGGGGCGGGTAGGAGCCAATTCGGGAAGATGTTAACGCCAGGGGATCGGGACAAAGGGGACATGAGCATTCTTTGTACTCTTTTTGCGACATTTCTGTGAGCTTGAAATTGCCAAAATGAGAGGCTATTTTTAAAAAGGAATTCAGAAATAAAGCAGCAGGGCAAGAACACAGAGTTCACTAGCATCTCCCTCCACTCTGTCCCACGATCGCCCAAGCAGGCCCTTAGAGCACGGGAGAGCTCTGCAGCTCTCTGAGGGAAAGGAGAATCTTCTGGAAACCTCCCCTTGGCTTCTCCCGAATAACCACCACCGCCGGTTCTGAGAACACCCTGCCGCCCCGCCGGCGCCCTCACAGACACCTTTCGGGGACGCCGGCATGATCGCCAGCAGAGGGCGCTCTCCCGGGGGACCCGCACCCCGTGCCAGGCGGCCGCATAGCTCTGCAATGCGTTGGCTGAACTTTTCAGGAAACTTGGATGCCACACATACTTTTCCTTTCTTTGTGGGTAGGCGAGATGAGTCACGTTTTTCTGAAGTCGGCAGGGCCCCAGGATTCAGTATCAGCAGCTGCCCCGATCCAGAAGGCTCCAGCAGCGGCCTGCGAGCCAGGGCGGCTCAGGGGAGGTCTGGGGACGGGGCGCGGCCGGGGGGAGATCGCACCCAGCCAGGCACAGGGTAAAGCCCGTGGAGCTCCGTATCCTGGCAGCGTGTGGTACGTCTGCGCACAGCAAGCCCGGGGGAGAGCCGGGCCCTGGCTCACGGCCCCCCTCAGCCTTCTCCCGGCTCAGGCACCGGCTCAGAGCCCACCGATCCTTCTGGCTTCCCTGGTCCATTCATTTGTTCATCCACTCCCGTCCGCCTTCTTTCACTCAAACGGCCTCTCTGATCGCGGGACCTGGGGCCAGCTCAGGAAGGGGCCGGACCCTGTGTCTGATGGCTCTCTGTTGTGGGCGAAGCCAGCAGCACGGGGACCGAGTGCCTCCTTCCTGAAGGGGAAGCCGGAGGCACAGCATGGCATCCGTCACTGAAACCGCGAGCATCAGAGGCCGGGGATGTGCAGGGAGATGGGCTCAGAGCCAGCCCAGGGCAGGGGTGTGGAGGACCTTTTGACGTGAGTGTGGTGGGGAGGGTTGGGGGGCTGTTGAAAAGGGGATGAGATAATCAGGTTTATGTTTTAAAAAACGGGGGACGCGACCCTGCTGGCCACCTGCTTTTATAAGTAAAGATTTATCAGAATGCAATTTACACTGTCTGGGGCTGAGTTTCTGCAAGACACACCAGGTGCCCACAAAGCCTGAAACGCTTGCCATCTGGCCTCGTGCAGAAAACATGCGCCAGCTCCAGTTTGAGAAGTCCCTCTCTTTCCAGCATCTCCCCAGCAGCCAGGTGGCCCCCACAGGGTCCGAGGCCCCTCGACGTCCTGCCCAGGGCTCACCCCCACATTCACACCACTCGCTTTAACAGTTCTGCAACTTTAACACTTTGTATCCTTTTCCATTGTAATATGTGTATGTCCCCCACCATATGCCAAGGGGTTGTTCCTGGGCTGTCGGGGCCTCCCAGGCCCAAGGGGGTTCCTGGAGCAGCGGAGGGACAGTCCTTGGTGTTCCCACCCGTGTCGGGAAGAGCCCGCCCAGACTCCACCTGACACGGGCCCTGCCTAACCCCGTGATGAGGGCCCTGTCTGTGCTCCTGGGCCTCCGGGAGCTTCCCTGCGTCCAACCCGGGCAGGAAGAGGGCCACACAGACAGAGAGTCTGAAGGACGAGCTGCCGTGTGAGAAGAAAATGTGTGGAAGGAGAGGAAGTCAGGTCTCAGGAGCCAGAGGCAGGGGCGAGAGGGGCAGCGGGAATCTGGGAGACTGTGAAAAAGGTGAGAACCGTCTGGTTGGGGTCGGGGCGGGGAGAAGCCAGTGTCTGTCTGTCAGAGAGCGTGGCTGGGAAGGGAGAGTTTTAGAGCCCCTTCCAGCGTGTTGCAGGGCAAAATTTCCCTGCTCACTGCGTACCCTCAGCGTCTAGGAAAGGCTGTGTGCGGATGGCTGGCTGAGCCGCCCTCTGCCTCCTGGGCCTCTCGCTGCTGCGGCATGGACACCAGCCGCACAGGTCCCGGGACCCGCTCTGAGAGCGAGGTGCAAAACCAGCCCCGCAAAGGATGCCCTGCAAGCAATCGGCAAACTCGGGGATCTGCACACGGGGAAGTGGCGGCTAGACCACACATCAAGGGCATCCTAGAGTTGACTCCTTTCAGTGGAGGCGTCACAGAGCTTCCCTTGAGAACCTCTCAGCTTGCTGTCACCCCAGTGCTACAGGGGTGCGCCTGGATGCATCAGCAGAGCGGGCCGTCCCTCAGCGCTGGCACCTCACTGTGGGTCCTCACCCGCATTCCTGGTGGGTCCCCGGCCCCATCTGCTGGGCACACAGCATGCTGCCCCTGCAGCCGTGAGGCCCCAGGTCCCCTCTTGGCTGACTTCCAGCTAGGGCACAGGAGGGGCCTTGGGTGGCAGGTCTGGCTGTGGGTGCATCCCCTCCGGGCCCCCAGTCCCAGCTCCCACAGGTCATGCCTGCGCGTCCCGCCCCGGGCTGCCCTCCTCCCCTCCCCTCTCCTACTCACCTTTACAACCACACAGCCCTGCAGGGCCCCATGGCAAATACGCAGGGACCCTGAGGGACATGTAATGTCAACAGATTCCCGAAAATGCTCAGCACAGACACCAACAGACACCAATGTACCGCAAAGACACCAACCTCGAGGTCCAGACCCACGGCCTGGGGGACACAAGTCACTGTCTGGGCGCTCTCCCCGCGCGGGCGCAGCAGACCCCGGGCGCTCGCAGGCTGGAGGGCCGCCTGGGCCTGGCCGGCTCCGCACGCACGCCCGGGCAGGGAGCTTCTCGGCACCGGGAAGCCCTTGGCATGTGAATCAGAGACTTGAGGCTCTAAATTAAAGTTCATTTCTCTGCACACAGTACAAAACCTCTGGCATTTTACGGAAAACAAACTTTTATTTGAAAAATAAACTCGAGTTGCCGGGAGAGAAAGGAGGAGCTGTCTGTGATCCAAGACAGACATGGTGTGAAAGGGCCAGGAGGTTTCCAAGTTAAACAAACTTCTCTGGAACGCTCCTGTGAATTTCAAGCGGCTGTCATGGCATCCTTTGATCCAGGTCCGCGGACGAGGGGCTGGTCTGAAGCACGGGGCTATAAATGACCTGCTCCAGGACAGTCATCCGTGGTGGGATTTCGGCGTTTACGTACGGACAGAACACGACATTTATTTTGGGTGTTCAAAGTGCCTGTGACCTCGGTCTCAGTGGTGAGCCGGTCTTAGAAACAGAAAGTTCGAACGTCTAGCATTGCACACCTCTGGCCAAACCCCCGCGCTTCCTTCCACCCCACTGATCCTCGTGCCCTAAATGTTCCTGGCCGGACTCCCTGCGCAGGCATTCCGCACCATCCTGCGGGTTATGGCCATCTACGGCGGTGTCTTCCAGAATGCCCCCCCGCAGCCCCGCCTCACCAGGAGACCAGCTGTGTGGGGCAGAGAGAGCTTGCTTTTAGAACCGAGCCTTCGCCCTGGAAATAGAACACACAGGCCAGGGTCAGTACTGTTTCCTGAGAAATGGCTTTCTATCGTAAGTGCGTGTGTGCTGTGTTATAGCATAAAAAGGGTCTCTGGCTGGGGTCTGCAGTCAAAGACATTCCAAACCACTCCGTGATGAGGCTGCTGGCCTCGTCATGGTCCCCGAGCTGTAAGTTCCTCCCACCAGGCTGATGCAAACTCCCCGGGTGCCAGGATCCGTCCACCACCTTCTCCTCTTAGCCCTTCCTGCAGATACTGTGGTCATGACCTTGAGTAGCCGTCAGTGTAATCAGAGTAGGTGGCTGTCCACGTCAGCGATTTTCAATGCTTTTTTCTAACGGGACCAAGATAATGTTCTAGTGCCTGGCAGGGCTGACTTCTGTCGGTAGTGGTCACTTGGTGTGACCGGCTGTCCACGTAGGACAAGATACCATTTCTTAGCTCGGTGGGGAGGCGGGTACAGCTGGCAAAATGCCACCCTATGCAAGTCGCCGAGAGCCATCCCTGCACAGCCTTAGGGCTCTGGGAAGACAACTGCTTCCAAAAAAGTCCGGTTTTGGTGCAAGAAATTCCCCCTCAGTTACAGGCTAAATGTGTCAACAACCCGAGAAATACGTAACCTTTAACTCCTATCATGCCCACCTTAGTCTGAACACTTCTGTCAGACCCTTCCCAAAGTTAGTTTTGGTCTGAGGGTGGGCGAAAGGATAAGGTGCCGGAGCTCTCAGAGCCGGGAGCTCACGAGAGGAACAGGACAGGAAAGGGAGCTCCAGGTCCCCCCAGATGGCTTTGCCTCTTCACGGAGTGGGGAGGGCAGCCCTTTCCCTGCAGGTTGCCACAGCCTTCATGATCTCCCCAGACACACCCGCTCACCGGAGAGCACTCTCGGCCCGTAAGCCTGAGCTCTTCTCTGGGAGGGCGACAACCTGAGGCCTCAGGGGCCATGTTGCTTAAGGCGCTAAGTGGCATGGGGGCCGGGAGGGGGCCGGGAACGCGTGGGGAAGAGGCAAGCACGAGAAACATCATACACACGATCGCCCCACAGACCGAAGGTAGCAGACGCGTACCACAAGGGAACCCAGATGGCGCAGACACGGAAAGCCACACTGAGACTTCAGAGCTCTGGGAGCTGCTCGTGGCAAGCACAATCAGGGAAGGCTTTCTGGAGGTGGCAGCGCTCCAGGAGGTCTCCAGGGAGGCCGGAGGTCCCCAGAACTGATCTCCGGGTCTATTCCAACGGCCCCCAGCGGGTCCCCCACTCTCCCTGCCCAGTAGCCAACCCAGTCCTCCCGAGTGCAAGACATACCCTCAGCCACAGGTGCTGATGGGCTCGCGGATCACCCCATGCAAGGATCACCCCGTGCAAACCCGGGATCCGGGCCTGGCCTGCAAGGCCTCGCCCACCTCTCTGACCGCCCTGCCCTCTCCCTCCCCACTCAGTCCTAGCCAGACAGCGCTTGCCCCTGCCGGGGACATTCGCACCGCTCCTCCCGCTGCTGGGCTCGGCCGCCACCCCCCCATCGCCTGGCTCCGTCCCAAACCCGCTCAGAGCCCCCCTCCGCCGTCCAGCCCAGAGCAGCACCGTCCAACCCTCACCCTCTCCCCGTTATTCTCGGTACCATGCAACATGGCTGGACGCACGACACATACGGCTCCCGCTCTCTCCTCCCTAGACGGTAACCCCCGCCAGGGCAGGAACTCCCTCGTCCTGCCTGTGTCCCCAGGGTGCGGCAGATTCTCTTTAAACACTGACCGAACAGATGAAGTCAATGTGAGAAGACCCCCGCCCCCCACTTTCAAAGCCCCGGCGGGGCTGGTCAGGTGTGAGGTCCACCCGTCTGCACGGTAACATCAGGCGCACTGGAAGGTGGACGTCCCCGCCGGGAGAACCAGGCCCGGACAGTGCTGGCTCCAGGCCCACCTGCCGGGGCAGAAGGCTCAGCACGCGGGGCTCTATCGCCCCCTCGTGGTCACTTGGCCACAAAGCCGGGAAACCACCCCCACATTTTTCTCTGGAAACCAGGTTCAAAGGAGCATTCGGGATACAGAGGCAAAAGGAGGGCACCTATTAAGCCCATCTCGTCTTGAATGTGGGAGAGATTCATACAGACAGACTTTGTTCTGCTGTGGTGGCAGGCGGACCAGCTGCCCTGGGACTCGGGCTGTGGGCGAGGAGGCCAGCCCTTCAGAGCCGCTGCAGGCATCCATCGCTATGGAGGAACTTGTCAAAAGTAAACTTTTCTTTTTAAAGGAAAGGGTGGAAGGAGGGGTTCGCAGAGAAGATGAATTTACAGAAGGCAGAACTCAGACCTAAAAATCAGACCTTGCCAAAAGTCTACCTGATGAGCTCGCTCACCTGCTTACTGACGTCGACTTCGACTTTGGGAGGAAAAAAGGCTGGGAACAGACACATATAGTGAGGCTTTTGCTAGTCCGCACTGCGTTTTCCCTCTGTCTCAAGCCGTCACGGTCCCCTTACAGGACTGCTTCTCCCCTCACCTTCCTGCACAAAACAGCACCCCACCCCCCCATGGGCCCTTGTAACCTGCTCTGTTTTTCTCCATAGCACAGGAGGAAAACCCAAGGCAGTCTGTGCTCCAGTTCTCCTCCCTCTCCCAGCCCTCCATCTGGAATATTCCCGATTAGCCCCTCCAGCCCAATCTGGACGAATCTCACCTCTGTCAAGAAATGTGTATCAGCCGGGATCCTTTAATGAAATGTAACAGAAAAATACAACTTAAAAGAGACTGAACAACAGGGACGTCTATTACCTAGAACACTGAGCTCTGTGACGCACACCACCGTGAGGATTCCACGCCCACCTTCCTGTTCCGCCATCTTGCATGGGGGCCATGGTCACAAGATGGCCACCATAGCTCTGGAAACCACATCCTCACACCACAGTCCAAGTAAGGACAAGGAGTTAGTCCTCATGTATCTCTTTTTGTTGGGGGAGATGACTTTTTGATCCTTTGAAGAGTTCTCCTTATATTTTGTTGGCAAGACATAGGTCCCTGGTTCACCTCAAGGCCAGTAATCCCGAAACCAGACATTTCCCCAAATGGGAAAGGGCTAATTCCAACCGAACTAGACCAGTGATAAGTCCTGCCCTGGCCTGGATCCTGAATAAAACCAGGCTCTGTTATGAAGAAAGGGGGAGCACTCGTCACATGGGTTGTCAGAGTCCGCCAACACCTGGTAAGGAGAAGGAGGGAGAGGGACTGGTGGGGAGGGTGGGCAGAAAAGATACGAGAAAGGGGCTGCACACAGGAGCCAAGAGCATCATGGCCGCCTGTCTGTGTCTCCAGAGCTGGAGATGATCTCAGCGATAGGCAGAAAAACATTTCGAAGACTGTGTCTAATGGCTGAAGGGGGCTTAGCTATCTGACGGTGTTTACACAGATGCGTGCAGATGCTCTCAAATATATGTGTATGTTTAAGGACCAAATAGGCAGAGGGAAGAACTGTGGCAGCTCCTCAGGGCCCCACAAAGGAGCCACCACTGAGAGGTAGACTAAACTCAGTGAGGTCAGAGGGGCCAATGGGTTCTGAGGAGAACAATCCAGGTGTCCTCAGGAAAGGGACGGGTCAAACCTTGCTTAGCACCCAACCGTGTTCGGGGCCGACCAGCTCACATGCACCAATGCCACCCCTGAGCTTGGCAACCCTGTGCAGGGCCCCTGAATCCAGGATAAGCAGCTGTCTTGCAGGGGTGCCGTGGGGCACATGCAGGCTCCGGGTGTAGATCTGAACTTGAGTCTGCACAAAAAGCGCGCTGCTGAATGGTGTGGCCTTCATGGTGCCAAAGGGACATCCACACACTAGCGGTGCCAAGCCCGGAACAACCCAGAGAGGCCCAGAGGGCTGACGCTGAGTAATGGCAGCTCTGACGGGGCAGGCAGCCTTGTTGGGGCCATGAGGACAAACAGGTGTCCCCAGAGCAAAAACCCAGCAGTCTAAGGGAGAACAGAAACCACCACCAGAGATGGACGCAGGCTCGTGTCCCCGCCCCTCAGGACCCGTCTGTGTGTTTCAGGAGTCCCCCCATCAGCTGCTTGCTTCCCGGCCTGAGAATGTGTTCATCTCTCCTATCTTGAGGCAAACAGACCGACTCAAAACTTCCTTGAGCCCCAATCCATCCATTTCTACTAGTCTACCTTGCTTTGCCAGGATAGGCTCAGCAAGGCTACGGCAAGAAATAAGCCCCAGGTTCTCAGTGGTTCGACATAAAACAGGTTTCTTTTGGTCAGGTCACCAGTCCCCACGGGGAGGCAGCTGGCTCTGGGCTGCTCTCCCCACCGAGGACCTAGATCTGGCCCCAGCACTGTGGGCCCAACCCAGCTTCAGGGAGGGGCTGGGAGAAGCAGAGGAGCTCGCGCCACGACTGGGCACCGGGCGTGGCCACCCTTCACTCCCCTTCCCTTCCAGCTCACATGTCCCCTTCCCTTCGGACTCACAAGATATCTCCAACTCGGTCCTTGGCCAGGTCACACGCTCTCCTTCCCTTTCCCGCTGCTGAAACGGCTCTCCTGACAATCACCCACAAGGAACTGGCCTCAGAACCGGCCTCCTTCCTCCCCAGAGTGAGGGCATCTGAGCCCTGTGGTAACACCCCCCCCCACACACACAAAAGTGTTCCTGTGATGTACAGATCACGAGCCAAACGTGACACGAACACCTGTTTCCTATCTGTGAAATGGCATCGCTGTCCCCTGGAAGGGTCACAGCGACACAGAAAATCACAGCGTGTGGGTCAGGAGTCTGAAATGAAGGCCGGCAGGTCCCCACGGCCTCTGAACCTGGGGGGGATCTTTCCTTGGCTTTTCAGCTTCTGGTGCCTCTGGCAACCCCTGGGGCTCCTCGGCTCGAGACACATCTCCCCCATCTCGGCCTTCCTCCCACCGTGTCCCCCTCTTCTTACAAAACACGAATTATGTCGGACGTGGCCCCCACCACCTCTAGGATGACTTTTTCTTAACTCGTTACATCCATAGCAGCTTTATTTCAATAAGGTCACATTCAGGGATTTTGGGGGGGGTTAGGACCTCAAACTGTCTCTTTTGTGGGGACACAGATAAACCCACAGAAATTATTGTAAGGACTAAAATGAACTGGTACTTTTTAATAATCCTCCCACTACAGAGAGATTTTAAAAATCTACCTCTATTTTAGCAATCTACCTGAAATAGAGGGTTTATCTCATCTGATTCTCCACCGAGCCCTTGCCTGGTAACTTGACCTTAATTCCTACATGAGCCCCATTTCTCTGGCCCGCACGCCTGCTGCTGCCCGTGGATTTGCCGCCGGATTCAGGGCCTTCCTAACACGGGTGGTCATGTCCAGAGCCTGCAGGAGATTCACGTACCACCAGGAACTCTAATAAACAGCAATTTCAGACGCAAGTTCCACTCACCGGGGCCTGTGGGAAGGTCACCTCTGTGAAGCCGCCGGCCGGGACCGGCAGCAGAGAAAGCAGCTGCAGGCTGGTGGGTCGGCAACTTCCTCCCTCACGGAGGCAGGGCTGGGATCCGACCTCAACCTTCCCGGGAGGCGGAGGGCGAGGCCCGATGGGTGGGTCGGTGTCCACGACTGTGTGGAGCAGCTGGTGGGCTGCCAGGAGCAGGAATTCGGTTTTAGCGGCAAGCTCTCTTTTGTGCGAAGGTGAGAGGGAGACCTCCTGCCTTTGGTGGAGAGGGAGCTTCTGCTTCTGTTCGTGTCTGTGTTTCTGAAGCGTTTATTCTGACGCGGTGCATCGTCTTGTCTGTCCTTTATCGTTGCCGAGAGAGTCGTGCTTACTTCTCGGTGAACACGGCCAACGCCCCACATTCAGAAGGAGCCCGAGCCCGAGCCTGAGAGCTAAGCACATGGGTGGACTCAGGGGTGGACGGAGGGTACTGGGGTTGCTGGACGCCCGCTAGTGCCAGGCGCTGATCAAGACGCTGAGAAAGGAGCCTAGGACCGAAGAGCCCCTCCGCTCGGAGAGCTTACATTCCTCTGGGAAAGGCAGCCAAGGGAACCAGTCCGTTCACAGCACTCGCTGTGGAGAAGAAGCATGTAATGTGCAGAATGTGCTGATTTTGTGCAGGCCCCAGAGGAAGGCCCTGCCGAAGAGGTGGCGTGAAGAGGCAGGTGGGAGCCGGGGGTGCGGTGGTCTTCCCTGAACACGGGAACCCCCTGTACCTGTGTCCTTCCTCTCTTCCGTCCGACCCAGCACCGTGACTGGGCTGCAGTCTCTGGTCTCACTACCAGAACTCCCACGTCCTGCCCGACTCAGACGCACCTTCTGGAGCCTGGACTTCACTCATCGGACCACCCGTCACGGATGTACGCACTTCTCCCTTGAATGCGCCCTACCTTCTCTCAGACAGACCCCCCAGCTCTTCTCTACCCAGACCACCATCCGGATGCTCTGAGCATCCAACCTACCGACTTCCAGCGATGGTGAGAAAGGTGTGATGTTCACTCGCGTTTACAAACCCATTTTTTCACCCTTTACAAAAGAAAGGCCTGACACCCCAAGACTATATTTTTCCATTTTGGGGGACATGTGAATAACATACAGTTTTGCTCCAGATGGAAATTATTTTGGTGTAAGGAATCTCCAAGGAAACCCTTCTCTTTTCCTCTCTTCTAAATGGCTGCCTGTTGTCCGACTATTGGCTTAGAGATTCCTAAAATCTTCTCCTTCCAGCAGAGTCTTCGCCTCTGGGTTAAAAGTAGATTGTGGGGCGCCTGGGTGGCTCAGTGGGTTAAGCCGCTGCCTTCGGCTCATGTCATGATCTCAGGATCCTGGGATCGAGTCCCACATGGGGATCTCTGCTCAGCAGGGAGCCTGCTTCCTCCTCTCTCTCTCTGCCTGCCTATCTGTCTACTGTGAACTCTCTGTCAAATAAATAAATAAATAAAATCTTTAAAAAAAAAAAAAAGAATGAGAAATTATTTGTACCTATTCATTAAAAAAAAAAAAAAGTAGATTGGGGAGTTCAACTCAGACCACCTGAGTTCAAATCTTGGTTCTACCACGTACCAGCTGTGTGGGCCTTCGCTCCATGACGTACCCTCTCTGTGGCTCAGTTTTTATTCTGATAAAAATGGTAAAAAGTCACTTTATAGAGTCTTACACAAGGACTAAAGTAATTGTCAGGTAGGACGCACTCAGGAGACAGGGTAAAGCATTTGTCGTTATTTGTGATTGTTAGGCGTAATATTTGTAATGACAACAATTAGAAAGCGAAGTTTAGTGACATGACACGAAGCCACTCTTGAGGTCCTTGCTGACTGTGCAAAATTATTTTATTATTTTAAAAAACTTCAATCTTATTATTTGAGTTCATGAACATATTGACCGGGCTTTCTTTCACTCGTCTCCAAAGGCAAGATTCAGTTCTAGAAACCCCTTTGAAGATAAAGCTTCACCCTTCTGGAAGCTTCTCCTGCCGCATGACTGCTTTGGACTTCTGGAGCTACTAGACGGTAGCTCGGTCCAAACACTTCAGACTCTGCGGACCAGATCCTACGGCTGCAGCATGACGGCAGTCACAGTCCAAAGAGCCAAACAGGCGTGACTGTTTTCAACAGAGCTTTATTTGTAACAACAGGTGGCCAGTCAGATTTTGTCCCCGGACTCTGGTTTGCCCACCACTGTTATTAGAAGATGGGGCAGAAGAGTGGATGATTGTTTTGGGTGGGATTAGACCTTGACCATCATGAGAATTATGTTTGGGGCTACAGTAGGGCTGGAGGGAGTATGATAAAAACCCAGAGTCCCCAAGACATGCCTCAAATCCACACGCCACTGGATCAGCAGAGCAGAGGGAGTGGGAGGTAGCAGCCGTGCCTCACTAGCAGGTCCTCCATGGGATGGATCCTTCTAGAAGCAAGATTTGGTTCTCTTCCCTGGGCCACAAACACCAGCCAACCTGGGAATCGCTGGTCCCAAGGCCAGATGTGGCATCGGGATCCGTAGCTCCCACCCGCATTCCCTTTCTTGTTCTCAGAGCGTCTGAAGACTGAATTATCTCCTTTTCGTTTTTTATGTCCTCTTTGAAGAGGACCGCGCTCATGACTTCTCTCCTCCTCCTTCCTTTGCCCTGATCCTTGATGACGGTGCTCGTCAAGCTCGACTACACATCCGTGCCACCCGGGGAGCTGCTGAACCTTCAGATTCTAGGTCCGCCCTGTGGGGCCTAAGTCACCCGATAGAAAGACAGGCTGCAGCCAGAACTCCAGGAGAAATGGGCCTGGCCTCGAGAGGCAGGACTTGGAAAACATCCTTCCTTGTGCTGGTCGGACACAACGCAGGGTTGCCGCCTACGGAGGGAGTGGTGTGCACACTTACAAGTGTACATAGAGTGACGGGATGGAGCCCCCAAAGGGACGCTGTGTACCCGCCCGCATGCCGGGCACTGGGAGAGTAGAGTGTGAGAGCTGCCTGTTGGGCTCTTCTCTGGGAACTTCCTGCCCATGTCTGGGGTGGGGTGGGGGGGTGGGTCATGGGTCATTCTAGTCTTGCTGCAGGATCTGCCCCTCCCCCCACAACCAGCCGGTTCAGAGACCCTAACTGGGCGAATCAGGTATCCTATAATGACTTCCGCGTGGCAAGAGGAGAGACACAGAGACAATGAAGTCTCTGGATCTCATGGAAAGATCCGCGCACTCTCGCTGCCAAGGCCCCCACAGCCAGCCCGGTCCCCTTCCTTCCTGAGTCCCCAGCAGTCAGCTCTTCTTTGAATTCTATAAATACCCCCAAATCCTTCCAATGAGTTGTTTTCCTTGTTTTTTTTTTTTTAAAGTGGTATGAAAGAAGGATGGGGACCAAAATTCGATTCAGAAATGAGGCTAGAGAAGCCCGCTTTACGCCCCTCGTACAGAGGCAGCTCTGAGACGTCCAGCAGGCCACAGAGCTGTTACACGGTCAGTGTCCATCACAGACCAAAAAACCCGATCGCTCGCAAGCTCAGCTCTTCTCAGCACCAAGGCTGGACAGGAAATGTCTCCCAGGGGCCTTGGGGAACGAACGACATCTTTGCGATGCTCTTCCAGGGGACACCGTGGGTCTCACGGGCTGTTTCTCATAAAGACCCTCCACGCAGACTGATGAGAGACATTACTCTCAGGCTCCATCATGCGAAACCAGTACCGGGGCAGCGGGGAGCAACACACGGTCTGGGGCCCTGGATCCAGGAACTGATTCAAGTAGGCGGGAAGGCAGCAGATGGCACACTCTGCAAGCACGCCCCCTGCGAGCACATCTGCAGACCAGGCAGCAGGGAGCCCAGGTGACCCTCCTCCCAGCCCAGTAGGGCACCCCTCCCGCCAGGAAACCGACCTTCATTAATGACAGGGCCTGGCAGGATGGGCTTCCACTTGGGGAATATCCATGTTCCTGGGCTCAGTGGTCCAGGGTCAAGAGCATGGGTCTTGGGACCGGCCTACTCTGGTCTGAGCCTCCCCTCCCAGGGAGCTCCTGTGCAGAAGCCAAGCGCCCAGCCCCACCTGATCAATGCTTGTTTTCACAAGCAGCTGGAGCCAACCAGAGCCTCCCCGAGCTCAGTCTACAGCTGCCTGGCCAGATGGTAGAGAAGAGCCTTGACAAGTTATGGATACTCCATATCATCTTAGAAGACAGACCCTGGAAACAAGAACATTGAAGAGCCCTTTAAAATGCCAAACAGAAAAAGGCAGCATGGCCTTCTGCTTCCCAGGGAGCTGCAAGGCCAGCCCAGCACCACCACCCAACTCACCACTCTCCCAGACTCCGTGTCTTGGCGGCTCCCTTCCGCCTTCAGAAATGACCCTGGCCTTCACAGGCTGGCCCGTCTCCACCCACAGATCCTCTCCATTCCCAGCCCTTGACGTGAACCGTACATCTTGGCTTTTCCTATGTGACCCATGGACTGGCCTAGACAGTGTCCTCTCCACTCATGCCTTTCCGGGAGCCTCAGCATGTGAACTTTTTGAATGGGTAACACTGCAGACGTAATCCGTTAAGACAAGATGCGACTATACTAGAGCAGAACGGTCTGCTAATCCGAGACCTAGCTCTTACAAGAAGTGGAGCGGAGACCCACGGCACAGACACACGAAGGAAAGATGCCGTTCGAAGATGGAGGGAGAGGCAGGGATTGGAGTGACGCTGCTCTAAGGCAACGGGGACCACGGGTTACCGGCACCACCAGAAGCCAAGAGAAAGACGTGGAATAGATTCTCCCTGAGACCCTTCAGAGGGAGAAGCACCTTTGCCATTCGAGTGGCATCTTGAATTTGGACTTCCGGCCTCCAGAACTGTGACAGTCTACATTTCTGTTGCTCGAACCACTCGGTTGTTACAGCAGCCCCAGGAGGCTAATACAAGGTAGTTCCGTTATAACCAACACAGGCGTGATGCCACCAGTGAAACAAGGCGTCCTGACGTCGACCCACCCAGCATCCCCTCCTCTTAGAGGATATTTGAGAGTTTCACGATCTCGGTCAAGGAAGCCTCAACTCTCTGTCAGTGCCTGGACACTCCCCTCTCCCTACTGGGCTTGTAGACTTAATTCCCAATGGCATGTCACCCAGTGGCTGGAGGGCCACACTGACCCATGACCTTTGTGCATTGACGCTTAGGGCCAGTCGTTAGGGGGATGACGTCAGGGGTACCAGCAACCATACCCCACACTACACAGAAAAGGAAAGAGAGAGCCCCCGCCCTTTCCTTCTAAGCCCTGGACACTGAATCTGTGCTCTGTGCCTTGGTCGTGCCAATCAAGTATTGCTTTATCCTGCGGGTCCTGAGTGTAACACGCGATCTGGAAAAAAAGGAAGGCGACCGACCGACTGCACGCCAAAGGGTGAGTTTGGTTCCCAAATTCCTGCCGTCCCAAACAGGAGCTGTCTAATCATCATGGAGACTCAGACGGCGTGGGGAGATGTGCTAAGACACGGGGAAGGAGGAAACCCGCTCTGTCTACTTTGCGGCTTGTCCGTTACACTCCCAGGTATGATCAACGGTGCTCAACTGGGAGTATTTTGTCCTTAAGTCACAGATACTCACGAGGGTGAAGAGTGCTCACCTAAACACACATTTTCTTCCTTTCCTTGTTTCCCCAGTAAATCAACCCCAGCTGCCCAGCACCCAAAACAGAAAGTCAGGATCTGTCAGAAACAGGTCCATTCAAACCCCACAAAACCACGCCACAGGTAGTGAGGAGCACATCTGGCAGAGCAAACCAAGGTCTGGATCCTCTGGCCCCAGGGAATGTGCCGAAGCTTAGCTTGCTGCAGGTGCAGATTTCAGGGAAGCCTATGGGCCCAGGTTTCATGTAGCTGTCCTTGGGGGACAGACAAGACGCATGCACTCGGCACCAAGTCACCGACACCCCCCCCCGGCTGGCCTGGGTGCCCCTGCGAATGGCATGTGCCCCACTGGCCCTCGGAGGTCAGGTCCCCAGCAGCCCAGCACCCACCTGAATCAATAGCATCAATGTCTTACTTTTTCTGGAGCGGGAGAAGAACCTGATGCCCCCGGGGGAGGTAGACGGGTTGGAGTTGGGAGAAGAATCCTTGGACGAGGAGCGGAAGATCCCGCTGAAGCTCATGCGGCGGGGGGAGCGGGGTGGGGACTCCTGATAGGAGAACGGGAACACGGTTTTGGGAGAGCCAGGGCTGGTCTTGGGTCTCACGGGAGCGGACACGGGGCTGGAGGGCCGGTGTTGGGGGCCTCTGGAGAAGAACCCTTTAGAGGGGCTGCCCGAGCTGCAGGGGCTGTCCACCTGGGGAGAGACAGACAGACAGACGGGTCATTCCGAGCACAGGCACTCAGCCCTCAGCCCTGCACTGAGTCGGTCCCTCCCGTGCCTGCCCCTCTGGACGTTCTCTGTCACGAGGCTGCTCCTCCGTGGCCCCAGCCCCAGAAACAGCCCTGAGCTCTTGTGCAAACACAGGGGGCCACCCCATGGTCTGGAGGAAAGCACGGGACCCAAGGGGGCTCGTCCGCGCCACCCGGAGGCCCACTGACTGCGCCCCAGCTCTCCGGAGGAAGTTCCTGGGACGGGAAAGGCGGCAGGAAAGGCTGGAGGCCTGGGTTTCCCCTTCATCCCATCTGGGGGTCTGTCCTCCGGCCTTTACTTCTCGAATCCTGACACTCTGACACTATCCCTCTCGAGGTCTGACCACACCGACGCGATGTTCTCTTGGCCCTCGTCGGAGGAGGAAACAGGCATCTCTACGACCTGAACCGTGGTGAGCCCAGGGCTCGGGTCCGACGTGACCTGGCGCTGGAAGCATGGATGTCCCCTCCGAGCTGCTGTGGCACGGGACGACGGGGGTTGCGGACAGAGCTCAGGAAGCAAGTGAACAAGGCCGAATACCTCGGGGGCGCACTCCATGGGTGACTTGACCTTGACGGTCTGGGAAATGTCCGGACTCTTCCTGTAACTTCAAGCCCAAGCGTACAGCTCACAGACTTGGAGGCACATCAGGTGTGTCCTGCTGGGGGGCGCAGGGACTGGTACTTGCAGCCCGAGGGGAAGGGTCTGATCCCAGCTCACCCCTCACTGGGCCCTCCTGACTCACTTAGGCTCTCTCTGTGCCTGTTTCCTCATCTGTTAAGACCAGGTGTCATGCCCACCCCTGATGCACAGGAACCAGCTCTGCATGTTCTGCTCCTGCCGTGGCTTCGGCAAACTTGCAACACAGGAGCCGGAAGGACCTCAGGGCCCTCCTGGTCCCACAGCAGGAAAGAACAGCAGCTTGTCCACACGGCTCCTGGGGCACACAGGCCAGGGAAGCAGCCAGCACAGAGACCCTGGGAGGCCACTCGGCCGGTGGCCACAGATGTATGAAGGCAGGTGAGCCCATGTGACCAAAGGCAACCTCTGTGCAGCTCTGGCCGCTCTGTCCACACGGGGCCAGTGGGGGGCCCAGGGCCCCTGTGAGCTCTCCCACCACCAGAGGGAACCCCGAACTGGGCTTGCGGCTCCTTCCAGAGGCTGTGCCCTTGTGCGGACCCCTTCGGTGACCCTTAATCACAAGTCACTTCTCCCTGCAACTCTTCACCCTATGCCCGAGGGCCCGTGTGGCCATGTGGGGGGAGCACCGGCTGGCTCCCAATCCCTTGGGCAGGTGAGTTTCCAAGCCAGAGGACGGGCACAACAGATGCATCACGCAAGCACCTCTCCTCCTAGAGAGGCCAAGTTTTTCTTTGTCCATTTAATACAGAAAACATCTAACCCTCCAACCCTGTCATTAGCGCTCTGGGTCTTGCTACTCTCTCCCTCCCCAAGGGACTCAGGCTTTCTGGAGTTTTTCTGAACCCCAAGGAGAAGCTCTCCAGGTAACAGATGTGGCTGTCGACACGGGGGGTGGGGGCAGGGGGAGGAAGAGCACACAGGGTGGGAAACGACCCTGCAGTGCACAAGCAAGGAGTGTGGACACAGGGACCGGAGGTGGAAGCCGGCCCAGCATCCGGCAGCCTGGACGAGTGACTTAAGCTTCAGGGTCCTCCTCCGTCCAGCGGGGACACTAGGTCGACTCACTGGGTCTGTGCTTAAGGAGACCGCCGACAGGGAAGCCCCGGCACAATTTCTGGACACGGTAAGTCTATGCGTATTTGATCCATACGCCTTGTCATGAATTAGGAACGAACAGTTGCTTGATATGCGCGGAATGTTAGGGAGGCCGGGCTGAATCATGGAAGGACGCCTCATGCGGCCTAAGAACCTCACTCTTCTCTGAGGCTTTTTAGCCAGGGAGTGGCACAGTCAGATTTGCTCGGGGCGGACCATCTGCTAGCCTCTCCCCGTCACTTGCCAAGCACCACTAGCCAGAAGCCAGGAGAAGGGGCCAGTGGGACGCAGGGTGAAGGTCACAAAGCTGGTAAGTGGTGACATGGGACTTCGAGGCCCGTGGCCTTAATCTTTACACCGTATCGGTCCCGAGAGCGGCAGAAACAGCCGAGAGGCGGAGCAGCCTGGTAGGCGTGCAGTGACGTCAAGGTCAAGTCTGAGGGCAGAGGCCGGAGTCCCGTTCAGGCGCTACTTGCAAGGCTAACCGCACAGCGGAGCCCCGTGTTTGCTCCGCTCCGCACCGTGCTGGGAGCTCCGCAGGGAGAAGGCAGAACCACCGAGCCGGTGCTGGCCTCGGGGTCGGGCGCGGGGGGACAAGACGGGGATGGCAGGCAAGGCGTGGCCCATGAAGAAAGGGTGAAACACTGTCCCACGGAGGTCGGGGGTGGAGTCAGAGAAAACCCGAAAGCTGATGGGCTTTGGACAGGCTGATGGGTGGAGGGCACCCAGGGCCTGAGAAGGAGGAGACAGAATGGGAAGGGCAAACAGCCATTTTCTTGGGCCGCCAGGGATGGGTGGCGCCAAACACCACCGGGGAGCCTGCCATGGGGGGAGGCGGCTCTGCGTGCCAGCCTGAACCTCGTTTGATAAACCAGGGGGAGGCCTAGGGTTCTCCTGCCTGGGATTCCACTCTGTACTGAGAATTCCAGGCCAATGAGTCAGGCACTGAGGAGGAACCCAGAGAAAGTAGACCTTTCCCCAAAAAAGGCCAGATAATGGGAGACATGGCCAGCTCCGCCTTCTCCCATGGGGGCGGACCGTGAGAGCCTAATCGTGCTCCTGGGCAGTGGGAGCCAGCACGCCCCCGTCTGCTCCGCTCACTGGGTGGGGGTGATGCAGATCCGGGCATCAATGGAAGGTGCCAGGGACGGGGCCTCAGCTTGTGCCTATAGCAAGCTGCTGTCCAACGGAACTTCGGTAAATGTCACTGGATGAGTCCCTGTGTCTGGATGAACAAAAGGGCCCAGAGACCCCCCAGGTGTGTGCTGCTGGGCAGGAGCAAACGCGGGGCAGGCAGTCAGGCCGTCTGCCAGGAGGGCCGCTGAGGCAAAGGCCAGGATGCCTGGTGCTCAGAACGCCCTCCCCACTGGCCCAGATGCCACGCCATGCTGGCAGACCCAGAGTGACGCCCGTCGTGTGGAAAGATCTAGAAATCCTGGCATTGAGCTTCCCCGAGGGGCTGGCCTGGGAACCACAGGCTTCAGCTGTGTGGAGTCAAGGGGACCAGAAGCGCCTCACAGACGCACAGTGTGTGACAAAGAGCTGCCGTCTCGAGGGGGAAAGACAGCACAGACGGGGTAAAGTGAGGGGCCTGGGGGACCGCATGGACAGACATTATGGCACGCCAGGTAGGTGTCCTGCAGGCATCAGCAGCACCTGTGAAGGGGTGCTTCTGTCTCCCTTCGTATGGGCTCCTGGGACCCAGAGGGGCCGCCAAGCACCCGCCTGTTCCCACACATCTGTGCCCGCGGAGCCTAGCGGCACCTCCCACCCTCTTGGCCGCCCGCATCACGTCTGCAGAAAGGACTGGCTGCCCGAGAATCTAACCCACGTTCCCCTTCACAGGGGTGTTGACACCGTGATCTGGGTTGCGAAGAGGAAGGATGGAATTTGGCAGGGGAGGAGCGCGGCCCTTCCGAGGCGGTCTGGAGAGTCTTCTTGGTAGTGGCCAAACTCTGCCTCTCAAAAAGGCCGGCTTTCCATCTATATAATTCCAGGTCGCTAGAGTCTCACGGGGATTCACTGGAGAACCGCCAAGGTTCAAGGGTCAGGAGGAGGGAGGGGGATGGGGCAGAGGTGCGTGTGGGGAAGCCAAGGGAAGGCCACGGGCAACAGGTCAGTGGGAATCCCAAGCGTCCGCGCCCTGTCCACTCGCAGCCAGTGGCCTGTCTCTAGTTATGTCGGGGAGAAGCGCCTTCCCAGCTGACTGGGCACGGAGGTCCCTCCATCTCCTGCACCACCGCCCAGACCCTCTGGAACAATTCACTGCCTTCTTGGGAGGTCACGCCCTCGTCTCCTGCGAGGCCACAGGCACGGGAGGCCCGTGTCCCACACGTCATCATCACCAGTGTCCCGCAGCATTCAGAGGATACAGTAAACCCTCCAAGGTCCCTCTCCGCTCTGCAGTCACGCATTTGTGACAGTGATTTGGCTCTGGAACCCTCTGGGAGCCCCCAAAATGGGGGCTGGTGGGGCTGGATGAGGCCCCAGTCCTCACCGTGGGTCTTTACTGCATGCCCAGTCCTGCCTTAGGTTTCACTTGAAGGAGGGCATCTCAGAGTCAAACCCTTGGACGCGGCCAGCCCGAGGGGACAAAGAGGTCGGCCTGCAGCCTCAGACTGGCCTGCTGGGCGGGGAGGTCTGCTTCTCCTTCCTGAGAGCATCCTCTGAGTGCCGTCTTGGGCTGGGCCACAGTGACTGCTCATCGGGCCGCCTGCTCACTCAGGACGGGGAGCTGGGAACAGTGGAAACCCAGACGGGGAGCTGGGAACAGTGGAAACCCACACGCCTGACCCAGTACGTTGCCTTCATTGTGGGCAATTCGAATGCTTAGGGAACAGGCTAGCTTCCCCAGCACAGGCACTCTCGCCGCCACCCCAGGCTGCCAGTACCCAGAGCTGAAGCATCGTGGGGTTCTGAATCTCCACTCAGACAAGGCTCATGGCAGCCCGGGGGCCGGCCCCTCGCCACACCACCTCTCACTGGGCCGTGGGTAATGGGGCCAGGAAGGACTTGCCACCCAGCTCTCTGGGTGCCCCCTCGGTCCTGACTGCAGGCTGCCTTGACCTCCCCTTTCTCGCCAGGTCCAACAAGCCTCATGGGATACACACTCCTTCTTGGCTGCCTGACCCTGGATGGCCACCAGCCTTGTTGAGCTGCTGACTGGCCGGTGGGGGAGGAGGCAATGAGCTACAGAGAGGCAAGGAAAAGTGGTGTGGACACCGAAGGGAAGGAAGGCCTAGAACAGGACGGGTGTGGGGTGTGGCAGGCGGAAGGGATTCCTGCCCAAGATGGGACAAGCCAAAGCCTTGGACTGTCTCCAAATTGCCCATTTACTGATCCTTTTAGCCTCTTCTCTTGGCTTATTGTTGATTTTCCATGTTTCCTCTGCCTTCTTTGGGGAGTCTGAGGGGGCCGTGGCTGAACCCAGACAGAGAAGAAGAGAAAGGAGCAAAGCCCGGCAGGCTCTCAAATTAGACAGCTGGCAGGTGGGAGGAGCATGGCCGCATGAGGTGGGTGCACTACTGGTAAGCAGGTGCAGTGCAAGTAGGAGCACAGGTGGATGAGCAGGTAGGAGCACAGGTGGATGAGCAGTGGGAGCACAGGTGCATGGGCAGGTGGGAGCACAGGTAGATGTACAGGTGAGAGCACAGGTGGCTGAGCAGGTAGACATTTTTCCTGGGCTCTCACTGAGGGAGTCTTGCCTCAGTGGCACCTCAGATGAGCCATGAGAAGCTGTGAGAAATGTGGCCTCACCTTACGAGAAGAATGCTTTTCTGAGCTCTCCAGGTCTCCATCCAGGAGCGGCATGGCAAAGGAACTCAGGTCCTAGAAAGGAAAGAGAGCATATGGTCAACAGGATGGCCCTCAGGTGTCCATCCAGCCTTGCCCGGGGGCAGCACTGGCTCTATGCACGCACCATGTCCCCTTCCTGAGTCCTCCGAGCACCGACCACCACGGAGGGGTGTGGATGCAAAGGGAGTAAAACAAGGGGTGACAACATGTTAGCTTCTTCAAAGAACCTGAGCATGCATCCCTTCTAGAACATGAGGCTACACTGCGCCCCCCATCACCGAGGGAGGAGCAAGGGGAAGAGGTCGGGACTGGAGGCAGGAAGGAAAGCGCCCCAGGAGGAAAGCAGGAGTGGACAGCAAAGGCTTCTCGGCGCCTTGGGAATGGCTCATGGACAGGCCCCCATCTCAGGACACAGAACGTGGGGCCTCAAGGAAGCAGTCCAGGATGCGCGTCTTCCCGGGAGAGATGACAGGGCCTCGTGGGGAGGAGCTCGGGGCTGGTGGCTGGGCTGGAGTGGTCAGTGAAGTCGGGTGACACCATGGCCAAGAGGAGTGGTGTGTGTCCAACTTGGGTCACTTCCCCCGTCCCTCTGCTCCTCCTCCCCCGGTCTCACCTGGTGACCTCCTGCACAGCCTGGAAAGAAGCTGCGTGTAGGAGAACTTGCCTGAGTTCTTAACCTTTCTTTTTTTCCCTTTTCATTGTGGTAAAATGCACGTAACATAAAGCTTTCCATCTTAACCATGTTAAGCGCACAGCTTAATAGTGGTAAGCATGTTCCCACCATGCCATCATCACCACCATCTGCCTCCAGAATGTTCTCATCTTGCAAAACAGAAATTCTGTCACCATGAGACAACTCCCCATCCCCTTCGCCCAGAGCCCGGCAATCACCATCCTGCTTTCTGTCTCTATGAACATGACAAGGCGCTGCCTCAATTACATGGAATCATGCACTATTTGGCTTTTTTTTTTTTTTTTTAAGATTTTATTTATTTGACAGACAGAGATCACAAGTAGGCAGAGAGGCAGGCGGGGGCGGGTGGTGCGGGAAGCAGGTTCCCCACTGAGCAGAGACCCCAATGTGGGGCTCGATCCTAGAACCCTGAAATCATGACTTGAGCCGAAGGCAGAGGCTTTAACCCACTGAGCCACCCAGGCACCCCTGGCTTTTTTTGTGACTGGAATATTCATTCTACTTAAGCACAATGTCTTCAGAGTTCCTCTGTGACGTAGCCTGGGTCAGAGTTTCCTTCCTTTTGGTTCCATTGTAGCGATGCACCACATCTTGTCTACTCATTCAACCACCAGTGGACACTTGGGTCCCTTCGACCTCTTAGCCCTGGTGAGCTGCTGTGAACATAGGTGTTGAAGTATGTCTCCCCCATAACCGCCCAAAGTCATAGATTGAAGTTGTAACTCCCAGATCCTCAGAATGTGACTGTCTTTGGAGATAGGGTCTCCACTGAGTTAAAATGAGGTCATATGGGTGGGCCCTGATGCAGTGTGGCTACTGTCCTTGAGGAAGAGATTATTAGGACACCAACACAGAAGGAAGACCATATAAAGACACAGACAGAAGATAGCCATCTACAAGTCAGAAAGAGGCCTCAGAAGACACCAACCCTTCCAACTCCTTGATTTCGGACTTCGAGCCCCCAGAATGGTGAGGACAGAAAGTCACCCAGCTCTGTGCTACTCTGTCATAGCAGCTCTAGCAAATGAATTCGTATACATATATTTCGTTGAGATCCTGCTTTCAATTCTTTGGGTAAACACCCCAAAGCGGAATTTCTGGATCCCATGGGAATCCTATTTTTAATATTCTTGAGGAACCGCCAGCCCGTTCTCCACAGCAGAGGCCCTGCTTCGCATTCCCACCAACAGGGCACAAGGTTCCAACGTCTCCACATGCTCACCAATGCTTGCTACTTTCTGGGTCTGGTTTTGTTTCTATAGGAGCCATCTTGAAGCGTGTCGGCTGGTACCTCATCATGGTTTGGATCCTCTGATGGGATCTTTCATATGGGACCTCTTTTCAGGAGCTTCTGGCCATTGGTGCAGCTTTTTCGGAAAAATATCTGTTCAAGAAGCCCTTTGACCATTTTTTAACCCAGGCGGCTTGTCATTGAGTTGGTAGGAGTTCTTTCTGTATTTTGGACACTAACCTTCTATCAGATACATGATTTGCAAATATTTTCTCCCTTTCTGGAGGTTGTCTTTCACTCTGTGGATTGTGTCCTTTGGGGGCACAGTTCTTAATTTTGAGGTGGTCCCATTGATCTATTTTTACTTTGTTGCATCTGCTTTTGGTGTCATAATCAAGACTTCAGGGCCAAATCCAATGTCATGAGCTCTTCCCCTCTGTCGTCTTCCAAGCCTATTTTAGTTTCAGCTCTCATGTTTAGGTCTGTGATCTGTGCTCAGCTAGTTTTCCTGTATGGTATAAGGTGTAGGTCCAACCTCACTCTTCTCCAGGTCCATAATGTCCCCAACACCATGCGCTGGAAAGACTGTCTTTCTCCCACTGAATGATTTTGGCACTCTACTCACAAATCATTTGGCCACATATGTGATGGTTTCTTGGGGGGTTTCTATTCTATTCCATTGGTCTCTATGTCTGTCTTCCTGCCAGCACCACACTGTTTTAATTACTATGAACTTGTAATAGGTTTTGATATCAGGAACTATGAAATATCTTACTTTGTTCTTTTTTATTATTATTATTTTCAAAAATTGTTTTGGCTACTCAGGGTTCCTTGAGTATTTCCATACAAATCCACTTAGGATAGATTTTTTTTTCCCCCATTTCTTCCCCAGAAGGCGCCAGCTCTCGGGCTTGTTCTCCAAGACTTTCAGCCTTGCCCCTTTCAGGCCATCTCAAACCTCTGCTCCAAGAGCGAACCCTGAAGTAGTGGGCCTTATAGTACATGGGCCCCTCCCCTCATGCCCCGGGGAACTTGGCAATGGCTTCCACACCTGTTCCAAGGGAACACACTGGGGACTCGGGTCCCACCACAGAGGCGAGCCGGTTAGCCTACAGTGCAGTACGGGCGTCCCCACCATTCAGCTGGCAGCCCAGGGGGACGGCCCCCAGCTTCCCAGGGGACCGCTGGGAGGAGCCACGGTCAAGAGCTCTGGGCCAGGCCTCACAGCCTCCAGTGCAGGCCCCGTGGATCTGCCAACCTCTGCAGCCTTGTTTCTGATGTGTTCCACACCCCGGCACGTTTCCGCAAGCGCGGATGGACTGCTGCGGCTCTTCCGCGCCCGGCTGCGCGTCTGTGGACACTCTGCTGGGAAGGCCATCTCGGCCCCTTGCACACCTCAGTTCAAGGCCGCCCTCCGGCAACTGTCCATCCCGGGAGAACAGACCCTGCTTTGCGAGAGTCCCTCCTGCACAGGGCCAGCCTCCGGCACAGAGCCTGGCCCAGGGCCGAGCGGGGACGGCCAGCTCTGGTCCCCGCTCTCCGCCTGCCCTAAGCTCGCGGCCGCCTCTGGGCTTCACAGCTCTTCCTAACCTTCACCCCCAACCGCCAGTCCTGGGTCGCACGGGGTGAACTTCTACAGACCATGCAAGGCCCAGTCCCCGTATTATCTCCAGCGCCGACCCGCCTTCAGGCAGAACAAATTCTTCTCTTCTCTGTGTTCCCACCACTGAAGACAAGCCCTGATGACAGGACTTCTCAGGGCACACGGTGCTCCTTCATCAGTCTGCTTCTCCGGCTAGACTTCCAGCTCATCGGGGGCAAGGGCGGGCCGTTTGCGTGGCTCTTCCCTGTCCGCATCTGCGGGACGCGCGGTGGGCACCCAGGGTTTGAACCCGCACCCCCTACCCCGCGGTGGCCAGAGGCGGGGCAGCGCCGTCTGAGCCGACGGCCCGGCAGCGAGCAGGCCCGGCAGCGAGCAGGCCCTGCGCGGTTCAGCTCCTTGGGAAGGAGGACGGGCCAGGTGTGGGTGCTTATCTCCCATTTTAATGAGTACATTCCTCTCCGGTTTCAAATAATCATTACCCTCGAACATTCGTGCGGTACAACAGTTTCCACACACGAAAGCCTTTTCACAAATACTTATTTGTTCCTTAAAGCACCATCAGGCTCTCGCCCCGAGGCCCCCAGCAGCGAAATGACTCATGTTAGCCAGTCTTTGAAAGGGATGCTGGTCCGGCTCCCCTCACGGGCAGCCTCTGGAAGGCAGGGCTCCCACGAGGTCCCCGCCGCTATTCCTGACCCGCGTGAGCTCCTTAAAGCCGCCGGTGTCCCCCACCCCGGAGGCCCGCCTCCCCCTCAGCAGCCCCTGCCGGCCTGGGCCTGCTCGCTGGAGCATCCGCGGGCGGGAGGGGCAGGCTTTGCCGGAAGCCCCCCCCAACCCCCCCACCTCCGCCCCAGCCGCACATTCCAGGATTCTAATCTCGGCTCCCATCTCTCAGGGCTCACTGAGAAACAGCGAGAAACAGCGCGCACCTTGGAGGCCAGGTATGGGGAAATCTGGAGCTGTGGCCACAAGACTATTAGCCAGTGGAATAATCGAGACCTGGCCTCCTAGCTCAGCTGACCTTCCAGAAGGCCCAGGCTCGCAGAGCCTGTCCTGGCCATGTGATTTCTAAATATTAAACTCCCAGCAGAGCTTCGTGCTTTCCTCACAGCTTTATCTTCGTCTCACCATCCCTGAACCTCCTCTTCGGGTCTGCCAGCCAGGCAGGCCGGTCCTGGCACTGGGGGGCATTTTGCTGGGCAACGTGGAGGCACCAGGAGATGCAGGAAGAGCTGGTGGCGGCCCAGAGACTCTGGGCTTGTTGCTGGCCGCACACACTCCATTTTAGACCTTGACTCCAGGCTCTGGAAACGAGTATCAGGCTCTTTGGGGAAAAGGAATTATCAGGATGTGAGCTGCTGCTCAAGTCACCTGTCAGGAACGCAAAGGGATAAAAGAGAAAAGCCCCAAATTCGGGAAGATTCCCAAGATGTGAGCTGACCTTCAAAGCAGGCCATGTAAGCCCCCAGGCCCACCCCCTTCAGAAATTCTGGCAAAAGCCCTCATTCTAACACTGAAAAGGGGTCAGCAACAGAGCTGTCCTGATGTGCCATTACCATGCCCTTCTTCGATCTTACTTTGGTCCTCAGAACAGCCCATACAAGTAGGAAGGACAAGGGGAAAACCACAGTCTAGAGCTGAGATGCTGCGAGTCAGAGAGGCGTAGCCCCCAGCCCCGGCCGGCCCGACAGCAGCTCGCAGGCCGTGGAAGCCAGGACCAGCCCCTCCCAGCTCAGAGCCTCCCTCCGGCGGGTCCGCTCCACCGGCAGACACCGGCCGGCATCAGCGGCTGCGGCATCAGTGGCTGCGAAGACCAAGAGCTCTTCCTTGCCTAATGAGGAGCCTTGGCCCAGGGCGACCTCAGGGGAAGACAAGGACGAGTGCGGATCCGCGGGGCTCAGGGACTCACTCCCGGAGCGGCTGGTGACGGTCTCTCTCAAGCCCTTCTCTTAATGAAAAGTACTTCCCGCCGCGGTGGCCGAGAGCAGAGTCCCATCACCGGATGCCATCACTCCGCACGCTGGCGGGTCTACAGTGTGCGGAGTCTGGGGTTTTGTGGGCGGCTCCCCCACTCCCCATGGATCCCAAATGGATTTGTGGATTCCCAAAGGACAGGGGCTGTTTTACCCACGTTTGGGCCTTGAGAGAAGGTGCGAGGTAAGCGTGCCTCAGTCAGATGCAGTCTGGCCTTTCGGTATTCCTGACGCTTCGTCCTGCAAAATGCCTTTGTTGACGCAGCTGTGGGCCACCCCCCGGCAGAGGCCTGACCAAAGCACAAATACAGGACAAACAGAAAGGCTGCCAGTGTCAGGGGCCCGTGGTCTGCATCAGGGTCACGACAGAACATTCCAGCGCAATTGCCAACAGGTTGATTCCTACTGGGGAAGGAACACATGGAGGATGGTTTTCATTCTCCGCTCCCGCCAAGCAGACCTGAGTACACAGAGCCCCGCGGACATCAGGACCTGGCCTGCACTTGGAAGGACGACACGGCCGGGTCCCGCATCCCTCCGCCCGAGAGAACAGGACCTGTGCACAGGGAAGGAGCCAGGAGGCCGAGTTCCAGCCCCGGCTCTGCTGTTTACTATAGGGTGAGGGTCTCGGGAGTGTCTGAAGTCAGTTTTTCATCTGTCAGGTGAGAGGGTTTAACTAGAAGATTCCAAAGAGGCCTTTTGGCTCCCACAGTCTTGGGTCTTGGTTTTCATCACTGAACTGAACATCATCCCAGGATCCTGAGAGCACTTTCGAGAAGTAGCGCTGGACTGAGACTAAAATGCGCTTCTTACCTCATATGATGACTCAGAAAAATAATTTTCTTCTCCTCTCCGACTACTAAATAATCTCCCTGGCTTTCGAAGCTCAGGGTTTGGGGGCAGAGTCTGCGGGAACATGGGCTGCCCCCATGGAGGGCTGGGTGCACGTCCTGTGCTCCGCCGGAACCTCAGAGGTGAGGGGACCCAGCCACACGTTTATCTTGATGTGTCCCTTAATCTGCTTCCAGGTGCTAACCTTCTGGTTACTCAGTTGGGTACTAAGGCCCCCCGTCATGCCCCTGCGTCATCAGCACAAATGCCAGGTGGGGTCCTCCCGGATGCTTGGCACGATTCCAGGAAAGCCGGGAGTAGCATCCTCAGAATAAGAGTGTCCAGTCACTCGGGTCCCACAGAGGTCGCCCCTGCCCAGCCCGTCCGCCCAGCTCTCCGAGTCCCCATCACGCCACAGGACGGCTGCTCACGTGGGCTAGCCTTCTCCGTGACTGATCCGTAGGCCTGTGGCTTGAAGTTCACCTCTCGCGGTGAGGGCCCTGGCAGGCCCCTCAGGTGGGAGGCCTGTGTGAGGCGTCTCCAGATGGACGAGGTTTGCGCAATCCCTCAAAACCGCCCAACGCGCAGTTCGTGGTACCGAGGTGGGGGGTGGTGACCAGAGCCATGGTCAACTGCAGACTTTGAAAAACACTCACATTATATAACTGCCCTCAGGAAAATAAGGAACAAACCCTGAGTCGCTGGAACTTGGCAACAGGGGAGGGACAGGGGCCAAATTAGGGAAAGCCTAAACTTAACTCTCGGAGAAGTTCCAGAATTCTTTATTTTCCACCGAGGACATCGTGGTTTCAGACTGCAGTCTGAGAGACTTCCTGATGTACAAAAGAAAAGAAAACCCCTATTTTTCACTCCTGCAGCTACGCTGCCTGCCCCATGCCCTCCACCTGGGGGTCCCAACTGATTGACACAGCTGGCTTGGGCTCCCCCACCGACTGCCCTCGGCCTTTGTGCCAAGGAAAGTACTTCAGCCACTGAGCTGGGCTGGACCTTCTCCAAAGAAAGAAGCCCTGGACCCCAGAAAAGGTCAAAGTACAGCAGCCTGAACCTGCCCTGGCGCCGCGGAAGTACTCGGTCCTGGCTCTCGGGAAATACTTGGTCCTGGGTGCTGATGTTATACTTGGTCCTTGCACTCCAAGAAGTACTCGGTCCTGGTACTGAGAAAGAACTCTGTCCTAGCACTCCAGGAAGTACTCGGACCTGGTGCTCCAGGAAGTACTTGGTCCTGGTGCTGAGGTTGTACTTGGTCTTGGCACCAAGAAAGTACTCAGTCCTGGTCCCAAGAAAGTACTCGGTCCTGGTGTCCCAGGAAGTACTCAGTCCTGGCCTTGAGGAAGTCTGGGTCCAGCTGCTCTCGCCAGTTCCCACCCAGCAGCTTCTCTAGCTCCACGGCAGCAGCACGCAGTAGAGTCTCTTCTCAACAGAACCCCGAGGCTGGGGTGGCCAGGAGGCCTCCACTCCCCCTCAGCTGTCGGGTGTGGCAGATCATTTTAGCCTCCGCGAGACTCAGGGCTTCAATCTGTAAAGCAAGCCTGGACCACGGATATCCTGCAGTGTCGGGACTGTGAGGGCCAAGGCCAGGAACACGCCGGCCTCACCAGCCAAGGCTGGAGAGGATACAGGATGTCACCAGGACACGGCGCCGAGTCCTGGGTCAACTGTCCACCTCGGAAGCCCCGGTGGTCTGTCAGGCCGACTCAACCTAGGTCTGAAATCCAGTCGAAATGTTCTGTAAAGACACTAGCTGCTGGGATGCCTGGGGGCTCAGTCGGTTAAGCCTCTGCCTTCGGCTCTAGTCATGTGAGCCCCGTGTTGGACTCCCTGAGCAGCGGGCAGCCTGCTTCTCTCTCCCCCCAGGCCCCACTCCTGCGCTCTCTCAAATAAATAAATAAATACAATCTTTTAAAAGAAAACGAAAAACAAAGACCCTAGGCTGCTCCTCCTTATAATTAGAGAGCAGCCTTTACCCTGTCCCCTTGCCAAAGGACAGGTTGACCGAGGACTTGGTGAGCACTTGTGAAGAGGGATGCCCAAGGGCCAGCTGCTCTGCTTGCCTCTTGTGAAAAGGTAGCTGGGCCTGGCCCCGCCTTGTAGGCAGCTTGACCGGAGCTCAATGGAAACTCGGACGGTCCCCACGGGCTGAGGTCGCTGTACAGAGGGGATGGTGCCTTGTCCACAGCCTCCAGGGACTGGGGCTCTGGAAGGCCTGAGGGCCCCCAGTCCGCATGCGCCGGGTCTCCCCACCCCGCTCCTCGCTCAGGCCCCTGGGGTAACCCCTTAAAGGCACGTGCCCCAGACCAGGCTGAGTCCAGCCGCTGTGAACCACTGAGGATTAGGAACCAGAATCAACCCCGTTTCTTGTCTTCTCCCAACCCAGTTCCTCCCCGAGGAGAGGAGCAGGGTCAGCGCTGGAGAGGCTCTTGGGCGCCCCTGGGAAGGAGGGTGGGCGCAATCACTCGGAGGGGGCCTCTGTCCCCTCAGCTGGGCCTTTGCCCACAGCCACAAGAAGTCCCCGAGGGAAGGACCTGGAGGAGGGGACACAGACAGGTAGGGAAGGCTGCTGTCCCAGCGGAACTGAGCGACGAAGCAGGAGCCGGCCCCTGCAGGCCTGTTTCTCCTGTCCTGGAAGAACCTTGGCCACACATAAGGGAGAGTGGCAGATGTAGGACAGGCCCACGGTTGCGTGACAGCCTCGTCTCCTCACGCCGCAGCGGTGAGGGGAAAGCAGCCGCCCCTCTGTCACCGGCTGGGTGACGCATGGGTTTCCGCCGGGCACCTGCTCACGCTGTTTTACGTCCGAGAGCCCTTCTCCCTCCGACACCAGCAGCCGGCTCACAGCAAGGACCTTGCCTTCCCCTGAGCGACTCGTTCCTCCCCCGTGCCAGGCTCGCGGCTGGACTCAGACGAGAGTCTGTCCTTCCGTGAAACAAAACCAATGCTGGGGAAGGTGCTAACGAGGAGCCAGAGCCGGACGGTGGCCCGGTGTGTGCACTCACCGAGATCTGAGGACAGGGAATGGCCCGCCCAGGGCTCTCTGGGATGGCTCAAGCCTTCGGAAGGCAAGGACAGACTGAACAGACGCGCCATCTGTGGGAGGAGGGACAGCCCTTCATCTCTAGGGCTGTTTTCAGCTTTGACATTTCACTATTTTGCTAAGACAAATCTTAAGATAGAGCTTGAAAAGACCAAGGCTGGGTTTCTGGACAGGGTTTATTTACTTGCAAATGAAACACCAAACCACTAAACCAAGACTGTGGGAGCCTTAGGTGGGCCACATACTGCTGCCTGGCTGGGTGACTCTGGCCGTGGGGGCTCCCCTGCTTTAATGTCCCCTTCACGAGGAAAAACACCAGCCACGAGGGAAAGCCGTGGGGTTGCTGGGTCCATCCCACAGATCCAAATGGCCCTGTGTCAGCCCCGAGCCCCCCACCCGCCCCCACCCTGCAGGCAGTGCTGGCCCCACAGGGAAAAGCAGACCGTTTGGGTCTACGCTTGCAGGCAAACTGCAGGAGGGACACCGCAAATTAGAGTACAACTAGGCACCCAGGGAACATTTTTATAAGGTCACGGCGCTGCTGGCCGGTTCTGAGACACACCCTCCCCTCTGCGGGAGGGTCTTGTGCAATTCTGCTTGTGCATTTCTGCTCCCAGCCACCTACCCAGTGCGGCTCTGGGGCTTGGCCCAGGAGCTGAGCTGATAGCCGCAAAGCTTTCCAGCTCACGGTTTCCAGAATAGCCAATGTCCCTATTTGTAACACCATGCATCAGAAGGTTCGTCCCACTTTCAGCAGGAAAGGAGCATTCCTCCCCCAACCCCTCTTGCCGTGCCGCCCACCTGCTCTGGGCCAGCACGTCACACGCTGAAAAGTACAAGACGTTCAGAGTAAGCAGCAAACACCAAGGACGCAGAAAGAATTCAAAGGCTTTCTGCACTACGCATGATGAAGAGAGGTGGTTTTCTTTGTTTCTTCCTGCGTGAACTGCCTGCTCCAGAAACATCTGGCCACGGTTTGCAAACGAACAGGCCAAACCCACCAATGGATCATCACGTCGATTTAGTGGATCCCACACAACCATCAAAACACTGGGAACGAGAACAAAAGAAGGATGCCTTTCATTGTTTCGCCGCATTTTTGATCCCACACACAGGCGGACGTAGGACAATGCACGTCTTACTGCGCTGTGGACAAAGGAGACTCCATAGTTGGGCCCCGCAAGCTTGGAAGCAGGTACGGGTATATTTCAGAGAGGAGCTGAGCCTTGGTCCCTCGAGATGTCATGAGAGAGGAGAAAGATAAGAACTATCTGTTTTCCTCTGTCCTGTGCTGGAGCCCTCGGACCTCTCCCTGGATTTTGTGGCCAGAAATATGCAAAGAGTAAAGAGACAGAGAGCCACCTCTCTTGACCATCATGAGAGGTGGGCAAGTCCTTCCCTGCTCCCCTTTGGTCCTGGCCCTGAGTCCCCCCTGCCACCCTCTCGTGGCCCTGAGAGCAGTGGGCAGGGCTGCTCCGAGCCACCAGGGGCAGCCTGGCTTCCGCCAACCCCAGCAGCCCTGGCCAGCCCTGGGATCTGCCCTTGGAGCAACCGCCCAGTCCTGCAGAGTGGTGTCTGTCAGCACCTGTGCCCACCTGGCCCACACCTGCTGCAGACCCCTGGATCTCCTGACACCTAAGCCTAGGGGAATAACATAGTCACAGTATATATAGGACAGTTGTAAAAGGTCTCAGAAATCTTCTGAATCTGGGGCACCTGGGGTGGCTCAGTCGTTAAGCATCTGCTTTCAGCTCAGGTCATGATCCTGGGGTCCTGGGATCAAACCCTGCATCAGGCTCCCTGCTCAGTGGGAAGCCTGCTTTTCCCTCTGCCCCTGCCCACTGCTGTGCTTGGGCGTGCTCGCGCTCTCTCTCTCTCTCTCTCTCTCTCTGTCAAATAAATAAAATAAGACAAAATAAAATAGAAATCTTCCAAACCAATCAGTCCCCTTCAGGGCCAGGTGGAGTAATGCTGTCTGGAGAGATCAGTCCGAGTGGCTCAAAGCCACACGACACAGTCACGAACCAAATCCGGGTACTGTGACTCCTAGCCAGGTTCTCTCTCGGTCACACGATGCTCTCTGTAGCTGATGTGGACTTTCTAGCTTATGTTTCTACCGCAGAAGAGGACAGCACCACGATCTTACACAGTCACAGCACAATGCGAGCCCCTCACATGGGCCTGGCTGTCCTGGGCGCACAGTAAATGTCCATCGGGGTCGGTCCGCGAGGCCATCCTCTGATACAAGTTTGGCATTTCCACATCCTTCCTCCAGCGACAAAGCTCTGGCCCTTCTTTGGAACCACCAGCTTTGTGTGAAATGTGTGATTCCCGGAATCCGCCACATCCGTGTGGTGGCGATCAGGGTGAGCAGCTGCTCCAAGAAGTTACTGGAACCACAGGACCGGTGGGTGCGCTCCCCAGAGGGGCCGCAGGTGCTGTCTGCCAGAGCCCTGAGCAGGTGTGCATGGAGACCGGTGGGCCAGGAGATGGCATCTGCCGGTGTCCCCTTCCCTCCAGGGCTGGGCCTGCCGAGGGCCATGTGAGGCTCACACCGGGCAGCTCCACATGGGAAACCAGAGTTCTCAGAAAAGCAGCCCCCTCCCACAGAGCTCGTGACCATGGAGGCTTCCAGGGACCCCATCCTGTGCCCAAGTTGCCCCCAGGGTAAACTAATGACTCTCAAAGTGGCCAAATGACTGGTTCTTTTTAAAAATTCACTTTTTGGTCCTGTTTCCTAATTTAGCTCCTAGGGTTAAAAAGGCAGCTAAATTGGGCCTATGCCCCTGCTGCTATAGGCCTGGGTACAGACTTCTGCCCTGACCCACCGCTGCCGATTGGAAACCCACTTCCCATGTCTGGCCCTCACGTCCCTTGCTTGAGGTAGGAGGTCCTAGAGGCCCTCCAAACCACCCCATTCTGTTCCAGGCCCTCCCTCTCCCCAGTCCTGTGACGAGAGGACTCCTGTCTACACGGCTGAGTCTGTGCTGACCCACCTGGCATGGGGTCTGGCTCCAGAGGCACCTGGACAAACAGCAGTGAGGCAGAGCCACCACGGGATGGGGGCAGGGGAGCAGGCATTTTCAGGGCGCACTATGCTGTCTGATACCAAAATGGTAAATACATGTCACTGTACATGTGTCCAAACCCACAGAATGGACCACACCAAGAGTGAGCCCAACGTCAACCCCAGGCTTTCGTTAGTAATAAGGTATTAACGGTCCATCCACAGATGAACGGATCCAGAAGATGTGGTATATAAATACACAATGGAATACTACGCAGCCATCAAAAACCGAAATCTTGCCATTTGCAACAACGTGGATGGAACTAGAGGGTATTACGCTGAGCTGAATAAGTCAATCCGAGAAAGAGAATCATCGTATGATCTCACTGATCCGAGGAATCTGAGAACAAGACAGAGGATCAAAGGGGAATGGAGGGAAAAATGAAACAAGATGAAACAGAGAGGGAGACAAGCCACAGAGACTCATAATCTCAGGAAACAAACTGAGGGCTGCTGGAGGGGAGGAAGGGTTGGAGGGAGGGGGTGGCCGGGGGAGGGACATTGGGGAGGGTGTGTGTTATGGAGAGCGCTGTGAATTGTAAGTGATAAATCACAGACCTGTACCCCTGAAACAAATAATATATTATATGTTAACATAATAATAAGGTATTAGTATAAGTTCATCAACTATAACAAACATACCTCAGAATGCAAGAGGTACTGGTGGGGAGGGGAGGCGGTATGTGGGAACTCTCTGGACTTTCCTGCACGGCTGTTCAGTTGTTCTGCAAATCTAGAACTGCTCTAGTAAGGCAAGAGCAACAAAAGGCTAGAGCTGGCCTCAGGGCCGATGGCCAACCAATACCTGTGCCACAGGGCTCAGCACCCACCCTGTGCCGTTACCATCCAGAGACAGAAGGGAGCCTGGGGTCTAGCTGAGTGGCCTGCCTGCAGCTCCTCTGAGAGAACCATGTATCACTCCGTTTGAAGAAGGAGCTGGGGCTTGGTCACTCCCCCCCCCCCCCAAACATCCATGGCTCTGATGCCTTCCGGAACACAGAGGAGCAGGTGCACTGCACATGCCCAGACTCAGGGTCCTGAGCAGAGGGGATCCTGTCGAAGGCTCCAGGCAGAAAAGATAAGTGAGGAGATAAGGTGACCAGTGGGGTTGGGCAGCGTGAGGGCCAGGAAGTTCTGAGAGCCCAGGTCCCCTCTTTCAGGCCAAGCCAGCCAGTGGGGACCCAGTGGTGGGGCTTGGGCCTTCATGCTCCAGATGGAAGCAGGTGCTCGCCGGAGTCACCAGGCAGCCTCAGGATGTGTGGCGTGGGAGGACAAATCCCAGCGCCAGGCTGGAGACTGAGTGGGCAGAGAGAAACTCACGGATCCCGGGCAAGTACTCAAAGCCACAAACCACAGTGCTAGCGAATCCAAACAAGAAATCTGCTAGGTTTTTCTGTTTGTTGTTGTTGTTGTTGTTGTTGTTGTTGTTTTGCTGCCAACAAACCCATTCTGTTCTGGAGGGGCTTGTTATGTAAGTAGGGGAGGGAAGAAAAATGCTGGACATGAGGCCAAAGTCACCAGAACAGCAGAAACTTCTAGATCAGCCTCTGCCACAGCAGGGAGTCAGGTACAAAACACAGGGCTTGTTTGTGGCTTTGCTTTTTCAAGGGAGGAAAAATGTCTGCTTCCAACATCCTAAGAATTGGGTTAAAAGTCATCATCTCTTAAGAGGATCTGATCACTGAGATGTCTCCTGCGTGTAGCCTGTGTCCCCAGGCCATGTATGTCTCCCTGTGGGCCAGGATAGGCCTAGGATGAAACACGTCCCTGAGCCTGTCCTCCGCATTTCTCATCTACTCCTTGCTAGAGTGGTTTGGAACCTTTATTTCTTGCTGAAGAAGCCCAGAGGATTCTGGACCAGGTCCTATGGGGATATTCCTAGAGACAGAGGACCTTGGAGCTGTCTGTCCCTTCACCAGGCCAGCCCCTCATTTTCACTTGTGGTCGCTACCAGTATGTCCTGGAAGCCTCTGGACCACACATCCCTCTACCCTTTATATCTGTGAGGCCCCAGGGACACCTCCCTCTGCACGCAAAGCACAAGTCCTCTCGCGCGCAGTGCATGGACTCTGACCTTCCAGAACCACGATGGGCATGATCTGGGGGAGGTCCACAGAGAAGAAAGGGAAATCCCAGAGGCAGAGAGGGAAACCAGAGCCGCCAGGGACATTCCCTACTGCCTCTCCTTCTGTGCACATGGCCCCATCTGCATGTTAAAGGACAGAAATAAAAGATCATGTAGGCTAGTTCTCTCTGGTCTGTGCCTGCGCCCAGCTTGGAGAACAGGATCAGGCTGAATGGGAGACCTGCTGGCCGAGACCTTAGGGTCCCTCCTGCCTGAGCACGAAGTCACCACACCCCAGTGCAGCCAGGCCATGTGGGACTGGCCTGCCTGCTGTGGCCGGAACCTTGCACGTCAGCAAAGGTCAGGACACACGAAGATTTTTTTTTTATGCATTACAATTTCATTTTGAGCTTGACACTTGTTCAACGGTCACGGAATTTCTAGGTCAGGTTCAGGTAACTGAAGAGCCTTTGTAATTCTTTCCTATTGTCTAGCGCCACGGGATGCTGCAAACACAGTCTGTAGCAAAATGCGAAATCACATCTTTCTAAAGACGGGCTGAGAAACTCTGATTCAGGAAGTTGTTTCCTCACAGTGTAGGGTGCCTTGACCCGTCCCCCTCGGCCACGCTGGGGCTCTCACTCCAACCTTTCCTCAACTAGCCAGAGCACAGTCGTCTGTGCTGGACACGTGAGGACTCCTGCGTATCGGTCTGAGGCATGCGAGCTCTCAGCACCCCCCGCTAGGACTAGCCACCCCACCCCATTTCTCATAGGCACAGGTAAGAGGACCTACTCATCCCCCAAGAACTATCTCAAGACCCATGACGCCTTTCCCTAACGAGACCAGCTGGGACCTTCTCTAACCTCATGCAGTTCAAGAGTTCCAGATACTTGCTTAAGAATTTAAAGAGTTTCAAGTTAAAGAGTTTTAAGAATTTAAATCCCTCAAGCTCTGTCTGGGATTTATTGATAAATTTCATCTCCGCAGAGACCGCGAGCACTCTTGAGGGCAGCAGCTCTGCTGTCCATGCATGTGGGTTAAGAGCTAAATTCACGGGATCTGGAAGTCAAAACAAGACGATGTAGGATGGAAAAGTTGGGGTCCCACCCTTGGCCCCATCCATGCTGTGCCCCCAAAGGAACCATCTTTAGCTGCATATCCTACTAGACTTGATGCTCGAGCATCCTATCTAATACGGGACCCCTTAGTCTCATACTTTTTCTGCCTCACACTTTGCTTATCCAGGATGTCATTCACTATCAGCACAGAGAGATTTCTCCGGTATCCAGCGCACACTCCTTTGGATGGAACATTCTAGTTGTACCAGCCCCTGTGGCAGTCTGCGTCTCTAATCTTTGGCCATCAGGACCAGGCCGTCAAAAGAACTTTGTGCATTCTTCTTATTTCTAGGATATGTCCCCAGAAGCATGACTGTGGCTCAAATGGCCGTGAATTTGTGATTTCCAGACAAAACTGTCACGCATCCTCCTTACGTCAGTGCCATTCTGCCCTCCTCACTCCGGGGGAGGAGGCTCTGCTTCCCTTAGAGCCTCACCCACAGGCTGGCTGTGCTGTCAAAGTTCAGGATTTTGCTGGATCGGTGCGGAACGGCACCTGTATCTCCTATGTTTCACCTGTTTACTTTCATCTCTGGTGTGCCGTGCAGCACAGAGCCAAGTCCTTGGGTCAGCAAGCTGGGGGACGGTCCCTCTCCGCCTGCAGGTATGACCTGGGTCCTGACATGAGCACAGACCCAGCCGGCTTTGTCATTCTTGTTAGTAAAACAGAACAGAAATGATGCCCCAGAAGTGTGTTTTATGGTGTGTCCATCAGGCCAGCGGTGATGGGAAGCTCCTCGCCAGGGCTCACGTCCAAGTCAGAGGGCTGCCGGGGAGGGGCTTCATGTTAGTCTGAGGCACCAAGTGCCACCATCCCTGAATGCACAAGCCAGGCGTTCCTGCAGAGGAACAGTCCCTCCTCCTCTCCCCTCCCCGAGTCTGGGCCCCTATAATCAACAGAAATGCCCCAGGAGGATCACGTGGTAGGAAGCCGGTGGCTTATCCCTGGATCTCCTGGAATCTGCCCCGCGGGGGACACCAGCTGTTAAAAGTCCCGCTGCCTGGAGACCACCCGGCCACGGGGAAGCTCCTGCCAGCCAAGGGGAGAGGCTGCACTGAGACACTTCCAGCAGCCGTCTGCCAGCCCAGGCACCTGACACAGGGTGAAGAGACCTTCAGAGCCCTCGGCCCTCAGCTGCTGTCTGGCCAAGAACACTGGTGGAACATCACATGGGAACTGGGCCCACCGCGAGCCAGAAAACCCCCGGAACTGTGACGATCCCCAACCACACTTCTAAGGTCTGCGTGGCTTGGGATACAGCAACAGATGACCAGAAAGCTACGTGATCTTGTGGACGTCAGTTTCTCTGTGCCTCAGTTTCCTCATCCATAAAATGGGAATCATAGGAGTTCCTCTCAGATCATGAGTTAATATACATACACATGTAAATACATAACACGAGCTACTCCCCTGGTTCGTAAAGGCAAGATGCCATTATGTCGGGGCAGAATGCTGTTATCTTTGAGAGAGGCGGGGGGTGATGTAGGCTGGGGATTCTAGTCTGGGAGGGACACTCCTGCCGGGTTTTTCGGTCTTTCAGGAGATGGGAAGGAAATGCACATGTCGCCATGACCATGCGGGCAATGGGACGGCCAGCCCCCGCTTTCACTGCTCTCATGTCATCGGCTCCAGTAACGCTGATGGTCTCAGGCTGATCGGGAGACTGGTCTCAGGAATGACTAAATGCAGAAATTATTTATTAACAAGTGTTCATCAGACAGTCTTCCGAAATGTAGGATGAGTGGGAGAAACTAGAGGAGGCTTGGGAGAATTTTTAAAATACGTTAGAGCCACTGACGTCTTTATTCATTGAAACACGTGTCAGGGAACTTGTGTGTCTGGAACTGGGCATTCACAGGGGAGCCCCACGCTCCTCCCCAGTCTCAGGATGGGGCTGGGGGAGGAGAGAGACTGCAGAGGGGCCCGAGGGACCCACGGGGTCATGGAGATGAGCTCTGTCGTGAGAGTGGTGGTCGCGTGCCCACTCCCATTTATCACAATCTAACTGCACACTTCAACTTGGTGCACGGCCCTGTATGTAAGCTATAGGTCAATAAATCCGAGCCCAGAGTGACCCACCAGCCACCGCCCATCCCCATACCTTAAGAGAGAAAAAAGAAAAACGTACAATCTGCAGAACACAGGGAAGATGTCTACATTATTGATCCTGGAATACTGAATGTGCTTTCTCATGCAGTGGGAGTAGAATTTTCAGGAAGCAGCTGTGCAGTGTGGGTGATAGCTATACTCTATTTCCAGCAAAATGCTCTGGTTTTAGTCGCCCTCCTGGTGACGAAGTACCTGGTTACACCGATCCGATGGGGCACAGTTGTCCCTTCTTCTCCTTCCTGGGATCTGAAAGTCTGCACTTCACCTTCCAGGACCCAGCTAGAGGCACAGTGGCTACAGATCTAGGAGGAGAGATGTGTTGGACACCAAAAACCCAATTTCTCCCAAGGGTAAAACCCTAATAGTGTGAGCTGTCACAATCCTAAATTTCCTATCCCAAGGCCCTTTATTTGGATCAAGGTAATATTTAAATGATAACCATGAGAGACAACCCATGACACGAATCCCTGCTCTGAATTAGGGGATTACCGGTTGAGCTAATCTCAGAAAGGGCTCTGACGGCCCAGGAATGAAAAGAGAAATTCAGGTGCAGTGGGGATGTTCAGACAGAAACAGCTCTTGGATGAGGCCAGTTTGGGGAGCACTGGAGGGGGGACTCTAGGGAGGCACTTGGGGGGGTGAGGGGATACCCAGAGGTGCTCATGGGCTGAGGCCACGATTCCCCACCACCTCTCTATTAACTACCCGGTCTGTCCAGCCAAGCAGGAAATGCAGGGACCACTGAGCACCAAGAACATGGTGGATATTTAAATGTGGTGAAGAATGTGGATCACGGGCAGTTTATCTCAACCCGACATCCGTCCTCACCGGCACGCCAGACTTTGTCCAAGTGCCATGACCGAGGGCCCGAAAGTACCAGAAGCTGGGTGATATCAGGTTTGTTTCACTGGTAAATGCATTTTACAGAGCTCTTTTTTGACAGCATTCCAAGCAAGACATAGATGCAGGTCTCAGAACTTTGGATTAACCAGAGTCCTGAGGCATTTGGAATTACTGAAAAACACTCTTTGGATTTTTTTTTTTTTTTTTTTGCAATTGCACAATACTCTCTTATCTATCTCCATGAACGAAACTAGAGAAAGCTGACTTGGGGCATGGTGGGGGAGGGGGGGGACTGTTAGACTCAGTGTCTAGTTGGACCTTGGACAAGAAGGTCTAGAATTTTCTTTCTTCTTCTTTTTTAAAAATATTTTATTTATTTGAGAGAGAGAGTGCATGCGCATGCACACATGAACAGGGCGAGAGGCAGAGAGACAAGCAGACTTCTGGCTGAGTGCAGAGCCTGACACAGGGCTGGACCCCAGGATCCTGAGATCATGACCGGAGCCGAAGGCAAAGGCTTAGCTGACTGCACCACCCAGATGTCCCCAGAATTTTCCTTTTAGATAGACGAACAGGAGGGGAAACGCTGAGTCCAAGTCAATCCACTCTAAGTACAGATTCCTGTCTCCTGTAAAGCCAGTCCTCAGAGCACGTAAGATGCTACTGAGAAGCCCTGAGGACCCCATTCAGTGGGCTGCGGTGGGGCCCAGGAAGGCATAGTCTAACGAGCCCCCAGGGCCACCCTTTGAGAAACACTGGGCGCTCTGGTCCACGGACAGAGGCTTTTCCTCCCCATTTAGAAGACAGTGGAAGCAGGGAGGCAGGAGGAGGGGGACGGGGCGGGGAAGTGGGTGATTATTCTCATCTACCAAGTAGAGATCTGGGAAGAAGAGGAAAAACAAATTTTGTACGTGGTGGCGTGGCCCAATGTCCTCTCTATGCAGCCAGAAGAAGGAACAAGTCCTTCTGGGGAGAGCTGCCAGGTGGCCGCTAACAAGGCCTACAGGGACATTCTGACGCTGGCCCAAGGGGCCTGGAGGAGAGGGGTCCCCAGGTCCTTGAATGGGGCACTCAGAGCCCCTCAGCCCACCCCAGGCCGGGATGGAGCACGCCCCTCCCCCACCAAGACCCACCTTCTTCCCAAGTGTCCCCCCGGAGTTTGTGTTGGAAGACCAACCGGTAAGCGCATTTCCAGGCTCTGCGATTTCAGCAGATAAGTGTGGGATGACTCAGAGCGAGTGGGTGGTGACAGATGCCTGCAGTGAGCTCTGAGCCAGGCCTGGCTGGTTCTGGGGAAGCGCCTGGCTTGGGTCTTGGCCTAACGTGAAGGGCGAATCCCACCAGGGGATAGAGCGCTCTGGATTCTGAGCAGAAAATCTGTTCAAACGGATCACTCCCTAGTCCAGCCCCCTCCTACCCAGCCCCGGCTCAGCACAGCACCAGCAGCAGGGTCTTCAAGAAGCCCTGGGCACCTGTGTCAGAAGTCAGAACCCATGTGTTTGAGGGGTCCATGTGGGTGTCGTGCCAGGCCTCCCCCCAGCGTCTGGGTGCTGGGAGTTGCCCTGTCTCCTTTGTCTGCCAGGCCTTAAAAACACAGCATTCCTGCTCGCTACTAAAATGCAGACACCCCTCCAAGGACACACCCAGATGCCCTTCTGGCTCAGTCTTGACTCCTTTGTCTTCAGGGCCTGGCAGAGACGCCTTATGGTGAGGAGGTCCCGTTATCCAGAAAACTCACCTTTCTGTCACAGCCGCATCGGGCAGTAGCAGGTACCAGCAATATAGCGCTTGAAGAATCATAGTTATCATTAATTTGACTTTTCAGATGAGCAGAAAGCACCCTTCTGATCTTTTTTTTTTTTTTTAGATTTTATTTATTTATTTTGAGAGAGCAAGCACAAGCAGGGGGAGGGTCAGAGAGAGAGAGACTCTCAAGCAGATTGTGCTGAGCACGAGCCTGACGTGGGGTTCAATCCCATGACCCTGAGATCATGACCCAAGCTGAAATCAAGAGTCGGACGTTCAACCAACTGAGCCACCCAGGCGCCCCCACCCTTCTGATCTTACTGGTGAAAATATTTCTAAAACTGTCCTCATACATCTCAAAGCTTTGATAAGAAGCACAAGGTAGGCAGGGTCTAACCGCCAGATGGCCACGGTTTGTGGGAAGTGCCAGGCCTCTACCTCCAGCAGCCCCAGACGGAAGGGCAGGGGCAGGACAGGACGGTGGCGGCGAGACCCAGGCCTGATGCTCTCTCTCCAGGAAGGCGCCCTTTCACACCTTGTGTTCTGCCGTCTTTTTTCCTTCTGGAGTCCCAATACGGCTCACGGGAGATTCTGCCTGTTGCCCCTGGTTAAGGGGAAGGCCGTACGCTGTCCTGTCACTATGCAACGGTAACATTCTGCCTGCGTCCTCACGACCTTTTCCTGAACACAGGCCACCCCAGCTCAGTCTTCCACCTTAGAAGTCTCCAAAACCCCAAAGGCCCCCAAGTGTCAGCCCCAAGTCTACGTCCAGCCATCAAAGTGGGACTCTGAATGTGGTTCAGCCAACGGAGCTCGCAAAGCAAGGACAAGGTCTGCATTTAAGGCCGAATACATGAGCTGTTTGGGTTATGTGAAAAGGAAGAGCCCCGCAGAGTTTTCTTGGGGCTTTGTCTTACTTCTCCTCAGCTCCTGTTTCTGTATCTGGTTCTCTCTGCAAGAAGCAGCAAAACCCTGTCCTCGGGGCTCTCAAACCTCGGCAGTCTGCCCGAACCAAAAAGAAAAGGTAGAGCAGCCTGGGAGAGAATGAGGAGCCCTGACTCCACAGCCTCCGTTCTACCCTCCTCGGGCCGCCTAGAGTCCCTCATCATGCTGGGAGCCCCCCAACACGGCAGCGGGGTAACTGTGGGGCGGAGGGCTGGCTCTGCTTCGACGTGCTGGGTGTCTGTTCTCTTATTCTCTGGAACCTGCCGGCGTGTCTCTAACTCACGAGTGACTAAGGAGATGAAGCCATTATTACCAGGCAGATGGCAGACTCCGGTAAAAGCAGACGTGAAGCAATAAAATACCACCACATACCTCACTCGCAAAGCAAAATCAAAACAAGAACCCGAGTCTGGTTTTGTTTTCTACTGTCTCCCTACTTCCCTCTATCGCTCTATCTTAGGGCAAAAAGATGCCAAAGGCGATTGAGAAAGGAAAGGAATGTATGATCCGAGGAAGACAGGGCAGACATGCCAGTGTGACCTTCAGGAGACGGCGGCGGCAGGGAACCACACCGAGCCGGCAGACAGCTGTGTCCGCATGCAGTGCGCGAGGCGGGAGGGACGGGGCGAGCCTGACCAACTCCAAGGACAGGTTGGCTGCCGCCTGCCTGGAGCGGCGGAACCCACAGCCCTCTGGCCTTGATTTCCTGGTGAATAACCGAAGTGATAAGACCTGCAGAATTCTATCTGAAAACCGATCGCTTCAAGGCCCTGCTTTGGGAGGACTTCGCTGGGGTCAGCGCGGGGCAACAGACGGCTCCCCAGTGGGAAAAGGCTGGCTACCGTGAGCATCTATCTGCTGCAGGTGGGGAACTAGCCCTTGTCAGCGGGTTTCCCCCAGTCCTGTGAGCTCGTATGGCCATCTCCAGTGTCAGAAGAATGAACAGTCCCAGAAAGGTGAAATGATTTGCCTACGGTCCCCAGCACGACACAGGCTAAAGGTCAAGACCAACTCCCAAGTCCAATGCCACGGGTTTGTGGGTTTGAGGAGGCAGCTTTGCCAGGTCCTTGAGCATCGGGTGCTTATGATTACACCCTTCTCAAAACCCCAAATTTTAGTTCTTGAGGTCAGAGCTCTGGACTCCGTCATTAACCTCTTTTAGGGCTCTAGCCTTAAGTCATGCTCATGGAAAAGAAGTTTGTCAGGGAGAGGAAAGGTTTACCAGAGACACAGAAAGCCCGTGGATTCACACTGTCAGCCCTGGTGGCAGAACAGCAAGTCCTCGGGGTCTTGGGGCTGGGAAAGTGTAGGGCCTCGGAGGTCCTGCTTGGTCGCCATGACATGGTGGCGGCTAAGACACACGTTTTCACTGTTGGAAGTTTGCCATGTGCTCAAACAGTGCAGTGCGGGGGAGGGGGGCGGGGAGGGGGCATGGGGGCTGCTACTTTGCAGTCAGAGGACCTGAATCTGAACCCTAGTCTGTCATACACCAGCTACGTAATCTCGGCAAATGGTTCAAGTTCACAGAGCCTCAATTTCCTCCTGTATAAAATGAGGCAAACCTCCCAGGATCATCATGAGAACTAAGAAAATAACTAATACCCATGAAAATGCCATGTGCGGCACCTGGTGCCTAATACATGGTCAATAAATATTTACCAAAGCGTAAAGCGTTAATAGCAATGATACAAAGTCAAATCCCTGTAAGAAATGAAAACCTTAACTGACCATAGGGAATTACCAATTGAATGAATCCACCTACTAGAACGAACTGAACACCACTTAATACAAAATAATGCACAGAAAAAGCACAGGCAGGAGCCCATCTAAGCCCACAGGCTGTGTATGAAGGAATAGTAAGGGGGTTTTTGAGAAGGTACAGGGCAAGACTCGTCCGTGCGGGCGGCCTGTGGGAGGACAGACGGCGACACTTTTTAAAGATGTTTTTTAAAAAAATTTACTTATTTGACAGAGAGAGACACAGCACGAGAGGGAACACAAGCAGGGGGAGCAGGAGAGGGAGAAGCAGCTTCCCGCTGAGCAGGGAGCCGGATGGGGGCTTGATCCCAGAACGCTGGGATCATGACCTGAGCTGAAGGCAGATGCTTAACGACTGAGCCACCCAGGCGCCCCCAGACTGCAACACTTTTAAAGGAAGAGGAAAGTACGTGGTTTGAAAGAGAACAGTGAGGAGGTTGGAAAAATCCAAGGCTTCTATTAGCTAAGAGCTGAGCTGAGATCAGGAGGCAAAATTAAAAGGTCCATTTTCAGGGACCCCGGCTGGCCAGTACTACTGACAAGGCCAAGCTTCACGCTCACCGTGGCTGAACCCTGCTAGTCGTGCGGCACTCGAGAGTTTGTGTCCATGAAAGGGGTGACTTGGATACTGGTCTGGGGACCCGCGCACAAGTCCATGACAAGGGGGGACATCTACCCAGCCATCCACAGTCTGCTCACCTCCCTCCTCCCCACGCCTGCCTCGGTGAGAAGACCAGGCTGGGCCTTGGGCCACCCAGTTTCTTTCTCAGTTCAGCCCACGTGGCTGTAGGTGTGGCAAGAAGGCTGGATTTTTCAAAGACCCCTGCGGAATGAATCTTACACTCAGCATCCTCTCGCATAAGAAAGGAGTCAATCCCTGCCTCCTAGGTCTCACTTTGGGCTAAAACAACCAAAAACAAACCAAAAACCCCACCTTAGAATTTTCCAGCCCTTGGAAGCTCCTGCTCAAACTACAGAAACAGGAGAGCTGAGAGGCTGTACTGCCCTCCTCTCGGCTCGGGAAGTGAGCCCGGCTGTTCTCGGAGTCAGCCTGGCTGAGAGGTGGACGGGCCCATGGGCACTGGTCCAATCTCAAGGCAATCTGTTCATCACTTCCCTAGGAAGCTTCCTGGGCTGACCGCTCGCACCCCTCCCGTCTGCCTCCACACTTCTCTTACCTAGCCACACCTGAGAGCACCGGGAAGGCCCTCCATTTATGTTTTGGGGTCTCCCCTGCACTCAGACATAAGCCTGTGTCCCGCTGTCCCCAGCCCCTCCATGTTGCCCCCTCCCAGCTGTCCCGCAGACCACCAGGCCCTGCCTTGGACACTTGGCGTCTGCCCCATCCCAGGCTTGACTCTCCACTGTTCCCCAAGTCTTGATCTAATATTCTGTTCTTGCCCCCACTAGATTATAAGTCCAGAAGCACAGAATCAAGCCTCATTCTTCTATTTTCCTGCCCCTGCTGCCCATCCCCCACCCCCCCATCACCAGGACTCAAGTACCAACCACAGACTGTGAGCTCAAGCTCGGTCCCAGATGACTAATTCAGGCCCTGGTTTATGGGGGGGGGGGGGATTGTTGGGGGCGGCGGGAACCGAAACACTCAGCAGCCGGCTCCGAGCGCATGGCCCCCTGTCAGTGGCTTCGGAATCCAGCCCTCTCCAGCTGCAGCGCCAACCCCCTGGAAACTCGGGTTCTCAGCCCCCACCCTTCCCCTCGCCTCGGCTCAGTCCTGGGCGAGCGCCTCTCCCACCTTCCCCTCTTCTCTTCCCGCCCCACTCCCTCCCAGCTTCTGTTTCTTCCATGTGTTCTCCTTAAGTTCAAAAGCAACAAGTATGCCTCCCAGAACGCACCCTCACCAGGCAGGGGACCGTTGACTCTGTGGTCCTGAGCCTTCCAAGGGACAACTCGGGGGGTGTCCCCAGGCTCCCCCATCATTACACATCTTTTCTGTTCAGGACGAATATAACAAGTGATGACTGGGGCAGTGGGAGCAGAAAGCCGGGGGTGTCAACTCTGCTCAGATGTCAGCCGGGAACTGGAAGCCAAGGTGGCCGGAGAGCCGGGCCCAGGAGGGGCGGGGAGGGGGGGTGGGGGGTGCGGGGGTGGGGAGGGACAGAAGACAGGGAGGGAAGAGCCACGGACACGCCCCCACACACATACCACCTTCACAAGGAGCCTCTTTAAATCCCGAGGAAAAGTTACGTAAGGAGAAAACGTACAGCTCCGAGGAAGGGAAAGAACGCGGAGTTTCACGGGGGTGGGGGGGTGTTCAATTTAACAAGAGGCCCCCGCAGAACAAAGCAACAATTCGGGTGGGTCTGGCAAAGAGAGGAGACAAAAGCATCCTAAGGGGGAAAAGGCATCCACACAGAAACGCACAGTCACCATGCACTCGGGGATCGGCTCGGGGAGGGAGTCCTCTTACTCAGCCCCAAGTGGTCCTGGAGGTCTCTGCCTGCGGCTGCGGATGGCAGGTGCCCGGCTGCAGGACGCTGGCCCACGGGACTCCGGTGCTGCAGACCCAGCGCTCCCAGGGCTCCAGGATCCGACAAATCCGGATGCCGGCTCTGGCTCCGGAGGCCCATGAGAGAAGGGGTTTCCCAGCCCCCTCAGCACAGCCGAGTTCTAGGGCTCGGCTGCTCCCGGAGCCGCCACCGCCGCACGTCTGCAACAGATGGGGACCGGGGCTGGGCGTGTTCCCAGTCCCCCGAGCGGCACACCGCGCGGACGGCAGACAGCATGAGCTGGCCCGAGACAGCGCAGGCGACAGTCTTGTTGGCTGGAGCCGCTGGGCTGCTCAACACGCAGGCAGAGCGCGGGCAGATCCCCTCCGTGACGGGCCCGCAGCCAACTGTCATTACCACCTGTGCCAGCGGCTGCTGGGGAGGCAACTCCTTACTACACAGGCAAGTGAGCAGGAGGGAGGGCAGAGCCGCGGCTCTTAAAAAGACAGGCAGCAGGACAGATGAAGGCAGGCCAGCCGACGATGCAGCAGGGGCCCTGCTCGGTCCCCATGACACAGCTTCAGGGGACACGGCCCGGGCGGCAGCAGCCTCGACTCCCTGGGGAGCCCTGCGCTTGGAACAGGAGAATGCAGCCTTCTCTGAGGCAAGGATCCCGGCGGAGGCCCTTCCCACAGGCTCTGCTGGGGAACTTCCCTTCGGAAACCGGGCCTCCACCCGGCCCTCACAACCTGCAGCTTCTGGAAGGCAACACGGTCCCTCCCTGTACAAGCAGCCTCGGCTTGTTTTCCATGATCCTGAGGCTTTGACATCCGTGGCCTTGCTGACCCAGGCAGGACTGCCCGCCCTGGGTCAGCCACTCCCTGGAGAGAGGGAATGGCTCACCTAGGAGCCTGCCTTTCAGAGGCAAACCAGACCACCCGGAGTGCACACACCCTGACCGCCTCCCTCCCGGCTCAGGTGGTTCAAACCTGCCAATCCCAAACCCACTGGCCCTGCCTCACCCGCACCTTACCCCAGCGACCACAGTAAAGGCCCCTGCCTTGTCCACCCCTCCCGCCTCGCACCTCCTGGCCCAGACCTGTGCCTCTCTGCCTGGTCCCGCCTGGCGTGCGGAGTCCCGTCTCTAGGACCTAGTATGGTCAAGTTCTTCCTTCATGAGAGTCATTGGGTGTCTGCGTGTCTTACCGTCTCTGATTAAAATGAATCCTGGGTAGCCTTTGATGTGGCAGACAAAGGCAGGAGAGATATTTATATTAAATTTCCGGACGACCTACAGCCCACTGACAAGTCCTTGCAACAGGCAGAGGGACATTCCTCTAGGGACTCAACTGCCGAAGGTTGATACTTTGCTAAGGGCAAAAGGCAATCCTAGCCCAACCCCAGGATCCTGTAAATCTACTTTAAAGTATAAAAATTCCTTTGGAAATTTCCTTTATCCCTAAACCCCCCGAAGATAGGTCTTGGCCATCACCTCCCAAGCATATGACCCACCATCCTTCTAAAGAATGTCAGAACGCGGGTTTGACTGGACGGTAATAAACCTTTCCCCGCCAAAGCTAGTCCCCTCCAGGTCCTGGAAAGCTTGCTTCCAAATCCCTTAGAGATTATGCTATCCCTAACCCCCTCCCAACTTGAAAGTACATAATTGGGACACTCTTCAGGACCCACGGCACTCTTTCTGCCCCTGGGACCTGTCACTGTGCTTTAATAAAATCACCTTTTTGCCCCAAAGATGTCTCAAGGATTTTTTCTCTGTGGTCGGCTTTGAACCCTAACGTCTTCCCTACATCACTGTCACACACGTCCCTGGGGAGTGCGCACGCTGGTTAGGAAGAAAATGGATTAGGAGAAAACAGGGGTGGGCGGACCTCCTGGCTCCTACGCTGATGTGGAAGAGCGCAGGACTCTTGATCTTACAGTTGTGAGTTCAAGACCCACTTTGGGTGTGGAGATTACTTATAGACATTTAAAAATCTTAAAAAAAAAAAAAAAGGAGAAAATGAGGGTCCTCATGTCAGCAAGGTTCACTTTTAAACTCACTAATGACTTGGACTTTTCAGCAGGGGAGAAATTGCTTCGAAAGACAGTGAGCGACTCAGGGCCGCAGGTCTACAGGCCGAGGTGATGCCTCCCAGGAAGAATCTGTTCTTTGGTCTAAGTCAGGATTTAGCTGGCAGATATGTGGTTCAGGAAAGGGTGACCTCTGTGAATGACCTCTGGGGTGACCCAGGATGCTTCATGGGGAGAAAGGAACGCTGCACGGCTTCCAAGGCTCATGAAAAGACAGCTAAGAGTTTGGGACTTCGGGGTTGGAAGTCTGTGGCTTTCTCAAGGTTCCTTTCTGCCCAGAGGGTACGGGCTGGTCCCTGGAACCCAGTGGTCCATTCTGAGGTCTGAAGAGGGATCAGAGGCATTGGGCATGGGGCCAGGATCTTCCTGGGCACTAGGAATCCTGGGACCTACCTGGGAAAGTCACCTGAACCTGAACACTGTTTTCCTGACTGTAGAATGAGCAACATTCTCACCTAAAGGACCAAAATGCAGACATTCTGTGACCATAGCTCAGATACAGGCCATTTCCCTGAATCTCAGGTCTTCCTCTGAGAAAATAATCTCAGTGAGAACACTCACCCTGCACATCTCCCAGGAGTGCTGCTGGGATAACGGACGAGCAAGCATCTGGACAAAAATAAGCAGCAGCTCGGGCTGTACGGGGTAACTCTGGAACCAGAGGGCCAAGTTAGCGTAAACTCATGGCTTAGCAAAAAGCTGGTGCTGCTTAGTGACGAGTGGAGCCCCCCTGGCCCCCCGCCCCGGCTCTGGGACTAGTGGTCCACTAGAGACCCAGCCAACCACAATATTTCCTCCCGCTGGTTCTGGAACTTGCCTTGCTGGGTTAGCTAGGCTTGTTTTATCTTGTGCTTTATTCCAAAGTATACAAATAAGCCTGAGAAAAAAGCCTAATTAGTTTTGCTTGGAATGGCTGCAGATGCCAGAGAAATGGGCTTCACCACGCAGAGCGTTGGGTGGCATCTACACTAGGCAACAAGTGCCTGCGGATGACTGGTGGGGTGTGAGTGGCCTCCTGCGGTTCTGACCACCAGCGAACCCACGGGCCGGGCACCTGGCATCAGAGCTCGAGGAGCATCAACAGCCCCTCTCCAGCCTGCAAGCTACCAACCCCCAAAATGCTTATTGCTTTCACCTGCATGGGTCCTGCTCCCCAAATCTCCACTGTGCCCTGTGTCCCTGCTTCCTCCTCAGGCTCAGAGCTTTTCCACTGACTCCCAACTCCATGCTCCCCTGAAGGAGAGGCCCGGGGCATCAAAGACATTCGTACAGCTGAAGACCACCATCCATCTCCATCGACCGATCTCTGGTCTTGGGGCTGTCCCTGCCCGTGGGACATCCCCTCTGACTCACCTCTCCCGCATGAATCTTCCTAAACGCGGCTCTCTCAGCATTGCCCTTAGCACCCTCACCAGACCCAGAAAGACAAAGCAAAAAACAATATTCAGGCAAAACCCAGAACACTAGCTCCACACCGCCTGCCGAACAAAGCCACTTTCCGCAGTAAAGGAAACCGGGCCCATGACGGCCTGGCCCGCGGCCATCCCACCTTCCAGCTGCTCCACTTGCACAAACCTGTCACCCAGGGTCCTCGTGGGCCCCGCGGCCCCCCACGCCCGCACACTACCGATTCCACAGTTTCGCATCCAGAGTCCTCGTGGGTCCTCTCTACTCCTGACGGGCTTTGCCCCCCAACACCCGTAGGTGACTTCCTGGCATCTCTCCCAGAACGGATTTCTAGAGTGTCCTCTAGTGCTGGGTTCTCTTAACTTGCACAACAGGTAAATGGGTAAAGTAATAATTTTATTTATTTATTTTTTATCAACAAGGAACTTGTAACTCAGAGAGGCTGAGTTGCCAAGGTTAAGGACACAGCAGGGACAGCGCCAGGATTTAATCATGGGTGCGTCCCCTCCAGAGCCAGGCTGGGTTCTGCACTGTTTTACTAGGCTCACACCCCACCGCCTTGTGTTTATTTCTTTTGCTTATTTGTATCTTCTGGTTTCTATCTGCAGCACAGGCTTATTTATTGCGTGATTAAAAATAAGAGGATATGGGGCGCCTGGGTGGCTCAGTTGGTTAAGCGACTGCCTTTGGCTCAGGTCATGGTCCCAGAGTCCCGGGATGGAGTCCCGCATCAGGCTCCCAGCTCCATGGGGAGTCTGCTTCTCCCTCTGACCTTCTCACCTCTCATGCTCTCTCTCACTGTCTCTCTCTCAAATAAATAAATAAAACCTTTAAAAATAAATAAATAAAAATAAGAGGATATGCTCATTCTTGAAGTTGGAAAGTTCCCTTTTAGGGGTCTGTCTCAAAGAAAATCCGAAATGCAAGTGGAGGTTCGTGCACAGCGGTGGGGCACGCAGCCGCGGGGAGGGCTCTGACACCCCCACCATGTGCGACGTGGAGTTCCTGTCGAGTGTGCTCTGATGAAGCCATGCGCCGCGGGGTAAGGAAATGACAGCGAATCACGGCCGTGCCTTCAAAGGCTATAAGTAACATGGGAAATGTGACAGGAAAGCCCCAAATTGTTCCTGCATGATCTCAGCTGTGTAAGAGCCACCGAAGGCTAGAAACACTCACCCAGCCCTCGCCCGCCCCAGTCATGGGTAACGGACCTGGGTTCGACTTCTGAGAACCCCAGGAATCCATCACAGACCTTGCCGGATCCCAGGCCACCTTCAGCCGCGAGCCCACAGGCCAAATGCCGCACACCAGCCTCGTCCGGTGATGAGGCACCAAGTGCAGGAAAGCAGCCAGCCCTAACTGCAAAGGGACTCCCAGCCCCATGTCCACACTGGCCACGGAACCGGGTCCGTGGGTCACGCTGCTCGCGGAAGCCGGCGGACTGACAGCAGCTGCTCAGCAAAGCCTTATCTCCTTACTCTTGCAGGTGGCAGGTGCTGGCCTGTGCTCAATCCTGGGGCTGCCGGAGCTATGCGTGGGGAAGCCAGGACACCGAACCCACAGGGCTCCCCGGGCCCGGCGCCCAGCTCCTGGCTGCACGAGCTGCATGTGTATTTCAGCCGGGAGCTCGGCAGCCCGGAAGAGGGGGCATGGCACGGTGGTAGCACGGAGTTGGCTTAGCCGTTGTTGGAAACAGATGTCCTGGAGGGATGCTGATGGGTGGGGCATGTCACTTTGGGATCCCATTCCTACAGCCTTCCTGCATCTGTTGGCGCTCTGCATTATGTTGGGGGCAGTCTGGTAGCTCCTAGAACATTCCAGCTAGGAATCAAGATAACAAAGAGGACGACTCAGCACATCCAACATCCTTACTGAAATCTACACCAGAAGACTTCTGTATCAGCTCAAGAAATGTCAGAGCTCTTTTCTCTCGGTGGAGTGAGTGGTGTTCAAGGTTAAGTGCATGCTAGCTCAGGCTGGCTCAGTACGGACGGCACGGGCACCAGCACCTCCGAATAAGCCAGCTAGAAAATCCACCCAAGGTGGCGGCAAGACTTCCTTTGAGCTACAGGAATAGGTTGTACCTGCCGCCTAAAATCATCTGTGGGATCAGAGAGGGAGACAAACCACAAGAGACTCTCAATCATAGGAAACAAACTGAGGGTTGCTGGAGGGGAGGCGGGTCGGGGGAGGGGGTCACTGGGGGTGGCAGTGAGGGGGCCACGTGATGTGATGAGTACCGGTGTCACTTGCAATTGATGAATCACTGACCTCTACCTCAGAAGCCAACAATACATTATATGTTAACTGAATTTAAATTAAAAGAAATAAGTTTTAAAATAAACAAATAAAACAAAATCATCTGTGGGGCTTTGGCAAACTCCGGTCTGAGATTTCCTTTCATAGTAACAAACCGCCTGGTACCAAGGCTGGAGGGGGACACACGGCCTCACTCGCCTCCAGCACTGGAGGCCGTCACAGTGCACCAGGGCACCGGATGTCTGTCGGCTCAGACACATGTGCCCTGCTGCCCCTCACCAGGTGAGGAGCTCGGCAGCCCCTGGACTGTGAGCTCACGTGCAGCCCATGTGCTCCCATGCTCTGGTTTCCATGGAGAGGAACCAGAACCAAACCCAGTCCCCCTAAGGGTAACCCTGTCTCCATCCTCACAGCCAAGTTCTGGACTCCCAAAGGTCTGCGGAGACTTAGACGACTTCATGGAGCCGCACGTGCAGATCTGCCCTCGGGCCTCTGTCTCCCCGACCTGAGTGCGGGGCAGGCCCCGAGCCCCCTCCCCACAGAAGCCAGCACCGTGTGCAGACCGGGGTGCGTTGGGGTCCACCACCTGCCCTGTTGTGGGGCAGCTCCTAGCTCCCAGCTAAGCCAGCGAGCAGAGGAGCTCTACATCCAGGCGACCTGTTGGGAAGTGACCTGCACCCCAGGCCACGCAGCTGGGTGCCAAGAGGACCAGGACCTTGACCCCTGAATGGACAAGGAAGGGCTTGGCCCTGCCTGCCCGAAAGCTCGCCAGGCTCGTTCCCATGGCCCCATGGTGACCTCTCCAGACTCAGTCTGAACGAGTCCAAGGTGTGGAAGGTCCGAAGAACAGACGGTGAGCAGGGAAGGACCGGCCATCGGTGCCGGCGGCCAAAACGGTGATGCACATGGAGGCCGCATGGGCGGACCGGAGGTAAATAAGACACACGCATGCACACTTGCACGCACGTCCGCACGCTTACATATTTGCCTGTCAAAGCCTGTGTGGACCTCTCTTCCTCTCAGGTTCTTCTCTGAGGCCACCTCCAGCCCCACAAAGACTCCCCCACGTCTCCTGTCCCGGTTCCTCCACCGTCCACCGCGGTAGCTTCTCGGGCCCGCCCCGCGGCTCTGGGGCAGTACACACTGGTGTGAACACTCCACGGCCTCTGTGTCATCCAGGGTCCCTGGCTGGCCAAGGAGAACGCGCTTCAGATCCAAGAAGGGGGAGTCCAGCACCGGGATGCCGTGTCCTCGCCTTCCACAGAAACCCCTCGGCACCTGGGAAGCCCGATCTCCTTTTTCATTTTGTCATTAAGAACAGGATGGGCGTGAGGAGCCTGGGGGGGTTCAGTGGGTTAAAGCTTCTGCCTTCAAGCTCGGGTCATGATCCCAGGGTTCTGGGATCAAGCCCCACATCGGGCTCTCTGCTCAGCGGGGAGCCTGCTTCCTCCTCTCTCTCTGCCTGCCTCTCTGCCTACTTGTGATCTCTGTCAAATAAATAAATAAAATCTTTAAAAACAAAAAACAAAAAGAACAGGATGGGCGTCTCCCTTAACCCCATCCATGTTCCCTCCGTCTGTCCCCACAGCCCTCCATGGCTCTTGCTCCACACCTCTTGGGGGTCCCTCTTCTACCGAGAAATACTCATAGAGCCCCCAGCTACAGAACCCAAGAGAAACAGAAGACAGAGAGCCCTGACCTCGGGGACTTGTGTTCTGGCTGGCAGAAAAGTCAGGGAGACAAGGAACAAGCAAGCTTAGGGTTGATACTGTACAGACAGCAGCCTCCGTAGAAGTTTCCAGCAGTGACAGCTTTGGAAGCAAAAGTGCTTCCTGGGGCACCTGGGTGGCACAGTTGTTAAGCGTCTGCCTTCAGCTCCGGTCATGATCCCAAGGTCCTGGGATGGAGCCCCACATCGGGCTGCCTGCTCGGTGGGAAGCCTGATTCTCCCCCTCCCCCTCCCCCTGCTTGTGTTCCCTCTCTCTCTCTCTGTCAAATAAATAAATAGATAAAATCTTGGGGGGGGGGGGGGGAAGAAGAGCTTCCTGAAAAGAGTAAGGTTGAGGCTGAGGGTTTGAGAGGTAAGCAGGAGCAGGTTAAGAAAAGCTGGCATGGACGCGTCCTCGCACTTGTAAGGCTCCCCAGTACAAGCTCTCTCTCCCGTCCCTGGACACTCTGCCAATGGAAGACTTCAGGCCACCAGAGCTTCTCTCTAAGCCCAAAGCCAGGCTCAGCACAGTCACCGCTGAATGCCGAGGGGCTGAGCTCGGCCATGTCTGGCAGGTGCTCCAGTTCTGAACGTCTGTGACCTAAAACAACCTCAAAGCCACCACAGGACAGAAGGCTCTGGGCTGCCCAGGTGGTAGCAGGCAGGCTGCGGCCGAGCACGCAGCAGTCTTCCCAATTTAATTGAACCAACACAAATCACACTGGGGCATAAAGCAATTTTCTCCTCCAGACTGCCCTCCACAGCCATGCCCCCAGGCGTGTCCTCTCTCCGGCCGGACTCATCTTCCTGGGCAGACCATGAAGGGTAAGAGTCTCCACTTGTCCTTCCAAGCGGATGCCACTTGCCTACAGATTCCAGTTCCGGTTCTGCCATTGACGAGCACTGTGACCTTGGATAAGCTCAGAACCTCTCTGTGCCTCAATTTCCTCTTCTGTAAAATGGGATTAATAATAACCATACCTGGGGTGCCTGGGTGGCTCAGTGGGTTAAAGCCTCTGCCTTAGGTTTGGGTCATGATCCTGGGGTCCTGGGATGGAACCCCGCATTGGGCTCTCTATTCGGCATGAAGCCTGCTTCCTCCTCTCTCTCTCTCTACCTGCCTCTCTGCCTACTTGTGATCTCTGTCTGTCAAATAAATAAATAAAATCTTAAAAAAAAATAATAACCATACCTGCCCCACAGGGTTGCCATAGGTGATGTAGGTAAACAGAGACACACGTAGGTGCATCCACACATTTGTTTTCTAAATACAGAGACACGGCTTGTCACATAGCGTGGGCTCAGGATGTGCTGGCTCTGAGTCTCGAGGGGGGTGAACAGGGCCCGGGAGCTGACAGGAACCAGCAGCCAGGGAGGCAGGAGGGTCCATGTTAATGACGTGTGATGCAGGTGTCACAGGAGCCCGACCTGGCATCTCATGCTACAGCAATTGCCGTTGGAGACAGAGCCTCAGAGACTGAACGTTAGGGCCAAGTAGGAAGTGGTGAAAGGTAATCAAGAGAAAGTTCCAGAAACACACGCCTGCGATCACCTCTGGGGCGGGCCTGGGGCTGGAGCTGAACTGGGGATGCCCAACAGGAGTCTCTGGCAACGGAAGGGGCAGCAGGACCTGGAGACGGGCTTGGATATGCCCGCCACCTCCTTGACTGGACCCATGGTCCAGGGTTCAAGGAGCCGTCCGCTGCTGACACAGACACAGGCTCTGCCCTGGAGAAGCTTTTGATTCCTGAGGTGGGAACCAGGCATGGAGCCGCAGAACATACTCACGGGATGACTCGACAGACATGTGTCCCGTGTGCTCAGGGATGACAGGTCCGTTTGGGCTGAAGGCTCCGAGCTGGGAACCAGGAAGTGGGCTGGCAGGACGTGACCCGCTGCCCCCGTTGGTGCTGGGGGGTCCCCGGGGACAGGGAGAACCACCAAGCCACACAGCCAGGCTTCCTTTGTTCTCAGAAATTAATAGCTACTGGGGACTGGGAGAACAATGAATCCACAACAGAAAAATGTCAGCCCGGATTTTAAAAAGCAAGAACAGAAAAGTAACCTTCCCGCGTGCATCAGCCTTGGGGAAGCGGAGCCTCTGCCAAGCACGGGGCGTCGCTGTGGACGTCGAAGCGTCCGGAGGACCTCGGGGAAACCTGGTTCTCTGCTCCCGTCTCCCCTCCCCTCCCACACACACAGCAGGAGGAACGTGCCTCAGTCCCCCGGCCTGCTCCCTGACCTCACGCCACTTCTGCACAGGAGCCCAAGGCCTGAGCCGGGTCCCCGGGGCGGGGGGGGGGGGTGCAGACAGTCCCCCCCACCCCGACCCCATGCGGCCAGACGTGGTCCTACAGCACCTGCCCGCAGACCTCCCCGGGAAAGATGGAAGAATGGATCGGGTCACGTCTCCGGGTTTGTCGGCCAAAGGAATTCCACTTCGTGAACTTTTCTGAAAACTGAATGAGCACTACAGCTCTGGCTAAAATTTCTTAAACATGTTCACAGTTTTAAAATAAGTTCTCAGAATGCATTACACCCTTCCTTGCTGTCGTGGGTCGGATTGTGCCCTGACCCTAATGACCCGATACCTCTGAACGTGACCGTATTTACAAAGAAGGTCTTTACAGAGGTGATTGCGTTACAGTGAGGGCACCAGGGTGGCCCTGGTCCAATGGGACTGGTGGCCTCAGAGAAAGCGGAAATTAGGACACAGACACACAGAAAGGGGAGGAGCCAGGGGAAGACAGCCGACTGGGGATAGGAACCCAGGAGAGAGGCCTGGAGCAGATGCCCCCTGAGGGCCATGGGAGGGAGCACAGCCCTGCCCACACCTGCATTTCAGACTCCCGACCCCCAGGCTGTGACGTCCCCGCTTCCCTTGCCCCGAGCCCCCCACGGGGTGAAATTCTGTACAACCACCCCTGGAAACTACCACACGTGCTTTTCCCCCCGCTTTGTGTTTCAACAACTTTATTAACACAGAATTCACAAACATATTCACGGTAAGTTCACCCATTTATTTTTTATTTATTTATTTTTTTAAGTTCACCCATTTAAAGTGCATGACTAAACGGTTTTTAGTACATTCACAGGGCTGTGCGACCCTCACCACAGCCCATTTTAAGACTTTTTCATCACCCCAGCAAGGAACCCCACGCCTTGTGGGCCGTCACCTCCACTCCCCGGGGTGCTCCCCGACTCCCCGAACCACTGGGCTCCTCTCTGCGTCTGCGGACTCGTCCGTTTTGGATGTTTCCTACAAATGGGATCATTCACCGTGGTCCTCTGTGGGCTCAAACTTTCTTAACCGGAATAAGCTTAGGTATGCAAACATACGTCAGCACCTCACGGGGAAACCCGTCGGCTTGAGGATCAGAGTTTGAATCGCTCCATGCCCTTAAGTGGGTTTTTTCACCTGTCTGACCCAGAGCCCCCCCCCACACCCCCGTCCGGATCGGCGGGGGGCTGCAGCTTCGGGGCTGGGGGATGCGGCCTGCCAGCGCTGGTTCTAGCCACTGTCAGTGTCACTCCCCTCCTCGTGTCTTGCAGACTCGCTGCCACTTCCTTAAAGTTGTCATTTACCACGGAGACGGCACTGGGATACTGGGCAGGTTGGGCCCCAGGGGCCCTTCCACGGAATGCCACAAATGGCGGAGCTTTCCTAATAATTGATGAAAAAAAGTTTTCTGCCAGGTAGCCCAGTGCTAGGTGCTGCCCGCAGTGGGTCGTTGCTGTTTTAACTTGATTCTTCCGGCCCCCTCCCCACTATGAGCTTCTAAAGATAGTCTTGTGTTCTGTTTTTGTTTTGTTTTTAGATTTTATGTATTCATTTGAGAGAGAGAGAGAGAGCGTGCACATGCAGGGGGAGAGGCGGAGGGAGAGGGAGAAGCGAATTTCCCACTGAGCAGGGAGCCTGATGCGGGGCATGTTCCCAGGACCCCAAGACAATGACCCGAGCCGACGAGAGGGGCCCACCTGATGGAGCCCCCCAGGCGCCTCCCCAAAGACATTCTTGTTTCCGGAAACGTCTCATCTGCCACCCTGTCACAGAAGGAGCCTGACCGCCATCCACGCACTGTGACCAGCTCGTCACCCACTTGCCAGTTAGTGGGGGGAGACGCTAACCACAAGCTCTGTGATGGGGACCTTCACTGCCTCCCTCCAGCCTTGCTGGCCCCGCTGATGAGGCAGAGGAGAGCAATTCCTGGGGGGCCCGAGCGCCATCACAGGACATCTGAGGGGTGTGCAGGAGCCGCAGTGACAGGCGGGAGAGCCAGGCCGGCTGCAGGAACGCTCCGTAGCGGGAGTCCCGGGGCGGCTCTGGCCTCGGTCTGTGAGCACTCGCCACGCACCAGGCATGGCGCTGAGCATAGGGCCCTCAGCCAGGAACCGGACGATATGGGGTCTGGGACCATCAGACTATCGGTCGCCTCCCCTGCCCCAGAAGCTTCACAGCTCGACCATGTCAGAGGCTGGTGGGGGAGGGGGCAAGATTGACACCCTTGGTCTGTTCCTCGAGCTTCCTCAGCCTGATCCTGGGGTCCTCCACCAGGGCTGGGCCCAGAGGCAGGCCCAGAGCCGCTCCAGCAGGTGGGAGCTGGAAGGGAGGTCAGGTCCACTCCTGGCGAAATCCTTCGTCTGATGCTCTGAACCTGGAGGGACCATCAGAGGCCCCGGGGGCCCCGTTTCATCCAAAGCTAGATACCCAGATTCATCTGTAGAGCTACTGCCTCAGAATTTCCAGGGCTGAGAACAGTGGTTCAGGGCGCCAAAATGCACCCTAATTAAGAACCAGCACCTCACGGTGAAGGCAGGGAAATAAAGCGGCAGTTCACGATCATTTGTCCTCAAAATGGAAGGTGCCTTTGGGAAGGGAGACAGGAAGTCAGGAACTGGAGCCTTCCCTTCCCGAAGGAATCCAGTTTTGAATCAAAGCCAACTAAAGAGCAATCGTGTGGACTTTGGGTTCTCAAGGGCAGTGCAGTCCGTCGCTCTGGGTCCGGAATGCGTAGACTGACTCAGAAGCCTTCGTAACCGGCTCTGGTCAAACGTCCCAGTTCAGGCGGCACTTTGCTCCGTGTCATTCTGCCTATCTCCTGACATCCAAATTCGGAGAAGGGAGAGATGTGGGGCTTGTGCAGGCTGTGCTAACACGCGGGCGTGTATGGGCATGGCAGAGGACTGCAAGGAGTCCGGGGCCACGGCTGACAGGGGAGACAGTGGTCACTCGGGAACTGCGGGCGGACCGCATTCTCTGAATTGTCCTGAGACCACGGTGGCCCGGGTGGCCCCGCCCTCCGACAGACATCCCTGCTGCACACCCCCAGCCCCGACGTCAGGCCCAGCAGCATGGCTGGCTTTTCCCCAGAGGAAGGCACCTCACCTCCCAAGGGAAGATTTGGAAGCTCTCCTGTGTTCTAACACTCTCTCATCCCTCTGACCTCGAGGACTCAGGGACAATGGCTCCTGCAGCTTGGGTCCCTGGAACCAAGAGGACACACGGACTGCAAGAGAAACAAACCTCCATCATTGCTGGTCACTGAGATCTGGGGTCACTGGTTAGCCCTGTGTCCCCTAGCTGGCACTCACCGCCACTGCCTCTCCTCCTGTCTTTCTTCAGAGACTCCCTCTCCCTGCGGAAGCTCAGCTCGCAAACTTACTGGGGTTGGAAATGCACCTTTCCTGGCCCATCCTCCGCGACACCATTTGAGTCAAGTCTGGATCACGGGGGCCTCTGAGTGACAGCCCTGAACCCAGATACAAGGTGATTCAACAAATCTACTCTCTTACTCTCAGATTATTAATACATTGTACGGTTTGCGTCCTCTGTGACGTCTTAAGACAGTGGTATGACAATCTTTCTGTAAATACTCAATCCTTAAAGCAAAGGCAGACACGCGTGCTCTCTCTCGGCTGGGTTTAATCCGACAGACGCATACTAGTCGCTCACTGTGTGCCAGGTGACTGGGGTACAAAGATGATGGTCCATGTCTGAGCCCCTTAAGCAAGTCCAAGTTCCAGGGGAAAGAAGACATTCGAGACAGGTGCTTTTGCCTAAACGCCTATTTTCTCAGCCATCTGTCTCTCTCCGGGCTCTCCTCAGGCCCAGCCCTCACCCAGGAATTCACTGCACATTACCCTTTCCTTGGGACAAATGGGTTAGGTGAAGGTCTGCCCAGGGTAGAGACCCTGCAGCCTCAAATCCACGCCACTGCTAGCCAGGCCTCACTTCCTGCCCCTACCCCAGCACTCCTTCCCTTCCCTTTCCTGCCCACAATTGCCTCCAAACAAAAATTAGTAACCGAGCAACCAGTATATCCTCGGCCAGTAATGACAGTGACCGGCTAACTCTTGGTTTGCCCAAGATTGATCAGATTTTAAAACAGAAAGTCTCACATTCCAAGAAATCCTCAGTCCCCGGTGAACCCAGACAGCGGATCCACAGAAGGGACTGAGGCTGTTACCCTGTGCCCCCCTCAGACCCCTGCCTCCCAGGAGGCAGTGTGCACCTCTGTGCGTCTGTGCACACCACCCGCCGGGCCTCCCACACCCAGGCCCGCTTCCTTTCTGTCTCTCCTGACTTCCAGCTCCACAAACGCTGCCACTTTCCAGCCCTTTGGTAATGGAGGAAACACCCCCCTGACCTTTCCCTTCCTCTCGTGGTTTCATTTATTTGGTAAAAATTAGCCCTAGTCATTGAATGAGAAGAGAGCCAGGGACTTGTGTCCATCAGGAAAAAGTAATTACTGTCACCGAAAACAAAAGTTTTAAAGTGAAATTAAACCTAAGTATCAGTGTCCTCCTGTCCCTGGTCATGTCGAGGGTGTCTAGAAGGATTTGGAATTCCTGTAACGTTGTCTATTTAGCTCTTTTTCCTCTTCCGAACAGGCTCGCTTTTCATAAAATGCAGCTTTAGAGATAAACAAAACATCACTATAATTCCATTTTGCCTCTTGCTTTTAAATCCCTATACTCACGGCTCCCTTCATCCAGCAGAGCATGTTTCCAGCACTGCAAAGCCACATGATGGCAGAGACTAAAGTCATGAAAGGTCATGTTTAAGCCGAAGACCACTTTACTGCCCATCGGCCAACAGAAACGAGGATCAGAGACAGCTTAGGACGGGAAGCCAGAGAGCCAGAGAAAGCAGCGGGGGAGGAGGGGTGGGGACAGAAAACACTCAAGTCAGCTCAGACATTTGGCTCCAAACTGCCCGGTTCCCACTAGTTCTCAGCCTCAGACATGCCTCATCTGGGGAATTAAAAACAACAACATCAGAGTTTCTAATTACATTCCCCTGGGGAGCAGCTGGGCACTTGGGAGTTTTAAATGCCCCTCAGGTGAGCGCCATGTGCAGCCAGGTTTGAGATGTACGGCAGTTAAGACCAGGGAAAGTAAAACCACGATGCACCAAAACAGGTGCCCATCTTACGCAAAGAGAGAACAGACCAGTTCCTGGGTAGAAGCTCGGGCTTTTCCCAACACATGTTTCTGTAGAGATTTCTTGAGATGGTTTTAAGTAAAACCTGGATTACCATAGCCTTTCCTGGCATGGCTTCCAACACCAGGACCCGTAGGTCCCTGAAAGCAGCCCTGGGGGGGGGGGGGTCACAGGGCCCCCTAGCCTTGTGCTGCTTCTCCCCGATGCTCCTTGAAGCCCGAGCAGAGGCCGTGAACCCTGCCTCACCCTACCTTACCCGCCCTGCTCATCCTGTCCAGAAAAAGGCCAGGGGAGAGATGCAGGGCAAGACGAGCCTGGGTTCCGAGCTCCTCAGAAGGAGGGTGACTCGCACAGGATCGGGACTCTAGAATAACGAGCCCTGCTGCCCAGGGCAGCCCCCCCACCGGAGCCCTGAAATGAGTGCAATTCCTGTCCGTGGGGTCCACACTCATGAGGAACGGCTGCATCTCCTTCCCATGAAGCCTTGAGGCAGGACCCGAGGGTCAGGGTGGCCTTTAGCGGTCCTGAGAGGAGGATGTGGGGGTGGACAGCAGCACGCACCGCACAGGTGGGGCGTGGCTGTCCTCGAGAGCAGGGCCGGCACCGGAGTCACCGGGCCTCGTGCAAGGCCCGATGAACAGCACGTGCTCGGCAAATATTTGTTGAGGGAGAGAACGAGTCATGTCTGGAGGAAAAAAAGCAACAAATGATGAAAAGCTCATCTCACTAAGACGACAGGGACAGAAAGTCTGGAAAAGCAAACGTGAGAGAAAAAAAGGCATTTGTGCAGATTTTGGAAATGTCCCTATCCCTTTCAGGGCCTTCAGCCTCATGGAGATCTCGATGGGCAGGACACCGCCAATACGTGCGCTCCTGGGGGGCTCCTAGGTGCTCTGATGGGGTGTGCGCAGTTTTGGCCACAACAGCAAAAGCGCAGGTAACAAAAGACAAAAAAAGAGATAAATTGGGCTTCTTCAAAATTCAAGGGTGGCATGCTTCAACAGACACCAAAGAAAGGGAAAAGACAAGCCCCAGAATGGATAAAAACACACTCCAACCATGTAACTGATAAGGGATTTGCGTCCAGAATGCCTAGAGAATTCTCAAACTCGACAGTGAAAAGACAACCCGATTCCAAACAAGCACGGGGGGTGAGCAGACATTTCTCCAAGGGAGATTTGCAAATGGCCAAAAAGGCCAGGGAAAGCTGCTCGACTCCATTGGGCACTACGGAAACGCCGAGCGAGAGCCTGAGGCACCCCCTTACCCCTGCGAGGACAACCACAGCGGAGAGACACACGGCAACGGGTGAGGACCGGCACGAGCCGGGAGCCGCGGCCACCGCTGGGGGCATGTCAGGCAGCTCCGCGAAAGTGGAGCAGGGAGGGACTCCACCTGCTCCGGGGATAAGCCCGAGGGAAAGGAGAGCACACGTCCACCCAGACACCGGCACGGGAACGGTCGCAGCAGCGTTCGTCCCCACCGCCAAAAGGCGGACCGACCCCCGATGTCCCGTGACGGATGAACAGACCAACGAAGCCCCCAGAGGAGGAGGGCAGCTGCTGGGGCTGCACCACGGTGACGCACGGAAAGAGATGGTGAGCCAAGAAGCCGGGGTGAGGACCGCGCTACAGGACTCCGTTTATCCAGCGCCCGGAACAGGGAAATGTGCGGCAGCAGACAGTCCTGCCCTGGTTGTTTGGGGGTGGGGACGGACGAGGGAACCGTCGGTGACGGCCTCGGCATCAGGGGGCTCCCTCGGAAAGGGTGAACGTATTCTAGAGCGGACACGGTGATGGCTGCACAGATCCTGAATAGCCTAAAAAACCACTGAATCGGACCCTTTACACGGGTGCCTGGTGGCTCTGTCAACTGCATTCAGTAAGGCTGTTTGAAAAAAAGAGAAGGTGTTGGAAGACCCCCAAAACGGCGGCACAGCAAGGACCCTCACACCTGCGTGTCACCGGCCCAAGCGGCGGGAACGATGACGCAGGACAGAACGTTCTATCAGCCAGCCCGCAGGAGAAGAGGCCACAGGCGCGTTCACACGTGGCTGCTGCAAATGCATATGGATACGCCCCTCCCCCAGGGAAATCTGGCGACAGGTCATGGGTGCGCACGAGCGTGCATGGGAGCACATGAGCACACGGGACCCTGTCTGCATCCGTGTCTCCGTCCGGGCCATGGAATGTGCCCAGGCCCCGCCTCCCCCGGCATACACCACCCAGCGGGCTTGGCTCAGCATCCTCGGGAGACCTGTCACTGGCAGGCACGAGACTAGCTCGGCTGAGTCACGGATACCAATCCAGGGGGGCTGTGAGGGACCAGAGGGACCACAGCCTTGGTCACACAGAAAACAAGGGAAAAACAGGAAACCAGGACAAGCCTGAAGGAGGAAGGGGTTGGGATGGTGTTTGGGAAGATGCGCTGCCTTTATGGGAAAGGCCACAAGAGGCTCTGCCTTTCCTTAAGGTCAGAGACTGTGTCTTCTCAGTACTTCACCAGGTGGATTCCTTCAGGAGAGGTTTCCAGCAGGGAGAAGTGCAAGTGCAAAGGCCCGGAGGCAGGAGGAGGCAGGAGGAGGCAGGCCTATCCGCCACACAGCAGTGGCCCATGGGGTTGAGGTAATCAGTGGGGTCAGAAACACAGTGAAATGATACCCATCTGAACACATCAGGGAGCCACTGGAAGGTTCTATCAGGGAAGACATGATCGTTACAACCTACGTTACATGATCTATGTTAACAAGACATATTGTTACACAATCCCTCTGGCCCAGGACAGTAGGGGGCAAAGATGGGGACGGTGGTCAGTTCCAGGTTGGACCCAGCCCACAGGTGATGGGGAGGGACAGGAGAAGTGGACAGGAAGACAACTGGGAGGAGACTAACGGGGTCCTGGGACAGTGGCCTCGACAAGGTGACATCCCAGCGCCATGTGCTCCCGGGCACCATCCCAAAGGTGAGTACGTGTCCCCAGAGAAGCAGAAAATGGTTCATAATCATACAGAAATAGTCCATATAGAATTAAGGTGTATAGAAATAGTTAAAACAAATATTTTTTAGAGATTGGAAGCTGTCCTGAGAAAGGGGGTGATCCGGAAGTCAAGACAGGTTGGAGAGGAGGTAGAAGGTTCTAGGCCAGCAGTGAGCTTTTAAGCATTAGCACATTGGTCACTTCCCTTTAAGGTGCTAATGATCTATGAAGTGCTCCTTCTAGCCACGACCTTGACCTAGTCCTTCCCTCCGGCTCCTTGGGCAGAAGGCCCCTCTGAAGGGTTAGGGTTAGGGACCCTGGTGTTCCCCCGCCCTGCCTGCAGCACCCCTGTGGGGTGCTAATGGCAGCTGCTCCAGGCAAAGCAGGCAGGAGAAGAGACCTCGGTGAGGGCAGGACTGGTGTGAGAGTCAGGATCAGAGTCTCCATGAAGGCTTGGGGCTCCAGGGCTGAGCACGGGCCAACCCAACAGGGCGTAAGGAGCAGGAAATCCTACAAACTGAAATCCACCTTTCTGCCCCTTCCAGGTGGCCCATCCATTTCTAGAAGCCTGGAGGCCAACTCAGAGCTCTAGGGCACAACGGGCTGGGGTCAGTGGGGGCCGGGGCATGGTCCCATCATGTGGCACTGTTCCAGAGCCTGCAGAGGGCCTGGTGTCCCCTTGGTCCCGGGCAACACCAGCTCTGCCAGGCTGTCCCCTGCCCGTCCCCTGAGAAGTCACAGGCTGTCACCTTGGTCTCGGGCAAACACGTTTCCTGGACATGCCCTGCTTGACTTAACTGGAGGCAAGGTCCACATAAAAAAGAGCGGGTTCTTTCAGTGCCAAGTCCGTAGACTTGCAGCGGCCAGATATGCAAACCAGGCCGTTTCCTAATCGTCTAGGAGTGGAACACGATGTGCTTGCTCATAGGCCCCCACCCCCCGGCCACCCAGCGCTCCCCAGACCAAAATCTACATAGGAAAACAGTTTTTTCAAGAATCAAAACAGTAGTAATTTTCTCAGTCCTGAGCCAGTTACAGAGACTGACCAGAAAAAAGGGAGGGAGGAGGAAGGAGGAGCCACAAAGAACGGAGAAATCAGTGCCGACCGACACAGGCAGCCGTCAGACCCGGATTCGTGCCGGGTTTGCAGTTAAGGCCCTTCCTGCAGCTCTGTGCACACACTCCCTGCCCCAGCCCTTTGGGCCTCAGTTTCCCCGACCTAGACAATTACGGTCCATGAATCTGCTCCTTCTGTTCTTTCTCACTCAGCAAAGTCATTTTCGGAGCCGATTCTGTGTAAGGACAGTAGTGTTTACGATTCCAGAGGCCTGGGGCACACCTCGCTCCTGTCTGATGCTCTGACACTGCTTTGTGGTTTGCCACACACGTCGCCTGCACCATTTATCCCTTCGACGAGGGAATAAGGCTGTGAAAGAAGCGCTGCCTGGGGCTCTGGTCACCCCCTTGGGGAGGAAGGCGATGGGAGACCTGGTCCCGGCTTGACCGGCTAGAGCTCCGTCCGGACCCGAGGTGCCGGACCCCGAGCTGTCTATCACACACCTGCGATGTCAATGGGCCTGGAGAGTGGCTCATACCCCAGGGCGATCTCTGCACCAAGCCCATGACACCGTAGGGGCCAGGAACACGCGGCAGGACAGGCCGAGGGCACTCGCCCAAGGACTCCTGGGAAATGGCGCGGGGAGGGGGGCACGAGAGGGAGACCTGACGTCCCCCTAGCACGGCGCGTGGAAGCCAGGTGCCTACCCTCTCTGAGCCTCAGGGTCCTCAGTTCTCAAATGCGAACATTAAGTGAAAGAACATAAAATGTCTAATAAATGCAAGTGAACGTAGGACTGGGAGATTTGGGGTCCGAGCTGAGTGTGGGTCCTGACCCCAGGGCAGGGGGTGTGGGGCGATGCCTGGGGCACAGTGCAGCGAAGGGGGCCGGGAGAGAAGGGGAAATCCAGCCTACGAGGGCCAAGAACACATTCTCAAGCTCACTTCTAAGCACTCTCTATACCAAGTTCCTTCTTAAGTGAGTTGTCAGTCTTAGAATTCAGGGGCAGAAAAAAAAAATAATAATTCAGGGGCAGGTGCACCCAGAGGACAGAGAGCAGGTCAGCGGTGGGATGCCCTTGAACGTCCAGTTCCGGACAGCGCCGTGGAGTCAGCTCTATCTCTACCGACCAGTCTGCTTAGGTCTGTGCAGGCTTCGGAGCCCACACGCCAGCTGCCTAAATCACGCCTGTCCATACGAGCACATACTTCTCCATGTGTGCAAACACACAGGCATCGACACCTCCATATGTGCATGCGATTTTCTGTACACAGTGCTCTGGGGCACCAAGTGTTTTGGGCGCAGGGCCATGCACATGCATGTCGTGCCCACGGACAACAGGTGGGCCACCCATCCGGAGCCTCTAAGAAACCATGACGCTGGCACCTGGGAGCAAAGGGAATCGGGCGGGCAGCAGGGCTGTGCTTTATTTTGTTAAGTTCTGAAGCTTGTGTGCGTCAGACACGGCTTCCCAGCCCCGCGGGCCTGCCCTTTGGAAGGACTGCGGCAGGACAAGTCATCCAAGTCAGGCTGGGCTAGGACCCGGCTGTGGCTGTTGCAACACGTGTTGCTTTCACATGTGTTGCCCTGTTGCTGTTTTCCCAAAAGTTTAATAAATTATGTCACTCCTCCAAAAAAAATTCTGGAGCAAAGTTAAAGTGATATCTCGCTAGGGTGCTTCCAAAGAGAATGAATGGGCTTGTCCTTCTTGTTCTGGGATCTGGGACCACACGGCCTGTCTCCGGGCACGGTGGGGTGAGGCCTCCCGAGGAAGTTTCGACTGGAGCGTGAGACCACTTAGCACGAAACAAATTAACAAGATAAATTTGTGGAATCAGCAGCCTCGAGGTCAGGAAGACGTGGACCCCATTCAGACATCTGGACCAGAGCCGCTGCTCCTCTTTGGTTAAGAGTAGATGGAAATCTACCCTATTCTCATCTGTCCGCTGAGGAGCCTCAACCTCAGGTGCCGACGCCCTTAGCCTAGGGCCGGGGAGCCTGAGAGGAAGACACAAGCCTTGGTCTCCAGAGGCTCCCAGGGGCCATGGAGAGCAGGCCACAAAGGGGGCGGCAATGGGCCCCAGGGGCACTCCAATCTGTGGCCCTGGCTCCACATCCGGCCTTGGACAGACTGGCTGAGAAGCTTCTGGACATTTCAGATTCCAAGGCCTCATCCTGAACCTCGACTCTTGGTCAGGGTTGGGAGGGTGGGGGTGCCGGTGGAGGGAGGTCAGTCAGGAAGCAAGCGCAGAAATCTGTCCTGGCCCTCCCCAGCTCCTTTCCAGCAGTCCCACACCGTGTAGGACGGGGAAGCCGAGGGGTGTGGTGGGGCTCTGGGACAGTTAAGGCAGCTCCCCTCAGAGACCAGTACTCAGGTTTGCTGTCTGCTGGTGACCTCTGGGCCTCAGTTTACTCTTCTGTAAAATGGAGAGATGCTACTAGGCTGTCTCCCATCTCTGACCCCAGCCCAGTTCTCGGGTCCTGTGGTCCTGTGAGGTCAGTGGGCTTCCTGGAGGAGAAGGGAAGAGCTCGACCACTTAACAGGGGGGCAGGACTGGTGAGGCAGGAAGACTTTCCCAACCAGGCGAGGCTACCTCCCCGAGCAGTGTTTTTCAAACACTGGTCCCTCCAGTAGGTCCTAAAAGTCTCTGAAGTGGGCCACCCCCCACCAGCTTTTAAAAAATGAAACACAACTGAGTAGGGACAATCCCAGTGGCGGGAGCACACGCAAAGGAAGTGTAAGCCAGTCTTCTGCTTATCTCCCCCGCAGGCCACGGTCTGAGCAAATCCACAGCAAGAACTCACTGGGAAAGCACACTTCCGTGTGTCTGTCGCCTGTGTCTATCCCGCACCAAAATGCGAGCCCCGAGCACGAGGGATTTCCGACAGTTCTGCTCCCTGAGAGCCCTGGCATCTCAAACAGGGCCTGGCACCAGCTACACGGCGAGAAACACGTGTTGGGACGAATGAATCAGTATCGTTTCGTGACGAGGCAGGTTGGGTGCCCAGGAGGTGAGAGAGAAGTAAAAGGAAAGGTGGTGGGGGACATCCTCGGGCTTTTGCCCACCTCCACCCGCCTCACAGGAGGCGGCGGCCAGGTCACCGGACACCGAAAGTTGGAGGCCGGGGGTGGGTATTTGCCAAAACGGTGTGTTGGGGCAAAGGACCCACCTAGGAGGTCAGAGTCCTTCCGGCCCCCAGGGGCAGGACTCCCAAGCTCAACCCCACGCGGAGCCGTTCTCTGGTGGCGTCTGCTGCTCCGGGCCCCTCCGCCGTCCTTCTGGGGCTGGGCTCTCTCCCACGAGCCAGAGACCCAGCCAGCAGAGCAAAGACGGGAGATCATCCCAGCGGAGGGCCAGGAGGGGTCTCTGGAGAGAGGCTGGCCAGCCGAGGGCAGGGAGCCGGAGGCCCCGGGGTGATTTTAGGCGGGTCCCTGACAGACTCAGTTTACCCAAACGCTCCCGGGTGTGTCGTCACAGTTTGTCAGGAGTCACGCTGACTCTCCATTTCTGCTCATTCTAGGGAGTTTCTTGTAAGAATAGATTTAAGAGGGGCGCCTGGGCGGCTCAGTTAGTTAAGGGTCTGACTCCTGGTTTCGCCTCAGGTCACGATCTCAGGGTCGTGAGGTGGGGCCCTTCACTCCGCATCCTCTCTCTCCCTCCCTCTCTGCCCTCCCGCTCGTGCCCCGCCCCCTCAAATAACAAACCTTGAAAAAGAAAAGTAGATTGAAGTTAAAAAGTAGTTCTTAGATAGGATACAGACTGTGCAGGTTCTGTGAATCACCACAGTTTGGGGCTAACTTATCCCACGATGCTGCCTCAGTTTCCCTCCAGGGTCAGGAACTTAGGACCCCGGAGGGAGATGGTATTTACAGACCAGGCAGGAGAGCGTGTGTGTGTTTATCCGTGAGCAGACGTGTGTAGCTTTGCGTACACGTATTTATGTGGATGTCTGCGTAGCCGTCTGTACTGGTGTGTGTGTGTGTACACGTGCAGCTGCGTGTGCGTGTAGTTGTGCATGTGGACACAAACGCGTGTCTCTGGAGCCGTGAGCCTTCTTCCAGTGAGCTTTGTAAAAGGAATCCCACTCTTGCAATCACCACAGGTTTCAGGAAATAGTATGTTCTAGCGCATTTTCCATATCTGCACTTTCCCAGAGTTCGATCTGCGGACGTTTCCGTGACTGTTCTGTGAAACACGGTCATAGACCGGGAAGGCCCACCAGAGCCCGCAGCTGGGAACAGGATCCCGTTGTTTTGCAAGGGAATTTGTGTCTCCGTGACACATATCGGGTCCCTCCCTGCTTGCTAGACTGTTCTCTTGCAAAATCACCAGGGCTCGGGTGACAGAAGTGGGCATGGGGGTAAAACGTTGGGCAGAGGTTCCCATGGGCCAAGCCTGGGTCTGCGGGGCTGCCTGTGAGGGAAGAAGGGGTAGCCTGGTTATGGAATCTCGTAGGGAAAACGCTGGGACCTTGCCAGAAGACGGTCCCTCGGCTGGGGCCTCGGGCTCCCTGGTGTCGCGCTGGGCAAGGAAGGGGAGTCCCTGGGCCACTGGGGATTCCCCCCAGCCAAGGATCAGGTGGGGTTAGCCAGTAGGGGCGGGGGCAGGGGGCCGCCAGGGTGCAGACGAGGGTTAGGTGAGCTGGTCTGAGGCGACCTTGCCTCCACTGTCAGCTCTGTTCCTTTTTTCAAGCCATATCGTCACCGTGGGACGGTGGCCCCCTAGCGCCTCCCACCTGCCCACTGGGCAGGATCTAGTTTTTTTAGGCTCTTGAAGCCTGAGCAAGCTGCACCCCCTGGACTCAGACTTGGCCAACTCCATCCCTGTCCTGAGGCTCTGCCATCCTCTGAAGACACAGCTCCTCCAAAGTGACAGGGAGCTCGTCCGCTAAGCTGAATGGCAAAGGACGAACAGCGCGCCCCATGAGGGCTGGCCTGGCCCTCTCCCCACCCGCAGCAGACCCGTCTCCTGCCCCACATGGGAAGTCTTTTCAGGCAGCTTTCCTTCCAGACACAAGGCTTCCTCCCTCGGTGGCAGGCCAGGAGAGAAGGCGGTGCACCCCCTGATGTCACACTAGCAGGAACCCGCTAGGGCAGGTGACACCCCCGCAGGCCACTCACAAGCCCCCCCAATCCAACGGCTCCTCTCAGCCAGGTGTTAACCACTGACCAGCGGCCCACTGGCCCTCAGACCACGCTGTGAGGGCGGACCCTATCCCCCATCCGGGGCCGCAGAGCCAAGCTGCAAAGGCCAGGTTTCCCAACACGACTTGGGAGCCCAGACCAGACGAAACCCTGGACAAACACCTCGTGCGTGTGGATCATCGCAAAATGTGAAAACAAAACTGAGCATCATAAACAAATTGAAGCTCCCACTCAGTGAGCACACATCATGTCCTGTGTCCTCCACACCCCTTCTCGGGTGAGGAAGGGGCGGCGGCTGGCGGGGCCGCAGGGGGCTGGCCCGGGCAGGCCCGGGGCCTGGCTGCCTGCTCCCACAACACGCTTCCCAGCAGCGTCTGCTCCTGAGTAAGAACTAATTACTGTTTAGGAAGTTGTCCATGATCCCTGATGGAAACGGCAGAGTTGAGCCACATCAAGGGAGAGGCGTGAGCACAGGCGCACACCACCGCCTTGGCATGCTCTTGGGCCTTGAGAGGCGAGCTGCTTAGGGAAAGGATTTCCTGACAAAGCATCTCTGGAGAAAGTTCTGGCGGTCAGAGGGCTCTCCCACCTTGCATGGCTTTCCTGGAACTCATCTGCTGGAGTCCGAGGGATCTCCAGACACCAGAGGATGGCCGGGGAAGCTCAGGGTCAAGGCAGTTTGACCTGCCTCAGTTTCTCCTCTGCCTAGAGGGCCAGGAGAGCCAAAGATAGAGGGTGAAGAGGGACACAAACCATGCTGAACCCACGTCCTTGGGCGGCCAACCCAGGACCACACGGGGGCGAAGGGGGGGCTCCAAACCACAGACACGCATTCTCGCCCAGTCCCGGAGGCTGAGAGGCCCAACTCAGGGGTCTGCAGAGCTCCTCTGGGAACTGGAGGGAACAACCCTCCCTTGCCTCGTCCAGCCTCTGGTGGTGGCCAGCACTCTGTCTCTGCCCCCTCCTCTCTGTGTTCGTGTTTCCTCTTCTCAAAAGGACACAGTCCTACTGGGTGAGGCGCCCACCTCGTTATCACAACCCGTTCCATCCGCAATGACCTCAGTTCCAAATAAGGCCACAATCTGAGGTCCTTGGACATATCTTTTGTGGGGATGCAATTCGGCCCACGGCACCTGCTACTGCTGGGTGTGGCCAGTCTGGGGAACCCCACTATGGTCACAATCCAGTGTTCTGCCGCTTTCCAGAAAACAGTGTAGTGATCGCAAAAAGGGGCACCGCCGGGCTGAGGTGCCCAGCACAGGGACCCTGGGCCCCGGAGGGCAATCCACAGGCCCGACATAAGCGGTGCCAGAGAAGCTGAGACCCTTGGCGTTGCAGACCGAGGGGACCTGCATGCAGGCGGCTCAGTGGCTGCGGAATGAGGCAGGAGGATGCCACAGAAACAAGCTGCTGTCTACACCCGTCACTTTGAACAACTACCCGGGACCAGTGGGGTAAACCAGGCATGTCCAGGACAAACCAGGGACAGTCCCCTTGCCTAGGGAGTTTCTTGACTCTTTAACTGGAAGGCAGCCCGCAGGAAAACTCCTGGAAGAAGAGATTCAATGTGCTTGTCTATTTAAATTGCAAAATAACTGATAGAACACGCCAGTACTTCAACTTAGAAAGGGAAGAAATGAACACCAGGTGTAAGGCGATTTGTGCTATGCGCTGCCTCAAATAACCTGACATGCGGCCCATTCCCTCTCTTTCCGAGGTGGGAAAGGGAGGCTCAGAGAAGCAATCATCCTCCTGGGATACACCAGCCCAGCCTCAAGCCCGTGGAAGCATCCCGAGCCTGGATCTGGACGCAGGCGCTCCGATTCCAAACTTTTCCGGTTTCCCGAGCTCCTTCACACTCCCCCACCGCCACTGTCCTGTGTCCAGGACAAGTGCCCGTCCCTGCCCGCCCCTGCCTGCCCACCTTGCCAGGTTATCTGCCAGCGAACCACAGCAGGACACTCGGTGTCAACAGAAAAAGGACGCCCCCCCCCCCGCCCCCCATCGCTTCCCACAGAGGCTGACAATAATCTGGAAGCCACGTCTGACGACAGACGGTCAGAAGTCCTGGATGAGCCAGTTTCTCAGTCTCCAAGGCCATTGACCCCCCCACCTGCTTCCACCCCAAGAACTTGGTGGGGCTGCAGACTGGGGGCTCGAGTTCCCCCACAGGGAAGGCCAGGACTCCTGCAGAAAGCATTCTCTTCTGTCTGCCCGAATGCCTCATTCTAAGAAACAAATGACTTACGCTCTTTGTCCCAAGACAACCGTCATCTAGCAGATTTTTAATGGCCTCAGAGGGAAAAATCACAAAATAAACACACACTGAGCAAAGGGAAAAAACAAAACAAAAACAAAAAAACAAAAAAAACCCGACACGAACTCAAAAGCGAAGGCCAGAGTTCAGCCTGGTTATGACAATCAGTTGTGAAAGGGCCAAGCCCACAACTTTCCGGAGCGGGAGTGTGTCTTCCTGCTGACATAATGCGCTTGGGCACTTGGCTGAGAACAAGTTTTCCCCGTTTGAGGCTGGCAAGTTTGGGGCCTCTGCAAACAAGTCCCTTCTGCTTTTGCCAAAGCTGGCTTCCCCTTTTCTGGAAACTGCTCCCCCATTCAGTGTTGGGGAGGGGGGCCGCCTCCGTCGCTGGCCGGGCTCTGGGACATGCATCATAAACACACAGTTGAGTTGTGGGCGAGTTGTTTTTTTCTGATGTTGATGTTTCTCTCCAGAGTCGGCTACAAGTGGAAATTTCCGTATTCCTCTGTTCAGCAAAAATTACAGGCTTTGGTTTCATCATCACTGTCAAACCATTAACCATTAACCCCTGACACCCCGCGGAACCCTCAAGGAAATGGCCTGGGGCACATTCCTGGGGCTCTGGGCTGCTGACCAAGCTGGGAGGTCTCGGGGCCCAGGGTGGCCAGAGGTGGGTGCTTCTGGGAAGGAGCGCGAAAGCCTCACTTTCCACAGATCCTCCTCCATGCCTCACGTCCAAGTGTCTTACTCTGTAACCACCTTCATCCCTGTCGCCTCGGAGACTTTCTCGCTCCTCGGGCTCCTTGGCTTCCCCGGGTGGACACGTGAAGAGGCCCAGGGCAGGGGCTGCTCTCCACTCCCCTCCGCGGAAGCCCAGGGGCTGCAGACACAGCACAGAGAAGCCTTCCAGTGAGCCCCACGTGGGGCAAGACCAAGACGGGAAGTCAGGCCTTGTCCACCCCCTGGCCTCTCCCCTCCCCCGTTTCTAGAATACCTGCCTCAATGCAAAAGGTCAAAAATACTGACCCCGAGTGGACACGTACCTCAGAACCCAGACACCCGCACAAAGCCCGCCTACTGGTAAGTGCCTAAAAAGACACTGGTGGGGGACTGGCCCCTGGGGGTGCAGCCTTAGGGGTGTTAAACCTCCCACCGCCCCGCCGCCCCCCCGCCGAGAACAGAAGCCTGCCACCCTGCACGGTCACCATCCCACTGTGGAGCTCAGGGTCAGTCCATCACTTGTCATGATGCATCAGGGTCCTGGAGGCCAGCTTGTGAGACGAAGGGCTCTGCCCCCCAGAGGGCAGGTCCATCCCAGAGCCCAGGAATGCCATCACCTTGAGCGCCCCTCCCCCACCGAAACAGGAGAGAAGTGGCTCAGATCTTGACCCCCACCCACCCGGCCCCTCCCAGAAAGCCAGGGCTCGGCTCTTCCTCTTCTCTCAGCATCCGCCAGCAGGAGGAGGGACACCCGCCCTCAGCTGGCACCCCAGGAAGGCACGGGCTGCCTACACCACTCGCTCCAGCTCTGAACCAAGCTTAACTCCACCCTAGAGAGGGGACGGCTCCCTGAGCGACCCCGTGAGTCTCCGGAATCCGGTCTAGGTCAGTGTTCTGGGAATCCCTCTCAGAGCTCGCCTCCGGGAGATGTGACATGACAACTCTTTAAAAAATTCGGTGACGGTTGTGACAAGGTGGTTGGGGTTGGCCGCGTGTGGCTCCCCGTTCGCAGGCCTGCATGTGACCGTGTTGGGACGCACAGGGAGGGATGCAGCTCAGCCCCGCGGCAGGAGTCCAGAAAAAGGAAGAGAAACACTCGGTTGCAAGCAAAGGGGGGGGGGACCAAAATGCCAGGGTTGGCAACAAAATAATGTGTAGTTTCAAGTCTTAGCTGTATTTAAAAATGATTCTTAGATTCTTTTTTGTATGTCGGTTTCAACAATTTTATACAATGGATGGGCCAGATATGAGGGTAGACTCGAAGATGATCATTTTTGAGGTTAAAACCACGGTCAAATATGGGATATTTAATTTGGATGAATCTCGTACAATCGACAGCTTCTCACTGCCGAGGACACGGGGCACAAAGACGACAAGGGATGAACATGATTCAAACCAAGACTTCCCTCCCAGTCCTGGCTCTTCCTGAGGACCCATCGCATCACTTCCGGCCCCAAAACCATGACAGAATCCAGGCCCCTCATGTCACAGCCACGGAAACTGAAGCCTCGAGGCCAGGCCCAGCCAGCCACCTGAGGACACGCCGACAATCAGCCACAAACCCAAAGGCAAAATCCACTTCTTTTACCCCAGCTCCCTTTTCCTTGTACAATGTCACCATGCCTGCCCAGGTCCGGTCACAAAGTCCTCCTGTCCCTCTGGCCACTGTCATTTATTCCTCTAAATGTCATATTTAAAATATGGGAGCCGGGGCGCCTGGGTGGCTCAGTGGGTTAAGCCACTGCCTTCGGCTCAGGTCATGATCTCGGGGTCCTGGGATTGAGTCCCGCATCGGGCTCTCTGCTCAGCAGGGAGCCTGCTTCCCTCTCTCTCTCTCTGCCTGCCTCTCCATCTACTTGTGATTTCTCTCTGTCAAATAAATAAATAAAATCTTTAAAAAATAAAAATTAAAATTAAAAAATAAATAAATAAATAAATAAATAAATAAAATATGGGAGCCTGGGTGGCTCAGTCGGTTAAGCGTCTGCCATCGGCTCAGGTCATGATGCCAGCATTCTGGGATGGAGCCCGCATCGGGCTCCCTGCTCAGCGGGAAGCCTGCTTCTCCCTCTGCCTCTACCTGCTGCTGTGCCATCCCTCTCACTGTCTCTGTCAAATTAATAAATAAAATCTTAAAATAATAAAATAAAATAAACTGAACCTCCAAGCAGTTTGATTCAACTTACAAACTCCAGAAAACTGAACTTGCACATTCTCTGTCTCCTGATCTATGTCCCTTTGTCTGTATGTACAGGACTCCCTTGACCACTATCTACACACAACACACACACACGTGCATACACATGACCGTCTAGTGCCCAGGAAGGGCCCGTGGCCGTGTCGCCAGCTGCGAGGCTGAGGGTGACATGGGCCTCTACCTCTTCTAGGGCTGTGTGAGGCTTGGGGCCAGAGAGCCCGTGCCTGGAGAGCAGCCCTTCCCGAGCGCCTATGTGCGTCCCCCGGCTTGAGGGAGAGATGAGCACACAGAAGCCCAAGGAACCAGGGGACAAGCCGGGGCATGCTGCAAGAAAGGACAGAGTTCCAACAGGGGACAGCCTCTCTGCCTAGCTAGAGGTGGCTGTGGGCCCTATTCTTCCTGGGCTGAGACTGGGCACAGGGATCCCAGCCACCTGACTGCACATACCCCACCCCCCACCCCCTCCGTCCATGCACCCCACCATCCACACCCCACTGTCTACACCCCAGGGTCAACACTCTACCATCCAAAGAGGCAGCAGGAAGGTCGGTGCATGTGGGATGTGCCGTCAAAGGAGGTGGGTGGGAGGGAGGTGGTTAGAAGAGGGAAGGCAGAAATCAAAAGGACCAGGGACGGCGCCCAGCTCACACCCCCACCTGGCAAACGGCCCCATGGAGATTTGTTTGTTTGCTTGCTTAATTAGAATTTATCAAAAAAAAGAAGAAGAAGAAGAAGAAGAAGAAGAAGAAGAAGAAGAAGAAGAAAAAAGAAATTTATCGAGTCCCGATGATACTTATTTATAGCCTGTCTTCACTTTACCAAAAGCATGCTGCAATGCAGTAGGACACGGCGTCTTATAAGCAGGACTACAGCAGCCGCAGCACAACCATGTGGGGCAGGTCTGGGCAATGCCGTGCTCAGAGCTGTGAGTCGTGGCTGGGCAGATACGAGCCACACATTTGCTCTCAGCGCGTCTCCAACATCACAACCAACAAACGAAGAAGGTACTTTCATAATGATAATTGATTCAAGCTTGCTGCCTGCCAGGCATTCATGGGATGTCATTTTATCCTCAAAACAGCCCTCAGGGGGGCATTCTTCTTGCTGGTTTACAAAGGAAGCAACTTAGACACAGCAGTGCCAAGGGGCTCATCTAGGTTGAGATACAGCAGGTGGGAAACCCAGGTCCCCAGATCTCCTCCTCATCGTGATCTTTCCAAGACCTGTAGTCTAAGGAAGGGCCCTTGGGAAATGCCCAAGTGACAGGCCAACACTGATCCTGTGATCTTTGCAGCTCCTAGGCAGGCATTTCTAGAACCTTCTGTGTACCTCCCCTCATCCCCCATTGAGAAGAAATCTCAACAGGGAAAGATTTTGGAGGTAACCACACCTGCTTTAAATGCTGGCTTTGTTTCTCACCCGCTGTGTCTCAAGGACGAATCATCGCGTCTCTCTGACCCTCAGCTTCCCCAGTTGGGAAAGTGGAGGCAGTAACAGGAACCTGACAAAGAGTTAAGTGATGAAATACGTGGTAGGGGCCGTCAAAGTGCCGCATAACCACGTACCTCACGTTTTCATTCGAAGGTGACCTGTCGGTCAGAGGCACTAGCAGACAAACCCCCGGCACCAGGGCCCGTGTCCCCACAGGAACCTGGCTGCCCGGTGCCTCTCGGCGGGTATGGTCCACAAGGCAGGGGAATTGGGTCAGAAGGCAGGTTTTTCAAGCCTGGCGAAACCCAGCTCCGAAGAAACAAAACCAAGGATGAGAAGAGATCCAGGGCCGGGAGAGGGAAGAAAATGAAAAAGTGAAAAAGAAACACAAAGGAGGAGAGAACATAGAGCAGAGCCGGGGGAAGGGGAGCCCATGACAAGGGAAACCACCGGAGGCAGCCCGAGGCCCCAGCGTCTGCCTGCGGCCGGCAGCGGCGCTCACAAGGGCAGCCTCTCACGGATCCAAGACACAACCTGTGTCACTCGTGGAAAGCAGCGTTGGGGAAAACCCTGCGACCTGCCGATTCTCAAGTAGCCAAGGAGCGGTCACGGCTGTGGTCACTGCTGTAAAGGGTGTTTGCTGAGGACGAAGAGAGGTCAGAGGCGGAGCCGCGAAGGGGAGTCAGGCCCACCCTGCGCGGAGAGGAGAGGCCGGGGAAGGACAGCACCGCACACAAGAGGACAGGACGGGTCGCTTCCTTTGCACAGGTGGCACTCAGGACGTGTCTTCTCAGCCAGCGGCTGGCCCCCTGCTTCAGACCACTGAGGCACACGGGCTCGGCGCTGCGGGCCGCCTGCTGTGGAGAAGCTGTGCCCTGGGGGTCCCGCCGGCGGCCTAAAGAAAGCCTTCGGACTCCTTCACCCAGTCAGCCTACAACAGTGGTTGGAGGTAAACGCCTTCATCCCTCCACGTGTGTCTTCAGGGTACACTTTGTCTCCCAGACCCTGGGGCTGTGGGGCTCAGGTGCCAGCCGGGGCCTGGAGCCTGGCCTCCGTGTGCCTCCCTTCCCACCTGTAGAATGGGGACAGTAATAGCACTGACTCACTTGGCTGACGTGAGCGGAGGCCCGTGCGCGCTCGGGGATGCGGGCTCAGAGAGGACGAGCTAGTTCTCTGAGCCACTGTTCCTCTTCCTTCCTCTGAGGCTGACTGTGAGAATCGTTTGAGCCAAATGCCTCCCAGATGGCTCAGCACAGGGCAGACGTGACCGCTCCTTCCACTCTGGATGCAAAGGAATGGGACAGAGGAGCACAGGCTGGCTGGCCTGGCCCTTCGGCTGTCCCGGAGGCAGTCCCGTGTCTGGATGCACCTCCCACGGCCCTGCCAGGAACGAAGGGCTTGTTCCCACAGGCTGGTGGACCTCAGTTGCCTGCCCCTCGTGAGGGGCGTCCAGCCTGAGGAGGCCACTGTGCCCAGGCCCTGGGCAGCCCTGATCTGATGAATGACTAACTCTGCACCACTTTGAAGCATCTGCTCCCTCCTCCCTTCGTGCTGATCCCCATGTCTGAGTCCACTCATCCCGGAGCCCAACCAGGACACGTGAGGGACCAGAGAGACCAAGGGAACGTCAGTTCCACTGATGCGTCCAGCTGCAGGGGAAGAGGCACCCTCTCCCGGCACGACTCCGGCCGCCCCCGGCCTCCGTCACTCCAGGGGCATCTTCAAGAGCTCTCAGATCACAGACACGGAGAGCAGCAGAGTCGTCTGACGAGTGGCTGGAGGCAGGCCAGGCCTCTCCCATCCGTCACAGGGCAGATGCAGAAAAAGCGGGCCCCTGAGGCTTCTGCAGGGAGAGGACAGCGGGTCTGTGGGCAGCGTCACTGAGCCGCCCAGGGCCACGGACTTGGGGCACGGGGACAGCCGGGCCGTTCCTGAGCGGCCCCCCATAGGGACTGGTGGTGGCCGCGGCACTACCGAGTCACAGTCCTCCCCGCCTTCCCTTGCTCTCAACAGAAGCCCTGCGTGTGGAAAAGGGGGTGACCCAGAGAAGCCCCCTTAGACATGTGTGATTCTCTAAAGAAAGGAGTCACGGGGGCAGGACCCAGTCGTGGTCTTCGGTGGACAGGCAGGGCCCCCTCGCGGCTCACAGAAGCTTGACCTGCAGCCAGAGCTGCTGGGAAGGGCGTTCCAGGGTGACCTGCCCGGAGGCTGGGACGTCACCCTCCTATCCCCGCGCGCTTGAGGCTCTGCGCCCAGAAGCGGGTCTGTAGTTGGCACCAGCACCCAGAGCTGCCCTTGGCTTTGTCGGAGGCGAGGGGCTTGTGACCCTTCCCGCATCTCCCTCCCACTCACTCAGGCACCCACCGGTTGGAAGCCCTCATGGAGAGGGAGTCCTCGCTTATTCAGTGGGATCCCCTGGGGCCCCTCCCGTCTGCCCTGCCGGCCTGCTCGGGGCCGTGGGAGGAAGGCATCCTCCTGGCCTCCCAAACTGACCCCACTGGACCCGCCTGTTCCAGGCAAGAACTATCTGCGAACGCCCCAGGGGGTTCATGCACATCTCCGTCAGGGACCAAAATGGGTGATGAATGACAGCCCTGTGCCCCTTAGACAGAAGTCATCGGCGGTATCAGGACTTGCACAAGTCAGCAGAGCTGGCAGACGGATGTGGGATTGGAGTTGGACCCTCCTTCCCCCTCCGTGGCCAGACATTCCTTCCACCAGTGGCCCTGGGCCCGGCCTCCTGGGGCTGCGGGCTGGGAGGCACAGCAGGCAGTTTGGCAGGTATCACAAATCGGGGAATGCTAGACCTGGGTAGGGGGGTGCTTCCAGTTCCTATCAAGGCTCTATCTCCCCATCAAATCCTTCCTCCTTAAGAACCAGCCGTGAGGCTCCCTGGCCCAGCGACGCACACCCGGCAGCTTTGCAGAAAGGCTTGGGGAGCCAGGAGGGCAAAAACACAGGTTGCCAAGCACCCCCCCCCCCCCCGCCGACTTTGTTCTTTGTGACAAAGATAAGCGGAGCTTGCTACACACACTGACCCTCCCATTCCGCTCCCCGCCTGCACGTCCACTAGGTTCCTCCCTCCCCACAGCCTTCTCACCCCGGCCCCGGCTCTGCCACCATCTCTCCTCCATTCGCTCCTCGGAGTGTGTTCTGGGCTGTTCCTATACCAGCAGGAGATAAGAAACAGAAGCAACACAGAGACTGTCCCCGAGAGTCACACACAGTGCCTGGGGCCTCGGGACGGGTTGGGGGGCAGGAGGTGTCGGTCTCCCCTCATGGGGTGGGGGGTGACTGGAAGACACAAGGCAGAGCGCAATCCACCCCCACCCCCGAGGACTAGAGGGGATAGGACATGGGGGGCCTAGTGCTCCCCCAAAGCTCCATAACACTCTCTGGAGTCAAGACGCAAAATCCCCAGGAAAGCCCTACTGAATGGCAAATGCCCCACGGGGCCGAGGGCAAACACCAGGTACACCAGTAGACCAATCGCCCTCAAGACTCCACTGTCCGCACCCACCGGAGCGCTCACACCCCCAGAGCTCACCGGCCTGTCTCTGTGCAGAGTGACTCTGTGGGCCCTGTGGGCTCTGGGGCACAAAGAGGCAGAGGCAGGCAGGTGCGGGGTTCGGCTCCCAGGCGGAGCCTGCCTGGGTCTGCTGTGGGGGAAGGGGGCACCCCCAGGTTCTCCACAGCCCCACCCAGACTCGGCCCTCCAGTTCTCGCCAGAGGCCATGTCTAACTGTGTCCTCAGCCCCGGGACTCACAAGGGGTTCACATGGCTTTGGCCCTGGGTTCAGGCCCTGAGGACTATCTACTTGTAAATGAGGAAATCTGCAAAACAGTTCTGTAAATGTATTTAGCCAAAACACTGCATAGGATAAAAGTTCTCATCTTAATTTATAATTAAGAATCCCGACCTTTGAAAAGAATAACATCATCTTAACTAGAGTGGGATGGTGGTAGGCTACATTCTTAGGGAGATCTTTCCCAGGGGCCCCTTTACAGGGGAGTGGAAACCAACATTCCCAGGCCACCACCTTCCTGCTCCCCCCAATCTCATTTCCGTCTCCCCCAAGCCCTGTACGGTGGGGATCCTTACCCACCTCCGACAGGTGAGGAGACTGAGGCTCAGCAAACATGGGAAACTGCCCAGAGACACGGAGCCAAGAGTGACACGAGTACACAGCAACGCTGGCCGGTGATGCCCAGACTTACCCCCGCAGCAGACCACTCTTCTGCAGAGCACAGGACACCCAGCACATCCTCCCTGCTCTGGCGAGGGACCGCTGGGTCCTCATTGGCTCTGGGTGGGTGGGTGGGTGCTCTCCCCTCCTATGGCTGCAGGGGCTGGCGTCCTGTCCCTCCCCACTGTCGCTCCATGTCGGAGGTCAGTGAAGGTGCTAGATCGGTTTCTAAGCAAACGATTATCGTGCCGCCTAAAATACCCCATCACATTAATGATGGTCCTACTAGTCCATTAGCCTAAGCAAAAGCCCAAATAACTTTCTTACACAGGAGACAGGAAAAAAGAAAAAACCACTAATATAATAATGTTCCTTAAATTTGCTCTTTTACTGAACCAACAAAACATGGTATGCCTGAAAATTATTTTTTCATAAGATTTGTAGACAATGGGGGGCTTATCCAGGTTTTTCAAAATTAGTTCGCAGAGTGGGGCGCCTAGGTGGCTCGGTGGGTTGAGCCACTGCCTTCGGCTCGGGTCATGATCCCGGGGTCCTGGGATCGAGTCCCGCATCGGGCTCTCTGCTCAGCAGGGAGCCTGCTTCCCCCTCTCTCTCTGCCTGCCTCTCTGCCTACTTGTGATCTCTCCCTGTCAAATAAATAAATAAATTCTTAAAAAAAAAAATTAGTTCGCAGAGTTAACGAAGGATTTCGATTCTCAAAGAATATCTGTATTTTCTTCCTTCCTCCAGTGAGTTGGGCTTCTGCCTTTCCGCACCATCATCATTAACAGAATCCGCCGTGTGCGGGAAGGTTTCCCGAGGCAAGGACATGAAAGGTGTAGACGCAGCCTATCCTCGAGGAGCACATGGCCTCATGAAGGAGACAGAAGTCCGGCCACCCTTGCTGCAACCTGGGACAAGGCTGAGGGGCCATCCCAGTTCCAGAATGTTCCAGTGCATCCGCAGAGACCTAATTTTTAGGGGAAGGTGACAAAGATCATGAGAGGGAGCCCACCATTAAACAAGGACTATAACCAACCAGGTCCATTTGACCTGACGTAGTTGTACTATGTTTATTACTTCGCTACGGTAGTAAATTCTATGTAAGTAGGCCAAGCCTAGAGAGCTTCGCGTTGAGCCTTTCCTGGAAGCGGGTGTTGGTGCATCCAGAGCAGGAGGCAGCCGGAGGCAGAGCGGACAGACGGCAAGCCTGCAGCCAGGGAGCTCGCTCTGGAAGGACTATATGCTCACTCGCCGCCGCCCACAGCCTTGGTTTTGAGCCACTGAGAACAGAACTGCTTTGGATTTGTTTTCAGCTCTAACGCGAGGTGTGGGCATCTCTGGCAGAGAGCAGATGGGACCGGGGCTCCCCAGAAGCCTTCCCTCCCCTGTGGCCGTGGATGCTGCCTGCCCCGCGTTCCTCCAGGAGAAAACCCTTGTCCTCCCTGCCTTGCCCCTGGCCAACCCTGTAACCCTAGGCCAGTCCCTTCGCCCCTCCAGGCTGCCTCCTCATGATGAGGGGTCCCGAGTGAGCCCCCACCTTCTCTGGCATGTGGCGGGGAAGTCACGCGGCGGAGTATTCCCTTGGACCAGTTTGGTACTGCTGCCCAGCGTCCCCTCTCTGTGAGCTGAGAATATCCTATTACCTGGGCCCCACACTCATTTCGGAACCTCAAACTACACTTAACGAGCAAAGAAGAGAAAAGTGACAAGAGAAGGAGCTTTTCTGTTCTCCTGGCACTGGCCTCGCCCCAGGAGCACATGGCATCTCTGACGCTGGCCCATCCCCGGTGAGGAAGCAGAAGGCTGGGTGGCACCATCGAGCGCCTGCTGTTGGAAGGAGCCCCGCTCCATGGCTCCTGCCTTGTTCACAGCCCCTCGAGGCCCCCCGTCCCTCAGAGAGCACCTGCTCTCGTGGTGACTGAGCCCCATGGAGATGCAGCCTGCGACCATCTTCTGTAGTCTCAGAATATAAGAATTAGGCAGGGTCCCCTGGGTGGTCCAGTCATTTGAGCGTCTGACCCTTGGTTTTGGTTCAGGTCATGATCTCAGGGTCGTGGGATCGAGCCCCGTGTCAGGCTCCACGCTCAGTGAGGAGTCTGCTTGTTCCTCTCCCTGGGCTCTTCCCCACCACTCGCACCCAGATCTTTTTCCATCTCTCATTCTCTCTAAAATAAAAATTATGTGTATACAGTATATGTTATATATATTTCTAGATGTTATATCAAAATAGGTATGTATTAATTATATAACATTAGTCGTTAAATAACATTACTATGTCACATATAAACCTATTTAAGATGTCACTGTATTAATTATTACACATTATAATTGAGTAATGTGTTATAGGTTACATTGATCTATAGCTATGGTTTTTTTTAAAGATTTTATTCCTTTATTTGACAAAGAGAGAGAGATCACAGGTAGCCCGAGTGGGAGGCAGAGAGAGAGGGGAGGAAGCAGGCTCCCTGCTGAACAGAGAACCAGACGCAGGGTTCGATCACTGGACCCTGAGATCATGACCCGAGCCGAAGGCAGAGGCTTAACCCACTGACCACCTAGGTGCCATACCTAAGTTTTAATATATATTTATGTAACAATGTAATCAACACATTCATTATATATAATACTAATTATTATACATATTGTATGTATTTGAGAAAGAGTAAATGTGTATTGTTTTAAGTCACTATGTTTTTGGGGTGTTCTGGTAACTGACAGCAAAGGTGAACTGAATGGTGACGGATGTTTGAGGCTCCCCTGCAGACTCCAAGCCTTGTCAGGGGAGGGTCCAAGCTGTCCTCTCTGAGCCGTGCAAAGTGCCTGGCACACAGCAGGCCTTTGAGAAGGGTCTGCTAACTTTGTAGGAAAAGCCTCTGCAGCTGTGTGGCCAAAGACCCAGCACAGGATTCCCCATTCCTGGTTTAGTGCTCATACTAAGATTCTGTTAATTAAAGAGTAAATGAGAAAGAACTAAAGAATAAGACCGATGAAATTATACAAGGCAAGTTATTTATTTTTGAGATGAGAAGATAAAGAATTGCTTTCAATGACCTTCATTAAAGAATGCGGTAGCCACGTCAAGAGAAGAGACCTAGTCAAGCCCAAGGGCAAACCGCTGAAAGGCAGCAGCCCAGACCAGGGGTTCTGTCTTTTGTGTGGGTTGCCTCCTGCCCTCACACTGCCTGGACTGGACACGGGACATCAGAAGCCAGGGCTGGGGTGCAGCCAAGCACAGACATCAGAAACCCAATTAAAACACAGCCGAGAGTTTTCTAGGTGAGTTGAGCTGGAACAGTTGTGGGCCACGGACAGCCTACGTTCCTTCTCTGTGGTGAGGCTAGGAACACTGCTAGTAAGAGTAAAGCTATTTCACAGGCTTATTTTTGAGACAGAAAGATGGCTTGTATGAAGGACACGCCTGCCACAGAGCAAGTGCTCGGTGATCATTAGCTAAATCTGATGACAACTGTGCCATCCCCGATGGCACTGGATAATCAGTGACATTGATCAGTCAACTGCTCTGAAGGAAACCACTCACGGAGGGGCGAATGAATGTGGAGGAGGAACCTCTGGGCTGTTTGGTTACACCACATGCCGTAGCGTAGACCAGAATGGGGCCAGGTGACGACGGCCTCAGGCCCGTGACCCAGAGGCTGTGTGCACAGCTCGTTGCTGCAAGGCAGTGTGGAATTAGGTGGAGGGCTTCCCCTCTGCCCAACAGACAGAGAGCTGCCAGTCTTCTGGAAGCTGAGCAGGAGACCGAGCTGGGCTACTAGCTCCCTCTCCCGCTGTCTCCACTCTAGGTCGGAGAGAAGGGGCTCTGGACGAGCGGGATCCCGGAGCTGCCACCCCGGTCTCATTACTCCCATGTTTTCTGGGTTCCCGGCCCAGCCCCACGCACCCTGCTAGGCTTTCCAGCAGAGGGGAGCAGTCACAGAGGGGACAGGATGCAGACCCGGATCTGGGGGAAACGCAGCCAGTGAAGGGGGAGAGCAGGGAGTGAGACAGATTTGCGGGCCTTGGACTACCCACCCCAGGGCCGTGCTGGGGTGTCCTGGCCCCTCGAGGAGCCTGCTCACGTGATTACCACAACACGAGGGGCAGTCCTGGGTCTGCTGCCCCAGCATGCTTCGAAGGCAGAGACCCTGTTGTGTTCGGTCCCTGAGGCCACCACAACACAGTGTCATAGGCAAGGTGGCTTCAAACAGCAGAGCTGTATTCTCTCACATTTCTGGAGGGCAGAAGTCTGAGAGCAGGGGTCTGCAGGGCCATGCTCCCCACAAATCCTCTAAGGGAGGATCCGCTCTTGCCTCTTCCAGTTTTCAGGGGCTCCAGGGTGGTGGCTGCCCTGCTCCGGTCCCTCTCTCTGTCCTCACGGGGCCTTCCCTCCGCATCTGCGCCCACACAGTCCTCTGCCTCGAAGGGCGCCAGTCATCCTGGACTCGGGGCCCAGCCTCATGGCCTCGTCTTAACTGGGCTAATTACATGCACGTAGACCCTATTTCCAAATAAGGTCACGTTCACAGGCTCCCACTTCAGGCGATGGACTTCAACATATCTTTTAAGGGACATAATTCAACCCATAATCCTGTTCGTCTTTGTATCCTTGGGTCACAGCCTCACTTGGAAAACAGACGCAACGAGGTGACTGGTTTCCCAGAGCCAGCTTTAACCCTGCCTAACTAAAAATATGATTCCCAGCAATTCCCCAGGCCTCCTTTTCTTTCAAAACGGAGGAGCCGGTGTCCCACTTTCTAAAATTCTCCCCTGGCCGGGTTGCGTCCTTCCCCTGCGTGAACCGCCCCATACCTCTTTACCCCTGGCCACTCTGGGGCTGCCCTGGGCTTCACCCTGCAGCAGGCCCAGCCCCCTCGGGACTCCCTCTTCCCCAGGAGGAGGGTAACAGAGCTGCAGGGCTCCCAACAGCCTGGGCCTCATAGGAAAAGGCCTGGACCCCAGGGGTTTACCAAGAGCAAACTGGTCTTTCTTGTACATTCACCAGCAACATCGTTGCCAGGTCAGAGTATATTAAAACACAAAGGCTTTGGCAGAAACCCCAAAGTCTGGATGATATCTGATTGGTCTGTGACAAGCCGTGAGCTGGCAGAGAAGAGTTTCCTGTCAACAGGAAGGAAAAGAATAGAGATCAAATTATTTTCCAAGTAGGCAGTGGGAGAGAGAGAGTGACACTGGAATCAGCCATTCCACTGCGGGCCACACCGGCGAGAGGACGAGCAGGGAAGATCCAGCGGCTTCCTCTGCTCCCATGCACACACCGCGCGGTGCGGTCTCGAAGGGTTTCCCGTGGCCGAGCCTCAGGGACACAGCCTGACTCTCGTGGCCCCTCTGTCCATCTCAGGGCAAGATCACAGTCACCTAACCAAGCAGATTAAGGGCTCCGCCTCAACTCCTGCCGGCTTGGCATCTCAGCAGCCTTGGTCAAACATTTTAGGAGACTTGATAACATCTAACATTTGGTTGCTGTCATGGTATTTCAAGATGGGTCAGTCCCCTGGCCTGAAAGACGCAGGAGAGAGTGGTGCTTCGTGTGGACCGTGGTCACCGTTCAGGGTCCGAGGGCGGGCGGCTGGAGGAGAACGGGAAGAAAGAGCGCGGGATCCTGGCCCAGCTCTGAAGAGTGTCCGTGGCCCAGCTCGGTAGCCTGAGTCGCCCCCATAAAAGTGAAATGGTGCCCAGACACAGAACATCATTGGCTGTGAGCTGAACCAAACGGAAAACGGGAAAAGCGAAAGAAAATAGTCAAGGAACATTGAACACCGTGCGCATCATCGAAAAGCACACGCATTTGCAGAACGGTTTTAGCGGGTACAGAGTGACTCAGAAGTCACGGGATGAAGTGTGAGCGGGCAGAAAGGTGCTTGCAAGTACCAAGTGCCCCCGTGCCCCTCCCGTCCAGCAAGTGGTAGGACACTCAGAAGTGCAACCGCTGGCTAGAGATGAGCCGTAGAATATAGCTTTGCTGGGGCTCACCGGAGGAGGGCAGCACCCCCTCCCACCAAAAAAAAAAACCACCAGGCAAGGCAGAGATACTTAACCGGCAACGAGAATTCTCACACGGTACGTGGAAAGATGCAATGTTGAACACACGAGCTCTATCGGGTGGCGGCTTCTGGCTTTGCCACCTGACTGCCAGAGATGTCCTTTGGGAGAAATCATGGTTCACGGCCTCAGTAGTGGGCATGAGGACACTAGGCAGTATTCAGAGCCTGCTTTGTGCAAGGGTCTTGAAGCCCTCTCCCGACGGGTACTAGAGGGGCCTCGGCCAGCACGGGCCAGGCTGGAACGAAGATCACATTCGCTCCCGGCGCGTCATCGCACCGTGGGACGGGGCATGTGCTTGTTCTCAGTGGGGCCACGGTAAAGTGGGGACAAGAGGACAAGAGAAGGGTACACCCCAGCGCTAAGGTGGGCACCCCGAGGCACAGAACAGTGATTCAGCAAATCCCTGAGTTTCGTGCATGCTCTGGTCATTTCACAAGAACTGGTCCGGGGAGGTCCACACACACTCTGCAGGGGACGGCCTGCAGGGAAAGGACTTCTCAATCCATTCCCTCCCCACCTGCTCCCTCCAGAGGCTGAGGGCCGGACTGCGCATTCCTGGCACTCAGCCAACGTGCTCTGCCCACACTCTGGGAAGCCTGCTCCTCAGTCCGCCGTATTCACATCTGGCGAGATGTACCCAGTCCTCACTGATAAACCCTGGCGTCACAGGACAGCTCCAGGGCCTCCATCATCGGAAGCCTGAAGGTCCCGAGATCATACTCCGGGCTCTACACGAGCCTGCTCAGGGCACCCACGATGCACCAGAGGGCTGAATCAAGAAACGTGACAGTGGGGTCTAACAGGCTGGCCCACACGGGGCTGCCCGGGCCAGGGGCTGAGGCAGGCTCTCATCTTTATTTGGAAGTCAGCAGTATCCTGTCTGTTCAGGGTCAGTAGCCAAGGACACCTCTTCTCAATGACAAATGGTGCACGTGGTAGGTGATGCTAGGTGGGTAGACAGGCAGATACACGAGTAGGTGGACAGATGGACAGATGGATGAATGGATACCTAAACAGACAGCCAGGTGGAAAGAACAGCTCACGGGGCAGAAGAAACAGAGCAGCATTAACAACAAGGAAGTTGGAAACCAAATGTTTTTAAACCACTGTAGGTGTGAGATGCCCTGGGGAACTTATCAGATCCGCGGAACCATGGCTCCACCTTTCAGAGATTCTGACTCAGTAGGTCTGGGCTGATATTTGGAATTTCAGATCTCAAACACACACTGGGTACTTGGACTTAAGCAGGTCCAGGACCCACACTTTGAAAGACCCTGCTTGAAACCCTCGCCCCGCAAAATCTTGTTCAAGGGGTAGAAACCGACCAAGGTCAAGGCCAAGATCAAAACTGATACTGCACTGTCCTGCATGGCACCCCTTTTTCCTTCCCCTGAGGCTCAGTCCAGGCTGTTTTGGTGATGGGACCAAAGGTAGTGAGCGCTCTCGGCATTCGGTCCTCCAGCTCCAAGCGGCATCAGGACAGCTCCCACCCCCACCTGCAGCCAGCCCGTGCCCCCCCTTCTGGAGTCTCTCCGCAGAGTGGATCTGTGATGGAGGACGCTGGTCCAGGCCCACCTCCAGTGGGGGGAGGGGCTGTCCAGGCCTCAAGCAGCACGAGGCTTCCCTCTAGGGACTCCACAGTCAAAGTCATCACGGGCGACAGGACTGTCCAAGCCAAGTGGTGTCTCCACAACCTTCTCTGACCAGCCAGCTTCTCCTGGCTCTATTTTTAGTTTGTCCACAGTGACTGCGAAGGATTTCTGGAGCACCTCTCCCGAGAGGCCCAGGGAAAAGTGCCTTCTGTCCGTGGTAAGATGGAGGCATTGCCACAAGGCCGAGCTCCTTGGCACCTGACTCTGTGTCCCCAGAGGCTCCCGCAGGGTCCCTTTCTTGGAAGCCCTCCACTCCCCTGTGGCCTCCTGCTCCATCACTGGCTTGTAAACAGTTCCAAAGACCCACAGTATGCTGACCGACAGTCATCAAGCAACACACGCCTGCAATGCACAAACTTCAGCATTAATACGGAGGATATTTCTTCTGAGAAAGAAAAAGGTTAAGAACAAGGGTGCCTCTGGCCCAGTTCTGGCAGAATGCCACGCCCAGCGAGGCTTCTACAGAGTTCTTTTCCAAAACCATTCCCACCACCTTCATTGTTACTCCTGCTTTACATTCGGGATGAAGGCTCAGGGAGGAGAAGCAGACAAGACACCAAGCTGTCAGCGTTCTAAAGAAGGCTCGACTCCTGTTCCTTTTAAGGCCCAGTGCAGCCCCGAAGGAGTCCACACTCACCCTGCCACTTCTCTCCTGACTCCCACCTTCCCTTTCCCCTGACAAGACTCTAGAGTGTTTTCCTAGAAAGGTGATCCCATCTACCTAAGAAAGAGGCTAACACCAAGTCGGGCCTCATCCTCCGTTAGGCCCAGTGGCCACTCTCCCTTCAACGAAATTCAATTCATAGTTAATGTAGTGGGTGATTCCGAGTCCCCAAGACCTGTTACAACCCACAGGCCAAGGGCCTCCCCTAAAATGGACCCCTCTTTTCTGGTGTCTCAGGGCACGACAGGTGCTCTTGGTAGCAAGGAGGGTAAAGATGGTTAAGACGATCCGAGCCTGGGATGGAGGTCTGCAGGGGCTCCAACCCCGAACACTCTAGGTCATGGTTCTGTGAATGCACCAGACATGGAGGTAGAGACAGAGGCCAATCCGTGTCCAAACGGGCCTCGATCCAGCTCAGTGCATGGACAAGCTGTGCGGACACACGAGAGACCTCACGAGCCCTCTTCCCTGCCAGTGGACTCGACGCCACCAAGTCGCCCACTCACGGGACCGCCGGTGTCCCAGGACCCACTGCGCAGAATCCCAAATGTCCTTGGAAATGATGTTTTCAGGACATCAGGGATCGGCTAGGTCTGGGGCTGAGGACTCTGCCATGCTCGGCTCAGCTCGGCTGGGACGGAACTCCCCGCCTCTCCCCTGCATCCTTGGACCACACACCCTGAAGCCCTGAGGTGACTCAGTCCGCGCCCTCCTCCCTCAGGCCTGCGTTCAGCCCCTCAAACCCTCCTCTCTGGATATTTGCCAGGACAACTGAGCTGGCCCCGGCCCCCGAGGCCTCATTCCGCGAAGCCCTGTGTGTGCTGCTCCCAGGCTAACTCTCCTGATGTCGCTTTCATCACATTTAACTGCTTTTTAAAAAACATTTTATTTATTTATTTGACATAGAGAGACAAAGACAGTGAGAGAGAGAGACAGAGCACAAGCAGGGGGAGGGGACAGGGAGAAGCAGGTTCTCCACTGAGCAGGAAGCCCGATGCGGGGCTTGATCCCAGGACCCTGGGATCATGACCTGAGCCGAAGGCAGACACTTCACGACAGAGCAACCTGGGTGTCCCAAGTTTAACTGCTTCTTAATTTGGATCCCCCCCAAGAGAGCAAGACAATGACTTAAGATCCAGCAGTCTATCCTAGGCAGGAGAGCCAGATGAGCCACTAAGGGCATATTAATGAATGGACACCAGTGTGGGCAGCCCTGCCTGGACACCGCTGGGACCCTCTGGGGCTTCCTGTGGAACACATGGCACCAGGGAATGGGGAAGCAGGGGGACCACCCACTCATGTCCCTCCTCAGTTGCGGGTCGCCCCTTAGGGCATAACCCCAATCCCACACTCCCGCCAGCCTGCACTGGGGCTGAGCAAACTGGCACCCTCCAGGAGGTCTCTTGAAGACAAGAACACAGAGGTCAGCGGTGGTGTGGAGCGGAGCTGTCCCGCAGGGCCCCACGAACACTGGGTAGCCAAAGGGGCAAGGGCAGGGCATCAGCTGTGTCTGCAGCAGCTTCCTGGCACCTTTAGGACGAAGTCCTCACTCCCTCAGGCTGCCTTCTGGGTAGACCTGCCAGGTAAGAGGCAGGATGCCTGGTTCAATTGGGATCTCAGCTAACAGTGGGCGATTTTTTACTGTACGCTTTCCCAAAGGGTCCACGGGACATCCACACACAAAAAGTTACCCATCGTTTAGCTAAAATCCTACTTTAACTGGCCGTTCAGTATTTTTATCTGCTACACCTGGCAACCTTGCTTCAGAGTCCTCTTTGATCGGGCCTCAGCCTGTCTCTGAGAACCCTGATTCTCAAACCCTTTCCTCCCCGAGAAGGGGCTCCGCGCTGTGCCTGAAAGCAGTCATCTGACCCCCAGCTCACGGACGTGCTCAAGCTGGTCCCCTGGCGGGAGTGACCCAGGTTCTCACATGTGTCTCTGTCCTGCCTACTGGCTCTGGGTCTGATGTCTCTGCGAACACGTCAGTCCGCTGTCCCCTCTGAAAGCCGGTGCCGCCAGCAGCGGTCATCTGATGCCCTTGGGACATGTGCTAGCATTTGCCTGAACACCTTATTTTCCCAGCTAGAGCACAGCTCTCACCTAGACCAACACAGATCAACAGGTCATTACTAGGTGGTCAGTGACAAGACCCCCGGTCCCACCGGCAAAAGCAAGTCCTATAAGGAGGGAGACAGAGCCCCTCTCTTGCCCCCCTAGATCTCACCATCAACCAGAGCACCACATGCATGCTGTGGAACACATGAGTGAACAGCACTTTCAGCAAGGGATGTAACGTGCCAGACAAATCATGTCCAGTGAGCAAGAAGGGGGGTCAGATATTCCAGCTCCATCATGGCCCTTCTGCTCTCACAGCGTGGCCTCTTAGCCTTTTCCCGGCTTCTGGATTTTGGCCCACACAAACCACTAGCAGCAACCCTCCAGTGACCCTGAGCACACACCGTGCACACAGTCGGCCTCAGTACAATACGACCTGACACTGGCAAGTGTCCCTTTCTTTTCTCTATGTCTCTCTCTCTCTTTTTAAAAATATTTTATTTATTGGGACGCCTGGGTGGCTGAGTTGGTTGGACGACTGCCTTCGGCTCGGGTCATGATCCCAGAGTCCCAGGATCGAGTCCCGCATCGGGCTCCCAGCTCCGTGGGGAGTCTGCTTCACTCTCTGACCTTCTCCTCGCTCATGCTCTCTCTCACTCTCTCTCAAATAAATAAATAAAATCTTTTAAAAAAATTTTATTTATTTATTTGATAGACAGAGATCACAAGTAGGCAGAGAGGCAGGCAGAGAGAGGGGGAAGCAGGCTCCCCTCTGAGCAGAGAGCCCGACGTGGGGCTCGATCTCAGGACCCTGAGATCATGACCTAAGCCGAAGGCAGAGGCTTCACCCACTGAGACCCCAAGGCGCCCCTCCATGCCTCTCCTTTTAAAACCAGTTGCTCTGATGTCAACACAATAGCCATACATGTTTATAATACTTTAAATTTGCAAGCGCTTTCCCATGACTTATTTTATTTCAATATCGCTCTCAGGTAGGCAAAGCAAATTATCTCTGACAGATGGGAGAAAGCGAGTGGTAAAGGGCTCACTGGATGGATGGACGGGCGCTCGAGGGAGACTGGTAATACCCTTGTCTAAGTTTTCATTTACAAATACAGCTAAAAAGTCTCATGTCAGCCATGTAAACAAGAATAATCCATTCTAAAATGGGGTGCTTACTCCTGCATATTTGGGTCACCACCCAGTTGGCCCCGGAGCACCAGGTTACCTGCCCCGTGGGCTTTCCGCAGCAGAGGCAGGGCTGGCTCCCTCCACCACCCACAGACCTTCTCCATCCGAGTGTGGGCAAGGGAAAGGAGCTGCCTTCAACAAACGCATAAGGAAGGGGCCTCAAGGGGTTTGCCAGGGAAGTGAGTGGCAAGCAGCCCCACCCCAATCCTGCCCAGTCCCCCGCAGGCCTCTGAGGGTGGGACCCAACAGAGTGGGACTCAACCCTGCGCTCCCTCCCTATGCCCAGGACCAGTCATCCCCACAGGGAGAACAAAATCACGTTCTTCCTGGAGCCGTCTGCTCTTCGCGTATGCAGTGTCTGGGCCCGTGCATCCGCGCGTTCGTGTGCTTGCACAAACATCCACTCGGTTGGTGGAGGCCAGGGGCGTGACTCAGTTGGGGGCTTCTTTCGGGTGCAGGTAAGGGCCGCGCTGCACGTCCTGCTACCTGACTCGTCCACAGGGGAGCTGGGGAAGGCCAGGGCTACCTGGGTAGGCAAACCCCTCGGGTGGGCGCAAGGCCCCGCTCGGCGCTCCCTGCCCGGGATGGACAAAGTCGAGCCGCAGACCGATCGATGTCGCCAAAGTTCGGACGCGGGCTGCCGGCGTGGCCGGGGCTGAAGTTCGCAGCAGCTCCGCATGTGTTAGCGAATCCCGAGTCCCCAGTAGCCCGAAATGTGCTCCCCAGGGATGGCGGGAGGGAGCAGGCAAAAGGAGCGGCTGCAGAGCAGCTCCCCGCCCCGGGCCCCGGCACACCCCGAGGGGAATCGGGGAGGAGGAAGGTCCTTTGGCTGGGGGACAGCCGCACACACCCACACGCCCCCATACACACCCACACCCCCCCATACACACCCGCCTGCTGCCCCGCCCACCGCCCCTCCCCTGCGTCCCCGGCAGCCGCGCGGCTCCACCTCTCCCGAGTGCAGTCCACACCGTCCTTTTCAACAAAACAACACTACGCACCGCCCCCAGCACCCGCACCGGGCGGGATCCGGGGCAACGCCCAGCCCGCCGCCAGCCGCGCCCCGCGCCCCGCGCCCCCTCCCGCGCCCCCGCCGCAGTCGGTCGCCGAGTCCCGGCCGCGCGCCGCTGGGGAGAGAGATGGAGCCTAGCTCGGCGGCGGCCCAGCTCGACCCTGCGCCGCCACCCATCCCCGAGCGCCCGAAGTGACAGGAGGGGCACGCACGGCGCGCGCGGGGCGTCCCGCGTTAACCGCTTCGGCGCCGGGGTCGGCCGCGACGCGAGGGTGGGGAGCTGGGGACCGCGCTGCGGGCACTCACCGGGATGTGCACTCGCAGCGAACGCCTCTTCTGGCTGGGGATGTTTTTGCCGCCGCTCCCGCCGGGGCTGGAAACGTCTTTCTTCTTCTTGGTGTCCATGGCCGCGCTTCCCATAACTTTCACCAGAAGTTAATTCCGGGTGACTCGTCCCTGCAGTTCGGTCCTCTCCTTCCCCGCCCGGCCCCTGCTGCCGGCCTCCAGCCGCGAGTCTTTATTCCCCTCCGTCCACCCCGAAGACGCGGCGTGGGGACTTCCGCGGGGAGGGAAGGTGGCGCAGGTACCTCGGGCCGCCGCCGCCGGGGACGGATGGCGGTGGGCGTGGGCGCGGAGTTCACGTGTCCTCTTCCTCCGTAGAGCTCAGCGATGCAAAATTAAAGCCAGAGGCCGTACAGGCTCTGCTGTCTCTCCGGCTTACGCGTGGCAGAGGTCCCCCGCCGGGTGACAAAGTTTTCTTCCTTTTGCGAAGCGAAGCAGCATTTTCCACCCTCTCAGCTCCTCGCACGGGTTCCCAGAGGTAATCCGCAAGGCAGGTGCACGGAAGGACAGCGATCTGGGAAACGACCCTCCGTGCCTGCGCCCAAGCGCGCCGTCTGGCGAGAGCGAGACAGTTTGTATGTAAATATAATCCTCGGCCGCAGAACGAACCGGCCCGGAGTCTGGAGCCCGGCCCGTCCCCCCGCCGGGCCGGAGAGGGGAGGCGGGAGGGGGAGGCGCAAACGCGATCGCCCAGGCAATTGGGCTCCCGCTCGGCTGCGCGCCCGAGTCCCGGCGGCGGCTCGGCTCGCGGGGCCCGGCCAGCCCGAGGGCGCGCCCGCTGCGTCCGTCCGCCGCGCCGCGTCCCGGGCCCAGGGAGCCGGCAGCGAGGGGCGGCGCGGCCGGGACGCAGGCTCGGCGAGCGCGGGGCGGTGGAAGGCCGCGTGCGCTGAACAGGAAGTGCACGGCGCACGCCGCTCGCCCGCTCGCCACGCCGCCCCGAGCCGGCCCCGGGTCGGCCCCGGGTCGCCGCACGAGGTCGCCTGCCCCGCGGGCGGGGTCCTCCCTCCCCTGCGGCCGCGGCGACGCGGGACTCGCCCGGAGCCCATTGGTGATGCGTCTCGTGGCTCCCGCGTCTCCGTCTACGCCCGGCCCCCGGCCACACGCCCCCGCGCCCTGGCCCGCCGCCCCCGCAGCGGCGGAAGCCCCGGCTGGCGTGGGGATGCGCGCTGACCCGCGCCTGCTTCCGGGAGAGCCGCGGCCCCGGCCCCTCTCCGCGCGCCGAGCGGACCCCAGCGCGGTCGCTGCTGCGGGGGACGGCGGCTCGTCACAGCCCGCCCCGAACCGCCGCCACGCCCGGCTCCCCCCGGGCTCCCCCGGGGCTGCGCAGCGGAGCAGCGGGAAGTGCGGGCGCAGGGTCCGCAGCCCCGCGCCGCAGAAGACGCGGAGTTCCGAGGACTGCGGGAAGCAAGGGGTGCGGAGAGCCCTGGAACCCCCGGCGAGGCTTCCACGTGCCACCGCGTCGCCGCTCTGGCGCGGCCGTAGCCCGGGCCCGGGGGACTTGGGGGGGGTGGCGTCCCCCTTCCGAGCGCCCCAGGATGGCGCGACCTTGGTTCCCGGCTGGAAGTGGGGTGAATGCTCGGTCGGGAGCCGCCTCCTTTCCCGCTCTAGGTCCTGAGGACGTAGTGACCCCAGAAGTCACTGGAGCGCCCTGAATGCTGACGTCAGCTCCGCCTCTCGCTCTGATCAGAGAAAGAAGGGGACGGGCCGGCTTTAACTCCTGTCCAGGTGTGGTGATTTGAGGAGTCCCCTCCTCACAGGAGGGAGGGGTTAGCCGGCCTCGGGGACACCTCTTAGGTGGTGCCTCCCACCCAGCCAGAAGCCAGGGGTTTCAGCCATCTTTCCCGGTTCCTTCCAACCCTCCTTCGTCGTCTGGTGTGAAATCCCCTGCAGTCTGGGTGGTTCCTTGGTTCCTAGGGGTTTGTATCGACCTTCTCTTTCTCCCCTGCTCTCCAATCCGGAACGAAGCCAGACTGGGAAATCCTGGAGCATTTCCTTGCTTGACCGAAGGTAGAGATGCTCTGGAGGGGACTAGTCTGGGTTCAAAAACCAGGTAAACATTCTGGTTCCACAGGTGTGGAATTAAACACTTCGACCTTTTCTGACTGGCTGGTGGAGGGGGCATGAGCCTTCCTTCATTAGTCCCCTAAATGCTGGAAACACTGCTTGGGTGGGGGGCTTTACCTTGCCACCAAGGGAGCCCACTCTTACCTGCTCAAAATTACTCCCCAGCTGTCCCTTAAATTTCATCTCTTTAAGCTCAGCATTTTAATCCCTGTCACAGTAATAATTTTCCAGGGCATGGAAATCATCCCGTCTGATGAGGACTGACTTGGGAAGGGAGGAGGGAGAGCTGGGAAGGAGCAAGTAGACAGGAAGGGAAGTCAGCAAGAACCGGGAGGGCGGGTTCAGAATCCGGAAGCCCTGGGTTAATGCTCAGGCTAAAAGCTTTGTCAGGGGCCTGTCCTGGCTAATGGGCAGTGGTGAGAAATTCTAATAGGTTCTTTTGTCAGTTGCTTTGTGTAAATGCACCCAATCATTCATTAATAAAATGTATGTGTTCTCTGAATTTATTTTGCTGGAGTGCAGACTTCAGTGCCTGGGGATCCTAAATTAAAATGTTTTACTGTAGGAGCGCCTGGGTGGCTCAGTCGGTTAAGCTTAAGGGTCTGCCTTGGGCTCAGGTCATGATCCCATGGGATGGAACCCCTATGGGGCTCCCTGATTTTCATTCTCCCTCTGCCAGTCTGCCTGTTTGTCCTCTCTCTCTCTCTCTCTCTTTCTCTATCAAATAAATAAGTAAAATCTTAAAATAAAGTTTTACCGTATTGCCTACATTTTAAGAGCCTTTTGTTGTTGTTACATATGTTAATAGTTCTGAGAGCTGGGTGTTTTTTATAGGCCTTGCCAAAGAAGAAGCTTACAGACTTTTTTTTTAACCTTCTGAAAAGATATTAATAAGTTGATCCTATATCTTCTAATCAGTGGAGTCTTAGAATTGAGTTTTTGTGGTGGTTTTGCTTTGGGATGCCTTCTGAACCCCATCTTCGCCTCCGTCTCGCTGCACACAGCTCAGCCAGCGGCGTGCCAAGCCACTGTGTCCATATGATGACCCTTGCCCCTGATTGTTTCTGAAGGCGCTGAAACTTGCCTGGTGTGGCCCTCAAAAATAATGCAACACGAGCTATGCTGAACACAGTATCAAAATTTTAAATTTGAAAAACTTAACTGAGTTTGCCTTTTGCTCAGGACAACAGTGTTACTGATCCTGTGTTTAAGAAAAATTCTGACTTTGGGGGACATAACATAAAGTTTGTATACATAAAAGTCTTTACAGATTATATATATAACAAGTTTATATACATAACTATATATTGTAAGGTTTATATGTGATCTACATAAACTTTGTACATGAAAGAGGAAGATGATGTGTAAGTGTATCACGGGCTATGTACGCAGTGAAGCTAGTACGCGGGGTCTGAGTAAAGTTTCGGGTCACCAAATATCTGTGTGGTCCTCTCCATTTTCCAGTGCCCTGGCGGTTGGGCTGAGAATGTGTAATTAATTCTGGCCAATGACATGGTGAGTAGATTTAATGTGCATTATTTCTGCATTAGGCAGAGTGCGTATGCCTCCCTCACTTTTCCTCCACTGCCGTCAGTAGAGACCACATGTTCCAAATGGTGTCCAGTAAGAAAGGGGAAGGCAGCTTACTTCCGACTTGTTCAAAGTGGGTAAAGTCACTGACACTGATAATTATTTGTTACCACAGTGTCACCTTACCTATAAAAAATAATTACATTGAGATATGACTTATCATGATAGAGTTTCTTGGCACCCCCTTTAGAATTTTACCCAGAGGCGTCCGCCTCACCCTGGTGTGGCCCTGTCCTTTTGACCGATGGAAGGATGAGAAATGGAGGCTGGCCAGGACCCTGGGGGCTGTGGGAAGCACCTTGAAGGCTCCAAGAGTGTGACTTGAGTCCTACCCCAGGGCTGCCATTGATCTGCTCTGGAGCTGTGAGCAACACACTTCTTTCTCCCTTCTGCAAGAGAATCTTCTGAAATTTCTAAGGCCTCTTTAACAGGGAGCTTGTATTTTCTCTTCATTGTATATATCGTACATCTTTGTTAATTTAATTGCTCTGGTAATCCCTTTTTTATTTAGCTTTTCAGAAGTACCCCTGCACAATGAATTGAAAATTAAAAACAGCAAACAAAAGGCCCCTGGTCCTTCACCACAGATGGCTCGAAACAGTGCCTCTCAGGGAAAGGAGGCTTGTGGAAGATGCTTCCATCGGGGCCTCGCTTGTGCAAGCTATTGATATACAGCACCAACTAAGAGCCAACGCTAGGGTGGTTTGTAGGCTTGTACCTCGACGGGAGGAGATGCTCTTCACCCCATTTCAAACCACACATGTGTTTGTGTAATTGTTGTTCCAAAATTTTTTCTATTAAAATCCCCTCGAACTCTCAGAGACTTTTACAGAGGAGGAAAACAGAGGCCAGCTGTCAGAACGTGCTTTGCGGTCTATTTAACTTCTATCTGTTGATTTTAATTCTCAGGGCTTTCTGGAAAGAAACTAAACAGCATGGCCCCCTTTGCTTTTAAAAGCTTTGGGCGTGGCTAGCAATACTATCTAGGAAATCCCTTCAGGATGACCTTGGAGAGACACCAACATCTTAGCTGAGTAGGTCTGTATAATTAGGAAACTGGTCACTCAGTTCTGTACAGAAAGCTCCTCTTGGGAAAATGAAACAGGGTCTGAACTGAGGACTCTGCGAATGCTTTGCTAATGCGTTGGATATCAGAGAAGTGGGTCTTGTCATCTCATCATGAAAACCAGGGCTAAGGGTCACGTTCAGATTTTATTTCCCTTTAAACACAGGCACCGATTATGTAAGACTGGGAAAGCTTTTGCTCCCTGGTGCAAAGGAGGCCACTAATATCAGTTCAAGGTTAGAGCCATAGGTGCACCCAGGACCAGTGGGGAGGGCTGCTTTGGAGCAGCCTATCTCTTGACAACCTTTTCCTGGGTCCCTTTTGATTTTGTGGGGGACCCAGATGAGCTGCCTCCTTTCTCTGTGTTACAGATGACACTTCATCCAAAATGCCAGTGAACTACGGGTCATCCAGCTCCTGCAATCCCCCAAGTACTTCAAATTAAGATAAAGGTAAGCTCTGTGGCAATGTTCTCCCAAAGGACAGACTTGCTGTTCACATATTTCTCTAGAGAGCAGCTGTGCCTTGACCGGCTCTGTGCCGAAACACCCACTCAGCAGTTCTAAAGAATGACAGATTCAACAGGCAGGATACATGTGACCCACAGCACTGTGCAGCGGAGAGGCATCTGTTTGCTAAATAAAAGAATAGGTAATCCCAGCAATTATGTCCCCTTCCTTGACTAAGGGTTGTGGTCACGTAAGCAGCATTAGCTGGGAATGAAGTCTTGGGTTCTGCCGATGGCTGCTTTCATAACTGCTTTACAGAGTTCCATGTGACTTTTGTTCTGGTGACCGATGTTTCCTCTCACCCAGGGAGTAGGTTTGAACTCCCTGGGCTGCAGAATTTGACTAAAGGTTCTGTGTATGTTGGTTAGTCCCAAGCGTTGAATGCATGATATGCATACAGACCAATCGGGGGAAATTGTGAATACCACTATTATCGGAATATGGCTCAGGGCTGATTTCTGACCTCCCACTCAACCTATTTGGGGCATGATAAAATAATGCAAATTACTGATAGCAACTTCCCAAGCAAAGAAAATTTCTTTGGCAATTGTACTAGCCCCAAAGTTGCCATACTACAGTGCAAATGTGAACATGAACTCGCATGAGAGGGTGCTTACCGACACCTCTCTTAACCATTTGCTCATGTAACTTGCATTTTTTTTTTAACAAGACTGCTGAAAAAGCACATTTACAGTGCCTTAGGACTGGCTGTGTTTGGAGAGCGGAGCTCCAACATGTGTCCTGGATTTTCAGGTGTGTTATAGACTCAACTCTTGACATCCAACCCTCGCCGCAGATGCAGTTTCCATCCTGACTCAGAGAAAACGGTGTCCCTTCCAGAGGGCCCGGCCACACCTGGAGCTAAAAACCCGTGCACAGACTTGCCAGCGTCTCTCCCTGTCCTGGAACCTTAGCACTTCACATCACAATCAATAAATGCCTGTTTTGTACAGAGACAGAGCCCACGAGAGGCTCGGTTCCAGGGCTCTGGCTGTGCAGAGAGGCTGTCAAGAACACGGTGATTTTTTGACAGTCCTCCTCATGCCATGTGGGCCGAAAAGGTATTTAATGAGATGTTCCTAAATATAACTGCATAGAGTTGCACGAGGTCTTGGGAGAAAATGGGGAGAGAGAAACTCCTTGCTATGGGTTTGCAGAAGCTCATTTTAAATCACTGCCACCCCAGAACCTTTAGCCAACCAATCCCACTTGGTGTCTGGCGGGGTTTGACCAGAGGGGGAAATAGAGGGGGAGACTCTGGAGTGTGGGAGCAGTGTGCCATTGTGCAAAAGGACTTACCTTGGCTTTTGGGGTTTTCTCCCTATCCCTACTCATTGTAGCATTTTACCCTCTAGGTGAAAAAGTGAAGTATAATGACAGAGTTCATTGTTCTTCGAGCAGCCTGGAGGAACATTTTCCTGTCCTTGTAGCTTATTCACAAGCGATGCAAGGGGTTCTGAGAATCTTGTGGAAGTGGTTGCAGGGTTTCTCAGGGCAACCAGAAGGGCCTTGTGGGGAGCACAGGCTCAGGCGTGGGGCTCGCTGCTAACACGGAGCGCTCACGAGACTCTGCTCACGCTGGTCAGCACCGAGGCCAGCAAACTGTTCCGTCTTGGGGCTGGGCTGCGAGCGCAGCGGCTTCAGCCAGGGCTGCAACCAGTCTGCGTCTTGGTAGGGTCATTGGGTCCAAGGGTTTTCTTTGTCTTTGCAGCCTTCAGAAACTGACAAAATTTGTTCACCAAGAGCAGAGACAGCTAGGGAACTGGGTCATTGTAACCACTCCCTCCTGAGAGACTGGTTTTTCAACCTGTCAAGATTTGTTCTCTTGCAGAGGGTGGGGTGGTCATTTCCTCTGCCCTTAAATCCAGTCTCTGTCCCTCCCTGCTCTGTGTCGCAGCCCCCACCCCACCCCCGGAACTGCCACCCCAGAACCTTTAGCCAACCAATCCCACTTGGTGTCTGGCGGGGTTTGACCAGAGGGGGGAATAGAGGGGGAGACTCTGGAGTGTGGGAGCAGGAGGGCGCCTGGGAGTTATCTTGGCTTGTTCTGCCTTGGGGAGCATTTTTTTCCTCTGCGGCTCCAGCCACACTAGCCCTCCCTCAGTGGCTGCCAGGCTGCCCTGACTGTGGCCCCAGAGCCCAGGGGACATCTGAGTGGAAACCTGGGGTGGGAGGCATGAAGGAAGGAACCCGGTGGGCAGCTGAGGATTCTAGGACAGGTGAGGAGGGCACTGTGGCTGGGGGTGGCAGGAGGACATGTGGGGATGGTGTTGGGAACAACAGCATGGCATGATCCCGCTTCTGTTCTCGCGGATTGGCCTGGCGGCTCTGGGAAGTAGACGCTATCCCCGTCATCCAAGCAAGAGACACCATGGCTCAGATCTCGAAGGGAGAGCCAGGGTGGTGAGAAGTAGTTGCTTCCGGATGAATTCTGAGGACAGAATTCCCAGAATTCCTGGTAGACTGGGCACGGGGTCTGAGAGAAGGAAGCAGGTGACGTATGGCTCTGAAGGTCTTGGCCCGAGCAGCTGGAGTGATCCTCTTTCCTAGGAGGGGAGGCTCAGGGAGAGGCTGGGGAGGCAGGGAGTCTGCTTCTGGTGGGAGTGCGTTTGAGGTGCCCGTAGGGACCTAAGTGAAGTACCCGAGCAGCAGGGAGGCATCTGGCTGGAGACCTCGGCTCCCTGGCATTTCAGACCAGAAGTGGGAAGAGATTTGGGCGCGAGTGTAGACAGCGAAGAGGTCAGGATTGCACCCCATGACCCTCCACGTTCTGAAGAGAACCAGGAGAACGTGGATCTGGTGGCCAAGAGACAGAAGCATGTCCAGGAAGGCACACCAGGAGTGCCAGCACTTGGAGGTGACCATGGGGGTTGGCCACGGCCCCCTTGATGAGCCACGGGTGGGTGGGAGCAGCGGCCTCGTGCGGAGGGCTCGTGGGGGCAGGACCATGGAGGGGGCACTTGCTTGATGGCTGGTTCCAGGAGCTTTGCCAGGAGCAGAGGTAGGCAGTGGGGAGTGGACTGTGGGTCAGCAGAGGCCGGTTTTTAAGGAGTAGAATGTTCCAGCATGTTTGAGTGCTAATGACATGACACTGTCATGGCTCAGGAAAGGAATCTGTGATGCAGAAAAGGAAAAGTGCAGGACCAAAATGCAGAAGTTGGCAAGAGGGGTGAAGTTTGCCAGCCGGGGGTGGGGTTGGGGACAGTCCATCGGGTGACAGGAGGCTCATCACATGGCTGGTGGGAGCGGCACCCAGAGACCAGGCAGGGAGCTGGGGGGTTCTAGTTTCGCCAGGAATAGGAAGCAGTGACCCCCGTGATGGAGAAGGAGAGAGACAGACGGGAAGGCGGGGGGGGGGGGCACGCATGGGGACCTTTCCCCACCCGAGGGGACAACTTGGCGTGCGTCTGCTAACCCAGCAGCATGTCTAGGAGGGTGTGCCTAGCAGTGTGCCAAGAGCTGCCCTGTCCCCGGGAACAGTCGCGTCCTATTTCATTGTAGAAACTCTGCCTGACTTACTTGGTTGTGATTTCATTGATCACATTTGTTTATTCAAGGGGTCCCCTCCTGTGGGACCCCACACTTGCTCCCGACGCTGGAAAGCGGGGACACGCCGGCGGTGTTGCGAAGGACACGGGCTCAGACGCTCACATACTGTGCACCCCGAGGGACAGGCCGTCTGTCCTGCTCCAACGGATGGCCTGCCCTCCCAAGCCTGTCCCACAAGGCCCGGCAGCCAAGCTGCTTGTCTAACTTCCTGATATTTGCCCATCCCTTGGGTGAGAATGGTATCTCGTACCTAGACTATTCAGTGTTCTTGCTCGGAATGAAGAACAGCTTTCGTGGGTCTGTATTTCCTGTTCAGTCACCTTTCTGGGACTTGTCTGTCTGCGCCTTCGGCACTTTCTCCTGTTGTTTCTAGTGCTTTCTCTCACCTGCTTATAAGGCCTCTTTTACCTTCACAGAATTAGCCCTGTCAGTGCCCTGGACCACAAGCATTTCTTCCGGGCCTGTTTGTCTCTGGACGTGGTTTATCTTGCCTTATTTTATTCTGTACACAGGGTTCCCCCCTTTTTATGTCATTTGGGTTATTGATTTGTTTCTATGGCGGTGGGTTGGGCACAGGCTCTGGACTCACATTTGCCTCTGTCACTCCCTAGGAGTGAATCTGCAGGCACGGTGCACAACCACTTGGTAAACACAGGACAGGCGTGCCCGGGAGTGTGTGAGCCCCTGCGTTCGGGAGATACGCATTTTTCTTCCTCAGTGTCAGTCCCAAAAGTGGAGCACACGGAAATGGCATGTTTGCTGTTTGCTTTCCAGAATTCTTCTGGGAAATCACAGTGCCCCTAATTTCCTGGGCCTATGCCCTGTGGCCCCCTGAAGTCCACCAGGGGTGATACTCACCCCTAGAGGAGAGCTCATGTTCTAGAAGGCTGTTCTGGTTTCCATCAGTCCTGGGGCATCTGAGAGTCTGGCACTTTGGAGGTGGAAGTAGCCTTTCTTGCAGAGTGGCCCGTGGGCGCTGGCTCCTTCCTGACACTCTGGTGGAGCAGTTTGGGGCAGGCCGTGTGCACCTGCTGGTTTGAAGTTTGAGACCTGCTGGTCTGACCCTTCCTCCGTTCCTTCTCCTGGAAAGTGTTTTGGGAACTAGAGACACAACAGCTGCGCGCTTTGCTCTGTCTTTCCAGCCAAGAGAGTTGCAGTCACGGAGCCTGCCTGGCACCCAGCAGAGTGTGTGTGGCTGGGGAGGGTGCCCTTGAGAAGAGCCCGTCCCCCAGGGTCACCAGGCGGGAGAGCACAGCTGCTTCCCACGGAGCCGGCTGCTAAGCCGCCCTCCCAGCTGTGTGGGCTGAAAGTCTGTCTGAGTCCCAACAGGGCGGACATGTGACGGATGCCAACGTGCCTCCGCTCCCATGTCATGGGCGTGATGTCTGCACTGAACCTCCCCTGATGAAAGATTATGTTGTATGAGATGCCAATGTGAGTGTAGGGTCTTTGATTTTAGAAGTCTTTCTAGAGACTCTTACATTACAAACATTTTACAAGCGGGAATGAGTCAGAGGCCTGGAAATGGGTTACCACATAAGGCCCAAGCAGAAAGGGATTTTTAAGAGGAATCCCATAGGATTTTAGCAAGTGTGGTGGGCTTTGCCCTGGGACTCCACAGGGAGAAGGGCAATAGAGTAACTTGGGAGTGGGGTTCCAAGGAGGGCACAAGACCCAGCAGAGAAATCTGTTTCTACCTAGAACCGTTCCAACGAGAGCCATGTCTGAAACCCCAACAGACAGGATTCGGTTCTATTTAGGGCTCGGGCTCCATGTGCGTAGCCAACATGGGGATGTGATAGTTTAGAACATAAAGAAGACATATGTTAAGATCTTCCCAGAGAAATTCCTGTTTGGTCTTAAAACCAACCACAGACCTCTTTCTCCTGAATGCTTGGTTCGTTTGTTCCTCATGGGCCCTGGAATGGACCCTCGTGTCTTTCTCATGGGTGGCCAGAGCACAGAGCATCAGCGCTGACAGCTGGAACCCACCCACGCATGTGGTGTCCGTTCATTGCTTTATCCTCCTCTTTGGGGGAACTTGCCTGCCCTGCTGGCAGGGGCTGCCCCTCACAGCAGGGTTCTGGCCCCTGCCCACTGGCTCAGCCAATCACAACCACCTTCACCAGGGGAGCCAATCAGAGCCCTTCCCTGGGATTCTAACTGGAGCTGACCAAGCCCCCTCCCTCCCCACCTCAAGGCTGCAAGGCTTTCCCCTGCAGCTGCCCCCGTCAAGGGACAGTAGCCCGAGAGTATAGCTCTTACAAAGAGTAGGGAAGGGGGGACACGGAAGCCCTAGCTCCCATCACCCCAACACCATTTCCTCCTCTCCCCCTCCCCATGAGCCAACAACATTCCCATCTTTTCCTAAGATAGAGTTGGATTTCTGTCCCTTGCCAGACAAGAGTCTTAACTAACGAATGTCTTACTTTTAATTAACTTAATTTTGTTATTCTTTCTAGAACAGGGTAGGGAGGAAACGAAGGGATGCAGGAAGGGAGGAGAGAAGCAAAGAAGAAAGGGAAGGCTGTGTGTGCGGAGGAGTAGCCGACAGGAGTGCCCGTTATCTGGCTGTCACAGCCTGACCCCTCTGCCCCTCGCCCACCTTGGCCACGGTCTTTGCTGTGGTCAGGTAGCCTGGCCCTCCTGGCCAGCAGCCTCCTGGAGGGCCCGCAGGACTGGGCTGTTTATTCCCAAGCCTGTTCTGGATGTCGGTGGGAACGGAAGGGTCCGAGGCCCTGAGACGTGTCCTCCGTGTGGGCAGCTTCCCGTCTCCACACCGTGTCTGCGGGATCCTATGGCCGTTTCCAGAGGCTCCCCAGACACACTGAACATTCTTGTGGCTCTGAGGACTCAGTTTCCCTGATGGGATCGGAGCACGTAAATCTCCCATAGGAAAAGATCTTTGCCCTCCGTGCTTGAAGAAAGCCTGCTTAAGTTTACTAATGACTGGGATTAGCAAGGTCCATTGGTAATTTTCCAAGTTACCTGAGCAAGAAAAAAAAAATGACAGTGACTATGGAAGCCAAGACCCACAGTCGTCAAGCTCACATTGGCCATTTGCTTTGACGGGCAGAACTCAGCCCTTTTTACTTCTGCTTCAACTCCCGTGGCTCAGTAAGCAGGTACCTGCAGTCTGGGAGGAAGACAGGCCGCGCCGGGACGAAAGGGTTTTGGGGTTGATGTGAATGTTCAGATTTCTGCTTCAGAGAATTACCAAGACCCAGTGAAAAACAGCCCACCTTCCTTTTGTTTTACTCTTACCACATCCTCATTTTTTTTTTTTTAATCCTTGTATCTCTTTGTGTTTTTACATCCAGATTCACCAAGTGGCTAAACAGGGCCACATGAGATCGCCACACGCCTTGCCTCCCTGTTCTGCCACTGTTCTGCTTTTGTTGAGAGCAAGGGAACGGTACACAAACAAGAGAGCCTCATAGTAGAGCCTCTTTCGTGGGGAAGAGCTGCCTTTGCTCTAATGATTTTCCGATTACTAAAAATATTTCAGAACTCCTTTTGAAGAAAAAAAAAACCTTTTTTTAAATTTAGGGGCCAGCTTGTGAGGAGCAAAAAGGCAAAAATAGCAATGTCGATAGACTTCTGATAGAACACTGTGTAAGCCGCTAGCCAAATCTTCAGTGTAGACGAGGCACAGACAGAACCCAGTCATGAAATTCCTATGGCATGTGTCTATCCACGTCCCACCAGCCAGTGAACGCTGCTCCCCGTGACCCTTATTAATGAAAACTCACTTCTGTTTCAGGCTGAATTGCTAGGATCCCAGGGGTTACTCAGTTCAACTCTGTGTTCCTTATTGCACGAGGATACAATGACCTCAGAGGCCCCCATTTGCTGGCATATCTGTCAGCTGGGATCCTCAGAGAGGTAGAGGCCAAGACAGAATTAGGCACGTACGAGATTGAAGGCAGGGGCACAGTGTTCGCAGGGTGCAGAGTAAGACATGCAGGGGTGGGACGCCTGGGTGGCTCAGTTGGTTGGGCGACTGCCTTCGGCTCAGGTCATGATCCTGGAGTCCTGGGATCGAGTCCCACATCGGGCTCCCTGCTCAGCAGAAGTCTGCTTCTCCCACTGACTTCTCTTCTCTCATGCTCTCTCTCTTTCATTGTCTCTCTCTGCCTCTCAAATAAATAAATATTTAAAAAAAAAAAAAAAGAACATGCAGGGGTAGGTGGGGAGAGCGTCAGACCCCGGCCCAGGTCTGTCACCCGTGGAAGGACAGCGGAAGGGGCTGGGAAGGAAAAGTCTCAGATCAGCACAGTTTTCTGAGCACAGTTTACAACTAGACCTGGGGGGGAGGGTCACCACCCACAAATGGTAGGTCAGGGACATCCTATGGACCCCACGTGTTGTGTCATTGCCTGGGGACAGCCCGAGGAAGGCATGGCTCCACCATATCCCCGACAACACACAGACGCATGGCTCTGTGCATATGTAGGGAGCAGCTCCCTGTGGTTTCCTGGGTCTCTCCCCCCACCCTTGGGGAGACTTAGAAGAGGACTGATGAGATTAGCTGCAAGGCAGTATTGCTACGGGGGGTCTTGGGGCACCCACTCCCCCCCTCCAGCCTGCACAGTATCCAGTCTAAATGGCCTACCTGGGGGTGTCACCCAGACCTTTCCTGAGGGCTCAGAGTCCCTTAGAATTGCACTGTCCTTGGGCCAGGGCTGCACGAATGAGGAGCCACACGGGTCCCTGGCTTCCACAAGACTTCCTCCTCCACCCCCTTGTATGAAAGCACCCTACCTCCTCCTTCTGATCGAGGTCAACTTACCCAACCAAGAGAGTGACTTCCTTCCTCACCCACTGGGCCCTAGCCACGCAGAGCCAGAAGTGTCCTGGGGACCGCTGTAGCTTGTAGTTCAGTAGGACCCTGGCTGTGTCCCCTGGCAAGAGAGTGTCCCCTTTGGGGACCCAGACTTTTAGCTCTCCAGAGCACGAGGTTGCAGGGACAGGAAGCAGAGTCTCCCAGCAGGTCATTGGGGTGACTCCATGGTCCTCATGTTCTTCTCACGGGACACACAGCGCCGCGGGGAGGTCTCTGATTGAAAGCACATGCTGCATCTGCAAGGTGGTCCTTCCCAAGCCTGCGTGGCATCCCCTCCAAGCTTCAGGGGCGCCGTCAGTCCACTATCCTGGCTCTCTGTGAGCCTGGCTGCTGTGTAGACCAGGGCATCCCACAGTCGTGGGTCGTACACCCCTCCGCCCCCACCCCACGCCTTCTTAGCTGTAAAGTTAGCCCTCCGTGGGACGCATTGTTGTGTGGAGTCCATGCCTGGCCAGCTGTCCCATAAGCCCCAAACAGTGGTGCTAGCCAAGGCTCTGTGGGCAGGAAAGGCACAATCCACACCTGGAAGGGGCATCTATCCTTGTAAGATGAGTCGCTGGCCCTTCCGAGATGGAAGGGGCTTAATGTGGCCACCTTGCTGCCGGGCCTGTGGTCTCCTCTAGGAATAGCCCCGGCTGGGGTAGTCAGGGGTCTCAGTGGCTGATGGGCTGGAAACCCAGAGGGGGCAGTTGCAGGATCGTCCTTGATAAATGGGAGTCCATGAGGTCATCTGCCCCCCTGCCCCATAGACTCCTTCTCTGCCACGCTGGCTGCTCCGTTCACGTACCCATCCCCTGGTCCCAGGGTGACTGGTGACGAAGGCCTGCTGCCATCCACCAGTGAGTCTGTTTGCACACTTGACTGTCTGGTGCCTCTTGCACGGTGGGTGCTCTCTGGGGGGTTCAAACATCTGTACGCCCTGTGCCCACTCTCATTTGTACATGTACCTGCCTCTACCCACACCTTTCCGTCCCGGACCCACCAGCCCTTTTCCTTCCAGACCCCTGACCAGCTAGCTGGGCCACTGGCCACAGCCCAGGCGCCTTGGCCTTTTTGCCTTTCCACATGGGTGAGCTCGTGCCCACCGGGCAGAGCTGTCTCCTGGGTCACCCGGGGCTGTCCTGGAGCATGACCAGGATGCAGCTGCCGGGCACTTTCAGAGCCCCTCCCCGAAGATGGCCATCTGTCAATCAAGCGGGGATTTTTTATCTGCTGCTTACAGGGGTCATGCAGGACACGCCCCTCCCCACATGGCCGGAGGAGGGGGCCGGAGACGGGGTGCTGGTGGAACCATGGTGAGGGGCGCGGCTGCTGGAGATGCCCCTCATGCAGCTTCTCACGCCCTGTTTTCTCACTCAGCCTCTACCCGAGTCTCCAACTCCTTCTTGTAATGGACTGCTGCTCCTCCGTTCAGCTTTGTGACTCGGTGGGTCCCACAGGCTCTAGATCTCCGGGGACCATTCAAGTACGTGCATAGCTGGTGTTCCAAGGTCATGTCCCCTCGACCAGGAGCCTCTTTCTTGAAAGGAGCACAGTTCCCTGCTGTAGTGGGCATGGCCGTGCTCCAGACCGTTGTTCCCATGTTGGGATTCTCCCCTGGCTGCACTTGACCTCCACGCCGCATCTCCTCCCACTGCGGACACCCCCAGCACTACCGTGGGCTCATCAACCCGCTCCCGGACCACCAGCCCCACCTGCCTTAGCCCACCCCCAGCCCTGTTCCCCAGTTCTACCCAGTGGTATCTCCCCCAAGAGATGGGCAGGCCAGTCTCCGCAGGCCTCGAGCATGCTATGGGGGTTGAACTGTATCCCCCAAACCCATATACCTGGCACCTGTGAACATGACCTTGTCTGGAAATTGGGTCATTGCCAATGTCATCTAGTTAACGAGGGGGAGGTCATTCAAATGGCCCAGTCTAGATGACCGGGTCCTCATGAGAAGAAAGGGGGCACAGACACAGTCACGCGGCGAAACGCTCTGTGAAGACACACACGCGCGGAGAAGGCCACGTGAGGGTGGAGACCGGTCGGAGTGTGGCACCAAGGATCGCTAGCAGCCCCGGAATCTGAGAGCCAGGCACCGAGCCCGTCCTCCCCAAGAGGCTCGCGGGCTCTGCTGATGGCCCGAGCGACACCCTGATTTCTGACTTCTAGCACCCAGGACGGAACGGGATGCGTTTCTGTTACAAGCCACCCGGTCCGTGACACTTGGCGACAGCCGCTGTGGACACTAGTGCACACGCCTCTCTCGGCTGCCCCTCTGCACCTCTGCCCTGCGTGCTCTCTGCCTGGAGCACCCCTCCCCCTCTCCTCCACTCACCACAGCTCCCTTTGTCCCCTTCAGGGCACCTCAGTTTCCCACGGAGCACCCAGGCTCTCGCTGGCCCCCTCCCTGCTGCATTCTGGACCCATCTCCGGGCAGCGCTGCACCCTGGCCCTTCAGGACAAACCTCCTGCGTGACTTGTTTGTATTTCTCACCTCACTCTCTACAAGGGTTTTCCGCAGCGGCTGCTTCCCGTCGCTCGCTAAAAGGCAATTTCTGTTGTCCTTTTCAAGACCGACCTCACTGGTTTTGGAACCAAGTAGGGTCTGAGCTCAGCCCTCAGCAGAGAGAGAGCGCACACGGGTCCCTGCGTGGGGTTAGGGCCTGTGGGGGAGGGGACCGGCTCACACGGATACAGACGTCATTAAAAACCCAGATATCAGGCATCAGCCATGCCCCGCCTGGGACTCCAGATGCTCTGTTATGATCAGTCTTCAAGACTCTGACTCTCTGTGACTTACCCAGTGTTAGTGGCACGGGAACCGCAGCAGAAGCTACGAGAGAGGCCATCTGTGGGGGACTTGGGCGCCAAGCCCCATATCCGAACCCTCCCAAGTTTCTGACTCCGCAGTCCTTTAATAGCTCTCAGTAGGAAAAAGAAAAAAGATCCAGCTCCTGCCACGTGAAAGTCAATGCGCAGAAAGGGGACAGGAGGACCCGTTCTGAATGTCAATCAAAGAAAATCCGCATTTAGCGACAGCCGCATTTAGCACCCATAGGCTTCAATTTTAATTAAGGCAGTGAGTGGCTCGTCTCCAATCAAGGCTAGAGAATTAGCGCATTCTCAGGACCCGGCACGTCGTCGCAGAGCAGTTTTGCAGGGAGTCCTTGCGTGACAGCCATCTGGAGACCAGCTGTGTTCTTGGTGGCACCTGGCGGCTGTGCACTGCCTCCCCCAGGACCCGTTCTGACCTGCAGTGTGGGAGCCGAGCCTATCGATAACCTGGTCACGGGACCCTCTGAGGCCCCCTGCTCCGTCTCCCCCTCAGTGAGGAAGGATTTGTCACCCCATCCCATGCCAGCGCCAACAGCCGTGCTTACCTCAGTTTCCTCATCTACACAATTGGCGTCCGCCTCACCTGGCCCTTCACTCTGCGGCATGAAGGAGCAGGCGGGCGGACCGACAGTTTGCAAGACGTGAAGCCCTAACAGAGCAGGCCCGTCCCCACCGTAGGTCCCGTGGGTCAGAAGCCTGTGAACTGTCATCCTTTGCTTTGTGGTGCATGCTGGGAGGGGCATCTCAGAGACCCGCAGGCAGAAGAGCCGTCCAGCTGGAGCAGAGCAGCTGACCGCATGGGACCAAGACAGGGGGCTCAGCTCCGGGGCATCTGGGCCCCGTGCGACCCTTCTGATTAGACTCTGCAGTGACGTCACAGCCCCGATCGAATGGTGCCAGGCCATCCCCTCCCTGTCCAGTGCTGTGGCCTCCTCACACAGACCTGGGGTCATCAGGCTTCTCACGACAGACAGCCCTTCAGGTAATCCTGGAGGTTTGTTGACAAGGCCCCCAAAGCCCAACCTTCTGGCCTTTCGGTAGTAGGGTGGCTGGGTGTCCCTTTCCCACGAGGACACTCTTAAACTAGCCCACGGACCGAAATGCCTTGCCGTTTTCACCATTAGTGGGCTTTGGAGGGAGGGGATGAAACCAGTGTTCCCCTCCCCCCAGTCCAGAGGAAGCTGGGTCTTAAAGAGCTAATAAGTGTGCCATTTTCCAAAACACGTTGGAAAATTTCACAGTTCATACACCTGTAAATTTAGCAGCGCCGTCTTCAGAAAGGCAGGTTCCCGCCCTCAAGCCCAGGAAGTCCAGAGATCAGGACGCACGGCTCTCTCCAGTGCCAGGGTCTCCGGTCCTCCCCCACCCTCCTGGCCAACTTGTTGTCCAGTCCTGTCTCTTACCCTTACTTTAGTGGCTCTGTTACATTGTGCCTTTTATTGTACACGATCTCAGATGGTTTTCTGCTAAGTGGGAGAGATACAGATCACCCGTCGTATTTATAGCTCTGCCGTGAAAATCGGAGTTGGAGTTAGTAAACCGCGGAAGGAACATGGAGGAAAAGATCCTGGGCAGACAGGCTGCTGGTGGCACCTTGCTTTTGCCTCCTCCCTGGTTTCGATGACCTTGTAGCTTCTACCAGACAAACGCTCAGGAAGTAGCTAATGGCTCAGCCAGAGAAATTTACTGACCACGTCCTTTCCACGTGGCCAGCAGGGACCACACGTCCTGGAGGACACAGGGGGGAAAGGGCAGGTCCCCCGCACAGAGCGATGAGAGGGGCCCTCTCGGTGGAATGTCGCCCGTCCCCGCCAGTGGGGAAGGGTCACAGGAGCTAACATTTATTACGTGCCCACAGGGTGCAGCTTTGCGCTACATGCTCTTGGCCCACCTGTGACCCCTCACCTGTCCCTCGGTGGAGGAGGAGGTGAAGACACGGAGCCCCCGGGACACTAAACTTGGTCAAGATGGTGCAGCAGCAAGGGCCAGAGAGCTTCAACCAGGACTGGACAGCCTGGACTTCCAGCAGGTCTGGGGGGCCCCGGAGGCAGACGCCCAGAGCTGCGGAGCTGCAGGAAGGGGGTGGTCAGGCCGCATGATCTCACCCTGAGCTGCCGGCTACGAGCCACAGGGACCCCTGTGCTGCCTGGGGCCACCGGAGACCTCCGAGGTACCTTCCCTCTGTGGCTCCCCTCCACAGCCATGTCAGACTCTCCCCTCCCCTCACCCCAGCCAGGAGCCTCTCCTCCTGTTCTCCAGCAAAGGGACACTCAGAAGGGAACTTCTGCCAGGCCCCCGCCCCCACGGGCCCCCTCCCAGCAGCGGCTCCCCCAGACTCTTGAGTCTCTTCACTAGACTCGCCCCCCTGCTCTCCCCGAGCCTTCGCTCCCTCTTTCCTGCTCCACCAGTGTTTCTTGCGCATCTGCAGTGGCTCATCTTCTCGGCTCTTCTTCTTGGAGGCACCTGGTGAGCTTTAAAACAAAGAGAATGGGGGGCTTGTTCCTGCAGACTTCGACCGGAGCAGCTGGAGTTCTCCCCGGGCGTCCGGAGACATGAAGCCGACCATGCCAAGCCTCCGCAGCCGAGAGCCAGCTTTCCCAGGGCGCCCACGAGCCAGCTGTCTCCCACCCACGCCCCTCCAGCTGCTGACACCCCCCACCCCCGGCAGGCCTCAGTCCCCCTCTTCCTCACCGTCCAGCAGCACGGAGCAGTTGGTGTCTCCCTGTTCCACGAAGCACTTCCTTCCCTGACTCCCTGACCTCTCTCTCGCCGGGGCTCCCTGTCCATCTTGCTGGCTGTTGCTGGTTCCTCCTGATCGACTGTTGGTGGCCCGGGTCTCCGTGCTGGGTTCCGGTCTCTTTCCCGGGTGCGCTCACCCCTCCCTGCGCTCGCTCGGCCGGCAGGCTTTGTGAGTCATCGTTCACTGAGATTGCATCTCTGGTCTGACCGCTTTCTTGCACGCCGGACTCACTTATCCGGATGCCCACTTGACCCTCCACGTGGTGTCTCTTTGATGTCTCAGCCTGGACATACCCCAGACTGGGATCCTGCCTTCCAGCCTCCACACCACAGCTTTGCCGACCTTCCTGTCACTCAAGCCAAACACCGAGTTGTCTTGGATTGCTGGCCCCCTTCCTGCCTACTTCCAATCCCGTCAGCAAATCCGGGGGGTCCTGTGACAGTGTATCCTGAAGCTTTGCTTCTCGCCCATCCTCCATGCCAGTCTGGTCCCAACTGGATCATCTCGCACCTGCTAACTGGTTTCTACTTCCCTTGGTCCATGCTCAAAACAACAGAGTGATCCTCTAGCAAAGTCCCTCTGAAGGCTCTACCTTTCACTCTTGTCAAAGCCCGTGTCCCCGCGATGACCTACAGGGCATTTATGATGGGCTCTCCTTTTGTCCCTCCCTCACCCCTGCTCCAGCCAGCTAGCTGCTCCCTGAGCTGTTGCTCCAACCTCCCAGATTCCCTCCTACCTCAGGGCCTTTGCATGGGCTACTCCCTCTGCCCAGAACGTTCTTTTTTTAGATATCGGGATGCCCTACTTTCTCCTCTCCTCCAGCTCCCCACTCCAATGCCACTTCTCAGTGAGTCCTCCCCAGAGCAGCCTTGAAAAAAAACCCGGAAGCCCTCTTTCCTGGCATGTCCCTTCTTTGCTCATTTGTCTCTTTGGCACATGTCACCTCCTAATACGTCCCACTGCATAGCTGATTTACATGTTGTGTTTATTGTCCGCTCCCGCAGGAGGTTTTAAGTCCCATGAGGCCAGAGATGTTTGTTTGGTTCAGTCCTCCGTAACCTAGTACGGTGCCTTGTGTTGGTCGACAGTCCGCAGTGTTTGCTGAAAGGACAAATGTGATGCAGACCAGGAGCTGTGGGGGATGGTGAAGGGAGGAAGAAGCCCTCGACGGGTTGCACAGGGATCTCACCAACATTTGGTGCTGGGAGGCTGGCGGTGCTTACTAGAGCTGAGCCTCGAAGGGAGGACAGTCTTTAACAGTACTGATAACAGGTGGGGTAAGCAACAGGACCCGGGAAATCCTAGGAAGTGATTTCTTCGGAGCTCTGCTCTCAGGGGAGGGACGGCCCTGGAGAAGCCCAGCCGGAGGTGGGGTGAGGAGGTGGGGCGTGAGAGCAAGCCTGGGGGCAGGAACCCAGTCTCCTGGAGTGTGTGGGCGCTGCGGCGAGCTGCCAGACCCCCGTCCGGGTCCCCACCGCGACACGTCCTCCACAGCTTCCAGGACCCCGGCAAGACGACGCAGTACTTCCCGGAGGGGTCAGGAATCCCGTCTGTGGCTTCCCGGGGATGGACCAGGCTTGGCGGAAATTCTTCGTGGACGTGGGGAAAAAACGCCGTGCAGGTCCGTGGTCAGTGACCGGGCGCGGGTTCCCGTGTCCAGGCACGCGGCCGCCGCAGTTACACGTTGCCGTGACAGCTGCAGGGTCAGGACCGAGCCGGTCTCCCTCGGTGTACCCGGCAGACACGCTGTGTGCACTTTCCCATCTCGGCCTGAGATGTGGAAACTGTGGGTTTTGGGTCGGGATCCCACGGAGAAGGCCACGGCCCCCCCTTCAGGAAAGGGAGGATGGGTGCTGGGCGGATTCACACCCCTGCTCAAAAGTCTCAGAAATACTGCCCACCGCGCCCCTCCGTGGCACCCCCCAGCTTTCTGTCTTCCCTCCCTCACACCTGCACCACTTGCTTTGGCCAAATTCTCTTATTCATAATTTTCTAGATGCATCGGGGAAGAGAACAGTGTATGGGCAAGGAGACAGAGGAATGAAATAGCATGGAATCTTCTGGAAGCACTTGGGGCTGTAAGGGGCCAGTTGGGGAGGAAGGACTCTGGCATGCTGCAGATCCCACGCAGACCCCAGCTCTGCCATTCCTGGGTGATGGGCAGGTTCCCTCGTTGTCTGGCTGTGCTCTCCTCAGCTCAGTAAGACCGCCTTGCACATCAGTGCTGAGGGTTAAGCGAGGCTGGCTGTGTGCACGCGTCCAGCCCGGAAGCAGACGGCTCCAAACACAGCAGAGGTGGGCAGACGAGGAAGGCGTCCTCATGCTGCACACCGAAGACTTGGAGTTTGGCCGGTGGGGCGCAAGGAGTCAGGGAGAGATTTAAAGGTGTGGAAGGGTTGGTGCTGCTGGTCATCCCATTTTACGGATGACAAAACGAAGGCACAGAGAGGTTAAGTAACTGGCTCAAGAGTGCACACTTAGTAGGTGGCAGAGCCAGATTCAAACCCAAGCTCTTACCCACCACAGTGTTTATTCTTCCTCCGGTCAAATAGGAAAAGGAAAGGTCTTTGAGAGTAAGGCCATGTTAAGGACTGTGGAAGAATTGACTGAGACCCACAGAGAAGTTGGACATGGCTTTGCCACCAACGTAGTGGTTAAGCTGCTGAGAGAAGAATTTAGGTGATCGGCGTGCCCATCAACATGTCTACAAGAATGGGCCAAGGATGGACCCTCTCCAAAGCCTGTGGCTTCACCCCCCTACTCCTGGTGCTTTGCGGAAGGCCTGACAAAGCCCTCTGTGCTCTGGGCCAACCTCGCGGCCTTGTAGAGCTGGTAGGAGGAAGAACAGGTTCCCAGCAGCCATTTCCAACCCTCCAGGCAGATCTGGGAAGGAGAGGTCCTGGCACTAGGACTCAAGACTGTTCAGACAGACAGACAGACAGACACACACACACACACACACACACACACACATCAGGGAGGTGTGCACCAGAAAGCCCAACGCCTACATCAGGACTTGGGCCGGAAGGCAAGAGTGTCCTTTGTAGCCACATGTGATTCTGATGGCCCTCTGTTAGTCAGGGTCCACTGCACGTGTCTCAGCCAGAAAGAATTTAACACGGAGCATCAAACCCAGCACAGACCACATCTGGCCAGGGGCTGGCAAGCCCGAGGAGCCAGCCCCGCTGCTGCTGCTGCCCTTAGCCGGGGAGAGGTGGCTGGAGGTGGTTTTACCAGAAACCCCCAAACCAGGGTCAACTGACTGTCACTTGGCCATCAAAGGAGGACCGTGTGGTGGGAGTGGAGCCAAGGCAGGGTTGCAGCTTCTTCCAAGAAGACCCCAGAAGGCAGAAAAACACTCTGGACCGCCTTCATCTCCCCCACTTCTTTTCTTCCAGCGACTCCAGTAGTGGGGCCCGGAGAGAGACGGGGGTTTGTAGGGGCCTGAGTCCTGTAGACCCTCAGGACTCACGCTCGTGTCTTCCATTAAAAGCTCTCGGAGTAGACCTCCCAGATCAGGGAGGTCAAGGACAGATGGTAGAGCAAGAGACGGCGGAGGGGGCCGGCCGCGCATCCCACCTGGAGCCGTCTGGGGTTACGTGGAATAATCTAATTCCTGTTGTCCCAGTGACTACTGAGGCTTTCTGGACACTTAAACATGGGGCTGCCCTGATATCAGATTTGTCTTCCGGACAACAGCATCCCACGTTCCACTTGCTCCGTTGGACCTGACCCCAAAGTCTGACTCCAGAGTTTTATCTGAGCAAAATCCAGCGTTCTTCCCAGAATTAAAAAAAAAAAACAAAAAAAAAAAAAACAACCACTAAAATTCCATAATAAAAGAGTAATCAGATGTTATTTATATTTCCTTAACATAATAGAAAAATATCTAACAAAATTATTAGAACACAGAGGTATTCTCATTAAATTCTGAATGGTCCAAAAATTATAAATATTGAGAAGGAAACAAGAATTTGTTTGATGATATAATCACCAACCTAGAAAACAAATTAAACTTGACCTGAAAACACTTAGAAGGAGTACAGTAATTCTATAAAGTGGCTGGTTGGAAAGTAAATATTCAAAGGGTAATGCTTTCCTTATATAATAACAATAACCGGCTGGAAAATTGGAAGAAAGATGTGGCTCACAAAAATTAATATGCAGCTCCTTTACAAGGGACATGACAGACCTCGGTGGGAGGCTGGAAGGCGACAGGGGCGACGGGAGAGGGGCCACGTTCCTGGAAGGGGAGACGCGGAGCAGTGAACCAGCCCTGCTTCCTGAATACCATGTCCAGCGAACAGAATCAGATCCTATCACCACCACCGCGCACACGCACACGCACACAGGGTTTTAAAATTTGGGATGTGTACTTTTAAAGCTCCTGCAGAAGAATAAATATAAAAGAAAACGTATTAATAGTTGGGGGTGGTTAGGAGAGAATTTCTTCAGCTGATTGTGCATATTATGTAGTGGAATCCTAAAAAAGGCGTAGTTGCGGGACAACAGGAGGCACGTGGGTCAGGGAAGCCTAGTGGATCACGGATGATCATTTACATATTTCACATAATAATGCAGTCACTCTTACACTGGCGGCTATTAGTGACTGCTTCCGCAGGCTAATGCGGCTTCTCCAGTTCCTTCTGAAGCCGGCTACAGGATGGCAAAGGAAGGAGAGAGCATGGAGCCTCTGGATCCCAGAAAGATGAAATGATGTCCTGGTAGGAACCCATGCTCGTGTCTTCCATTAAAAGCTCTCGGTGTTATAAGCAACTCATGAGTCATTGAAAACTACATCAAAAATTAATGATGTACTATATGTTGGCTCACTGAATTTAAATTAAAAAAAAAAAAAAAAGTCGGTGTTCCTGGGTGGCTCAGTGGGTTAAAGCCTCTGTCTTCAGCTCAGGTCATGATCCCAGGGTCCTGGGATCGAGCTCTGCAAGTGGCTATCTGCTCAGCAGGGCGCCTGCTTCCCCTTCCCTCTCTGCCTGCCTCTCTGCCTATTTGTGATCTCTGTCTGTCAAATAAATAAATAATCTTAAGGAAAAAAAAATAAGTCATCTCCAGAGAGCTTCTCTTCCATCTACCCGCCTAAGAGTCATGGTCGAAGAAGCGACAAGCTCTCTCTCCCCTTCCTGTCTGCCGTCCGCTGGGCAGCCGCAGAGCAGCAACCACACATGTGTTTGCAGCCGTGCCGGCCAGGCTGGGGTTCTGATCGGCCGTGGCTGCCGGGAGCTCTGTTGCCTGGAACATGGCAACATGATGGACAGACACCGAATGACAAGATCCCGGGGGGAGCAGATGACTCCTTCAGCGCCGTCTTCGGTGAGACGGGTGCGGGCAAGCATGTGCTGGGTGACATGCTTGACAACCCACGCTCGCTGAAGTTCACAGCGGTGCCCACCACCAGCCCTTCCACCGTGAGCAGCTCATCACAGGCAAGGAAGATGCCAGTCACCGTGCCCAAGGGCACCATGCCACGGGCAAGGAGATCGTTGACCTTGTCTGGGACTCGAGTCAGAAACTGGGCGACAAGCGCTCAGGTCTTCAGAGCTTCTTGGTTTTCCTCAGCTTTGGAGGAGGAACCGGGTCCGGGTTCACATCCCTGCTGATGGAATGTCTCTCTGTCCCTTATGGCGACAAGTCCAAGCTGGAGCTCTCCATTTACCCTCCCCTGCCAGGTTTCCACAGCTGTAGCTGAGCCCTATGACTCTGTCCTCACGACCCACGCCACCCTGGAGCGCTCTGATTGTGCCTTTGTGGTAGACAACGAGCCCATCTATGACATGCAGAAACCTCCATACTGATACCCAGTCTGTGCTAGCCTGAACAAGTCGATAAGTCAAATTGTGTCCTCCATCACTGCTCCCCTCGGAGCTGGTGGAGCCCAGAAGTCCAGACCAGCCTGGCCACCTCCTGGAAGGGTCTGCATTTTCTCAAGCCTATACCTGCCATCTGTGTTCAAGGGCACTGAACTCTTGGCAGGGAGGGTCTCTGCCCCCACGCACCCTGCTGTTGCTGTAGGATGGCAAAGACCATCCCATAGGCCCTTTCTCAGGACAAAAACTGCAATAGGCAGCAAGAGAAGTCTGCAAAGAGGCAACATGTTCAGGAAGAACTTAAAAAAATACATTTCCTGGAAATTGCCTTTGGCATTTCAGATCTGCTCCAGAAAACTACGGAAGCTTGAAGCAACGAGCTGTCATCCTTTGGATAATCGCCTTTCAACCATCATTGAACATCCCACCTCACAAACTGAATCAGTTGCAAAACGGAGGGGCTCTTCACCTAGAGAAGCCTACAGGGATATGCAATCTGGACCCAGACTCCCAACAAGCCACTTTAAAACAATGTCGGTAGTTGCCCTCTAGAGGAAGTTGGAGGCACACAGCCTCGTTGCTGTTGTTGTTTTAATAAGTCTGTCCAATTTTTGAGTCTTCGAACGATTTGCCTTTTTAAATGATTTGACTCTTGAAGCGGTATTGTGTACAATTATGGTAAAAATAAAAATGAAATAGGAGCCCCACGGGTGTCTCATTTCCCCACTTTGGCCTCCCACCGAGGTCACTGTGCCCAGCAGTCTGCAGTTCCTGGCGCTTCCCGGTGCCGCCAGAGTGCCTCCTGACCCCAGCGTCACGGTGACTGGTCCCTCAGCCATGGATGGAAGACCGGCGGCTGGCGAGTCCCTGTCCAGCTGCTGGGCCCCATGTAGGAACCACGTTTCATCAGTAAAATGATGAGTAACGGTGGGAACAAGAACCAGACCTTTAGAAGAATTCGAACGCCGGAGTTGGGCCTTAGCCCTGTGGGTGGGTGAAGATGTCGTGTTAGTTTTTTCAAGCTCAGCCTCCCCCGGGATCATCACGCAAGTTCACCAGGCAGCAGCGACCAGGCAGGGCAGAGCCATCCAAGGACCAAGTTCCCGGCAGCCTCCACCTGCCGAGTTTCCATCTCAGCTTCCGCCAGTAAGGACCACATGGTCATGACATCGGCGAGTCTGTATCAAAACCTGAGCTCTGAAGAAGAATTCAAGTGCGACCTGTCGGAATTGGCCCGCAAATCCCCAGTAACAGTCCCAGGGAAATCCCAGGGAGGGCCCGGACTGGTCACATGTGCCAATCGCTTTACCCTCTCCTCCAGATTCATGTAAGGGGAAAGTAGGTTAACAGAAATCAGCACACCTGTGTGGGTCTGCGTTTCCCAGAGCGACTGATACAGGTTTTTCTTTGAAGAACTGGCTCATGTGGGGCTGGGGCCGGCAATTCCGAAATCCAGGCCGGAGGACAGGCTCGGGCGGAAGTTGGTGCCCCTCCCGCCCAACCCAGCCCCCCCAGTACGTGTGTAGGGCCCGTGCCAGGCACGTCTGCAGACCTGCCCAGGCCTCCTCCTTCCGTTTGCTTCTGGCATTTGCTTTCAGCCCCACATTCGGGCTGTGAGAGGCCCCTAGGACCCCTAACCCAGCCAGACTGGCTGCTCCTGTTCCCCGCAAGGCCAAGGCCTTCCGCAGCCCTGACTATCTGCACCACGAACAGGCAGTGCATTTTGTAGGGAAGCTTTCTGAGCAGAAGTGTAGGGTGAGGGCCTGTTGGGACACCAGCTATCTCTGGCTTCCTTCAGAAGCAGAGCTTGAGACAAAGGACTCATGACCAAGTGAGTGATTTGGAGTCTGATCTTTCACAGCAGGCCCGAGAGAACAGGAAGGAGTCCCAGAAGAAGGAAAAATGGCCCGAGGGTGTGTTATCAAGGTCACTGGCAAGGACACCTGGTTCTGCCGGAACCTCTGGAAAGCAAAGAGAACCTCATGGCACTCACTGCTTGTTGAGGGCTGCTCTGGGCCCCTGTGAGCTGAGCCTGTGCTGACAAGGCCTTGGGGGCCTAAAACAGGCAGGCGCCATCTGAAGGCCTCGTGCCTGGTGCCCAGAGCAAAGCAGGTCACGCAGGAACCTTTCTGAGCCCGCAGGGTTGGCCTTTCAGCTGCACAGAGCTCTGGGTTGGGCTGGTGGGGCTCTGCTGCCTCACGGCGAAGTATCTGAAGGCACAGAAGCTGTTGAGCCTGGGGGAGAAAGCCCTGGGCACCGGACAGAGGGCCCCACATACCAAAGGACAGTCTGTGTTACATACAGTGGTGGTGTGAGGGTAAGGGCACGGGGAGCCGGTTCTGTACCAGACCCTGGCCAGCCACTCCCCAGGAATATTCACTTGCAAAGAACAGTGACAAGATAAAGGAAAATAATGCTCTACCATGGTGACCTTGGCCGGTTCTCTACTCAGGTGCAGAGAGTTTCTGTTAGCTGGGCTGGACCTCAGCAAGCATTCGCGTGTCCTTGTTATTTAGGCTTCTGATGGAAGTAGGCCACGAAGCCCTCCGTGTTGCCTCTCCGAGACCCAGCCCTGAATCTTGATCGAACCAGCACTAGAGGCAGCCGAAGTCGGTGGTGAAACGCACAGGTTTTGGAACCAAACCTTCCAGAGCTCGGACTTGCATCTCAGCTCGACCATTTAACTAATCCCATGACTGTGGGCAAGTTTCCTGGTGTCTCATTTATGAAGCAGATGTCCTAACAGGGCCCACCTCCGGAAACACTCAGACTGTCAGCGATGATTACCAGTACTCCCTGGAGCGGGGTGGAAGGAAGAGGGGGTCGGAAGGAGGGAAGCGGAGGGAGCCGGGCAGGCACGGCGCCACTGGGCGTCGCGGCTGCTGCCTAGCAACACCGCCCACCAAGAGTGCTTAGAGCCCACGTTTTGAAAAGTCTGATGGTTAATTCACCCCTTTGGAAAAAGCAGGGTGGTGGATAGGAGAAGGGCTGAGAACTACCTCTTGCTTGGGCACCTACCCCATGGAGAAGGGAACAGGCTCATTTTGTGCTGTTCCTTGGAGTTCAACCAGGCCCGTGAGGGTAAGATTCGTTCTCAGTATCATCACCAGCTGCCTGACGTTCGTGCTGTTCTCGATGGGAGGATGGGCGGTACTCGGGTCTCCCACATGCTAGGAAATCGAGGGTGCCGGTGCCTGTGCAGACTCTGCCCAATCCCACATTTCCTCCCTCACTCACGAGACGGAACAGGGGAAGCAGGGCGGAGAGAAGCCTGCTCTGCCTCGAGCCACCAGACTTTTTCGGGAAATAACATTTTCTAATATGTATCGCCACCAAGGTTGTTGTAGGTAATTGGAAGCACTTTCAGTATGTTCTTTCATTTGACCATCATGGGCCCTGGGATGTGGGTGATTCGTTAGTGAGGCTCACTTCTGCCCTCTGGGTTCTGTGAGGAGGGATTCCCCTTCTGCACAGTGGCTTCTTGCCTTAGCCCTCTCCTTCCTACAAAGGAGCTAGGTTACCTGACCCAGGAGCTTGGCTCCTTCCCTGTGGGAGCCCGCTGACAAGAAGGAACATTCTGCCTGCTCTGGGCCTCCGTTCCAGAAGTTCTAGTGGGCAGGCACCCTGCATGAGAGACTATGGTTGTCCGGCATGGCCTGGGAGGGCACAACCACATCCTCCTAATTCTGGGGCTTGATGTTAGCAACAAATGCTTGGCCTGCAGACCAAAAGTCAGGCCTTCCAAACCAAGTGTACACCGTGATCTGTTTCTACCCACAGAACACTTTTGATAGCAGATGTATGGGTTCTTTCCACACCAACCAATTCTCCAATTCCCCAGATACCAGATGGGTGTCTTCCAACTCAAACTTCAATTCTGACACCAACTGCCCAGAGTTAGTGCAGACCCCCAGGTCAAGGGCTCGGTCCCATCTCAGACACCCAGCGCAAGTCCCAGTCTGCCTCAGTTCTTCTGACCAACCCGCTATAAAGTTCCCAAAACCGCCTTCTTGCGTTTAAGAATTTGCTAGAATAGCTCACAGAATTCAGCAAAACACACTACATGCACTGAGCAGTTTGTTGTAAGGGCACAACATCGGTGCAAATGAAAGAGGTGCATAGGACGAACTCTATGAGGGGATGGGGGCCATGGAGCCCCCATGCCCTCTCCAGGTGTGCCCTCGATGTACTATCTAACTCAGAAGCTCCCCAGATCACCCTGCTTCAAAGTTCTTGTGGTATTTTCATCACATAGGCCTGATGGAGTCAGTCCTGGACTGTTGGTGATCGATCTACTCTCTAGCTGCTCCCTGTTCCCAGAGGAGAGGAACTGAAAGTTCCAACACTCTCCTCATGCCTTGGTCTTTCTGGTGACCATCCCTGTCCTGAAGCCATCCAGGGACCCCCCAGCCACCAGTCATCTCATTAGCAGACCGAAGCACTGTGAGCCAGGGAAAGATCCAGAAGATGGGAAGAGAAGGAAGCAGATTCTCTCTTTGAGCTTCCAGAGCACATGCAGCCCTGCCAACATCTAGATTTTAGCCCCGCAAAACTCATTTTAGACTTTGAACCTCCAGAACCGTTAGATAATAACTCTTGTTGTTTTAAGCCACTATATTTATCATAAGTTGTTACAGCAGCAATCAGAGACTAATACATTCGCCATTCTTTCTTTTACTTACAATGTATCTGTTGAACTCTGGCCTGTTGACCCATAAAGCTTCCTAAGGGATGACTATGCTAACTATGTACCAGTGGTACAATTGAACATTTACCTCTGTCTTCTGGATGTGCCACAAATCAGCAGCTGAATTAAGTCGCTGGGAAAGGCTCAGATTCCATTCCTTTGGCACACACTGTATGTGACTGGTTTTCTTTTCAGGAGGTGTGTGGTTTTTGTTCTATTTCAGTTTAGCAGCAAATGATGTTCAGGTCTCAGCTCCATTAATCAATACATTTGGAGTTACAAGCTGGTGGTATTTGAATTCTGCAGTTTAAAATTTTTTATTAGCTACAATAGTTTACAGGGCAATCCAACCCTTCGTCTACTATTTGGTTGTCCAGCGGTATTGTTATATAGGGAAGACAGTAAATGCTTTTCCTTTGCTTTTGTTGACTCAATTTTGAGGATAATGAATTGGTTGCCTGTCATCCTCAAAAGGTGATCAGTTAGTTTTTATTTAAATATCATTATAGGGGGCCTGGGGGGCTCAGTCAGTTAAGCATCTACCTTCAACTCAGGTCATGATCCCAGGGTCCTGGGATCAAACCCCACATTGGGTTCTTTGCACAGTGTGCAGTCTGCTTCTCCCTCTGCCCCTCCCTCCATCCCCCCCAACACATGCTCACTCTCTCTCAAATAAATAAATAAAATCTTTAAAAATAAATAAATAAATATCATTATAAATTTATGGACTTTAGCATATTCAATGTTTTAATCCACTGAAATTCCTTTTTTGAGTCTCAAATTGTCCCACCTGTAGCCAGTGGGAACTCTTGAGTCATTTGGACATGACCTTAATAGTCTTTGGTAGTTCTTCGCTATTTGGTATCTCCAGATATTCGAGACTCTTCTAGAACATTTCCTGCCTCCAATCCAAAAATCACCCATTTCCCCTAGAATCTCTGGTTTCTTTTAATGAAGAATGATTTTTTTTTTCCTAAGAGTGAAAGCGTGAGGGGTGCCTGGGTGGCTCAGTGGGTTAAAGCCTCTGCCTTCAGCTCAGGTCATGATCCCAGGGTCCTGGGATCGAGCCCTACACCGGGCTCTCTGCTCGGCAGGGAGCCTGCTTCCTCCTCTCTGCCTGCCTCTCTGCCTACTTGTGATCTCTCTCTCTGTCAAATAAATAAATAAAATCTTTAAAAAAAAAAAAAAGAGTGAAAGCATGAGCAGGGTGGGACAGAGGGAGAAGGAGAGAGAGAATCTTACATGGGGCTCAAGCTGACAATCTTGAGATCATGACCTGAGCTAAAATCAAGAGTCAGATGATTAACTGACTGAGCCACCCAGGTGTCCCAATAGAGAATGATATTTTAAGAGTACAGTCTAGAGGCCATGGTTATGTATAAAAAATATATACAGAGAGAGAGAAAAAAATATAGAAGTAATGACCAACCATAATGCAATGATTATCCATAGCACATCCAAATGATCACAGCACAACCAAAATGATGTGCATATGTGTGTGTGTGTGTGTGTGTGTGTATGAAACTTTACATATTTATCATGTGTCTGTTTATGGAGATATCTATCTATTCACCATCTACCTATCTTTCTTCAGTTCATAGGGAATTTTTCAATTCAAGTTGAGAACAACAAGACTTTTATTTAACCACTTCTGTATTCTATCTGTACCTTCTTTCTCTCACACCAACACTCTTAGTTCTCAGTGACACATGGAAGGATAGAATTAAAGTAGCCCATAACTTTTCATTTGCTTTGCCCCACATTACACATACTACAGTCTCAGTGCAATAATACCAGTCCTAACACATTAATTATGCTTATTGAAAACATTTAATAAATTAGTCTGCCTATGCTATCCCCATTCTCCCTTTGTTATGATTTATTTTGTCAATTTATTTTGTTAGGATTTATATCATTAGATCATATGGTCATCACATACAACAATCTCTGCTTTTAAACCGTCTCTTAGTTTTATGAGTAACTATATATTTAATGCTTAACAGCTGTCCTTGTGCTGATATTTGCAGACATTTCATTGTCTGAAGTTCATTCTCTACTAGATTTGTTAGGAAGAGCTTAGGGGAACACTATTTCCTGAGTTCTGCACACTCACCAGAATGTGTGGACTTTATACCAAAAGGCATTTTACTGTTTTAAAATCCACACTTCCCATCTTTCCTCAAGGACCCAAAATACATTGTTCTTGTAGCATAAAGCATGGCTGTTGAAAAGCCTGATGATAACACATTCCCTTTTTTATCAAGATACTCAAGCTGTATTTTCTCCTTTACCCTAAAGTCCTGTACATTTCCTAGAATGTGCTTTGGCATTGATTTTCATATAAATATTCCAGAAGGTACAATGTGTTCTCTTTCAACGTGTAGTTTTAAATCTTTGTGATTGGGAGATATTCTCTTGAGTTATAGTTGTTAGTACTAGTCTGATCCCTTCCTCTTGATTTTCTACTTCTGGGACTCCTGTTCTCATGTGTTGGATCTTCTTTGTCTATTTTCGATATTTTTATAGTCTCACATATATTTACCGTTTTCTTTATCTTTTCTGGATTCTGGAATTTTCCTTCCCTTTCCCTTCTACTTTTCTTGTCATTGTCTGTTGTGTTTATTTGTTCTTGTGTTCCTTCTAGTTCAGTCTTCACTTTTAAGATTTGTTCCTTCTGTTTCTAGTTCTTTTTTATTTCTGTCAATTCAACTCTGAGATTTTTCTGATTTTGACTTACATTGTTCTTTTTCATCTTGTGTCATGTTCTTAATATCTCTTAGCTTTTTCTGAAGTGCCTTCTAAGATAGTCTCCAAGAGTCCAGCCACCGAGTATATATCCATCATAATCCCCTTCTCTTGATTGTAGGAAGGACCTGTAACTATAAAGGATATCATTCCCATGATTAGGCTACATTTAAAATTTTTATTTATTTATTTATTTTCAGTGTCCCAGAATTCATTGTTTATGCATGACACCCAGTGCTCCATGCAATCCGTGCCCTCCATAATACCCACTACCAGGCTCACCCACCCTTCCATTCCCCTCCCTTCCAAAACCCTTAGTTTGTTTCTCAGAGTCCACAGTCTTTCATGGTTCATCTCCCCTCCAATTTCCCCCAAATCATTTCTCCTCTCCATCAAAGGTGAGGGGACCTTTCATTGTTATTAAGATTCCTAATCAGTTGGCTTTAAGTTAATCAAGGTGGAGTATCCTGGGTGGGCCTGACCTAAGCAGGAGACTTGTTTAAATGAGAGTCTAAAGATCAGAGACAGTAAAGTCAGAGAAATTCGAAGCAGCAAAGACACTCTCCTATTGGCCTTGAAAGTGAAAGCTGCCTTATTTTGGAAAGGGCCAGGTCACTGGGGACAATAGATGGCCTCTAGAAGCTGAGGGTCTGAGTTTGACAACCACAAGGAAGTGAACCTGGCCAACACCAGTGAGCTTGGAAAAGTACCTCAACCTTTAGGTAAGCTCACAGCCCCAGCTAACCCCTTGATTTCAGCTTCATGAGACTCCAAGCAGAGTACCTAGCTAAGCTGTGCTTGAACTCCTGGCCCATGGAAACAGCAAGATAGTAAATACCTTTTAAGCTACTAAGTTTGTAATTCATTATGTCTCAATAGGAAAGGAACATGGTACATTATAGTTTCTCCCTGTTCAATGAGCATGACTTTCCAGGATGCTTTCATTGTTTGTGTGGATTGTATGTCATTCTACTTCTCTTAGTCTTTTTCTAAATAGTAACTTTGTATGAGATTTGACCTTGATATTTTGTGCTATTAATTTTTATATGAACTTAGTTTCCTGAACTTTTAGAAGGAGGCTTGGTTCTAACAGCTTTTTATTTTTCAAGCTTAACAAAGATCCTTCTGTTGTTTTCATGCAGCAGCTTGCTTGATGACATTTATTGGCTTGGTTCTCAGTTATCTGGACGTTCTCTTTTCTTCATTTCTGTTATCCCCATTTTCCTCAATCTTGATTTTACTCCAAGTACTTTCTCCATAGTGTGGGGCCTCAACCAGGAAGGGAACCTTGCTGGGCCAGTTTCAGAGCATTTATAAGGTTGGACAGGTCCAGCCTTTGAGGTTTCCCTGCAAGACCTTCATATGCTCTCTCTATTGAGATGAGCGAAGCTCTCCTTGTCTCAGTCATTGCCCGTGAACTGGTCTACCTGTTGTTCTGTTAGATGCCCTGTGATTCCCCCGAGTTCTCCCACACAGATGTTAGTACCATGCGGGTTTCGTGGCTGTAGTGGTTTGTCCTCCCTGATTTTATTTTGGAGTTAATGGAGATGCCCTCATAGCTGATTTTCTTGTACATGTTGTGCACGAATTTTTGTTTTTTCTCTCTAGTTGATCTCTTTTTATTTGGGGGAATTGGGAGGATCCAGAAATGGTGCTGTGACCCCTACTGTGAATCTCCTAAGAATTCTCCCACTATCCCCTTTTTATGGCTGGAGAAGCCTGAATTCCCAGGGAGGTTAACTGATTTGCTTCAATTCACACAACTAGTAAGTGGGAAAACTAGCATTTGAGCCTAGTTCAAATTTCAGAGCTCTTCCCCCCCTACTATATTTTGTCTCAACACTTTCTTACTGTAACAATTTGCAGCTTTAAGACTTAATGGTTTCCCATTACCTAAACCAACCAGTCTGAAGAGCCCCAGCATTCAAGCCCCACCCTGCTTGCCCAGCCTCACCACCTCTTCCTAAATCATGCCCCCCTGTTCTGCCCCCAAAGCTGTCTCCATTCCCTCCCTGATCCATTACTGCTCTTTTACTCATCCCTTCTCTCTCGAATCAAGTCCCCCTTTTAATCAGTTACCAGCAACTCTAGTCATTTCCATTCGTTTATTCATGATTTGTGGAGGAGGGTATTTTAAGGCATATTAACCTAAGCTTTTCTAGAGCTCCATGTATGTGTTTCCTAGCACTGCTGTCTGTAACAAAGCCACATGAACTGGGTGGCTAAAAATGACGGAAATGCATTGTTTCATAGTTATGAAGCCTAGAGGTCCAAACTCAGCATATCAGCGGGGCTGTGCTCTTTCGGATCCTACAGAGGAATGCTTCTTTGTGTCTTCCCAGCTCCCGGTGCTCTGCTGACCATCTTTGCCGTCCTTTGGTCCATAGATGCATTACCCCAGTCCTCTGTGCTCACGTGCTGTTCTCCTTGTGTGGCCGTTTTCCTATGGCCATCTTCCTATATGAGGACACCAGTCAGGTAGGATCCGCACCCCCCCCCCCACTCCAGGATAACTTCATCTGAGCTGGTTACCTCTACAGTGACCCTATTTCCAAATAAAGTCACCATTTGAAGCACTAGGGATTGGGACTTCAACGTATCTTTTTCCCGGGGACGGGGAGAGGGGGGACACAATTTGACGGCAACACTTTCCTTCCCATTTCCTCTCTCTCATTTAAGCAGATAATCGTTTTGCTTTTTGCTTTAGGAGGAATGGCAGAGAGTGGAAAGAACCGTGTCTATGGTGTGGGCTCTCATATAACCAGAACCTTCTTCGTGCTGGTCCTCTGGAGGCACACCCATTCATCGGACAATCTTCAGAGTTTCTACAGTCACCTTCCATGTTGAAAACCTGTGCTGGGACCTGCAGGGAATCTGAAGCATCTCCTTTTGTCGAACTGAAGATCCAGCTGATTGTCCGGCCCACCATTATTTTATGTACTTCCAAGAAAGAAACACCCTGACCAACGCTGATACAGAGCAACAACTTCAGAGTGGTTACAGTGTCAAGACAGTCATGTCTTAGGATTGATGAAATAATGCATGAGGCACCGTGTCTCCTTTTCAGGAGCTGGAGTCTTGGTGGAAAGAAAATACACGTGCACGCACTTGCACGCACATAGCCACGTACACACGTGTGTGCACAGAAAACCGGAGGCCATGCCTGGCTGAGTGTGAAAGGAGTTGTAGGGACTGAGACTGGAGGTGGTTGATCTTTGGCTGGATCTTGAGGTGTAGATGGGACCGGGGTCATGCATTTGAGCTGACGAGCGCTATCGAGAGGAGAGGAATCCTGTAACGTGGGGAGCACAGGTGTGTAAAAGGTAGAGAGAGGTGTCCAGAGGGAGAAAATGAGAAATGATATAGAAGGGAAGGCAATCTTATTTCCAGATTATGGTCCTCCCTGAGCAGTTTTGATTTCATTCTTTAAGCAATGGGGAGCCATAGAAAGTTTTGGAGCAGGGCGCCTGGGTGGCTCCGTTGGTTGAGCGACTGCCTTCAGCTCAGGTCATGATCCCAGAATCCCAGAATCAAGTCCCACATAGGGCTCCCTGTTCCATGGGGAGTCTGCTTCTCCCTCTGACCTTCTCCCCTCTTGTGCTCTCTCTCACATAAAACAAATAAAATCTTAAAAAAGAACTTATTTAAAAAAGAAAGAAAAAGAAAGTAAGATTTGGAGAAGAGAGGGGCACACCAAGCGATGTTTCAGGAATGTTAATCTGGTAACAGGCAGAATGTATAGAAGGCAGTTAGGGGATGTGTTTAAGAGACAAGCTCAGGGGTCCAGGTAGCAGCAAAGAGAATAGTAGTGTGAAATGAAAAGGAAGGGACAAAGGGAAACTTGTGCAGAAAAACAAACAAGCAGGACTTGTTTAGGAAGAGGGGTGCGTCAAGGCAGGATCTCAGTATTGGAGTGTGGGCAGCTGACAATGCATTGCCAGAGTTAAGGACACCCCAGGCCCTGTTTATCCCCACAAGCCTTGCTGATCAACACAAAGATAAGCCCAGAACTTCATCAAAATCAAAAGCTTCTGCACAGCAAAGGAAACAGTCAAGAAAACAAAGAGGCAACCCACGGAATGGGAGAAGATATTTTCAAATGACAGTACAGACAAAAGGTTGATATCCAGGATCTATAAAGAACTCCTCAAACTCAACACACACAAAACAGGCAAACATATCAAAAATGGGCAGAAGACATGAACAGACACTTCTCCAATGAAGACATACAAATGGCTATCAGACACATGAAAAAATTTCATCATCACTATCCATCAGGGAGCTTCAAATTAAAACCACATTGAGATACCACCTTACACCAGTTAGAATGGCCAAAATTAGCAAGACAGGAAACAACATGTGTTGGAGGGGATGTGGAGAAAGGGGAACCCTCTTCTACTGTTGGTGGCAATGCAAGTTGGTGCAGCCTCTTTGGAGAACAGTGTGGAGATTCCTCAAGAAATTAAAAATAGAGCTTCCCTATGACCCTGCAATTGCACTACTGGGTATTTACCCCAAAGTTACAGATGTGGTGAAAAGAAGGGCCATCTGTACCCCAATGTTTATAGCAGCAATGGCCTCGGTCGCCAAACTGTGGAAAGAACCAAGATGCCCTTCAACAGAAGAATGGATAAGGAAGATGTGGTCCATATACACTATGGAGTATGATGCCTCCATCAGAAAGGACGAATACCCAACTTTTGTAGCAACATGGACAGGACTGGAAGAGATTATGCTGAGTGAAATAAGTCAAGCAGAGAGAGTCAATTATCATATGGTTTCACTTATTTGTGGAGCATAACAAATAGCATGGAGGACATGGGGAGTTAGAGAGGAGAAGGGAGTTGGGGGAAATTGGAAGGGGAGGTGAACCACGAGAGACTATGGACTCTGAAAAACAATTTGAGGGTTTTGAAGGGGCGGGTGGGTGGGAGGTCGGGGTACCAGGTGGTGGGTATTAGAGAGGGCACGGATTGCATGGAGCACTGGGTGTGGTGCAAAAATAATGAATACTGTTATGCTGAAAATAAATAAAAAATAAATTTAAAAAAAATAGATAAGCCCAGACATACCAGATGACGTGCCCATGGGCATTCCAGGCTGAAATTAAATCATGGTTGCCGCAGTCTTCTATAAAGTGGTCTAGTGATATTGACATCTTTGGTGAGACGATCAGGGAAGCGAGAGCACCTCCTGTCGTTTGTGAGTACTTGAGACATTTCACGGTCTCATCTGATTTTATGACCTGCCTGACTGGTAAAGCAAGGGCAAGTTTTACCCTATGTGTGTCGAAAAATCAGATGACCTTTATAGAAATCACATAAGCCAGAAACAAACCTGGGAATAAATCCAAGGTTTCCTGATGCAATGTTTTTATCTACACATGTATGTTTGCTCTACCGTCAGTAAAATAGAACAGAGCACTGTGTAAACATTAAGCACCCTGTAAATTCTAGGTCGTAAACCAGGGGAGAGAGTCAATTCGCAAAGTGAGAATTAACCCTGTGGAGGGATTCTACATCCGTCCCTAACTCTGTGGGCAGGGGTCGGGCTAGACGTGCTGTGGCCAGAGCTGGCCACCAGATGTGTCAGGCATGCCCTTGCCTGCATACAGAGCCTAGATTTTATCTTGTTGGTGTTGGAGGCTTTCAGAGGAAACACTTCTTTTTGAAGGTCAAGGTCCAGGAAAAGTAGACTTTTTTTCATTCTTGTTCTTCAAATGGAACTGTATGTTCAGAGAGTAAGTCCAGTCCCATAGTGTCTGTTCATAACGGACTTTGTCCCTTAGTGAACCAGTAACATGGAGAACCTTCCAGCTAACAGAGCTCAGGCCCTGGTCAAGGGAGCAAAGATGCCACAGAAACAAAGCTCAGTGTCTGTCCTCAAGAAGTGTCATTCCAGGAGAGGGAGGGGGAGTGAGGGAAGGAGACAAGAAGAGCATTTCAGGAGCAGCCGGGGCTCCGAGGAAGACAAAACAGCAGTGCGGCGCAGAGTGGCTGCTTCAGCCCCGGACCTCCAGTAGAGCCTCCAGTGAGAAGGATGGATCCAGCAACGACCCCGGGGAAGCATTCAGAGCAGCACGATGTTGGAACCAGCTGAGTCCAGCCAAGAGGCCATGAGATAGTGGGGAGGCAGGAAGCAGCCGTACGCAGCCTGACATCCTTTATCAAGAGTTGGCCTTTTACCCTAAGAGTATTAGGAACAGATTCTGTAAATCAATTACCCCGGCAGCTATATGTGGGTGCCCCCTAGAAGCAGGGTAAGGGCAGTAGCTGGGACTCAGAATTGCTCCAGGTGAAGGATGGTGGTCCAGGTCAGGACCAACGGTCCAGGTAAAGGGCGATGGCTAACGTGAAGGAGACGGTTCATGTGAGGGATAATTATCGCAAACCTGGATTCAAGTTTTAGCATCAAAGGGGGTAGAGCTAAGATATGGGTGAACTTGGTAGGTTCTGGCTGAAAAACTGCATAGGTTTCATTTACTGAGTAGGGAGAAGACTTGTGAGGAGCCCATCTGGGGGCATCCCGTAGCCCTCTCTCAGCCGTGTTCCGTTTGACACGTTTTAACATCCGAGAGGTGACTCCAGGTGGATGGTCGGATGGTGCTGCGTGGGACTCAGCGGTCAGGCTAGGACTGGGGTTGGGTAGCTCAGAATCATTTGGGCAGAGATGGTCGATGAAGCCCTGTGGCTGGCTAGGATTGCGGTGTTCGTTTCCTAGAGTTGCAGAAACGAAATGACCACAAACTGGAGAGGTTCAGACAATGGAAACTTATTCCCTTACCATTCCACAGGCCAGAAGTCTGACTCGAGGTGTCAGCAGTGCTATGCTTCCTCTGAAAGTGCCTCTGCAGAATCCTTCCTGGCCTCTTCCAGCTTCTGGCCAATTTCGGTGTCCCTGGCATCCTTGGCTTGCAGCCAGCTGCGTTACCACTGGTCATCTCCAACTGCCACCAGATGGCGCTCTTCTCGTGGCTGTGTCCCAGTCCACCCTCCTTCCGTGGACCCCAGATGTTGGATTGGGGCCCACCTTACTTTCGTATGACTTCATCTTAACATGATTGCATCTGCGAAGACCCTATTTCCAAATAAGGTCAGGATCCCTGGTTCTAGACCTGTGGAAACACCACTCCACCCACTGCAGTTACCTCAAAAAAGAGTGTAGATGGGCAAGAAGGCTGCTGCTGAGGATAGGACTTTGGGGTCCCGACGTTGGACTGAGAGAGGAGAGAACAGGGGTGTCTGCGTCTCCTGGCTAGAGAGGCATCCTTCCAGGGAAGGAGGTAACAATCACGGGGCACACGGCTACTGAGATGAACCCGTCTCACCTGGTTAACCAACTTGCGGATGGAGGACAGATTGACCTTTGGGCCCTGGGGATGTGGAAATAGTGGGCAGCTTAAAAAAAAACTAGGGGCGCCTGGGTGGCTCAGTGGGTTAAGCCTCTGCTTTCGGCTCAGATCATGATCCCAGGGTCCTGGGATCGAGCCCCACATCGGGCTCTCTGCTCTGCAGGGAGCCTGCTTCCCTCTCTCTCTGCCTACTTGTGATCTCTGTCTCTCAAAAAAAAAAAAAAAAAAAAATCTTAAAAAAAAAAAAAAAAAAAAAAAACTCTTCCGTGAAATGGTAAGACCAAAGTATGGCTCTGTTGGGTTGAAGATAGAGTAAGGATGGCAAAACTATAAAAGTGGTAAGTAGAGGCATCTTCCTCTGTGAGAAGTGAGAGGGCACATGTGGGGCAGGAACGGTTGAGAGGCGTGTGGAATGGCAGCTCGCTGGCACCTGTGGGTGGTGTCCAGCAGAGACCAGCAGCAGGGGAGAAGCTGACCACGCAGGAGAGACGAGGTTCCCTCTGAAGTGAAGTTCTTGACCTTGTGAGGGACCGGAGTTTCGCGCACTTAGGGAGGGCGTGGATTCAGATGGGAGCAGAGATGGGCTGATCACATCATAGGAGGGAGGCAACATTTCCCAGTACCCATTCAGGGACGTCAGTGGGACCAGTGTTGGGAAGATGGTGAACTCTCATTGGACGGCCTGAATATCACCTGCCTATATTGGTTAGTTGGCTCTCGGGGAAAGGATGTTGGGTTTGAGCAGAACGTGGTCATGAAGTCTAGGACTTAAACAGAAGGAGGTGCGTGCCCCAGCAAACCCCGGTATGTGGTCAGGCCATGCTGGGGCCCACTGGGAATCAACACGGATGGAGTGTGTTCCATTGTCTCTTCGGTGATGAGCAGCAACTCAGGTAGATGTAGGATGAGGCCATGGTTGGGTTTCATTGTTAGGGTTCTGCCAGAGAGAAAAATGACAAAGGGAAATTAGGGGGGTCCTGGAGGAGAAGTTATGGTGAGGTGTGGGCTTGGTGAGGCAGGACTGGGAGCCTGGGAGATGCTGGCAAGTGGAAAGATGGAGGGCTATGGATTGGAAGTCCATTTACGGAGGAGAGTTGTGAACAAGGGAGCACAGAGCAGGTGAGCTGTGACGACACAAGGCATGTTTGAGGGGCACCTGGGTGGGAGCACAGTTGGTTGAGCGTCCAACTCTTGCTTTCAGCTCAGATCGTGATCTTGGGGTCCTGGGATTGAGCCCGTGTCAGGCCTCATGTGCAGGGGGTTGTCTGCTTGGGAATCTCTCTCTCAAATAAATAAATAATTATTTAAAAAAAAAAAAAAGTTCTGTTTGAGATTGAGCTTTTAGAAGTGGTACTGGGACGCCTGGGTGGCTCAGTGGGTTAAGCCGCTGCCTTCGGCTCAGGTCATGATCTCAGGGTCCTGGGATCGAGTCCCGCATCAGGCTCTCTGCTCGGCAGGGAGCCTGCTTCCCTCTCTCTCTCTGCCTGCCTCTCCATCTACTTGTGATCTCTCTCTGTCAGATAAATAAATAAAATCTTTAAAAAAAAAAAAAAAAAAAGAAGTGGTACAGTGTTTGGTTGTGACCGGGTCTACTGTTTGGCCATACGAGTTGATAAGAGCTGAGGAGGCAGGGAACCAGGAGGCGAGGGCAGTGTGCAGGGATCCTATGGGAATGTGCTAATGTGAAAAAAATATGTATATGGCTTATTTGATTTTTTTTTCTCCTCCATGATGGGAAATAAAAGGCAAAGGATAGAAAGTCAACAGTCAGGGCCAGAAACTGGGGGTTCAAAAACCCAGAGGAAGGAGGTCTCTAGGGGAAAGGAGCACTCTCTCCCACCTCCAGGCTTCGTGGTATTTGTAAACCCTCACTGCGTGGGGTGAGAGGCCCACACACCCAGCACAGCGGCTGCTAGTGGTCTTGCATGACTGGCGGACACAAAGCCAGAGGTCTGTGCTGGCCAGGGAGGAGGGCCCAGGAAGAACCTCAGCTTCCCTGGAGAATGGAATGACTGGAAGTAGACTAATGTGAAAGCCTGAAATGCAATTTGAGGTGGAAATGGGGTTGGGAATGAAGGAGCCAGACGTTAACAGGGGGAAATAGTTAACAGAACAAGGGTCCCAGTAAAAGGGGTCCCCTCAAAGTAAAGCCAATCAGAATTTGCTCCCAGCTTAAAATTTCTGAGGCCCTGGGAACAAATTTTCCTCCTTTTATTTGATCATTAGTTTTGCAATATAAAAACAGTTCCCTGGATAAAATTTCCTCAAGTGAATCAGGCTTTTCCAAGAGACGGATTTATGAAACACTGAACAATGAAGTATTTGTAGAAATTAGAGGTGAACGTGACAGATGTGTTTGTCTTGTCAAAGGGGCACCTTCAGTCCCAGTTCCACTCTCATCTCCTTCTGATGACTCCGTGTTTTGGGGTCTTTCCATTGGAATCTTAGACTTGCCTTGATTCAGAATTCTGCTTGACAATGTCTTGTGCCCCCATCTCTGCAACTGGTGGGCAAGATCTTGGGTAATTTTGGCCACTGAGAAAGGCAAGAGGTCAGTACTCGTGGGGTTGCAAGACCCCGTATGGACCCTAGAGTTCCCATCTTGCAGCGGGAACTGAGAGACACCAAGATATTACATGACTTGCTCTTAAAACCCGGGAAGTATGGGGGCTAAGATCAAACCCTCGCCGGTGTAGCTGGCTGCCTCCTCCCAAAACTGGGGTGGCACAGGCTGGCACATTCGTCAGCACCCTGGAGGTCATCAGAGATGAGAGGGATTTCTACATGGTGCCTGTACTCAACCTTCATTTTGCTAGCTTCTCATTCTTTCTTTTTCTTTTCTTTTCTTTCTTTCTTCCTTCCTGTCTTTCTTTCTTTCTTTCTTTCTTTCTTTCTTTCTTTCTTTCCTTCTTTCTTCTTTTTTTGAACCAGCAAATATTTATTGAGGAATACTCTATGCTCACAGCTGGTGATTCGGGGGTGAGGCACCCAAGGAGGTCACGGGCGAGGAGAGAGGCAGAGAGACAGCAGATAGTCACACGCAGAGCAGTGATGGCAAGTGGGTCTGCAACAGACCCATAACCAAAACTCCGGGCATCTGGGTACAGCGCCAGAAATAGTCCAAAAGCTAAGTAAGGGCTCCATGCCATGACCAGATCATAGGATTCTCATTGGGCACTTAAAATACTGTTTCTGCGTGTATGAGAAAAATGTCCACACCACAAGGCCCAGTGAAAAAGACAGGCTTCAAAACTGAACCTGAGGTCTGATACCCGTGATGTTGTTTATAAACCAACATCCCGGAGGTTAGCTTCTGTTCGCCACCCCAAGATCCACTTTCCACCTACTCTGCACCCTGGCAGCTGAGCTATGTGGCTTCTGGCTTCCGGTTGGCTTTGACCGGAGGAAGGCTTTGGATGGAGAGAGGAGAGCGCAGTTGGGGGTCTGCTCCGCACCCCCACGGCTGCGGGCCTTAGCCTGGCTGGTCTCCTGCCCCCGCCAGGGCTCCTGCAGGTTCTAGTAACCTCCTCAGGCCTGCAGAGGAGAGGGGCCTTGCTGTTATCCACTCCAGGGTTCTGCACCATCTTGGGGGCTTCCCTACATCCTGCCCACACCCTTATAAATGGGCCCATGTTTCATCTCGTCCCAAATGACCTAAATGACCAACCCATTTGTGGGATTATGGGCCATTGTGTTGTTCTCACGCGTGATTCGCTAGTTTTCTATAATAGTCACCTTTTGGGGCATCTAGTGAACTCGTGACTCCTCTTTCCTCTGAGAACCATCTGCCCAGTCACAAGTGTGGAGCCATAACTGATTGGTCTGGAGAAGAGACAGAGGCCAGCTGGGCCAGCCAGATGCTCTTTCCTGGAAGGCTTGGTCAGGACCAGAAAAAGCCTGTCCCACCTTGGTGGATAGATACCCTGTGAACAAAGAAAGTGGAGTTAAAGCGAGATATAGGACTAGAAATGGCCCTCAACCCCAAAATTCTGTACAGACCCCAGTTCTAGCCCCTTCCTAAGACCTGGCATCACAGCTCCTTTGACGCCTTTGACTCTCAGCCCTATGGTCTTGTAATAACCACCTCCCCCTTTTAACATAACTCAGCTTGAATTAACTCAACCAAATGACTCCTGAATAATACAATCATGAATTACTCTTACAATTAGAAAATAACTATAAGAGATGTATTTTTATTTTTTTAAACTTTTTACTTTGAAATCGTTATAGACTCAGAGGAAGTAGCAAGTAGCAAGAATAGTACCCGAAGGCTCATGTATGCTCTAAACCCGGCATCCTCCCATGGTGGATCCTGTAGGGTTCTAGAACAACACAGAAACCAGGAGATGGACGCTGCGGCATGGTTGGTAACCAACTACAGACACTCAGTTCTCACCACGTTAAAGTCTGCATTTGCCTGTACGGATGTGTGTGCAGTTCGATGCAGTTTTATCCCAAGAACAGACTCATACATCCACCGCCATAATCAAGATTGAGAAACTGTCCAGTCATCAAAACAGAACCCTCTCGAAGCTGCCATTTTGCATTGCGCTCACTCTTTGTGCCACGGATCTCTTCTCCGGGTCCATACTTTTACTTTGAGGTTGTTGTATTTTGAAATGACATGGTAAGTAACCTTTGAAGATCCACATCTTTTTACTAAGTATAATGCCCTTCTGGTCCATCCAACTGGCTGGGCCTACCAGTGCTTCAGTCCTCCTTATTACGGAGAAATATTCCACTCTGTAAGTGTCCCAAAGCTTATCCAACCATTCATCCATAAAAGAATGCTGGGTTGTTTCCACTATTTTGCTATTATGAATTAAGGTGCTATGAACCTTCACATATAGGTTCTGGTGTAAATATGAATTTTAATGTCTCATGGCTGAATGCCTGAGGTCATATGGTAAGTGGAAGTTTGGTTTTGTCAGAAATTGTTGAACTGTTTTCCAGACCGGCCATTTGGTACTGGTAATTCGTGGCTACCATTTTACATTCCCACCCACAGTGTATGAGAGATCCAGTTCCACATCCCTGTTTTTCTTTTTAGGTCTTCTTGTGGGTTCCTTGAACTTCTTTACAATTCCATTTCATCTCCAGTGCTTTGGAATATGGAAATACAGCCAAGTTGAGAGCAACCCAAGGGTAGGGATTTGCATGCACCAGCCTGGAAAGAAGAGAAAAGCGCAGGTATCCATGGACACTGTGTGCTTGGCATCTGAGTGGATTTAAAATCATGGGAAAGATGAAGTCACCCAAGAAGAGAGAAGGCTCAGCCAAGTGGTCACGTTAAGGAGATGAGGAGGGGGGTCAGCAAAGGACCCTGAAGAAGGAGCTCACAAGGCATCAAAGGAAGACCTTCTCCATGGTGCTCATCAGAGATGCACTTAGAACTTTTCCCACCAAATTAAGGTAATTGTAGATACTGTTCTGCCATCCTTTTTATAACTTGCTACATTGAGAATATTCTTCCTTGTCATTAAAGATGCTTTTACAACATAATTTTTAATGACTGCATAGTTTTCCATTGTAGGCCTATATCATGATTTCTGTTTTGTTCAAGTTCCTTCCAGAACCTTGTCTAGGGTCAAAGTCAAGGGTACCGGCCTCTATTTTCTGGAAGTCGCTTCTGCTTTTTGGAGCTCAGGGTTCTAGTTATTTCTCCTTAGTCCCCTTGCACTTCTGTTGTTTCCCACATTCTTTTGAGCCCATCAGATAGTCACCAAAATCTCCTATATACTTTTCTAGCCCTCTGAAATTTAATGCATTCAAAGTTCTGTGATCCCTCCCATAAAACCTCAAAACGCAGGGCTAGATCCGTGCTATTAATCCTCATGATGCTGTGTATAAGCTTCCAAACACCCTGTGTGCTGGTTTTTGTCATCCCCTCTTAGAGATGAGGACACAAGCTCGGAGGGTGTGTGTGGTTTGCTCCCATTATAGCAGCTGGTCAGGGCGAACCCTGGGTCTGATGCACAGGGCAGTCTCCCCCTGGCTGCTGTTGGTTCTGCTGTACATGCTTTGGAGACCATGACCCTGATAGACTAGAGACCAAACACGAGTCTGGCAGCTCTGTGTTTTCATCTGTTAAATTTCACCATCTGTCTCAGGTGCGGGAGGCTCTTCCTGGTTTCTCTGAGCATAACTAAAGTCTATTTTGCAAGTTGACCCAGCATCACCTGGGAACCCGAGTGCTTGGTGGCTATTTGCTTTCTTGATGCTGGTTTTGCTTCTGTCCCTCTTCCATAAGGAGTCTACCAGGAGTTGACAAGGTAGGTTTGAAGTTAGGCTGACCTGAGTTGGAGTCCTGAATCTTGGCAGGAGCTGTGCGAGCCCAAGTGGCTGCATCCGTCTGTACCTCAGTGCCTAGGATGAACAGCATCTCCCTGTTTCCCATGCCCTGTGTGGTCCTCCCACTCTCTTCAGGGACCCACTTGGGAGCAGAAAGGAGCAGGAGAGATGCCTGCTTTGATGAGCAGGACAACTAGGGGGGAGAGGGTCTATACGGGTCAGCCAGTTCCTTTATCTCATACAGCATTTCTACTTCCATTGGCCAATTGTTCCACATCCTACAGGTCAGGACAAGAGAGAGGGTGGAGCTGGGATACCTAACCCAGCTTAGCCAGGGCTGCTCGAGGAGTAGTGACAGCTGAAGACTTGCCCTCTTTTAGCCCACCTGAGCTGCTGTAACAGAATATTACAGACTGCATTGCTTATAGACGACAGAAACTTCTTTCTCATGGTTCTGGTGAGAAGTCCAAAATCAAGGCACCAGCCCAGTCAGTGCCTGGTGTGGGCCCATTTCCTGGTGTGTCCTCCCACAGTAGAAAGACAGAGGGCACTCTCTGGGGTGTGTTTTAGATGGGCGCTAATCCCATTCATGAAGGTTCCATCCTCGTGCCCCCATCAGTCCCCAGTGCTATATGTCCAAATACCATCACATTGGGATAAAGTTAGTGCCAAGGAAATACTGAAACCTACTTTCAAGAGGCATCTAATTTAATATTGCTGGGCTCAGTTTCAACATATGAATTTTGGAGGGCCACAAATATTCAGTGCATAGTTCACCCTGACGAGGTCCTTGGGGTGCTGATCTCCATGTAGCCAAGACCCTGGACTTGTCCCCTGGCATACAGGGGACAGGATAAGTCATGTTGTAATCACATTCCATTATTTTATAATTAATATGTTAAGACTCTTCCTTTGCAGTGATAACCTGCCATTGAGAGCCATTTTTATACATAAAGTGTCACTTTTTTAAGGTGTGAATACATTGAGACTTTGGTGCACGCTAGTGGAGGAACGGGCTGTTTCATTTTCCACGGGTTCATAAGAAAAGAGCAGCTCAGACACAAAGACCAAGAACAGAGGCTGGAAAACCAGCTCTGGAAGCTGGGGAGGTCTTACCAAGGAGTGGCATCAGACCCACACCTTCCTGGAGGAGTCAGAGTTTGTGGATTAGGAGGGTAAGGTCCACTGCAGACAGAGAGGCCAGAGTGGGGCAGGAGGGGGGTGCTGGTTGTGGGGTATTCATGGAGATGTCTGGAACAAGGGGAACATGTGGGCCAGGAGCTGGGATGGCATGTGAGGTTGGAGCAGGCTGCGGAGGTCTTCCTGGGTGATTCTAAAACTTTAGATCTTTATCCTGTAGTCCGAGGGAGGCAACGGGCTTGGAAGCAGTGACATTATTTGTGAATGACATTATTTACTTTGTTTATAGGAGAAGAAAACCAATTCAGTTTGTTAAGTTCAAGATGTCTGATGTCAAGAAGGTAGGACGTTGAATAGATGGGAATGGAAGGAAGGAAGCGGGTAGGGAAGGAAAAAATGAAACAAGATGGGATCGGGAGAGAGACAAACCCTAAGAGACTCTTAATCTCACAAAACTAACTGAGGGATGCTGGGGGTGTGGGGAAGGATAGGGTGGTTGGGTGATGGACATTGGGGAGGGCATGTGCTATGGTGAGTGCTGTGAAGTGTGTAAACCTGGCGATTCACAGACCTGTACCCCTGGGCTAATAATACATTATATGTTAATAAAAAAAATTTTTTTTAAAAAGATGGGAATGGAAGGTGAGGGAATGAAAGATACTGGAATTTAGGGCTTGATTCATTAGCATAGAGATGGGGAGTGATGTGAAGATGGGATTTTTAAGGGAAAAGTAGCTACAACAAAGACAGACACGTGTAGCACTCATGTCCCCACCGCCTTTCCTGTGCCTGCAGCAGGCATTGCTAATTGATCACAGCACCTTCTCTTGCAGAGCCCAGGGCTGCCGACATCAAAGGAAAAGGATTTCTGGAAGATAGGCTGGGTCAACTAGAGTCAAATGCTCATGTGGTAAGATCAAACAGAACGTCGACCCAAAAAGGCTGGTGGGGGGTGGGGGTGGGGAGTCCACCTGCAGGAAGGCACCGAAAGTTTCTTACCTCGCTTACAGAAATCGTTTTCTGCTGTTTTAGCGTTACGTTTCTATTTTCTTTGAGAAAATAAACTTGTGGAATTTGAAAATAGTAATCCCCTATAATTTCACCATGACTGGTAATCTTTTTTTCTATACATGTACAGCTCTATGTCATTACATATGATGCCTTACATGCACTACGCAATCATACTATACACACAATTTGTGTCCTGAGTGTTTGCTTAATATCATTTTCAATTATTTATCTTCTCTTTTCATGGTTAAACATGTGGACATTTCCCAGATTATGCCATTATAAACAATGGCTTTAATAAACTTTTTTTTAAAAAGATTTTATTTATTTATTTATTTATTTGTCAGAGAGAGAGAGAGAGAGAACACAAGCAGGCAGAGCAGCAGGCAGAGGCAGAGAGAGAAGCAGGCTCCCCACTGAGCAAGGAGCCTGATGCGGGGCTCTATCCCAGGATCCTGGGATCATGACCTGAGCCTAAGGCAGTGGCTTAACCAACTGAGCCACCCAGGCGTCCCTAATAAACTCTTTTTAAGGGGTCCCTGGGTGGTTCAGTTGGTTAAACATCTGCCTTTGCCTCAGGTCATGATCCCAACGTCCTGATATCGAGCCCCAAGTCCGGTTCCCTGCTCAGCGGGGCATCTGCTTCTCCCTCTCCCTCTATCCCTACACCACCATTCTCTCTCTCTCTCTCTCACTTTCTCTCCCTTTCTATGTCAAATAAATAAATAAAATACTTTTTAAAATTTTATTTTATTTTTTCAGTGTTCCAAGATTCTTTATTTATGCACCACACGCAGTGCTCCGTGCAATCCGTGCCCTCCTTAGTACCCACACCAGGCTCCCCCACCTCCCATGCCCCGCCCCTCCCAAACCCTAAGTTTATTTCTCAGAGTCCATAGTCTCTCATGGTTCATCTCCCCCTCCAAGTTCCCCCAATTCTTTCTTTCCTTTCCTTTTCCTAATGTGCTCCATGTTATTCCTTATGCTCCACAAGTACATATTTAAAAAATTTTTTTTTAATTTTTAATTTTTTCAGCATAACAGTATTCATTATTTTTGCACCACACCCAGTGCTCCATGCAATCGGTGCCCTCTCCAATACCCACCACCTGGTGCCCCAACCTCCCACCCCCCACCCCTTCAAAACCCTCAGATTGTTTTTCAGAGTCCATAGTCTCTCATGGTTCACCTCCCCTTCCAATTTCCCCCAACTCCCTTCTCCTCTCCTTTAAAATAAATTCCTTTTGAAGCAATTTTTTTAAAAAGGTTAATACTTTCCTAAGATCGATTTCTATTTTTTTTTTATAAACATATATTTTTATCCCCTAAGATCGATTTCTAGAAGTGACCAAAATACTTAAAGATTTTAAGACTCCTGATATAATAAAGTGCATTTCAGGACCGTTTTACTAACAGGCATTGCCACCAACAGAGCATAAGGATCTTTAAATTAATGCACCATTTTTGACTATCCCATTGTTATTGTTTTCTAGCACTGATATAAAACCTTCATGGAAACCAGATTATAGTATAATACCATAGAATATATAAGTCCATAGTATATACTGGTATGTGTATGCATATACACACACATACATGTAACTACCTTTCTTCAAATAATCTTAATGATCTGGGCACCAATATCAATGCCAAAGACTTTTCTCATCCTTCTACAAAATTTCCCTTTCTCCCTTGCTTATACAAGGAGAAAAAGAAATGTCTATGAAGTCAGTTGCTAACCTGCTATACTAACCTGGTATACTGTGGGTCCTTAAACACCAACCAATGAATGAAAACCTTGGGGCACCTGGGTGGCTCAGTGGGTTAACGCCTCGGCCTTCGGCTCAGGTCGTTATCCCAGAGTTCTGGGATCGAGTCCCGCATTGGGCTCTCTGCTCAGTGGGGAGCCTGCCCCCCTCCCCACTCTCTCTGCCTGCTTCTCTGCCTACTTGTGATCTCTGTCAAATAAATAAATAAAACCTTAAAAAAAAAAAAAAGAAAAGAAAACCTTCTACTAGAACCTACTTCATTCTTGGAGCCATTGCCAAATGATAAAAGTAACGTTGTCCCAGTTTTACGAAGGAAGGGAACAGAGGCTTAATGGGGGTAATTAACTTTCTCAAGGCGATGTAATTAGTAAGTGGTGGAACCCGAATTCATGGACACAGCGTGTCTCAGTTGAGAGCGTGCTTGCTTCCTGCACCATGAACTACGCTGCCGGGAGAGTCGCCTAGGCACACAGAGAAGGGTGGGGCTGACTGCTGTCGGAGACTCACTCCTGGTTTCTGGTCCCTTCTGTCTGGGTGGAGACGCCCGACCTTCCCAGTAGGAAGCCTGTCCTCTAAAGGCAGCCAGACACTGCCCTCTTCTCTATCTGGTGTGTTTCATCTACTTTTAAAAGACTTTATTTGTCAGAGAGAGAGAGAGCACAAGCAGGAGGAGCAGCAGTCAGAGGGAGAAGCAGGCTTCCCGCTGAACAAGGAGCCTGATGCAAGACTCGATGCCAGGATCTTGGGATCCTGACCTGAGCCGAAAGCAGACGCTTTACCGACTGAGCCACCTGGGCGTCCCTGTCTGGGTGTGTTTTAGAAATAGTTTAGCTTCTGAGCGCTCTCCCCACATCTGCACGTGTTCACCACCCCAACAGCTCTCTGAACCCCGTACTTTGGGGGGTTTTACAGAGGAGTCATCACGTAAGCATGATAGATCATTAAGTCCATTTCCAGCCTCTGGTCCCTCTCAGGAGAGCAGGAGGTGGGGCTGAATATTCCAAGCTTCTAATCACTGCCGACACTCGCGAATTCCAAGGAACTCAGGAGTTGTCTGTCAGGAGCCAGGGCCAAAGATCAGATATTATAACAAAAGATGCTTCTGGTGCTCTTATCACTTAGGAAATTACAAGGGTTTAAGACGCTCGGTGCCAGGAACCAGAGGCAGAGACCAACATATATCCATTCTATTATCTCACGGGCATCAGCCTGACATGTGGGACAAAAGTCAGCTTTCAGGTCATAGTATAGGATTGTGTAACAGAAACCTTTTACTGACGAATTGGGCGGTTGGGAGCCTTTTTCTGAGAAGTTCTGGAGGAGCAGGATCTCTCCCTGTGATAAATCTTCCTTTGAAGAGCCCCTTTGTTTAGGTCCTAGAACCTCCATCTCAGAGCTTGCTCAGTCCCTCGTGTATGGGCTGCCCCGTCCACCTTCTGTTTTTGCAATTCAGAGATGCTCAACTTTCCCTCTTCCTGTGGTGTTTTCTTTCTCTTTGCTTTTTCTTCCCTTGTACCCACTGTTCCTCAGGTGGGACCAGGGTTTCTGGGCACTTGTGGACTTGTGCCCTGCTGGGTTTGGGTGACAAGGAAGGAAGCCGCACTCCGTGACCTCGGCACAAAGACCTCACTGTTCTGCCCTCTCTGCGCTTGGGCCCCTCGGTGACCTCTGTGACCCCACCTACCTGGGACACTTCGAATCACTAGGTGGTTTCTCACGTTTCCTCTTTGGTTTCTGTTGGTCACAGCTTCTCTTGGTGATAACCCCAAAGGGGCCATGTCTGGGGGAGGCAAGAGCAGACGTGATCAGCTGATCAGCCCCGTAGCTAGACGCAGCATCCTGAGTGTAGAGCGGAGCGAAGCTTTAGCCTGTCCCCACCTCCGTCCAGAAGGGCCCAGTGAGAAGACAGCTCAACAGGCTCCAAATCAAATGCGAAGCTATCTCCACCCTCCAGTGGGCCGGGATGACCCACGTCCCTAGTTTAGAACCATCCAGAAACTTTCCTGGATGGAACACGGTGTGTTTTACGTGAACAGAAGAGTGTGACTCTCCCCAGTTGTTTCTCTCTCTGTTCATTTTTTTCCATAGTTATTTCTCAAATCGTAATGAAACATACATGTAATTACCATCTTAACCACTTGTAAGTCTGCAGTTCAATGCTGTAATTCATACTCCTGGGAAACCATCAACACCGTCCTTCTCCGGAACCTTTTCATCTTCCCAAACTAGAACTCTGTCCCCATTAAACACTCACTCCCCATCCGCCTCTCCCACGCCCAGCAGCCGCCCTTCTACTCTCTGTCTCCATGAATTTTCTGTCTCTAGGTACCTCATATGAGTGCGATCACACAGCGTTTCACAAAGCTGCGTGTCCTCAAGCTTTATCCGTGTTCTGGCACGTTCCTTTTGAAGGCTGGAGACTATCCCATGTATGTGCAGACCACATTTTACTTCTCCATTCATCTGCCAACAGACACTTGGCTATAGCATTAATTTAACAAATATTTTCTGAGTGATGCATGGTGTCTGCTCCTGAGGTAAGTTTGCTGTAGATTTGGACGAGGAGGTCCCCACCCAGAGGTGAAGCAGCATGAATGATAATGCCCCAAAGCAATGGCAGCTTCTTTCAAACTCACAGAGACACCAATGACTGCTCCTAATTTACATATCCTCCACAATTTTTCATAAAACCTTTGGCACCTGATTTTAGAAATGAATGAGTAGCAGAGGGGTGCCTCGGCGGCTCAGTAGGTGAAGTATCCAAGTCTTGATTTTGACTCAGGTCACAACCTCAGGGTCCGGAGATCGAGCCCCACGGTGGGCTCCACACTCACCACGGACTTGGTTTGAAACTCCCTTTCTCATTCTCTGCCCCTTTCTCTCTCTCAAATAGATAAATCTTTTTATCTATTTTATCTTTATAGATAAATCTTCATTATCAAAGAAAAGGAAGGAGTAGCAGAAATATTAATAGAAAAGCTTGCAAACCACTGTACGCAGTTCACATCTCTGAAGGGGTGCTCCTGATGGTACGTCTCCATCCCCAGCTCTAAGAGGGATGCGCTTGACGCTCCTTGTAGTGTCTGTGGCTACAGAGACAAGAAAAGCTGTCTTGGTATTTCTCGGTCTTCCACAAATAAGCGCCAGGAGTTTGTGGTTTTCTGGGCTGTCCCAGGGTAACAGCCACCGAGCGCCTGCACACAGGCTCCCAAGGACACCAGGTGTGCCCCCTGCTTCTGCACCCACGGATCTCTTTTCCTTGTGCTATCGTGTGTGCTTGTACTCTGCAACCCTCTCGTGGAACTGCATGATTTAAACACTGTTCTCGTGGCGCCTGGGTGGCTCAGTGGGTTAAAGCCTCTGCCTTCAGTTCAGGTCATGATCCTAGGGTCCTGGGATCGAGCCCCGTAGCGGGCTCTCTGCTCAGCGGGGAGCCTGCCTGTTCCTTTCTCTCCGCCTGCCTCTCTGCCTACTTGTGATCTCTGTCTGTCAAATAAATAAATAAAATCTTTTAAAAAATAAATAAACACTGTTCGGTTTACCACCGCCCCCTGGGCTGTGTCTTCTTTACCGCGAGTGGGTGCTCTGCCTTTGCCCAAGAGCCCCCAGTGTGCCCCAGCAAAGCTGCCCAGGAAACTGTCCTCAAAGAGGCTTTTTTTGTTTCGTTTATTTTTTTTAATTACCTTTCAGTGTTCCAGAATTCATTGTTTATGCCCCACACCCAGGGCTCCATCTATACATGCCCTCCTTAATATCCGCGACCAGGCTCACCCAAGTTGGCCGGCTCACCCCTCTCCCCTCCAAAACCGTGTCAGCTCAGCGCATCTGGCTGCTGAATTGTTCTAGATCTCCCTCTTGTGGGCCAGCCATGGAATGAAATACACCGATCACATCTAAGAGGTGGGATAAAGAATCTTGTAGATGAAAAGGAACCGACTCCTGGCAATCCTGGAAGTGGACTAGGACCTCCCATTGTTTTATTAGGAGAGGTGGTGAATCTATAAAAAGTACGCAGAGGATGTGAAAACACCCGTGCACTCCCATACCAGCTTTAAGAAATCTGAACATCTTGGTGCATAGGTACTGTGAATCTTTTTTTTTAAAACGAACATAGGAAAGTTGAGGGCCCCTGAGTACCGTGACTTTCTGCACACACCTCCTCTCCCAGGTAACCGTTACTCTGGTATTTATTACTCCCGCAAGTATTTTTATATTTCCCCACATACGTGTGTGTCAAGATGGTACAAACTATTGTTTTTCACCTTCTCAGCTTCAGGAGGGATGCTGTCGCACTGGGTGTTTCTCTCCGTCCGCTCTTCTCCCTCACTGTTCAACAGGTAACGTCTGTCCTTGTGGTTCCAATTCTCTCATTCCCCCCTCCACCCTGTATATTGTTGTCAAAGGTTTTATTTATTTATTTGTTTGTTTGTTTGTTTGAGAGAGAGCGCGCACATGAGACACAGCACAAGCAGGGGGAAGGGCAGAGGCAGAGGGAGAAGCAGACTCCCTCCCTGCTGAGCACGGAGCCCCACATGGGGCTCCATCCCAAGACCCCGGAATCATGATCTGAGCCCAAGGCAGATGCTTAACCGACTGAGCCACCCCGGAGCCTCTCTCCCGTATATTGCTGATCTTATGAAGACCACCGCATAGTTCCCAATTCCTTTATCCTGGTTTATTAGGTTGTTTTGAATTCTCCCCACAATAGCTGAGGCCGTACCCAGCATTCTTACGCCCACCTCCTGGTCTGTGTACGTTTCGTTCAAGTACATGCTAAGGGCGGACTGCTGGACCATTATGCTTGGCGCGTGCATGCAGCTTTTTCTCCGTATTGCCACATAGCTCTCGAAAACACTGCCCTGTTTACAGCCCCCTATCTCCCCCTCTCTCTCCTCTGCCAGAGGGCAGCCAGGTGGCAGGAACTTCCCATCCCCATCATTAACAGAGCCAGAGCCCGGTGTCAGCCGCCTTCGCAAGAATGTTCTCTTTCGGTAAGGACAACAATCTTCCGAGGCAGGCAGTAGCCTGTTTACAAGAAACCCGAGCGGTCCAGGAATCTGCCCCCGGCCACAAAGATAACAAGCGGCCAAGCAGCACTAAACCTGACCCAGTAACAACTGTAAAGACTGGCCCTTGCAGGGGAGAGAGCGATGGAGGGGAGATCCCCCCCGGCCCCAGGCAGCCTGACCCTCTGGTGGCTGAGAGCTGAGAGAGGAAAGATCCCACTGTTCAACTTTTTAAATTATGCAAGTCAGCGCACATGCACGAGAGCACATGGAACACGGACGGAAAAGCAATAAAATGAACCGGGGGTAGGAGAGGAGAAAAGCCGGCATTAAAGGGACCTAGGTACCTACAGCATGGTGGAGGGAGGGGGTTCTGGTTAGAACATTATATTGGAAAACTGTATTTCTCAAATTATGTATTAACTTTCCCTTCAATTACTAGGAACCAGCGATCGTTTTATGGCGGAAACCTGCCTTCCCCTGTGCTCGGCCGAGCTGACATCAACCCCATGCGGTGATCGCAGGAGCGACGAGATCGTCCCCCCAGGTGGAGAGGAGCATGTGGCCAGCGGTGACAGCCTGGGCAGGGTCTGGAAGCAAGGAGAAAAACAAGTGTGAGTCCGGGGAAGAAAAAGGACAAAGGAAAGCGATTCGGTACTCTGCAGCTGCCCTCTGCTCACCCCCCAGAGAGGCTGCGCACCGTGTCCCGTCTCTTAGCTTTGCACCTTTTCTAAAGAAACTTCCCCCTTTTATTTTAAGCAAGAGAAAGACACATGTATTCCAGAAATCAGCGGGGTTGGAAGGCCGGACGCCTACTCGCAGGAGGAACCCGCTGGGCCGCTGGGCCGCTGCTGTTTGGGTTTCAGCCTCTGTGTTTTCCCCGCACATGTCCACCGTGCATTCGAGGTTTTAGTGTTTGCTTTACTCCAGAAAAAACGACTCTCGAAACGGAGCTGGCGAAGCAGACCGGCCGTGAACGTCAACAAGTGGCACAGGAAGCCAACCGGAAGCCAAACGTGTGGGTCTGGAACTGAAAACCTTCTCACAAAGCACAGGAAGAGCGTCGCAGCTGAAGGGGGCAGTTTCCTGAGCTAAGTCGAAGAACATAAATCACTTCGTGTGCTTTTTTCCACCCAGTTTTCTATGTGTGGTGAAATACACATGACGTGAACTTGATCATCCCAGCCACACAGCTCCGGGTATAAAACGCGTCCATGTGTGTCTCCATCCCAATCGTCCACCCCCAGGACCCTCACCAACTCGTCAAACTGAACAAGAACTCCCCACACCCTTCCCCCGGCCCTGCCCCAGCCCCTGGCAACCAGCATTCTACTTTCTGTATGATTTTGACGACTCTCAACATGTGAGTGAAATCCTTCACTACTTGCCTCTTTATGTCTGGCTTACTTGACTAAAGCAGAACGTCCCCAACCCACACGCACGCTGCAGCAGGTGTCAGAATGCGCTTCCTTTTTCAGGCTGGATAAGAGTCCGCGGTATGTGGATGCCACCTTCTGCTTACTCATTCCTCCACTGCCGGACACTTGGGGGACTACCACGCTTCAGCTCTTCTGAACAATGCTGCATAAAAACATTCTTATTTGCCATGTAAACCAAGCTACCCACATCAAAATCTCTAAACAGGCTATTTCTCATTAAATGAGCCATATTTTGAGAAACTAACCTAGGGCCCTAGAATGTGTGTGATTTTCATCTTTAGAGCATCTTTGGCAGATGTTCTTGGCCTCCCAGAACCAAAGATTACTATGTTGGGTTTTTTTTTAATTAATTGAAGAGGAAACTAATTATTCACTCAAGAGGCCACTGATTGACATCGACCCAAGGCAATTTTGGTATTATTTTTCCAAGGGAACTGCTCTCATTTGGCCAAATCTATTAATAGAATTTGAACCAATGTCTTGAACAATGTCTTTTTCCCTATTGGAGAGGGGAGCCGTTCTAGGATAGAGGTTACAGATGCTTTCATTATGCCCCTGCTGTAGACTACCACAGGTCTCAGGACATGGTGACTTCAGCTACTTTAACTGGGAGGTAGGTACTAAAAGATAAAAAACATCTTCCCCCACACTGAAATAGTCACATCTTGCCATTGCTTCCACATTCTTTTGTCTTGTACTAAGCGTTATGGCCTTGAATCAAATAAACAAAACACTGGCTTGTGACAGAGGCAATCAGCACTACCAAATAACATAGACCTCCTTGGGTATTAGCCAAAGGAAGGTCTCTGTCTGGCATTTATTACCAGATTTTCTCTTCTCCCCAACTCCACATCCCCAGCCCTGGGCCCACAATAATCCCTCGCACTCTAAGACAGCGTGCAATTAATTTCTAGAGGGAACCTCTCAAATCACAAACCTGCTTGCGAGATGCCTAAGATAACTGCCCACTTCCATGGGAAAAGCTTACTCTGTGGTTATTGGGGAAAATGCTATTTGGACCCTGAGATGGGCAGAAATCCAAACGATGGTCCGGCGAATGCTTTGAATGGTGCGGAACTAGTGTGGAAGGGAATGGATTCTTCTGAAGGGTTCTTAGGACAAAGAAGAGCGTAGGTTGGCAAGTCAGACCAATAGCTTATGGAGGAATTTGAGGGTAAGAGCAGTGTGTGGGGAAAGTTTGTAGGCCTTTGTCAATGGAACAAAGAATCAGAAGAGAGTTTTTAGATGAATGAGCCCAACTGGGCTGGTGGGAGGGAGCCAGGCAAGACTGTGACTAAGGTTACTTCATTAATTTTTAATTCCCTTTTCCTTTTCTCCCTCTGTTTCCTTTTTACCTCCAGGGATATTCACATTTTGGCCTTGCTTACCCATTCCTTTGTCTTACGAGTCACGATTGTTCGAGGATTTATTTAGTGACCAGCACCTGTCGCATGTTAGGTACATCCTCATGGAGTGCAGAGATGGCCTAGTCTGGGACTGTCTCCTCTAAGCGCCCAAAGTCCCCCCAAAGTGCTTGGGATAGTACGCAATAATTGGCAAATTTTATACTCGAATGTTTTTGCCTCTTTTTTATTTGCATTCCCTATTTCTGTTTCTCTGCTCTTTGTTCCGTTGTGTTTTAGGGTCCCCTCCCCCGCCCCGCTCTTTATGTTATCCCTCAGAAGACACAGGCCCAGAGAGAAGATGGTTTTCCTGGCTCTCAGGTTGAAGTTTTAACCTATCATAAGAAAGGTAAGGTATCTTTCCCTTTTCCTTCTCAAAATGAGAGTAAAACTCAAGGCGGCTGTTTCTCCTTGTAATTCTTTAATTAGGATCAACTAGGATAAACCCTGCCCACTAATTTGAGATAAGGCATGCACTGTTTCAGCCTCCTAATTTCTTTTTCCCCGTAGGGAAGGTTCCAGACTTTCTGGTCACTCCCATGGGATTGCTCTCCACTGTCACGAATGCGCCTCTCTCTCCCCCACACGTTCCTCCCCACCTGCCTAGTGCCGTGACTTTGTTCTGTGACTTTCCTTTTGTTGCATTATCCCTTTCCCCTCGTGAACTGGTCCTGACAACTTTGCCCTGACTCTTGATTCTTCGGGACACCGGCCTGTGGTAACTCAATACGCTTCTTATCTTGTATCTTCCCCTTACTTCTCCCATGATTATTCTGTCTCCCTTAGGCAACCCCTGGGTAGCCCCATGACGTCTATGTCCTTTATATGTACAGAAAAATATGTTTTTTGTTCTCATTCCTGGTCCTCTGGGAAGGACCCAACTCACCTCCCCCCAACCCCTCACTCTCCCACCCCCACCCCTGCCTCTTACATACTTCGAAGCAGATGTCTGGTCCCAGGCTAAACAGAGTCAGCCTCCTCAATGGGGAAAGGTCAAATCTGCTCAGACATGTCAAGACATTTCACAAGCATTTGGCTGACCTCGTGTACTAATATCTAAATATTGAGTAATACAGAGTAAAAAATTAAAAGACAGCCAAACAACACTTCGGGTAATCTTTGAGTCCCTTGAGGTGTTCTGAAAGCTTTTTTTCATGTTGACTTTATTAAAAAAAAAAAAAAAAAAAAAAAAAAAAAAAAAAAAGGCCGAAAATGAGATCTAGCCTAGATTTTGCCCAAGATGAGGCTTTTCCCATTTCCTCAGTTGAGGATTCTAAGACTCTCTGGAAGGTCCCTTTGAACTTTGGAAGTCCCGGATTCCACCTGCTGCTCTGAAGGGCCCCTGGCTGCTGGCGACGCCCTGGGTGTGACATCACAAGGGCTTTATGATGTACCCAGTGCTGCTTCTTGTGAAACACCACGCAGGCAGGACAGCCCAGCACAAACCAGTATTTGCTCAGAATCCAGGCACCATAAAGTCAGCCATTAGGAAAAAAATCTTGTCTTTTAGATCATTCAACCTAGACTCCTGGCTCATTTCACCCGTGACTCAGCTTAGACAACTGATCAACTACAGAGCAGCTGCTGTCTTAATGGTAGGTGGGGGAGCTCAGTGTGCTGAATAGTCAGAACAACGGGGGAGTGGGGTGCTCCTTCCATCTGGATTCAACGGAAGCCACGCCTCCAATCACTGATCCTTGAATGAACGCTGGCTCTGGGGATTAGGATTAAGAAGATCTGAGTTTTAAAGAAGAGGTTGTAACGGTCAGGCTGGATAATGCCGCTCTAGAGGTAGGCCAGGCATTTATATGGACTTTGGTTCTCAAGAATCTTACTATTTATAGAAAATTTAGTTGTGACATCATCTAAAGCAGAGCCTGTTTTCCTCTGAAAAGACACTTTAAAACAAACACAACTGACTCCAGATTTTTAGGGTTTCCGTATGTGAGTGTATGTGCGTTGGGTGGGGGTGGGGGTGGTGATGAGGGGAGGGGATGCGAGGAGAGATGAGGCCCATATTCCAGAGAACCAGGGGGAGTTCTGCTTTAAGAAAGTGTGGTTAAGAAAAATTTACATTCATAAAAATTTTTTTAAAAATGAGTGAGGGTAATTTTCCTAATGTTCACATGTAGAGATTTTCCTCCAAATTTTCTTAATAGAGTAGACTCCTCCTAGAGAATATGGATGTATTTCCTTCTCCAGCACTAACCCTATCATGAACCCCTATGCACATGTTGTGTACTCAATGCGGGTGCCTCCTCTTACTTTCTTCCTTAGTTTCTAACTGCTTTTGGTGTTCGGTGTAAGTTTAAAGTCTCAGCAGGTGACATTTATCTGAAGTAGCAGCTGTGTTAGAAGTTAACCAGCTTCATTCTCCTCCGTCTCGTTTCCATCTATCTGCCTCAGTTAGAGGCTATCTTCTCCTCTTACACATTTGACAGTTTTTCTTCGCATTACCAAAGATTTCATTTTTATTTTATTTTTATTTTTATTTTTTTAAAGACTGTATTTATTTCTTTGAGAGAGAGCGCACAAGCAGAGGGAGTAGCAGGGAAGAGAGGCAGGCTCCCCGCCGAGCAAGGACCCGATGCAGGACTCGATCCCAGGACCCTGGGATCACCACCTGAGCTGAAAGCAGGCACTTTGCTGACTGAGCCACCAAGGCGCCCCAGAGATTTCATTTTCACAGCGTAATTCGTCCAGTCAAGGAGGCTGCACCATGCACTGGAGGTGTTTGTCGGGGTGGTAAAGCCCGGGTCTTGGAACGCTCCCGTGTGAGTAAACGCCCGATCCGGTTCCGCACCCCTCCCCTGATCTAGGATGCTCAGGACCAGCCCTGCCCGGCCCCCTGATTCCCCTGGTCGTGATGCCTGCGGGGGTTCTGCAGCTCTTGCGGACCCTCCATTTCCCCCCAGCCAGGCTGTTCCGTAACTCGACCCTAGTTAGCGACCTGGCGGCCAGGAGAGGACTGGGTGGGCAAGGGCGGTGGGGACGGAGGGCGCGCGCTGCCTGCACCGTGTCCTCCGGCCAAGGAGCGGGGCTGGCCCACCGCGCGGGGAGGGCGCCGTTGCTGCAGGCCCGCAGGGTGGGTCCCCGCGACCCCCGTCCCGGGTCCCAGCGCCTCCCTCCCGCCCCGGCAGAGGAGCCAGGACCGCCAAGTCACCTGCCCCCGAGTACAGCGGCCCTGGCCCCCGCGGCCTGCACGCGGTTCGCACGCGGGGGAGGAGAGGCTCTTCTGTGTCGCGAAGGAGGCCGGGCTGACCCTCAGCGTCGCCCTCGGCCTGCCGCTGCCTCCCTCGGACGCACGCGTGCAGCCGGCTGGAGCCCCGGGGTTTGCGCTGGCCGCTCCGGCCCGCCGCGCGCCGCAGCCACGCCGCTCCGCGCACCCGCGCTCCAGCCCGTCCCCCCAGCGAGGGCGCAGCAGGGGCACCGCACGCCGCCCGCGGGGTCACGACACGCCCTCCCGGGTCGTGGGGTCGCAAGGGCCGGGCGGGCGATGCGTCCCCCACGGCCGTCGCGCAGGACCGCCCTTGCCCCCTGCGGCAGCTCGGGCTCCCGGGAAACCGCCCGCGCCGGGGATGCGCTCGCAGGCCGTGTCCGGGCGCGGTCCGGGGCCAACCCCTGCGGGCGAAGCGCCCCGGCTCCAGCGGCGCGCGAACCTCAGCAACCAAACCGCTGTTGTTTGCCCGCAAAAACCGGTTTGAGGAAGAGCAGAGCACTGCGACCCAGGCCGAGCCCGCGGAACGAGCGCACGCGCCGGCGTCGCGGGAGACGGGAGGACGAAGTGGTCGGCGCCACCCGCAAGTCCGAGCACAGTGGCTTTTCATTGGCTGAGCTGCGACGGTCCCTCTCGGGTCGAGCTGTGATGGTCCCTCATTGGCTGAGCTGTAACTGCAGTCCCTCATTGGCCGAACTCTGATTGTCCCTCATTGGCTGGCCCGTAGTCACGGTTCCTCATTGGCTGAGCTGTAACCGCAATCCCTCATTGGCCGAACTGTGATTGGCCCTCACTGGCTGGGCTGTAGTCACGGTCCCTCATTGGCTGAGCTGATTCCGGGGCAGGAGGAAACTCGCCTTCCTCGGGCTGGGATCACAAAATACAATCCCGTGGAAGGTGCGGCCTTTCCCGTGGGCTCCGCAGTGGGCCGGGAGCGCCGGGGCTGAGCGCGCCCGCTGCGCCCTTCTGACTCGGTTCTTTTCGTTTCGCGAGAGAAGGCGCCCAGACTGTGAGGTGCTCGCGGGAAGGAGCGCCGTCAGCCCCAGGGGCGCTGCGGGCTGGAGCGTCCTCCGCGTCGTCCCCAGGCGCAGGGCGGCAGGTGGGCCCGTCAGCCCGTCTTTAAACACGAGTCCCTCCGGGAGGGGAGCCTTGCGCCCAGCGGCCTGCGCCGCCGGAGTAAGGATGGGGCCGGGTCGGTGGAGAGCCGGTACTCCAGGCAGGAGGGGAAGCGGCGCCCGGCCCCACGGGTCATGGGGTGGCCCCACGCCGCCCTCTAAGACGCTCCACCGGGTGTGCTCGGGCCTCTGGGCGGCCGGGTGCAGCCTCGGCGGTTTGATGCGGGGCAGTTCCCGAGCGCGCTGGGTTCCGTGGGCCGGGGACGGTCTCTTCTGGGAGCAGGAGCCGTAGGAGCCGGGGCGCCTGGGCAGGCTTGTCCTAGCGCAGGATGTCAGAACTGTGTAGGGCGCACTCGGTCCTCCAGGCCGAGAACTGGCATGGAAATGGCCATCCAGAGGGTCAGGTGCAGGAAAACACTTAGCGCATGAGGACGACCCGCGCCAGAGGGCCCTGGAAAGCGGGTGACACTGGACAGCTCAGGAGGCTCGTGCCCTTGATTCCTTCTAACCCCGGGCCAGGCTGTCACCGGATTTAAAGGGTCAGGATGGGAGAGAAGTGGCTGCTCTGTGCACGTGTTTACAAGCATTGATGCCATTTGATAGGTACCGTGTTAATCTCCATTTTTAATTTTTTTTTTTGTCAAAGTAATGCATACATTTAAAAATAAAGCCTAAAATAAAAACAAAAATATTAGAGTCAGCAGGCCCTTGCCTACCTTCCACCCTAATCCAAGATGGACTGAGCATGAATAAGGGATGAGTAGACCTGCTTTCACTGTATGTATTTCCTTCAGCTGAAGGCTCAGGAGTGTGTGCCAGTTACTTTAAATAAGGGCATGTTTTGTAAGCATGTTACACATTTTGATGTTAAGCGACCTTCTGAATATCAGTTTTAAGAGTTTTTGCTAATAGAAAATAAGATATACTTTATCTCATCCAAGTATATGGATAACTGCATATTAAAATGATCTTGTTCTTAAAACACTGAAAATTGAATCTAAGCCAAGCAGATAACCTGGAAATCACTGAGATCTCTAATATAGTCTCTCTTAAATTCTTCTGACCTAGGAAATTTAAAAATGGACCTTCAGAAATACTAGGTTTACAATGAGAGGCGTCACATTTCAATGTTTATTCTACGGATCCTTGATATTTGGGATCTGGACAGCTCTATTGTATGTATATATTCACCATAATCATGTAAGCAACTTGGAGAAGAAAAACCAGGGGCCTGCATTAATTTGGTCCCATGAAAAAAAATTGCAACAGCAAATTCCCCGGGACCCCAAGCAAATACCGAGACTGCGTGTAAGATTTGAAATGCCTGACAAATATGAAACTACAGAATACAAAACCTTTTTAAGATCAGGTAAGTATTTTGATTTTCTCTATTAGCTGTTTTAAGGGGAAAATGTACCATAAGTTTAATATTTAGAAGAGAAAAAGTGTCTTTCTTAGAGCAACTCAATTTTTAAATTGTAAAATATTTCACATATATACAGTAAAGAGTAAAACAAGCATGTATCACCTAAATTTAACAATTTTTTTTTTTAAAGATTTTATTTATTTATTTGAGAGAGAGACAGTGAGAGAGAGCATGAACGAGGAGAAGGTCAGAGAGCGAAGCAGACTCCCCATGGAGCTGGGAGCCCGATGCGGGACTCGATCCCGGGACTCCAGGATCATGACCTGAGCCGAAGGCAGTCGTCCAACCAACTGAGCCACCCAGGCGTCCCAACAATTTTTAAAGATAGTTTGCTGTATTTCAGATAGTGTTCTGTTTTTTCACAGAAATAAATGTTAATGGGTACCATTAACGACTTCACCCCCTTTCTTCTCCTCCTCTTACCCTCTGAGGTGGTATCTAACCTGAGTTGATGGATATCTTTCTTCCCTTCCTTTTATGTGTGATCTCCAGCAAAATACAATATTATATATTTTTAATATGTTTGTAGATACTCCAGAATGAATTGTAATACTGTCACGAATATGGGTTAGAAGTCTTCGTGTGGACATACTTTGTTTCTCTTGGGTTTGGGACAGATGGGATGTACAGTAGGTATATGCTTAACTTTCAGGAAAATGACAGTGTGTTTTCAAGATAGCTGTGCCATTTATTTTCCCCTCCGGCATGTAGACAATCTCTCCCTTTGCTCCAAATCTTCACCAACGTTTGGCAAGCTCAGTTTTTTAGATTTTAGATATTCTAATGGATAAGTAATGGAACCATTGTAGCCTTAATCTGCATTTCCCTGAAGACTAATGATTTTGAGCACCTTTTCATGTGCTTCATGGCCGCCCATATATCTTCTTTTGTAAAGTGTCTCTTCAAGTCCTTCATCTATTTTTTAAAAGATTTTATTTATTTATTTGACAGAGATCACAAGTAGGCAGAGAGGGAGGAGGAAGCAGGCTCCCTGGTGAGCAAAGGGCTGGATGCAGGGCTTGATCCCAGGACCCTGAAATTATGACCTGAGCCAAAGGCAGAGGCTTTAACCCACTGAGCCACCCAGGCACCCATGTCTTTCATCCATTTTTAAATCGGAATGTTTATCTTCTGATTTTTAAGATTTTTAAAAATATATTTTGGATTTAAGTCCTTTGATATGTGAGTTGCAAATACTCTGTACGTCTGTGCCTTGCCTTTTTATTCTCTTTTTAAAATTGGGACATAATTGACATAGAACATCTTATTCATTTTGGAAGTACAGCAGAATGATTTGCTACATGTGTACATGTATATATTGCAAAATGATAACCACAGCAGGTTTAGTTAACAGTTGTGTCCATCACACCCAGTTACAATATTTTTCTCTTATGATAAGATCTGTGCTGGCAAGTTTCAATATACAATATTACTATTGTTAACCATAGTCGCTATACTGTATATTTTGAATTCTCTTTTGAGTGGTGTCATTCAAGAAGAAAAATTTTAAATTTTGATCTTCAGTTCATCCCAATTTCTTGTATGGTTCTTCTTCTTTTTTTAAATCTTTTATTGAAGTAAACTTTGCCTATGTCAAGTGCACAAAGATTCTCTTCTCTGTTTTTATTTTTAGAAATTTTAAGATTTTAGGTTTTACTTTACATTTTACATTAGAGCTGTGGTCCCTTTGGAGTGAATTTCTGTGATGGGAGGGTGAGGATCAATGTTCATTTTCCTCGTGTGGATATCCATTTTTTCCAGCACCATTTCTTGAAAAAAATCTCCCTTTTTCCATCTCGGCATCTTTCAGAAAAGTTAACTCTTTTTGTTTGGTCCCTTTCTGACTCTGTTCTCACTCTTTCCAAAATTGTTTTGGTTATTGTAGGTGGTTAGCTTGTTCGGATAGGTTTTAGAAACAGTTTGTCAATTTCTTCCAAAGAGACCGCTGGTATTTTTAATTGTATTGACTCTATGGGTCAACTTGGAGAGAACTGACATCTTAATAGTATGGCTTCAGCTGTGTAGCACACATTTTGATACACTGAATTTTCATTTTCATTCGGTTCTCTGTGTTTTTATATTTTCTTTGAGACTTTCTCTTTGGATTATTTGGAAATAGATTGTTTAATTTCAGAGTCTTTAAATAATTTTCTCCTCTCTGCTACTGACATCCAGTCTGATTCCATTATAGTCAGAAAATATACTCTGTGTGATCTCAGTTCATCTAGGTTTTTTGAGGTTTGTTTTATGATCCAGAATATGGTCCACCCCTGGTGAATGCTCCATGCACATTTGGAAAAACTATGTATTTGCTGTTGTTGGGTGTGGATTTACTTCATACACATCAACTAGTTCCTGTTGGTTGATTTTATTGTTCAGTTCTTGATGTCCTTGCTGAGTTTTTGGCTAGCCGTTCTGTCAGTTGCTAAGACTGGGTGTTGAAAACCCCAACTACTGTTGTGGATTTGTTAGGTTCTACTTTAACTATTTTCGGTTTTTGCTTCATGTATTTTTTTTTTAAAGATTTTATTTATTTATCAGAGAGAGGGGGGGGGTAGAGAGCGAGCACAGGCAGACAGAATGGCAGGCAGAGGCAGAGGGAGAAGCAGGTTCCCTGCTGAGCAAGGAGCCCGATGTGGGACTTGATCCCAGGACGCTGGGATCATGACCTGAGCCAAAGGCAGCTGCTTAACCAACTGAGCCACCCAGGCGTCCCTGCTTCATGTATTTTGAACTATTTTTTTATGTGTTTCTATTTGGAACCATTATGTCTCACTGGTGCATTGAACCTTTTTTTTTTTTTTAAGATTTTATTTATTTGACAGACAGAGATCACAAGTAGGCAGAGAGGCAGGCAGACAGAGAGGGGGAAGCAGGCTCCCTGCTGAGCAGAGCCCCCAATGTGGGGCTTGATCGCAGGACCCTGAGATCATGACCTGAGCCAAAGGCAGAGGCTTTAACCCACTGAGCCACCCAGGTGCCCCTGCACTGAACCTTTTATCATAAGGTCATGTCTCTGTCTCTAGTAATTTTCTCTGCTCTGAAATCTATTTTATTTACTATTAATAGAGCCACTTGTACTTTTTTTTTAATGTAGGCTCTAAACCCAATGTGGGGCTTGAACTCACAACCCTGAGATCAAGATTTACATCCTCTATCGATTGAGGTAGCCAGGCACCCCAGCTGTTGTCTTTTTTTTTTTTTAATTAAAATTTGCAAGTATATCCTTTTCTTATCAATCTACCTATGTTTCACTGGAGTAAGTTTCTTGTAGGTAGCATATTGTCAGGACATTTTTTAAATCCACTGTGTTAATCCTTGCTTTTACTGGTATATTTAGATCATTTGCATTTAAGACAATTATCAATGGCAGAGTTTCTCAGTTATTTTATTTTTTTGTTTGTTTCCTCTGTTTCTCAATCTTCTGTTTCTCTTATGTTTTGGTGAGTTACTTGAGCATTTTCAAAATTCCATCTTGATGAGTTTAAAATGTTTTTTAAAAGGTTGCTTTGTATAGTTTCTTTAGTGGTTGCTGTAGGTATTACATAATATATATATTTATATATAACTATTTATATATAACTATAACTTACCAAGGTCTCCTTGAATCAATGATTTGCCACTTCAAGTAAAGTGTAAACTGCTCCTTAGCCTCCTCATTTTAAAAATATAACTGTCTTGAGTTTTGAGCACTACATCAGATGGTGTTATAATTGTGGCTTCAAAAGTCAAATGTGATTGAAGAAACTTATAGAGTTTCCTCATTAGGAAACTCTATCATATTTACCCCGTTTTCATCCATTTTGATGTTCTTTTTTCTTTTCTGAAGTTCCAAGCCTCCTCCTATTATTATTTCCTTGTTTAGAGAACTTTCTTTTGCTGTTCTTTAAGGGTGGGGCTGCTAGTCACAAAGTCTGTTTTTCTTCACTTGGGAGTGTCTTCATTTTTTCATAATTCCCAAAGGATATTTTTGCTGGGTATAGAATTTGCAGTTGACAATTCTTTTTTTTTTCTTTTTAAAGATTTTATTTATTTATTTGACAGAGAGAGAGAGAGAGAGAGAAAGAGAGAGAATAAAAGCAGGCAGAGTGGGAGCAGGAGAAGCAGGCTTCCTGCTAAGCAGGGATCCCCATGTGGGGCTCAATTCCAGAGTCCTGGAATCACAACCCTGAGGTGAAGGCAGCTGCTTGATGACTGAGCCACCCAGGTGCCCCTGACAGTGCTTTTCTTTCAGCATTCAAAAATGTTTTGTCACTTTCTTCTCTCCCCCATGATTTCAGATGAGAAACCCATAGTCATTCAGGTTGTTCCTCTATGAATCCCATGTTTTTTTCTCTCTGGCTGCTTTCAAGAGTTGTCGTCTGTCTTCAGTTTTCAGAAGTTCCATTATGATGTGTCCTGCCATGGATTTCTTTGGTTTATCCCATTGTGGATTTTTTAGCCTCCTGAGGCTATAGATGTCCAACTTCCCTGAATTTAGGAACTTTCCGGCCTTATTTCTGAGAGTACTTTTTTTGGCCCCACTCTGACTCCTCTCCTTCCAGGGCTCTGATAATACAAATCAGCTCTTTTGTTGTCTGTATACAAGTTCCTGAGACTGTTTTTTTTTTTAAATTTTTTAAAATTAACATATAATGTTAATTACATGGCACTATCTTGGGGAGAACCGGAGCTCTACCTGCTTCCCCCCAGGCCAGCTTATGGAGGACCAGCTCCCTGCTCAGCCTGCCCACACCACCCATGCAGGTAATCACAGCTCTGCCTGCTTCTGCCAGAGTTGTTCTTAAAATATTCCACTACTGTTTGTGGCAATATATATTGATATTTCTAATGATTTTAATGTAAGTATTTCACTGCAGCAATGTTTGGTGTCTGCAAGCTCATCTCTACCTAGTCTTTATTGTGACTTATTCTCGCCATAAGTGTAAATAACTATCTGGGTGCTCCTTCCAATGAATTCTGTACTTTTTTTTTAAAGATTTTATTTATTTGACAGACAGAGATCATAAGTAGGCAGAGAAGCAGGCAGAGAGAGAGGAAGGGAAGCAGGCTCCCCGCTGAGCAGAGAGCCTGATGCAGGGCTTGATCCCAGGACCCTGAGATCATGACCGGAGCCGAAGGCAGCAGCTTAACCCACTGAGCCACCCAGGCGCCCTGAATTCTGTACTTTTTTAAGTGATACTTTGACTCCTGTATTCTTAGACTCTTCTTTTACCATTTTCATTCATGCCGTTTATCTTTCATGATTATATTTTTGTTTCTTCATTGACAAATAAGAGTGTTTATCTTTTAATAGGAAATTTACCCCCATCTTCATTTATTGTTATGACTGTTACGTTTGGGTTGGCGTCTGGCCTCTTGTTTTATTCTCTGCAATGGAAGTTCTGGGCTGGGGTTTTAGCTCTCCTTCCCCGCCTTTCCTAAATCCTTCAGTGACAGCTAACTTCACACGACAGTGGTGAGTCATGATGGGACCAAGGAGACCAAGCACTTCCTTCCCTGAAGAGACTGAATGACCAAAGGCTAACTTGTCCATACTTAGTGGAGGAATCTGCTTTGATTTTAGCCTTATCACCTGGAGGTAGTGTAGATTCCAGGAAAACACCTGGCTCATTATAAAGGGAGTGAATTCAGGATATAGTTGTTCTTATTATCCTTTATCTGGTGGTAGTAATCTGTATGTACGTAACTATAATTGCCCTTTCTTGCAGGTAAAGATACTAACTATTCAAAGCCAGAATATATTGCTGGATTTTTAAAATATGGATTTAATGCCATTCTCAGTAAAAGCTTGGGCAGTGAGAGAGATGTGCCAGATACGAGGAATAAAATGTATGTTAATCCTCATTTTTTATTGAGGTATAATTCACATATGAGATTATATTAGTTTCAGGTATACAACATAATGATATGACATTTATGTATATGTGGCCAAATAATCACTACAATAAGTCTAGATAACTTTGGCTACCATGTATATTTACAAAAAGTTTGTGTGTGTGTGTATGTGTGTGTGGTGGGAACTTTAAAGATCTGCTCTCTTTGCTACTTCCAGATAAGCAGTATAGTTCTTATCTGTAGTCACCATGTGGACATTATATTTCCACGGCTTACTTATTTTACACTGGAGCTTTGTTCCCCCCACCCCCCGGCAACCACCAGTCCATTCTCTGTATTGATGAGGTTGGGTTTTGGAGGTTTGGTGGTTGTTTCCAGATTCCTCATGTAAGTGAGATCATATTGTATTTATCTTTCTGACTTATTTCATTTAGTGTAATGCCCTCAGGAAAGATGTCATTCTTTTTTATGCTGGAAAGTATTCCGTTGTGTGTATCATAGCACGTTTTCTTTACCCATTCATGGGCTGATGGACAGTTAGGTTGTTTCCATATCTTGACTGTTGTAAATAATGCTGCTGGGAACATGGGGGTGCGTGTATCTTTTTGATTTAGTGTTTTCATTTTCTTCAAATGCAAACCCAGAAGTGAAATCATTGGGTCTTATGTTAGCCCCCTTTTTAAATTTTTGAAGACCCTCTGTACTGGTTTCCACAGCGGCTGCACCCGTTTGCCTTCCCAGCAACACTGCACCAGGATTCGCTTTTCTTTGCATCCTCTCCGACACTCGTCCTTTCTTGTCTTTTCGACAACACCATCCTTACAGGTGCGAGACGGTATCTCATTATGGTTTGATTTGCCCTTCCCCGATCATGAGTGATGCTGAGCACCTTTTCTTGTACCTGTTGGCCGTCAATCTGCCTTCTTTGGAAAATGTCTATTCAGATCTTCTGCCCATTTTTTTAAACTGAATTGTTTGCTGTTGAGTTTTATGAATTCTTTGTAAATTTTAGATATGAAGCCCTTGTCAGATAGATGACTTTGTCTCATTCAGTAGGATGCCTTTTCATTTTGTTTGTAATTTTCTTTGCCCTGTGGGGGCTTTTTAGCTTGATGTAGTCCCACTTATTTATTGATACTTTTGCTGCCTTTGCTTTTGGTGCCAGATCCAAAAAGTTATCACCAAGACTGATGTCAAGAAGCTTATAGTCTTTGTTTTTCTCTAGGATTTTTATGGTTTCAGGTCTTACATTCAAGTCTTTAATCTATTTCAAGTTAATTTTTGTGTATGGTGTAAGATAGTGGTCCACATTCATTCTTTCACATGTGGCTATTCGGTTTTCCCATCACCATTTATTGAAGAGACCATCCTTTCTGCACTGTATATTCTTGGCTTCTTTGTCATAATTAATCACATATGCATGATTTTATTTCTGGACTGTATTCTGTTCTGTTGATCTGTGTGTCTGTTTTTATGCCAATACCAAACTGTTTTAATTACCATAGCTTTGTAATAGAGTTTGAAATCAAGAGAGGATGATGCCTTCAGCTTTGTTCTTGTCTTCTCAAAATTGCTTTACCTCTTCAGCATCTTCTGTGGTTTCATACAAATCTTAGGATTCTTTGTTTTATTTCTATGAAAAATGCTATTGGAATTTTGATATGGATTGCATTGAATCTGTATATTGATTTGGGTAGTAGGGACATCTTAACAATGCCAAGTTCTTCCAATCCATGAGCACAGAGTATCTTTCCATTTATTTGTGTCTTCTTTAATTTCTTTCATGAATGTCTTATAGTTTTCCAGTGTACAGGTCTATAAATGAATACATATTAATTTTTTAAACAGTTACTAACCAGATTTTAATTTTGGCATATTAGAAGTCTTCCTGTTTTTAGGACTTGGAGTCTGATGATTCAAGAGCCTATTTCAAAATTCTAGAGTTTATCGTGTAGAGAACACCTTCCCCAGTCACACCAAATGTGTTCTAGGGATTTACAAGAATTGCATCACCCACAGGATCTTTTTATCAAATTACCAGTTAGGACATTTGGCTAAAGGGATATTTCTGGTACAAAATGCTTCAGACAGCTACCTATTTTTTATTCAAAATCTGCTTTTTCTTATTGTTTTCCTTTGTGTTGGTGCCTTTTTTTTTTCTTTAACTGGTGGCAAATTGGACATAATGTAAAAGGTACCATTGCACCATTTCTAACTATATGAATCGGGGCATTGAGGACCTTCACAGTATTTCAGAACCATCATCACCATCCCTCTCCAGAACTTTCTCATTAAACACTAACTCCCATCCTTCCCTCCCTCTGATGTCCCCACAACTACCTTTGTACGTTCTGTCTTTGTGAATTTTAACTACTCTAGGTACCTCGTAAAAATGGAATCATACAATAATTGCCCGATTTATTCCACGTAGCATCATGTCCCCAAGGTTCATTCATGTTGTAGCACCTGTGCCTTAGTGGTTCGGATGGTTTCCAGCTCAAGAGGGTTGATATTCTTTCTGAAATAAATGAGAACTACTTAAGGAATATAGGCATCTTCCTGTCATGCAGAAGACAAAATCCAGGCTCCAGGAAACAGGAGAAGGGGGGCCCACTGTGTCTTGTTGCAACTTGTGTGTAACACGAACATTTCAAACCACAAATATACAAATCAATAAAGCACATAGGTAGCTAAATATCACTTAAGGTGCGGCACACTCGAGAGATGTAGGGTTTACACGTGATGACATAGTCTATCTGGGTCATGATGAAAGAAAAAGAATTTCAATTTATTCAAACCATATAACTTGATATGAACTTAATTTAGAGGACGGCTGTTTTTTTCAAGATTTATTTATTTATATTGGGGAGGCAGATGCAGAGGGAGAGAGATTTCTAAGCAGACTCCCCACTGAGCATGGAGCCTGATGTGGGACTCCATCCCAGGACCCTGAGATCATGACCTGAGCCAAAATCAAAGAGTCAAAAGCTTCACTGACAGCAGCACCCAGGCACCCCAGGGACCACTTTTGTCTTAACTGGATAGTGAACTCCCATAAAAGAAAGCAATATTTTTGAATGCCTGTAAGCGATGAATTTCTTGCCACACCATCAACTCTTCTAAAATAGTGCAGCTGCCTTTGCTTCCTTCCCCCCATCACGTGATTGTTAGGAAGAACAGAAACTTTAGAGAGAGTGTCTATAGAGAGAAGTGAACTTGGAAGTTTTAATATTCAGAATATTAACTTATTTAATAGGAAATTCAATTATGTACAAGGTACACTTGTGTTTAAAATAAACTTCAACTACCAGGAATGACTACTTCTATTGGGGTCCAAGCAGATTTTCAGCCATCCTCATGCTAAGCTTATGATTGCTTTAAATGGGATTTCCATTTCAGTTGTGTCTTAAAATTTGCATGGTTATTTTCTGTAGCTATGGAAGTATTTGATACAGCTTTTTGGAGAGTACATTTTTATGTTGATTGGTCTTCTGATTCAGTTTTTTATCTTTTGACTTTTCAATTTTGAAATGATGTCAGGCTTACAAAATGGTTGTCAAACTATCTCAAGGACTTCCTGTATAGCCTTTTCTTAGAGTCCCCAAATGCTAACATCTTCAGAACCAGAACAATAAACAACACCAGGAAGTGAACATTAATGTAATACCTCTAGCTAATCTACAGACATGATTCAGATGTTTGCAGTTGCCCCACTGGCATCCTTCGGACCCAACCCAGACCCCCGATTGCATGTGGAGTTCCCAAGCCCTTGGTTTTCTTTCATCTGAAACCACTCCTAAGTCTTTATCTTTCTTGACTATAAAACTTTTTAAGAGATCTAACCAGCTACTTTCTAGAATGTTCCTCAGTTTGAGTTTGATGTTTCCTTGAGATCAAATCCAGGTCATGCTTTTTGGCAGGAACACCATTAGGTGAGATTTTGTGTCATCCTCAGAGCATCACATCAGGAGACACTCGATGTCTGTTTGTCCCATTTACTGGTGAAGTGACTGAGGGTGAAATTACTTTTAGTCACTTGCCTGAAATGGAAGCTGTCAGGTTTCTGCACTGTAAAACAACCGTTTAGCCTTTTGTAATTAATAAGTGTACAGATTTCTTTTAACTGTAAATCACAGAAAACCTGGAAATATATATATATTTATACATATATATATACACATACATATATATATATATATTTTTTATTATATCCACAAAGGGGACAAGTCAACATACCCCCAGTTCCATTGCTTTTTCTTTTTCTCCTGTCTTAGTGCACAAGGTGTGTAAGCCAGTGCCCTTGCTTGCTGCTTAATACACTCTGTGTCTGTCTCTGTGCCGTAATTTTCCCTTTTTGCAAGGACCCCAGGCTTCTCAGACTAGGTCACCTTAATGACACCTCCCTCATTGCTTCTGCAACAATCCCACTTCCCAATAAGGCCACATCCTAAGATACTGCGGGTTCAGACTTCAACATGTGAATGTAGGGGAGACACAATTCAACTCACAACAGTCCTGGTTTATACCATATGCGTGTTAATCTGTATGATCAGCAAAGAATAGGGCAGCTAACCAGGGACCACCAAACTCAGACCTTGTCTGAATTTCTTTTACCCTGAAAAACTGCTTCCTTAGGTGAGAAAAGTTTAGGCCCCAAAAGACCACAGCAACATTTATCAATTAATTTTGGAGAAACTCGTGCACCCAGGGGCCTAGAGAGTCCTGGTGTGACGTAGTTGCAGGCCCCTCACTGCCACTGTCTCGTTCCTCCTGAGGGACTTCGTTTATCTACAGTTTTCTTAAAACGATGCGCCGGGGGGCGCCTGGGTGGCTCAGTGGTTAAGCCGCTGCCTTTGGCTCAGGTCATGATCTCAGGGTCCTGGGATCGAGTCCCGCATCGGGCTCTCTGCTCAGCAGGGAGCCTGCTTCCTCCTCTCTCTCTGCCTGCCTCTCTGCCTACTTGTGATTTCTCTCTGTCAAAATAAATAAATAAAATCTTTAAAAAAAAAAAAAAAAAAAAAAAAAACGATGCGCCGGGACTGAATATGATGCTAGAGATGAGTCCACCCTGGACCATCATGTTCCTCGTTCTTGTGTTCTCCTTCTGTTGTCCCCCACCTCCGTGTCTCATCTACTTCCTCTTTGAGAACTCAATGATCTTCCTGGAATTTAAGCCTAGGGGTGGTTTTCCTGCTTGTCTCTGTGAAGCTGCGTGAAGGATGCCTCCCCCCGACGCCCTTCTCAGCTGCTCAGCCTTTCCCTGGTCCCACTCCCAAGAGCATGATGGCAGCTTCTGTGTGCTAGGCGCAACTTCCTCTAGTATTGGGTAAAAATGCTCACTAAGCAAGTCTCTCTTCCTCCATGGCAACACCTGCCCATGGATATGCTGAGGTTCTGTGTGGGGTGTAGTGGAGGCATCCTTTCCTGGCATTTTCTGCCCCACTTCTCTTTCCATTAAGTTGCAGGGGGCCTAGTGACTTTTGATTTGGACCCCACGCACTGGCCACAGTCCATTAGCCCAGCCATGGGCCCCTGAGCCCAGCTGGGCCAATGAATCCTTATTTGTGACTTTTTGAGAAAGAGGAAGTCATACCGGTTTCTCCTTGGGTGCTGGACCATGGGTTATGCTGCTGTTGGCCAGGTTGCAGAGAGAGGATAAGAATCATATAATGAGCCTCATGTGATATTAACAGTCTGCCAGGCACTGTTCTGAACATTGGACATTCTAATTCATTGAACCCTCCCAACCCATGAGGTAGGCTGATGATGTTGTAGCTACTGTTACTCCCAGACGGAAAGGCAAGAACAGAAGTGGACCGAGTGTCTAAGTGACTCTCAAGCCTCTTGCCCCAGTCATTCTTCTTTTTTAATTATTTTATTAACATATGATGTATTATTTGCCCGAGGGGTATAAGGTCTGTAAATCATCATCCAGTCATTCTTGAAGGCTCTAGTGGCACGTCTGTCACTAGGTCCTGTGGGACATTTGAGTCCCCTTCTGAGAGATTTCCCTTCCTTATGCTTAAGCTAGCTGTAGTAGGTCTGTCCTTGACAACCAAAATACGTTTCAGAATGAACCAGATAATGTAGCAATTCAAACAATAATTAATAGCTAATAACTAATATTATTAGAATTCAGCTCCTATTTTTTTTTCCCATGTGCACAAAAGAAATAACACATTTCTGTCACCTTGGAAGAAATCCAGTCACACCATACCCACTGCATTTCTTTTTTTTTTTTTTTTTAAGATTTTTATTTTATTTTTTTGACAGAAATCACAGGTAGGCAGAGAGGCAGGCAGAGCGAGAGAGGAAGGAAGCAGGCTCCCCACTGAGCAGACAGCCTGATGCAGGGCTTGATCCCAGGACCCTGGGATCATGACCTGAGCAGAAGGCAGAGGCTTTAACCCACTGAGCCACCCAGGTGCCCCACCCACTGCATTTCTGTTCTGCAGCAAGCTAAAGCATGGGATTCTCTCTGAAGGTGACAAAATGAAGTTAATCTGAACCTTCAATGTGTGTAAGTATATTAATATGCTTCTATAATAGAAACCAAAATATAGGTACAATTCATGGCTATACCATGTTCAGCCTAGATTTAAGATGGCCAAATCAGCGCATCCAGGAAACAGCAATTATTGCTGACATTCAGGAAGGAGTAATTTAGAAAATACTAGAATACCATATGAGAGTAAAGAAGCTTTTATATTTCAATTTTGGTATTTTCAACTGTACTGTTACCTTATTATCATAAAGGTCAGATAAGGGAATGAAGAAGAAAAATGCAAATAAAGAAAGGTGCTTCAGCGAGATCCCAAATTGTGGGGTTTTTTTCCCTTTATTGATGCCTGTAGGTGTCTTCAAAAACATTACCCAGCCAACCTACCTACTGCCAGCGTGGTCATTTGCTTCTACAATGAGGAATTTAACGCCTTGTTTCGGACCATGTCCAGTGTCATAAACCTCACTCCACAGTACCTCCTTGAAGAAATTGTTTTGGTAGATGACATGAGCGACTTTGGTAAGACAGAACGCCATCTGCCTATGTCGTGGGCTCTGAAGGCAGTGCGGTCTCTGACGGCCCGTGTGTGACTTTACCCTTTCTAGACATTTTCCACTTGGCGGGTGTCAAGGCAGAAGCTGTGGGCACACCGGTGGGGATGTAAGCGCTGGTCCCTGTCCTGTGGTGTGGGGCTCACGGGTGGTGAGTGCTTCCATGAGGTGACTAAATGTAGGGGCAACATAAGACCAACCTGGTCTTCAGGGATCGTGGAGGACACTCAGGAAGAAGCGACAGCTCCGCTGAGGTCTGAGGTGCCCAGCTGGGAGAGGAGGGGAAGAGTGTTCTAGGCAGAGGCCACAGCACCATAAAGGCCCAGAGGCCAGAGGTAATGTGGTGACTTGGGAATAGTTCTGTACTTCATGTAGTGTCTGTGTGTGTGTGTGTGTGTGTGTGTGTAGCGTTGGGGGAGGGGGCGGACATAAAACCAGAGCTATAATAAGACCACACGGCTTGTGAAGGGCGCTACTGGAATTTTCTGTGGAGAAGTGGAGTGCTGTGGCAGGCTTAATGCAGGGGAGTGATAGGACCCAAGTCCTCCTCGGGAAATAGTTCTTTTTTTTTTTTTTTTAAAGATTTTATTTATTTATTTGACAGAGATCACAAGTAGGCAGAGAGGCAGGCGGAGAGAGAGGAGGAAGCAGGCTCCCCGCTGAGCAGAGAGCCCGACTCGGGACTCGATCCCAGGACCCTGAGACCATGACCTGAACCAAAGGCAGAGGCTTAACCCACTGAGCCACCCAGGCGCCCCACAAAGAATTCTTTTTTTAAAAAAGTTTTTTAAAAAGATTTATTTATTTGAGAGAGAGAAAGAGAAAGGAGGGGAGGGGCCGGGAAGAGGAGGAGAGAAGCGCAAGCAGACTCCACCCTGAGCCCGGATAGGGCCTGATCCCATGACCCTAAACCAAGATCAGGCCGGAGCCGAAACCAAGACTCCGAGGCTCAGCCTCCTGCAGCAGCCGGGCGCCCCCTCCTAGAGAATTCTCGCCGCACGCCCCGCAGCCCAGTGCGTGTCCCCCCTGCCCGCCGGCTGGAAGGAGTTGTGATACCAGCACGAGATCTGGCGGAAGGCACTTGGCCTTTGAAATGAGTCATCTGCTTTATAACCGAATTATAAACCTGAGGCAAGCCGAGAGGACCCAGATGAACGAAAACTTCTTGGAGTCTGCAGATGCCTGTGGGGTCCATTCCCCAATATGGAGCAATATGTCAGGACTGGAGAGAGATCCTGCCTGAAAGTTAACCGAACCCGCTGTGAATCGGACCCACGCGGGCTGGGGAAGGAAGAGGAGAGGCAGCAGGAAGGCGGATCGGCTAGAAAAGAGGCCGGCCCGGGAGGTTCACCGGTGGGGAAGTGACTCTAGGTGCGTCAGCTCAAGCTGATGTCGGCCGCACGTAGGAATTTCGCTTGGTGCCCGGCACTACCGTTCATGACCTTATCTCTCCGGGAGCCATTGTTTGTTTCTGATGTGCGAGGGAGGCGAGGTGCGGAGATGGTCAGATTCCTAACCTCATCAGTCGCACTGAGACCTGCGTCTGGCCGCAGGCTGGGGGGGGGGGATGGGGTGGAGAAGGGGGAGGGGATCTTCTGCGACACTGTGGAGTTCTGACCTCTCCCCGAGAAGGAGGAGGGCCCTGCTGTGACATACAGTTCCAGGATGGCCATGAACAGCTCCCCAAGGCTTTCAGAACAATGCCATGATGGCACACCTGGGTGGCTCAGTCGGTTAAGCATCTGCCTTAGGCTCAGGTCATGATCCCAAAGTCCTGGGATCGAGTCCCACGTTGGGCTCCCTGTTCAGTAGGAAACCTGCTTCTCCTCCCCCTGCCTGCCGCTCCCTGTTTGTGCTTTTTTCTCTCTGTCAAATAAATTTTTTAAAAAGTCTTTAAAAAGAAAAGAAAAAAGAAAAAAAAAGGCCCACACCATGAGTTCAGAGGTGCACCCAGTGACCGCTCGGAAGCTTCGGCCCCAGGGGAATCACCACCGGTGCCCAGCATCTGGCTGCTGCCAGACCAGATGTGCTGACTTCTCCTCCTCCCTCTCGGCTCGCCTAGGATGTGGTTTCACCTGTCGCACCAAGGAGGCTACTGTCTGACCCATTTAGATGCTCAAACACACCCAAGAAACCCTAACCCTAATGCGAACCCCGCCACCCCCACCCTCCACCCCCCAACCCAGGGCTCGCTCTGCTGCAGTGGGCGGTCCTCCCCGGGGACGGAGCTGAGCCACTTTGCACAGCTGAAAGCGAGAAAGTCGGGTTGCTCGGGAGCACTACAGCTCAGGCTTTTTCAATTAAAATTTCAACAGTGATTTATCAAAATAGAGGTATTTCATTAGAAACACAGAAGGATGTGTGCAGAGTATCTCAATGCCGACGCCTGTTTCTTTCTCTTCCTCATATAGGGTGAAGTGTTTGTTTTTAAGATTTCATTTATTTATCTGAGAGAGAGAGAGCATGATAAGGAAGAAGGTCAGAGTGAGAAGCAGACTCCACATGAAGTTGGGACCCCAATGCGGGACTCAGTCCCGGGACTATGGGATCATGACCTGAGCCAAAAGCAGTCACTTAACCCACTGAGCCACCCAGGCACTCAGGGTGAAGTTTTTAAGATTAGAACTTCTGTGGAAGAACATGGCTTTTAGGAATTAGTCGAAATTGTGATAAGTTGTTTTATTCTCTGTAGTTGTAGTTTATACATTGTCAAGAGTTGAGTTTTGTTTTGTTTCGTTTGTTTTTCCCAGATGATTTGAAAGAGAAACTAGACCATCGCCTGGAAATTTTTCGGGGAAAGATTAAATTAATAAGAAACAAGCAGAGAGAGGGACTGATCCGATCGAGGCTGATTGGAGCCGCTCGTGCTTCAGGTATGAGCCTTTCTTTCATTCAGGACCTGACCCGTTATCTGTGTGCCGGAGCCCTTCCTGCCCGAACAGGACCTCGTGGGTCCCTGCAAGTCTCCACTGGCATGAACAGAAGACCGGAAGTGCCTTTCAGCCAGAGGAAACTTGGACTCTGAAAGTACCCATTCTGCTCCAAAATGTTGATTTGTTATTTCGGAAAACAGGTATATTTTTTTGCAGGGGCCATAATGTCAGCCCCTGTCACTGGATGGGTTTCCCCTAGATATGGACTGAGATGGAGCTGCCCATGCAGCTGGCAGAGCAACACTGCATGGGGACAGTGGGGGCCATGGTGCAGTGGCCCGTCGCATGGGAAACCCCGAAGCTAAGTGCTCCCGTGGGCTGTGTGGCTCTCCAAAGCTCAGGTGGGCTAGTGGGGAGCTCCAGAGCACAGATGCCCAGGAGAGGGGTCCAGCTCGGGCTTTCCACCCCCAACATACATGCACACATGCACACATATACACACACACTCGGAGTGTGCTTGTCATTAGCTGTGAGTCCCCGGGGAGGCTGGGGGACCTTGGTGTGACTACTGCAGCAGATTCCCAAAGCCTGGGAAACTGTCGGGCCGGGTCCCCTGAAGGGAGTCTGAACTGAGAGGCAGTGGCATCACTCCTGTCCCTGTCTCTGTGGTCACGTGGCCTCCTCCCTGTGTCCGCGTGTCCCTTGGGTCAAGGGCCCCCCCATACTCCAGCAGGACCTCACCCTTATGAATTACATCTGCAACAACCCTATTTCCAAATACAGTCACCTTCTCAGGTACTGGGACCTGAAGTTAGGTCTTGAATATATCTTTTAGGGGGGACATAAAACTACCATAGAGTTTTGGGTGTTTTTGTTTTGTTTTTTAAAGTGAAAGGTCTTACTCATTTTTTATTTTGAAAAATGTCAAAGCCACAGAATGCTTACATAAACCTTCCCCTAGATTTATAGGATGCTGATATCTTACAATACACACACTTCTCTCTCCCCTGCCACCCCCCCCCACACACACAACAAACACACACACACAGACACACACATTGCCTCTATGTCTAAAAGTAAGATCAGCTTATACTTTTCTTTTTTTGAACTGTTTTCCTATACTTTGCTTTACTAGACTTCTAGAATGAATTGTAGGGTGTTCCCCTGCCCCCGTCCTTTTCTGTTTGCTGAATATCTAGTAAAACAGAGTATCTGTGTTTGGAAAATTACATAAAATTGTCCTATAACCTGTCAAGGCACTGGTATCTTTTCTGGTTTCCTCTCTAATCCAGGTATTTTTTGAGGAGTGGGATTTAAAGTTTTCAAACATCAGTAATTGCTCATCACTAGCTTAATTTCTATTGTGGTTGGAATTTGTGGACTGTTCTGTGGAGACTTTTTTGTCTTCAAGCTGGGTCAATTTTTCAAGACTTCAATGTGTTTTTAAAAAGAATACATTGTATCTTTTTGGTGGTAGGTTCCGTATATGTCTAATTTTGTTTTTCAAACATTCTGTATTCTCATCCCATCTAATTTGACTCGGCCCTCCATATCTGGTAGATTATGCTACAATCTTCAACTATGATTTTTTTTTAAGATTTTATTTATTTATTTGACAGACAGAGATCACAGGTAGGCAGAGAGGCAGGCAGAGAGAGAGGGGGAAGCAGGCTCCCTGCTGAGCAGAGAGGCCAACACGGGGCTCAATCCCAGGACCCTGGGATCATGACCTGAGCCAAAGGCAGAGGCTTTAACCCACTGAGCCACCCAGGCACCCCAATTCTTTTTTTTTTTTTTAAGATTTTATTTATTTATTTGACAGACAGAGAGCACAAGTAGGCAGAGAGGCAGGGAGAGGGAGAGAGGGGAAGCAGGCTTCCGGCTGAGCAGAGAGCCCGATGCCGGGCTCGATCCCAGGACTCCGGGATCATGACCTGAGCTGAGTGCAGAGGCTTTAACCCACTGAGCCACCCAGGTGCCCCTTCAACTATGATTCTTGATATGTCCATCCGCTTCTGGCAGTTTCTTGGTGCTTGCTATGTGCCCATCTGTCCATATCGGCCAGCCCCATCCGGGCATGAGGACGTGCTCCCCGCTGCGAAGCCCTGGGGTCCTGTGGGGTGGGCGGCAGCTCCTGAGCCCTCATTAATGTGTTCACGTGTTCCCTCCTCCAGCCAAGGATTTATCCAGCACTACTATGGGCTACCCGGGCACATTTATTCTTTTTTCTTCATTTGTATCAACTATTGAGATACGCTTCACATAAATTCTACCCTCCTGAACAGGGGGACGGGTGGTCGCGTGGCGGTAACCCGCGTGCGCGTGTGTAGACCGGTCTCTGTCGGTCTCTCCCGGAGGAAGTAGCATTCGCCCTATCGCCAAGTGACTCTGCGGTGGGGGCCTGCAGCTCTGTCCCCGGCTGTCACTCACACTGTGTCACTTACTCATCCCCCTCGCTCTACCCCGGATGACCTTGCCGCTCCTCGGACACACCGAGCGCACTCCTGTCTCGGAGCCTCGGCACATCAGGTCTCCCGCTGGAATTTTCTCCGTGTATCTTCATGACCTGCCGCATCACTTTGCCCAGTTCTCTGTTCCAATGCTGCTTGATCAGAGAGGCCTTTCCAAGCCATCCGGTGTGGGATAGCAGACCCCAGCCTCTCTCCATCATCCTTACTCTGAGAGCTTTCTCTTCCTGATGTTTGTTGCCTCCGCCATCTGTCTGGGTTGGCAGTGCTGCCCGCAGGATGACAGAAGTTGCCCATAAACCACAGGAGCTGAGACGGAGCACTGTGAACTCCGGGCTGGGCCCCGGGAACGAAGGGAAATGACTGGGATGGGGGAGAGCAGTCCACTGGGAGAATCAGAAGGCGGGCTTTTTGCAAACGAGAAGGAGAAAGGAGAAAGCCATCATCAGATAGTGTGAACCTACAGGGAAGGAGGTATTCCGCCCGCCACACACCCCCCACCCCCAGCTGCAGGGGAGCAGAGTCGGTCTGGTTTGGAAGCAGCCTTGGGTAAGTAGGAAATACCAGTGTTGCCCTGGACCCAAGGATTCATGCTGCCTGGGGGAAGGAGGAGCTTCCTATCAGTGAGGTAGATGGGGCCACAGCCTCTTCTAGGGAGGGTCAGGGTTTACTTTTTTTTTTTTTTTTTTAAGATTTTATTTACTTATTTGACAGAGTGAGACACGGTGAGAGAGGGAACATAAGCAGAGGGTGTGGGAGAGGGAGAAGCAGGCTTCCCACCAAGCAGGGAGCCCAATGCGGGGCTCGATCCTAAGACTCTGGAATCATGACCTGAGCTGGAGGTAGATGCTTAACAATTGAGCCATCCAGGCGCCCTGGGTCAGTGCTTACATAAGGTAAGAAGGCTGTTAAGAGAATTTCGTGGAAAAAAATTAGTGTAGAGAAACTCACTTTACATGAGGGACCTTTGGAAAGGGTGAGAGGGTCATCCACTGTGGAAGGAAGGTGTTGGGGGAGCAAATGCAGCGCGGCCTTAGGGGTGAGGACACAGGAGAGTATCTTGCACGGAACCGGTTTGGACAGTCAGCGGGCGACCAGGAAGGTGGAGACGAACTGTGGGTTTCCGCTGATACCCTACAGCAGAGGGTTCAAACCTAGCGTGGTGCTGAGAGCGGGCGTGTTGCCTCGTGTTCAACAGGAGGAGGACCTGTGTCGTCTAGGATGGTAGACGGAACAGTTCCCTCCCCAGGAGGTTTCCTGATCCCCAGAAGCTGCTAATGGGCCTTATGTGGCCCATGTGATTAGAAGGAAAGCCCTGAAGAGTTCTGTTATTTGATTGGGCTAAACTATTCTTCCATTCCGCTGCTGGGTCACATTGAGTTTATTTCTACTTGGGGCTCTTACCAATGCACAAATCCTTGGGTCCCCGTCTCTGGGCAGATAGGCGCGGCATGGCCATGGAGTGTATGTCCGGAAGTGAAATTGCTCAGTTCCGGAGTGCCTGGATGCACCGATGTACAAGGTGATGGCAGACTAGCGATAGAGATAGAATATTCCAGTAACAGCGAAGGACCTGTACCATACCAACTGCACGGATGAACACATGTCGTTGTGAGGGAGCCAAAGAAGCTAAATGCAAAAGAATAAAGTTGGAAAATCAGCAGGACTGAGCTACAATATTGTTATGGATGCATGATTAGATGAAAAACTAAAAAACAACAACAACCAGGAAGTTATTGCCATAATTATACCTTTGGTTATAGCAGAGTGTTGAATGGGCTGTGGTAGGAGTCGGAGAGCACACAATCCTAGGATGCTACCCAGGTGCTATGTTTTGATTACATGGTACTTACATGTGTGTTTACTTTCCGATACATCATTGAGCTCTACATTTATCTTTTTTTTTAAAGATTTTATTTATTTATGTATTTGATAGAGAGAGAGAGAGAGAGAGATCACAAGTAGGCAGAGAAGCAGGCAGAGAGAGAGGAAAGCAGGCTTCCTGCTAAGCAGAGAGCCTGATGTAGGGCTCCATCCCAGGACCCTGGGACCATGACCTGAGCCGAAGGCAGAGGCTTAACCCACTGAGCCACTCAGGCACCCCTACATTTATTTTTTTTTAATCATTTTTTTTAAGATTTTATTTATTTGACAGATAGAGATCACAAGTAGGTAGAGAGGCAGGCAGAGAGAGTGGGGGAAGCAGGCTCCCCACTGAGCAGAGAGCCCGATGCAGGGCTTGATCCCAGGACCCTGAGATCATGACCTGAGCGGAAGGCAGAGACTTTAACCCACTGAGCCACTCAGGCACCCCTACATTTATTTTTTTTTAATCATTTTTTAAAGATTTTATTTATTTGACAGATAGAGATCACAAGTAGGTAGAGAGGCAGGCAGAGAGAGTGGGGGAAGCAGGCTCCCCACTGAGCAGAGAGCCCGATGCAGGGCTTGATCCCAGGACCCTGAGATCATGACCTGAGCCGAAGGCAGAGGCTTAACCCACTGAGCCACTCAGGCATCCCTACATTTATTTTTTTTTAATCATTTTTTTTAAGATTTTATTTATTTGACAGATAGAGATCACAAGTAGGTAGAAAGGCAGGCAGAGAGAGTGGGGGAAGCAGGCTCCCCACTGAGCAGAGAGCCCGATGCAGGGCTTGATCCCAGGACCCTGAGATCATGACCTGAGCGGAAGGCAGAGACTTTAACCCACTGAGCCACCCAGGTACCCCACATTTATCTTTTATCTCCTTTTTAATATACATGTTTCTTACCACTAAAAGTTATGAAATACAATGATGAAATAAAAAATACGAAAATGTTAAAATTGAGGCATCTGTGTAGTGCAGTGGGTTAAGCATCTACCTTCGGCTCAGGTAGTGATATCATCAAGTCCTGCCTTGGGCTCTGCTGGGTGCAGAGCCTGCTTAGTATTCCTCTCCCTCCCCCCCCCCAAGAAAAAAAACAAAGCAAAGCAAACATTTCAACACCTTAAAAATGATTGCTTCAGAGGCAAAATCAAGAATATTTTGATGTTATTTATTTATTTATTTTTAAAGATTTGTATCTATTTGACAGACAGATCACAAGTAGGCAGAGAGGCAGGCAGAGTGAGGGGGGTGGGAAGCAGGCTCCCCGCTGAGCAGAGAGCCCGATGCGGGACTCTATCCCAGGACCCTGAGATCATGACCTGAGCCGAAGGCAGAGGCTTAACCCACTGAGCCACCCAGGCACCCAGACTTATTCATCTTGTAACAGGAAAACTGAACCTGTTGACCACCTTCCCCCACCTCGCCCACCGCCGCACTCTGGCACCCATCAGTCTGTTCTCTGACCCTCAGAGTTCAGGGTCTTTCGTAGATTCTACATATAAGAAAGATCATATGGTATTCCTCTTTCTCTGGCTTATTTCACTTAGCTTAATGCCTTCACGGTCCAACCTTGTCACAAGTGGCAGGATTTCCTTCTTTTTTCCAGCTGATGCGATAATCATATCCTGTCGTGTACATCCCTTCATCCGTCGGTGGACACTCAGGGCTGTTTCCACGTCTCGGCTATTGTAAATAACGCGGCAGTGCACGCGCAGTCCAGGTGACTCCTCAGGATCGCAGTTTCATTTCCTTCTGTATACCCAGAAGTGCAATCGCTCAATTAGTTCCATTTTATCATTTTTTGAGGAAAGTCCACAGTATTTTCTGTAGTGGGCTGCGCCAATTTACATCCCCACAAGCAGCACAAGGGTTGTTTTCTCCATATCCTCGCCAGCACTTCTTAGTTCTTGTCCTTTTTAACAATAGATACTCTACCGGGTGTGAAGTAGTATCATAACTGTGGTTTTGATTCACGGTCCCCTGATCATGAGTGATGCTGAGCCCGTTTTCATGTATCCCCCCCCCCAGCTGGGGGGAAGGGGCAGAGGGACAATGAGCCATTTTGCAGGCAGTCACCCAAGTTTGGGTTGTAACACAGTTGCAAGTTTTTAACTTGTAACAACAAATTGGGTTGTAACTGGAAATCCTCGTGGCTGAATTGAGACAGTGTTTCCAACTTAAAGGAACTGTGAAACTTTCAATGAGCCAAAGAGTAACCTGGGAAGTGTTGCACCAGCTCGGGTTTGTAACCAAGGGCAGGGAAAGGAACAGTCCTCCCTGTGGATTAAAAGGAACAGAATAGGGGTACCTGGGAAGCTCAGTGGGTTAAGCCTCTGCCTTCGGCTCAGGTCATGATCTCAGGGTCCTGAGATTGAGTCCCACGTTGGGCTCTCTGCTCAGCTGGGAGCCTGCTCCCTACCCCCCACCTCTCTGCCTCCCTCTCTGCCTACTTGTGATCTCTGTCTGTCAAATAAATAAATAAAATCTTCTTTAAAAAATGATTTAAAATACCAAGTGAATTGCACATAAGAATATTTGTAATTGAGTTAAAAAGTGGAGGATGTACTCTTTCTTTCCTAAGGATGTTTGTGGATTTATTGAGATAATTTACGTGCAATTCACCCACTAATGTATGCAATGCAGTGTTTTTTACTATATTCACGGGGTTATGGAACCATCACCATGACCTAGTTTTAGAACGTTTTTTTGCAAAGAGACTCAATTGCCATCGCCTCTCCTCCCATTCCCCTTCCCCTCCACCAAATCCTCCAAAACCATTAATCTACCTTCTATACATTAATTTTTTACCTATTCTAGGCACTTCATTTAATGGAATTATATCCAAATGGTCTCTTGTGACTGGTTCCTTTCATTTAGCGTGATGTGTCCATGTCATAGCAGGGGTCAGTATTTCATTCCCTCTTGTTGCCAAATAATGTCCCATTATGTGGATGTTTCCCATTTTGTTTCTCCATTCATCCAGTCATGGGCACTTGAGTTATGCCTCTTTTACTCTTAGGAAGAATATTGCTATGAGCATTCACATTAGATATTAGATATAGATATTCAGATATTCAGATTAGATATTAGATATACAAGACTTTGTATAAACCTAAGCTTTCTTTGGGGTATTTGTGTTCCCACTGTGTAGAATGCTGGGCTGTATGGCAACTGTATGCTTAGCTTCTGAAGAACTACCACATAATGTTTGGAAGAGACTGCAACATTTTACATTGCTGTCAGCAATGGACAAGGGTTCTAATTCCTCCACAATTTCATTAACATCTGCGATTGGCTGCCTTTCTGATTATAGCCCTCCTAGTGGATATGAAATATTATCTCACTATGATTTTGTTAGCATTTTCCTAATGATTAAAGATGTTGAGCACCTTTTCATATGCTTATCAGCCATTTGTATATCTTCTTTGGGGAAATGTCTTTTCAAAGCCTTTGCCTTTTTTTTTTTAAGTAGACCCCACTCCTACCATGGAGCCCAATAGGGGGCTTGAACTCACAACCCTGATCAGAACCTGAGCCCAGATAAAGAGTAGGATGTTTCACTGACTGAGCCACCCAGGTGCCCCTCCTTTGCCCATTTTTTAAGTTAGGTTATCTTTTTTTATTATTATCGAGTTGTAAGAGTTCCTTACATATTCTGGATACAAGTCCTTTATCAAATGTGTGATTTTCAAATAATTTCTCCCATTTTGTGGATTTTTTTTTCCAACTTTATGGTGTCTGTTTAAGCCCAAAAAGTTTTTAATTTTTGTGAAGTCCTTTTTTCCTTTTGTCATTTGTATTTTTGGTGTCACATCTAAGAAATCATCTAACCTGAGGTCAGCAGACGCTTCTGTTTTCTTCTAAGAGTTTTATAGTTTTAGTTCTGACATTTTAAATCTGTGATTCATTTGACTTAGTTTTTGTGCTTGCCATGAGGGGGCCCAACTTCATTGTTTTTATTTTTCTTCTCTTCTCTTCTCTTTTCTCTTAAGCAGGCTCCATGCCCAGTGTGGAGCCCAGCACAGGGCTTGAACTCATGACCCTGAGATCAGGACTTGCGAGGAAATCAAGAGCCAGATGCTTAACCAACTGAGCCACCCAGGCGCCCCTCTTTTTCATGTGGATACCCAGATGTGTTGGGACCATTCACGGAAGAGATTAATTCTTTCCCCCATTGAACTGGCTGGGCAGCCTTTTCAAATGTCAACTAGCCACAAATATTTGGTTTATTTCTATACTCTCAATTCTATCCCTTTGATCTCTTCCTTATCCCTATGCCAGTGTCATACTGTTTTATTATTACAGCTTTGTAGTAGTTTTTGAAATCCAGAAGTCCTTCAACTTTGTTCTTTTTCAAGATCATTTTAGCTAATGTGGATTTCTCGCCTTTCTGTATGCATTTTAGGATCAGTTTCTTCAAAAGAACCAGGTGCAATTTTGATAAGAATTATACTGAGTCTATATCAGTTTGGAGATGAGACAACATTAAGTCTTCTGATCAACCATGGAATGTTTCTCATACCTTCCCATGATTTTATCCAAACTCTGCACCTGAATTTTGAGGTCCCTTCCAATTTGAGCCCATGAAGGTAGTTTAAAAACATGTATTCTTCAGTTTGGCCATGCCGATTTCCCCCATGTTCTCTAAGCAGACGTTCATAAAACTTGAACTCAAGAGCAAAAATACTTAGCATAATTGTTTTTAATTAAAGCCCAACTCAGTTACACCTGCTTCTTCAGAATCTTCCCCAATCCATTCTCTAACCCACAATTCACCAGCTTCTTCTGAACATCTAGGGCACATCATGGTACATGACATGGTACCAAATAAAGTATGTGTTTCCAGTACCCACCCACCCCCAGTGAATCTGGAAGCACTTAAAAAGCCAAACACAGTAAATGCTTAACAGATACTCCTTGCACTGAACTTTGATTTGGGCTGTCAGCTGTCTTAAGCCATATGCACTAACACTAACCTGTTCTTGCCTCCTTAGGGGATGTGCTGGTGTTCCTGGATAGCCACTGCGAGGTGAATCGTGTGTGGTTGCAGCCTTTGCTGCATGCCATTGCCAAGGACCCCAGAATGGTGGTGTGTCCTCTGATAGATCCCATCGACCACGAGACCCTAGAGTACAGGCCATCTCCGGCAGTAAGGGGTGCTTTCAACTGGCATCTAGAGTTTAAATGGGATAACGTTTTCTCTTATGAGATGGATGGACCAGAAGGACCCACTAGACCCATCCGGTAGGACATTTCTTCAGGTTATGGGAATATGTATTGGGACCTAGGGAAAAAATAGAAGATTTCAGAGATGGTTCTTTCAGTTTCTTGGGCTTAATGAGAACTCTTTTGTTGTTTATCTTGTTTCTAAAAGTCTATAATAATAGAATTAGGTAGGTTTTTAGTTTCTTTGATTGGAAATGAGAATCTCAGTCCAGTTAAGAACACTGCCATGGACAGTGTCCCTCTGGTTTCAGGTGTCTGTCTTTAGAATGTGGACTTGGTTCTTAGGAGGAAATTGCATGTGGTCAGTGAACAAAATTCTAGCACTGTGGATAGCCCAGAAAAGGTAGAAGTCTTGACTAAATTCATATATAAAACATTTATCTAAGTGCTTTCATCTATAATTTTATAGATATGAATACAATTTTCCTATTATTATCTCCTATTATTATTATTCCTATTATTTCAATTATTAGTCTTGGAAAATGTATTTCTAAATGAGAACAATTTGATGTTGTGACTTTAACTTCATCTGTGAGGCTATTTCCGAAGAGACTTCCTCCAGCCCCCCGCCCACCAACATTTACTGAGAACTGATGCCGAGCTCCACCTGTTCCTCTATTACCGACCTCTGTGTTTTACAAATTACACAAGTAAATTTTCTAACACCGTGGCCTAGCAAATCCTTTATCTTTGTCTCTGTTTTAGTTTAACTAGAGCTCTGGGAACTTGTGCAAGTTACTTAACCTCCCTGCACCTTATTTCCTTATGTGGGAGGTCTGGACGTTCATCACACTTCACAGTGTTGTTGTGAGAATGACTTAGTATATATCAAAGCTTAGAACAGTATCTGTCCATGGTAATTACTACATCATTGTTTATCATTGTTAGCTATTATTATTCCTAAAGCCATGTCCTGGACCTTTCGTCTTCTAAATTACTGGATATCTGTCTCTTGGGCCACAGCCCAAGATGTTCCTAGTTTTTCCCTGCTATGCCCCACTCACACCTGCCCACCTACTCACTGGACATCATCAGGATCTCCAGTTCTTTGAGTTCTGTTTTTTTCCTCTCATGGTTTCTTTCTTCTCTATTTTTAAAGATTTTATTTATTTACTTGAGAGAGAGAGAGAGAGCACAAGCAGGGGGAGCAGCAGCAGGAGAGGGAGAAGCAGGCTCCTCGTTGGGCAAGGAGCCTGATGTGGGGTCCATCCCAGGACCCTGAGATCATGACCCGAGCTGAAGGCAGATGCTCAACTGAATCGAGCCCCCCAGGCGCCCCAATGATTTCATTCTTCTTCTGTGGCTTTTCTTGCGAGGACCTCCAGCCTGCCGCAGCAACCTTTTGAACCTCCAAGTCTGATCAAGTTCACCTTCTGCTTTCTTTGTTCCTTTAAAAGATGTGAGCCGATGCTTCATGCATGGTTGATCTCCAGCCTCAAGCTGGTCTGCCATCTCTTTATGCATTCATTCCCCACCCAGTGGGTGTTCCAAATCTTTATTACTTCCCTTGGTCCCAGTAACTGCCCCTGCCCTGAGCCCCTTACTCCTGGGACACAGCCTGGCCTCCAGATTCAAGGATGAAATAAACACTAAGAACCAGAAGGAGTAACTGGGAGATTATTTAGTACTTTATGCTGGAATCATAGTGGAGTACTATGCAGCCATGAAGCCTGACTACACCTGCGATCTGCCACTGCCTACTCTGATTCAGTGATTAACCAGCTCCAGGGGACTCAGCCTTTGTGATGACTCTCACAGTACATCTCTCCATCTCTCTGCCTGTCCCCATGGTCTAGGCCCTCACTGTCCTGGGTTTAGCCTCTACACTGTAAGGGACAAGCTGGCCTGGAGGCTCCACTCCCTCATGCCAGTTTCTCTGTGGCTACATTAGTTTTCTTAAAACCCTACTTTGCAGATGTCACCAAATGTCTTTGTTTTTAGAGCAATAGAGCACTTCATACACCTTCCAGTGTATAACTCATTTTTGCTCTGCTCCAACCACCACTTGTTAGCTGTTCAGGACTGCTGTGTACAGCTGTATAGGCTGTGTACTGCACATCTCCAGGAGGCCCTGTTCACAAAGATTATAGGTGGTTGTCATCCCCAGAGTTGTGCAATAAGGCAGCCCTCTGCTGGGCCATTTGCCTCATAGCTTCACTATCTTCATCTGTAAAATGATGATAATAAAATGCATACCTCTCAAGATTATTGAAGAGATTAAATGGGCCAATGCTTGTAAAGAACATAACCCAATGCTGGGGGGTTGGGGGTAGGAATAAGGTGGTTGGGTGATGGACACTGGGGGAGTGTATGTGCTATGGTGAGTGCTGTGAAATGTGTAAGCCTAATGAGTCACAGACTTGTAACCCTGCGCAAATAATACATTTTACGTTAATAAAAGTAATTTTTTAAAAAGAACATAACCTAAGGGCTGACACAGGGGAAGTGATCAGTATAAATGGTTGCTATTTTACTGTTGCAGACTTCAGAATGAGTGGGGTAGGGAGGGGCAGAGGGTGAGGGAGAGAATCCCGAGCTGATTGCAGGGAGCCTTACACAGGGCTCGATCGCATGACCCTGAGATCATGACCTGAGCTGAAATCAAGAGCTAGGTGCTTAACCGACTGAGCCACCCAGGCACCCCCCAGACTTCAGAATGAAAAGGAGTAAAGATACTCTTCATTTAGGGACGCCTGGGTGGCTCAGTTGGTTAAGCAGCTGCCTTCAGCTCAGGTCATGATCCTGGCGTCCTGAGATCGAGTCCCGCATCGGGCTCCTTGCTCGGTGGGGAGCCTGCTTCTCCCTCTACCTCTGCCTGCCATTCTGTCTGCCTGTGCTCGCTCTCTCCCCCTCTCTCTCTCTGATAAATAAATAAAATCTTAAAAAAAAAAAAAAAGACTATCGGTTCTTTAAAAAAAAAGATACTCTTCATTTAAACATTAAATATGTAAAAATAATGATTTACTCAAAAATTTTTTAAAAAGCATCAATATTTGGAGTTCATCTCAAAATGAACTTGTTTAATTTAAAATGAAGTTACTTTCAGTAAGAAGTAGTTGCAGTGTTACATTTACAAAAAAATTAACATAATTTTATAGTATTTCCCTGTATCACATATCAGGTATGCTTTAGGCTCTAAAAATTTCAATAGGAAAACTACTCCTGGTATTTGCTAAGTAGTAACATTTTTGGAATTTGATTACACTATGTGTATGGATATAGTCACACATGCTTTTGAAAATGATTTGACATTATATTAATATACATTAAAATTAATACATTAATATACATTAAAAATCTTATAAATGTTATTCTTCAATGCAATAATTCCACTTCTTGAAACACTTCCCTAAGGAGTTAATGAGAAGTACAGAGACATCTATCACATCGACATTTATATTAGTTAAAAAAGAAAAACAACATAAATGTTCAATAGCGAAATGGTTAAAAAGTATAATCATACTTTGTAGAATATTACCTAAAGTTTTTTGAAAGCTAATTACTATAAAAGGAAAATTCTCACAATATGCTAAATAAAAAATTAAGCCATTAAAAAACTTAGCATGATACCAGTCATTTATAGAATATGTATCATACATGATACATGTGTTATAATGTACAGTTCACCTTGAACAACACAGGAGTTAGACACACTGACCACCCCATGCAGTCAAAACTCTGAATGTAGCTTTTGATGCCCCAATTCTCTATCGACTAAGAGCCTAGTGTTGACTGAAAGCCTTACTGATACCATGACAGTTGACACCTCATATGTTGTATGCCCCGTGCATTATGCACTGTATATCCTGGGTATATACTGTATATACTGTGAATCCTCCCTTGGACTCCAGATCAGTACAATCTCCAGGTCTTCCTTCTAACCACCCCCCACACCATCTGCTCACTCCCATCTCCTTTGCCGATTCCTCGATTCCTCATCTTCTCTCCAACCTCAGTTCTGGGATCCTCTTCTCCGCCTCCCCACACCCACGAAGCGCTTCTTGCCCATTTTAAGCTGAGGACTCCCAGAGTTCTGTCTCCAGCCCCGGCCGCTTGCCCAGTGCCAGACTCTTCCCTCCAACTGCCTACTGGCATCTCCACTTGAATGCTGACTCCACACCTCAAGCATGTCCCCAGCTGAATCTTTCCACCAAAATCTACCCCCACCCCCAGCGTCCCCATCTCAGTGCACGGCAACTCCCCCTTCCAGGTACCCAGGCCAAAATGCTGGGGTTGGCCTTCACTCTGCTCCTCCTCCTCCACCACATCCCACTCGTAAGTGAAACTGCTGGTTCCATCTTCAAAATACATCAGGAGTTGGATCACATCTCATTCACCGCTGGACCCTTATCCGCAGTCCCATTCTCTTCCTCCAAGGCCATGGTGACGCTGGGGTCCCTCTTGCCACCCTTGCCCCCGTGCGAGCTGGGACCTTGACCTGTTGACTCACTAATTTATCTCTAACCCATCATAGGTGTTTAATACCTACTTTAAAAAAAGTGAATAAGTAGAGGAACATGGAATCATTTTCAAACTACTTACTTTGGTGTTATTGGGCCCTGCTATTGGTGGACCAAAAAAAGATGCTTTGTAACATTGTGTTTTTCCCAAAAGTAAATGTAACACACTTAATGTACTTGGAAAGGGAGATTTGTAAACTCTAATCTCAATTCAATATTTGTTCCCGGGGGGGGGGGTACTCAAATTCTAAAGATGATGTTCCCTCTCAAGAAGAAGACAACATTTATTTTTTTTTAATATTTTTTTTAATTTTTTATTTTTATTATTATTATTTTTAAAGATTTTATTTATTTATTTGACAGACAGAGATCACAAGTAGGCAGAGAGGCAGGCAGAGAGAGAGGGGGGGGGGGAAGCAGGCTTCCTGCGGAGCAGGGAGCCCGATGCGGGGCTCGATCCCAGGACCCGGAGATCATGACCCGAGCCGAAGGCAGCAGCCCAAACCACTGAGTCACCCAGGAGCCCCTTTTTTAAAATTTTTTAAATTTATTTTCAGCGTAACAGTATTCATTGTTTTTGCACCACACCCAGTGCTCCATTTAGAATATGTCACTATACAATTTGTTTGAGAGCTAAGTAAAAGTTACTGCGGGGGTGCCTGGGTGGTGGAGTTGGTTAAGTGTGGTACTCTTGATTTTGCTTAGGTCATGTTCTCCTAAATATATATTAACAATTTTGTATCAGTATTGTGCTCTTTTCTAGTTTTTATGTTACTGCTAATATTCAGTATAATTTTGGCAAAAAAATTCAGAATGACCGAGTCTGTGATTTAATATTGACGTGTCATTTCTAGGTCGCCTGCAACGGCTGGAGGAGTTTTTGCTATAAACAGGCATTATTTTAACGAGATTGGACAGTACGACAGGGACATGAAACTCTCGGGAGCAGAAAATTTGGAACTTTCACTAAGGGTAATTCAGACTTGGCTTTTTAAATCATTACCTTTGTTCAGAGAGCGCAAACACTGACATCAGACTTGTGTCCAGTTTTCCTGCGTGCGCATCGGGTACCATTCCCACATCCCGTGAAACAAATGACCCGTGGGACTCCTCACTGAGTATGACAAGAGTTAGTAAAATACCAGCTTTTATTACCTTATGTTTTGTTATTTCTAATATATGGCATATCACATTAATGTTTTTATTTATCTGTGGAAGCTCTTCTTTATTACACTGATTGTCTTGGTGGTTGTGGTGTAGTGAAAATAACAGCATTAGGCAGTAGGGGACTTGGGTGCCACTAACTCTGCGGGCTATCTCAGGCCTCAGTTTCCCCACCTGCAAATTGAGAAGACTTGGTAGGGGGTGTCTAGGTTGTCTCTCAACCCTTGAATCCCAGGATACCTGCTACAACATGAGTGGAACTTGAAAACATTACAGTGGGTGAAGGAAGTCAGACACAAAAGCCCACATATTTATATGAATAAGTCCTCTCCTAGGAAATGTGCAAACTAAGTAAATTCATAGAAGCAGAATGTAGATTAGTGGTTGCCAGAAGCTTGAGGAAAGAGAATGAGTGCTGATGGGTGCCAGGGCTATTTCTGGAAGTGGTGAGAATGTTCCAGAATGAGATAGAAGTGCTGGTTGGACAAGCTCATGAAAATACCCAGAGTCACTGAATCGTACACTGCAAAAGGGTAAATTTCTTGTAGACTGTGAATTACATCTCAAATCTAAAAGTAGATTTGACTTTTAAATATTCCCGTGATATTAGATCACTAGTCATTAGGCATCAGAATGGGTCCCAGCTCTGTTGCTAACTTGCTGTAAAATTGTGGAGCAGCCATTAGTTTTTCTAATTCCCTACTTTCTCACCTGGTAAATAGGAACAAATATAAATGCCATTCTCAGAATTTTGTGGAGATTCTTGCATTTTTGTGGGTTTTTAAAATTTTATTTAAATTGCAGAATAGTTAACACAGTGTTTTATAGTTTCAGTTGTACAATATAGGGATTCAGCAATTCCAGACCTCACCTGGTGCTATCAGAACACGCGCCCTCCTAATTTCATCACCTGTTTCCCCCACCCCCACCCTCTCCCCTCCGGTGACCACCAGTGTATTCCCTAGAGTTAAGAGTCTGTTTCCTAGTTTTTCTCTCTCTCCCTCCCTCTTTCTCTCTCTCTCTCTTTTCCTTTAGTCATTTGTTCTGTTTCTTCAATTGCAAATTTGTGAAGAGTTAATGAAATAATTGGGGTAGAGAAGAAAGTACGAAGTAGATATGCCAGGAGAGAGTCTAAAGAAAATACAAAGGGGCCATTCAGATGTTTATTTTGTGTTTATCATAGGTAAGTTTTGGTTTTTGACTAGATTCTTTTAAAAAATTTTTTATTTATTTTTTAAATTTCTTGTCAGTGTTCCAGAATACATTGTTTATGCACCACACCCAGTGCTCCATGCACTCTGTACCCTCCATAGTACCCACTGCCAGCCTCACTCAACCCCCCACCTCTCTCCCCTCCAGAACCCTCAGTTTGTTTCTCAGAGTCCACAGTCTCTCATGGTTTGTCTCCCCCTTCCAATTTCCCCCAACTCCCTTCTCTCCATCTCCCCATGTCCTCGGTGTTATTCCTTGTGCTCCACAAGTAACTGAAACCATGTGCTAATTGACTCTCTCTCCTTGACTTACTTCACTCAGCACAATCTCCTCCAGTCCTGTCCATGTTGATACAAAAGTTGGGTATTCATCCTTTCTGATGGCTGAGTAACATTTCATTGTATACATGGACCACATCTTTTTTTTAAATTTCTTTTCAGTGTAACAATACATTGTTTATGCACCACACCCAGTGCTCCATGCAATATGCCACCACCAGGCTCACCCCACCTCCCACCCCCTGCCCCTGCAAAACCCTCAGATTATTTTTCAGAGTCCATAGTCTCTCATGGTTCATCTCCCCTTCCAATTTCCCTCAACTTTCTTCTCCTCTCCATCTCCCCATGTTCTCCATCTTATTTCTTATGCTCCAAAATAAGTGAAACCATATGATAATTAACTCTCTCTGCTTGACTTATTTCACTCAGCATAATCTCCTCCAGTCCCGTCCATGTTGATACAAAAGTTGGGTATTCATCCTTTCTGATGGAGGCATAATACTCCATAGTATATATGGACCAAATCTTCCTTATCCATTTTCGTTGAAGGGCATCTTGGTTCTTTCCACAGTTTGGCAACTGTGGCCATTGCTGCTATGAATGTTGGGGTACAGATGGCCCTTCTTTTCACTACATCTGTATCTTTGGGGTAAATACCCAGTAGTGCAATTGCAGGGTCATAGGGAAGCTCTATTTTTGATTTCTTAAGGAATCTCCACTGTTTTCCAAAGTGGCTGCATTAACTTGCATTCCCACCAACAGTGTAAGAGGGCTCCCCTTTCTCCACATCCCCTCCAACACATGTTGTTTCCTGTCTTGCTAATTTTGGCCATTCTAACTGGTGTAAGGTGGTATCTCAATGTGGTTTTGATTTGAATCTCCCTGATGGCTAGTGATGATGAACATTTTTCCATGCCATTTGTATGTCTTCTTTGGAGAAGTGTCTGCTCATGTCGTCTGCCCATTTTTTGACGTGATTATCTGTTTTGTGTGTTGAGTTTGAGGAGTTCTTTATAGATCTTGGATATCAGCCCTTTGTCTGTAGTGTCATTTGTGAATATCTTCTCCCATTCCGTGGGTTGCCTGTTTTGTTGACTGTTTCCTTTGTTCTGCAGAAGCTTTTGATCTTGATGAAGTCTCAAAAGTTCATTTTCACTTTTGTTTCCTTTGCCTTTGGAGACATGTCTACAAAGAAGTTGCTGTGGGTTTTTGACTAAATTCCAATAGACTTTTTATCATGGTTACTTTGGAACGCCTGGCTGGCTCTCTCAAAAGAGCCTGCAACTCTCGATCTCAGGGTTGTGAGTTCAAGCCCCATGTTGGGTGTAGAGGTGTCTTAAATAAATAAAACTTAAAATAAATAATGGTCACTTTGAAGTGTGCATACAAATCTGGGTTGTGAATTCACCATTATTATCCTTAATTTTTTTCTCACTTTTCTCTGCCTGTTTGTTTCTTCCTGGCAGACACAGTCTGGTGCAGAGAAAGCAATTTAATCAATGACTAAGTTCAAATCTTGGTTGAGCGTTAGCTTTCTTGCAGGTAAAATGAAAGAACAGGGTCCTTATTACCATGCAGTAAACAGATACTTTCTGGAAGGTGCTTAATACGGGAGAGCCGTAATGATTCTATGTTGCCCTCTATTCTTATACTCTGTGGTCGTCTGCAGAGACCAGCCTCTGAATGCACATATTATCTTAGCGGGTATTAAATTGTTTGCTGTATTTGCTTTTCGTGTTTTATTTTTCTGATTTTTTTTTTTCTTTGCAGCTGCTGTTATGTTTTGGATTTGGTCTCCCTCTTCCTCCTTTTGGCTTGTTACTTTGTTCACTTGCTCCAAGCTCTCTTAAGCCCAGGCTTCTTTCATAGTGCTTCAGGTACGTTATTGCAAATATGAAAATATCTGGAACAAGATCTTCTTCCTTTTAAGGCCCTGTTTGGCAGTGTATGGGAAGTGTGTTGTTTTCATTGCCTCTCCCCGCCCCCATCACGTGTTCCCTTCTGATCCCAGCATTATTTTCTAATGTTCTCGTCTTTGGTACTTTTCACTGTTTGGCTGATGATTCCTTGTTTTATTGTATGGCTCTCTGTGAATATGGCATAGGGCATATTAGGTCCCCTTTTCAGGACCTAATATCTTAATGAGCACATTCTTGTGTCTCAAGAACATCAATTTAGTGAACAACACATGCATATTTGAAGAGGGAGTGTATTCCTTCTTCTGGTTCTATATTCCCTCCAGATAGCAAATAACAGTTAACGTATCATTCAAATGTATTAATTTTCCTTGCTTCCATTTTCTCAACTACTCCACTTCTAATGGCCCCTTCATATTTTTTAAGTATGTATGGGTCTCTCTCTTCATAAACATGTAAATTAATAAACAGGAGGTGTACTCTCTTGACACTGGCTGCGGTCTCTAACCAGGATAAGTAACCCTGTGTTTCCAGAGAGAAGATCACAGACACCTGTACATATGTCTTCATTTCTCAGTGCTCATTCCAATAAATTAGCATCCTGGTGGCCTCGGCACCCTGGGACAGCATTCCGGGAACTGTCACCAGTTTAATACTGATGTCCCTAATGGATGGTTTTTGTTCCTCTGTGTCCTGGAGGTCACTGCAACATTTGATGCTGTCGGCCGGTTTTTTCCAGACGTTTTCTTGGAGTTTAGAACATTGCTTCTGGTTCCTCTTCCACAGCTCTGTTCTGTGTCTGCAGGAGTATCTTCTGTGCATCCTAGAAGCGTGGGTGTCCCCAAGACTGGTGCTCTTGTCAGCTGTCCCTTTTGCCCCATGTGCTCCTCGGGACTCAGGGCTGACCTTAGCTGTCTTGCACGTGTGAAGCCACATTGGTGGTTAATACAGTGTGATATTTCCTTACCCGGTGGGGAAGAACTTCAACTCTGAGCTGACTGAATATCACCCATAGGCAGCGCACCCAGCAACTAAAGGGATCGTGTTTGGCAGGGCAGGGGCATGGGACCCGTTGTCGCACCTCTGTTCTGATCAGCCTGGGTCTGTGTCGTACCTTACTGAGATTTTTCAGGGCACCACCCCTGCATCAACTCCCATGGCTCTCACTAACACCTGGGTGGTGACAGTAACCCAGTCTACCCTTGTTTAGGGTGAAGATGCTGTGAAGAGTTCTCGTTAGGTCCAGTGTAGCCCTCATGTAGGAGCACCTGCTGTGTTGGGCTGCGCTATATTCCAGGCATTCAGAAGAAGGCACAGCCCTCATCCATCCATCCGTCCATCCATCCATCCACCCATCCATCCATTCACTCACTCAACCAATACTGAGAGCCTGTTATGTGCAAAGTGCTGTGCTAGTACTAAATTCAGTGGCGCACAGAGCAAACGCGGCTCATGGGAGCAGGAATCCCCATGTGCTGAAGTGGAGAGAGGTGATTAGTTATTTATGTTTGATAGACGCATAGAGACATACAGAGCACCACGAGATCAGATGAAAGGGGAATCCAGCCTGTGTTGGGGGAGCCATGTGTCTTCAGTGGCTTCCCTGCAGAAATGGCATTTTTAAGTTACGGGGTAAAGGATAAAGATGCATTTCATTTATTGGATGAGGTCTTATGTGTGACACGCGCTGCTCCGGGATCCAACAGGTGTTAACTTATTTAATGTTCCCGACAAGCCTGCGAGCTACATGCGTGATGTCCTTAGAGTGGAGGAGCTGGAGCGCAGAGTGCTGGAGGAACTTGCCTTGATTCAGGGAACTCGTAGGTGTCTGCTCCAGACCTGTGTGTCCTGCTTGGTTCTGTCTACTCAACTTCAGGTCTGGAGACCTCGCCAGCTTGGTTCTATTCTGTCTCTAAGTCATTTCTCTCTGGAAGCTTCCAGAGCTCTGAATTTGTCTTAGTTGCCTGCTGTGCTCACTCTGGAGAAGGGATGGGAGCTGCGGCTTCACCCGCAGCCTCAGGAGGCTTCTCCTAACCCAGGCTGAAGATCCATACTTCCATTTCCTGGCGGAGGGCAGGCTGGCCTCCAGCAGCCCCCAACGACCTGAGGCCCCAGATACGGGCAAGGTGCCCTGCTCCAGCCCTGGAGCCCTGCCGTATCCTCTGAGCATCACCTGCCTCACTATGGGACAGGACCTCTTAGGTATTGAAGCCAGCTTAGATGCCGCCCAAGGGGGCCACACCTCTTCGGATGCTTCGATTAGAAAGCAAACTGTGTGCTGGCGATAAAGGGTGGATCACATTCTTAGAGTCTGCATAAGGGGGATGGGTCATGCTCCTTGGAAGCCCCCTGCTCTCTGACCACAGCTTACCATGGTCACCGTTGCTCCAAATTGCCTCCTCTCTTGGGTTTCCCCAAGACCCTCTTTCTCTTCTCCATCCTCTCAGTAACCTTATCCACACTTGAATGACTTGAATGACTATAGGCTGATGACATAGTTCTCGCTCCTCCCCAGGTCTTTCTGTGCCATCATCTTGTACATCTAATAGCCTATAGGTGATTGTCCTGTAGGTTGAATATCCCATGGGTATCCTAAACCCAACATTTCGAAAATGGAGCCCTTTCTACCCCCTCGAACCCATGCCTCCTCCCTCTCTGGATGGATGACATGCTGCCCTCCCCCTGCCTGCAACCATCCATCCCGTATCCCCCCAGAGCACCTTCTTGGTCTCCACTCTCCCTTTCATGCCTCTCTTTCTCCCACCAGCTATGGTTAGATCTGGTTCTGAGTCATCACTCACCTCCGTCCACTTTGCTCTTTCCCACCTCCACAGTCCATCTCACAGCTTTGATGTAATCTCTTCAGGAAGGTGTCCTTGACCTTATGACCACTCTCCCTGCATGCCCATGCACACACACACATGCACACGCACATGCACGTGCACACGCACGTGCACAAGTCTGGGGTCCCTTCTCCTGTGTGTGCTCATGCATGAGAGCACATGCTTTATTTTTCTTTTTTTGAGTAGACAGTACCATAACAGCACCTGTTCTAGTGTACCAAGTTCAGGGCAGGCTCTGTGGGCATACAACCTGTGTGGTTGCCTGTGGGGGCACGTTTGGAAGGACCCCACACTTAGTGGAATATTCCACGGTTGCCTTCCTGAAATTTGTTATAATTTTTGAATCAGAGACTCCATTTTTATTTTGTGCTGGATGCCCATCAATCTGTGTACTGACCAGGCGGTGAGCCCCGCAAGGGCAGGAACACGGTCTGACTTGTTCACATCTGGGTCCCAGAGCACCTAGTATGTTTGCCACATAAGAAGTGGTTGGGAAATATTTACAAATGGTTGAACTGGTTGGAGTCTAGGAAGCCTGATCATGTATAAATGATCAGAATAATCATTGTGTGTATCGACTGGGGCGACGCACATCAAGCATTTAAAACAGTGTCTGCCACCCAATGAGCCATCGGCCGATATTGGTTCCTTTCTTTCTACGCGACAGCCATCCCAGAGTCCTCATTTAAAGTGGTATCTGGCTAGCAGCCTCTCCTCACTTTCTGCTGAGAAGTTTCTTGAGACTGGAGAAGGCGGGATAGACTAGAAAATAAATCTGATGGACTGCCTGAATCTGGAAGGCAGCGCTGTAACTGTGAGGCCAATGGAACAGCCTGAGAAAATCCTACCCTGGTTTTTGTCACATGGGGTACCCCTACGTCACCTCATGAAAACAAATACAGATTACAGAAGAAAGAAAATACTTCGTAATGCCCTGATTTCCGCCTACAGACTCAGAAAATAGGCAGCTTTCCAACCCATATGTGTCAGTGGAGAAGGGCCAGTGAGGCTGGGCCATGATGCAAGGAGAGAAGGATAAGGGAAGGCTGGAGAGGGGCAAGGGCAGGATGCCTCAGAGCCTTGTGAGGATTTAGGTTGTGTCTTATGCATGGTGGAAAGCTGCAGGTAGGTTTTAGGCAGGACAGTGATGGAGATGAACAAAGTAGGGGATAAGCAGGGAGAGCAGGAGCTTCTTGTGATGATCTGGACAAAGGGTGGCCTTGGATGGAACTAGAGCAGTTGTAATGGAGGCAGGAAGACTGGACAGATTCCAGGCATAGAGTGGATGGAACTAAGAGACTGAGCAGGTAAGATGGATGTTAAGACAAAGCGGTGTCCCAGACAGGCCATTATCAGTTGGCTAATGTCATGATGACGCTATGTTACAAACCAGCTGAACACTGAATCACTTAGACCAATAAGCGTTAGGTTGTTTCTTTCATATGTTCATGGGCTGGCGAGGGGGACTCTGCCTCTTAGATGGTCTGGGCTTGGCTCTATCTAGTCTTTGACTTCAGGTCAATTCATCATTCTATGAGTATTAGAATTCTACTTGTGTAAAAAAAAATTCTATTCATGTTCTACTAGTATTACTATTCTACTAGTATTTGGGGTTACTAGATTATTAGTGGTGACTAGTAGCAACCCAGCATATTCTTTTCATTTGGATGGGCAAGGATGCAAAAGTCAAGCCAGACCACAAAACATATTTAAAGCTTCAGCATGCATCATGTCTACTCCCATTGTGTTGGCCAAGGCAACAGAGGGACAAGCCCAAAGTCAGGATGTCCAAGAAATAAACTTTGCCCCAAAGTGAGGGACGGGAGAGTGAACTAATATTTGCTGAAAGATAATTCCATTATCACACCAAGTTTCTGGAATAAACAACCAAGTGTATGGAGGTCTGTTTTACTTAATGAGTAAAACTAAAGTTAAGAGAAAAAAAGTCCCCTCATGTATCAGTTAGCTTTTGCTGTATAACGAACTATCACGAAACACAGTGGCTTAAAACAGCAGTTCTAATTTCTCATAATTCACTGTGTTGCCAAAGTGGCTTTTCCAGTCAGAGACAGGATGGCTGGTTTCTGCTGATATTGCCTATACATCTGTGTTCATCCAGAGGCTCAGCTGGGGCTGATGAGTCTACGATGACATCATTTGCATGTCTGGACATTTGCCGAGTGATCGCTGCGGCAGTGGAGATGACTTGCCATTTGTGTCTTACATCAGTCAGGCTAGCTCAGGCTCATTTCCAGTGAGATGGTCACAAGGTTCCCAAGAGTAGCAAATGAAGTCCCATGCAGCAAACACTTTAAGCATCTGTTTGTGTCACATTTGTTAAGGTTGCATTGGCCAAAGCAAATCATGTGGCCAAGGCCAGACTTAAGAGGTGGAGAAATAAGCTTTACCTCTTGATGGAATGAGGGACAATGTTACATTGCACAGAAATGTGCATAGAGGAATGAAGAGGTGTAGCCATTCTGGCAACCGACCACACTTCACTACAGCAGAGATGCATGCTGATTTATAAATAGAAACTCTAAGCATTTTATAAGCATCAAATTATCTAATGTTCATAGCAATCCCATGAGGTGGGTACTTACTCTCACTCTGCAGTTGAGGAAACGGAGGCACAAGTAGGTTGAGTAACTGCAGTAACTTGCCTTCGTTCATACAGCTGATGGAGGACTCGAGCTATACTGAGCGTCCCAGAGTCTGTGTTCTTACCCACTGTGTTAGCTTAACTTTCAGTGGGGTGCCAGAGCTGTTATTACTACTACTACTACTACGACGACGACGACTAATAATAATAATAATAATAATAATAATAACAGTAGAGACAGGGAGCTGGATGGACAACTTCCAGCAGAACTTCTGAGGAAGCAAGCGGACCACTGTCTACACGGACAGTGAGCCCAGTAAAATATATGTCCAGACAGATCATGTCCCTCTAGAGAATGAATCAAGAGTAAGAGAACAAATACATGAGCCCTAGGAAGATTAAGCTAAATTGCTGTAGTTTCCTTCAATTTGATTTTTAAAAAATATTTTATTTATTTATTTGACACAGAGAGAGAGATCACAAGTCAGCAGAACTGCAGGCAGTGGAAGAGGGAGAAGCAGGCTCCCCGCTGAGCAGGGAACCTGATGCAGGACTTGATCCCAGGACCCTGGGATCGTGACCTGAGGTAAAGGCAGCTGCTTAGCCGACTGAGCCAGCCAGGTGCCCACAATTTGATTTTTTCTAAAAGATTTATTTATTCATTCACTCCAGGGGGGTGGGAGAGAGTCAGAGGGGAAGACACAATTCCAAGCAGACTCCAAAGTCAGGGTGGCGTCCAATGTAGGACTCAATCCCACGACCCCGAGATCATGACCAGAGCCAAAACCAAGAGTCAGATGTGCTCACCGGACTGTACCACTCAGGCACCGCATGATTTTTTAGAATGTTTTCTCATAAAATTTTTAGTTTTGTACCTCTTCTATCACTTTGATTACTTTTATTTTCTATTCTGTATGCCAGATTTCTTTTCTAATCAAGAAACATTTAAAACATAATAAACAGTGCTTTCTCCAGTCTAATTATCAAACAGATACTAATGATCTTCCAAATATCCTTAAGTTCTCACTTAAAAAAAAGAGAATAAAACATAATAAATAGCTAGTAGTAATTAGCTTTTGATATATAACAAAGTGCCCCCCAAATAGTATCTTAAGTGAACAACTGTGTAGTTCTCAATTTCAGATGAAAATGAGATCCAGGGGTGCCTTGGTGTTTCAGTCAGTGAAGCATCTGCCTTTGGCTCAGGTCATGATCCCAGGGTTCTGGGATCGAGCCCCACATCTGGTTCCCTGCTCGAGGAACCTCTGCCTGCTGCTCCCCCTGCTATGCTCTCTTTCTCTGTCAAATAAAAATCTTTTTAAAAACGTTTTATGAAGTGTTTAAAGTACAAAAAAGAGGCATCATCGAATTTAGCCCTGATCAGTATTTTCTTGCTACCTGCTAACATCCAGTAACACTTAGTCATGCTCAGAACATCATTGTGAATATTTGAAGACAAAGTATTTTTCCACTTTTTATATAATCAGCATCAGAATAGATCACATATGGGGGACCTGGTTGGCTCAGTGGGTTAAGCATCTGCCTTTGGCTCAGGTCATGATTCCAAGGTCCTGGGATCAAGTCCTGCATCAGCTCCCTGCTCAGTGGGAAAACTACTTCTCCCTCTCCCTCTGCCTGCTGCCCCCTTGCTTGTGCTCGCTCACTCTCTCTCTCGGTCAAATAAATAAATAAAATTTTTTTTAAAAAGAACAAAACAAAAACAAAGAATTATTTTTTATGAGGGAGACAGAATTACTTTGTATTTGGAGTGCTAACTCGGAAGCCAAACTTCCTGAGTTTAAACCCTGCACACTCTGTCACTGGGCAAGTTTCTTATTCAACGTATGTATGAGTTTCTTTATCTGTAAAGTGGGGATAACCACAGTATCCACATTATAGGGTTGTTGTGAGGCTTAAATGAACAATCTAAGACATGTTAGCTATTCCTATGTTTGTTTAAAAAAAAAAAGATTCTGCAGTTGCCTAGTACTACTAGCAAACATGCATTAATGTTTTTCGGTTTCATCTAGATCTGGGTGTGTGGAGGCCAACTTTTCATACTCCCCTGCTCGAGAGTGGGACTCATCAATAAGCCGCGCTTTCCAGGTCGACCTGGTTTTATGAAATCCGTGACCTATAACAATCTCAGATTGGTGCACGTTTGGCTGGACCAATACAAGGTGAAGGAAACGTCTCTGATTTGGAAAGACAAGCAAGAGTACAGAATGGGATTGCCCTAAAGACACCTGCTACTACTACCTTTCCAGATAGGAAGTTTTGGGGGTTTTCCCTCTATTTCCTTAAATTAGCCGCCAGCCACTCATCTGCCTTCCCAGACCCTATTCTCAATTGGTTCATTTGAACCTACTGCCCTGGAGCATTACTTTTTAATTTCTAGGGAAACTCAAGTTTCTCAGAAGAAAATCAACCACCACCGGGAGTTAGTTTGGCCCAGATCTATTTCCCCCCGCCAAGCAGTGCCCCTCTGAAGCAGCAATCCCTGCCCTCCTCCCCACAGGCAGCTCCCCAGATTCTCTTCCTCTACTACCAAGTTCTCAAGGGATGCAGCTGCTGTGATCTGGAGACCACGTGAGAAACTCCATTACCTCTTTTCTTTTTTTTAAAGATTTTATTTATTTATTTGACAGACAGAGATCACAAGTAGGCAGAGAGGCAGGCGGAGAGAGGGGGAAGCAAGCTCCCCACTGAGCAAAGAGCCTGATGAGGGGCTTGATCCTAAGACCCTGAGATCATGACCTGAGCTGAAGGCAGAGGCTTAACCCACTGAGCCACCCAGGCACCCCCCATTACCTCTCTTCAACCGACAGTCAAAAATTTCTCTACCAAAGCCATGCTCCTTCATCTGTGCACCTCCCCAAGCCTACAGCCCCTAGCCAGGACCTAAAAGGATGCACAGAGAACATGCCGCTTTGGCCCGATTTGAAAGTGGTCCCCGCACAACCCGTGCACAAACCAATATGGCAGTAACCCCCACAAGACCTCACGTCAGATACATGGGGAGAAATATGTAAGAATCTCTCTATGATAGTCTATGTTCTGGTCTTAATCTAATATTTATTTATTATTTTAAAGTATAAAAGTAATAATACTCTTTAGTAATCAGGGCAATGCGGATTAAAGCCTCAGTGAGGTATTTCTACATAGCCATTTAGATTGGCAAAACTGTTTAAAGTCTGATAGGTCCAAGTATTGACAAGCACAGGAATTCTCAGACATCGCATGTGAGAGCACTCATTATTACAAACTCACTTTGGAAGACAGTTTGGCAAAATCAAGTAAAGATCATGAATATCCCACAATCTAGCAATTCCATCCGACACATTCATCCCAGAAAGGCACGCTTTGTGCAAGAATTCACGAAGGAGAAGGCTCACGAACAGGATCGTAGGTGTCAGCTGCACTAGTTACAGCCCACGAACAACACTGTAGGTGTCAGCTGCACTAAATACAGCCCACGCGCTCATCAGGTCAGAATGGACGAATGCGACATATTTAATGGATATAATTCTATTTGGCCATGAAAATTAACCATAGACGTACATACAACAGTACAGCCCATCTTAAGGACATAATGGTGAACTAAAGCAGCCAAAAACAATAGAATGTATACTGATTTATTCCAGTTCCTATTAAATTAAAAATGGGTAAAATCAAGTCACATAATTTATGTGTGCACAATTAGATAATCAAAGCTAAAAAAAAAGCAAAAGCATGAATACATAATCAAGTTAGTATTTAAAACCAAGGGAAAGGCTTTGTTCAGGATGGGACAGGCTGGGGGCTTCAAGGAGATTGTGTAGTATTTCTTGACCTAGTCAGTGTCATGGGGGTTGATTTTTCAACAGTTCATTAAGTTGCACATTGAATTTTATGTATTTTTTGTATGCTTATTATATATCCTGATTTTTAAAAGAAATTATTTTTAAAAGGTAAAACATACTCATGTTTAAGTCATACAGTACTGAAAGAATACTAAGTGAAAAGCTTTCTCAGACCATAGTTCCACCCCTCAGAAGTTAACATTAAATTAGCAAGTGCTAAATCACTAAATTTAGCAATCACTAAAATGAATAGTTTCTTGTTAACACACATTTAAAAACAAATATATATCCTTTTATATAATGAAATTCACACAATATTTTGTTCTGCAATTTTTCCACCTGTTAGCATGTTTTATTTTATTTTTCTAAAAAATATTTATTTATTTTTAGAGAGAGAGTGCATGGGTGGAGGCAGGGGTGGGGGTGGGGGATGGGGATGGGGGGACAGAGGAAGAGGGAGAAGCTGACTCCCTGCTGAGCAGAGAGCCTGATGAGTGGCTCAGTCCCCAGACCCTGGGATTATGACCTGAGCTGAAGATAGATCATTAACCAACTGAGCCACCTAGGTAGCTCCTAGCTGCTCCACAGAGCCCCTACCTGTTAGTATATTTTAAAAGTCTTCTAAAATCTGAACATATAAACATGTCACCATAGGGGGCTGTGATTCTTGGGCTTCTGAGAAGCAGCACCGGATCCCTGGGTCCCGCCCTGGATCCCTCTACACCCCTCTGCTGTGGTTTGTCACAGCACATACTGTGAATGCGTGTGGGTTGAGGGAATCCAGGTACCACGTGTGTCTCTGCCCTCCCGCTATGGATGGAATCGGAAGGTCTTCTGATTTTTGTTGTTGTTGTTCAGGTGATGGAAGGATATACTGCTACGTTAGATATGGCTTGTTTGGCTTAATGGAATGACTGACTCTCTATTTCCATTTAGGAGCAGTTTTTTTTACGACAACCTGGTCTGAAATCTGTTGCCTATGGAAACATCAGCGAGCGCGTTGAACTGAGGAAACGGTTGGGTTGCAAACCATTTCAGTGGTATTTGGATAATGTCTTCCCAGAACTGGAGACATCTAAGGACAGCCAAAGAAAAGGAAACAAATCCTTTTCATTAATGAAGGACTAAAAACCTCTGAGGTCTTCAACACAGCAAAGAACACAGTTCCAGACCTGACGCGAGTTTGGAACAACATGAAATTAAGTGACGTGCAGTAAGAAATACAACCAGAGTGCCTTTCTGTCTTCCTTTAACGATAGTTCTTAATACTTTGTTACACATGCCACTACACGGTCACACAGATGAGACTGTCATACAGTTGTGTGAAGTGAAGTGTATTCTCTTCGTTATTTGCCAGACTCACTTGGTCCTGTTGGACCATAGGGAAGGTTCCACTTTTGGAGACTCTGTCAACTCCATTCACTCCAGGCAAGTGACCTGGCCTGGTGGCCTTCTCAGAAGGACATTCACAGAGAGCCTTGGTTGGTACATACCAACTTCAGCTCAACGGTTTCGAGCTCCTCTCTTGCTGCCAGTGTAGATATTGGAACTGATCCCTTGCTTGGCTGGGTTCCTGAGTTTCCGACGTCCCATCCACTTGCTGTGGTGTTCAGTTCTCTAGGCCAGCCTTCTGGTTTGTGTCTGTCAGTCCTTTTGTCATTAGGAGACAGTCCCTCTTCCCTGCTTCCAGTTTTGCCTTGTTCGTATTTTTCCCCTCCCATGGCTCTGGCTTACAGCTCTCCTGACCTTTCTTGGAGTGTGCGCTCTGTTGTGAATCTATGTTCTGACTAAGAACTGTTTAGCTGGGACTGGGGAAGAAGTAGCTAAGTTCCCTATCTACCCTGTGTGAACACACTCCCAAACGTCTTTATTTATTTATTTATTTTCATTTATTTATTTGACAGAGAGTTCACAAGTAGGCAGGGAAAGAGAGGAAGCAGGCTCCCCGCTGAGCAGAGAGCCTGATATGAGACTTGATCCCTGGACCCAGAGATCAAGACCCAAGCTGAAGGCAGAGGCCCAACCCACTGAGCCACCCAGGCATCCCCCAAATGTCTAAAGTATGTCTTTTGAGTTAGAAGGATGGCTACTGTGTTCACCCTGGTGAAGGTGGCTAGGAAGGGGGCATATATTTAATTCACAGAAACAATGAGAAAATGCAGGTGGAAACACATTGAAAGGAATAAAAGAACCAGGGGAGATGGGGTAGGATCACTAAACTTAGCGTATAAACTAGTTTTTATAGTAGGAGACAACTTATCTTTTATGCTCGTTCAGTCGACAACTGAGTAGTCATCCAGGGCCAGATATCCTTCTAGGTGCTGGGACACAGCAGACGGGGGAACAACAAAACATCCCTCCCTTCATGGAGCTCGTGTTCTTTGAGATAATCCATATAATGTAAAGAAAAAAGAACCAGTTACTATGATCTCTTTATACATATGTATTTAGCAACTTACTCTCTAGAATCTGTTGTTAGAATGACATGGGGAAGACCTGAGCTTATATATTACGGTGGTCAGGGAACGTGACTGAGCCTTTAAAAAGTCAATCTGGCAACACAAAATAAGCACCACGTTATGATTTTATTCTTGGCCCATATTTATACTTTACCTGCTTCTAGGAAGTAATAAAAAATGTTTATAATAAACACATGGATCTATTAAAATTAGGGTAAAATACAAAATAGAAATCTATAGCAGAAGGAAAAAATGCTAGTATAAATAAATCATTTTGAAATAACTTTTTTTTCAGTTTTGAAATTTGAGCATAGTTTTTTTCCCTTTGGTAAGCATAAAGGAGGATATGGCAAATAATCAGCTTTGCCGAAAGGAAAAGACAAATGTTCTTAGAGCCATGAGCCTAATATTAGGTACTACTTGTTTGTTTGTTTCTCCTTAGAGACCGGGCACACCTGCAGGCATGGGGAGAAAGGGGTGCGAGGACAGGGACAGGAGAGGGAGAGAATCTCAAGCAGACTCTCCGCATAGTGCGGGCGGAGCCTGACGCAGGGCTCGATCTAGACCCTGAGATCATGACCTGAGCTGAACCCAAAGGTCAGGTGCTCAACAGACTGAGCCACCCAGGTGCCCCTTAAATTTTAATTTTTTAGTGTGAGTCTTGGTTCCGGTACCAGATAACAGTGTGGGCAAGTCTTAGAGATGATGTAGTATATTCCTTAGACAAGTCTGGAATAGGAATGAGAATAAATATCCAAGTACTGGTGTGATCGAAAGGAAATCCGTATTAGCCTATAGGTGGCAATTTTCTGTTTCATGTGGAAACTTAAAAACCTGACTTCTATTTTGGACCTAACCCACTCAAAGCTTTCCTTAAAACACAGTTTTGCTATGATGGAATGTTCAGACAAATCTTAAAGTAAGCCTGGGAGTTCTCTAAAGAAAGCACACTTCTCGGAATGCAGCCTAAGGCGCGCCAGCCTGAAACAGCTCCCGGTTATGTTTCATAGGCTGTGGCAAGTCTCTGCCCGGATTATCTCAGCCCAGCCACACGTAGGATGGGCCCTGTTGTTATTACCATTTCACCGATGAGAAATCCAAAGGTAGGATCTGTTCACAGGCTGGGGTTGCCGATTTTAGCAGACAAAAATACAGGATGCTCGGTCTCTGAAATCCAAATTTTGAATACACCATATTTTGTTAGAAGTGTATTTCACATATTCCACCAAACATACTTACACCACAAAATTGTTCTTTGTTGCTCTGAAATGGAAATTTCCAGCCATCCCGTATTTCATCCGGTAACTATCTGGGGACACACTAATCCCGCCCATACAGTAGCAGAACCAGCCCAGTGTCAAAGACTGGGCTTAACCACAGCAGGAGGCTGCAAACAGCTAAAATTTTAGTGTCATTCTTCCTAACCGCAAAACTGGAGCTAACCCAAACCTCAGCTGCTGGGTTTGTACCATTATGCACTAATTTGACGGACTAGCTTAGAAACGTTTAAAGTAACAGCTAGAAAAAAATTCCACGCCAGACCCTCAGAATGGCAGACATTTAAGTACCTGACGCTGTCAAGGGTCGGGAGCAGGCGGAGTGAGCAGTGGAAGGTCTCGGGCGCTGACCGCTCGCGAGCACCGGGGTCCAAGCTCGGTTTGTGCGCCTGGCCTGCAGATCTTGCTAAAACGCAGATATTGATGACTAGGTAGGTGTGGCAAAGGGCTTCTGATTCAGCAGCGTTTTTTTTTTTTATTAAGATTTTATTTATTTGACAGAGAGATCACAAGCAGGCAGAGAGAGGAGGAAGCAGGCGCCCTGCTGAGCAGAGAGCCCGATGCGGGGCTCGATCCGAGGACGCTGGGATCCTGACCTGAGCCGAAGGCAGAGGCTTTAACCCACTGAGCCGCTCAGGTGCCCCCCCCCCCCCCAGTAGTTCCAAGCAGCCCCCAGGGGACACCGGCGCCGCCTGCTGCGGCCGCTCCTCCTGGGAGGCCTCACTGGCTTTCCACGGCTCCTCGGGGAGGGCACCGCAAAGCCTTCACAGTGGAACCCACATTTGTTTGAGCAAAGCTGAAGCTGCACATCTAATACGTACGCGCCCGCTTGTCCTCATCGGGGGGGTTTACAACGAGAAAAAAACCCAAGCCGCCCGTCACGGACCCTCAGGGCCGCCGCCGAGCCGCGAGCTTCGCGAACGCCGCAGTCTTCGCCAGCGCCACGCCAGGCGCGGGCGGTGACGTCACCCACGCGCGGGGGCGGGGCCTTCCGTCACGTGGCCCCAGGGGCACGCGCGCTCCGTCTGAGACTGCGGCGCGGGAGCCCGTGACCGCCGCCGCGCCGGTGCAGCGTTTCTTCCCGGGCAACTCCCCCTGCTGTGGCTAATGCGGGTCGGACCCGGGCTGTGGCGGGAGGGAAGATGCCACAGCCCGAGTCCCAGAAGCCCGGAATCCTGCGCTGCCTGCGTCAGGGTGAGTAGCGCGCGGCCTGGCGCGGCGACATCTGAGCCCGCGCGGCCTCCGTCGTCCCCTCAGCGCCTCAAGCTAGCGGCTCCGGCCCGCGGCCCCGAGACCCCAAGGCTGAAGGCTGCGCCCGGGGCCTGACGCCCGGCGGCCGGCTGCGGAGTCCGACCGCGAGCACCGCCTCCGGGGACTGGGTGTTGACGGAGGAACCGCCCGCGGGACCCGGCGCGCCCCTGTCGGCGGGGGCCGGGCCGCGCTGGGGTCGCGGAGCCGTGGGCCCGGGGCTCCCGCCGCTGTTTCCCGGAACGAGGGTCGGAGCCCCGCGGCTCGGTCTTCCGGGCGAAGTGGGGGGGTGCGGCAGAGCCGGTAACAGATGGCGGACGCGAGAGAGAAGTGAGCGCTGCACCCGCCCCCCGCCCCCCGGCCCCTCCGCCCCCTCCGCCCCACCCCCCAACCGGGCGGCTCGCGTTTCCCGGGAGGCGCCACCGCTCGCCGTGACACACGGCCTTTGGCTGAGGTGCCTCTGGTTTCTCTCTCCTTTCTGTTTGCTTGTTGGAGAATTGGGGCTGTTTGCCTCGTGTAGTTGCCCGACGTTCTTAAACGCCGTGGCGTTGGGATAAATCTGAAAAGGCCAAGTCCGCGGCCTCCAGTTCCGAAAGGCTTCGTCCTTGGAGGGGTCGCGCGGCGCTGGTCTTCTCCGCGGGGAGCGGGGTCCGGTTCCGCTGCAGCCGAGTGTTGGGAAGTCCGTTGTTGGTCGCTCGGTGTTCCAGACCACGGCGAAGGGACCGCTGTGCTTCTCACGGGTTTCCCGCGCCCTCTCTCCCCCCAGACCGCCGGTTTGGGCCCGACTTTAAAGTCTGTTTGCTTTCCTGCTCTAAGTTCCAAGCTTTCACCCAGAAATTCGTCTGTGGAGACCTACTCTGCCCTGAGACCGAGGAACGGCAACCGCCCCACCCTCCGTGTGCGTGGGTGGCGCTTCGTACTTAAAGGTGGGAAAGACCCAGCCTTCCCACCTCTGGGCAGTTTCTCGGCTGTTTCTTCCTTGCAGTCCGGGGTCTACTTGGTGTTTTTAAACATTCATGCAACATGAAATTTATCTTTTTAAAAATTTTTACCTTTTTTTAAATTAAAATTCTTTTAAAATTAACCTACAATGTATTGTTAGCCCCAGGGGTACAGGGCCGTGACTCGTCGGCCTTACACACTTCACCGCAGTCCCCACGGCACACAGCCTCCCCAGTGTCCGTAATGACCCATCTTTAAGTGTAGATTCAGCTGTTCAGTACTTCCGCAGTAGTGCATCACAGTCCGTGTCCAGAAACGTTTTGGTCGCTCCGGGCAGAAGCTCGAACCGCGAAGCAGTAACTTCCCATTTCCCCTTCCCCCGGACCCTTTTTGCCTCTCCGAATTGGGCCGCCGGGAGTACCTCCTGCCAGTGGAGTTGTGCGGTATTTGCCTTTTGGTGTCAGGCTTATTTCATGTATTGTTTTCAGATTCCATACCTGGCGAGCGTCTGTTAGACTTCGTTCCTTTTTGTGGCTGAATTAGAGTTCCATTTTTGGCTATCTCACAGTTTGTTGGTCGGTTCATCTCTTGACCAGCTGCTGTGCACATGAGGCTACATGCACCTGTTTTTGATTCTTTGGGGTAAAAACCTAGGAGTGGAATGGCTGGATCATAGGGTAACATCTGTTTGACTTCTTGAGGAACTAATCCTTCCCATTTTTAAAACTGCTTTTTTTTTTTTAACTTTTTAAGATTTTACTTATCTATTTGACAGGGAGCTCACAAGTAGGCAGAGAGGCAGGCAGAGAGAGAGAGAGGGAAGCAGGCTCCCTGCGGAGCAGAGAGCCCGATGTGGAGCTTGATCCCAGGACCCTGGGATCATGACCTGAGCGGAATGCAGAGGCTTAACCCACTGAGCCACCCAGGCGCCCCTAAAACTGCTCTCTTAAGATCTTCATGCCTTCCTATGGCTAAATCTGATGCTCCCACCTCAACTCCTGCTGACTTGACCTCCAAATCTTTGTGACACTTCATGTTGCTGGTCAGTACTCCCTCTTGTGGGTCTCAATTTTGTGATCCTTCTCATGTCCTTTATTAGTACTTCCTTTTTCTCAGGATTTTTAACTGTGCATGTCCTCAGAGGTTCAGTGCTTGCTCCTCTTCTGCTATTATTTCAGTGGAACTTAAACTAAAATTTTGGTGTTTTTTTTTTTTTTTAACATTGCTTTGAGGCTTAAGATTCAAATTTCAAGCTAGATTCCCCTCTGTCCCAAACCATTATACACTGCTGCTAGTATTTTTTCCATAAGATATATTTTCTTAAAGACATTAGCTAGTTTTTTTTGCTTGCAGAACAAGTTAAGTCTCATCCTCAGGGTCAGAGCCCCAGCCTGTCCTCATAAAAGTAATTACCTTCCACTAGTCTTAACCAGCTGATCTGTTCATTATAGCCATCCTTTCCACTTGCTATTTTGCTTGAAAAACTAAAAACAAATACTTATGTTGCAATTTTCCAAGACTTGAACTTTCTTCTTGAAATATTGCAGTATTTGGCCATTGGAATCTTATTTTCTAAAGCCAGACTTAAATATCAACTTCTAAAAGAAATATTCTTCAGGTTTTTCATGCAGTTTTTTTTCATTTGTAACCCCACCTGTCTTACCTTCTATTAGTTAATTGGAAGCAAATCTCAGATTTCATAGGATTAGGTTATTTTAGTTGTATAAAATAAGCTCATTCTGACTACAGTCTTTCTGGTTTGGGGTTTTTTTTTTTTTTTTCAAGATTTTATTTATTCTAGAGAGAGAGTGTGTGTGAATGTGCACAGACATGGGTGCTGGCAGTGCAGAGAGAGAGAGAATGAACATCTCAAGTCACCTCCCCACTGAGCTCAGAGCCATACATAGGGCTCAGTCTCATGACCCTGAGATCATGACCTGAGCTGAAAGCAGTAGTTGGATGCTTAACTGACTGAGCCACCCAGGAGCTTCTCTGGTCATAAATATATATATATATATATATATATATATATATATATATATATATATTTTTTTTTTTTTTAATTATTTGACAGGGATCACAAATAGGCAGAGAGGCAGGCAGAGAGGAGGAAGCAGGCTCCCCGCCGAGCAGCGAGCCTGATTCGGGGCTTGATCCCAGGACACTGAGATCATGACCTGAACCGAAGGCAGAGGCTTTAACCCACTGAGTCACCCAGGCACCCCATCTTTTTAAAATTCATTTTATTTTAGAATTGTTTTAGATTCATAGAAAATTGCATTACAGAGTAGTACTGAGAGTTCTTTTATATGCCATGCCAAGTTTCTCCTGTTATTAACAACCTACATTAGTATGGCACATTTATTACAATTAATGAGCCAGGACTGATACATTATTACTAACTAACATTAGAATTTATTCAGGTTTCTTTAGTCTCTCCCCTCCCCCTTCTAAGGACATTAGGTAAAAACTAAAGGTCAGTCCAGGATACACATTGTAGTCATCCTGTCTTCTTAGGCTTCTTGGCTCTGACAGTTTCTCAGACTTGTTTTTGATGACCGTGACAGTTTTGAGAATACTCATGTATTTTGTAAAATGTCTGTCACTTGGGATTTGTGTGATGTTTTCTCATAATTAGATAGCAGTTCCACCCCAGAGTGGGAGGACATTGCTCAAAATACCACCAGGCGTGGGTACTAGCAGGGGATTCAAGACCTCTATCTTAAATGGTACCAGTGGCACAAATGTTTAAAGACCTCCAGCCTTGCCCAAGTGGTCACCGACATCCTGACCTCTGGGCACTGGGCATTACATTGCCCTAATGTCAACCCTCATTGGCTGATAGGTGTACGCAGTTCATACTCATCTCTGGTGATGCAAGGCCAATCGTTAAACTGTTGGGAACATACAACTAAATTTTCTTTAAAACAGTGCTTCATGTGCGCCCCAGCCTTTACTCTTCACAGGTGGATACCTCCTGTGCCTCAGAGGAGAGCACCACCCAGTCATTTGCAAGGTGTGCCTCTGGGGAAACCCCTGCCAGACTTTGTTGAAAATTTATGATATCAGTAAATGCTCCCAGTGGTGCAAACAAACCTTATTCAGGGCATCCCAAATCTCTGTGACCCTGTTAGATCCCCTGCCCCTCAATTCCCCTACCTGGGAGAGCCACCCTTCAGGAGTGGCTCCCTCCACCGGTGACAGGGCTGAGGTGACAGTGCCCCAGCCCATGTTCTTAGGAGCTATTGAATGCTGTGTGTCCGCCTTCCAGTAGAGCAGACAAGACTCTGACGGGACTGATGATAGGGGCTGGTGATGGCACGCGCTCCCTGGGACTCGAGTGCTGAATTGGCTCCTTGGGATGATCCCTGTGAATGACATTTTGCAGCGCTAACTGTGGGTACCCCAGGACGCTCTCGCTTACTGCAGTGCAGTGGTATTTGAGGTAGTTCTTGGACTGCTAAGCTGCTCTCCTCCGTTGCACCTTTGAGGTTTGGAAGATTAGGTATGTGTCAGGTCTTACAACCTTTTGGGGACCTCTTTAAACACTTAGTTGTTTTCCTTTGCTTCTCACGCATTGGACTGGCCCACGTTGCATCCTGTGGAGACTTAGTGACTTTAATTTTTGTTGGTAGGACCCCTTACCAGCTACAGGAGCTGCCACCACCGCAGCATCCCCTCTACTCTCTGCAGAACCACAGCTGCAGGGTCACTTCCCTGTACCACCCCAAAGGGACCTTTTCCTGTGATCACCACTCAGGGCTCCACAGTCTTGCTGTTCAAGCCTTCCAATAAACTTAATATTTTGATACAGTAGGCAGAAATTGGAGCTCATTTCTCAGACCACTGTAATTGCTGGGTATATTACCAAGCTCAACAAAAGACTGTTTCTGGAGTTAGTGGCCTACCGGCTGACTTATTAACCTTGTCCCATTTACCCAGCAGAAGGCACCTCACTCATCCTTGCAGCTTGCCTGGCCACTCTGTGATGTTCAGCCGCTCCCATGGAGGACACTTTGCAGTGCAGTGTATGGTATCGGCTAGAGCCCCCACATGCTCTTTATAACCCTCCATATCTGCCCAGGTAACACCACCGCATACGTGAACATGACCTACCCCTCATCCCAAGGAACATAATCCCCACAGTTTTGGGCCTCCTGGCCTAGCCATCCAGGGGGAACCCCAAGTTATTTCAGCTTCCCTGATCAGGCAGTTGGTGTCCGCTGTGCGTCCATTGCCTTGGAGCGGTCACACATCTGTGTGCTTTTCTTTGCCTCACCCCTATCACATGCCGGCTCCCAGGCAGTCCTGTCTGTCCATAGCAGTGTACTTTGATCTCCCTGGGACTGCCCTTAAACATCACTGGACAGGACCTCCGATCTGCATGTCCTTCTCCCCCTCATGTCAAAAGTGTATGTGGTATTTATCCGCATAATACTAGGAGTAGGTCACTCGGATGGACTAGGCTACTCGCCACTGCACTGGGCGCACAACGACCAATCAGTCTGAACAGGTACAAGTATTCCATAATGTCACTCGGGGTTTTTAACCAAATACCAATTTAACCTTTATCCAAGGGCTTTTATTTTCTTGGCTGGACCCCAGCAACTGGGGAGAATTACGGATAGGATTTTGAACTTTTGTCTGTTGATATTCCTGATTGGTATTCTTCCTTTACTCAGATGTTTTGTGCACTGGGTGATGAAAACCATTTCAGTGGCTTTTAATATCTTCACTGTCCAGAGAGTGCCTGTGATTTTCCCTAAAGATTAATGCCCAGACGTCACAGGGCCAATTGTGATGAGGAAAGTGCCTTTTAGGGAAAATTTTGTGTTTCTCAGTTGCTGCCTAGGCATTTTATATTTGTGATGATCCTGTTCATGCCCGGAGTCTGGACATTTCGGTAAGGACGCGAGTTTAGGACGCCGCACAGAAGTTCCTGCTTTGTCTTTCCCAGGGCACCTTTTCAAATGACCACTTCAGGTGAATCTGGGAAAAGTTAGTGACTCTGCCCCAGCCCCCTTAAAAATAATAGCTGCTTGCTACCCTGCTCTTTATCTCCTGCTCCCTGGTAACCCAGATGTAGGACTGCCCTTTCCCCAGCTCATTGCACTCCCTGTCCCCCTGCTTCTTCGAGCTTCGAGTGATAAATCTTGTGACTCTGCTTCCTTCATGTGGGTATGTTGAAGTTGCACCTTCAGTCCAAAGGCTGCTGGGGGTTTCATGTTCCCAGAGTGGAAGCTGAGGTCTGAGGTGCTGAGGAAGGGACCTGCTGCCCCCCCCGCCCCCCAAGCCCCCTGTTTGTGTGGTTGGTTGTGCTCCCTCATTCTTCAGTCAGTATACCGGCTCCGGGTCTTGGCATACCGCACACAGTCGTTGGCCTGTGGCCCTCTTCCTCCACTTCAAAAGCCAGCAACAGCAGAGTTCCTCCTCTTACAGTGCATCATTCTGATCTCCTGTTTTGTTTCCCTTTCCACATTTAAGGACCCTCAGATTACACTGGGTCTACCCAGATAATCTAGGATAATCTCCTTGTTTTAAGGTCAAGTGATTAGCAGCCAGCCTTAATTCTGGGATGTGGCTGGCTCTGGGGGACCATTAGTCTACCTATACTTAGCATATTCACATCTTGTAAAGAAATTTTTGGTGGTGGCCCTGGAGTTTTCAGTATACATTTTAAACTAATCAGTTTGAATCTGCCTTCATGTAACAGTAATTGCCAGACATATTATACAGATACCTTATTAATGAAGACCATTCCAGTTTTTTCCTCCCATTCCGGTGACATTGTTGTCATTCATTCACCTACCAGTATGCTATGATCACTCAGTATATTGTGACTTAGTTCCTTTGAACAGTTTCTTTTAGATCAGTTAAGAAAAAGAAAAAGAAGTCTCATTTTTTTTCTTCTGATGTTCTTTATGTAGATCCAGGTTTCTTACTTTTGTCATTTTCATCCTGCTTGAAGAATTTCTTTTAACTTTTCTTGCAGGGTAAGTCTACTGATGACGAATTCCTCAGTTTATGTTCAAGAAGGTATTTTTTAACTTCTGAAGGATATTGTCAGTGGGTATAGAATTCCAAGGCAGGTGGATTTTTTCTTTCATTCTTGAATTTCAGTCCATCTCTTGCTTACATGATTTCTAAGGAAAATCCCACTCTAATTCTTACCTTTTTCCCCTCTGTAGATAAAGTTTTTTTCCTCCCTGTGGCTTCTTTCAGCATTTTTGTTTGTCTTTTGATTATACCGAGGTGAGAGTTTGGGGGGTATTTATTCTGCTTTGGGTTCTCTTACTAGTTTGGGAAATTTCTTGGCCATTGTTACTTAAGATATTTCTTATGCTTTTTTTTTTCTTCTCCTTCTGATATTCTGATACTTTGTAAGTTATACTTTCTGAATTGCCCACAGTTCTTGGATGTACTATTTTCCTCTTTTTCTGTCTTTGCATTTCATTTTAGGAAGTGAACTATATTCAGGCTCACTGCTCTTTTCTTTAGCTTTGTAAAGGCCACTGATGAACCCACGGAAGGCAGTCTTCATTGCTGTTACAGTGTTCTTGATTTTTTAGCCCTGCCTTTGGATTCCATCTTAGAGTTTCCATCTCCCTATTGATGTTTCTCGTGTATTCTTGCATGTTGTTGTTTTTTGTCCACTAGGATTCTTAACATATTAATTATAGATATTATTATTTGTTGAGGGGGGATTGCAGGGAGAGGGAGAGTCTTAAGCAGGCCCCCCGCCCAGCACAGAGCCCAACACAGGCTTGATCTCATGACCCTGAGATCATAACCTGAGCCGAAATCAGGAGTCAGATACTTACCCGACTGAGCCACCCACGCGCCCTTAGGTATTTTAAATTCTTGTTTATGATCCCCAATTCTGTGTCACCGAAGTCTGGTTCTTATGATTGGCTTGTCTCTTCAGACCTTATTTTCTCTTGCTTTTTGGTATGCTTTGTATTTTTAATGTTGTTGAAAACTTGACATGTTGTTTCAGGTAGGAGCTAAAGTAAGTAGATTTTTAGTGTTTGGGTTTATGGTGATCTAGCTGGGGGTTTGGCTGTGTTTAGTGTTTGCTTTAGCTACAGATGCCAGAGGCCTCAAATTCTTCTAGTGTCCTTGTTTTTATCTGCCCTCTGGACTTGGGGATTTTCTGAGTACCCTTCCCCAGAGAGTCTGTGTCTTGCAGCTCTCTCAGCTGTAACCCCTTTATTATATTTGGAGCCTGTTGGTGTGGTGGTCAAGTACGAAGGAGGGTGAGAGTTCTGTGTCTGCAGGTACGATCATCACAAGTGTTTTGCCAGCGGTGCAGCTTTTTCCCCCCTGCACCCTTTTCCCTTCCCTAGCTGCAGAATTCCTGGTCTGTTTCCTGGAAGCTGTGACCTTCTGTTGATCTTTTCTCTTAGGTTTGTCTGGAAGGCTAGCAGGGGCTGGAGTGGGAGGAGTGCCCTTTCCCAACTAGGAGAAAGTTCTAGCAGTGTCTTTTGCCCTGGAGCAAATGCCTTTGCCTTGGAGACCGCTCTAGGGTGTTTTACAGTGATTACTTTTCCCTTCCCCTGTCAGAGTAGAGGGGATCTTTCTGTATCTCCACATTCATGGTGAGGACCTAGTACGGTCCTCGAGGTAAAGCCCGCAGAAGTGTGGGAGCCCCTCCCCCCAATCCTGACTGCTTCCCCAGAGTTTCTCACTCTCACGCCAGGTCACAGAGTCTGCAGCATCAGTTTGTGGCTCCAGCAGCTTCTGCTTCAGGTAAGAAGATATCACGGTGTGTCTCTAGGTTTTGGGTGTCAGTTTGCCCTGTAACCTCAGTTCTCTGATGGTCTAAAAGCATATTGATGTTCAATTTGTCCAGTTTTTTCTTGTAGGGGTGGGAGTGATGACTTGTAAGCTCGTCTCATGTTGGAACTGGAAACTGAAGTTACTCCCATTTTTTTTTAACTTAGGGTTTGTGAGTTACCATCTTCAGTGAACTGTATGCACTGTATGCACAATACCAGGATTGTGGTATTGTATCTAGATTTGATTATGCAGGCAAATTTCACATTTATCACTTGATTAATAATGATTTCAAGCTGTACTGTCTGATAGCTTTTGCTTTCCTTAGAAGAGCTTTTCACTTTAAGTTCTTTTCTTGCAAAACTATAAAAATACCTTGCAACTTTTCAGGATAACTTTTTGCATGCATTATTTTGCATTCTCTAGGCAACAAAAGCTAAATAGGCCCTTTTTAAAATTAAGTTTTCTACTTAAAAGTAAAAAATTAGTACATAATAAGAATTTGTCAAGTGATTTCTTCTCTCTTATTAGTTTGGGTTTCTCCAGAATCCTAAGATTAAAAATTTCAGTTCACCTTGTTTATTTGTGCAGTAATCTCAGGGCACACCAGTAGGGGAATGAAAAAGTAAGAGAGACAGGCGAGGAAGCTAGGAGAGGGTATGGATTTCAGGTCATTTTCCACTGTAGGCCACTGCAGCTTCCACTGGGGAACTTTGAGAACCAGCGTAGAATATAGGTGTCAAGAGTTAGCATCCAGGGCAAGCATATAAGGGAGCTCTGGGGTATTTTAACTAGTCTTTTGTTGAAGGCTGCTTCTAGGAGGGTACATATGCTCATATACTTTTGGGCCTGCACTGCACATGCGCAGATGGGCTCCAGGGGCCAGAGATGCAGATGCTGGCACCTGGAAGTCAGACCTGTGGAGATGGATACTCAAGAGGATGTGCAAATGACAGTGTCTGCTCTGTTGATTTCCCGCAGCTTGATCCAGCAGGATGAGCTGGGGTAGAAACTGGCCATTTGTCCAGTTCGATTAGTAGGTTCGTCAGCTTTCTAAACCTCTCGATCTTGAGGTGGTAGATTGTATTCAGAAATGAGTTTTCTGAAAAATGCTGAAGAGTCTGTCACACGATTTTCTGATATTCTCTTTTTGGTTATACCTAGCCAGTTCACTTTGGAATATAAAAGCAGTAGTTGAGAAAATGACCCTGGCCTTGTGCTTCTGGTAATGGCGGACTGGAGAACCTAGCTGAAATCAGTCCGTGCTGAAAAGTGTCCGAGAATTCACAAGATAGTAAATTAATTACTGGATAGAGGTTTGGGAGATAATAGAAACGCGGAGAGGTGAACACCTTGCTTGGGCTGCTCTTGTACCTGGTATTTGCTGTATTATGGAAAAGGATTTGAAAGGCTGAGCAGTGTATCGACAGATTGACGGGGTAGGGGAACAGAAGTTGGAGTCCAGGATTTGCCGTGGGTGAGAATCCTGCTGAGCTGACCAGGGGTAACGTTGGATTCTTGAAAGGCTGTAGGCTGGAGTACAGGTGGGCGGGGAGTGGATGGGGTCTTCCCTGAAATGAAATTCTTGTGTCATTTAGGGAGTTTAGTATATCTCCAATCTCAGATTGCTGGTGATGGCAGATACCTAGCAGAAGCAAATGAAGATACTCTCCAGAGGAAGATAGAATCTTGGGTTTCAAGTTGTTTCTGAGATGACTTTTCAGATATGTCCATGCAGTCTAATCACTGCAGTCCGGTGCACTGGAAGACAGACTAAACAGGAACCCGTAGAGGCAGTGGGCAGTAGAGGCAGCCCCTTTAGATGGCATTTGGGATGTTTATGGAGCTAAAAGCTGAACTTAAACATCTCAGCAAGGAATCAGAGCAAAGGGACAACCGATTTGAAAAAGACACAGCTAGATACTACATCTAAATACAATAATCAGAATTGAGGATTCATTGGATTAATAACAAATTAGAAAAGTAATCAAATGAAAGATCAGAAGAAGCTTCCTTCAAGTATGAGAGAGGAAGAATCTGGAAAACACTGAAGAGAGGGTAGGAAACACAGAGGATGTAGTAACAAAGTGCAGCGTGTTTGATTGGAATCCTCCAAGGAGAGGAGGGCAGAATCTGAGGAGGAGATGGCGGAGAACTTTGAAAACTGAGGAAAGATACCAGTCCATTGGAATAACAGATCCTAAGGGGGAGTTAAGGTGTTTTTTTAAAAAAGTTTGCCACTTGTAGGTCATAGTGTGGGACTCATTTTCCTTAGAGTGAGTTTGCTTGCTGCCCGCTTGCCCGTTCTCCGTGCTCCCTCTCTCTCGCCTCCCTCCCTCTCTGTCCACTTTTAGCAGTACTTTCGGTATTCTGCTGAGGATAAATGTTTTTCTCACATGAAGAGTTACATGGTCTTTTGTTATATTTATATAGATTATGTTGGGGTTCCAAAGATTTTGGTTAGAAAAAAGATATGACTGCTATTTAGATTGAAATCCATTGAGATAAGAAAATATGAAAGATAAGCTTTCCAGACTTAAAGAAATGGTTCTGTAATGCAGGGATTTCAGGCAGAGTGGACACTTGGGGGATAGAGCCTCTCCCTAGCCCTCCTGGGTCACGGTCACTGGTAGTTCCTACTTTGTCTCCCCAGACGGCTAGTCAGAAAGCCTCTCACAGGTGGAAGGCACACTGACCTCAGGGACGGAAGTGTGCCTTGGGTTCCAGTGAGGTTTTTTGCTTTTGTTTTTTGTTTGTTTGTTTGTTTGTTTGATAACAAGGGGGAAGTAGTATTTATCACAGATCTGGACATAGGGTCATTTTAGGTAACCCCAAGGGCAGGGGCTATCCATATCTTTAATCTTGTGGGAAACATAAATCTATATTTTAAAAAGTTACTGGATGACATCTCTTTTTTTAAAGGATGGCAAGCAGCGTATCACTGGTCTCTTCCCTGCCAGGTGGTATAACAAAATGCCTAAGGACGTAGGTCTGACATCAGATGACTGGGATTCAGATCTCAGTTCCTCCCCTTCCTTCCTAGCTGCATGTCCTTAAAGCAAGTTACTTAATTTCTCTAAAATCAAGAGGAAAAAAGATAAGAAGCCTTGTTTTTTTTCTGTTCTACACTTGGGACTAGTCTTTTCTTTTTTTGTTAGTTTTGATTTGCATACCTCACTTGTGTAGGTAAACCACTTGGTCAGCACTGCCCAGTCCTGGAGACCCCGGACACGCCTGGCCCAGTAACACACTCAGTAGCCCTGGTTTAAGGGGAGTCAGCTTTGCTCATACCCCCTTGGTCCTGGGACAGAGGCGTCTGTAGAAGGCCATGTGGATCATGCTTGTTGGATGTTTGTTGATATTGGGTGTGTTTAAAGCCATTTAGTTCCTTAATTATTTGGATATCTTAGAACACTTATTTCTAGTAACCATACTTTTTTCTGTTCACTTATTTGCTCATTTGATGTACTTTGGGTTTAATTCTCCTTTTAATGGGTAGAAAGGGAACAAGAAATAATGGTTTTCATGATTCTGGGGGCTATAAGTGGTTACTCTGTATTCATTCTATACATCCCTTCAGAGTTGAAGTCTGGAGCCTGATCAAACTTTCGACCTTGCCCAGTTTCTGAATTTAGGTGGGGGACACACCCTGCCGGTCTTTTGTTTCCTCCCTGGCAGATACACCCGTTTATCTGCCTGGTTTCTGACTGCATTTGATTTTATGACCCCTGCATTTACGGGATGTCAACTCTTCGCTGGGACTGAGAAAAAGCTGTTGTAAGGGCGTTCCCTGTGTGTGCCTGTTGATCTTGATCAGATTCATTGGGTCAGAAATGGATTCATGAAAATAAAAGAGATCATAATGAATTATAGCTAGTAGAATATATAGTTAGAAAGATCTTTAATATAAGATTCCTTGAAGTATATGGGTGTTGTGCAAACCCCTCACAAAGCTATGGTCACTTTCTCCTTTAGTCTTCCCCAGGCCTTGACCAGGGAGAGTTGTAGCTTTCTGCTGCTTTCTACTTGATCAGGGAGGATATTAACGCCTAATGGTCAGCCTCCACCAGTCTGTTTTCACTGACCAAGCAGGTGTCCCAAGATTGGTTTATGTGCTAACTCCTAGCTGTCCTTTTAGTTCCTTGTCTTGTTGCTTTCTCCCATCAACATCACCATGTGGTTTTTCTCTGCATTTGAGGTATAGTATATACCACCACATGTGTTATGTTCTCTCTGATTGTTATAGAGAGAATATTAGTTAATGTCTGAGGGATGTCAGAGGATTATTCCCAGGAAATCACATGATATCTGGGATTTGCTCTGAACCTTTCCTAATTCAGTAATCTCCTTACTTGTAGTTAGGAAATATATTGGTTACAGTGTTTTCTTTTAGTCTTTCAGGTAGATAAAGAATGAGAAAAAACCATTTTTGTGTGTGTGTTGTCATCACCTGGTAATCTCACAGGGGTCAGTGGGAAGGGCATTGCTGTTAATCAGCATTTGTACTCATATGACTGTAGCTCACTTAAAATATGAATGTGTCCCTTTTATGGAAAAAGCTAATAGATGTTTGCTGTTTGACAACTTGGAATGTAGTGGAGACCAGGGAGAAAATAGCCAGAAACTACTGAAAGGTACATGCTTATCAGGTAGGGATAGACATTTGAGGGGCACCTGGGTGGCTCAGTCACTTGAGCGTCCGAGTTTGGCTGAAGTTATGATTTTAGGGTCCTGAGTTGCACTGAGTCAGGAGCTAAGCTTAGCAGGGGGTCTGCTTGTGCTTCTGCCCCTCCCCTTGCTTGTGCAGGTGCGCATGCTTTCTCAAATGAAATCTTGAAAAAGGAGAGACATTTTAGGTTTTATTAAACATTATGACAATTTTGTGTTGAAGGAAAATGAAAGCTGTACTGTGTGTGAGTTAGGTAGTATGGTCTCATTACTCTTGTAGTACCAGAAGTTGGATGTTGGGCATACAAATTCAGACTAGTTAGTGATTTGTGGAGGAAAAAGTTTTTCAGATTGTGCTTTTAGAATACTTGTTCAGTGTTCACATTTCATTTTCAAGTTTTTGACAAATTAGTGGAATTAAAATAGCCTTTCTTTTAATATGCTAAAATCCCCTTTGCGTCTGAGGTTAAAAGGAAAGGCTATATTTCATTCAAAGCCTTAGAGTATTTAATCCTTTCCAAAGTTCTTCTTACATTTTTAAGTCAGGTTAAGAAATTTTTTACCTTGGAACACCTGGATGGCTCATTCAGTTAAACGACTGCCTTTGGCTTAGGTCCTGATTTCAGAGTCACGAGATGGTGCCCTGCGTCAGGCTCTGCTTTTTAGGGTAGTCTGCTTGAGATCCCCCCCCCCCGCCCCATCCTTGCCTCTCCTTCCACTTGCGTGCGTGTGCTCTCAAATGAATAAATAAAAATGAAACAAAATAAAAACAAAACTCCAGCATCATTATCAATTACAGCAAAGGGTGTTTCTCAACAGCACAGTTGTCTGAGCTAAGAAAACCCATTTTGAGATGCTTTCCGTAGTCGTCATTAACTTACATTAACATGGAACACACCAGCTGCTAAATTCTGTTCCATAAAGTAATTAAATTATGTAAAGTTCACAAAGACAATGCCTGTTACACAGTGCACAGTGTCACTCTACGGATGATACTTCAAACCCTTCCATTTATCTTCCAGTCATAGCATATTTAATGTACTAAATAATACAACATTTTTCTTCTGAAAATCATTAAATAATCCTCAAGAAAAGGCTAACGGGGAATACAGCAGAGGTCTGTATGTTAGCCACCATGCAGGGTAGTGGGGATTAATATTTTTTAAGTCAGGCACCCTGACAGAGTTTAAACTGAGTGAGATCTCTTGAGATTTTGGACCTTTGTCCTGTACAGTTTGCCAGAAAATATTTTTGGTATAACAGCAGTAGATGCTAACAGTAGCAGTGATCAGTCAGTTTTTGAGTGGACTAAAAAAGCATGTATGTGCTTAAATTGTTACTTGCATCTTTTGTATACATATCTTTCTAGTTTCCTAAATTGCGTAATAGTGCAGCTGCTTTTCACCTATGAATATGAAGTTGGCCTTTCCGTCCTGCCTCTCCATACTGTTTCCTCCCTCTCCTAATGGGTTTCAACTTTTTTTTTTAATGGTTTATGGAAGAATGTTAGACACCAGCTCAGTATTCTGCTTTGTCCTTCCTTTGCTTTATCCATCCTTTGTTTTATATTATAAGAAGTTATTTATATGAATATAGATTTATTTTTATGTAGCATTCTGTATACACTCTTCCCCATTGTACTTTTTTTCACCTGGCAGTATATGTAGTGATAAAACCAAAGTTAACATGTAGAGACATTTCTCTTTCCTTTTTACAACTGCATATTTATTGTATGGATGTTTCTTAATTTGTTCAGCCGGTCTTTATCAGTGGACAGTTGGATTGGTTCCAGCCTCTTGCTTATTACAGATAGTCCTGTAGTGAATAGCCTTGTGCATACATTGTTTTGTACTTTTTCCCTGGGTGGTATAGATTCCTAGGAGTCATACTGCTAGGTCAAAGGATAAATGCGTATATAATTTTAGTAGTTGTTGCCAAATTGCCTAGCGTAGGTAATATACCACATATGAGAGTTTTTCCACAGCCTCACTATCAGACTATGTCATCAAGCTTTTGGATTTTTATAAATCCAACAGGTGGGAAATTGTATTTCTGTGAGGACTTATTTTGCTTATTTTCCCTTATTATGAGCAAGGTTCAGCACTGTTCTCACAGGGTTAAGAACCAGTTGTATTTCTGTTTCTGTGAATGGTCTCGAAGGGGTGTTGGTTCTTTTCATTGTGGCTGACAAAACTGAAGGGTGGTCCCCAGTGATTTCCTACCGCCTTCTGCCCTCACTTTATGTAATTCTCTCCCCATGAGTGGGAGTGGGGCCTAGGCCTTGCTTTTAACCAACAGCATATGGCAAAGATGAGAGAATGTCAATTTCTTGATTAGCTTAGGTTATATAGCAAAAATAAGAGGATTTCACTCTTGTGATTATATTATAGAAGACTCCCATCTTGGGGGACCTGGCTGGCTCAGCTGGTTGACCGTTGCCAACTCGACTTCACCTCAGGTCATGATCTCAGGGTTGTGGGATTGAACCCTGTGTTGGGCTCCAGGCTCAGTGCAAAGTCTGCTTGAGATTCTCTCCTTCCTCTGCCTTCCCACTCACACACGTTCTCACTAAATAAATACATACGTATCTTAAAGAAAATAGGGAAGGGGCACCTGGGTGGCTCAGTGGGTTAAGCCATTGCCTTCGGCTCAGGTCATGATCTCAGGGTGCTGGGATCGAGTCCCACATTGGGCTCTCTGCTCAGCAGGGAGCCTGCTTCCCCCCCCCCCTCTCTCTGACTGCCTCTCTGCCTACTTGTGATCTCTCTCTGTCAAATAAAATTAAAAAAAAAAAAAAGAAGAAGAAAGGGAAGAAGATGACTCAGTTTTCAGCAGACTGGAGGAGACTCCTCATTGTCAGCCTGATGAAGTTAGGGATTGTGGTGATGTCCACATAGTGAGGAGCTGCCGATAACTACTAGGGTCTGGGAGTAGCCTCCAGCTAACAGGACCCCTTTGTCATAGAGCTACAAGGGGAGGAATTCTTCCAACAACTTGATGAGTTTGGGAGCAGTTCTGAAATCAGGCCTCCAGGTGAGAATGAAGTTTGGCTGACAATTAGCTTGAAGACTTGCCTGACCCTGAGCAGAGGATCCAGTTAAGCTGTGCTCAGACGCTTGCTGCTTAGAAATTATGAGATGATAAATGTGTGTTGTTTTTTTTGGTAATTTGTTATATACCAATAGATATCTAATACTGAGATAATGCCTTTTTGTTAAAGTTGCACATATTTTTTTTTTCTTTCTCATTTGCCTTTTATTTTCTTTCAGTGTCTTTTGCTACCCCCCATATTTTTGTTCTCGTATAATCTAGTTTATCTGTCTTTTCCAGGATTGTTTCTGGATTTTCAGTTATAGCTAGAAAATTTTTGCCTACTTCCAGATGATAGAGGAATTTATTTTTGTTTTCTTCTGTTACTTGTATGGTTTCACCTTCTGTATTTTTTTAGATTTTTTAAATTTTAATTCTGGTGTAGTTAACATATAGTTTTACGTTAGTTTTAGGTGTACAGTATGGTGATTCAGCAGTTCTGTACATTATTCACTGCTCATCAGGATCAGTGCACTTCCTAATTCCCATCACCTGTTTCACCCATCCTCCACCCACCACCCCTCTGGCAGTGATTGCAGTGTTCTCTATTGTTAAGAGTCTGTTTTTTCAAGGAATCAGTTCCATTTACAATTGCACCAAAAACCGTAAGATACCTAGGAATAAACCTAACCAAAGAGGTAAAGGATGTGTGTTCTGAAAACTATAGAACATGTGTGAAAGTAATTGAGGAAGAAAGACATAAAGAAATGGAAAAACATTCCATGCTCACAGACTGGTCAAGAACAACTATTGTTAAAATGTCTGTGCTATCCAAAGCAGTCTACACATCCAGTGCAATCCCTGTCAGTGTACCAAAGCATTTTTTCACAGAGCTGGAACAAACAGCCCTAAAATTTGTATGTAAACAAAGAAGACCCTGAAGAGCTAAAGGAATGTCGAAAAAGAAAATCAAAGCTGGTGGCATCACAATTCTGCACTTCAGTCTAGATTTCAAAGCAGTAATCATTAAGACAGTATGGTATTGGCACAAAAACAGACACATGAATCAGTGGAAAAGAACAGAGATCCCAGAAATGGACCCTCAACTCTATGGTCGACTAATCTTCGACAAAGCAGGAAAGAATATCCAATGGAAAAAAGATGGTCTATTCAGCAAGCGGTGCTGGGAAAATTGAACATCTACATGCAGAAGAGTGAAACTGGATCACTGTCTTAAGCCATATATAAAAATAAAATGGATTGAAGACCTAAATGTGAGGCAGGAATCCATCAAAATTCCAGAGAACACAGGCAGCAACCCCTTGCACCTTGGCCTCAGCAACTTCTTGCTAGACACGTCTCCAAAGACCAGAGAAACAAAAGCAAGAATAAACTCTTTGGACTCCAAGATAAAAAGCTCTTGCACAGCAAAGACAAAACTAAAAACAACGTAGAAGTAGAAGAAGATATTTGCAAATGCATTATCAGATAAAGGGCTAGTATCCAAAATCTATAAAGAACTTACCAAACTTAACACCCAGAAAACAAATAATCCAGTCAAGAAATGGGCAGAAGACACGAACAGACATTCTCCAAAGAAGACATCCAGATGGCCAACAGACACATGAAAAAGTACTCAGCATCACTCAGCATCAAGGAAATACAAATCAAAACCACAATGAGAAACCATCCACACCAGTCAGAATGGCTAAAATTAACAACTCAGGAAACAACAGATGGTGGCGAGGATGTGGAGAAAGAGGAACCCTCTTACACTGTTGGTGGGAATGCAAACTGGTGCTGCCACTCTGTAAAACAGTAAGACAGTACCTCAGAAAGTTAAAAATAGAACTACCGTATGATCCAGCAAGTATACTATTAGGTGTTTATGCAAAGGATACAAATGTGATTCAAAGGGGCACATGCACTCCAGTGTTTGTAGCAGCAGTGTCCACAGTAGCCAAACTATGGAAAGAGCCAGATGTCCATCCACAGATGAATGGATAAAGAAGAGTGGTGTATAGAGAAAATGTACTATTATTAAGCCATCAAAAAGAATGAACTTCTGCCATTTGTTGTTGTTTTTTAAAAGATTTTATTTATTTATTTGACAGATCACAAGTAGGCAGAGAGGCAGGCAGAGAGAGGAAGGGAAGCAGGCTCCCTGCTGAGCAGAGAACCTGATTTGGGGCTCGATCCCAGGACCCTGAGATCATGACCTGAGCTGAAGGCAGAGGCTTTAACCCACTGAGCCACCCAGACGCCCCATAACTCCTGCCATTTGTGATGATGTGGTGGAACTAAAGGATGTTATGCTAAGCGAAATAAGTCAGAGACAAACACCATGTGATTTCGCTCATGCGGAATTTTAAGAAAGAAAGCAGATGAACATAGGGGAAGGGAAGGGAAAAATAAAATAAGATGAAATCAGAAGGGGGACAAATCATAACTAAAGGAAACAAACTGAGGGTTGCTGTGGAGGGGATTGGGGGTAGTTGGGTGCTGGGCATTAAAGAGGGCACTTGAAGTAATGAGCACTGGGTGTTACATGCAACTGACTGATGAATCACTAAATTCTGCCTCTGAAACTAGTAGTACAGTACATGTTAATTAAATTGAATTTAGATTAAAAATATTTTTAGGGGCACCTGGGTGGTTCAGTGAGTTAAAGCCTCTGCCTTCAGCTTGGGTCATGATCCCAGGGTCCTGGGATCAAGCCCCACATTGGGCTCTCTGTTCAGTAGGGAGCCTGCTTCCCTTGCTCTCTTTCTCTCTACCTGCCTCTCTGCCTGCTTGTGTTCTCTGTCAAATAAATTTAAAAAAAAAAAAAATATATATATATAATATAAATATAAAATATATAATAAAATAGTAAATAATAATAACAATAAAATAATAAATAATAAAACATAAAATAATATAAAATAGAAAATTTAAAAAATTTTTAAAAGAGTCTTTTTTGTGGTTTCTTTCCCCTCCCCCCCCTTTTTTCCCTTTGCCCATTTGTGAAATCATAAGGTGAAATCATATGGTATTTGCCTTTCTCTGACTGACTTACTTCATTTAGCATTATATACTGTAGCTCCATCCGTGTTGTTTCAAATGGTGGAATGTCATCTTATGGCTGAATAATACTCCATTGTATATATACCACATTTTTTAATCCATTTATCTCTTGACGGCAACTTGGGTTGCTTCCATAATTTAGCTATTATAAATAATGCTACAGTAAACATGGGGTGCATGTATCCCTTTGATTTTGTATTTTTGTGGGGGGGGGGGTAAATGCCCAGTAGTGGGATTACCAAATTATAGGGTAGTCATGTTTGAGGAACCTCCATACTGTTTTCCATAGTGGATGCACCAGTTTGCATTCCCACCATCAGTGCACGAAGGTTCCTTTTCCTCTACATCCTTGCCTGTCTTCTCCAAAACCGTTCTTCTTATTTCTTGGGTTTTTTATTTTAGCCCTTCTGACAGGTGTGAGGGGGTATCTCACTGATGATGCATGATGTGGAGCATCTTTTTCATGTATCAAGTGGCCACCTGGATGTCTTTGGAGAAATGTCTGTTCCTGTCTTCTGCCCATTTTTAAATTGGATTATTTGGGGGTTTTTTGGATGTTGAGTTGTATCAGTTCTTTATATACTTTAAATACTAACCTTTTATTGGATATGTCATTTGCCTAATAGCTCTTCCCATTCTGAAGGTCATCTTTTAGTTTTGTTGACTGTCTCCTTCACTGTGCAGAATCTTTTTATTTCGATGTGGCCCCAATAGTTAAATTTTTCATCCATATTTAAATATCAAATTCATATCAGTGTGTCTTGGTGAATGGTGAGAGGGGTGGACCCCAGTGTATCCTTTAACATGTGTCTAAACAGTGGTCCCAAGACCAGTTAGCAAAAAGTCATTCATTTCTTCACTGGCATGTGATGTTACCTATAACCATTTACACTAAATTTCTAAACGTAATTGGGTCTATTTCTTGGTTTCTCATCCTGCCCCATTGGTTTTTAGTCTGTGGATGTGTCATGCTCTGCTGTTAGGTAGAAACACCCTGGAGTTTATAATCCAGTAGGGCTCACCCCGCTTCTACTTGTTTTTCAGGGTTTGCCTGCCTGTTCCCTGCTTGTTCATTCTTTCCCAGATCAACTTGTTTAGCTCCAGAAAAAAGATCTGCTGGTATTTTTGATACAATTATGTAACATATATAAGTTATCTTAAGGAGAGCTGACTTTTATGATTTGGGGTTTCTCTCAAGAGTGAAGTACATCTTTCCATGTGATCAAGTCTTTTGGGGCTTTCAGGAGTGTCTTATGTTTTTTCTCATACATGTTTAAAGACGTTGCTTGTTAAGTTTATGAGTAGTATTTATTCTTAAGATTTTTTTATATTCATAAAAAAAGGATTTTTTTATATTCATAAAAAAAGGATTTTTTTATATTCATAAGATTGGTATTCATAAATTAGATGTGTGTTTTGGGAGGTTCAATTTTTGTCAGATTTTGAGATAAGTGTCCTACTCGTTTTATAAAACAGATTTGGAAGATTTATTATGTATTCTTTTTAGTGGTTTAGGGAGCATTAGGATCAATAGGTCTTTAAAGGACTAGTAGACGTCCCCTGTGAAGCTCTCCTCTGTGTGGTGGTTTGTTTTTGTTGTTTTGAGAAACTCTTATGATATTACTACTTCTGTGACGATTGGTCTGTTTGCATTTCTGTTTGGACTGGGGTTAATTTGAGTAAGGTGTATTTTCCTTAGAAGTTATTTTCCTAGGTTTTCAAATTGATATGCATGGAATTATATGAAGCTATCTTTTGATTTATAAAATTTGCAGTGATTTCAAATTTATCATTAAGAAATCTTAGACTGAGAGTGGAAGAATTGGGACTTTTGCTGGCATACTGAATATTTTGCTTAATAATGACAATGTCTAATGAAACTATTTAAACTGGTTAGCTGTCTTCTGTCCTTCACCTCCTCCTCCTGACCACGGACACTTATTTCCCAGGCTGTGCTCATCTCACATATCATACTCTTCTCTAAGATTTTCACATTTCACAGAATCAAGGTCCTATAACCTCTTCTGGAACAAAAATACACTTTGTGTATTTTTTAAATACACAAACAAGTACTTGTTAATTTTTAATACTGGATGCTGTGTTTGGTAAACATAATGGGTTTGAAAAGACAGAAATGACCCATCTTCTTGGGGTGTGTGGGGTTGCTTATGGTATGTGTAGTAATATTTACACAATAGGTACATTGTTTATTGGGGAATCTCCAGTTTGTGCATCTGGAAAGGATTCCTCTGTCATTAACTGTACCTCTCCAAAATGTTGAGTTGGCATCTTGTTTTCCAGCCACCACATCAGTCTTTCCTTGTTACTCTTTCTGTAGTATAACTCCAGCAATTACTCAGCCACACAGGACCTCAGGTCCATTGGCCCTGCACAGGTTTTTCATTTTGCCTCATTCTTCCACGTCCTCCCATTTCTCCTTGCCTGGCTCACAGCTGTGGTCTGTCATTCTGATCAGCACATTGCATGTGCTTCTCCTCAGACTGCTGCTTCTTTACCTCCCTGGTGAAACTCTGACCCTCTGCTTACAAGGCACCTGTCCCTCAGCAGCTACCAGACCATGACTGCCTGGTTTCATTGGAAATTCCTATACACAGCTGGTTAGCCTTTTATTCATTTAACTTTTGAAAAATCTATTACGTTGACATCTAACTGCTGAAGTTTTGGCTTTATTAACTGCTTAAGTTTATGATTGAAAGAATTTGTTCACTAGTTGTTTTGTATTAACTAACCTTAAATGTTTGCTTTGACCCTCCTTTTTAAAGGCTTTCAGCCTTGGATATTGAAGCCATGGATAATTTCCTATAGAAGGAATAGCAAACAGCACAAAACAGAAAAACTTTATTGTTCTTTGTTAGTATTGATTCGATTAAAATTTTGTCTTTTGGTTTTTGTTTGCATGTCTTCTTAAGTAGTTAAGAACCTGTTATTTTATTAAATGACAGGTATCTAATTGCTTTGTATTTTATTCATGTTTGTTAATAACTTCTTGACCTGTCTACAACTGATAGTGTCTTTGTTTCTGAAGACTCTTATGGTTAATTATATAAAACAAATGATCTGATTTTATAAATTCCTCTCATTTTTATAGGTTCCTTAATTTAGTATAAGGATGGACTATGTAAAAAATGTTCTCTAAAGAATTGTCACGCAGTGGGTTAAGCCGCTGCCTTTGGCTCGGGTCATGCTCTCAGGATCCTGGGATCGAGTCCCGCATCGGGCTCTCTGCTCAGCAGGGAGCCTGCTTCCCTCTCTCTCTCTCTGCCTGCCTCTCTGTCTACTTGTGATTTCTCTCTGTCAAATAAATTAAAAAAAAAAAAAGAATTGTCATAATATAGCTTGAAAATATTTACCTGATAGAATGGTTGAGAGTTAATACATTTTACAGTTCAGGAAGCAAGGACTCTTGATGTTTGGGCTATTGTGCTTAGGATTGGGAGGGGTATTCTGAGAATAATCTGGACAGAGTTGGCCAAATCCTATGGGTGAGGTCTTGAAAAAACTTTTTCATTTCGCCCATAGGTCCTGTCAGCCAAGAGGGAACCTAGGAGCATGCAGTGGACAAAATGGAAAGTAGTCTCCTGTTTTATCACAAAGACCTTTATTTAACTTGTGAAACTGGACAATGAGAGCCTATTGTTTTTTGTACCTTTTCAAATAATAACTATGACTGTTACTCTGCCTAGTTTCATATTGTTGAAATAAGGTAGTCATGATATTTTTTGTATAGCATAAGGTACTGCTTGGCTTGAATGTGACCGCAATACATTCACTTATAAATACCCAGCATTTTCAAACATTGAAAACTGTACTGCAGTAATTGAGTCATTAATTTCCACAAATATTTATTAAACATACCAGGCATTGTTGTAAGCTGGGGGGATGCTACAGGGAAATGAACAGACAAAAGCTCTTGCTAATGAAGCTTACATTCTAGCAAGGCAGAGGGGATGGACAAGAAATAGTAATGATGTAGTATTTAGGAAGGTGGAAGTTGCAGAGTAGGGAGAATCAGAAGTGCTAGTGTTCTGTGCTTGAGTTGCAGTTTTAAATTACCTTAGTGTAGAAACTTACTGAGAAGGTGTATTTGAGCAAAGATTCAACAGAGATGAAGTTAGCTGGGATGAAAAGTATTCCAGGCATAGGGAGGGACTGATGCGTAATCCCTCAGTGGGAGTATGATTGACACATTTGGTGAACCCTAAGGAGACCTGTGTCTAGAATGAAATGAATGAGGAGGGAAGTAATAGAAAATATAGTAAGAGAGGTAATTCCAGATTAGATAGGGACATGTGGGTCACTGTAAGGAACAGGTGGTTATGTATACCATTCATATTACATATTAAGTTTAGACCTAATGAGAAGGAGGGAAATATTAACGTTGAATTTGTGTTGTGCTCTTTCATTCTGTAGGTATCATTCAAAGCTTTTCTGTGCCATTCATTGTGCTGAGTGAGGGAATACAGTGAACAAATGAAATTAAAGCTAGCCACAGTGTTTGTGGAGGTTCTCTTGATCCAGTGCAAATCACTGTGTTTTGTGTGTTAATCATTGTACTTGATATTTTACATGTCTTATATAATTCTGAGTATTTCATTTAATTCCAAGTATCCAGCAAGATAGATAGTATTATTAACTTGGAATACAGTTGATGAAAGTGAGGCTAAGGAAATCTGGTAATTTGTCTCAAGTTACATAGCCATTATGTGACAGAATGGGATTAGTACTTAATCTTGTATTTTCATTGTACCATTGGCTCCCAAATCTGACTGTGCATCAGAGTTCACTAGGAAGCTTATTATCAAAGCTATAGATTCCTTCACCTTACCTCTACTGTCGTTTATAAATTTGAACTATAACTGTTGAATCTAGAGTAGGCATTAGGGCAGGTTTAATTTTTGATTGGAAAGTAGGACAGTTTTCTTCAGGCTGCTTATTTTTAATAACAGATTTTAAGATCTTTGGGTTGAAAGAGTCTTAGAATTTTATAGTGGAAGTCTGGACTTTAGATAGACTGCCATGATACATAAGGTAATTGTATTCCTCATGAAAAGCCGGAATCTGAAAGAAATTACCACACTGTAAGCAATCTAGACTAAAGGTAAAATATCCATTAACACAGATGAGGAAGTCAGCTGTTTTGCTGCCTATGATTTTAATTGTTGAATCCTTTTTTTTTTTTTTTAATTCAGTGCTATCCACCTATCTTCTTTTATTTGAGTCTTAGTTAACACTGTGCTTTGGGGTCCTAAGTAAATAGTTGAGAAGTTCTGCTCGGTTGTTTGGAAAACAGTGATTGTGAACTTGGTGGATGATTTACAAGTGTCCTGAAGGGTCTAACCTAGCTGTCCTTCTTTTTCAGGAGATTGAAGATGGCCCTTCAGCTATGCTAGGTCTATAATGGGAAGTGTCACAGTTCGATATTTCTGTTATGGATGCCTTTTTACATCTGCGACCTGGACGGTTTTGCTTTTTATTTATTTTAACTTCAGTGAAGTGACTCAGCCACTTAAGAATGTGCCCATCAAGGGGTCCGGGCCCCATGGACCATTTCCCAAAAAATTCTATCCCCGTTTCACTCGAGGCCCAAGTCGAGTGTTAGAGTCACAGTTCAAAGTAAACAAAATTGATGATACGGTAGATAATCACGTTGAAGATCCAGAAAAAGGCAACATGAAATTCTCTTCCGAGTTGGGTAAGTGTTTGGAAGTTTAAATTTAGTTATTCTTTAAATCACATGTTGCTCAGGGGATTAGAAATGGGTCGTTTTCCCCTCTACTTTGTTAATGAATTAGTTGAGGTTCTAGGATTTTGCAGATTCAGTGGGGAGTTATATTCTAATTTAGCCATTTCTGACTTCAGTATTTTATGAGGACTTGGGAGAAAGTAAAAAGGTCCAGAATAGGAAGGAAGGGAGGAGGGAAGGAAATGGAACTTACAGGGGAAGATTTTAGTTGTTAGCATTATTTAATAATAGAAAGAGATGGTAGAAAGGTAACTTGATTATATATAACATATTTTGAAAGGCAGAGTTCATTAAAACAGAACATACATTGTTACGTTTAGAGATAAGCTGAAATTATATCTAATAAGATTTCTACTTACAAGAATTGTTAAGATAAGGCAGAATATTAAATATAGGAGTTTGTAAACTCTTATAAAAGGAAAACTTTTTTCACAAAAATTCTATTCTGTTCAATTTGGAAGCAATCTATTGTATATGTTTTTTTGTGTACTGTAATTTTAGAATCCTGGTTTCAGCAAATTTTATTTGAAGGGACAAATGAGCCATTTTGGTTATCTTTAAAACTTAGAAAGATCTTTAATCTTGTCCTAGAAATCTCAAATAATAAGTAATTTAGAAGTAAAAGAGATATTTCAAAGATTGAAAGATCCATAAAATATAAAGGAAATGTTAAAATGTTTCTTTTTATTTGATCATAGTTTCAAAGAAATCAGTTTCTAGGATTTAATGATTTTCAAATACATGGAGTTGAAAATACTTAAAATTACATGAAGAAATGGAAACTATTTCCTCAACTTTCATAAAGTAAACCTTATCTTTTTTCAGATTGCTATTTAGACACTTGAAAAGCATTAATAGGTAGGGGAGCCTGGGTGGCATAGTGGGTTAAGGCCTCTGCCTTCGGCTCAGGTCATGATCCCAGGGTCCTGGAATCGAGCCCCGCATCGGGCTCTCTGCTCAGCGGGGAGCCGGCTTCCTCCTCTCTCTCTGCCTGCCTCTCTGCCTACTTGCAATCTCTCTCTGTCAAATAAATAAATAAAATCTTTAAAAAAAAAAGCATTAACAGGTAAATTTCTAGCCTCTTTATTTAAGTTACTTTAGTAGAAAACTTTTATAAAGAAGTAACATTGGGTTTACTGTTTTGAATGGGCCTTGTATTTGCCTTTGAAAGTAGAGAGAAAACTGTAGACACTTGAAATGTAACAAACTCAGATTGCTTAGCTGCAAAACTAAATACTTTATAACAGATATACAAAAAACCTGTTATAGCTAAGAAATCAATTCAGCTAAGTTGCAGGGCACAGGATCAACACATGAAAAACAGCTGTATTTCTGTGCATTAGCAATGAAGTTGGAAAATAAAACTAAGAGAACAATTCCATTTCCAATAGTATCAAAAGGAATAAAATACTTAAGAATAAGTATAACCATGAAGGTGTGAGATTTGTACACTGGAAACTACAAAACTACTGAAATAAATAAAAGTAGACCTAAATAAATGGAAAGACATGTTAGGTTCATGGACTGGAATACTAAAGGCTGTTTAGGGAACTACTGCTACCCAGAGCCATCCAGAGAGTCAGTGCAAACCTTATCAAAATAAGGTTTATTGAAAAGATGGAAAGGCTGATTCTAAAGTTAATGTGAAATTAGAAGAGCTTCTAAATAACCAAAACAATCTAGAAAAAGTACAAAGGTGGAGGGCTCACACTTCAAAATTCTCTACAAAGCTACATTAATCAAAATAGTCTGATACTGGCCTAAGGACAGATGTATAGATCAGTGGGTAGACTGAGAGTCCAGAAATAAACCTGTGATATTTTTGGCCACTTGATTTTTAAAAATGTGTCAAGATGGTTCAATGGGGGAGACATAGTCTCTTCAACAAATGCTTTTGGGACAAATAGATAATCCACATACAATGGAGAAGCGTCAAACCCTTATATCATCTGTAAGAATTAACTCAAAATGAAGACCTAAATAGAAGAGCTAACAGCATAAAACCTTCAGATGAAATCCTAAAGATAAATCTTCTTGACCTTGGGTTTGGTAGTGGTTTCTTACATGACACCAAAATTATAAGTTAACAAAAGAAAATAAATAAATTGGACTTCATTGAAATTAGAAGCTTTTGTATATCAAAGAAGACAATCCGGAAAGAAGAAAGACACCCCACAGAATGGGAGAAAATGTTTGTGTATCCTGTCTGTAATGGGCGTTCATTATCCAGAGTATAAAAAGAACTCTTAAGAATTCAATAATAAAAAGACAACCCAATTTAAAAATGGGCAAAGAATTTGATAGACATTTTTTCCAAAGACACATAAAATGTTCAACATCATTATTACAGAAATGCAAATCAGAACTACAATGAGGATACCATTTCACACTTGGTGAGATGGTTATAATTTTTTTTAAAAAGGAAAATAACAATTTTTGGCCAGGATACAGAGAAATTGGAACCTTCATCCATTGCTGGTTCATCAATAGGTTAAACTTAGAGTTACCTTATGATCCAGCAATTCCTCTCTCGGGTATATACCCAGGAGAATTGCATTCATATGTTCAAACAAAGATTTGTACATCCATGTTCATAGCAGTGCTGTTCTCAGTGAACAGAGGTAGAGAGAACTCAGACGTTCATCAGTGGACGGAAGGACAAGCAGCATGTATTTCTGTGCAGGGACTTATTCAGGCATAGCAGGGAATGAGGTTCTGACCCATGCTGTAACCAGGAGGAGCCTCGAAAATGTTATATGATCAGTGAAAGAAGCAGAACACAAAAGGTCAGATACTGCATGATTTCATTCATATGAATGTCTAGAATAGGCAAATGCATGGAGACTAGAAGCAGATTAGTGGCTAAAGGGGCTGGGGGGGGGGGCCTTTAATGGGCATGGAGTTTCACATTGTAAGTGTGCTCCTGTCACCGACGGTAATCCACGTGTTGTCTGCGTTTTACCACAGTGAGAAAAATGAAAACCTCCTTAGCTTCTGTGAAGGAAACTTGATTTAGAAGGAATTCATAAAAATCAGTACAGTAATAGTTAAAAGTATGGTGATTGCCAAGGGCATTATCTTTAAACAGTCGGGGGGGGGGGCACCCGGGTGGCCCAGTCCTTTAGCGTCTGCCTTCAGCTGAGGTCATGATCCCAGGGTCTTGGAATCAGGCTCTCTGCTCGGGAACCCTGCTCTTCTCCCTCTGCCCCTCCCTCTGCTATGGTTCCTCTCTCACTGTCTCTCTCTGTCAAATAAAACCTTAAAAAAAAAAATAATAAAAATAAATAGGGTAAAGAACTTGTACATTTTAGAAAGATGATCAATAATAAATTTAAAATTAGAACTAGATTTTCTCATTTAATCTGCAGTTAATTATAAAAGAACTTGAAATAGTTCCTGTGAGGCATGGCTGAACACTGTGTTCTTTTTTTCCGTAGTAGACACAGCCAGATACCAAGCCAGTGCCTGATGGTATGGGGAGTTCTTTCATAGCTTACCATTTTCTAACATGGATACAAATAAATGAACTAATACTAAGCTTGCAAGGGCTTCCAAGTACTAGTTTAATTGAATCATTTTGCTATTTGAAATGTTTATATTGCTTTCAAATGCAGTATTAAAATTGCTGTGGTTATACTGAAAAAAATTAAATTAAAAAACATAGCTCCTCTGGGGTGCCTGGGTGGCTCAGTGGGTTAAAGCCTCTGCCTTTAGCTCAGGTCCCAAGGTCCTGGGATCGAGCCCCACATCGGGCTCTCTGCTCAGGCAGGGAGCCTGTTTCCCCCCGCTCTCTGCCTGCTGCTCTGCCTACTTGTGATCTCTGTCTGTCAAATACATAAATAAAATCTTAAAAAAAAAAAAAAAAAAAACTCCCCTGGCATGCTAGTTAATTGGCTATGATTTTATATGAACAGGGGAAGGACAAAAGTAAGCTAATGTGATTTTTCCCTCCAGTTTTATTGAGATAAAATTGATATATATAACATTGTATTAGTTTAAAGTATATAACATAATGATTTCATACAAGCATATACTGTGAAATGATTATTACAGTAAGTCAACATTGATCACCTCACATAGTTAAAAGTGTTTTTCTTGGGATGAGAATTTTTAAGATCTACTCTTAGCCACTTTCAGAAACAAATACAGTAGTATTATTCACCATTACCATGCTATACATTACATCCCCAGAACTTACAAGTTTGTACCTTTTTAACCAACATTCACCCCATCTGCACCTCCTCCCACCCCACCTTGGCAACCGCATCTATTCTGTCTCTAGTGAGATCATACAGTATTATAGTACTTGTCTTTCTCTGTTTCACTTAGCATAATGCCCTAGGTTCCATCCATGTTGCCACAAATGGTAGGAGTTCCCTTTTTCATGGCTGAATAATATTCCTGTGTATATGTATGTGTGTACACAAACACAATACATTTTATGATGGACATAAAGTGATCTTTTAATATGGATTAATTTTTCATCAAGAGATATATATTAGAAAATATTCCTTTCAGGGGCGCCTGGGTGGCTCAGTGGGTTAAAGCCTCTGCCTTCGGCTCAGGTCATGATCCCAGTGTCCAGGGATTGAGCCCCACATCGGGCTCTCTGCTCCATGGAGAGTTTGCTTCCTCCTCTCTCTCTGCCTGCCTCTCTGCCTACTTGTGATCTTTCTCTGTCAAATAAATAAATAAAATGTTTTAAAAAAAATACTCCTTTCAGTGTCTAGTATGAGCTAGTCCTTTGATTTATTGAATCAAGGAATATTTATTGAGAATCAAGTTTGTGCAAGGCACTGTCCTAGGTGTTGGGTATCAAGCAGTGTTTTTTGTTTTTTTTTTTATTACTTGATAGAGAGATCACAAGCAGGCAGAGAGACAGGCAGAGAGAGAGGGGAAGCGGCTCCCTGCCGAGCAAAGAGCCTGATGCGGGGCTCGATCCCAGGACCCTGAGATCATGACCTGAGCCGAAGGTAGAGGCTTAACCCACTGAGCCACCCAGGCGCCCTGTAGCAGTTTTTGTTTTGAACATGATCAAAGTCTCTGTTCTCAAGGATTTTGCATCCTCTTATAAAATGTTAATAGAACGTTGTTCTTTTGTATTAATAAAAGGATGTACTCCACACCAAAAACCCCAAATTATCCAATTTAAAAATGGGCAGAAGGTATGAATAGGCATTTCTCCAAGGGAGACATCCAGATGGTCAACAGACATGTGAAAAGATGCTCAACATCACTCATCATCAGGAAAAGGCAGCTACCACCTCATACCAGTCAGAAAGACTAAAATCAAAAACACAGGAAACAAGTGTTGATGAGGATGTGGAGAAAAAGAAACCCTCACACACTATTGGTGAGAATACAAACTGGTAGAGCCACTGTGGAAAACAGTATGGAAGTTCCTCAAAAAATTAAAAATAGAATTACCATACGATCCAGTAATTCCATTTCTTGGTGTATACCCAAAGAATACAAAAATACTAAATTGAAAGGATACGTGTTACCCATATGTTTACTGCAGCATTATTATAATAGCTGAATTGTAGAAGCAACCCAAGTGTTCGTTGGTAGATGAATGGATAATGAAGACGTGGTGTGTGTATATATACACATAGAATTCTACTCAGCCACAAAAAAGAATGAAGTCTTGCTGTTTGCAACATGGATGGGTCTGGAGGGTATAATGCTACGTGAAATAAGTCAGAGAAATACAACTACCATATGATTTCACTCATGTGGAATTTAAGAAAGAAAGAGACAAATTAAGAAACCCTTAATGAGAACAAACTGGTGGTTCTCAGGAGGTGAGTGGGAATAGGTGGGTGATACAGGTCAAGGGGTTTAAGAGAACATTTACTATGATGAGCACTGAGTATAGTATATTATACATGTGAAACTAATACAACACTGTATATTAACTGTACCAGAATGCCTTTTTTAAAGTCTGTATTACAGTGTAAAACCATGAAAACTAGTAATGGTTGAAATGTCAGCACAATTCTGTTATTGACAAAGACTGAAAGTAATCTTCAGGTGATTGAGGATCACTGTTTAGGGTATCTTAGTACATGGAAAACACTCTGTAATAGAAGCAAAACATGGAATTCTGTTTTCATTACTGTACAGCCAATAAGAACAGACGATGCAAGGACACTAAACACTGCTTTAAAATGAAGTTTCTAGGGTGCCTGGGTGGCTCAGTTGTTCAGCGTCTGCCTTCGGCGCAGGTCATGATGCCAGAGTCTTGGGATCGAGCCCCGCATTGGGGTTCCTGCTCTGGGGGGCAGCCTGCTTCTCCCTCGCCCTGCCTGTGTTCCCTCCCGTACTGTGTCTCTCTCTGTCAAATAAAATCTTTAAAAATAAATAACGTTTCTAGAGTTCTGTTATTAAAAATATTCTGCTTAAAAAAAAATGTAATCCAACTTTAAAAGCTCATAGAAAAAGCATATTAAGAGGTAGTATTTCCCAAAGTGGATCTGGGGACTGGAGTCATTCTGTATCCCATCCCTCACAACTGGTATCTGTGAAACAGTCAACAGTATTAAAGGATCAGGATTGTCCTTCCATTCCAAATAAAATTAAAACCTATTCGACTTTCAAAATCCATTGTTTCCCTGAATTGTTTGACCATGAAATCCTTTTTTTCTTTTGAACATCTGTTAATGTCCAGTGAAATTAGATTTCTGTGACCAGACTTTGGGAAATGCTGGGACAAGGGAGTCATTCTGTGAGGAAAGGTTAAAGGTTTGAGATGGGAAAGAAAGCGAAAAGAGAAATTATCCTTCTATGTAAAGGTAAGGTGTCTGAATGTTAGAACAAGAATGTTGAATTGTAGTGATTTTGATGGGCTCTCTGAGGGAATTTCTTGGCTTTCTTGACTATAAAGCTGATTAAAGTCTGGAGTCAGACTTTTTATAGAAAGGTTTATCAGTAGCACTTTTTTTTTAATTTTTAGGGGAGGGCTCTTATAAAAACTTGCCTGTCATTGGGACCTGTTGTCCACATGGGTTCTGTAGTCTATTGCTTTAATAGAAATGCCATCATTAAGTCTTTTGAAGAAAAGACATCTGTAATTTTTTTCTCTTGATAATATTCTTAAGATTAATGGTTAGTGAACAGGTATCATTTATGGTTAAGATACACCTGCTTTTTTGCACTAGACTGACAAAAATTTGACTCTAACTTCAATTACTTTTTTGAAAATGGAGACAATCTAGATTTGAGAAACATGGCTATTTAGTTATAAGAGATTAAAGTCAAGATTTTCTTAGGATCATAATATGACAATAACTGTAGCAGACCTTTCCAGATTTAACATACTGACTGTAACTTTAATCTTTTACAGGTATGATTTTTAATGAACGTGATCAGGAGTTGAGAGACTTGGGCTATCAGAAACATGCTTTCAACATGCTTATCAGTAACCGTTTGGGCTACCACAGAGATGTACCGGACACCAGAAATGCTGCGTACGTTTCTCAGTGGTTTATACTGCTGCGTTTTAATGACCGTGCTTTTAGTGGTATTATAGTAAGTTGTGAGGGTGGTGTTACTAAATGCATTTAGGCTTCATCATTCAGGATACTAGAAAACTTCAAGACAGATTTCCACTCCTGTGACACTTGAAGCTGAAGATTGTACTAACAGAGTTCTGGAGGTTGCTCTGTCTCTTTTGAAATTTAAAATCATAGGGAGAAGGCTAGAGGTATTAACTGCATCTAACTAGATAAACTTCTGAGCGTAAATTTCTTTTAAATGTTTATTGTTTTTGTGGAAAAGGAATTAAAAATCCGTGAAGAATTTTTCTCATCTCACTTTTTGGTCTTCATTTTTTTTTTAAGATTTTATTTATTTGACAGAGATCGCAAGTAGGCGGAGAAGCAGGCAGAGAGAGTGGAGGAAGCAGGCTCCCCAATGAGCAGAAAGCATGACGTGGGGCTTTATGTGGGTTTAATCGATCCCGGGACCCTGGGATCATGACCCGAGCTGAAGGCAGAGGCTTTAACCCACTGAGCCACCCAGGCGCCACTGGTTTTGTTTCAAAGGCTTTTCATTCATGTGGTTGGTCAATTAGTCATTCCACAGGCCGACTTTTTTGAGCACCTTTGTTTTATAGACACTGTATTAGGTCTTGAAAATAAGTAGAGTAAGACATAGTTCCTGGGATCACAGGCCTAGTAGGGAAGATAGATGAGGGAATGGGTAATTGTGGTAGTGCTAGAAGGAGGGCTGTGGTAGGAGCTGGTGTCGTAGGGACCCTGAAACCAGAGTGATAAGGGAAGGCCTCCTAGAGGGTGCTGGCTGAGCAGTGTGCAGGGGACCACTCCGTGCATGGGGGACAGATTGAGTCATGACACCGCTTGAAAAGGCACTGGAACCATTACTATTGCCACAGCGTGGGGAGTGCCAGGAGACTGGAGGTAGCCAGGGTCCAGATGTTGGAATGCTTTGTATGCCATGCAAAAGAACATAGAATTCTGGATTTTATTCTTTAAGTTAGTGATTTTTTATTATTGTTGCTTGAAGCCATCTAACCCTTTTTATCACATAGTTGCGTGATAGAATCTTGATTTTGGTCATGTCCTAGTTTATTCAAATCTTTTTCTGTTATTGGGCAAGAAATAAAATTTTCAAATACAAAGTTTTATATTTCTGTTACTCCTTTTTTTTTTTTTTAAGATGTTATTTATTTATTTGACAGACCACAAGTAGGCAGAGAGGCAGGCAGAGGGGTGGGCGGGAAGCAGGCTCCCTGCTGAGCAGAGAGCCCGATATGGGACGCAATCCCAGAACCCTGAGATCATAACCTGAACCGAAGGCAGAGGCATAACCCACTGAGCGACCCAGGCGCCCCTCTTACTTCCTTTTGAATGTTCATTGTGGAGAAGCTAAACATGAGCTTATGAATACTGCATTAAAAACTTGTAGTGATTCCATACAAATAACACATTTTTATGTAACCTCTGTACCAAAAAAAGAAAAAAAAATTTAAATGTTAATCTAAAAATAAGCAAAGTAGCAGGTATTGGAGAGAGTAGTTATTAACAAACTGTAAAACCTTGAGTATGATACCAGTGTATCCTTAAATTTTTTTTTAAAGATTTTATTTGTTAGGCAGAGAGGCAGGAGGAGAGAGAGGGGGAAGCAGGCTCCCAGCTGAGCAGAAAGCACGATGTGGGGCTCGATCCCAGGACCCCAAGATCATGACCTGAGCCAAAGGCAGAGGCTTTAACCCACTGAGCCACCCAGGCACCCCCCCTTAAATGCTTTTTAAGAAACTTTTGTTAAATTGTAGGAAGGAGTCTGAGCAAGAGGCAGTTAATGTTTAGTGCGTAATGACCTAAAACATTGAACCTTTCAGGACATCACATTTTCTCATATGTGTCTTCACAGATGTAAAGACAAGTCTTACCCTGTGGACCTGCCAGTCGCTAGTGTTGTTATCTGTTTCTACAATGAAGCCTTGTCTGCCTTGCTCCGTACTGTGCACAGTGTCCTAGACCGCACACCAGCCCAGCTCCTTCATGAAATCATCCTTGTGGACGATGACAGTGACTTTGGTAAGGGATGTTGTCGCTGATACTATGGGATCTGGGCTGTTGATCATGGTGGGATTAGAATCAGCAGCAGCAGCTGACAGTTCAGATCGATGGCAGGGAGGACCCTGGTCCCAACAGGTGCAGGGGAGTTGGCAACAAGTAAGTATGTTTGTGGATTAGAGGATAATTTTTTGGAAACAGCTTTGTGATCTTTTTACAGACTGTGCTATTTAAGTTTGGCCCTTGAAATTTTTCCCTTGGCCTACCTTTTGAAAAAAATTTGCTAATCTATAGTTATTTTGAAATAAAAATTTTTTTCAAAAGGTAGGCCAAGGGAAAAATTTCAAGGGCCAAATTTAAATAGCACAGTCTGTAAAAAGATCACAAAGGTGTTTCCAAAAAATTATCCTCTAATCAACAAACATAATTAAGAAACAAAGATTGTCTAAATACTAAATTGTAGAATTTATGGTGTTGAATTTTTTTTCATCTGTATTTTGTTTTTTAGTTTGTAGTTATTTTTTTTTTAATTTTTAATTTTTTAATTTTTTTTTTTAAGATTTTATTTATTTGACAGAGAGAGAGATCACAAGTAGGCAGAGAGACAGAGAGAGATGAGAAGAAGGAGGCTTCCTGCTGAGCAGAGAGCCTGATGCAGGACTCAATCCCAGGCTCCTGGGATCATGACCTGAGCCGAAGGCAGAGGCTTAACCCACTGAGGCACCCAGGCGCCCTGTAGTTATTTTTTTTTTAAGTGAAAATTCATGATAACTTACGATGGTTTATCTACTAACAATGGAAAGAATTAATAGATATTTGAAGTTATGAAATTTAAATGTAAATGAGCTAGAATTTAGAAAAAATATTTAGTGTCCTTGGAAGATACTAAATTAATAAAAGGACATATTTCCTGCTGTTATTATATAATTCTTAGTAGCAATAGAAGATGTTAAAACCAGGGGCACCTGGGTGGATCAGTCGTTAAGTGTCTGCCTTCGGCTCAGGTCATGATCCCAGGGCCCTGGGATCAAGCCCTCCTTTGGGCTCCCTGCTCAGCATGAAGCCTCCTTCTCCCTCTCCCAATCCCCCTGCTTGCGTTGCTGTTTCTCTCTCTGTCAAATAAATAAATAAAATCTTTTTAAAAAGCCCTTAAAACTGTTCTGATTTGGAGTAACAGTTAATTTCAAACAAAAGATATACCTTATTTTGGTTTTAAATCTGATTTAATGCAGTCAGTGGAACATTCATTCACTCAAGATAATCATATCAAACATTTTTTATGCAAAGCATTGTGCTAGTTGCTGTGGAAATATGAATAATTCTATAAATTAAGTATTCTTCTTGGCTAGTGTTTCAACTCTTACCCTTCCTTTTTCTTCCTTAGGAGATAAACCATAATTTTTTTTTTAAATAAAGCAGCAAAAGATTCTGTAATAATTACTTGATAATTTGTTGCTGCAAGTATCAGATACAATCTTAGAGTAGCTATTAAAAAAGCCTTTGTATATGTCTCCTGTTGTTGTATTATGACTTTTTATTTTCAGATGATTTGAAAGGAGAACTAGAGGAATATGTCCAAAAATATCTCCCTGGAAAAATTAAAGTGATAAGAAACGCAAAGCGTGAGGGATTGATTCGAGGAAGGATGATTGGAGCAGCCCACTCTACAGGTATAACTTCCTGCTCTCTTCTCAGTGGGGGAGAAGTGACAAGGGCTTTGTCCTTGGAGCCTTTCTTATTGTGCAGAGATCTGTGAAAAGTGATTTCCTAAATGGGCATTGTTAGCAGGAGAGAAAAGGCTTGTGTTCACTTTGGAAAGGGTTTCTTTCCAAAGAATTTTGTATTTCTTGGGACAACAGTGTCCCAAAATACAGACTCCAGGGAGGTGAGCTCTAGAGTCCAAACTGGTCTGTTTTCATAGTGGTCCTTATTGCAAATTATTGCTGCTCATGTAGGTCTGTATCTTGTTTACTTATATAAGGAGAAGAGTAAAGCAAAATATATCTGAACTTCTGTAATTTTTTTTTTACTTTTTTTTTTTTTTGTTAAAGGTTTATTTATTTGAGAGAGCAAGCGAGCGAGTGAGCCTACAGGGGGAAGGGGCAGAGAGAGAGGGAGAGAGAGAATCTCCAGCAGACTCCATACTGAGTGCAGAGCCTGACACAGGGTTCAGTCCCATGACCCTGAGATCATGACCTGAGCTGAAATCAAGAGTCAGATGGTCCCTCAGTAGACTGAGCCACCTAGGCGCCCCTGTAATTTTTGTCATACAACATTTAAAGTCTGTGTACTCAAACTGTTTGATTTGAATTAAGCCAGTAATTCTTGAGTTCAAATACATACCTCTGGTGATAATGGATCATGATTTTTGTTGAATAAATGGACATGATACTGAAAATTGACTTACCACAGAGCTGGCTGGCTCAGTCAGTAGAGTGTGTGACTCTTGATCTTGGGTTGTAAATTCAAGCCCCACACTGGGTGTGGGAATTAATTAAAAAATAAAAATAAAAAACAATGAAAACTGATTTATAAAACTATAAAGATACTTTCTTTAAAATTCTCAATCCTTCTGATCCCATCAAAGATAAAGTCTCTATTAGAAATCTGTCTTTAAGACATTTCCAGCATATACTTACCTCCCCTTTGAAAAAGAAAGAACGGTGCACCTGGGTGTCCCAGGTTAAGCCTCTGCCTTTGGGCTCAGGGCATGATCTAGGGTCCTGAGATCGAGTCCCATGTTGGGCTGTTCATGGGGGAGTCTGCTTCTTCCTCTCCCTCTGCCACTCACCCTCTCCTCATGCTTTCTCTTTCTCGCTCTCTCAAATAAATAAATTAAATCTTTGGAAAAAAACGTATCATATTTAGTATTTTGCAGAAAATATATCTGGTTAGTTCTCAGTTACATGGTATTGAACCATTGTATTTCTCTTTATGGTTACCTCTGTAAGGTTAGTGATTCTGATTTTCATTTTTGATCTTGGTAAAATTGCCTTTTAAAATAAATTTATTTAAGTTAAATGATTTAGTTTAAAAATAGTAGGTATATAATATTGTAAGTAGTGTATGGATATGGGGAAAAAAAATAGGAAGGTAATTTGAGAATTCCAGAACTTGGGGTGTAGGGGCTTGTTAAAATCATTGTGATTCTTATTTTACTAACTAGAAGAAAAGATACCTCATTGGCTCATGAAAGCCACTACAGCTGACCAGGTTGGGGAATTAGGAAGGAAAGGCGAAAAATGGAAGAAGTGAGCATGTGGCCATTGAGTAGTGACTTCAGAGGAGAAGGGAACCCATGTCACTGGCATGGCAGAAGGGGTACCTGTGTCTCTCACTCCTGAGAGAGTTGCTGTGTTGTAGCGATGATCACTATGTCATGTTTCTGTGTCACCAGTGAAGACAGTTATGTTCTCAGGCAGGGAAATGTATAGTAAATTAGAATTTTTTTTTTCTTTTTTTAGAGAGAAGGGCTGGCAAGGGTGGAGGGAGAGGGGAGAGAATCTCAAGCAGACCCTGCTGAGTGCGGAGCTCGAAGCTCCATTCCCAACCCCCAGGCTGTGACCTGAGGTGAAGCCAGGAGTCGGTCACTTAACTTACTGCGCTAACCAGGCACTCCTAAATTTAGAAATCTTTTGATTGCAGTAAGTGTAATAAAAACATTTACACACAAGTGGCCACTGCCCTTGTACCGCAGTCCTAGCTTTCTGTCCAGAGAACAGAATTGTTCCCATGAGACTTTGCATCTTTTCCCTGAGGAGAATTGGGGTTGATTGATACATGTTTCAATCCTAGCAGTGCACTTGAGGCCGACTTCCGGCTAGAAGGTCCTCCTCTCTTCCTGACTGGCGTAGAGGAATGCTTTGACCGTTGGGCTGGGAGGGAGGCGGGTGTATTTCACCCCGTGAACGCAGCATCTCAGGGAACTAGCGGCTGCCCCGATCGGAGTGCTGTGACCTCTCAGGCCTGCTGCTGTTTGCCTCCTCAGGAGAAGTCCTGGTCTTCCTGGACAGCCACTGTGAAGTAAATGTGATGTGGCTACAGCCCCTGCTGGCTGCCATCCAGCAGGACCGGCGGACCGTGGTGTGCCCGGTCATCGATATCATCAGCGCGGACACGCTCGCCTACAGCTCGTCCCCTGTCGTGCGGGGAGGATTCAACTGGGGGCTTCACTTCAAGTGGGATCTTGTTCCCCTTTCTGAGCTCGGAGGACCAGAGGGAGCTACTGCACCAATAAAGTGAGATTTCTCCTCCAGATTGGAAAAATTCCTGTCAGTACTTCTTCAAAAGAGAAAAAATATTTTGAAGAGAATCCCTTCTTTGCAGGGAGCAGAAGTGGTAGCTTAATTTGTCCATTAGAAATTCTTGAATGCTCACTGAATTTTATGTGCTGTGCCAACTTCTGAGGAAAGATTTGTGACCTGGGAATTATTCATGTCCTGAGGGATGTATCACTTAGGAAGGCAGACAGCTAAGATCAGTATCTTGGGATAATTGTGCATCGGATACGGTAGGAGTACCCCACGTGCTGTGTTTTTTAATGTCGGTTCAGCATGGTTTATTGCCTTTGTCATTTACCTATCTTCAGTTCTTTGCTAGTACGAGTGGCGCTGTGAGGAACATTTGCTGTATAAGCGTTTCTGTAATTGGGATTTTTAGGATGGATTTCTGCTAGTACAGTTACAAGTCACAGTGCAGAAATTATTTTTAGTTCTCATTCATATTCTCAATATTACAAATCTGCTTATGTATTTTTTTCGTTTTAAATTTCTCATGTGGATTTCGGGGAGGTTTGTTTGTGTTTCTACCTTTTATTTTTTTAAAGATTTTATTTATTTATTTGACAGAAAGATCACAAGTAGGCAGAGAGGCAGGCAGAGAGAGAGGGGAAAGCAGGCTCCCTGCTGAGCAGAGAGCCCGATGTGAGGCTCGATCCCAGGACCCTGAGATCATGACCTGAGCTGAAGGCAGTGGCTTAACCCACTGCGCCACCCAGGCGCCCCTGTGTTTCTACTTTTTAACATTCTTGGACCTATAGGGTTTTTTTTTTTGTTTTGTTTTGGACTTTTTAGTTTTTTTAACCTGTGACAAAATAATGTATGTAAAAAGTACACATATGTATATATGTATGATGCACACAACTTAATACATGGTTGTAATATGAACACCTGTGTGGCTACCACCCAGGTCAAGACACGGCATTCAGGTGCCCTCTGTATCCCTGCTGTGGTCACAGCCCCTGGCCTTAGAGCGGTCATTACCCTGACCTGGTGATCATTTCCTCACTTTCCTGTAGTTTTACCATCTCTGCCTGCGTCTCTAAACAATATAGTTTAGTTTTGCCTGTTCTTGGACTTCATGTAAAATGAAGCCATCGGACTCCTTTTGTCCTTGCTGCTTTTACTCAATATTGCTTTAAAAAACTCATCTGGGTTACAGTGTATGGCTCTGCTTTATACAGCAATGAAAGAGGGTCATGATCTGTTAATATATCGTAACTTACCCAGTTTACTGTTGGTGAGGAGGTCGGGTGGTTTTCCATTGTCTTTCTTTAATGCCGCGGATGGTGCTGTTACCCGCGCTGTTATTCCCCCCTTCTAGTTTACAAGAGGAGAACTGGTTTGAGAGCATGCCTCTCTCTACCTTTAGGAGGTGATGTTTTCCCAGCACGTCCCGTGGCTCTGCGGCTGGCCTGTAGGGGCTTGCCAGCTTCCTTCCACCTGACCCAGACGTGGAGGGGAGACCTCCGCCGGCTCCTGGGGGCCGATGTGCTCTGCTGGCCGAGCAGGGCCGACTTCTGCTCCCTCGGGCTTCGGGTGAGAATCCGCTGCAGTTCTGTAAGCTCAGTGGCAGAACCTGGGTGGGTCATGACCCCCCTCCCCGCTCTCAGGCAGGGCTGCATCCGGGGACTGTCTGGTTGGGCTCCTGGTCTCTACAGCCTCATGTCCTGTGATTGGAGGCTGACGGCAGTGACTCGGATTCTGTCCTCTCGGACTGTCCGTGGTGTTCTCTGTGAGAAGGTAAAGACGCGCCACGCAGGAGGATGGTAGCCCGGCTGCTGCGTGCTCTCCGTGTCTTGCCCGTCTTGCCTGTTTCACCATCTTCATGGGTGTTGGAGGCCACGGCACTGCTGGAGTCGAGAACCAAACCAGGCCCTGACTTGTGTCTCCTTCAAAGTCCGGACACTTTGACAAGGTTAAGGACGGGAAAGTTGAGTGCACTGAGAAAGGGTCTGTGCTATGTGTCGTGCGTTCGCCTACGTGACTTCCCACACACTCTCCCTGCAGTAGGGAACAAAGTGACCAGGGTCCTGAGTTCTTAGTTAGACCTTGTTGTTCTGTCCCTCCCATAACCCACTCCCTGGTTGATTGTCTTGCTAATGGCTTTAGCCGAAACTACCTGGCATCACGAGGTTTGTTTGTAGTAAATGTAAACTTGTTATAGAAGCTTGTGGTCATCTGACTATGTACTGACATATTACTCCTCCTGTTCTGGTCTGCCTTATAAATGCTTGTAAGATGTGGAATAAATTTAGCACTGTTGGACATCATCTTCTGTGTCCCTCCTGTCTCCATCTCTTTGTCTCTTAACTTTTTTCATCATCCTCTTAGCCCTCAAGGTTACCCTGGTCGATTCGTCGTGCTGGCCGCGACACATGGGCATTGGTTTTCATTGTTTAATTTTTAATGCTTTTAATCACAAACATGTATTCAGTAACAAAATAATATAGAACAACTTTTGACGAGGAGTGACTGACTCCCTCTTTGCTCCCTGTTCTCAGTCCACCTCCGCAGAAGCCAATTCTTACACTGTTTTTATTTTGGGTCTTCTGTTTATTGCTTCTTTCACTCTAGAGGAACATATTCTTCTTTTCCCTGTAAAACTGATTTTAGGTCCTTTCTGTGGGAAAAGTGAAAATTGTGTTCCTTGATGTCATTGTCTTCTGCTCTCCGGCGAGGTGGAGTAGTATGGGTGTTTCTGCAGCAGCGTTAGTTCCTTCTGGCACTTGGAGGGAGCCGTGCCTGTGGGCTGTGACGGAGCCGTGCCTGTGGGCTGTGACAGCGCCGTCTCACCGCCTCCTTGTGCGGCGAGGGCGCGAGCGCGCCTTCCTCCTCTGGCCGCTTCCCCGCTCTTCTCTCCGTTCTGTGCGCGCTCTCACTTTCAGGATATCAAGGCTGCTAACTTTCTCAGTTGGATGTTTAGATTTTTTAAATTTTTCATCCTTTTTCCCTTCCTAGTGTATGCATTTAAGGAAATCAACTTTCTAATCATGCTTTTAGCTGCATCCCACAAAGTACTATTTTTTGTCATTTATTTCAGAATATTTTCATTGTAATGGCTTTTCTGACCTGTAGGTTATTTAGCAGTACCTTCATTATTTCCCAGACATATGAGGATTTTAGAATTACGTATTCCTAGCTTAGTATACACTGTGATTAAGAAATATTCTGTATTATTTTAATTCTTTGAAAATTGGTGAGATTTGCTTTACGGCCAAGCACATGAGTAATTTTTGTAAATTTTCATGTGTGCCTGGAAAATTTGTATTTTCTGTGGTTGCTAAAAATGGGATTCTATGGGTGCCTGGGTGGTTCAGTGGGTTAAGGCCTCTGCCTTCGGCTCAGGTCATGATCCCAGGGTCCTGGGATCGAGCCCCACATCGGGCTCTCTGCTCAGCGGGGAGCCTGCTTCTCTTCCTCTCTCTCTGCCTGCCTCTCTGCCTATTTATGACCTCTGTCTTTTTTTTTTTTTTAAGATTTTATTTATTTATTTATTTATTTGACAGATCACAAGTAGGCAGAAGTTCTTCTGTCTTTGTCAGAAAGGTTTTTCAGATATGCATAAATTTGGTTTCTTTTTTGACCATATCTCTTTATCTGTCGGCCAAATTTTGCATCTTGTCTTTAATCCTTGCATATTTTGAGTGGTTATTTTGATCTCTCCGCCTGATAACTACATTATTTGAAACCCCTGCACATCTGTTCCTCTTGTAGATTCTCTTCATGTGGTTTATCTTCCTGATTGCCTGGTTATTTATTTGTTTGGTTGCTTATTTACTTTTGTTTGGTGGCAGACACTGTCGTGAAAAATTATGGAAATACATTCATACCTGAGATGGTGCTTTCCTCCCTGCAGAGAAGTTGTGCTTCCCTTCTAACAGGGAGCTTGGGATGCTGAAATACACCATCGCCTTAGTTCAGTTTCAGAAGTGAGACAGCTGGAGGCTGAGTGTGTGTCTGAGGGCCAGTCTCCTTCAGCTTCTCTCATTAACCATCTCATTCTTGGCAGTATTGACATTTGGAGCTGGATACTTCTCTGTTGTGGGCTCTCTCTTGAGCGTTTTAGAGTATGCAGTAGTGTGCTTGGCTTCAGACCATGAGTTGTGAGTAGAAACCCTCCCCTACCCCAATCACTGCATTGCAGCAGCTAAAAATGTTTGTGGACATTACTGAAGTGTTTGCCTGGGGACAGTCATCCTATTTGAGAACTACTGGTCTAAGTCAGAGTTCATCTGGTCTCTACTTGATAGGCCCTGAAGTCCAGTTTTTATCCCACTGTTCTGCGAGACTGTCAGAAGGAATTAATTCAAATCAAGTGTATTTCTAGTAACAGTGTTGTAATTTATAAATTATTTTTGATGCTTAGAAAAGTAGCCGTCATTTCCCAGACATCTAGTATATCATTGGCATCTAGAAAATTCAGCTATGTGGCCCAGCTCATTTCCTGATGTTAGATAAAATGTTCCGTAATAGTTAATCTGGTCTTTATTAGCGATGTTCCAAAGGTACACTGAACTTTTTAAATAACAAAGATAGTAGATAAATGGCTCTCTGCAATTGGTACAGTAATTTTTTCCTTTTTCAGGTCACCTACAATGGCTGGAGGATTGTTCGCCATGAACAGACACTATTTCAATGAGCTCGGACAGTATGACAGTGGCATGGATATCTGGGGAGGAGAAAATTTAGAAATCTCCTTTCGGGTAATTTTTTCATGTTTAACTCTGTGTACTGGAATATAATTTTTATCCACGACCTCTTATTTTCTGTAAGTTCTCTTTCATTATCTTTGTTAACAAACTGTCTTTAGTGAAGGCTACTTTATCATAATCCGTGATGGGGATAATACCCATTCAAAGTGTGGAAAGTATCTAAGCAGCCTTGTAAGAATTTAAAAGGGAAGGTTGTAATGAATGGTTGGGTATAATTTCAGATGTTTAAATGTGCATTTACGGTAGAGTTTTGTTCTTTGCCAGTTTATTCATCTTACTTGCTAACCCTAGACATAGATATTTAAGGTGATCGGATATCCCTGATTGCTCAAGACTGTCCTGGTTCACACCTGTTCTCCCAGGAAAATTATTAATAGCTCCCCATTCCACTTTCAGAAGTAGCTAGCAGAGTACTTTATATATCCAAGTCCCTCTGGCCTGAGGAAGGAATTAATCTCCTCTCCAGCTGCTGAAGTCGGGAAGATGGCGGTATGGGTGGGGTCTGGGACTCAGGGAACTGTGGGGGTGGAAGACAGTCTGCAAAGGGCAGAATGAGGGCAAGGGAAAGAACTCGGACTTCTCCAAACCAGCTGATGTCCTCACTCCCCACCTCTCGGCTCTGGGGCTCCATAGCAGATACCCCATCCACAACACTGTGGTATGTGGTACGTGTGTCATTTTGTTTTTTTACGATGTATTGACTGTAGTGTTTTTAAAAGGTAGTTTTTCATATGTAATCTTTTAGAATTTTAAAGTTGAAAGAAATAAGATATTGTTCAGTCTTACTTTGGACATAAGGTAATAGAGTTCCACAAAAACTAAAATATAACTATATAAAGTAACCCAGATGGCCAAGGTGAAATTTACACAAGAACTGAGATCTTTTGATTCTTAATCTAGAGTTACTCAGTGTGTGTGTGTATATATATACATGTTTTGAGAAAGTACCAGTAATGAGATTAGAGGACCAGCCAGTAAGCATTTTTTGTCCCTAAGTCCTGAGGATCAAATTCCTTAATGTGTTAAAACAGCAAAGTACATGGTAAGTGTGATTTTAGACACAGGGTGGTAAAAGAATGGTACGCTATTTTAGAATTTAGTTTCTTTTTAATCATAAAGATATAATTTTTTTAATGTACCCTTTCACTTTCTTGTATTTGGTACTTATACAAAACATCTTGAAGTCTCACAAACACCTATTTAATAAAGATTAATTTCATGAAAACGCATACATTGATTTCATAGCAGTGCAAGGCAACTATTAATACATATTTTGCTTCTGACCAGATTTGGATGTGTGGAGGTAAACTCTTCATCATCCCATGCTCTAGAGTCGGACACATTTTCCGGAAAAGGCGACCGTATGGTTCTCCTGAAGGCCAGGACACCATGACCCACAACTCCTTGAGGCTGGCGCATGTTTGGTTGGATGACTACAAGGTGAGATTAAGTTACTCTGCTGGAAGGGTCTGCTTGGCTCTAGCTCCTTTGCAGACAGCTCTGGTTACCTGCCTTTTCATTCTGGCACATTTCTGTGGGACAATCTATGCTTCGGGGCCATCCCTTTTGTACATTTCTTTTCTCATTTTTTGTTGTGACCCTTCTAATTTTCCAAATGACCACTCTATAATAGGAAATACAGCCAACATAAGAAATTTTCTTGTCAGTGTCTTTATTCCTCTCACTCCCACAGAACGTGGCTCCTTTTCTTTGCTCCTTGGGCTTCACTGTGTCCCAGTCTTTCCACTTTCCCTGTTAGGCTCTGCACATGTAGTAGCACTTTCTCTTTCTGCTGTGATATTTCCTTTGTAACATCTTTATTGAGGTATAATTCACAAGTCATTTTATCACCCCCAACAAGAAACTCCGTATCCTTCAGCTATCACCCCCTCATCTCCCACAGCCCTAGACAACTACTAGTCTACCTCCTGACTCTCTAGATTTGCCTATTCTGGAACTTTCCTACAAATGGAATCCTACAACACATGATCTTTTGTGACCACCTTAGTAAGCATAACGTTTTCAGGTTCATCCATATGGGTACCATGTAGCACTGCTTCATTCCTTTTTTATTGCCAAATAATATTCCATTGTGTAATTACACATTTTATCCATTCCTGAGTTATGAGAAATGCTACTGTGAACATTTGTGCACAGTTAATTTTTTTAAACATGCATTTGAGTGTCTACTGTATACCAGGCTCTGTGTCAGGTTTTGGGAAATGCACTGGGCATGGAGGTGTGTGCTGTCGGGAGAAGATCACTGCATGGGGAGCAGAAGTGGGGGCTTGTGGTCATGCGTCTGCCTCACTGCATGTTTCCTCCCTACTCCCTCATCTAGACTCCAGGCTTGTTCTCCATGTTCCTCAGCTTTGAGTCACACTGTCTCCCAGCAGCTCTCAGAAAGTGGTTCCCAGACCCATGTAAATGTTCAGCAGGGCAAAGCTGTTGTCATAGGCAGGTAACCCAGTATTTGCCGTTTCCCCCTTGCTGACCTTGCACTGATGCTGCAAAAGCAGCTGAGTCATAGAAATCATTGTGTTAGATTTTGTGCTCCAAGTGCTGTGAGTCACGCTGAGTGCGCAGAAAGCACCTTTTGCTGTAGACTGAAACACGTGGTTGTTTTCAAGGGAAAAGGCATGTTGTTTGAGCTGCGGGTAGTTGTGAGTTAACTATTCACTTTTCTCCACAGAGTACTTTTTATGTAAAAGAATGGCTCACAAACCATGGTTATTTATATTTGGATATTTGGCGCACATTCTCAAAAATGAACCAACTGAGCCTCTCACTTCAACTGACAGCATTTGTTGCAAGTGGAAAACTCATATTGATCCCTGGGAGCTTGATGGCTTCCAGTACTTAAATGCTCTTTTGATGAGATTAGGAATATTTATGAATATAACTTTTTATATTATATAGTGACATTTGTCAGTATTTGGAACTTCACCACCCAGGGAGCAGTATTTTCCAAATGACTAAAGTATGATGGTATAGAAATCTTGGTTGGGGAAAAGATCCATTCAGAGAGCTGGATAGAGCAGTAGATTTTAATGCGACCTACAGAAAGCTCAGTGATAACAATTTAAAGGTTAGTTACAGTGTGGAAAATGAAGAGAGTTTTGGTAAAATATCAAAGTGGGGTGCCTGGAAGGCTCAGTTGGTTAAACATCTGCCTTTGGCTCAGGTCATGATCTCAGGGTCCCTGGATCAAGCCCTGCATTGGGCTTCTTGCTATGCAGAGGGTCTGCTTCTCCCTCTCCTGCTCCCTGGCTTATACTCTGTCAAATCTTTAAAAAATATATCAAAGGATAGTTATAATTCTCTGAAACTATTAAAATATCCCTGGCATTTTAAACTATATATTTCCATACACTCAATATTTAAAAATCTGTCTAACCAAACATGACAGTAACAGGTTCACATGCAGAAATGAGAGTTCAGCTTGCTTTTTAGCCAAACATTGAAAAGATTTGTAAAACTGTAAAGCAATGTCACTGTTCTCACTAAATTTCTTGTTGTTCTTCAAAGCACGTTTATGTTGATAGGTAGTGAGTTATTTTTAACAAATTAAATGTTTCAACTTTCCATATGGTAAATACCAGTAAATAAACTCACACAAACAGAAGCTCCTTGGACTCAGTAATCAATTATCTTTGACACTCCAGAATCCTGACAGAGTCAGAACTGCCGGCCTCACACGTCGCCTGCCTCATTGATTCTGAGATCACATTTTACATGTTTAGCCATTTCTGAAATAGGGACGTATCTTAGAATTTAAGATGTCGTATTGTCAATGATGGACCTAATTGTGTGAAAAGTTTATGCTGACATTTTTCAACAACATCAAGAAAACACTGGCATGAAAAATAATTTGCTGATATTACTCATTTTAAGCAAAAAACCTGTTCTCTTATTTTTCCTTTTTCTTTTTAAAATTCAGGAGCAGTATTTTTCCTTAAGACCTGATCTGAGGACCAAAAGCTATGGAAATATCAGTGAGCGTGTTGAATTGAGGAAGAAGTTGGGTTGTAAATCATTTAAATGGTATCTGGATAATATTTACCCAGAGATGCAGATATCTGGGCCCAACGCCAAACCCCAGCAACCCATTTTTATCAATAGAGGGCCCAAACGCCCCAAAATCCTTCAGCGTGGAAGGGTAAGGAAGTAATATCAAAGTGTTTCATGAAAAGTTGTATGATAGCGTAAATGACATTTTAGACTTAAAGTATCATTTCAGTGATAGACTTTAGCTTGCTTCTGTTGTGTTCTTTGGGTGGGACCTTCCTCCACTCAGGTATTAAGACTTTAGAAACGTTAGTATCTCCACTGTTACTATTAACATCCTTAAAGAGTGAGTGACTTCTGTAAGTTACATGCTAGCTTCCAAGAGGGTGGATACGAACAGACCAGTGAAGGCGCTGTAAGTCAGTATGAAACTCGTTTGGCAGAACCAAGTCCCAAAAGGAGAAATGGGGCTGGTCTCTGCCATTGGGCCAAAGCGCTGGGAACCGACCCCAGAGAGCAAGTGGAAGATGGTGGCACAGCCTACGGCTCACGCCTGGGTGGCCGAGCGGTCATGTGAGCTGCGCAGAAAGCCCACGACCTGCTACATCTCTGTACATGTTCCCTTTTGTTTCTGAAGGACTCTGTTCACAGTTCTGTATCACATTTAAATTTTAGGGGTCTAGTCATAAAATCATACCTTTTTCCTGAGTCATTTCTCAGAATCTGCTTTCTGAAAGTAAGCTACTGAAAGTAGATACTCTGATGGTTGTGGGGTTTTCTCTTCTTTTGTGTTAAGGCAGCGCCCTGTAGGATCTTTCACCACGGCGGCTTTCCTCCGTGACTCTTCAGCTACAGAGCTTTCCCCTTCTTTTTAGAGATTACGAACAAAGTCAAGGTGTTAAAAAATGGACAGAACCGGGGTTTGTCCATGTAGCGGAAATGCTTTCCGTTAGCCTTCCCTCGCGCATCCAAGCTCCTTTCACGCACCAGCCCTACCCAGGCCGGATACTCAGTGCTTGGTCTATGTTCCTCACATTCAGCTACATACTGTCTCGTTTGTACCTTTTATTCTTACTTTCTCCATTTCATTTGAAGGTTCTTCAGGGCTGAGATGTTTTCATTTCCTTCCTCCCCTCTAGTAGATTAGTAAACCTGTATCTTTAGGTAGAATTTCGACATGACACTGCTTACATATATTGTTAACATTACCTATAACCTTGAAGTCTATTGTGATACCCTATGTAGAGAAGCTAGAATTTAGGAATTAAAAAATGCTTCTGTTTTTATGACCTTTAAAATTCACAGCTTTGGAGTAATGTATTCACATTATGTAGCACTCTAAGGTATCTTCTGCCAAGAGCACTCTCTCCTTTTACAGCTCTATCACCTCCAGACCAACAAGTGTCTGGTGGCCCAGGGACGTCCAAGTCAGAAAGGAGGCCTGGTGGTGCTTAAAGCATGTGACTACAGTGACCCAAGTCAGGTGAGTCATGCATGCCTCCGGGCTCAGCCGGTCCTTGGAAAGTGTCCTTCAGTGAAGGGAACTTGGGGTGGTCCCTGAGGAGGGAGGGAGGTTTGGAAGACCCTGGAGATTTTACTCTTGACTCTCCTTAGCTGACATGGTTTAAGTAAGGAATGACTTTGTGTGCTTTGTATATTTTTCCTACCTTTGCTCCTGTGTGTTAGAAGCATCCTTTGTACTCTGCAGTCACACAGCAGGTCCAAAGTGGCAAAGGAGGGGCACCTGGGTGGCTCAATGGGTTAAGCCTCTGCCTTCGGCTCAGGTCATGATCTCAGGGTCCTGGGATCAAGCCCCACATCAGGATCTCTGCTCAGCGGGGAGCCTGCTTCCCGTACCCCACCCTGCCTGCCTACTTGTGATCTGTCAAATAAATAAATAAATAAATAATTTTTTTAGAAAAAGTGGCAAAGGAAGGGCAGGCACATTACAGAGGAAATGAATTATTATCTTCAGTAGAGTTTTCTCTGAAAGCCAATTTCTCCTAGTTTAGTAGTCCCATCAGAAGAAACCATAACAAAAAACAGTTTATTTCATTCACATAACCTGTTCTCACGTAATCTTTCCAATGGTGTTAAAGTAGGCCTAAAAATAAGCTAAAAACTTAGGTAAGTTTGGAACAGTAATATCAGACTGACTTGTATCTGATGGAAGTCTTATCCCCGGTTGTGAAACCGCACACCTCTGCGGTCCGAGCACGTCACAGGGAGGGGATTTTCATTCCCACTTGAGTGCCAGGGATGGCCCCAGTCAGGACTAAAATGGTCAGACCATGTGTGTTCTCTGAAATGTCATAGAAGCCCCTCTATATCTAGGGAAGCTTGCAAAGGATGGAAGATGTCATCCACACTAGAAAATAGGATTCAGAAGGGGTTCTGTGCTGTGTCTGGGTCTGAGAGGTATCAGACTCCCGGACACCAAAGTGTCCAGCTGGACTGCTGCCTCGCTGGCTTTGGTTACATGAGACCACTGAGCTTTGTTCCAGAAAATGGGAGAAGTTTGAAGAAATGGAGTTACATGCGCCTGTTTGTTGGGATCACGTAGATCTGTACTGATCCTGTAACCACCAGCCACATGGAGCCTTTTACATTTAATTAAAATGAAATAAGTTATGTGTTTCCTCATGTTGGACAACACAGGTTATAAAACATGAGCATCGTTGCAGAAAGTTCTATTTTTAGAACTGTTCATGTTAATGGAGACAGCACACATAAATTTTGGGCCTGGAGGTAGAAATAACTAATGAGTAAAATAATTCAGAGATGAAAGTATATTCCTTGTGGATTTAGTGAAGGTGCAGTTTGGAGAATAAGTTATTCCTCACTCTTGTCCCGTTCAGCCAGTTTTAGGTCTTTGTTTCTGAAAGATCTGCACAGAGATCTGACAAAGATCAAAAGATCTTTGTCCTGAAAGATCTGCACATCTAAAGAAAAAACCCATTTCTGGGCCCTCCGAGGAAATCATCATCTCAGCCTAAATGCTGTGGTGATCTGGGGTTAGAGCAGAACTTTCCCAGGACGACGTGTGTATGGGCTCCTGCGTGCACGGCCCAGCTGAGGCATGTGTGCGCGGACAGGCTGCGCTGCCTAGGGATGGGGAGCACCGCAGGACTGGGAGATGCTAGAACTAGAAAGGTCTCCAGTCACGTGCTCAGTTAACTGAGTCAGTTAAATTCAAAGTTAACCACTGTTTCGGTTTCTTCCTGTGATTACACTTCCTGTTCTGTGTCTGTTCGTTCGTTCATTCCATTTTCAGGTGGCGGAGCTGATGCTGCGTACACGTGACTCAGGGTTGCGGGTCTCTCCCTGCTTTCTGAGACACGTGGAGTAGCCCCGGTCTCCCCCCACGGATAGGTGACCCGGGGCACAGCCCAAATTTCAGATCTGAAGAGGACCTTGGAGTTTTCTGATCTTTGATTCTCTTCCTCAGATTTGGATTTATAATGAAGAGCACGAGTTGGTTTTAAATAACCTCCTTTGTCTGGATATGTCAGAAACTCGCTCTTCAGACCCACCACGACTCATGAAGTGCCACGGGTCGGGAGGATCCCAGCAGTGGACCTTCGGGGTGAGGAGCTTGCCGGGGAGGATGGGAGTGCATGAGGAAGCAGGTGGAGCTAAGGGGGGGCAGGGCAGATGCCCTCCTAGTTTAGCTGACAGAAAGTAGTTCTGAGTTTGTCGTATCATTAAATAAAGCATCGGAGCTAGTCCACATGTCTTCTGGATCTCTCTGTCTTCTCTACACATTCTGGCAGCAAAGCCTTTTAAGTTAAAGCCAGGAATTGTGGGTATATTTTTCTTGCTACTTTTTTTCCAGAAGAGTAATCGGCTGTACCAGGTGTCAGTTGGACAGTGCCTGAGAGTGGTCGATCCACAGAGTCACAAAGGCTATGTTGCGATGGCGATCTGCGATGGCTCTTCCTCACAACAGTGGCATCTGGAAGGTTAAGCGGATGTGGCGGTCGGCGTGGTAATTCATCAGGGTCCACCTCCGCTGTGCGCTGTGAGGCTTGAGAAGTTGCTGGTTACAGGAAAATCCCTGAAATGATTTCCTGATTAAGTAGAACCACTTTTGAGAGGATAAGACCCAGATGTACTAGAGACTGGCGCACAGATGGTCATCAGAAAGTGAGGGAATCTGTTTTACCAAGACATTAACATCACTTCTGAGCTGCTAAGGAATTTCTTGCTGATGGTGAGAAATTAGGATACAGTTTTAACTCTATAAAGGGTCAGGTTTGCACAGAGGACAAAGCCAGGCAATTGGCGTTTCTGTTCACACTTATTTATGCTTTTTAATCCCTTTAATAATGGAATGGCATTTCTCTGATCAAGAACTTGTCATGATTTCTTTTTTTAGAAGGACTTCACAGAAACGCATTTTTTTTTCTTTTACTTATATTATCATGTCCTAAATAATTTTAAACAGACTGAATCTACATTACTTTTAACTTCAGAGGACCTCCTTTATAAGATTATATATTTAAGAGGCAGTTAACTATTATAAATTATTTTGATGAATTATGGTACTATTGACATTAAAATAAAGGGTCCTTTTGATGATTTATGTGGGACTTTTTGTCTGCTCTTCTTGTATTGGGGTCTCTGATCTGCGTGCAGACCACCATGTGTGTATCACATGATGAGCGTGATACCTGGGTTCGGCTAGTGAGCCAGTAAGTGAGGTCGCAGCACCATTCCTTAGCTTGAACTGTGTGAACTTGATGCTGAAAGTCTGTGAATTTGGATAGTTTCCACTAAAGCTGCCTATGAATCATCCAGGTAGAGTTGCTAAGTAGGAATTTGGTACAGAGGTCAAGATCCATCCTCAGAAATCCAAATTCAGATTACTGATTCAGTTTCATTGCTGGTCATCGGTCTGTTCAAATTTTTTATTCCTGCTTCAGTTTTGGTAGGTTACGTGTTTCTAGCAGTTTGTCCCATTTCTTCTAAGATGTCTGATTTGTGGGCATCTAGGTTTTCATAGTCTGTTACAGTTGTTACTTCTCCTCTTTCATTACTTTGTTAATTTGGGTCCTTTTTTTTTTTTTTTTTAATGAGTGTGACTAGACATTTATCAGTTTTTCAGAGAAACAGTTCCTGGTCTCATTGAGCTGTTCTGTTGTTTTTTTAGTTTCCATATCCTACATTTCTGATCTTGACTATTTCCTTCCTTCTGCTGTGTTTATTTCCTTTAGGTGTAAGGTTAAGTTTGAGGTTTTTCTTGCCTCTTGAGGTAGGCTTGTATTGCTGTATACTTCCCTCTTAGAAGCACTTCTGCTGCAACCTGAAGATTCTGGACTGTTGTCCATGTGATTTTTTTCTTCTTCAGTAGCATGTTCTGTAGCCTTCATGTATTTGGATTAACCTCCATGAAATTGAATCTGTAATCAAAAAACCCCTCCCAAAAGTGAAAGTCCGAGATGAAACAGCTTCACAGGCAAATTCTTCCAAACAGTTAAAGAAGAGTTAATACCTTTTCTCAAACTTTTATTCCAGAACATAGAAGAGGAAGGAGAACTACCAAACTCCTTCTGTGAGGCCAGTATCACTGTGATATCAAAACCAGATTAAAGACACCACAAAGAGAGAGAACTATAAGCTAATATCTCAGATGAATACAGATGCAAAAAATCCTCAACAAAATATTAGCAAACCAAACCTAACAATACACTGAAACCTCCTACTCCCAATTCCAGGATGCAAGGGGGTCAGTATTCACAAAACAGCAGAACCATATTATCATTTCAGTAGATGCAGAAAACAGCACTGACAAACTATAACATCCATTCATGATAAAAACCCTCAACAGAGTAGGTCTAGAAGGAATATACCTTAACATAATCAAGGCCTTATATGACAAATCCACAGCTAACATCATACTCTCGTGAAAAACAGCTTTTCCTGTAAGGTCAGGAATAAGAGATGTCCACTCACTGCCTTTATTCACCATTAGTGTTGGAGTCCTCGCCACAGCAGTGAGACAACAACAAAATACAAGGCTTCTGAACTGGCGAGGGAAAAGTAAAACTCCCACTATTTGCAGAGGACATGATCGTATTTGGGCCCCCCAAAAACCGCTAGAACTGAGAAATGAATTCAGTGAAGTCACATAATACAAAGTCAGTGTAGAGAAATCTGTTGCATTCCTAGACACTAAAAATGAAGCAGCAAAAAAAATTAAAATCCCTTTTATAATTGCACCCAAAACAAAATATCTCATAATAAACTTAACTGAAGAGGTGAAAGGCCTATACTTTGAGAATTACAAAGAAATTCAAAACAACCCAAAGAAGTGGAAGAACACCCATGCTCCTGGACTGAAAGAACAAATCCTATTAACATGTCTGCGCTGCCTGAAGCAGTGCGTGGACCGAATGCAGCCCCTAGCAGAATAACAAAACCCTTTTTCATGAAACTAGAACAGACAGTCCTAAAATTAGTGTGGAACTGTTAAATACCCCAAATAGCCCAGGCAATCTTGAAAAAAACTGGAGGTATCACAATTCCAGATTTCAGGTTCTATTACAGAGTGGTAATAATTAAAACAATATGGCACTGGCATAAAAATAGATCAATAGAATAGAAAATTTAGAAATAAACCTGTAATTATATGATAAACTAGTCTTCAACAAAGAATAAATACAACAAGGGGGAAAAGGGCAAGTTAAAAGAGCAGAGAAACAGAAGAAACATTAACATTAAAGGTCAGAACACAAATGAAATAGAAAACAAAAATAGAAAAAAGCTGGATTAAGATCACTGAAATGAAATTTATAACAATATAACAAATTGGTGTTGGGAAAACTGGTCAGCTACAGGCAAAACAATGAAACTGGACCACTTTCACGATACACAAGAATCAAGTGGATTAAAGACTGAAACGTCAGATCAAAAGCCATCAACATCCTTGGAAGTGAGCATAGGGTGCTTTCCCTGACATCGGTCATAGTAACATTTTGTAGATACAGCCTCCTAAGGGAATTAAAAGTAGAAAGAAATTTTGGGGAGTACATAAAAATAAAAGGCTTGTGCACAGCAAAAGAAATAATGTAACTAAAAGCCTACTGAATGGGAAAAGATTTGAAAATGACATATCCAGTAAAGGGTATGTGTGAGTGTGTGTGTGTGTGTCACAACATTCAAAAAACAATCCAATTAAAAATGGGTAGAAGACTGTCTTCAGACAGACATTCTTCCAAAGAAGACATCCAGATGGCCAACAGATGCATGAAAAGATGCTCAACACCACTCCTCGTCAAGGAAATGCAAATCAAAACTGCAGTGAGGTGTCCCTTCATACCTGTCAGAAAAGCTATACAGAAACACAAGAAACAACAAATGCTGGTGAGGCTGTGCTCCTGCACAGCTGGTGGGAAGGCAAGCTGGTGCAGCCGAATGATATGTGCTGCCGAAGTGAGCACACATATTTATCCATAAAAAAGAAAATGAAATCTTGCCATTTATAACAGCATATAGAACTAGAGAATATAATGCTAAGTGAAATAAGTCAGATAAATATAGTTTATGTTCTTGCTCACATGGAATTTAAAAACAATGAGCAAAGGCAAAAAAAAAAAAGGGGGGTGTGTGTGGAGACAAACCAAGAAGCAGACTCTTCATACAGAGAACAAACTGGTGATTACCGGAGGGGAGGTGGGTGGGTGGGGGATTAAAGAGTGCATTTACCACAATGAAAAAAAAATACAAACTTAGGAATCATCTTTGCACCCTGTAGATGTCCAAATACAACGGGAGGTTCTTTCCACCAAAATTGCGTCTCAAAGGAGGCACAGTCTTCCAGGGTCCTTTTCTTAGTTATTTTATTTTAAACCACAAAGCCCCATATTAGAAACCTGTTGGAGAATAATATATTCTATATATTTTATCTTTTGTCATTCACCTTCAAAGACCACAGACGGTACATACAGAAAGCAGCAAGATGGCATTAAGGATTTTCTGTGCTTATTTGAGAGAGACTGCACAAGCAAGGGTTTGGGGCGGGAGCAGAGGGAGAGGGAGAAGCAGACTCCCTGCTGAGCAGGAGCCCAATGTGGGGCTTGATCCCAGGGTCCTGGGATCATGATCTGATCTGAAGGCAGACGCTTTATCAACTGAACCACCCAGGTGCCCCCAAGAAATTCACTTTAAATATGAAGGCACAAATATGGTGAAATATGTGCACATGGGATGCTAATTGAAAAGTATCTGAGGTAGCTATATTAATGTCACACAAATTTTGAAGCAAAAACTATTACTAGGAATGGAAAGGACTGACCTAGTAATAAAGGAGTCCATTAATAGGAAATAATTCCAATGTTCTTATAACAAACTTCATAACAGAACTTCAAAGTATGTGCCAAAAGGAGAAACAGTCTACAACTACTAGTAAAATTTCAACAAACCTCTCAATAACTGAGGAAATACACAGGCAGAAAAAAAAATCAGATATAGAAGACTTGACAATACTATCTACCAATTTGACATGATTAACAATTATGGAACATTCTACCTGACAAGACCAGACAGTATATGCTGCCTTTTCAATTACACTTGAAACATTTACCAAGATAGGTCATGTGCTGGGATATTAAGTCTCAATAAATTTATACAAATCCAACTTGTGCAAATTATATTAGAAACCAACAATAATATTAAGTCAATAATAACATACCTGGCAAATTTTCAAATATTTGAAAATCCACCAGTAACATACTTCCCAGAATCCTGTGGGTCAAAGAAGTTACAAAGCTATTTGAACTGACTGAAAGTGAAAACACAACCTACCAAAGACTGGAGGGTGCAGCTAAAACAGTACTTGGAAATTCTATAGCACTGAGTACGTATATGAGAAAAGGATAAATCTTAGTATCAATGACTTAAGCTTCCACCTTAAGAAAATAGAAAAAGGAAGGGCAAGTTAGAAGAGCAAAGAAGAAATACCAAATGTCAGAACACGAATGAATGAAATAGAAAACAAAAATAATGGAAACAATTAAAGCTGGGTTAAGAGCAGTGCTGAAACAAATGGAAAGATATTCCTTACTTGCGGATTAGAAAAATACTGTTAAAATGTCCATATTACCCAAAGCAATCTATAGATTCCATGCAATCCTTATCAAAATGCCAGTAGCACTTTTTACAGAACTAAAATACCAGAATTTATAATGGAACCAGAAAGTCCCCAAAAAGCTAAAGCAATTTTGAGAACAACACTGGAGGTATCCGAGCAAAGTAAGAGTCCATACGTAAACCCATGCTTATGTGACCAACTGCTCTACAACAAAGACAAGAATATATAATGGGGAGAAGATGGCCCATTCAGATAAATCCTACTGGGAAAACCGGATAGCTTCATGCTAAACAATGACACACTTCATTCCATCATACCTAAAACTCAACTCAAAATGGATTAAAGACCTAAATGTGAGTCCTAAAGCCATTAAAACTCCTAGACGAGAACACAGTAATGTCTTAGACATCAACTGTAGCGACGGATTTACAGATCTCTCCTGAGGAAGGGGAAGCCAAAGCAAAATAAACAGTTGGGGCTGCACCAAAATAAAAAGCTTCTTGACAGCAAAGGCAACCAACAAAACAAACCTACGGCCTGGTAGATGATATTTTTAAATGGTACATCCAACAAGGAGTTAATATCCAAAATATGCCCAGATGTGTCACAGAATCACACTGAAAATACATACAACTGAACACACAAGACAGCGTGATCAAGCATGGGCAGAGAGGGGTGCCTGGCTGGCTCAGCTGGAAGAGCAAGCTCCTCGATGGTGGGGTCATGAGTTTGAGCCGCACATTGGGTGTAGAGATTACCAGAAATGGGGGGTGGGGCGGGCATAGGACCTGAACTGACAGTTTTCCAAAAATATACAAATGACTGACACATGAAGGGATGCTCAACATCACTCAACATGAGGGACATACAAATCAACAGCACACCCCACACCTGCCCAAGGCAAGAATCAGACAAGAACTAAGTCTTGGCAGGGATGAAAACGCAGAGAAACGACCTCTCATGCCCTGTTGGTGGGAATGTAAATGGGGGCAGCCACTGTGGTAAACAGTATGGAGGTGCCTCAAAATATTAAAACTAGAAATGCCATATGATCTAGTAATTCCACTTCTGGGTATTTACCAAAAGAAAACAAAAAATATTAATTCAAAAAGATACAATCTATGTTTACTGCAGTATTATTATGTACAATACCCAAGACATGGAAGCAGCCCAGGCGTCCATTGACAGACGAAGGGATGACGATGCATGCGCGTACACAACAGAACAGTGCTCGGCCATAAAACAAATGAGATCTTTCCATTTGTGACAGCATGGACTGTCCTAGAGGGTATTACACTAAGTGACATAAATCTGAGATAACAAATGATTTCACTTTAATGTGCAGCAGAAGACAAAATGAACGAAGCAGAAACAGACCCATAACCAAACAGATCTAGTGGTTGCTAGAGAGGAGGGGGTTGGAGGGGGTGGACGAAGCGGATGGAGGGTGTGGGAGGAACAGGGTTTCAGTTATAGAACAAGTGAGTCACAAGGATGAAAAGCACAGCACAAGGGAGTCTAGCCAGTGCGACTGTGACAGTGTTTCCAGGTGACAGGGATGCAGGCGCAGCAAGCGGAGTCCAACGTCCAGACCTGTATGGTCCACCGGGTTGCATACCTGTGACAGCGCTGCGTGTCTGCTGCACTGCAGGTTAAAAAACAAAAGTATCGGGGGAAGAGTCAAGATGGCGGAGAAGTCGCAGCTGAGACATCAGGTAGCAGGAGATCAGCTGGATAGCTTATCTAACCATTGCGAACATCTACAAATCCAATGGGAAATTGAAGAGAAGAAGAGCAACAATTCTAGGAACAAAATCAACCACTTTCCGAAAGGTAGAGCCTGCGGAGAAGTGAATCCAAAGCGCCGGGAAGATAGACCGCGGGGGGAGGGGCCGGCTCCCGGCAAGCGGCGGAGCAATGGAGCACAAAACCGGGACTTTTAAAAGTCTGCTCCGCTGAGGGACGTTGCTCCAGAGGCTAAACCTGAGTGAAGCCCACGCCGGGTCGGTGTGGTCTCAGATCCCGCAGGGTCACAGAAGGTCCGGGGGGTGTTTGAGTGTCACAGAGTTCGCAGGTATTCAACCTGGGGAAGCCGACTAGAGACAGAGCCCAGTGAGCTCTGAGCTCGGGGTTACCTTGAACCGGTCGCAGGCTCGGGAGCTCGGAGCGGCTGGAGGCCACGGAGATGGAAGCGCCTGGGCGCTTTTCTCCAAGTGCGACCAGAGGCCAGGGAGACGGGAGAGATTGAGCGCTATTCTCTGAGGGCGCACTGAGGAGTGGGGCCCCGGACTCTTGGCTCCTCCAGGCCAGAGACCAGGAGGCCGCTATCTTCATTCCTGTCCTCTGGAACTCTACGGAAAGCGCTCAGGGAACAAAAGCTCCCTAAAGGGAACCCGAGCGGATTACTCAGCCCAGCCCCTGGTAAGGGCAGCGCAATTCCGCCTGGAGCAAAGACACTTGAGAATCACTACACCAGGCCCCTCCCCCAGAAGATCAACAGAAATCCAGCCAAGACCAACTCCACTCACCAAGGAGAACAGTGGAATTCCAGAGGAGGAGAAAGCAAATCTTGACAAAATGACAAGGTGGAAAAACTCACCATTAAAAAAAAAAAAAACAAGAAGCAGTACCGAAGACTGGGGACCTAATCAATACAGACACTGGTAACTAGAGTTCAGAATGACGATTCTCAAGGTTCTACCCGAGCTCAAAAAAGGCATAGAAGATATTAGAGAAACCCTCTCCGGAGAGATAAAAGCCCTTTCTGGAGAAATAAAAGAATTAAAATCTAACCAAGTTGAAGTTAAAAAAAGCTATTAATGAGGTGCAATCAAAAATGGAAACTCTTGGGGCGCCTGGGTGGCTCAGTGGGTTAAGCCGCTGCCTTCGGCTCAGGTCATGATCTCAGGGTCCTGGGATCGAGTCCCGCATCGGGCTCTCTGCTCGGCGGGGAGCCTGCTTCCTCCTCTCTCTCTCTCTGCCTGCTTCTCTGCCTACTTGTGATCTCTCTCTGTCAAATAAATAAATAAATAATCTTTAAAAAAAAAAAATGGAAACTCTTACTGCTAGGATAAATGAGGCAGAAGAAAAAATTAGTGACATAGAAGACCAAATGACAGAGAATAAAGAAGCTGAGCAAAAGAGAGACAAACAAATACTGGACCACGAGGAGAGAATTCGAGAGATAAGTGACACCACAAGATGACACAACATTAGAATAATTGGGATTCCAGAAGAAGAAAGAGAAAGGGGAGCAGAAGGTATATTGGAGAGAATTATTAAAGAGAATTTCCCTAATATGGCAAAGGGAACAAACATCAAAATCCAGCAAATGCTAAGAACGCCCCCAAAATCAATAAAAATAGGTCAACATCCCATCACCTGATAGTAAAATTTACAAGTCTTAGCAACAAAGAAAAAATCCTGAAAGCAGCCCGGGAAAAGAAGTCTATAACATACAAGGCTAAAAACATTAGATTGGCAGTGGACCTATCCACAGAGACCTGGCAGGCCAGAAAGAACTGGCATGATATATTCAGAGCACTAAATGAGAAAAACATGCAGCCAAGAATACTATATCCAGGTAGGCTATCACTGAAAATAGAAGGAGAGATAAAAAGCTTCCAGGACAAACAAAAACTGAAAGAATTTGCAAACACCAAACCAGCTCTACAGGAAATATTGAAAGGGGTCCTCTAAGCAAAGAGAGATCCTAAAAGTAGTAGATCAGAAAGAAACAGAGACAATATACAGTAACAGTCACCTTACAGGCAATACAATGGCATTAAATTCTTATCTCTCAATAGTTACCCTGAATGTTAATGGGCTAAATGCCCCAATCAAAAGACACAGGGTATCAGAATGGATTAAAAAAAAAAAAAAAACCATCAGTATGTTGCCTAAAAGAAACTCATTTTAGACCCAAAGAGACCTCCAGATTTAAAGTGAGGGGGTGGAAAACAATGTACCATGCTAATGGACATCAGAAGAAAGCTGGGGTGGCAATCCTTATATCAGATCAATTAGATTTTAAGCCAAAGACTATAATAAGAGATGAGGAAGAACACTACATCATACACAAAGGGTCTGTCCAACAAGAAAACCTAACAATTTTAAATATCTATGCCCCTAACATGGAAGCAGCCAACTATATAAACCAATTAATAACAAAATCAAAGAAATACATCGACAATAATATAATAGTAGGGGACTTTAACACTCCCCTCACTAAAATGGACAGATATCTAAGCAAAAGATCAACAAGGAAATAAAGGCCTTAAGTGACACACTGGAACAGATGGACATCACAGATATATTCAGAACATTCCATCCCAAAGCAACAGAATATACATTCTTGTCTAGTGCACATGGAACCTTCTCCAGAATAGATCACATCCTGGGTCATAAATCAGATCTCAACTGGTATCAAAAGATTGGGATCATTCCCTGCATATTTTCAGACCACAGTGCTCTGAAGCTAGAACTCAATCACAAGAGGAAATTTGGAAAGAACCCAAATACATGGAGACTAAACAGCATCCTTCTAAAAAATGAATGGGTCAACAACGAAATTAAAGAAGAATTGAAAATATTCATGGAAAAAAATGATAATGAAAACACAACGGTTCAAAATCTGTGGGACACAACAAAGGCAGTCCTTAGAGGAAAATATATATCGATACAAGCCTTTCTCAAGAAACAAGAAAGGTCTCAAATACACAACCTAACCCTACACCTAAAGGAGCTGGAGAAAGAACAACAAAGAAAGCCTAAACCCAGTAGGAGAAGAGAAATCATAAAGATCAGAGCAGAAATCAATGAAATAGAAACTAAAAAACAATAGAACAAATCAAAGAAACTAGGAGCTGTTTCTTTGAAAGAATAAGATTGATAAACCCCTGATCAGACTTATCAAAAATAAAAGAGAAAGGACCCAAATAAATAAAATCATGAATGAAAAGAGGAGAGATCACAACCAACACCAAAGAAATACAAACAATTATAAGAACATACTATGAGCAACTCTACGCCAACAAATTCGACAATCTGGAAGAAATGGATACATTTCTAGAGCCATATAAACTACCACAACTGAACCAGGAAGAAATAGAAAACCTGAACAGACCCATAACCAGTAAGGAGACTGAAGCAGTCATCAAAAATCTCCAAACAAATAAAAGTACAAGGCCAGACGGCTTCCCAGGGGAATTCTACCAAACATTTAAAGAAGAATTAATTCTTATTCTCCTGAAAATGTTCTAAAAAATAGAAATGGAAGGAAAACTTCCAAACTCATTTTATGAGGCCGGCATCACCTTGATCCCCAAACCAGACAAGAATCCCATCAAAAAAGAGAATTACAGACCAATATCCTTGATGAACACAGATGCGAAAATTCTCACCAAAATGCTGGCCAGTAGGATCCAACAGTACATTAAAAGGATTATTCACCAAGACCAAGAGGGATTTATTCCAGAGCTGCAAGGTTGGTTCAACATCCACAAATCAATCCATGTGATATAATACATTAATAAAAGAAAGAATAAGAACCATATGATACTCTCAATAGATGCTGAAAAAGCATTTGACAAAGTGCAGCATCCCTTCTTGATTAAAACTCTTCAAAGCGTAGGGATGGAGGGCACATACCTCAATATTATCAAAGCCATCTATGAAAAACCCACTGCAAATATCATTCTCAATGGAGAAAAACTGAAAGCTTTTCTGCTAAGGTCAGGAATACGGCAAGGATGTCTGTTATCACCACTGCTGTTCAACATAGTACTAGAAGTCCTACCCTCAGCAATCAGACAACAAAAAGAAATTAAAGGCATCCAAATTGGCAAAGAAAAAAAGTCAAACTATCACTCTTTGCAGATGATATGATACTAAATGTGGAAAACCCAAAAGACTCCATTCCAAAACTGCTAGAACTTGTACAGGAATTCAGTAAAGTGTCAGGATATAAAGTCAGTGCACAGAAATAAGTTGCATTTCTTTACACTAACAACAAGACAGAGGAAAGAAATTAAGGAGTCAATCCCATTTACAATTGCACCCCAAACCATAAGATACCTAGGAATAAACCTAACCAAAGAGGCACAGAATCTATACTCAAAACTATAAAGTACTCATGAAAGAAATTGAGGAAGACACAAAGAAATGGAAAAATGTTCCATGCTTATGGACTGGAAGAACAAATATTGTGAAAATGTCTATGCTACCTCAAGCAATCTACACATTTAATGCAATTCCTATCAAAATCCCATCCATTTTTTTCAAAGAAATAGAACAAACAATCCTAGAATTTATATGGAACCAGAAAAGACCTCGAATAGCCAAAGGAATATTGAAAAAGAAAGCCAAAGTTGGTGGCATCACAATTCCAGACTTCAAGCTCTATTACAAAGCTATCATCATCAAGACAGCATGGTACTGGCACAAAAACAGACACATCAATCAATGGAACAGAATAGAGAGCCCAGAAATAGACCCTCAACTCTATGGTCAACTAATCTTCGACAAAGCAGGGAGGAATGTCCAATGGAAAAGAGACAGCCTCTTCAACAAATGTGCTGGGAAAATTGGACAGCCACATGCATAAAAATGAATTTGGACTATTTCCTTATACCACACACAAAAATAGACTCTAAATGGATGAAGGACCTCAATGTGAGACAGGAATCCATCAAAATCCTTGAGGAGAACACAGGCAGCAACCTCTTTGACCTCAGCTGCAGCAACTTCTTCCTAGGAACATCACCACAGACAACAGAAACAGGGGCAAAAATGAACAATTGGGATTTCATCAAGATCAAAAACTTTTGCACAGCCAAGGGAACAGTTAACAAAACCAAAAGACAACTGAGAGAATGGGGGAAGATATTTGCAAACGACATATCAGATAAGGGGCTAGTATCCAAAATCTATAAAGAGCTTAGCAAACTTAACACCCAAATAACAAATAATCCAATCATGAAATGGGCAGAAGACATGAACACACACTTCTGCAAGGAAGACATCCAGATGGCCAACAGACATATGAAAAAGTGCTCCACATCACTGGGCATCAGGGAAATACAAATCAAAACCACAATGAGATATCACCTCACACCAGTCAGAATGGCTAAAATTAACAAGTCAAGAAGTGACAGATGCTGGCAAGGATGCGGAGAGAGGGGAACCCTCCTACACTGTTGGTGGGAATGCAAGCTGGTGCAACCACTCTGGAAAACAGTGTGGAGTTTTCTCAAAAAACTGAAAATAGAGCTACCCTATGACCCAGCGATTGCACTACTGGGTATATATCCTAAAGATACAAAGATGGTGCTCTGAAGGGGCACATGCACCCAAATGTTTATAGCAGAAATGTCCACAATAGCCAAACTATGAAAAGAACCTAGATGTCCATCAACAGCTGAATGGATAAGGAAGATGTGGTATATATACACAACGGAATACTATGCAGCCATCAAAAGAAATCTTCCCATTTGTGACGACGTGGATGGAACTAGAGCGTATCATGCTTAGTGAAATAAACCAATCAGAGAAAGACAACTATCATATGATCTCCCTGATACGAGGAAGTGGAGATACAATGTGGGGGTCTGGGGGGGTAGGAAAAGAAAAAAATGAAAGAAGGTGGGATTGGGAGGGACACAAACCATAAAAGACTCAATCTCAAAAAACAGCCTGAGGATTGCTGGGGGGAGGGGGAGGGGGTGGCGATATGGACACGGGGGAGGGCATGTGCTACGGTGCGTGCTGTGAAGTGTGTAAACCTGGCGACTCACAGACCTGTGCCCCCGGGGATGAAAATACATTATATATTTATTTAAAAAATTAAAAGTATCGATAAAGCTGACAGACCTCTGACGAGAAACAAAAACAGACATGAGTTCTGCGCTGCAGAGGGAGGTCAGCTGGCGCGGGCGGGGGCACGGGCCGGCGCGGCGGCGTCTCCCCGAGCACACGGCCCGCCGCGGCCCCGCAGGATTCCCGGCCCCGGCCCCGCAGCCTCGTCCACACGCAACTGCGCGCGGGTTCGGAGCCGCCGGAGGCCTCAGCGCGGCGCCGAGCCGCGTCCGGACACCCGTCGGCCGGCGAGCGGGTCCGCGGCCGCCTCCGGCCCAGCGGGCGCTTCCGAGCCGGGCGGCGGCGACACGAGCCGCGGCGGGGCCCGTGAGGCTCCGCCGCCGCCGCCGCCGCCGCCGCCCGACACACTCCGGAAAGGCAACGCCGCGGTGCCCGGAGCCTGCGGGCGGCGGCGGACCGAGGAGGAAGCAGAGAGCTGTCGGTCCTCGGAACTGCCGCGCGACACCAAGTGCGCGACACCAAGTGCGCGACACCGCGCGTCCGAGCCGCAGGACACACGCCGAGACGGACGACGCGAGTCTGGGCTGCGGGGGACACCGGCGCGGCCGCGCAGAGCGCCGGGCTGCCGGGGCCGCGCGTCCGGCCCACCCGCCCCGTCTGGCGGCTCCGCGGCGACGACGGCCGCGTTCAGCCCGCGAGCCCGACGCCTCACACAGAGCGGATCCCCGGAAACAAGGCGCTTCTGCCGAGAAGCGGACACCCGAAGAGCCCGAGAGCTCCCACGTGCATTGAACCTGCGGTTCAAAAACCTTCCCACAAGGAGAACTCCAGGCACAGACGGATTCGCAAACGAATTCCATCAGACAGTGGAGAAAAAATTACACCAATAAAACACAACTGCTTCTGGAAAACTTTGTCAATTTTTGATATTATAAAGCCTTAACTATTCATTCAGAAGCAGTACACCGTAAGCCTTCAGACCAGCATCCTTCATGCATATAGAAGCGAAACTTCCTTATAAAATACTAGCAAAGCACATCCAGCAATGTGTAAAAAGGATAATACATTATCAACAAAAGGGTTTTATCCCAGTGTATAAGGTTCCTTCAACATTAGACAATTTAGTTTATGATGTTACTATGGAAGAAAAGGCATGATCATGCAGAAAAAAATATTTGACGGATTCAACACTCATCTACAACAAGAACTCAGTAAAGCAGGAATGGCAGGAAAAGTCCTCAGCCTGATAAAGGGCATCTATAAGAAAAAAAAGACTGGGTTTGGAACAAGGCGAGAATGCCTATACTTATGACTTCCATTCAACACTAGCGGCGAAGGCCTTAGCCAGCACAGTAAGCAACTCAATAAAAGGTATATTCATTGGAAAAATAAAAGTGTATTTGCAGACCATAATTGAAATTAGAAAATCACAAGGAATTTTCAAAAATACTACTAGACACACTAAGGGAGTTTATCAAGAGCACAAAATAAAAGGTAAATATAAAAATGAATTGTACTTCTATAGAACCGATTTAGAATGGAAAATAATGGTATTGCAGTTTACAATAGTTAAAAAACATGAAAGTGTAAGACTTATGCAATGGAATGCACAAAATATTGCTGAAAGAAAACCCAACTAGAGAACTGTATACTCTATTCATGGACCAGAAAATATCCTTAGGATGTTAATTCTCCCAAAGTTTGATCTACAAAATGCCTACAATCCTAGCAGGCTTTTTGTAGAAGTTCACAGCCTCATTTTAAATTTACATGGAAATGTACCTAAGAGAGGCCAAAATAAATTTGAAAGAATAAATTTGTAAAGAGTAAGACTGGAGGCCTTGCACTAGAATTCAAGACTCACAGTGACATTGGCTTATGGATAATGAGTGACCGGTAGAACAAGGATCGATCAACATAAGGGGCACCTGGGGGGTGGCTCAGTCGCTTGAGTGTCTGATTCTTGGTTTCAGCTCAGATCATGATCTCAGGGTTGTGGGATGTGGCCCATGTTGGGCCCTGTGCTCAGTGTAGAATCTGCTTGAGATTCTCTCCTCCAACCCCCTAAGATAAAAATCTAAAAAAACAAAAAACAAACAAAAAAAAACCACCACCACTGAATATGGGCACTTTTTTCTAAAGCAGCCATGGAAAAACACAACAAACGGCGCTGGAAGAATTACATATGCTTGTGGACAGAAATGAAATCTGACCCTACTTTACACCCTACGCGAAGACTGCGTGATGCTGAGTCACGAACCAAAACAGAAACAAACCGTAGCGCTTCCAGAAGAAACTGAAGATGATCTTCGTGATTTTAGGGTAGGCAAAGATTTCTTAATGCATTGAAAGGACTAGTCATAAAGGATTAAGGAATTGGATTTGATCAAAATAAAAAGCTTCTGCTCAAGACAACATTGGCGGGGGGGCGGGGGGGGGAGGTAAGCAACACAACCATATCCAGAGTGTATGAATGTCCTTTTAAAATTCAATTTAAAAACGCCAATTTTTAAAACGGGCAAACTACCTGAGTAGACCATTTGCCAAAACTCTGTAAATGGCTCAGCGTGTGAAAAGGTGTTCCGTGCCGTAGTCATGAGGGAAACACAGGATAAAACACAGACACCCCTTCCCGCCCACTAAAATGGCCACGGGGGAGTGACAGGGAAGGCTGTCGCAGCGCATGTCCGATGAGACACCAAAACCCAAGGATGCATCGCGAGGTAGTCCCGATCTCGAAAACAGCGGGGTTAGGCCGGCGGCCGTAAGACCTGGGTCACCCGCGCCCGTGCGGCCACAGGAGGAGCCAGGAGCAGAGCATGCGGCGGATCCGAGCCCCAGAACAGGGCGGCGACGGGCTTTCCCCGGAACACGGTGGCGCACGGTGGCGCACGGTGGCAGATGCGCACGGCAGGCAGCCGCGCGGGATCTCCGGGCTCCCCGGGGACGCGGCAGCGCCTCTGGACGCGTGACGCTGCTGCCGGGACTTTCGGGTCGGGGCCGGGAGCCCGGAGGAGCCGCTGGGAATCGAGGCTGAGCCGGCAGGGCTGACGGAGAGAGAGGAGGGGTGAAGCTCGGCGCGCGAGGGAGGGAATCCGGGTCTCCCCAGCCAAGGCTCCTGGGGAAGCTTCGGAGCCGCACCTACGAAGTCGGGAAAACGTCAGGCCCCGGCCAAGGAGCAGCCGCGGCGGTCCCGGGCCAATCCCACACGGAGCCACTGGACGCGGGGGACGGACGCGCCGGCGGAGGAAGACCCCGTCGGTGGCCTCCGTGCCGCGTGGGAAAACCCGGCCCTGCCCCGGCCGCGGCCCCTGAGCCTCGCGGCCCCCCGGCGTGCGGAGGCTCCTCCGACGGCGGTTCCTGGGGCGCCCGCGGGTCTCCGCACGGAGGCTGCCGCGGCCCAGGGACAGCGTCGGGCGGGGGGCCGGGGCTCGGTCCCACGCTCGGTCCCACGGCCCGCCCCGCGCTCCGCCCCGTGCTCGGCCCGCGCCCTCGGCCGCCACCGCTCCTTCCTCCGTTCACAGACACCACGTGACAGGAAAGGCCAGTTTCACGCAGAGCCTGGCCCCTCAGAAGTGCGACAGGGCTCAAGCGGGCGTTCGAAATTTTAAAAATTAGTTGAGAAATGATTACAAAGGAACATGGGATGAAGGAACATGACATACATAATAATGCCTTGAAAAGAAACAGAATTAGGAGGGAAATTTTAAGTCAAAAAGAATGGAGAAAAGTTTTCCTTCTGTCCAAGAGGGAACAAGCGGATCTGGGCTTGTCCTGGGCCGGGCGTCTAGAAAAGCAGAAAACACACAGGCGACTGTCGCGCCTGGCTGGCAGGGGCCGCAGGATGGGCTCCCAGTAACACGGTGGACTCCAAGCCCCCGAGACGGTTCCAGACGCGGTGGAGGAACGCGGCGGGGGGCCGGCCTCCAAGAGAGGCTGCCAGTGGCACCAGGAGGCGGCCAGAGCAGCAGGACATGCAGGACAGAACATGCAGGACAGCACGTGTCCACGGCCTCTGCCGAGTCTGGCCGCCTACGCGTCTGCGCACAGGTGCCCGTGACTCCCCGAGACCCTGCTGAGGACAAGGTCAAGGAAAGAGCAAGTCCCAGGGACGATCACGCGGGGCTGATCTAGCAACAGCCCAGTGGGGACATCCGGGACATCCAGTATGTTCCCCAAAGGGCCACACTGCAGTACTGGGGCTGACTTACTCTTAACCTCTTGGCTTCGCGGCTCAGGTCACAATGTCAGGGTTGTGAGACTGAGCCCCGCATCAGGCTCTGCGCTCAGCTGGGAGTCTGCTTGAGAGTCTCTCTCCCTCTCCATCGGCCCCTCCCTCCCATGTGCCCCCATGCCCTCCCAAATAAAATCTTTTAATAACTAAATTAGGCGCATCCAAAAAATGTGTAAAGAACAAGCTTTGAAAGGAGGAAAGTGATTCTCAGCTACTGGCGGAATAAAGTCTAACAGCCTTTGAATACAACACAGTCCGGCACTCAACAACATACAAGCACAAATTCTGGAATCTGAGAAAGTTAACCAGACACGGAAAGGCAGGAAAATGTGACCTGTCACCAGGAGTAAACATCCATCAGCAAGATGGGCTCAGAAATTAAAGGGACAATAGAATTAGCAGGAATCATATTAAAAATAGCTCTCACACGCAGGCTTCGTGTGCCAAAACCTGGACAGGACAGTTTCAGTATGAGGAACGCATCGTCAAAAGGGTCACGCAAACAAGGCAAACCTGAGTTACTGTCACACGCCCCCAGGCTACAGAAACAAGATGACCAGAGCCACATGGTGGCCCTGGCTGGACCCTGGAACAGAGGAGTGACCAGCTTCCTTGGGCACGTGGCACACAGCCCTTCAGCTTCCCTGTGAGGCCCCCCAGCGTGGCTCCTGGGAAGCTGGGGGCAGGCGCTGGTGGCCCCGCTGGACGCCAGCAAAGGCATCTCTGGGGAGGCCTGGTCAGGAGGTGGCAGCGCGTTGCCCAAAGGAAACACGGTCTCTCTTCCCCTCACACGGCGAGGTGAAGGGAGCGCCTCTCGTGTCGGAGCTGCACGTGGGACACCGGGCCGCCCTGCTCTGCGGAACTGCTGGGGCGCAGGGCCTCTCGATGCCACAGGGCGCCCGTGTCCGTGCAGATGGGTCCAGATGACATCTGTGACCTTGAGCTTCTCTTTTCCTGGTGTTCGCTGGCAGCCGCCGGCCTGGCTTGCAGACGTTGGGGAAGTTGAGCCCGGGCTGGTGTTAGGGCGCCAGTTCCTGAGCTCCTCCAGGCGCTCTTGGCTGTGAGCCCGAGGGCCACCGTGGAGCTGCGGTTTCCTGGAAGAGATCTTTCAGGAGCTGTTTCTCAGATGGAGAACACGTCCCTTTTTAAAGCTCAGTAAACGGGCCACGCACTTTTAGGGACAAGATCACAGCAGGGAGGTGGGAGGAAAGCCGGGAGGCAGCGGAGGGCCACACACCCGGGGTCAGCTCCGAGACAGTGGTCAAGTGCGCCCAGCACAAGGAACTGAACGGGCCGGGACACACCTGCTGCCTTCGGGAGCACGTGACCAGAGGAATGGTGTCTGCCTGGTGACCGGAGGAGGGCAGGAGGGGCCCGGGTGGGGACGGAGAGGAAGGGCCCGCACCTCGGAAGAGCAGGGGTCCTTCTGCAAAGCGGTCAGACCACGTACGAGTCCCCTCGAAGGACAGCCTCGGCCTCGCTGCATGGGCTCGGCTCCCGCTCCGCAGCCCCGCCGCCCCCGCAGAGCGCCAGCTCACCTTCTGCGCGGTCAGGGTCACGGCGCTCCCGTGGCTGGTACCAGCGATCCGGGAGGAGGCCGCACCGGGGGGGGGGGGGGGGGGGGGGCCGCCTGGCAACCTGGCGCAGACCCGAGCCCTCGGGCCCACCGAAGCGCCAGACTCGCGAATGGGAGACGCTGCAGAATATTTTTAAAACCTTTTTGTCAGAGAAGTGCTTTGAGAGTTTCTATAAAACCACGCAGTATAAAAGCCCGTTATTTTAGGGTGTTCATGAAGCACAAGCTAAAAACTGGTTTTAGAAACTGTGAGGGGGATTCGGAGCTATTTTAATTCTTAGCAATCCCCTTCAGTGTCAAATACATCCAGTACGACAGGAATCGAGTCTACCACTGAATTCGTCCGAAAAAGGCTGCCCCCCCCAAACCCCAGAAGACTCAATTTAACAAACAAACAGAGACTTTAATCAAGGGAACGGGGCACCTTGGCAAACACCCTTCAGGAGAAACCCAAGTTCCCCTCCTTGTTCAGCGGCAGGGAACAGTCTCTCCAGCCGGAAGGAGCCTCGAACTTACACGTCAACTTATCTGAAAAGAGAGCGGCCCGAGCTGATGACCTCACACGCCGGGAGCCGAAGGCTGAGCCCCCGCGCCGGAGCTCCGGCCAGACAGCGGGCAGGGCCGACACACACGCAGGCGCTTGTATAGATGTAAAATATTTTATTTGTAAATGGTGATCTTCTAAATCTGTGTCCACAAATTCCAAAACCCATAACACTCTGTATACTTCAAAAAATTCAATTTTTGCCAACATTAGGTACTATTATACAGAACAGAAAACAAAAACCCGGTAAGACAAATACTGGTAAGATGTCAGAATATTGTACAAGAGAAGAAAAATATTCAAGAAACAAATTTCATACAGCTATTTATCAAGAGAAAAATATATACAATTGATTTATTCTGTAAGATAAAAATACATCATGCCATATACATTACAAGTTCAGAACTGCGTCACTGATATACCAACAGTTTACAGCCCACTTGAATTGTGCACACAAAAACTTCATTTATACTTAGTCTGTGAAGTGTCAGTACCAGAATTTTAAGTACAAAATAAAAAGCTAACCTGGTTCAAAATGCTGATTAAGTTTCTACAAGCAAACACAAAACAGTGTGTTTTTTTAATTAAAGAAATGTAAACAAACAGTTCATACAAACACATTTTAAAATTACATCTCCCGAAATCCTATCGTTGGGGTCCCGCAGCTGCAAGCGTGACCACAACGCTTGTTTTTTTTTTTCCTTTTCAAATTTTTATGTTGAACAGAAGGCTAGAGTTAGGCTGGAGTCCTGCTACATGATCTAGTATGTTTACATGATTCTCTGTAGCTCGAAACAAAGTTCTAGTCAAAACTACGTCCGCTGAAGAAAAGTTCAGCCTCCATTTGGGTGTATTTTTAAGCATTATTCACAGTTATCACAAATTGTAAGCACAAAAAAACCTGACTGAAGAAGTAGGGATGCAACAATATAATATGAAAAAGTTAGTTTAAATTACCAAAACAGCTATAAAAGTCGTAGTCATAGCCTACACTCCGTTCTATCAGAAGGTGTATAAAACAATTGAGTACTAATAGACCGTAGTTTCCAAAAAACCCCAAATGCTCTAGGCTGAAATTTTGGTTATTACATAATTATAACGGCGTATTTAAGAACACAAAATTATACTGTGACATCCCTAGGAACATCTTATAAGCACCCGAGCTGCTGCAGAGCCTGGTAGCATTTGGTCAATACTATTTTTATACTGTATTTTTTTCTCAAAATATTTACATATTTGTACAAAGTAACAGGGCCTGTTAGTTCTGCAGGTAACAGCAGCAGCTTGGCTTTCTTCTAACTTTTATTTAAAAATAGCTTCATTCACTTATTCAATAATAAATACAAAAAGTTTCTCTTATTTTACAGAAATCAAAAACTACAATAAACTGACTCATGGAATCAAGTATTTAAATGTATTTTAGTGCAAGTTATTACCCCTTAGCTCTATCCCTAAGGAAGTCATTTCAGTACATTCCTTGTTCAGTGGTGTCTACTTTATTTTAAAAAATCTTTAAGTTAGAGGGCCTGCCCCTGTTTCAGATAAGGCCGTGGCCAGCACTTCGGGCGCCCCGCCTCCTTTCGCTGGTGATCTCAGTCTGTACATTCATAGGAAGCCCCCAGCCCGGGGCAGGGCAGCCAGCGGCTCTTCGCCCCAGTCAAAGTGTCTCCTCAGCGAGACGCAAAAACACAAAACAAAACAAAACCCACCCACAGAAAGAAGGAGGAAAGAAAGAAGAAGAAAACAAAAGTGCTGGACTGCTCTGAGGTCCTGGTCCGCCCCGGAGGGCCGAGGGAATCAGAACTCCCAGAGGCGAGTTTTCAGAAAGTCATAAAACAGGAAACAAAATCTCTTTCCGTCTGCGAAATTCCACTGGTGTGTCAATCGCTCCTTCCTAGGGACAAGCCGCCGCCGAGGCCGCGAGGCGCTCAGTTCATCCACTTCCGGCAGTTCACGGCCCCGCAGTGACACGGAATCTTGTGCTGGTCGTCTTCGAAGTCGAACTTATAGTCATAGCAAAGCTGCCCACCAAAGACACAGCGTGAGAGAGGCCGGGCTGGGGGGCCGGGGGGGGGCTCACCTGCCCGATCTCAGAACCAGCCGCACAGCGGACCAGCAGAGGACCCCGCGCGGACAGAAGCCCTCCTGCGCTCACCAGGGGACAGGCACGGCAGGGGACATCGTGCTCGGGCCGCGCCACATGGGGGGAGGGGACCGGCTGGAGAGAGCCGCGTTCCCACACCCCCTCGCGGGTCCCCCGACCTCATCTGCCGGTGGGGCCACACCTCGGGGAGGGACCGACCGCCCCACCCCCACCAGCGGACAGCTTTGCTTCCTCCTGCCTCACTTAGAAGAAGGTCTCGGAAAGTCTACTTAGGGTCATCGAGTCACTCGGCATCTCAGAGCAGCTGCTGCCGCGGCCACCGGGGCTCCTTGTGCCTCCCAGCCCCGGGCCCGCCCTCCCGGACGCGCCTCCAACTCCCCCGGGTCCTTCTGGCCCAAACGTCCTAAGCGACATCAACACGTCCGCTCTGCGCTGCAAGGGGAGACCCCGGCGTGTACGGGCAGCTCCTCCCGGCTGCCCAGCCGTGTGCCCCGCTGCTGGGCACTGGCGGGCTCTGCAGGGAGACGCCACCGTTTCGTGTAAATGCAGCGGCGGCTCGGGGAAGCCAAGCCACCCGCTCAAGGGTCCTCAGGCGGGCCCGGGAAGGAAGGACCCGGGGCTCAGGGGTCTCCGTGCGTCCCAACGGCCCTGGTGGTCGCCGGCACCATGCTGGGTTCTCAAATACTTTGATTTAAAAAAGGGATTTCCAAAAAATGACCAAAAAATACAAGAAATCATTGCAGAGGGGGCTTTCAACAAAGACTCTCCGGCCCCTGATCCCCCACCCAGGAGAAGCTCCTACAGAAACCCACACTGCTCAGCAGCACACAGAGCACCGGGAAATGTGTGCTAATCGCGTCTGTGGAAGACAAATTCGGGGAACGTAAGCAAGTGCTCTAGACCAGAAATAACCTTAACAGGTGAAAGTCATCCATGCGCCCGGAGAAACAAACGTCAAGTTCAACACCTAGCATTTTAAAGAAGAGACACAACTGTACCCAAAGAGCCAAACTCTTTGAAACTCTGTTGAGAAAGTCTGTAAGCTTGTGCCGTGAGCTGAGTGTGCAGACTGGCCATCCAGAGCCCCGTGCTGCCCCCGACGGGCCGCCTACAGCCCTCCGTGGCCTCACGTGAGCGTCACGTTCCCGGGGACCACAGAGCCTACAATCCCAGGACAGTCTCCACACATCAGTGGGATGACAGGCAGAATCTTTAAAGAGAGGGATCCTGTCAGTCTGTGACCAAGCGGTCTAGCAGGAGCCTGAGGACACGGGAAAGTGATGCCCCGTGGGTGCTGCGGGGATATGCGGAGTTTGGGGAGCACGGGGGGAGGGCCGTGGGGGGAGCTGTAGTCCACACATCCAATGCTGCCACGAGGAGGAAGGCGACCCTTGACGGTCCCGGGTGAAGTGACAGGGTTGTGCCCTCTGACCCACAAGGAGACTTTTTCTAGTGCTGAAGCCCTGGACAAGCCCCAGGCCAGCCGCCGTGCTAGGCAGCGAGCTGCGCGGGGACTACGGGCGGAGCAGCCGGGAGCCCGCACGCTTACCTCTTCTCCTTTCTGGATCCTCCGGCTGGAGCTGATGATGATTTTGTGTCCTCTCTCAAAAGTCACCACTTCAGCCACACAGTTGGGAGCACACGAATGGTTGATGTATCTGCAAGCCATTTCAGAAAACTATTTATTACGGAACAGCCGGAAGAAACTTTCCAAACATTCAGCTCATAGCGAAAACTTTCTCCTAATTACATTTCTACCTGCCTGTTCATAGAACAAGAACAAACACACAATTTCAAATGAAAATTATTTTCAAAGCGTATCTGCCCTGAATTTTTAATCGTGGAGGCCGCTGTGGGCACGTGGACCCCCTGGGCAGAACCTCCTCGCCCAGCTTCCCGCTGCTCACCTGGCAGGCCCTCCTGTGAGTGTCGCGTCGATCACGTGGTCATTATCCATGCGGAACATGTACACGCCACGGTTCTGAAAAAGAAAAGTCAGAAATTCCTCCACGTGCAAGTTCAGAGCCGGAAGACTCAGCCGGAGGTGAACGGAGACACAGCCTGTGCTGTGGGGCCACACAATCACGTCAGGGGACATGTAAGCACACGGTGCGAATGGAAATCCAACGCATCGGGACGCCGCTTGGGACCCCAGGCTCATCAGTCTACAGCTGTCTCTATGTGAGCACGCACACTGACCAGACAGAGCGAGACGGATGGTAAAACAAGGAAAACACAAGAATATCCCGATGTTAAGTAAAAAAAAAAATCTTTAAAAAAAGGGAAAAAAAGGAGGGGGCTGCTGGGCGGCTCAGTGGGTTAAGCGTCTGCCTTCGCCTCAGGTCACGATCCCTGGATCCTGGGATCGAGTCCCGCATCGGGCTCCCTGCTCAGCGGGGAGCCTGCTTCCCTCTGCCCCTCGCCGTGCTCGTGCTCTCTCGCACACACACGCCTCCCTCTCAAATTCAAAAAAAGTATCCAGATGTGGCTTCCGTTCAAAACTGAGCCTCACAGGACAGTGCAACTTGGCCTTGTTTCCAGCTTTTCGATGGCAAAGGGACAGAAGACAGCCGGCTCTTACCTGAGACTCATACAGCTTCTCTTTCCTGTTTGCAACTTCATTTCGAATGATCGTGCCGATGTACTCGATGACCATGGTGTGCTTCTCGATGTCCCTGGCAGCATACAGGCCCAGCCCCTGTGGAGAAAACAAATAAAAAATGGAAAAAAAGAGTGTGTGTATGTACTTTAAAAATCACTTTGATTTCTTGGACAACAAACCTGACTCCCTTTCATACAAAGGCCACATCAAAGGCCACACTGAAGAACTTACCTAAACTCAAAGTCTTTTTTACTGAATATACTATCATCTGAAACAATCTTAATTATCACTTAAAATCATGCCATTACTATCTCACTTTGTATCTTTTACTAAATTCTTTTTTTTTTTTTTTTTTTTTTTTTTTTAAAGATTTTATTTATTTATTTGACAGAAATCACAAGTAGATGGAGAGGCAGGCAGAGAGAGAGAGAGGAGGAAGCAGGCTCCCCACTGAGCAGAGAGCCCGATGCGGGACTTGATCCCAGGACCCTGAGATCATGACCTGAGCTGAAGGCAGCGGCTTAACCCACTGAGCCACCCAGGTGCCCCTCTTTTACTAAATTCTGAAGGCGTATTTACAAAGCAGCACCACTGACTGGCTACCGTGTCCTGTCAGACCATCTTATCTTCCATGAAATTCATGTCGCGATCCGACCAACTAAACAGGCCAACAGCTATAGCTATTACAGGCTATTAGCTTCTGGTATTTACTTTATCCCATTATTGTTTCTTTTTCTTTTCAAGAGTTTATGTATTTGACAGAGAGAGAGAGCAAGAGAGAGAGATCACAAGTAGGCAGAGAGGCAGGGAGGGGAGGGGGGGGGAAGCAGGCTCCCCGCTGAGCAGAGAGCCCGATGTGGGGCTCGATCCCAGGACCCCGAGATCATGACCTGAGCCAAAGGCAGAGGCTTAACCCACTGAGCCACCCAGGCGCCCCCATTACTATTTCTAAAAGGATAAGAAAGGACAGTAAACTTAGTAAGAAGTAAGGCTAACCACGAGCGACTATTAATACTATAGTCAGGTTTCAGATTTGGCTAGGACTTCCTGGAACCCAGAGCGAAAGGAGAACCAAGAGAAGTTACTCTGCTTTAATTACCAGGAAAGCTGGAAAGAAATACAGCTCTTCGAAAGGCAACTTTTCCCCCAAAGGTTTGAGGGCGCAGAGGAAGATACAGGAATCTGGACCAGGGAGAACTGCGCAGGCCTCTCCTCTGGCAGCCCGTCCTGTCTTGCCAGTAGTAAATCACAGACTATGTGCACCTTTTTAAGTTTTCAGCATTACAAATTCTGGAAAAATATGGACTACTTCCTTGAACATTTGACACTTTCTCGTCCCACTGAGTTTCTGCCTTCTCAACTCCAGCTGGCCGGAAGACCACAGTAACCAAGTAGGGAAGAGCGTGTGCTCACTGGGAAGCCCCCACCGTGGGGCACACGGTACCATGGGCCCGTCTCAGAGACTTTGGTGTGTGAACTGAATTATCTTCTGGGAAAAGAAATTTTATGCAATATATCTGCTCAATTCCAGATATAACTTAGGTGAACGAATCAAAATACACAAAAAAGCAGTACGAATAGAGATCAATATAGTTTGCTATAAGAACAGACAAGATCATGGGGCGCCTGGGTGGCTCAGTGGGTTAAGCCTCTGCCTTTGGCTCAGGTCATGATCTCAGGGTCCTGGGATCGAGCCCTGCATTGGGCCTTCTGCTCGTCGGGGAGATTTCTTCCCCCTCTCTCTCTGCCTCTCTGTCTAATCGTGATCTCTGTCAAATAAATAAATAAAATTCTTTAAAAAAAAAAAAAAAAAAAAAGAACAGACAAGATCAATGGAAAAGAATGGAGAATGCAAGGCGATCACGCACATGTGAAACTTTCATGTGCACTGCTCACACAGCCGTACGGTGGTGTTATCACTCAGTGCGATACGGACGGGTTACTACATGGGGCTTCAACTAGTTACTCAATGGAACAGAATAGTCTTAAAACACTTAAAATTTCTGAAATCTGGAAATCCAAGAGACTACAAATATAATAAAATCCACTGTCTTAACCAAGACGAGAAGCTATAAAAAATTATGTACATTCGACTATGCAAAAATTCACTTTTATAAGAAAGAAAATACCAGACTTCCTCGTAGGCACAGGGTGCGTGGTGGGGAGTACATCTCCCAGCCAAGGTCTCATGAACTGGAAAACGGTCGGAGGAGGATGCGCAATTCACAGCAGAGCCGATCCGAGCGGCAAGCCTGAAGCGCGGCCAGTTCGTCCGCGGTCAGAAACCGCAGGAAGGAAGCAGGACCAGGCGGGCGGAAACGCGAAAGGGCAGCAGCACAACAAATGGGAAAGGAAAGAGACAGTTTCCCAAATGCAGGAGGAGATGAGCTATGACGGCCTTTCTGGCAAAGCAACAAGGTCTCCTAACACGCCAAGTACACACATCCCTCTGTGAGATTAGCGGCGGGCACGCTCTGCTTCACTCTAGTTCAATGTCCGGGAACGTCACGCAGACGCCGAGGAGAACGAAAGAACGAAACAGAGACACCAGGTGGCTCTCGAGGGTTCTCTGGGGTCAGCGAGTGCAGAAGCCTGCAGCTCAGTCGACGCGAGCGGCTCCGCGGGGAACATCCGTGCACAGACGAGGCTGCGTGGCCAGGACAGCGGCACAACACGCAGACCCCGGGCCTGAGCGATCAGTGAAATGACCGTAAGGGAGTAACAGTGACGCAGAAACAGGACAGTAAGAAGTGAACGAGCTGCTTGGGGATGTTTAAAATCGAAAAGGAACCGATGTGGCAGATGAGAAAGACACACCCCCCGGAGTGGCCACAGGACCCCCGGAGCTGGAGAGGCTGCATTCTCGACCCAACAGCAGAAGGAGCAGAAAGACACCATATTTCTAATAAGGAACATGGTACCAGATGAGACGATCAAGAGCAGAAAGAGCTCTTAGGTGACTTTTTTTAAACACAAAAGAAAGCTCTGTAGATACAGCAGAAGCCAAAGAACAATGACAGGGGAACCAACACCAGACGGGGGAGCGGAGGGCTGGTGGGGTCACAGGCTCCCGTCTGTTCACACTGGTCCTCTGGGGGCCCCACCGCAGGGGCCGGACCGAAAGGCATGCCTTAGCAGGCCCCCGTGATGCGGCAGCTAGCCTGGGCCCACCGTGTGACAGCCCCGACCTCATGCGTTCAAATTTGTCTACAGGTTCAAGAAGAAAGTAACTGAGGTGGGAACTTGCAGATGATCAACACGGAAACATTTCTCAGCCTGAAGGCCCCGTGCTCCAGGCTGAAAAGGGTCATCAAGTAAGGAAAGCAACAAAATAGAAAATAACCCAAACTTCGGCACATTTTTTTGTAAAATGTCCAAATATTAAGACTAACAAGAAGATCCTACAGTCTTCCCAAGAGGAGAAAACGTTCCCAAGAAAGGAACAAGAATCCGAATGAGTACGGACAATGGAACGTGGATGAGATTTTCACTGTGAAGGGATCCCGGGGGGTGAGTGGGGCTGGGGAGGCGGCGGCAGGCCCGACGGCGGTGCTCACGGGCGCGACAGCAGGTGGAAACGGGGGGCAGAGACAGCGTGGACTTGAGAGAGCTCTCCTGGGGGGGGGCAGGTCCGCAACAGAACCTGAGGGTGCCCTGGATCTGGGCAAACTGGGGCCAAGGTAAACAACTCGTGGATGGGGAAACACTCAGGATAACTGGGCTCAGGGACAGAGACATTTGGCAAAGTGAGCTCTGTGCCTCCATCCTAGGACACCCAAGGGAGATGCGGAGCAGACTAATCCGCGGCTCAGCGCGTATGGACTGTGGAGGTAATTTAAATGCTGAGCCCACAGATGACCCAGAAGGTCCTCCACACTCTAGGCACCAGAAAACACAGTGCTCTCGTGAGAAGACGGCTTCCGGAGGAGAACCCCACACACTGCTGCACCTGTTGAAAGTAGTTTCGCTTGTATTTCTCACGAGAATCTGAAACAGCTCTAGTGAGCGCTCCCCAAACCCAGTGAGCGCAGAACACCGTGCCCCCGACTGCCCACGAGCCCTCGCTGAGACACGGAGATGCGAAGTCCAGTCTCCCCACTGGGGGAGGAGAAGCATCCAGGGTCGTATTCAGTCGCTGGTGCTACCAACGGACAAGACGGGACCGGATTTCCCAGACGTGATGCCCAGCCTCCGCCGCGGGAAGTCCTTTGACGACGCGACGCCAGCAGCCCGGACGGCCAGACCCCGGCCCGGCCCCCGCCTCCCAAGCCCAGCGGCTCCTCACCTGGATGCGGGAGCGGGCCAGGTAGACGTTGGACTTCCACTCGGTCTTCATCTTGCGGTACTGCGAGGACTTGGAGTGCACGAACTGCTTGCTGTAGGGCGCGTTCAGCTCCCCCGTGACCGTGCTCTGGAAGGACTTGGAAGTGCTGGTGCTGTTCAGGGTGTGAGGCCTGCGCGCAGTGGCACGTCAACAGGAAAAAATGAAAGGAAAACTGAAGATATCTCCGAAGAACGCCCAAAGCCGAGCGGGTTCAAACTCTCACTGACAGGAACATACATGGAAAGCCGCCTAGCAGAGCCGCACGGCGAGTTCTCTGACGCGGTCGGCACCGACGCAGCCAGAGACGGCAGGTTGGTAAGCAGCGGACAGAGCAAGCACAGAAACCACTAATACGCCGGGAAACCCTGGGCTGTACTATGTGAAGTTAAAACAAAATACCTTAACACAAACCTCTTGACATGGGCACTCATTTTAGGTTCGGATCGGGCGCAGCCTGTGGGGTTCACGGCGAGGGGGAGCTCCATGAGAGGGTTGCGGCCGTACCGGAAGGCGTAGTTCTCACACGCCTCCACCCCCGGGAGCTGGAAAGGAGCCAAACAGACACAGGGTGAACGTGCGTGATCAAGACCGCGACTGTCCTGAGCTGGCCTGGGGAGGGCCCGACCGGAACTTTCCGGAAGTAACTTGTCAACATACTCCCTGTGAACAAAATGGTCTTTTAACGCGTGTCCTGGTAGCCAGCCTGCACTCAGATCTACTTCAGCACTAACACCCGGAGTTCAGTTTCAAAGCAGAACGTCGTCAACCCTGGCAATTGCTCCTTGAAGAAAAAGACTAACCCACAGAACCGCCACAGGCCAAGCCACACACGTGCCGGCGCCACTTTAAGATCTGACTATCCCGACCCAGTGTGTCCTGACTTACAACTTCGCTCTTTCAACTTGTGTATCTGGAATTTAAAAATTAAATATAGTTAAAAATTATTGATATGGTTTCCTGTCTTGATTTCTTGCTTCTTCCAATTTGACTGCAATGAGCTAGGTTATCATACTCAGTTCCCTGAGAGTGTAGATGATAAGCTAAGGTTTATTTGTAAGACAGTTTTATGTTAAAGGCCTCTTCTAGAATATACTTCTTGTGAAATATTTCTCTACAGACATAAAAGATGCACATCACTTTAGGCAAGGCTCCACCGAAGGAAGGAAGCAGACCTAGAACTCAGTGGCTTGTGGGGTGTCCTCTGCTTCTCCAAAAAAACAAAAACAAAACAAACCCCACCAACCATCAGTGATTTTTTTTCTTGCTCAGGATAATGCCTTATAACCACACAACTCCTCAAAAGCATTGTGTGTAGACTCACTGGCAAACGTGTTAATCATCTTAGTCTTCAAAGACTACAACGAGAGGGCAGAGAAGACCATGTGCTCCTGCGGTCGCTGCCCAGCCCTGCTCTTCCCTCTGCCTCGTCTGCCCCCGCGCAGAGAACCTGCAGTGTGTGAGCCACCTCAGGGAGAGAATGCCACCATGCACTGAGGTGTCCCCATGAGTCACAGATGGCTTGCGACACGAAGAGAGCAAAGCGCTACCTCAGAGTATCCTAGCGCAGCCCGTGGGGACCGCCACCTGCAGTGGCAAAGGCAGTCCCACTACCACACCCGGCCCGAGGCACTCACGGACTCCGCGATCCGCGCCACTGCAGACACTGTGAGCCCAAACAGGTCTTCTCCCTTCAGATACGCCGGGAAAAGCTGGAGCATTTCCGACTGTTTTCTCACGCATGCCACGGGCTCCAAAATTTTATCCCAAACACCTACACAGGGCCCAAACAGAAACAAAACAATTTAGAACGCACTTGCTCACCGCTGAACACAGAGGACGCAGGACGCGGCACAAACAGCCGAGACGGGCAAACCTCTCAAAGACAGTTTCCAAGTCAAGCCTGGGGGTGGTGAACCGACCACCCTACCACCTGCTTATCAAACGACAGTTTATTTTGAAGACTTTACGGAATTTTAGGGAAAAGAATGTGTTACATTAAGGAAATAAAACAGTGAAAGTGGAAAAGAAAGTTTAATGTAACAAATCCCAATAAGAACTGGATTCATTTTCACACGAGGCATATGACTTTGTATTTTTAACTGATCAGCCCAATTAGCAGTATCCAGAAGTAGGTTTCTTTCCTCTCAGATTTAAATTAAAATAGGAAATTCATATTTCCATTGGAATTATCTTCAGGGCATTTTCATACTTTTTTTTTTTTTTAAAAAAAACAGCCAGAGTTAAAAAAAAAAACAATTCCCCGGTACACATCAATAAAATGACAGCCTATGCTCAGAACGAAGAGTCCAACTTCTAGCTCCAAATTTGTTCAGTGTCTGGTAATCCTCATACAAGGCAGTGCACCCCGCATGCTGTGAACACGGTTCTGACACGAGGAGGGTCCCCGACACAAACAGGCGACCCTCGTCCACAGTCACTGCTTTATCACTGAGCGCTCACACACATATTCTGACTGTGGGTGCGCAAGTCTAGCAAGTGCTGACGAGACGGCCCAGCACAGCCGGCAGATACAGCGACACAAAGAGGCTAAGAGTCACATTTGGGAACCAAAAAATGCACATCTGTTTTCGTACAGTCTGAAACAAACAACAGAAAACGCGGCCATAAAACGTCAGCGGCCGGCTCTGCAGGGCACGCACATGTGGGTCTTACCTTTAGGAGAGGAATCACTTAAGACCAGATCCTCGTGGCCTTGCTCCACGATCCTGATGACGAACACGGGGCGCCCGTCCTTCTCCTCGATGGAGCACAGGTAGCGACAGCGCCGGTTGGCGTAGCGGGTGCTCCAGTACAGGCGGCTGGCCTCGTAGCCCACGGGGAAGAGCGCTTTGGGCGAATGGAAGGCCTGCATCTGCTGCGGAAGCAGCTGGCCAATCGTGTGGAAGATGAGGCTTCCCACGCGGAACGTGTGGTCGCGCTCCCCGCGCTGCACGATGCTGGCGATCTGTCGCACCTCGTCGCGCTGGACGTAGACCCGTCTGAAGACGGCAAAGTAACTTAACTCCTGCTCGTGAATTCCCTTTGGTTTGTGCATGGGACAAAGCATCGTTTTATCCTTAAAAAACATGCATTGTGCTTTAATGGCGCAGGTGAAGTGGTAAATGTTGGCGCAGCGGAAGCGGTGACAGCCGCTGGTGGCGCCCATCTTGTGGCAGAAGACGCACTTCATCTGCAGGCCCCTCCTCAGCGCCAGCTCCACGTTTATCAGGGCCCCCGCCTGGGTCTCGTAGACCTCTGTGGACCACAGCGCACAATTCAAGTGGACCCACAGGTCTAGGTCAAGGTTGAGCAGTCTTGCTGGCCCGTCCGTCAGCCCGTCCCCTTCCTCGTGACAGAAGCAACACTTCCGATAGTCTTTGGGCACGGGGTCCGGTTTGAGGGAAGTGCCCAGTTTCTTCAGAAACTCATCTATTTCGTCCTCACAAGGCGGTTTGAAGCCCCCCTTGGGGATGACGATGTGGACACTCCACTTCTTCCACTTCATCCCTCGCCACTTTTTACTGATGGGCCGACAGTCTTCAAACCCGCCATGCACAGTCCTGAGCCGCGGCTTTAACTTGACCGTTACCTTGAGCTCGTCTGGCTTTGCCTCTACTTTGGCTGCTTCAAACGCTGGAGGGAAAGTGATGGGGGGTGACGCGGGGGGAGAAGCCTCCTCCTGGAGCTGCGGGAGGCAGTGCACGTCCAGAGTGGAGATGTTGTTGCTGTATTGATGGAATGCTCTGGAAGGCGTCTCCTTCACGGGCGACGGTGGCAACGGCGGAGCAGATTCCTGCACAGCGAAAGAACAGAGGAGTAAGAAGAGCAGTTGGTCCCAGAGCAGGAAGCCAAGCAGCAGGGGGTCACAGGGCCTGTGCCCCGGGAGGGGTGGGGGACAGGGGAAGGGTCACACGCAGCAGAGGTGGACAGCAGACACTGCCCACGGTGCCCACGGGCTGATGAGAGCCGGGCCATGTCAGGAATCCTGCCCCAGGCCTTCTGGACCAGGCTGTATCTCTGGAGAATGTTCTGCTCCTAAACCTTCTCAGACACTCCTCTCTGACCATAATCAAGCCAGAAAAATCAATGCTGAAGAGAGGAGCTATCTGGTTTAATTCGTACAATGGAACGGTGCTTTCCGTTGGACCAAATAAGAACTTCAGAACGTGATCTTCTCTGAGCTTATCCGCACTCGGAAACCCACGTCTGTCCATCTCAGGCGGAACTCGTCGGCATACGTATGAGGAAAGAAGGGGCAATGGTCCCCCATCAAATGCATCGTCTGGAACCCCTCCCTGCGGCTGCCCAGCTCTGATCCTGCTGCTGGAAGCGGTGAGCAGAGAGACAAGCGCCCAGACTTTCTGGGTGCCCTCAGGTTTCCCTGTTCTCACACGACCCCTCCAACTGGGCATCTGAGAAGACACACCTCACATAAATCCAGGAGCAGGCAAGAACTGCACACCAAATTTTAAAAGTATCTGGTAAAAAAGCAATTCTTCCTCTTACAGAAGTTGACACAGTAATTTTTTAGAAGACTGTATTTATTTATTTTGAAAGCATGAGCGGGGTGGGGGTGGGGGGAGAAGGCAGAGGGAGGAGGAGACTCCGTGGAGTGGAGCAGGGAGCCCCGCCCTAGGCCTTCGGGACCAGGCTCTATCTCTGGAGACTGTTCTGCTCCTAAACCTTCTTGGACACTCCTCTTGATCCCAGGACATTGAGATCACGACCTGAGCCGAAGACAGAGGCTTAACTGACTAAGCCACCCAGGCACCCCAGCATATTTTAATTTAAAGTCTAAATCTATTTGGCATAGAGCTTGATTTCATTACACTGGAGACGACCGCAGCCTCGTCTGCAGCGAGGAAGGACTGGCGGCATTCCCGCCCAAGCAGGCTTCCTTTAACACAAACAGTTCAAAATGTTTATCCAGGGGCGCCTGGGCAGCTCAGGGGGTTAAAGCCTCTGCCTTCGGCCTCAGGTCATGATCCCAGGGTCCTGGGATCGAGCCCCGCATCAGGCTCTCTGCTCAAAGGGGAGCCTGCTTCCCCTTCTCTCCCTGTCTCTCTCTGTCTGCCCCTCTACTTGTGATTTGTCAAATAAATAAAAATCTTAAAAATAAACAAAAACTGTCAATCCATCAACCACACATTGATACACTTAATTCACACAGAATCAGGCACCACAGACCATTTCCACCATGACATGAGCAACATCTTTCTCCCCAAAATACAGCAGTGGGCTCACAACGTGTCTGCGAACAGGCTTTCCCATCAGGGTAAGAGCAATAAAAGCTTTAAGTCCTATTATTGTAATTAAGTCAAGATATTGGTAATTATTTCAGTAAAATTAAAGATATTAGTATTGGTGTTTTATTTATAAATTCTGAACTTTTAAGACATAATTCAAGTCTACCCCCTACCCACCGTCAAATAAGCTGAATTCATCTGAAAAAGCAGCACAGGCTGCCCTTCCTCGGGCATGCAGCATCTACCAAGATGCTACCCAGAGTCTAGGAAGCTCTTCTGTCCATAGCGTAACCCCAAACCATGGAAACCACTCAATATACGCTGTTCCCTGATGGAGACGGTCCTCAACTTACCTTGCTTTCTGAGTTTTTTGCTTGTGTGGTTGATGCATAAAGAATGAAGCAGTTATTACTACAAAAGACGATGTCCTTCTCCACTCTATTGGAGCTTTCTCGGGAATCCTGTGAGGCAAAGAGAAACGTGTGGGAATCTCGAGCCAAAGTTTCCTAAGAACACGTTCTATCCATTGTTGGTTTTTATGTTCTGTTAAAAGTGAAAGTAGTTCTCTATCTTAAAAGTAAAAAAGTAACTCCCTGCCAATATTTAGCATATAATTTAGCCAAAGAGAAAATAAATGTATAAAAATAAACTTTATTATCCGTATTTTACTCTATTCAGACATATGGGCGTCTTATAATGTCCAATTTACCCGTCTGCTGTCACCGTTTGGTTTTAAGCTAAACACGTCAAATATACACTAAGGCTCCTGGGCAGAACCGGAGTCCCACAGAGCCGCCGTGACCGGGCGGGACACCTGACACAGCAGCGGAGCACCATAACCAAGCGGGACACCTCAGCGGAGGGACACCCTAGTACCTTGCTCACAAAGGCCAGGTCTCTGAACGACTTGCGCACGCCGCTCCCGAGGACCACCACCTTGCAGTGACAGCACCACTGCGGCCTGAGTGCCGCACTGTCTGCTCTCCCGGGACCAGAGTCCTTATATCCGGAGAGACCTAAGTGCAGAAGACGGCCATTAGGGAGCCACATTAACCAGCTACCCGATGCAGGTGTAAAGCTAAATCCACTCAGAACACGGCTCATCTGACATACCTGATTTTATTCTTTTTTTAATAAAAACCTTATCTCTCAAGCAGTGGTTACAGGGCAGCTATTACGCGTGTGGCCCTGGAGCACAGAGGGACACACCTGTCCTCACGCAGCTGAAACAGCGCTCACACACAAGGGGTGCGAGAGGACACCAATCCGCCACGAGATCAACATTCGCCCTACATGCAAAGCGAGTGGGGCAGGGGACACTACCTCTGCTTGAGGGCTAGGACAATAAAAAATGTTTTAGGAGAGACGGAAGAGATACATGTACAAGAGTCCTAAATGTGATCCGGGAAGTCGCCGAGGGCTAAGGAGAGTCCCAGGGCCAGGAGACAAGCGTGGTCAGGCACACTCGGGGCGTACCATCGCGTGGGCTGTGGAGGCGGAAGGCAGGACAGGGAAAGTGAGTGAGGCGAGAGCAGCCTGGAGGCCGAGCCTGGAAGCCCACACGGGCAGCTCTGGGTCAGAGTTGGTGGATGAGGAGTGAGGCGCTGCCAGGCCCCAAGAGCGCGGCCAGGACTGAAACAAGAGTCCGAGGGAATGGGGCGAGGCAGCAGCCCTGGAGCAGCTCATCCGTGGGGAGAGCAGGGCTCGTGAGGACAGGGCACTGGCCCAGCAAGACGCAAGTGGGGGTGCAAGGCACAGAAGGAGAGGGGCACAGTCACAGATGCTGGCCTCGCGTGCACCCGGAAGCCAGGCCGTCGGGGCGGCGGGCCCTCCGGGAGACACAGAACAAAAGCTGCGGAGGGCGAGCAGCTCGCAGAGGGAGCCGGCACTCCGCCAGTGCCCCGGTGACTCTGACTCCCAGCCACTAAGGTCAAACCACAGCACAGAAGACGGAGCACCCACAGGAGGCCCAACTACCCAGGACTACATACCAACACGCCACTACCTGTTCAAAACTAAAGTGGGATTTTATTTTAATTTTTGAAGTAAGATGTAAAAAAAATTTTTTTTAAGATTTTATTCGACAGACAGAGATCAAAAGCAGGCAGAGAGGCAGGCACAGAGAGAGGGGGACACCGAGCAGAGAGCCCGATGCGGGGCTCGATCCCAGGACCCTGAGATCATGACCTGAACCGAAGGCAAAGGCTTAACCCACTGGGCCGCCCAGGCACCCCTTTAAGTGAGATTTTTAAAGAGAATAAGCTTGTGAGTGGAGAATGAATCTGAGGTTAACAAAAGGCAGACTGGCTCACCATTGCTTGTTGGAGGGAAAGGCCCATCGGGCTGCTTCAGCCGGTACGAGCTGGCTAATCTGGGAGGGTTTGCAGGTCCTGGCGGCGGCCCACGAAGAAATAAATGCTGTCGACACTCCAGGCCTGGGTTTACTCTGTGGCTACCGACCAAACCCATTGATGGAACATCTGGAGCATTACTGACCTCATAGCTGTTAGGAATTCGGACGTGAAGAAGGTCGGAAAATGCAGCCACCACACTGCTAATGTTCTAGAACACAAGTGTAAACACAGAGTTAGCCCCGGAGGCCACAGTGAGCCACAGGCGTGGGTGAATGCCGTCTGCCGGACATGCACGGTGCGAGCAAATCCAGCCACTTTCACTTATACTTAAGAGTCTCAGGGGAAAAAAATAATCGTTTTAATGGATCAGTACCCCCATCAAGCTTTCCTGAGCAGAAATCCTCACACAAGGATCCCAATTAGCGTGACGCATTTGTGCGACCGTTCAAGTATTCGAGCTACGGTCACCACTGCAGGAGGGAGGGAAACCTAGGTCTCACCGCTGGGCAGAAACTGCCTCGAGTGGACTTCGTCCAGTGCCAGGCAGAGAGCGCTGTGTCCCTCCCCCCACCCACCGGGCTAAGCTGTACCAATGGCCAGAACGTTCTATCACTGGACCATAGTGTGGGGGCCAACATCCTCACCGAACCAAAACAGAAAAAAATTCTCAGGAATTTATTAGCATTTGATCGGGGCAGCTGCTACCTGGACGTTCGCACTACTCCTGTAAAACTGAGCGCCGACCAAGTTCTTTCTCACGGCTCTATTTTCTATGTGTAGTTCTCAAGAGGTTTCTCTCTGAAGGACACACGCTTTACCAAGAACATGAGAACACGAGCTTCATTTTGGCCTGGCCTCCCCGGAGAGCCACGTGACGCTCACTCAGGGTCTCAGAAGCAGCCCGGACACCTGACCGCTCGTCCTCGCTCTGGGGGCTTCTGCCCGCCACGACCCTGCTGTGCATGTCTCGCTCTAAGCCGCCCGACGCCCCGTAAGAACGTGGACAGTTTATGATGTTAAAAAGGAATTTCGTCTTTACCTCGGCAGCCGTAGGATGCAGGGTTATTGCCACAGATATAAGACCCGATCTGGGACCGTTTGGGGATGAACCAAAAGGTGGTGTGAAAAATAAAGTGCCTGGCTCAGCTTTGATGTCATTCCTTCTCGATTCCAAACCTTAAGTGGGGGGAGAAAGAGGAAGGAAGGAGAGAGGGAAAGTGGGGAGAAAGGAAAGATGACGGAGTGTTAATGGCTTTTCAAAATCAAAACGTGAACGTCAGTAAACCGGCAGATGGTAACGACAAGTACTTTCTGTACCTTTCCCAGCACTGCTCGGAAGAATCGGAATAATGGGCGACGGCACGGGCTCTGGAGGCTCCTCTTTGACCAAGGACAAATCTGGGTATCTGCTCACTTCCATCCCCACCACACTCTCAGGGGAGGACGAGGGAACAAAACTGTCAGGAGTGTCCCGATCAGCACCGTGATCCTGAATCCTGAGAGAAGAACACAGATTACACGGTCGACATGGGCACGTCCACCACTGGGGGCTTCCTGCAGACCCAGCCCTGTCCACGAGCGGGACCAGGAGGTTCCCCTGGATAATGGCAATGACGTAAGAAGCCAAAGAACAGGTTCGGGGCCAAACAAGAAATCTCTCGGAAAAAGACCCAAGAAACACATCCAACTATGCAGCAATTTAATGAACTTCAACACCAAAGTGTAAAAGACTTGCCAAGACGTTCAGATTACCACATAGCAGAAGAAGGACGATACTCACACCTCTGGCTAGTTCCAGGTCCCTGAGACTATGGAACAGTCTGCAGCCAGAAAAGGAAAGAGTCATCTCGCACACCCCCACGGGCACACCCGCAGAGCCCTCCGGGCTGCTGCTCGTAGAGGCAACGGTGGGGGGGGGGGGGACCTTTGTCATTAGAGTTTCACAGGCCTTTATTTCTCCTAATTGATCAAGTACAGTGGAAGAAGGGAATAGTCTAGCCCAAGAATCTAGAGGTTAACTAGGGTAACTGAGGTCAGGGGGCAAGTGTGGTGTCAAGCCACTGCTGTAGGGTACCCCCAAACCTGGGGTCTCCCAGCACCCCCAAAAGGAGACACTGTTATGTGGAGAGAATTTGAGCAGTAGCATTATGAGGAGACCCAAGAGTGGCTTCAGCTTCTAGAATGGGTCCCTGTGAAGCAGTAGTGCCCTACCCTAGGGCGCAACACACGCATATAACTGCCCCCGATTCAGGGATCGAGCAAGCTCCAGCAGCACAATGCAGAAGAGAGCAGGGAGACTGGATTCTAAATCTGGACAAGTAACGTCTTTTTGGCCCACAGTTGTCTCCTTGGTGGAGTAAGGGACTTAATCTACATGATGTCTCATCAAGCAGAGGGCAGTTATCCGATTAGCTAAAGGAGAATCACCGGACGAAGTACATGAGAACCTTTCCTAGACCTAACGAGGTGGGGTGTGGTTACCTACTAAGGGAAACGGTTTCTCCCCAGAGTCTTGGGTCTAAAGAGCTAACAGAAAGAAGTACAAAACTGGACGGGCCAGTCCTTAAATCCTCCTCCCCAAAGGCATTCTCCAGGATCTGTGACTGCTGCCCTTTGATTTCAGACATCTGCAAACATCAGTAAGTGACAATGATCTCCGAGATATTTTGCATACAGACTCCTACTGCCTTAATGTCCATTTACGTGTTGAACTTAAACCATCTAAGAACTGAAAAATGTACAAACTGATTACTTTTAATAGTTAAGAATGTCTTATAAACTAAGTCCTAGAGAAAACCATTCAAATTTTCACCCCTTCCATGTTTTTACATGCTATCCCTGCAATCCGTACAGACACGCTATATACATATTTTTTAAAAAATGAAATACCTAAAAAATGTGCAAGAAAAAGAACTTCTACCTTAATTCTTCCTGATTATTATGAGGAGGTGTTGGCAGGGAAGCTGGAACATCCACTGTCTTGGGGCCTTGAGCAATAGCCCTGGCCAACAAGTCATCCTGGGGTCTGAACGGCAGCTGAAATGGTTTAGGTCCTAGACTTTTGGTAACTGGAAAAGCGAAAACACAACCAAAAACAGATTTAGTCAAAACGGATACATGGGGGAGAAGAGAAGGTCACGACTTGACTGCCTTTTCACCAAACACAGCTGAGAAAGGCACACTCCTCAGAGGTGTGCGACTCAGAGCGGTACGGTCATACCTTCATGGCTCATTAATACTCCAGCTCTTCCGGCAAGTTCTTCAGTTGTCGCAAAACCATTTGCCATCTTCTGACAAGCCATAGGAGGTGGTGTAGGAGGAAGAGAGGCAGGGGGTGTTGGAGGATTACTTAAATTATTCTGCTGCAGGAGACCAAAAAATTTTAAATTATATGCTACAGAGCAAATATGCCATGACCTTGCTAAAACTTAGTTCTGTGAATTTTTAGCACATGGAAGCAAGGCTACAGAAATGTCATCAAGACGCATCTTCATTCCTAAATGAACACCAAGAAGAAAAATAAATGGACAAGGCCAGGAGGTTTTTTGGTGGGAGAAATACTCGGGCTTATATGGACCAGTTCGCCATTTGCTTACTCTGCCCAGCTTGAGTACTTGAAATTAAGAACCAAAGTAACATTATTCTATTCTATACATCTTTCAAATTTCATTGTTATAGCCAGTGAAAGACAGCTTTAAAATTCCACCAATAAATTGCAGAACGTTCTCAAGAATTCCATTATTCAATTCTCATTAAGATATGCCCCAGGTCCATTAAAAGAAACAAAAAACAAAAACAAAAAAACCTTGAGAATTTGTGGTCCTAATCCTATCATTACAACTCATAGCCTCAATATTAGAATCTGGACTGTCCAAAACCTCTGTAAGATGCGAAAGTCTTAGCAATAACACGGAAATGGCTGACTCGTTAACAAACGGGAGTCCCCTCCAAACACTTCTCTCTGCTTAGCATGTCATCGATTTGTCATTGTTCATGGATGGGTCCGTCTCTCAGGGATTGTTGGAATCTACCAATAATACCGTGAGAATCGAGTGTAAGGTGAAATTACAAATCTTGCAAAGATCGGGGATCTCATGAAGGTAATGAAGTGTGTTGGAGAGCAGCTCGCATCAGAAGAGAAGGCATTTACAAGAGTGAGGACAGGCTCTAACTGAAGAGAAAAAGCCGACAATGACAATAAATGGAGCGTCACAAGAGAATGACTTTAATACTAAAGTAAGAAGAGAAGCCCTCCAGAAAACTGATGATACTCTCAAATATTTTTTGCAAAAAGATCATTTTACGTAAGTCAGATGTGAAGTAAGAATGTCTAAATAAGGCTATTATAAAACGTTGCTAAAACAGTAACCCCAAAAGATAAATTTGAGTTAGTTTGGTATTTTAGTTTAAGAATTACTGTCTAGTTGTATTATTACCTAAATCATTAGACAAAATACACTTTTCAATTATTTTCATTTCATTTTCCAGGGAAAACTGCTAACTACATCTTTTATTCTATTTACTATGTATTTGGATTCTTTTTAAAGAGTTAATAAAGGTTATAGGAAAACGGGTATTTTCTCTACCATGGAAATACATAAGGGATGTTCTTCACTATTTGTATTCTTACCTATAAAAAATTACAAATATTTATGTTAGAAACTCTTCATCCAGGGAAATTTTCACCTTTTAGCTGAACTAATAAAGTTTAAATGAAACTTCGAAGATTAGATGGAAAAACAAGACAAGCTCTCCCAATTCTGATATGGTATCCAAAGAGGAAGCAAGGTAAGACCTTGGCGAAGAAACATACCTTGTAGATCAACTGAGAATAGTAATCCGAAACCCCTTCAAGGGTAGCACTGCCAAAAGTTCCTAGAAGTCGGCTCCCACTATTAAATTGGCCACTGCCATAAGGAAGAAAGTGCGCAAAGTTCACTCCAATGATTGGTTCCATTAGAGGGAGCAGAGAGAGCTGCTATTAAAAAACACATTGAAGAGTAATGTACACGGTCAACAAAACAGAGCGTTTCGCAACTTTTCTAAGACCCAAGGCAACTTAGTCCAATAAGGCGTGACAAAAACAAGACTTAAAAATTTCGAGTATCAAAATGCTAGAGTAAGTAAGTGAGAGAGACCACAGAATCTCTAGGATATATTTAAAAATGAGCTTTACTCTCATCTGTCTTAAAGGGATGCTACCAGGCATCTAGCAAGAAAAACATGTTCCTTATCTTTGCTCAGCAAGAATCAGGGCATGAAGGGAGGCCAGGGACCCCCAGTGGCACTCTTAGGGGCTGTCTCCCACCTTCTGTGACAACCACAAAGGTATAAGAACAGAGTTTACTGCGGGGAGACCGGCAGCTGCATTTCCTTGCATCCAGAGTCACAAGTAACACAGACAGTTTCTCTTGGTGCTGAGGCTGCTCCTTCTGACCACAAGTAAATCCTGACCGTCACCTACCAATCCATCTGTCTTACTGCCATTTTCGGGTGCCAATAGGATATGGTGTGGTTTTGCTCGCAATCAGGAAATCTACTAGACTCTTTGTTGAGACATCATTTATCTTTATAATTACTTTACTTAGGAAATATGGCGATAAGAGAAAATTTCAGTTTAACGGGGTTGAAAACGCATTTGACGCCTCACTTGACTTTTTAAAGGAGCTGCTCCGAGCGACTCACCTGCTTCAGGTGGGTAAAGGAGTCGGCGGTGGCGTACATCGCTTGTTTCTCCTCTTCATCCTTCTTCCTTTTCTTGGAGCGAGGTGCAGCCTTCTCCCCTGTCCTCTGAGTCCGTTTGCTTCGAGGTTTCTTGGTTTCACCTCCTCCATCTGTTTTTGGCAATTGGTTGTTGCCACATCCAAAACCACCTTGCACTGGAGCCCCCAAAGTTCGCTAATGTAATTGGAAAGGTCGAGAGGTAAGTGGACTGTGCACGCGCCGGCCCCTGAAGTTCATGCCCATCCAGTCCTGTCCCATGACGCACCTTCCTAACGGGTACTATGAGTCAGGGAAAGGCAGTGGCCTCTTACGGTCTGTTTTCTGAGTGATCATCCCCTTTTCAAACACTATTCTCAAGTACAGAAATTGGTAAGTTGCAAAGCTTGCAGAAAGACCAGAATTCTTAATGTGGCTACTCTCCATCTCAGAGCAAGCATTACTCCTTTGGTGGGACCACCAGGTGCCAGTGCAGACCGGCGCTCCCTGGTCCTGCTCTCTGGAGACTGTGGGGAAGGTGCGCTCTTGGCCGGGTGCCCACGACAGCCCCTGCACTGCGGTCCTGGGGAGTTCTTTTGGGTTTCCCTTAGGAATGGGTGAAATACAAGGTCTGTCCATAGCCTATGCACCTTCGCTGAGAGGAACAGCTAGCCTTGGATCAGTAAAAATAAACAAGGCCGGACATTCAAATTAGCTCACGGTCACAAATGTGACTGGGTAATAACGGCTCTATACTTAAAGTCCATGAGAGGGGCTACACGTACGCTAGCAAATGAGTGCCCCCGCCCCTTTATTTAAGCCTTTCTCTTTACTTAATGGCTAAGAAGAAGTGAGAATAAACCAGTCCTTGAAGAGGTTCTAGAAGGTACTGCTGTCAATACCTAATAATATGGAAATATTTTTAGGGGCCATTGTTTTAAAATGTTACAGTTATACTTTGTTAGATAGGTAACTAGAGTTGCTACATGTATTTTGATGTATTCTGCACTGAATCTTTGAGTGCTTGAAGATTACAGTTTCCGGTTTTACTCTAAATGGCTTGGACAACGCATGGCAACATTTTTTTCTGTAAACAGACCAGCAGTAACATTTCAGACTCTGCAGTCCAAACAGCACCTGTCGTAACCACTCAACTCTCTGCCCGGGCAGCGCACTCAGCAGAGAACAAGTGTGGCCATGGTCCAATGAACTTTTAAATCCATGGACACTGAACTTGAATTTCATATAATGTTCACATGTTGTGAAATATTACTCCTTAGATTTTTTTTTCAGCCATTTGAAAATGTAAAAGCCATTCTAAGCTCAACAGAAAGGGTAAAATGTCCAAGCAGGCTCAGACTACACATCCCAGGACGAGATAATGGTTCTCAAAAAAGCAGTCCCAGAGTAGCAAAAGGAGTACCTCCTGGGTGGGGTGCGTCAGAGATGCATCTTCCCTGGTCCCACTCCAGACCTCCTGAAGGAGAAACTCTAGGAGTGAGGCCCAGCACCCTGTGTTTCAACAGGCCCTTTAGGTGATGCTGATATATTCAAATTCTGCCCCTCTCCATGTTCATATGCAGAAGAACCACCATGGCTCTTATTAAAGAACACATTCTGATTGGAAAGTCTGTGCTGCAGATTAACATTCTGCATTTCTTAAGAAGCTCCCAGGTGAGCTCAATGCTACTGATCCCCAAGGGCTGTCCTTTGAGTAGCAAGGACCTAAGAATTTCTTATTGGGTTATAAGAGATTAATAATGTAGTTGTTTATTAAGTACGTTTAGGTCAAGCACTTTAAGTGCACTGCAGACATTATCTCTAATCCTCACAACTACCATAAAAAGCAGGCATTATCACATTTCAAAGAATACTTCTAATTACAGGAGAGCACAAAGGTTAAAAAATCATCCAAATGTCTGCCTGAGATAAAAAGTTAACATTTTAATGTATCTGTGTTCAGTATGTTACTTATGCCTACAGACACTGTGTTAAAACACAATGGACACGCTTTGTATTCTTTTATTTTAGTGACCTGACACATTGTTTCCCATAATATTAAACATCCTTATATAGCATAAATTTTAGTGGCTGCAACAACAAAAAAGAAAAAAAAAACAACACTTTCAGATATAGCTTAAAGAAACAATAATTTAAAAAAAAAGAAACAATAATGTAATCAGTAACTACTATACTAAACTTACTTTCTCTGAAATTCTCTCATTTTTTTTCATTAATAGAACATTAGCTATGCATGTGGTTGCATCTTTGCATATTTTAGAATTTTATATTCCTATGCCAGATTCCTCAATTTGTAATCAGTAGGTCAAAGGTATGTACCTTTTCCAGACATTACCAGCAGAATGTGTTTTAACGGTTAATCCTTGCAGCAACCCTACATAACAGGGAATACTACTACTCCTGCTGTGTACACATGAGGAAATCAAGGTATAGAAAGGGCCGAACATGCCCAGACCATCCTCCTGGTAAGTGATGACACATGAACTTTATACAGGCTGAGGAAGAACCTCCTAAACCTCCCAGGAAGGCCCTACTACTCACTGCACAGCAACCAGGAAGGTGCTCTTCTCCTAACCCCAACTCACATGTGAATAAGCAGACTGAGCATGGATGAAAACTTGGTCTACCCAACTACCGCCACAGTAATTTTGCCTGTCATGTGACTAGAAAGTAAATGGGATTTCATCATTTGTAAACTGGGGGTAATAAGTGTTCCTGCCAAATGACTAAATGATATCTCAGGCAATTGCTCAGCATAGGATACCTACCTGGAATATGGTAAGGCACCATTACCCTTAGTAATAAGGCACCTGACCCCTTGTCACCCTCCTAAATGGATATGGGAATATGTGACACAGTACAAACATGTATACATCTACAAGTGATCTCACTCCTTTTTCTATCATAACATCCTCTCTATATAACATAATCATCAGTACTAAGACTTCAATCCCACACACTGGGTACTTATGTGCTAATACTATACTAAGTACTGAGAATACAAAGGTCCTCAGGACATAGCCTCTGCCCTTCAAGAAGCTGTTGCAGTGGCATTCTAAAGACTGCTATGTGAGCACATGTGCATCGGCGCATCTGCAAATGGCTGAGCTGAGAAAGGTCTAGGGAAGATGATTCTAGAACTGAGTTGTAAAAGAAAAGAAGACGTTGGCCAGATGTGAAAAAGAAAGGATAGCAACTGGCAGAAACAGCTGCAAATGGCCCCACGTGGAAAGGTGAATTCAGAAAGGCCTTCAAGGGGATTGCAAGCAGTTAGGTATTCCTACGGGGACAGAATGCAGTGGAGAAAGTGGTTAGAGACGGGGTAAATTGGTGGCGACAAATAAGACTGAAAAAATGTTACCACTAAAGTTTACAGAAGTTAACTGAATCTATCAAGGCAGCAGCCAAACTCTACAAAATGGTCAAACACACAAATAAGAGAAAACAAAGAGTAAGAACACTTGCTACAAGAATGGCTTCATTAACAACCTTAAAAATGAAAATCTGAACAAATTTACCACTTCAGCCCATTCAATTAAGAAATGAAAATTGGGGGCACCTGGGTGGCTCAGTGGGTTAAGCCGCTGCCTTCGGCTCAGGTCATGATCTCAGGGTCCTGGGATCGAGTCCCGCATCGGGCTCTCTGCTCTGCAGGGAGCCTGCTTCCTCCTCTCCCTCTCTCTGCCTGCCTGTCTGCCTACTTGTGATCTCTGTCAAATAAATAAATAAAATCTTTAAAAAAAAAAAAAAAGAATTGAAAATTGTAGGGGTGCCTGGGTGACCCAGTGGGTTAAAGTCTCTGCCTTCAGCTCAGGTCATGATCCCAGCGTCCTGGGATCGAGTCCCGCATCAGTCTCTCTGCTCAGCAGGGAGCCTGCTTCCCTTCCTCTCTCTTTGCCTGCCTCTCTGCCTGCTTGGGATCTCTCTCTCTCTCTGTGTGTCAAAAAAATAAATAAAATCTTTATTAAAAAAAAAAAAAAAAGAAATGAAAATTGTCAAATCCCAATGAGAAGCGTTATAGGGAAAGCTTTATGAACGACGCAGCAATGGCACTGCGGCTTCTGGATGGCAAGGAAGTGAGAGCGCGGGAGCAGAGCAGCTCCTGCAACCTGGGAAACCCAGCCTGGCTGAGAGCTTAAGGCAGTTCAGGGAAATGCAGGGCATGGAATCCTGTATAGGTATATTTAGAAAGTACCTCTTCATCCATTTAAAAAAAAAAAAAAAAAAGGCAAACTCAGTGTTTTGTACCTTAAAAAGGGCAGAACAGTAATACATGGGAAACTATAAAGATAAAATAGTAACTTAAAATAATGTAAGATTCCATTTGTATAAAACTAAGTATTAATACATTGTAACACAATTGATTCCCAAAACGGGTTACCCTGAGAGCCCTGAGAGTCCCCATGGATATGAATGGGTGCAGAGCTCTCCTCTGCATTCCAAAGATGTTAATGGAAATTGCATACTTATTTGCAATAAAGATACAGACGTTCACTTTTTGCTTCAGTTAGTTAGATCATCTCAATGCAGTGACCATCAGCTGACAGCCACATGTCACATATGAAATGCATTACTAGTACATGTCTTTGATTTCTGAATAAAAAGCAAGCAAATTATTACTTAAAATGGTTTAAGGGTGGGAGTCAAAACATGGGCTCCTCAGAAGTATAAACAACAAAATTAAAGTTTGTCTTTTAGAGTAAAAAGTTGCAAAGCCTTGTTGAAATTAGTATCGTGGCTGGCACCAATCTGCTGCGGCTAGAACTGAAAACAAACAGCAAACGGGATTTGTGGCTTTTAGGGAGCACACTTACCAATCCTTCGACTGGGTTCTGCCTCTCAACTGGTTTGTTATCCTTTGTACAGTCTTCTTCAGAACAAAAGCTGCCTTCAGGTTTTTGACTTAACAGGGAAGATGATTTTTTATTTTTCAGCAGATGTTTCAGAAGTTCATTGCCCGACTCTCCCTTGGCAGCAGGGGCCCCAGCAGACTGGGGAGGACTCTGCCCCGAGGAGATGGGCCCGGCCGCTGCTCTCTCCTCGGCCTTCCTCCCTGTCTGCTCCCCCGGCTCAGGCCCGTCCTGGCCCGGGCACTGCTGCAGCGGCTGAGCCGACTCTGGTGTGGCCTCCTCGGCGGCGGCAGGGGGTTCCACGGAGAGCTTCTCTGCCTCCGGGTTGGCACACGTCTGCGGATTTGGGGTTCCCTGCGGTAAGTCCCCGTGGGGCAGTTTGCTTTCCAACTCCACGCCCTGCTGGCCGGCCGCCGTGCCGGGAGTCGACGGGCGGCCGGGCTCGGCCGAGTCTGGGTCGGGCTGCGGCGGCGGCTCGCTGGGCGTGCTCACCGTGGGCGTGGAGGTAGTTTCTGAGACACTTGGGGTCGGTGGGGCCGTTATGTCGGAGTGGGGGGTGGACGGCGCCCTGGTGGATTCCACATCCTCGTCTTTCTTCTTCTTTCTTGTTCTTTTCTTTTTCCCTTTTTCTTCGGGGATTATGTCGGAATACAACTGGATGAGAGACTGGGCCGACCCCGGGTAACTCTGTCCATGGGTGGCGGCAGGGTCTTGGCCGCAAGGGAGACTGCTGTTAGCCACCGCAGGGGCCGCAGGGAGGGCAGGTGGGAACGGAGGCCGCACGGGGGACTGCGGGAAGCCGGCCCCGGGAAGCCCTCCGTGCACCTGCTTGACAGCATGGAAATTCGGGCTTCCGCCAGGTACTGAGGGTGAATCAGGAACGAAGGGGGGCGGTCCCACCTGCCTTCGCTCAGCGGTTTGCAGGAAAGTCTGAGCGGGAGGGGAGTTCATGGGTGCCGGCGGCACGCTCTGCGGCTGCGAGCCCGGCCCCATCGGCTGCTGGTGCTGTGGGGACTGCTGATGGGGCCTGGGAGGCGGGGGGAAGTCACAGGGCAGGTCGGAACCGAAGAACGGCATCTGGGAGCGCAGCGGGCCGTGAGGCTGCACCCCGCCCTGCTGCAGAGCCCTCTGCCTGTCTACCTCCTGCATGAGCTGGATTCGTTGTCTTTCCTGCTGTTCTCGCAAACGTTCCTTCCGTTCCCGTTCCTGGAAGCTTTCACTGAACGGGTTATTGTCATCAAACTCCACCCGTGGTGGCGGTCCACTCTGTGGATTCGCCCCGGGCGCCGGCCCCGGGGCCGGTGTGCAAGTTCGTATTGGTAACTGGGCGACGGGAGGCTGCATCCTTGCGGGATTAAGGGGCAGGTGGGCGGCAGCACTGGGAGGCTGCCACCCCGGCAAGCCAGGCATTCTAGCAGGGCTAGCGTGGCCCGAAATGACCGCTGCGTGTGGCAGCGGCTGTGGCACCATGGGGAAGCCGGGCTGGCTCAGCGCAGGCGGGGCAGCGCCCGGGACGAGCGGCGGCCCGGGAGGCGGGGCCATGGCGCACTGCTGCTGCTGCTGCTGCTGCTTGATGCGGTAGTCCTCGATCAGCTCCGCGTGCTCCTTCTGCTGCTTGCGGATCTGGAAGCACAGGAAGTCAGGCTTACTCGTGTATCTACACCGCAGGGTCAAACGCGCTCGCTGGCTGGCGCCTACGGTGGGGTTATGTATAAAGCGCATCTTGCAGAGGCAGAAGTATTTTATTTTGCTTAGGCAGTGGCCAAAATCACAAAAAAAAAACCAGGATCAATATTACCTCAGAGTTCTTTTTAGAAGTTACAATTTGAGTACGTGATCCTGCCCCGCATCAGAAAGGCTGCATGGGTGGAACTCTTCCAATTTAAGGGATCACATACTCAAATTGTAACTTCTAAAAAAAAAAAAAACAAAACTCTGAGGTAATATTTTGAAAAGTTCCTAATCCGCTACTAATATAATGTCTGACTTGTGTTCAATTAATACATTCCAAAAACCCTTACGCCATCACGATGTTCCAGATGCTACGGACCAGTCTCAGTAAAGATGCAACCTGTGTCCTCCTAAGGGGGGACATGATGCCTGGTGCTACCCAGGATGCCTATTACAGAGGGAACCGAGCCCAGCAGTTCTCATGTTTTTAAGCTTATTTTCTTCAGTTTCTCAAACAGACTAGCATGTTCTCCGCACATAATGGTTTTGCTGGGTCTCCAGCAGCTGTATAACTCCTTCTTTCCTGACCAGGTGCCTGGCCGGAGCTGAAGAATTACCGTGGGACTGGGGAAGCAGCAGGGAGTACACAGAAAATACCCAGAACAGCACTAGGAATACAGAAAGGGGGTCATCCACACCTTTCCCCATGACATCTTAAAATATTTTTAATATTGTTATCAGTTGCTTATCTTAATGAGATCGCACTGGATTGGTGGCAACTATACACAGACAATGTGTTCCATTTTCCAAGGACAGTATTAGCTTCTAAATAGGATTTGATCCATGGATACGCAAAAGCCAGGCTCTCATGATGAGGAAATGTGTAGAAAGACACCGGAGGCAATAAAAGTGCTGAAATTACTTTATAAGAAATACCTATCATTAAAAGAACTTTATTTGCAACAAACATGGACCCACAGAGTAAATTTAGAAAGAAGAACTGTCTCATTCCAGAACTGTCCTAGTTTTAAACAACAGGGTTTATATTACAGTCACCTTACTGTTGGTACGTAATTGTGGTAGCTATCGCTTGGAGATGAGACACCTGAGCCAAAAAAACCCTACCCCAGTAATCAGTTAGAAGCCCACATGTCCCCACCACTGTGATCACTCAAGAGACTCTTGTGTAAAATGGTGACAATACCAGCTTCTTCAGAAAGTTGGAGAGAAGGTTAAATTAGTAAGACAATGTATGGGAATGTGTTCACCCGAGTGCTCGGTACGCTGGCAGCACTCCAAGCTTATTACATCAGTCTACCCTGGATTCCTCCTTTTCTACTCTTAACACTTGGATCAGGGCGCCTGAATAGCTCAGTGGGTTAAGCCTCTACCTTCAGCTCAGGTCATGATCTCTGGGTCTTGGGATCGAACCCCACATTGGGCTCTCTGCTCAGCAGGGAGCCTGCTTCCCCCCCCTTATAGCTCTACCTGCTGCTCTTGTGGTCTCTGTCAAATGAATAAATAAAATTTAAAAAATATATTTGGATTACTTCTCATTTTTCTTTAAAAAATTAAAATTGGCAAAAGAAATACAGATTTTCTTGGTTGTACAATTCTATGAGCTTTATCACACAGAGATTAGCGTAGGCATCACCCAGTCAAGATTCAGAAGAGTTCTTTCACCCCAAAAAATGTCATGTCACCCCTATAGAGTCAGACCCTCCTTCCAACCCTAAGCCCCAGCAATCACTGAACATTGTCCATCCTTGTCATTCTGCCACATCAAGAATGTTCTGTAAGTGGAATGTGTACCTAACCCTCTGAGGTTAGGTCCTTCCCTCGGCATGAGGCTCCTGAGGTCCGTCCAGCTTTTCTTTTTCACTGCCATGTCCTACTTCAGTGCAGGAACACATCACAATGTGTTCAACTGCTCGGCACTGAAGGATACCTGCTATTCCCGGTTTTTGGAGACTGTGTGAGTTGAGCTGCTGTAAATACCTGTACACAGGTCTTTAGGCAAACCCAAGTTTTTTTTTTTTTTTTTTTTTTTTTTAAAGATTTCACTTATTTGTCAGAGAGAGAGAGGGAGAGAGAGCGAGCACAGGCACACAGAATGGCAGGCAGAGGCAGAGGGAGAAGCAGGCTTCCCGCTGAGCAAGGAGCCCGATGTGGGACTTGATCCCAGGACGCTGGGATCATGACCTGAGCCGAAGGCAGCTGCTCAACCAACTGAGCCACCCAGGCGTCCCAGGCAAACCCAAGTTTTAATTCACTTGGGTAATCCCTACGAATGGGTCTTAAACCATTTTGAACACCACTCTTATTGTACTTTAAATAAAAATTTAAATTTTGCTTCTTTTTAAGCGTAACTGTTATTTCAGTATGAGCATTTTGGGAAGCATTTGGTTTATAATGGAAGGTAAAAGCAAAATGGTTTCATTTGGGGCACCTGGGCAGTTCAGAGGGTTAAGTGTCTGCCTTTGGGTCAGGTTGTGATCCTGGAATTAAGCCCAGCAGCAAGCTCTCTGCTCAGTGGGGAGCCTGCTTCTCCCTTGCCCTCGGCCCTTCCCTACCAGCCCACTTGTGCTCATGTACTCTCTCTCAAATAAATAAATAAAAATCTAAAAAAAGGGGGGGTTCATTTTTCAGGAATACATCTTTTACGTAAAATATACCTATGTATTTTAAGGCCGAAATATTGAGAAGAAATAATAAAAACATCCCAGATGAAAAAGAACACCCAGAATGCTTCAAATTACCTGTTCTAGCTGTTTCTGAACCATGCTTTGCTGTTCAGTAACATGCTTGAGCTGTTCTGCATCTTCTTCTGGAAATTCACGCCCTGCTTTCTTGGCAGTACGTTGTTTTGCTGAAAGGGCTTTCTTAGATTTTCTGTGTGCACCAATTTGTTCTTCAAGATATTTCTGCTGCATCTGAAGAAGCTGTTGGGTCTCCTGAAGCCATTCTTCATACTGCTTACGCTGTGAATCATCTAGGCAAAAAATGAAAAATTCATCTGTGTTAATTTCCTAAAAGATCTAACAATGTAGAAGTTACACAAATCCATTCTGTAAGGATATGCAGTTTCACCATGACCTTGTAATGGGTGTCATGAAAACATAATACTAAATATTAGACCATAATGTAACTATCAAATAGGAGACTTTGGAAAAGTATTTATTTGAGGAAACCAAAAATGCATATTCTTAGTATACGTGTTAACTTCATACTTAGAAATACTGTAAATCCAATCTTTGAAAAACAGAAGACTTTTATCTAATGGAATGCTTTTCACTACTGAATTATGAAATTCTCTAACCCACATACCAGCCTATCTATTAAGTTATATGTGTATTGTATTGATTCGACTTTACAGAATATATATATTTGGGTTTTTTTTTTTTAAGACATTTTTTGAAATGTTTTGTTTTGAAGAAACAAAGGTATATACTATTACCAATGCATGGATTAGGTATCATTTCCCATGCTAATTTTCCTGTTTATAAGGTTTTACCTATTTCCTAATAGTGAAAAAATATCCTAAGCTTTGAGGAAGGGAACATAAACTCTTAGAAGGGACCAACATGAAGTCTATGTTTTATAAAGGAAACATTGTAACTTTTATGAATTTTGTAATTTATATTTCTATAAATAAGCAAAGGTATGGAATTATTATTAACCAGGTAAAGTCTTTTCTATTTTTATGACTGTCATAAATATCTCCCCAAATAGTTGTATCTCTTCATTTTGTACCAATATTCTTTCTTTATTTTTTAAGGGCACTTTACGTCACTGATGCCAAAACCCAAAAACAAAAAAAAAAACAAAAACAAAAAACAACAAAAAAAAGTATCTTATGGTAGTAAAATTCAAGATATACCTTTTTGACTCACTATAAGACAAAGAAATGAATAAATACAATTCCAAGAAGGACATTAGCTGAAAAATTACATCAATGATAACAGAATATCGTCATTACAGTAAGAATCCAACCAATGCCAATGGGCACAATAAAGCCAGAAAAAGCCAGTTGGTTATAGTAGTACACTTTTTAATGCAAATATGTACTCAAATTATAATTATGATTAAATACAGGGGTTAATTTCAAAAGGTTAGACTTTGGGTTTGTTCCTAAACCCAGAAGTTCCAGTACATGTATGAACTTGAAATCTATTCTACTAAATTTGAAGGGCATTTTTCAAGAACAGGCTTTTTCACAAGATTTCAGAAGTTCTGCTTCTGGTAGAATGAGACCTACCGCAAGGAAAGCCTTTCTGGTTTCTGGAACCAGGAGAGCAGAGGTGAGCAAAATGAAAAATAATGGTGAAAAAAAAGTTAGCTAAACAGTCTGAAGATTTCAGAAAGGTTCAGTTTGGGGAGAACTGTAAACACTATCCTGAACCACCTTGGGACCCCTGAAGGTAACCAGAAAGGACTCTGTGGCGTCCTGCAGCCCTGGCCTGCACACCGTGCTGCTAACCCGACTTATTTCTAAGCACATTCCCTTCGTTGTTCCCATATAGTGTCCTCGTCACGGAGGCAGACAGTCATTAGAACAAGAAGTGGTTTAATTCTACAGGTTGTAAAGTGCCCAATCTGTATATAAAAACAGCAACAATATTGAAGAGAATGGGGAAGACGGTTTTTCTGTATTAAAATATTGATCTCTAACTAGAATGCTTCATGCACAGAGAAAAAGAGCAATGAAAATACATGCCTTCAGGAACAGACGTCTAACAGGGCAGTGAGGTTCCATAAAAGATGAGGGCACTTCGACTTCAAATAACACATCTACACTAACTCCATTTTTATTTTTATTTTTTTTAAGAAGAACACAAATATAGCGCAAACAAGCAATCCCCAGAGAACACATAACTTATTAGATTTATACTTACTGACAAAGCCTGGACCAAAATTTGGAGGATTAGGCCTAGAAATCTGATGTGTTATACTGCCATCCTAAAATAAGTAAAATTTACAAATAGGTTTATTCCACATTTCAGTTAAAGGGGGAAAAAACTTAAAAAAAAAAAAGAAATAGAAAAAAAGAAAGAAAAAGAAATGGAAGGAAAAACCCCCTTAATTTCCTAAGACATCTTTAAAGCTTTGAATTTTCAAAAAAGTAGAACGAACGTCGTTGTGACAAACTAATTTCTGAAAATTTAAAGCTATCTCTGAACTGTTTTATTTTCCAGACTTAAGTTGAAAAACAAGTATGTTTGAGGCGAGGGATTACTCATCAGAAATATGATATTAGGGCAAGTCAAATATCATTAGTACTTAGCTAGAGACCCACATAAAATCCCACTTTTTGATGAAATCTACCTGGCTTTTTCTGTAATTAAGATATAAATATGGGTTCCAAATTTACTAAATTCACTCTATAACACAGTTACTGACAAACAAGAAGTACTGTCCCTAACATGCACAAATAATAAAATAAATATACAATTATTAAAAATATTAGTCTTATTTTCTAATTAAGTATCTTATTTCTTCCAGGGAGACTGAATAAATAGTTATTAACCTAACAATTCCCTGGCAATACTCTGATAAATAAAATTAACTCTGAAAATAACATTTATTGTTACAAGTTGTTAGACATGAGCTGCACAGCAGGTAACAATTCTGAACATTACTAGCAGCCAGAACACTTCATGAAATCCTTATAATAGTGCAAAGCAGGTGGTTAACATTTAACAGATCAGAAAACGGGTTAAAGAATTTGCCCAATGTTGCACAGTAAATTCATAGTGGAACTGAGATTTTTTTTTTTACAATTCCGCTATGAAGTCTATGCTTTCTCCACTGTTATCAGATGGTGCCTCTCTCTTCTTTTAATAATGAAAAGAATATAATTATCAGCATAGTAAATGTAAGGCACAACTGTCACAGCAAAAAAGAAAATTTCAAAAGACATATAGTAAGTAGCTTTCTCCTTTTTTTTTTTCTAGGCAGATAACTTGGGAAAAAAAAGCACCTTATGAAATGAACAGTTCTACTTTTCTGGACATTGCTTGACACTAAACATTTAAATGTTACACTTAAAAATCTGATTATTATGAATGGAAAATATCTTTAAAAACTAAGTTATCCCAAGAATTAAAGAGCACAACAGGACTACCGATAGCCAAGGAGAATGACCTGAGTCTGTATTTCACAGTTCCACATGTCATGGATTAATCCCAAAATGTAGGACATGAAAATGTTCTTGCAGAGTTGAAAGTAAATAAAAGCAAAACCCAAAACCTGAAGCATTTGGTTTTCCTCCAAGTGACTTTCTAACTCATAAACAGAGAGGTCCTTTTTGGAAACTGTTTTTTCACCTCAGTGTGGTTTTCCTTTAGAAAGTAGGAAAATGTCTTTATTTCTGCTGAGCCGAAAATGTACTCTGACAATGCTTTAAGGTTTCTACTGTTTCCTAAAAGTGGACTCACTCTAAAGAGTAGGGTTTGGTGAGAAACCCAGGGAAGTGTCCCCTGTCGGGTGACGAGTGACAAGCAGCAGTACCTGGGAGATTGCCGGGGGCAGGAGACGCTGCTGGCCTTCACCGCTCTGCGCGCCCGCCACCGACTGGCCCATAAAGGGGAACCTGTGAAAAGGAAGTTCTAAGCATCAAAATGACGCGCATTTAGAGTGAAAACTATTGTAAGTGCTTAACAATTTCCTCTTCCAGGGGAGAGTGAGCAGTGGCATCAAAGCCACGTAGGACAGCCCCACGTCCTGGTTGTGTGCCCCCCTCGGGTCCTCCCCCTACAGCTCTGAAGTGTGGACTCCCTCTCCCCCCATCCATGGTGACAGGAGATTCAGAGGTTACTTAACTTCCCCAAGGACCAAGTGGCTGGGACAGGAAGCCAGCTAGGCTGCTCCTGGGGTTTCCCACTCGATTATAGGACCTACTACGCCTTAAAATACAATTAATTCAAGTCTTCATTTACTACATACATTCTTAGAAAATTATTTCTTGTCCCAATTATTATTGGCAGGGGGTGGGGGAATGGACAAAATGGGTGAAGGTGATGAAGAGATACAATCTTCCAGCTGCCAAACAGGAATGAGTAAGCAACAGGAAGGTGAGAGCGTCAAGCAGAGAGAACACAGTCACTCACACCTTAACAGTGCTGGACGGTGACAGACGGACACCAGACTTATTGTGGCGGTGATTTCGTGATGTAGAGAAATACCCAATTACTATGGCTGTACACCAAAAACTATATATACTAAGTCAATTATTCTTCTAAGAAAATAATTAGTAGCTTACTTTGTATTTCAAAACAAAAAAAGTATCTCAACTTAAAAGTTCTATACATTTTTGTGCATTTCTGTATCTCATGTTAAGGCAAATCAAAAATTAGTCACTAACCAAGAACAAGGCTATATGGTTAAAAATGTCTGCTGGAGGCACCTGCGGGGCTCGGCCCCTTAATCGTCTGACTCTTTGATTTTGGCCCAGGTCATGACCTCACCTCACGGTCATGAGATAAGAGCCCAGCGCGGCACCTGGAGCCTGCGAATGATGCTCTCCTCCTCTCCCTCTGCCCCACGCACCCCCGGAAGCACACGCCCTTTCTCTCTCAATAAATAAATAAAAATGTTTGGCAAAATGTGACTTACTCTAATTAGAGCTATAAAACCTTCATAGAAACATTACTGCTTTAATGAAAACACTTCCTCCAGTTACCAAATGCTTTGATATAACAAGCATAATTTCCAAATTAAATATCAAATATTACATATTAATACTTAGGTACTGTTACCGTTTAGAACATATGCTTTTTAATTTTTTACTCAGTTTTTCCTTTTTTTAAATTTATGTATCAACCTCCTGTTCCCACAACAGCCCTGATCTGGAATGATCTCTGGATCCCAATGCCACTCACTATCATCCTCAGTCACCACAGCACCCAGCTTGAGGAAGGGACTATCTCCTCTTCTTCAAAGCACTTAGCAGAAAAGTAAACAATATTCTATAAATTAACTAACGTACCAATGTGTCTCTCCCTGGTAGAGGTGCCCATGCTGAAAGACCAGGGGTCTGATTCTGAGGCTCCTATTTTTTTTTTTTTTTTAACTTGAGGTCCCTACTTTAAACTAAGTGCTGAAATGAAATGAACTTTTCCTTCTATTTTCACTACAGCAGCAAACTACACTATTATTAGCAGTGCCATGACTTTATCACCAGTAGAATTCGCACTCCTTTCATAACAAAAGTTGCTACACGTACCTAATTTGGTCACTTAGGTTCATCATTACATACTATGAAATAATGGTACCATGAAATAATGGTAGTTATTAGACCTATTGCTAAATGTGTTAATGCATTAAGAAGCACACACACCGTAATTTTAAATAACTGCATTTTGAATATAATTGATTCCTTATACTACTACATTTTTTGGTTTTGCATATCAAATGTTGAGAAGTAATTCAAAGGCTTCACTAGAATGTCAATAATGTTCATGACAAAAAAGTTTAAAAACCCCTGTGATAGAGGAAATATGCTAATAGATGCTGTGTAAGAATGAAAAGCATGAGAAACTACTTTTGCTTTGATCTCAACAGTGTTCCTTGACCACTTCCAAATATTTCAACAACTGGAAAGAACTATACCTTTAAGGGTTCCCCGTTTACCGGAAATGACATGTTTGTCTCAAATTCATGTAGGTTTTGTATTCAGTTCCATAATCATCCATAATTCGTTTTGTGACAAACAGTTCTTCAACAAGGTAATTAGGCTACACTGAGGCCCCATGTCTACTCTACTGACAGAGATTCTCAATTGCAACATACTTCAGAATAATTCTTGGTGCTCATCAAAAATATGGATACACCAGCACCATTCCAGACATTCTGATTCAAGAACCTGACTTAAAAAAAAAAAAAAAACAAAAAAAAACCCCACGTAATTCTGACGGCAGTCCATAAACAGAACTTGAGAAAGACTGTCCAGCAGTTACCTAATACACCTTCAGTGGGGGAAGTACTCTAATTTCAGAAATCCAGAGTCTACCAACTCTTATAGTCCTATTTAATGCATAATTTCCACTTTTCTGCTAACAGTGAAAAGATAAGTTCTTCAACTGCTAACTTTCAACCATCCTCTTGACTTTTTCTTTCTTGATTCAAATTCAGTTTGGGGACATTTTATTTTAGAAATGAATTCACAGTTGTCTTATACACTGAGGATCTTTACTGAAATGTCCCACTTTTTTCTCTGCATTGTTCCTTTGATGGAAAAAAAAAATGTTCACAGGCTTAAGCAAGCTATCTTCCTTTCTCAACAGAACAGTTCGATTTCTATTTTCCTGTTTCATTGTCTCATCTTCCTCCATCGTGGATGAAGAGCTCTGTCCCGGGCAGCCTTCAGTTAGATTGTTCTAAAGGTACTTACAAGAACACACTTAAATGCCTGGATTAATCAAGTCAACCGTTTGACCTTTCCCTATTGTTTTATTATGTTAACCTTAAAACTAAATCCCTACATTCCTAAAACATTTTACATTTGACCATATCCAGCCGATATCACAATCAATTTAAGTATTTATTTTCATTCCTGGGCTACAGGTTTTTGAGTTACTATATGCTTTTTCTAAGACCTAGAAATAATTCAGGTACTTCTTGATGCACAGTAAAAACAAGAAACATCTTTACCTACCTGTTCATAACCATTGGTGGCATGCCCATATTGTTTTGTGCCATTACTTTATTTATGCCTTTAAGGGCCACCATTTTGGCTTTCATTATTGGGTCTGTAATTGCATCAAAATCTAAAGAAGAAATATTTTAAAGTTATTTATTTCATAGTACTTGGTTCAAGTAACACTAAGAGGTAATGTAACTATCACAAACATCATGTAATTTACACACTCTTATTCTTTATTATAATAATCACTGTTACAGGTTTCTGTACTGGGTGAGGAATTACAAGAGAGTAAAAAACCTCTTCCTGAATCTGACCTCATCTCAATAATCTCTATTTGCATAATGCTTGCCCACCTCAGTCGTGCGAAAATCAGAGCAAGAAGCTTGCCACATTTAAGGAAGATGGCAGCCATGACCTAAAGCAATGCAATTCCTTTTTGTCCAAATGCAACATCATGAACAAGAAACTGCAGTTATTTCCAATACTACGGAATTCCACAAAGCCTAGTTATTGTTTTTTAAAAGAAGAATGTATCTATTTCTTGAGGGCATACCTTTGCAATAAAGATAGGTTACTGGGAAAAAAAGACCTCTTTGCATATAGATGAAAAAGAAATGCCCGCCCCCCATGATAAAACCGGTAATGCCTATAGAACAGAATGTCAGTTTTACTGTTTAGAAGGAAGCGTTCCTTTGACATGTGAACTCTGACTGCAGAGTCTTACTGCTGGAGGAACTCTGGTATTTGCACTGCTATTTTACAGTTTTTGTTTTTGTTTTCCAAATTAATAAGGTATTGGAAATAAGTGAAAAAGCTTTATGTGAAAAACTTTGCCAAGTATTTATTGTACACCAAAGACAGCAAGAAGTCTATTTCTATCATAATTTCTTTAAATTAATCTTTCATTGACTCTGAAAAGACATGGTAATAATGGTTAGAGGGAACTAAAGGAGACGAGCCTAATTTCTGTTAAACAACAGTGTAAGTAATAAAAGTGAGAAGTTCTGAAACTCAAGAGCTTTGAATCTCTTGATCCCTGGGAGGAATCTAAAACTTTTAACTGCTTTCATCTTAAAGCTGAATAAGGAACAAAAATATGACCCTCACTGCTCTGGTCCACATGTAATTTTAAGACCGAAATCTTGGAAGCTTACTGCACGCCACCCTAATGCCCACAGACAGCAATTACTGAAGTCCAAGGAATTCCTACCGATATTAGGGAAGAATGGCTCGGACCGCTGACGAATCATGGCTTGCATCTGTCTCTGCTGCTGCTGTTCTTGTCTCTCTTGATCCAGAAGATCCTGTAGAAGCAGAGGCTGTTCCTCTAGAAGGAGGGGCCTCTCTCTATTCTGCTGGGCTAATGTTTGAGGGACCATTAGCTGCTGGGGTCCAGACATGCCACTGGTACCAGACTGATTTGTTAGAGGCACAGTTTGATTTGTAGGTTTTCCGGTCCCAAAACCATGATTAACTGCTGACTGAGCCTGAATGAATCCTGGATTTACCTGCACACCCTGAGGAAAAGTATGGTTTACTCTAGAGACGACCGCCACATTAGAATTCACGGTACCGTCCAAAACGTGACCAGGTGGTGTCATCAAAGGAGGTGGCAAACTCGACACATGATTGGACGGTGACGACACATGACTGGCTGGCAAAGTTGGTGGTGGAGACCCCAATGGCCTAATGTCTGCATTATCGGATTTTTCATTAGCAAGTAAACTTGAGAGAACTGGAGTTGATCCAGTTATGCTGCAGGAGTTGATTCCGTCCTCAGCGGGCAGCTGAGTGGAGCCACGAACACCACTTGTGTTGGAAGCAGCAGTTTCTCGATTAGCTCTTTTCTCAAGTAGGTCTGTGTCACAGGACTGCAAGGAAGCCTTCTCTCCATCATGTATGTCTGTGTGAGCAGAAACCTGTGAGCAGGGAGTGTCAACATTATCCTTACTCTCAGCACTTTTCTCACTTTCACATTTGGTTTCCCCTTTAGAATTTGGAGACAGTACTTCTGTTTTTATCTCACTGGTACTTGTGGATTTTTTCCATGGAGAATGTTTATCAGGAGGAACCACAGTTTTGTCTTCTTGCTCCTTTTTTTTTGGTTCAATAGATACACACTGATTATCTATCTTATCATCAATCGGAACATTTAGGTCTAGTTCCTCATTAAACATGCTTTTCTTATCTCCTAGGTCAAGTTCGGGATCTGTATATGCAATGAGATCAAATTCTCCTGACTTTAAAAGGTCATCCAGGTTGGGATCATTAGTTTCCAAATTACCTAAAGTATCCAATTCATCTCCCTTGCCATCTTCTGTATCTAGATTTAAATTTTCAAGATCTTCATCATCTAAGTCTTTGACTTCAACCCCTTCAAGATCTTTAACATCTAGTTCCTTTACAGATGGGTCATCAGAATCAAGTTTTTCTTCAAGACTATCAGAAGATTGGGTGGTTATCTGTAAATTATCAGACGTTGTTTCCGCTGGTGTAGATGTTGACAAAGAGGCCTCTGAAAATTCTCCATCTAAGGGATGACTTAGAGACCTCATGACCATAGAAGATGGATGGGCAGGATGACCTTGGTCTTGCTGAGATGGTGGCACTTGTTCCAAATTTGGATGCAAAGGCAGCTGAGTTGGTAGACCTTGAGAAGGTTGTCTCAAGGGCTCTGTGTGTCTAGGGCCTGGAAAGTCGGGCCGGGGAATGAAGTTTCCATGTCTTGGATGAGAAGGTACCTCTATGACGTTGCCGGGAGAAGCAGTGTAGGGCAGCCGTGGCCTTCCATCAGGGGCCCTGTGCCTCAGTTCAATAAATGCTTGGCCCAGTATGTTATGCTGCTGAACCGGCAGACTCTGTGGTGGAAAATGCTGAGGAAGGCCAACGGGATTATTCATCTGTGCGTTATTTAAAGGCCTTGGCATATCTACAGATATCGATCTTCTCAGCTGTGGAGGAACCCCGGATCCTTGTATTTGTTGAGGAGGTACAAGGAAGCGTTCTTGACTTGACAGGGTACCATGACTACCTCCTGGAAATCCAAATCTAAAAAAAAAAAAAAAAGCAAATTGTTAATATTAAGAATCATGCTGAATTTAGAGTTAGGTTGAAAAAGGAACGGCTTTAGATTAAACTCATATACAAAATTAATGTTGCCAAATACAACGACTTAGCAAATCAAAATTATCACATTAGAAAGCACTTACAAAGTATCTATACACAAGTAATTTTTGCTAAGTACCCTACAATGCTCACCACATCTGAGCTCGAAAGGCAAATAATCTAAGACAACATAAACTGACAGTAAGCAGATGCAATCAAATGTTCAGAAATAAGCGTAATACTACTAGAGTAAGAGTCCCTTTTTTCCTTATTTAAGGAGGTTATCAGGAAAGGCTGATATGGGGTGGAGGGAAGCCTGAAGAAAGCAGGTGGTCTAACAAATTATACTGGAGAGACTTTTTTTTTTTTTTTAAAGATTTTGTTTATTTATCAACAGGGGGAGACATAGTGAGAGAGGGAACACAAGCAGGGGGAGTGTGAGAGGGAGAAGCAAGCTTCCTGCTGAGCAGGCAGCCCGATGCAGGGCTCAATCCCAGGAACCTGGGATCATGACCTGAGCTGAAGGCAGATGCCTAATGCCTGAGCCACCAAGGGGCCCCATACTGGAGAGACTTCTAGGCCTCTGTCCTTGAGAAGACAACGGCATGGGTATGATGACCAAAAAGACTGATCTATTTGCTTAAAAGGGATGATGACAGGAGGCAGTAAGAGATATAGAAGGCTAGGCATCACCTGTAAAAACTTAGTAGATGAATAAATTATAGGACTCTTTTTATTATTTATACTATACCTCATTCTAAAAAAAATTAAAGGCAATTTTTAAGTAAATATAAAAGAGAACAACAGGCATAAATAGTAACTGAGGAAGAAAAAAGGAAACTCAGGCTGAGACTATCATGGAGATGGGTACTAGGACTGAAAAACATCCATGACCAAACCAAACACGTCCTACAGAACTCTCTACTGCACCGCGTCCGGGACGGACCCTCGTACCTGCCCCTCCACTCACGCAAAGAAACGATGTTGCTCCTGTACAACCCTCTCTCACCAAGAAAAGCTCCTGGAGGAAAACAGCCCATCAATCTGGAAATCTCCACAGTTATTTACAAAGTACATTAAAATGGAAAATTTGTGACAAGGACAATGTTCACTCATCACAATCCACAAAGTTTCACCGAACTAAAGAGGCAGCTCCACGCTACAGATCAGATGGACTGATGAGCTGCTTGCCTGTGGCTACAATGTAACCCTAACAGTCCATACTTAATAACTGAGGGAGGGTTTTAAGAGTCTACAGAGTTCTCCAGAGGCTAAAAAAAGAAAACTCCATGACCTCTCATTAGTGGAAAATAACACTGATTATATCTCAAAGGAATCAAAAAGTAAAAAGTATTAACAGCGTCTCAGCAGTAACTTCATTTTTCTATTCCCTTCTAGCAGTTTAAATGTGGCATGAAATTAAAAGCATTACCTGAATCCATGAGGCCTCATCCCCATACTTGCAACGTCAGGAGGATAGGGGCCACGTGGATCTTTTGGGAAAACTGCGTATCTGGGTCCTAGAGGAGGGACAACGGGTGACGTGATGTTCCCGGGATAGGGGGGTGGAGGCCGGCTGAAAGCCTGGCTGACGCTCTCGGGCTGCCAGCGTGGCAAGGGCGCCGAGTGAGGCACCGCTGCGGGGTCCTGTGACCCTTTCTCCTGTCGGCCTGCCATCTTCTTCTGCTGCTGCTGCTGGAGGATGATCTCCCGTAACTTCTGCCGCTGGAGGAAAAGAAACGACAGTCACGGGGACGTCTGACAATGAACGGATGGCTGTTTAAGTCCAAATACTTCCCAATATGTTACTGTGGTGATGCTTAAAATATCTCAGTGTTCACAACTTGGATAAAACACCAGATGTACTTAACTATTCAACAGGTTATAAGAACAAAGTAATAATTTGGGTCCTTTTCCCGCCACACAAGAATCATAAAATTGAATGTTTTCATATTTAATAATTCCCATACAAATTCATGAAGATCAAAAATAAGATGCAGAATATATCAAATTCAACCGCATTAATTTTACCAATTTCATTTTTCTTTTGTAGTATGACAAACTCTACAAAGATAAACTTTAACATCTGTGTAGAAATTACTCAGTTTGTGAAATGAACAGCTTTCTCAAGTAATACACTTAGAACACCTGTGAAGATAGGATGCGTTTTTACCTGTCTCAATTTCTCTGTCTCTGCTTGTGACATATTTACGGTATTCTGTGTATCAGTGACTCCTGAAGTGGGTACAGGTCCAGGAAGATGGGAGACACCAGAAAACTGTTGGCTTTGAGAAGTCATCGGAGAGTGTGAAGGCGCACTGAAGCTCCCCTCCGAGCCAGGCCTTGACTGATCAACAGTATCGTGTGTGACTTGACTTGTTCCAAAAGAGTCAGACTGAGATCTCGGAGTCATTGGAGGCTGATCATAGGGGTCGCGAGTAGCAGATGGGGAGACTCGGCTAAACGTGTCTGAAATACCAGGTCCAGGTGGCCTAGGCGTTTGGGAACATGCATCAGGTGGCCTTATTAATGGGCCAGACAAAGCTGCTCCTCGATTCTGTGCTGCTTGCAGGAAAGGATCCTGATTTGGCATGAGGACTGGTCTTGTCATCGAGGACCTAGTAAAACCCTCCGAAATCCTTGGCCTTGGTGTTGCTGGTGGCTGAGAGTAAGGAACAGAAATCCCAGGTCTTGGTGTTCCAGGGGCATGGGCATACGGATCCGCATGCCTCTGATTAGCCGCAGATGTAACAAACAAGTCCGCCTGTGCAGACGGCCTCGGGGTTGGTGGCTGCTGACTGTAAGGGTCAATCGTGGTGGGCCGGGGGGTTCCAGGAGGTTGAGAGTAAGGGTCTGGATTGGAGCGAGACGTTCCCGAGGGTTGGGAATAAGAATCTACAACAGGTCGTGGAGTTCCTGGGGGTTGGGAATATGGGTCCTGAGATGTTGGCCTTGATATGGTTCCAGGCTGGGAAAAAGCCCTTGAAGGATGAGCAAAAGATTCATTCATCGCCGGATGTGGGGTGAGGGGAGGCTGACTATATGGGTCACTTGACTGGTTATGAGGAAAGTTATCTACAGGTCTTGGTGTTAAAGCAGGCCTTTCATAAGGATCAACAGACAATCGCCTTGGTGGCTGTGACCCGGGTCCATAGGGATCCTGGGCAGATGGAGGGGGCTGCAGTGGAGTCTTAAAAGGTCCAGGACCCCCATCAAGAGAGGCAGGTGTCAACAAGGGTCGTGCGTACGGGTCAGCTATCCGCTGTCTTTGAAATACATCTGTCCTCGGAGATGGTTTAGTAAAGTGGTCATTGGTTCCAGCTGCAAGAGGACCTTTTGCAGTTTGCTCGGAAACTACGGGGGATCGGGGGAGGCCCAAGGGTTTGGGAAACTGATCTGTCATCATGGGTCTGGGTGTGTCTGGAGGCTTTGCATAGGGGTCACTATTCGTTGTAGAGGAAGAACATACATCTCTGACTGGGGACGGCCTATTTGCTGTTGTTTCACTCATCTGAGGAGGCCTAGAGACTGAAGGCAGAGGGGCACAGCTGTCCGCCAGCGTGGCAGAGTTTCTTCTGGAAAAACTATGGCCCCCAGGAGGTGGTCTTGGGGTACCAACCATTTTCGCGTAAGGATCCATTGGAGATGGCGGTCGCGAGTGAGAGGCTCCCGGCGAGAACACCTGCGGGGAGGCCGGCTGACAGGCCTGAGGCTGCGGCAGGCCCTCCTGCAGGGGCACACGGGCCGGGGCGGCCGCCGGAGGAGGGGCCTGTGGTTTTACAAACACGTCGTCCGAAGGCGCAGAGGTGGGGGTGCCGGGGAGCTGCTTCGCAAACAGGTCTTTATGGAACGAATGCGCGGGAGACACACTTCCGTTGCCAGGCTGCGGGGTCAGGGGGCTCTGCATCCCACTGCTGGGTGTGTCCGAGCCGGAAGGGGCCAGGAGGGGCTGTGCCCCGAGCTGCTGCTGCTGCTGCTGCTGCTGCTCGTTCTTGACCTGCTCAAGCTTCTGCGTGGCTTCGATCTTGGCCTGCTGCTTGCTCTTCTGGCGCATTTGCTGTGGGGCAGGAGAGAGAAAGCGACCGCGTGGTTGAGAAAAAGAACGTAATGGTCACGGGAGGAAAAAAGCGACAGAAAATTCATTTGTTTGATGCCATCCATCACCAGACGGGGCCTGTATCAGATCACAAACTCCCAAAGAGGAGCTGTGATCATGCATCGCATCCCGCTTGCGCGCGCGGGCCGCAACACATGGTCCACGAGGTTTCCATGACCTCCCAACGTCCACTTACTGAAGAAGGGCAGCCTACTTTCATCTCATTTTCTTACTCTAATAAGAACTATCTCCTGAAATAATGGCATGAGCTGCTGTCCTCTCCAACAGTAAAAATGCAATTTAGAAGCAAATGATTAAAAACAAAAACACACACCTGTCTAAATTTCCATTCCTGTTCATGCTCTGATTCTCGCTGCTTCAATGGGTCTTTAAAGAGGTCTGAGTCGACGCGAGAACCGGGATCGATGCTGTCCTGCTGCTGCTGCCTCTTCAGCGGGTCATTTGACATCTGCACTTTATTAATGCGTAAAGCAGCTCTGTTGTCTCGGGCTTTTTGCTTTGGAAAAAGAAGAAGGAACTTATATTCCAACAAATGGAACATGTTTCACGGAACAAAGTAAAACTATGATAAACTTTATACAATGAAGTTGGGTTAAAGAGTTGAAAAGAGCCTCTAGGCTCTCGTGTGAAGCCTCTGGACATGGCCCCGTCTCCCCCCATGTTTAACCCACATCACCTCAGTGAAGGATGGGTTTCTATCGCTCTGTCTGCACAAGGCTAGAGAACCCAGTAATCTGTTATTTTCAATTCTAGTCTTCAAGGACCCTTCAAAAATGGAAAAATTAACCTCCCCGCCAATTGAAAGTAAAGAAAAATATCTAATCAATCCTCTAAAATCTAAAATCTGGAATTTGAAGCTTAGCATTAAAGAAAATAGTGAGAAACACTAAAAATATCCTGGCTTTACCTTACCACAGTCAAGTTGAAAGAAAACAAGGCATTACCAACACATCAAAAACATTATTTTGCTTTACCCAAACATTCATTATCTCTAACAATATATGCACTGAAAGCCAAGTTGGAAAATAAATGCATATATTTTTCAAAACAATAATGTCCATTTAATAAGCTTTAAAAGGGAAGCCGGGATTTGGATGAAGCTGAAAACCTTAATCGGGCTCTTTGGGAGAAAATAATTCACCATCTAAACTGTGACCCGTATTATAAAATATCCTATTTCTCACAAAGGTTGTGTTTCAAAAGCTCCTTAAAGGTGTCCAGGTATGTCTCTTACAAAATACACAAAACAAACATCTTCATTAAACTTAACACACACAAAAAGCTTATTGTAGAAGAAACTGAGGCACACTAACGTAGCCTCAAAAATTAGTACTCTTTCGAAGAGATGAAACTATTTTTAAGTGAAATGAGGGGCAACTGAGTGGCTCAATGGGTTAAGCCTCTGCCTTCAGCTCAGGTCATGATCTCAGGGTCCTGGGATCCAGCCCCGCATCAGGCTCTCTGCTCAGCAGGGATTCTGCTTTTCCCTGTACGAGCTCTCCCTCCCTCAAATAAATAAATAAAATCTTTTTTCTAAAAAAGTGAAACGAATTAAATATGCTCCTAAAATAACTGATTTCAATCTTCAATATCATGGTTCTAATTAGCCAGCTTATGAAAGGCATAATAAATTAGGAAATCACTATAAAAACAAAGCTGTTTATTAATTGTGCAAGTATTAAGATGTATATTGTGCAATGGGAAATCTTTTTATTAACCCAAGACAACAAAAGTAAGGTTTAGGTATTGTATATACTTAATATAGGGATGCCTGGGTGGCTCAGTCAGTTAAGTAAGTGCCTGCCTTCGGCTCCGGTCATGATCCCAGGACCCTGGGATGGAGTCCCACACTGGGGTCCTTGCTCAGCGGGGAGCCTGCTTCTCCCTTTGCCTGCGTCTCCCCTTGCTTCTGCACTCTAACAATTAAATAAAATCTTAAAAAAAAAAAAAAAAGAATCTGATACATGGGAGTTTTGGTAAATACCACGTAAGGTGCTCTTTCCTGTGAGCTGGCTTTTCTCCACAGCTTGGCAATCTGCTTCACTCTGGTAGTCCAGTCTGCAACAGAAAAGCACGGTACACACATTTCCAGAGCCAAGGTCAGGACGCATCACCATGCGGTGCTGACAGACAACTTAGTCTGGCTACGTTCTCCTAAAATGGGTGGCCTTAAGTTCAGTTCTTTGTGCGGCATAAAGTTCCAGGCACAGAGTAGGCCAAACAAATATCTGCTAAATGAAGTGTTGCCTTATTAACCATCTCACTAGAGAATGGGGAAGCTTTTAAATCAAATGGGCTAAGCTGCCAAGATTAAGTTAAGCCAAATGTAACACGTTCCCTCAACCATGTAGAGGCTACTAGACAGAACCAAACCTAAGAGTTTTATAAAATATCTGTACTCAAGAGAAGTCTATTAATCTGACCAAAAGAAGTAATCATAATTATAAATAAGAATCTCACCAGCATTTGTGCACAACAAACATATGGAAAACTAACAATTTCAAATCATTTCTATGAAATTCATAGTGTCAGGACAGTAAACAAAGTGAAATATGGTGAAATCAACAGTGATAAATGTAGAAATGATTAAGCCATTAAAAAAAAAAAAGTTTTAAGAAAGCCAATGAAGATGGTGACATAGCAACAGCCTTAACATGTTAACTCATGGGGTTCTAGAATCACATAATAAAAATCACATAATAAAATTACTTAAAAAAATATCATAGTTCTACTATGGACATTGATCCAAAGTGACGTAATAGAGCCAGATATGCTCATCTATAAACAGCCAATGAAGGTGGGATAAAACAGTATTTGAGAAGTATGTATATTCCTTTACTAGACAACCCTGTACTACACCACTGATTTTTATTGTTCTGTAAGATAGCATTTATTTCTATACAGAATGAATAAAGTAGCACAAAAAGACACCTGAAAGACAGATGTCATCTTTAAGAAAATCCACTTCTGGGTAACCCCCAGGTTATTTAAAAGAGCTATAAGCTGGGTTGCCTGGGTGCCTCAGTGGGTTAAAGCCTCTGCCTTCGGCTCAGGTCATGATCCCAGGGTCCTGGGATCGAGCCCCACATCCAGCTCTCTGCTCTGCGGGGAGCCTGCTTCCTCCTCTCTCTCTGCCTGACTCTCTGCCTACTTGTGCTCTCTGTCAAATAAATAAATAAAAATAAACAAAAATTTAAAAAAATTTTTTAAAAAGCATTATATGCTGGTAGCAGGGAAACAACTCTAAGACAGAGTGTAAATAACGTTTTCTATCCTGGTCTGTCTGGCAACATGAACTCACCATAATTAACCAATGTTGCTTAAAAATATTCTATAAATGACATACTATTAATCTAAACAGTTCATCCTCTGGTTAAGCAGAATTTTCAAAAATGGTATCTTTATACTATCCAACTTTTTTCAAACAGGCTGGACTGTTGGGGAAAGGGGCAAATACTACTGAGTTAGCTTGGTTGGGCACAGACTCTGAGAATGGGGTCTGATTGAGCCTAACTGTACTCTTGACTACATGTTGAGTTCCTGTTCTGGATTTTTTTTTTTTTTTTTTTTGGTAGAGTTACACATGTAACACAACACTGAGTTTCACATTTAGGACTGCTAAGGGTAGGAAAATAGATTATTTCATTAACTGAAATTAACTTTTAGGAAATATGCAAAGGGATACAGGGTCTAGGCCTGAGAAAATGCTAGATCTTTCTAGACACCTATGGGGTCTTCACATGGCATGCAGTCGTACCTGATGAAATTTAGTGTTGATACACAGTCTTTCTACTACAGTAACAAAAAAACAATCAGGCACTGCACATGCAGGAAAGCTGGTAACACAGACAGCAATACTATATCCATGAATTACCAGGGAATTCCTCCTTCAGGCTGGGGAAATTAATGTTTGTGTAGAGAACGGGTGCTACTGTAGCCATTTCTCCCAGCGCCTCCTCCTTCTCCCACTTCAGTGTACTTCTCTGGGCGTTTGACATTGTATCGTTTTCTCCTTCCCCCGTGGGAGCTGATGATGTCCAGGAGCTGTTAGGATCACTTGCCATTGGATTAAATGCTGGATTTTTATCCCTGGGAAATAATAAATAACTTGACTTCATATACATAAAATTACTTTCTAAATACTATGGTCAAGTACAATTTCCTTAAGACCTCTTCTTATTACAAAGTAGATAACATGTTAGATAATTTTTAGCAAAGATCCTAATATATGTAACATACACTTATACAGTACAAAGCAACGTAAGATAGACCAATTAACATTTTTATAATAAAAATTACTGCAACTTAAGTTTCCATGGAAAACGAAGCCTATGATACCTGGCATCAGCATAAGGAGACTGTGTGATGGCAGAGAAAGTTCCCAAGCCACTTCCTGGAGGCAAAGAATTGTGCGGGAGATGCGGACTGGGCCCGAGAAGGCCATTCATGAGTGGCATCCGGGAAAAAACATCTTTAAAGAAGAAAACAACAATTCAGTTGGCATATCATTCATAAATAACTTTTAAAAAGCAGCTTATTTTTGAGTATTATTTCCAAAGAAACATTCCTAGCACTCTTTAAAAGTAGGCTTTTTATTTCAATATGAAGCTAAAATATTGCACAAAGAGTAATTTTTGGTTAAACTGTTTTGCAATAGGGTCTTTGTACTTTTCCCTACTTCCTCACAGTGTACTGCAGAGAGCATGTGTGTTGGAGCTGGACAGCCTTGGGCTTGGAGCTTGATTTCTGCTGCCCGTTAAAAAAGAGTCAGTTACTGCTTCTACAGCATGAAGCTACTCTGTGACGTCACTGTCACAACGGATGGGCCTTCCCAGCACGGTGCCTGGTGTGCGGTGAGCTACTCCTTACGTGTCAGCTCCACAGAAAGAATGACTCTGCAGCAAATGCTAGTAAATTTCATCAAATATTCTTTCTCTTCTTCATTCAAAATTTACAAACAGATGGTTCTTTATATTTTACCCCTGTTGGTGTTAATACAAAAAAACCATCCGTGATTCTTAAGCTGGTATGTGGTCTAAAATTATTTGGAACAAGCAATATTTCATCTACCATTATCAAGCAGATGATCATTGTTAAAAATACATACATTCTGTTCTGGGCCTCATTTTCATCACGTGCGTGCAGTTTCAACCCACACACATTTTAACTCTCCTTCCAGCTTATTTATAAGCTTCAAATCTCTAATCATCTTCTTCCTAAACAGCTAGTAGCCAAACCGTAGTAAGACCACCATGTGCATCCCCTAACTCTCCTCAAGCAGGTAACTCCAACTTTGAGTATTATGATCCTCTGCTGGTCCGAACTATTGAGGAACAGCCAACAGCCGGCTGTACCTTCAGAAACCTCCTCCCAATCTAGAGACCGACTCTGGAGTAGTAAGTGCATGGCCTCTGTTGCACACCCAGAATAACAGTAGGAGACCCACGTCTACATCAACGATCAATTATACAAATGGATATACAGTTATAGAGTTGGCTAATATTTTGCCCAATTGGTGTAATGACAGAGAACTCCTAACAAGGACTTTGTCATGCCGTTAGAATAAAGAACCACCAGGAGCCGCTTCTCACCCACAAGTCTGGAACCGCATAACGTCCTGTCACCTAAACCAGACCCTCTAACTGGAACAACTCCGAGTTTAGACGTCTCCAGTTCTTACGGGAGGACACTGGGATGGATTACCACAGGCTTTCAGGATTCTGTCCCAAGGACTTCCTACAAGCTATCTGACTTCCCATCTAGGGCTTATTCTACTAAGTGCTGGAGCTGGACCCTCTGGATTGGAACACAACAGTGACAAGTGTCTCAGGACATCTATGTTCCCTTCAAGGAGGAGATCAGGGAACAACATTTCTGCTTTTATCCCAAGCAGAATGTTACCTCTATTTTCAGTTTCAATGAAAAGTAGGCTCCATTAAGGAGTGTTAAGATTTGATTGAAAAATCTCAAATGTCTTTCATGTAATTAAGAGAAACAAAAGCTTCTTTATTGATAATGACAATGTGATCCATGTCAGCACTATCTTAACCGCAACATGACCATATCGAACCCTTCCATAATACTAGTTTATGAAGCATCTCCCTATATGCCAAGCACTGTTCTGAAAGCTTTGCATGTATTACCTGTTGGATCCTCACCACCACCTAGGAAATGGGTTATCATGAGCTGCTGTGAGATTGAGTCCCCCTTCGGGCTCTGAGCTGGGTACGCAGGCTGCTAAAGAGTCTCTCTCCCTCTCATCCTCTGCGCCTACCCTCTTCCCCTACCCACGAGCACATGCCCGCTCTCAAAAAATAGCATCTTTGATTTGGTTTGATTTCTAAAATCCTTATTTTCCATTTCAGAAAACATGGAGATACGGGTTTTTTAATATGCTGAGAAGAGAAATACTGAAGTGTTGCACTCTTAATCATTAAGGAAACATATGGGAACAATTAAGACAAGAAGCACTTATGATGAGTCTATTTTATCCAAATGTAAATCACATGTTTAGTCTAGAAAAAATTAAGGTAAATTTATGTTTAGAGGCTAAACTGGCAGAAACTAAAATATTTTAATTATGTGCATTATGACATTTTTCATGTATACACAAAATTGGTAGTCAAGAGAACATTAAATTATTTGCATATTTCAGCACTTACACAAAAACAATGTAAAGGTTAGAAAAGCATCATTCAATTCCTTAGCCCAACATACCCGCAGGAAGCAGTAAGAACAGGGTGCGGAGACGGGACCCTGCGCTCCCATCACCAAGCACCACATCACCCCACGGGACTCCAACCACCCCCACGGAGAGTCCCACACCTGTGGTGCTGGTCTCCCTCACGTACCTCCGCAAATTTTACGTCTAAGTCATCCAATTTCAGCTCTCCAAAAACATGGAGAAATTAGATTATCTGGCAACTAGTTACAAGTAGGTAGAAGAAAACTGACCAAAGACAGATTTCTACACAATTAGAGATCTGAAGTTGACAGTGGAAAAATGTGGCAGATTTACTCTGAAAGGATGCGCTGAGCACACACTCCATGGGGGCACAGACAGTGATGGGGAGAGATATGACCCAGCCTTCAAGGAGCTCACGGTCTCAAGGAAAAACTGTAACTATCCAAAAACCATTAACTATCCAAACAGGCATCCACAGCTGTGCCATCTGCCACAACGGAAAGACAGGGCCATGTGTGCAGGTGGCAATCTGCTGACTCGGGATATGGCAGGGAAGCCGAGGCCGGGCAGCCAGGTGCAGGGGGTCAGTCTCCAAATGTGTGTGCAGGAAGGGCTGACGGAAGGGGAGCCAGATGGGCGCGGTCTCCCCACTGCCAGTCAAGACAGCAAAAGAACACTGGTCACAAAGTAGATCCCAGAGGGCTGGGAAAGTTCATGGGGGTAGGGGAGTGACTGAGATAAATTCAAATTAAGTGCTGTTCCATGGCCACAAAAGAGGGTTTTCTGCTTTCGGGACAGGCTGATTTGCTTCAGCAACAGCACAGAAACTGCACGAGGGTACTTACGAAACTTTTCTAGAGGTGACGTACCCGGACTGTGTATGGGCACCAGCTGCGGCGCTGGGGGCGGGGGAGGCGGCGGAAACGCGGCCGGCTGAGCGGCTGCAGGACTCAGCACAGCGGTGAACAAGTCTTCGACATCCTTCCCTCCAAGCTCTGTGACACAGAATGACAGTGACAGTAAGATTAAAGCAAAAGACTATCGGAGCCCAAGTGCACGGAATGCCATTTTCATAGACTCAAAGTACACAAACGAGTACCTGGAATTTTATATAACTTCCCAAGAATCGCTCCTAGGATAAAACAGAAACACAAATATTAACAACTACCACGTCAACGTACTGACACAATACAGCATCTGACACAGAAATGATCAGGAGAGAAGTTCAATGATAAAGAAGCATGCAGCAATCTTTGAAAATCATATTTACTCAAGTCTTTTAGAAAGCCTAGATGTAGGGCAAATATTTTACCATCTGTGACCATCTTGTCTAGCTCAGGACTAAGGATTCCGTCCAGCTGCTCTTCACTTAACGGCCGGGAGCCTGGATTGACACTTGGCTGGGGCAAAGAGGCCGGGTCACCAGCAACAGGACCAATATCTATTCCGGCTGGAGGAGCAAAGTCAACAGATTACAAGTGCATTCCGAATATTCACATAAAATGCACAGCACTATTTACCTGCATCAACATACAACAATACAATTAAAACAGAGCAATGAAAAGTTTGTAGTTCTAAATTAATCATGGTTCTTATATCAATTTGAATGGTCAATCGGTAAAAATCAGGCACAATGTAAACTTAGGTGCCACTTAAAGTTGTACTTTAATCAAAGTAAATACATTTCCTGAGGAACAGAAGGACACACGTGGTTCTAAACTTCCACAAAAAATAAGCACTACATCATTAATAGTAACCTACAAGAAGATCTGATACGTAGTATTTAATATGTAAGTGATTGCTTTAGCTTGGAATTAGTAATTTCCAATGTATAGTTCAACAATCACCTGTAGTGTGTGACACAGGAGGGACAGACTTTCACAAAAATTAATGCTCTAAAATTCTCAATGTTTAGTCAACATTATCCTTCTGTGAATAATTTCGACCACAGATCATATTTTGGAAATATTCTGTAGTCACAAAACAAGATATAGATTATATTTATAACATACCATGGTTTATTTCATACAAACTGGTTTCCAGGCAAAACGCACATTGAAAAGTGGTCTACCGTCTACTTTATCATGCTCTCAGTACTACTACCATTAAAAACTAAAATTTAGTCTGCCCTTATATACTTTTGTATTAGGAACTAACTCTATAACACGTGGGTAATACTATAAATTACACAAAAAGAAGAATAAAACCATTCATTAAAAAAACAAAAGGACTAGTGACAAAGTCATCCACAGCACAGCACAGCCGTACTGGGCTTTAGCTGCCCCCACAAAGGGAAAAGCGAGGGTGGATTAGTGACAAATTAGCACTCTAACAGAACGCATGCACCTACAGGTTGTTTCAGCTGGAATCACTATAGAAAAGACTACGTCTAGTCAGCCGTCACCCATGGCTGTTTCTTACCAAACGGAAAAGGTGAGCTCTCAACCTGGAAAGTGCATAAATGAAGACCTACAAGACCCAAACCGAATAAATGGAGGGTTACCACAGGAGGGGAGGTGAGAGTCACGCAAACAAAGAAGAAACAGGACACAGCAAGACTGCAGGGCAACAAGCCTGAAGTCTGATGCCATCAGAAAGACGACAGAAATTAACTTGCTATCTCCTCTCCTAAAGCAAAGGGGCTGAGGTAGATCAAATAAAATGATGAGTTCGTTGACAAGCCAAAACAAACTTTCTTTCCATTTCAGAAGACTAAACTTATTCCACACACACAAGCACACACACATGCCTTTCACCGTATCATTAAACAGACACTAGACAAATACAGACATAGATACCTGAATGATCAACTGATTTTGCAAGGTCATCGGAAATTATTCCAAGAATGTCATCATCTGTGTTTAAGACTTCAGAAATATCAGCTAAGGGGTCATCAGTCGTACCTAAGCATAGCAAGTATATTTTTAAAGTCTCAATATTGTCCTAGACATTAAGTTCTAAAACACACTCACTCGTTCAACCATTCACTAAACATCTAAACTACAGCAGATACGGAGTTAAGTGCTAGAATCGTAAGATTATTACTTCTAAAGTAAGGAATTTTTCAAAGAAAACACACACCTGCGTGTTGAATAAAAAAACATTAAAAATTAAGACTACTTTTGGTTTGTGACTGTTTGTTAACAATAAAACTTAAAGACCAATAAGAGAAATAAAGGCAATAAAAGTAAAATAGACTGCTCTAAGAAAGAAAAAAAAAATGCATTAAGAAAGTGACATTTCTAAAAGTGACATCTAGAAAATAAGACAAAGAAGATAAATACCAAAGTCAAATGCATTTAGAGATTCCTTGTAAAATATAAGGGGGTACCAGCTAGTTAGATGCCTACTTCCAACCTTGATCTTAACACTGATTAATCATTCGTGTACTTATTCAAAAATATTTCCGGACCCACAGAATCATGTCTATGGAGTACGTTAGTGGGCATTGTCCCAGCCACTGGGAATTCAGAATAACCAAAACCAAGTGCTCGCTCACTCTGTTCACTTCCTCGGAGGGAGCCAGCAAATACGTAACAGCAGTGTCCGTGCTACGAAGATAACAGTAAGGACAAAGGATTCAGAGTAAGATGTGGAGATGATAAAGTATTAGATAAAGTGGTCAGGGAAGACCATTTAAAGGACATGACCAAGGATTAATGTAAATGAGTAAGGGAGTAAGATGCATAAAGATGGAGAGAACCCTCCAGGCAAAGGGAAAAGCAGACAGAAAGACGGAAGCAGGAGGGGTTTGGCCAAGTGTGGTCTGCGTGGTTGACTCCGGCAGTGAAGGGAAGGAGGGTAGGAAATAAAGGCAGCTGAAGTGAGATTCCGTGTGGTTTACTAAGTCGTGGTGCAGGCTGAGCTCCATTCGGAAACAGAAAGCAGAACGGGAACTTGTCGGAAGGCGGAGAGCGGAGGGGGCAGGAGAGTTCTCTGAAAGGGAGAGCGCTGGCTTCGGGGTGTACAACAGACTGGGCGAGGGGGCGTAGGGAGCGCTGGCAGCAGGACAGGCCTGCAGACCTCTCAAGAGGCTGCTGCTGTAGTCCAGTGAGAGGTGGTCACACCAGGCACTCTAGAGAGGAGCGGGAGTGGAGGTAAGACGTGGCCGACTTGGGGCTACCTCCTGAAGCAGAGACGAATCTGCGGGCGCATCTGGGGCGCGGTGTCAGATAACAGAGCCAGGAGGACTCCAAAGTTGGTTCCCAGACTCATCAGTGAGACAAAAGGCTAGCTTTAAGAACTAATATAAGAAACACCTGCATTTTTAAATCCCTGTCGACTGTGTTTTTACTTTTTATAAAAAGGGGGGAAGGGACATAAAACACATTTAAGATCCTAGATAAAATATCCCTGTAAGACACAAATAGTCTTATCCCACTTAATATACTTCTCAAATAGAATTTGTAAGAATACTTTCATTTTTCAAGCCAAAAACTAAGGTAAATTAAGTGCCCAAATATTTGTAAAGTTTTTAGAGAAATAAAATCACTTCAATATTGTCTTCTCTAGATATCTTCAGGAAAATATATCTGAAATATTTCAGGCATTGTGTGTGTTATTAAACCAATGGAATTCTACTACATAAATTACAACTAACATTTTTTCAAAAATATTTTAAAAGTGCACCCCTACTTGAAGAAAGGGATTTTTCTATCTTACCAACAAATCATTAGAACTGCTGTGATAGACAGATTATACTGAATGAGATACAACAAGCTGCTACTCATAAGCTTTCCTGTTAGAAAGGCCAGAGTAGTTCAGCTGCAGAGAATGTCCCATTCAGTCTGGGTTTTGGAACAGGTGCTATTCTGGTCCTCTCCATTCTGGCTTCACAACTGTACCATTCTCTGCAGTTTTGTGAATAGATCAATGTTTTTCCTACCACAATATGTCTTCTGCCCAACTTCAGTTCTCTTCCTCATAAAAACTCAAGTGAAAGTAAATTCTAGTTAAGTTTTTAAATGGCTAGTCAAGATTTTTACAGGAAGATATCCTTCCATTAAGATACTTTTTGATGGATCCACAAGTCTTTTGCTATATATTAACAATATACTGACTTGGTAAGAGCAGGTGAGCACTTAAAGCAACAGAATCAAAGTAAAAGTAAAATGATCTAAGATAAACAAAAACCATGGCCTTAGACCAGTGTTTAACTTCCGCACTGCCAACAAGAAGACTGACATCTTGTATGTGCGCAAAAGCCGGTAAGACTGCTTCTAATTATTTTGAGAAATTAAAATAAAAGCCTGTATGCCAACCCAGGGTAATGCCAAGTTAACAGAGCTGTAATATATCAAAAGTCATCTCTCAGTAAAAGGTCAGCTTAAGATCATTTTCCAAATTGAGTTTATCAAATTCACTGAGTTTAAAAAAGGTAATCAATAGTAAAAGGGGAAGGTTGTCAGAAAAACAATATACGACTGATAGTAAGATAAAAATCTACAAGTGGGGCAGAAACCCTGTGATCGTAATTCCTACATACTGAACTAGTTAAACTCCTAGAGCCTTAATATCACTTTATAGGCATATTAATGTCTCAAACCTTTCCCTGCTTCTAAATAGCCCCCATGTTCACTCTACGTGAGGTAGTGGTTCTTGATCGGGGGCAGTTTTGCAGGGACATTTGGCAGTGTCTGGAGATGCTGCTGGTCATCCCGACAGGAGGACAGAGATGCTGCAAGTACCCCACGACGCACCAACAACGGCTCATCTGGCCCAAGCGGTCGGCAGTGAGAAGCGGCGACCTAACACACTGTATCCCCCTGAATCCGCGCAGACTGGCAGCCGGGTCCAGCTGCAGTATCTTCTCTTCTCCTCCCGTCTTCTGCATTTCCTTGGGTTATGTAATTAACAAAAATCCATCCCACTTAAATCAAAGGTTATTACATTTATTACTCACCGACTACGGCAAAATTACACCTCCTTACATTATCCTTAGCATATTATAAGCTGAGCATTCTCCTCTGCAGCACTCGATTTTGGCGGCAGTTACACCGACAAATTTATTTGCCAAATCCTAAAGACCTGTCAAGTACTTGCATTTACTGAATGTATATTACACTTCAAAGAAGCTGACTTTTAAAAGCATATGAGGCCAAACTAAAGCATTTCAAAGGCTTTATTACAAGGAATCCAAGTGTCACATGATAAAGAACGCATCGTAAATTATTCCACATACCGTGAGTCCCGGGTTTTGCTGGAGTTGAGGAGGAACTAAGCAGTGGATCTAAGGAAGGATCCAAGAAATTTGTGTTCATGTTTGTTTTATATGAAAGCTGAGCTGTATCTTCTGACAAATTATCTAAACTTAGCTTGTTTTGTCTACTTGTATCTAGAAGATCTTTTCCAAAGAAAGCTTCCTAGATAAAGATAAGCACATATGAAAATGACTGATTTAGTTATATAATTCTAAAATGCTAACAGGTAATTCTGCCATTTTTGACAAGAAGTAAGAAATAACACAAAAACTTGGTATTCAAGAATACAGAAATTGAATACAGAAATATATAAACAATACAGAAATAACCTGTCAATTGCTTTATACAGATGGCCCCTTATTTTAAAAGATGCTTTTGTAGTTTTACTGGAGACAAATAAAATTATGCAAATAAAATCACATACTTATGTCAAACATGTTTCTAGGAACTGCAACATAATCCAGTTAATTCCAGGAGATTAGGCAACAATTAAATTTAAAAACTGATAAAATTGTAACACTCTTGGCACTGACTCATATTTTTAAAAAAACTAGGTTTCATGAATATTATTAGTATTTATAGATTACTTGCAGAAAATAACACAACGGTTTGATCTACAGCTTTAATATTTACATACTTCAGGTAGATTTAGTAACCTCATATTGATTCACACAGCCACATTAAAGACTGAACATGCTATAAATCTGAAAGAGGGTTTTTTATAGTCATTTGAACCATACTATGTGCACAAAATTTAGTACTAAAGGCTTTTGGCTTTTTATTCACTTTCTCGTATTAACATTTCTCCATTTCAATAAACTTCCTCTACCCAAGAGACCAGTGTTTCAAGCTGAGTTGCTTACAACTAGAGAATCACTCCAAAACTTTTCAAGGATCAGTAAGAAGGGCAAAACGAAGCCCTTGGGACATGCCTCCCCCCCTTCACTTCAACCCAACAACCAGAGTAGAAGCTCTAGTCTATTTTCTGTAAGGTGGTCCTGTCTAGAAGAAGGATCCTTTGTAGAAAACAATTTTGCAGAAACTCAACACTTAATACACTCTCGCCAAAGACACATACACAGAAAAGGTTCACTGCAACATTTTTTACAATACCAAAAGTGAAAGCAGCTTCAATGTCTGTCAAAGGCATTATGACTAAACAAATTATTGATACCCAAACTATAAAACACATCAATTTTTTAAAAGGATACAGAGCTATGCTGTCAAAGAAAAGCTCTGAAATACAGTATTAAGGCAAGTTGAGTGATGTGTTCAGCAAAACATCAAATACAAGCCAAGACCATTCCCACTCGGCAAAAATAAGTTAAAGAGTGAGTTCTGGAAGGATAGCACCGAACTGTTAATAATGCTAACTTCTGCAAAGGGATGGGGAAGGAGGTATATGATGTCTCATAGAGGTGATGATCTATTTGATTTGAAATTTTCACATTTTTTAAGTGAACACACTGTTTCACTAAGAAAAATCTGAAAATCAGCAGAGTTAGAGCACCAGGTAGAGTACGATCCGCTCAAGAGGGTGTTTATCGTGAGGAAAAACCGAGAATAGCAGAGCATCTTGGAACTTGAGAGATCATTTATTTCATGCCTTTGGTGTAAGTCTGAGACTATGATTAGCAAGACCTTTTCTCTTTAAGTGACTCAGGACGACTTTAGTGCTATTTATAAGCAACGGTGTTAACATTCGTATCAATCTGATGGCTTTCTGTTAACTTTATATAAAGGAATGGCTCCATATGGCTTCAGATTTCATAATGTGACTCTCAGAACAAATTGGAGATTTTAAATGTACCACAGGGGTTCCTAAGGTCACACAGCTGCACTAGGTCTTAGGAGACCACATAAATATTTCTATTGGGTAGATTATATATTTATTAATCTTAACAGTATCAGGATAAACTTGGAAATGGCTGCTGAACTCCTGTGGGCTTTCATCACTATGTATTCCCTCAGTAGGGGAAAAACACAACCTGCTACCACGAGATGTCCAAGAAACAGCAAGCATTACAAAGGATTCCTTCACATCCCCCTGCCCGAAGAAAGGTTAGGTGTTCCTGAGGGACAGCAGAGGAAAGAATCCAGCTCAACAGATCAAGATTATAGCTGTGATCAGGAAATCAGATCCACTACTCTTAAAGCTCTTTTCCGAAGTATTTTCCCATGTTCGTAAGTAGCTAAAGAAGGCTTCGTGCCTACATACAGCCCTCTCAGAAGGTCAGCAGGAGGAGGCAGAGGTGGAGAAGCAGGTCATGTGCTCAATATTCTCAAGAAAGGGAGGGGAAGGGGATGAGAGGAACCAAACAGGATGTGATGAAAGGCCAGATCTCCTGACCAGTAAAATGACTATTACATGTTTAAAAAGGTGGTACACAGGATGAATGGGTATTTGAAGGGAATCTGGGGAAAATAAAACATTTCTTAAAGAAAGCCAACATGGGGGCGCCTGGGTGGCTCAGTGGGTTAAAGCCTCTGCCTTCGGCTCAGGTCATGATCCCAGCATCCTGGGATCGAGCCCCGCATCAGGCTCTCTGCTCAGCAGGGAGCCTTCTTCCCCCTCTCTCTGCCTGCCTCTCTGCCTACTTGTGATCTCTGTCTGCCAAATAAATAAATAAAATATTAAAAAAAGAAAGAAAACCAACACGTATGGCACAAGTTCACACTTCCTATTCAATACTCCAACATTGCTGGGCACACAGATGGCAAAGAGAATGAGATCAAATCGCTAACTGGTAGCACAGTGGAATTCAAACTTGGGATGTCATTCCAGCCTTAAAAGCCCCACTCTAAGATATTAGCTAATAAAAACTTCTACTTATATGTATTACTACATACTGTACACTATGCTTAAAAGTTTTATTAAACACAGAAGACATTTTTTACTCAAACGAGTATTTGATTTTTATACTTCTAATCTACCAGAAACGAAAACTGAAAAAGCTGGATGCTAGCTGAATGGGTATGTATTTTAAAACCAGTAAGAGCCAACTGGAAAATAAAGGTAAAAAACTAATAACTGCAACGCAAGCAACAAAGCAGTATCTTTGCAGGCCGTTATTCCATGGGAGGAACAGACCAGATGGAGACCCCGTGATGGTCTGCTCCAATGCCACTTCCACACCTGAAGGCAGAGGACCAGCCCCGCCCTATCTCTAGTATCGGGCCTTCTGCAGACAGCATCGCGTGGTTTGGAACTCATCCAAACCACGCGATGTGCCTTCACGCTTACAGATTAGCTAGAGGAAATTCTACTTTCATGCAGCCTCCACCTAGAAAACCATGTCTTCACGTTGAGGGATGTTTTTTTTGATGTGTATTTTAGAAAACAAAAACAATTCCACTTAAAGGTTTGGATCCCTGATCTCTAAAAGTGGTGAACAGTGGTTAAGGCTGTAACTTGGCTGCTATAAAGCCATCTTTATTCACTGAATGTGTCACTCTGACCTGTACTGGCCGAGGGAGCTGTCGTCCGTGGGACGTGGGTGTGGGGAGCACACAGGTGCGAATGGTTTGGAAGAATGAGCTTTCCCTAGTTCAAAATGTCCTTTATGTCTTATGAAATATTCAGAAGTAAGAAAACTGGGACAGAAAAGAACTTCATGAATAGTATCAAGGCACAAAAGAGATAAAATTTTGTGGGCCTCTGAAAGGTTAAAAAAAAAAAAAAAAAAAAAAAAAAAGCACTTATAATAATGAATTAAAACAAGTAAAACATTAACAAAGTAATAAAACTTTTCCCAAAACTCAATACATCACATCTCTTTCGTTCATCAACTACAGAACATAAGGTAAAGCGAAGCATTACTTGTAAATAGGCAGGGAACGTTTCTTCGAGCTTATTTTTCCGTTTTCGGTATCTCTTCTTTATTTTTTCAGTGTTTTCAGTAACAGAAACGGATTCGTCAACTAGAGCATCCGGTAAGTGCTCGCTCCAGCCTGAAACAGCATGAAACAGCAGTCACATCTGTAAGTTTGTGGTATTTAAAGTTTTCAGACAAATACACCCAAAGTAACTTTATAGCTTAGCAACATACACTCAAGATCCATATAAACAAACAAGTTTTTTTTCTTTCTCTCCAGTTTTATTGAGATATAATTGGCATACAACACTGTAAGTTTAAGGTATACAGCAGGACTTGACCAAGACGCTTTTTCACAAAAATATGTCAAAGCAAGTTTATTAGTAAGTTTTAAGTATCACTAAAAATACAACGCATGTCTATTTAGTATCAATATGAGCTTACTATTGTCTCTCTTTTTTTTTTTTTTTAAAGATTTTATTTATTTATTTGACAGAGAGAGATTACATGTAGGCAGAGAGGCAGGCAGAGAGAGAGAGGAGGAAGCAGGCTCCCTGCTGAGCAGAGAGCCCCATGTGGGACTCGATCCCAGAACTCTGGGATCATGACCTGAGCTGAAGGCAGCGGCTTAACCCACTGAGCCACCCAGGCGCCCCCTTACTATTGTCTCTTAAGGAGCATTTCCTTACTTGCAGAGCAGTAAATTGTTTTAACATCAACAGTGTGTTAAAAATTAAAATAATGAAAATCACATGCTCCTGAGCCTGGGGAAAATGGTTACTCGTATACTAAAGGCAATTTAGCAGGAACAATCTTTTTGTAGAGTTTATCAGGCAAATTCAACAAAAGTCTTTTTAAAAACGTGTGTTCTTCAATTAAGCAATTCCAAGTTCAGGGGTTTATTGTGAATTGGGTTTTTGTGGTACACGTATATTGTAATAATATATTACTATCTAAAAATAAGCTCGTAAATATGCTATGAATGCCCAATCTTAAAATAATCAGAAATGGAAAGAAAACAAAATTTTATCTATGAGATTAGCAAATAACTAAGTACACTATTTCAAGCAGATAGGTAAGCACTCAAATCATAGGCTCCTACTCCTAAAGCAAACGGCACACCCCTTCTGGAAACCAGTGAAGGTACTTTTGTTACCCGAATATGTAAGTGGACTAACTCTTCTGAAAACTACAAATGGTGGATAAACATTCTTTAAACAACCTTATTAACTGTAGAGTAATCTAACCATTAAATAAAGAATCCTCAAAGACCAAAAAAGTTCAGGTGAAAGAGGAACCACAGAAAGAAATACACACAGAACCAAGTAAAGCTCCCCCTGATTTTGCTAAAATCCAGTGGTCCTGAGCTCCCGTTTTCAGAGCCTCATGAGGAATGGGGACTGGAACACAAAGTTTAAATCCTCCCCCACTCTCCCCCACTGAGACAGAGATTAGCCAGAGGTGCCTCCTATAAAGGTGAGAGACCCAAAAGGATGCTCAGGGTTGGTTCAACAAGAAACCCATCCCCCCAAGCCCCCCCCCACACACACACCACGCCTCCCCTCCCTGTCTCCACCACCAATAGCAAAGAAAACGGCTTGTCTTGTCATGGAAGGTGGTGCTGGGCAGAAATGCAAAAACCGGAAATCTTCCCTGCGAGTTCATAAACTCAGGATAGCCCTAATGTGTAAGAAACCTGAAGTTATAACAGAGATGGACCACAAAACTTCAAGACAAGAATTTAAGCTAAATTCTTTTAGCTACAGAAGTCCCGGGTAAGGCAGTAGCAGCTCGTGCTCCTCTGGTAACAGAGGCAGATATTCCCTGAAATAAGCCACCTTCAATTCGGTCCTCAAAAAAGTTGAGAGAATGTTCTACAGAATATAAGCTCAGGGTAAGAAAAAAAATTGTAAATATATTATGTGTATGTATGAATCTCAGACAATAAATACAGTGAAATGAGGCTCCAGAAGGGCTGGGAGTGACACACAGGAGAACCAGTGTTAACCCTTTCTACCCTGCATCACTGGGACACACAGAAGTAACAGTGCACTGAGACTAGGGGGAGTGACTAGAAGGTGTTAAAATACGAAAAAGGCAATTTGGAAAAGGAAACAACCCATAACATAATGAACACTCCCCAGATGACTCCACATGCTGCATATGAAGGGATAAAATACTGACCTAACAGAACTAAAATTAGAGAACAGAACACAGAAAGATGCAAAACAAAACCAGTCTCAGTGAACGTATCCTACTTCTTCGGGCTTCTTACAGCCATTGTAAGTCATGTCAGAAAGTCCTTTAAAACCATGTGGAGCTTCCTTTTAAAAACACAATTTGTAATTTTCATTAATTCACAGGTCAAAACCGCACCCCATAATAATGGAAGAACTCTTATCAGAGCACATTCCGAAAACAGCTCCTTCCTTCACATCCTGCAGAAAGCATTTAAAATGCATAAAGCATACAGACTGTGACATACTGACACAACGTGTTCATCAGAACCAGTTCTCAAGCTATGGTTAAGCAATGATTTAGCCTTCTCTGAAGATCTATGTGAGGATGACAGAATAGTTACTGGAAAACATATTTCTAAAACATTATACAATTTTCTTAAAAATTGCTGGATTGGCTGTCACTTTCAACAAAATAGTCTAAAGTCTCCAATTCCAGGGGCGCCTGGGTGGCTCAGTGGGTTAAAGCCTCTGCCTTCAGCTCGGGTCATGATCCCAGGGTCCTGGGATCGAGCCCCACATCAGGCTCTCTGCTCAGCAGGGAGCCTGCTTCCTCCTCTCTCTCTGCCTGCCTCTCTGCCTACTTGTGATCTCTAATAAATGATTAAAATCTTTAAAAAAAAAAAAAAAAGATTTAAAGTCTCCAATTCCATACCAAGGAGATAAGATAGGCTAAGAAGGGCCTTTTGTGAGATGACCGGGAAGCACAAGTGTGACTAAGTGATCCAGTCCCTTCAATGTTTGTACTTAACTCAAGAAAAACAGAAAGCTGTTTCAAAAAAATCTCAGAGGAATACACTCTACTGGACTTAGACCTTTTCCTTACCACACCTAATTTCTGTATTACAGGTATGAACTCTACAGGCTCTCACATCCCTGATCAGTAAGAAGCAACAAGGTTGTGACTGCAGCATTATTTAGGATGGTTCTTTTCAAGAGGGATAGCAAGAAAAGGGAAAATCAAACAAAATCAGTACCATACCATCATCTCTGTTAGGTAACTGCTCAGAAATAGAGCCTGAGGAATCTTTTCTGACGACAGATCTTTTCGTCTTTCCTTGCCCAGTTCGACTCCTTTGTCGTACCATAAATCCACCAATACCTACCCAAAAAGAAAATTGGGTAACTTTGTAAATAATTGATTTCTCCCTGTACTAAGTAGGGTTAAATTGCTTGGAGGCATTTCCCAAATTCTATATGGGCTAATTTAAATCAATAATCATTTTTATGTGCAATACAAGAATTCAGAAATAAGCAAATTAAAAGAGGTCAAAGCTACTGATGGTTAGCTTACCACTAACCGAACAGGTATAAACATACATTACTATAGCACAGAAAGGTTGCATGCATTTCCTCTTCTCACCAGTGTCAAAGTAAATATTATAGTAAATCGTACTTGTTTACAAATATTAAGTAACTCATATATTATCCTTCATATTACTATATTAGCTGCAGGAGAATACACATGAAACTGAACAATCCAAACAAAATCAAGTCTGACTTCAGGGCAACATGTCTGGTGAAGGCTCTTGGACATGACACACACACACAGTGCCACAGTTCAAAGCACAGAATCTGGAGCCACACTATAATTCTTGTTACTACGGGACTCTGGGTGAGTCATTTAATTTTCCAGTCCTTCAGTTTCCTCCCTGTTAGACAGAGACAGCGGCTAGCACCTCACCTCCTCATACATATATTATAAGGGCTAAACGGCTTGACAGATGTAAAGTACGTAGAACAGTGTCTGATACATAGTCAACGCTAACAGTTTCTGTCACAGGACACAGCCATCTAATGCACTGTGACGTAACGGGTCCCTCAGTCACAAGGATGACCTCCATGGGAGGCGGAAACAGAGAGAAAAAAAACCACAATAAATGTAAGCTCCTAGAAGGAGTTCGCAGTGTCTGGGAAAATTTGTGTAGTTTTAAGCCTCCTAATTAGGAAGAAATGAAATGATTTTCATACAGTGACTAGGGTGAAGTGTATCTAGGTCCTTGTTAATAGATGCAGCCCATCTTCTGGAACGTTACCTTAAAGGTCTTGCAGAATACAAAGAACAGTGAGAAAGTGTCTCCCGGCACATCACAAGGTATTTAGAACTCTCATCAATAAAATACAAGCAGTCAGAAGGATAAAGACTGAGCTGATGCCATCTGATGTCTCGTTTGACCAGCAAATAGAAATTAATAAACCACCTGAGTAAAGCTTATACACACTCTGCACTGTGACCAGTTCAGTAATTTTTTTCTAATAAGGCAAATTAAATTTGACAAGCAAAACAGCTTCTCCCTCCACCTCTGAGGCAGGGAGGAAATAAGAGAGAATTTTATCAGTCATACACGACTTGAACTATAAATTTTAGGAGGCACAGGAACCCTGTTGTATTACTGTCTAATTGTACATTTACTGGCTCGTACGCAAGCACTGAAATGTTTCAAAAACAAATATTAAGAACGAATGCTGAAAACCAGAAGAATTCAGAAGTACACATCAAGGGAAAAATAAGTAAGAGGCTTTAAAAATACCAGTACAAATAAAAGCCAATGTAGTAAAGCATTTAATATAATGGACCATATCTGGGATAAGGCATTAAAATAATGATTTACTGTGAAGTATTCACATACTCCATCTACGGAACTTCTACCTCAAAAGCATATTGAAGTAGTTCAGTCCTTCAATTTCTACAGTTAAGTTTTAGTTTGGAGATTTGCTAAGGAGCTACCTTTCATCTCGAGTATTTAATAACAATTGAAGCCCTCGATATTATATTTTTCTGAAATTATCTAAGTTCGATTACATTAAAATATCTCATTTAGGACTATACCTGGTCTGTACGGTTTCCTTTTTCTCTTTTTTACACCTTCTGTTCCTTCTACTCCCTTAGCTTCATCATCCACAGCTTCCCGTTCAGGACTAGATTCTGATTTACCATCACAATCGAGAAGTTCTCCTTCTGAGGGGGAAAAAAACAAAAAAGGAATGCACAGATAATATTGGAAAAATCTATCAAATACAGAATTCCTGTGTAATAGGAAATGCAAGGCCAAGTGGCGACTGAACCACTCTAACTGGGCATCCCAGTAGGTGGGACAAGTCTAGAAAAAGATGGAAAAGGCCCCAAATAGTCACTGAACTCATGATGCTTCATGCACTGCTTTCAGGAAATGAAATCTCAGCATCAGGGAAGGGGAAACACAGAGAGAAAGTTCAAAAAGACAATTATAAATCAGTTTGCAGTTAACACTCATTCCCTTCCCTTCAATTACATTTTCAGGCTCAGGACCTAAGGCTGTCTCTCTCTCTAGCCTAGAACGCTCTCCCGAGGTCCAACTATAACTGTAATTATCACCTCGTTACCAAAACCTTGCTATCCAAAACTGAGAGCAGGGGAGAGAGCAACACTTTTATTTATTAGAAAAAAAAGCCTGTTTCCGTTGCACAAAGAATTTGTTTCTGATATGCTAAGGTAACTGTTTATAACTTACTTTCCTGAAGAAACATTTGTTGAACAGTGGACAGCTAGCAAAAGCAACAACAAACGGCACTGTTACAGTATTTCAGGAGCACCCCAAGTTCACTTGGCCATTACAGACTCCTGTGGAATCAACTATGTATTTATCTGTAACATCATGCATGAGGTTACTTGTTATTTTTATGGGATGTGCCCTCAGACGGCCTCAATCTGGAAACTTCGTTTCCCATGGTGGTGTGGTGTAGAATAGTCGTCAAAGGGAAAACCTCCTCAGGCCTTTCTGATGCTGTTTTGCCAACCTTTTAAAAGATTCTGTAATCTCAGACTTTGAGAACTAATGTGTACTGTCAAGAAATGTTTGAAACGCAGCATTTCTCGGCTTTGAGAAAGATGGGATCCTTTTTCAGACAGCTACTGTCCACAGAAATGAACTCTGCACTGTACTCTGGCTGATGGCGATGTGATCAATTCCTCGCAGTTACAGACTATTTCTTCACAAGCCACAAATCACTAAACTTCAAAATCTGACTTCCTGCTTCATAGTATTTGAACATCAGCTCTCCATAACCATCAGAGCTTTTCTCCCCACCCGACAGACCCAAACGCAACACTGCAGGGGAAAGGTGAGGACTAACCCGTAAAAGACGCCCGCTCTCGGCCAGAACGATCCCTCGCTTGCCTCCTGCTACAGCCCCCAACAGACCCACGTGCCGCAACTCCTGGGCCCAGTGGTCTAGGCACATTACAGCCAAGTGTGCTTTTAAAAACTGGAGGAAGACTAAGCCACTAGGCACTCAGAAACCTCCCATTACCTCCCAGTCCATCCACAGGAAATGGAAACTCCTAAGGCACAACGCTGTGGTTCCGAATGACCAACTGAGTCATGCTTTCTCTCTCCTCTTACCCCCGATCTCTGCACCTCCTGCAGCCACCTCTGTTCACTGCTGGGTACACTGGTCTTCATGACATTCCTCCCACATGCTAGCTGGGCACACGCCTGCCCGGAGCCTGTGCACTGGCCCCCGTCCTGTCTGGGACGCTCTGCCGTCAGCCAGTGCAGTGGCCTCTCACTTCTCCCACGCCTCTGCTCACCTGCTGCTTCCAACTCCCTTGCTGCCTCCCACCGCCACGGGCATGCCCATTCCTCTTACTCCAATGCTAGCTTTCCCGGAACACTTGCTAAACAGACTGTAATCAACTCACTTATGATGTGCTGTTTTTGAAAGTAATCTTTGCTCCTAACATTAAAAAGTAAGTTTCATGAGCACAGAATTTCGTCTGCTTTGTTCACTGACATGACCTCCAACACCCAGCACAGAGGAGGATTTGACAGATACTGCTGAATAATGTGATGGACAGATGTATTTATTACTTTGTTTCGAGTCAGCTGAAATGAAACAACCAACCTAAAAGACACAAGCTTGTGGTGATCTTCGGAAATAGGCAAAATGTGACTCATAGTGAATTTAATACTACTAAAATTATTCTGTCATCTCAAAGATTTAGCCAGAAAATCCTTGGTGTCTCCTGGGATCAAAAAAATAGTTATAAACAGGTATGTTTATGATGAACATCTGTGAACATCAATGTGCACTTGAACATTAATAATGGTTTTTCCGTGCAGAACGGAGGGACCACGTTCCACTTAAACTGAGCCACGGCACTTGAGCTCACAGCATCTGAGGTTCATGCTGCCACCTAGCAAACTAGAATGCGGCCCTCTCAATTTCCCCATCTAGGGGTACACTCCTGATTTTGAAGCTGCTCACATCCTACCTATCTAAGGTCATACTGCAAAGATACGGTGTTCCTGGAGATTTCTATAATGTAAATAAGTCTGTTCTAGAGACCATGTGAAAGGACGAAAATCTGAAAAGTCCAAGCAGATAACTCACTTAGAGAGGTCAAGGTCATATCAAGGGTTACCTAAGTCAGTAGATTTTACTCTGAGATAAAACGTGTGTATTCTAAAAATGATTTTATTTCCTTCTTGTGAACATAATGAATGGAAAATAAGTCAGTCTTACCTCGACTATCATCCATTTCTCCATCCCTTGAATGTTCTGACTGGATGTCTGGAGGGGTCTGAAGGACGGCCACACTGTTCTGATTTATAATCTTCAACTTCAGCTTTGGTTTTGACCGTTTTCTTCGGGGAACTGTAACTGTGAGGCTCTGTAACTGAGTCATCCCTGATTCAGTCAAACACACGCCATCCTGGGTGTACGTCTTGGGTGGATCTAAAATTACAATATCCCAAGCATATACATTCAAAGTCTCACTTTAACTTGCGCTGATAAGTTGAGGGCTGTTCCAAAATACCTCGTGAAGAGACTGTGACTATAAAGCAATTATATGTGAAATGCACAAATAATTCACGGTGCTCAACTGAAACTAAGAAAGAGTGGTCGACTTCCTGCGATCATAAGCAGAAAGGTTACAAGGTCTGCCTGTCAACATGAGGATTTAGAAAGAAAGCACTGACGCTGAAGGTATGCTTCTGCTACGTGACTATGAGCCTTTCCCAGACTATCTTTTCAAACTAAAAGGTGAGAATCAATTTATGTAAGAGGAACAAGAATACTACTGAAGGCAACGTGGGGAGCCAAGTATCAGTGTAATCAGTGACGCGGAGAGGTGGTAAGAAGAAATCCTGCAAATGTTTCAATGTACAAAACTGCAATCCACTAAAATTTCTGCACTATCCAAATGCTTTTGTATCCAATGATACCAAACAGAATTAGACAAAAGAACAATGGTTTAAAAAAAAATCCTATTAGTCACCACCCTCGTTAATCCATTACGAAAAAAAGAGTAAGAAATTCAATTAATTCTCATAAGAAAAAAAAGTCACTGTTCGATAACCAGGCCTTAGTTTCTGCTAAATTTGTCACTAAGCGCAGTGATACATCAATGAAACCAAAGCACGTATGGGCCAACGATTACTCTGGGTGGTTATTTCACTGCTACTTTGCTGAGACTGACAGGAAGCGTGTCACGTGAAAGCTGGGTAAGACACCCAGGACACGTGTCAGTCACAGAAACGATTGACAACATCAGGGAACTTGGGCTGAACACTCGTACGACAAAGGCGGGTTTCGTGGCACATGCGGCAGGTCGGCTGTATCATTGACCAGCGTGCACGTGCTCTCGGTAAGGGACAGTGAAGCAAAGGGCCAGAGGCTTTACCTAGCTCTTTCACTTTTGTGACAATCTGTGCTACGAGGGAGGATTCACAGCAGTCTGAGGAAGGCACTGAAATGGAAAAGAAAAAAAAGAAACTGTGTAATTTTTTTCAGAAAATGAACCACTGAAGGATTTATACATAATTAAATATTCTACTTCTGCACCCATTTTACTGAAGTAAATACTTAAAACACTAAATAGAGTTCAAGACTGTCTTTAACAACACCAGGGAGCCGTAGTGAAGGACACACACCCCACGGAGGCCCAGGTGAGCAGCAGCACACAGATTTCTACGTATTCCTAGGAACTACAAGATGACGGATCGCGAAGGGAAAATCATTATGTATCTACAACACATGCTTAATTTATTTTCTTTAGGAAAGCCAACTGTTTTAATATATTAAGTTGGGGAAAATATTTACAACTAAAAGAACTTATTTTTCATAAAATACTTGTGGAGATAACTGTTTCACAAAATGAAAAAGAGAGGCAAGTCCACTCCCTGGGTATGGACAGCACAGCGCAAGGGAGTTACAGGAGCACAGACCCACGGTTCACGGTATTTCCTTACCATTTGATGTAGGCATATAGGGTCTGCACATGCTACAGTCAAAACCAATGTCGGCTACATTTTCCACTTCCTCTTCAGTACTTAAGTTTTGACAAACTGCGTGCATCCATCTAAAAAGACCGTATTTTGCACATTAAAACAGAACTGCAGCAGGAGTTGGCAGCTGCCACACCGAGAGCCCCTAAGGCTCAGATGTTCCTCCTATGTTGCCCCTTCTCCTGACCACAGCTCCCGACCCGCGAAAACTTTCAGAGCTGAGAATAAGCCACAGAAAAGGAGAGCGATCAAGTACTGGTAAGGAAGCAAAAGCACATGGAGGGCGGGTTAAGTGCCCTCAGATCACACAGTGAGTGCATCAGAGAAGCAGAAGCTCATGAGGGCGAGCACGAAGGAATTCTGGGAAAGCACGAAGTCGTCGGCAAATGGGCTAGTGTGTCTGGGCTCCGTGTGGCGGGCACCCACTGTGGAGTAGACGGAGCTCATGTGTTTGAGGCTGAATGCTCACGGGGAAAAAGGAATTACCTTGCCTTTGAACAAAGAATCGCTAGGCAGAGTCCTGAGAACCCTGTATTACTGGCAAAATAACATTACAGCTAATAATACACATATAGTGCTGACTATGAACACAGCACAAGATTATATCACCGATGGGGCGCCTGGGTGGCTCAGTGGGTTAAAGCCTCTGCCTTTGGTTCAGGTCATGATCTCAGGGTCCTGGGATCGAGCCCCACATCGGGCTCTTTGCTCGGCAGGGAGCCTGCTTCCCTCTCTCTCTGCCTAAGTGTGACCTCTGGCTAGCAAATAAGTAAATAAATAAAATTTAAAAAAAAAAAAAAAAAAAAAAAAAAGATTGTATCACCGAAACCAAAGAAAACACTCCTGACTTTGAAGTTGCTCACATACTACCAAGGGCGGGGAGCTCATACCCCACACCTGGACAGTTAGTATCCACAGCTGTAAGAAAAACTAGCTTAAGGAAAATAAAATGTGTGAGACCATTTGTAGAATCTAATAAAAGATTCAAAAACTCTCCATGGGGACGCCTGAGTGGCTCAGTGGGTTAAGCCACTGCCTTCAGCTCGGTTCATGATCTCAGGGTCCTGGGATCGAGTCCCACATCGGGCTCCTTGCTCAGCAGGGAGCCTGCTTCTCTCTCTGCCTCTGCCTGCCTCTCTGCCTACTTGTGCGCTCTCTCTCTCTGATAAATAAATAAATAAAATCTTTAAAAAAAAAAACAACCAAAAAACCCTTCACAGAAAAATGCATACATGCAAGCAATAATTCTGTACCTAATGTCAAGAATTCATAAAACCCTTAAAAGCCTCAAGTCAAAAATCTTTGTCTGAAACTGCAAGTACAAAACAGGAAACTTGTCTAAGTTTCTAGCCAACAGAAAATCTAGAAAGCAAAAAGTCTTGCTTCTTAAATTTAAGATAGAGAATGTTATTTTCCAATTTCCTTTTGCTATATTTAAAAGAGAAACACTTGCAAGAGAAAAAGGAATTTAAAAAGTAGCACAATACCTATCACACTGTCTGCACTGCAGAATAAGGTCTTCTTCTCGGTAGTTCCGGCAGCAGACGGGGCAGGAAGCCAGGCTTGCACAGGGAGCACACTGTGTGTAGTTGTTCTGCCACTCGCATCGCAGACCCGCAGATGTCGCTCCACAGTGCCTGCACCAAACACACCTGAAACCCAACACCCCCCAACAAGTCTCATTTTATTTACGTACTTATTTAGTTACTATAATCAAGAAGACACACTAGAATAGAATAGGGGGAATCAATGAAAGCAAATCAGAACATTTTTCTGAGAGGCGGCATGGCATCTACCATACTCGACATGTTGTCAGGCAATGAAGCAGGCGCAGCGAATTTTTAAGAACGGGGGGAGCGCGGTGCACTTGCGAGGCCAAGGAGGGGAGGCAAGTCCCGCAGTACCATTTGCACTTCCAGCCCCCCTTGGGCACAGTCTGCAGAGGAGGGGCGAGGCAGTAGGTGTGGTAGCTTATGTCACAGTCATCACAGAGCAGGAGTCTTCCGGGGTCACTCGCCTTCCCACAGGCCTCACACACGGTGCACTCCAGGCACCTCCAACCTTTGCTAAGAACGACTTTAGTGATCTGTAAAAGAAACCACCGATGCAAGTGATTGACACACTAACCGATTCCTCATTCGGCATGGTCACATACGTCATACACATGAGGATGCAGCGCTGATGTCTCAGGAAACACGTACTGAGCACCAGCAGTGGCCCAACCCAGGTGTGGGAACATGTACTTTCACAAGGGCCCCGATGGGACAGAGTAACAGAAAGCAGAACATACTCGAATGCCTAACCACCTTGTCCTCGGACTTTATGTCCACTTACAGAGGCAGCGACTAGATTTTGAAGAAATCAAGTATACTTCCCCTTCCCTGTTAATACAAGTTTTGAAAATGTATTGGCCTAGTTTCCAGCTGTGATGTTTCATGAATTCATACTTCTAAAACTTGTATACATTGCACAAGGATCTATATATTAAAGTCAGTATTTAAAAATCTAAAAAATTTAGAGTAAATCATAAATTCCCAAGGACATTTCATGACCTTGGAGGCTTTCAGGCCATGACAGTGGGACTTCCGACGCGCATCACCACTCTGTTTAGTCTCCTCTGTCACAAGGTCTAAGTTAGCAGGAAAGTTTGAGAATCTCTGTACTTTTTTTTCTTTTTTCTTTTTTTTTAAAGATTTTATTTATTTATTTGACAGAGAGAAATCACAAGTAGATGGAGAGGCAGGCAGAGAGAGAGAGGGAAGCAGGCTTCCTGCCGAGCAGAGAGCCCGATGCGGGGCTCGATCCCAGGACCCTGGGATCATGACTTGAGCCGAAGGCAGCGGTTTAACCCACTGAGCCACCCAGGCGCCCTGTACTTTTTTTCTTTAAGATTTCATTTATTTATCTGACAGAGACACAGGGAGAGAGGGAACACAAGCAGTGGGAATGAGAGAGGGAGAAGCAGGCTTCCTGCCGAGCAGAGAGCCCAATGTCGGGCTCGATCCCAGAACCCTGGGATCATGACCTGAGCGAAGGCAGATGCTTAATGACTGAGCCACCCCAGCGCCCCAATAATCTCTATACTTCTGACACACTCCTCAAAGTAGCCACTCCATGTACAATTATGAACTTGGATCCAAAGGAAAACTCTCAAAAAAACAGAATCTGTAAGACAGGACCACCAAGTAGGTATGTTACTGAAAGAGCAAACAAAATACAGAATAAAAATTCAGATCATGGAGAGTAAGAAAGTCTAAAAGCTATCTCAGAGGAAGGTAAAAGAGCTAAATAAGTAAAAAACAACTATCAAAATGGCATCAAACTTTCCAACTATTAACACTAAAACAGAGTAACAGTTTTCAATTCTACAGGAATATACTTTTCAAGATACAAATCTTAACCAAGCAAACAAACAACTAAGTGTGGAAGGAGACTACCTTTTAGGAATATAAGGACTCAAACTTCATCTCCCAAATACCTCTTTGAATGAAGTCAAAGATGTGAGGAACAAAACAAGGGCCGCCACAAGAACCAGGAAGGCGCGCCATGTGGGAAACAATGACCCCAACAAAGGGCCGCAGCCCAGGGGAGCTGACGAATGAGCAGCAGCCCCGGAGCAGCAGCACAGACTTGGAGAAAGAAGTGGGAGTGTCAGGAGTGGGCGGGACTTCTTCCAGGAAATGTTACTTTTGCCAAAATAATTTGACAGAATCATGTTTCTGCAGTATGTATAAGCAAACAACAACAACTAGTGAAGATTCATGAATCACTGTATTATTTTTGCTATTAGAAATTCCAAGACAAAGCCACAGCAAACCACTTAGGTCTCCCGTGAACACCTACTGAGTCATAACCAACACTGTCCACTGACTCGATGTGTAGAACTACATTGGGAGGAGAGGTCTATTTTAAGACCTCAATTGGCATTTATTTATTCATAGCAAAAAGTCAACAAAATCAAACAAAGAAACAGCAGAAGCAAGAGCATGTTACTCAGAACTTCAAGGCAACTCCTAGAAGGCCCTGCAAGGGTCAGAAGGGCCGCCTGGGCAACAGGCAGGAAGCGCGGAGGCCGAGCAGGACAGCGGACAGCCAATCACTGCAAGGCTCTGAAAGCTGTTTGATTCGTAAGTATGTAGATTTATTAGTCTGATTAGCCTACTGATGCTTTTAAATTACTCACAGATTATCAAATTATGTATTATTTACCCAAACGGAGGACAGAGATTAGGACAGGAGGAGCAGGGTGGCTTACAGCAGTCACTGGCAAACTTCTTTTAGAAAGGGCCAGAGAGTAAATACTCTGAACTTCGTGGGGCACGTGGTCTGTGAATGACACAACTGTGCCACAACAGCGTGGAGCCCACAGAAGACATATGTCAACAAAAGAATATGGCTGTGTTTCAATAAAATTTCGTTTATAAAGATTTGGCTTGAGGGACACGACTGACCATCTCCGACTCAGAGGAACAGTCAGATGAAGACAGAGTGGGAGACAGAGCCTAGCTATCATGTGTCTTCATTCCTACTAAGTTTTCCTACTTTACAGACACCTACCCTGTGGCCTTTTACAGCCACATTCTCGGGTTACTCAGCGATACTCACTCTCCCAGGCACGTCAGTCTGGTTACTATGCCCACAACCATTCGAACCGCTCCCGTCAGTCTGTCCGACCACCTCCCTCCCAAGCCTGAGCTCCCTGCAGCTCCGCGCCATCTGGACAGCCTCCCCTCATGGAAAGCCCCCCCCCCCCCCAGCTCCCAGCAGAGTTTGCAGAGCTCGACCAACAACGTTCTTTTTCCTCCCACTGAACTGAAAGGAATTACCCAGGGTTTCATTCGTAAGTTCTGATGGATGTGTTTAATAGTCTGTGAGAGTATCTGCTTCAGTATCTGCTTCAACTACGACGGAGTACCTGGCATGAGACCTCTGTCCCACCAGAAAATACCAGCAAATGGGGCAAAATGCATTAATCACTTGCTTCAGATACCGAACAAAAGGCAGTACAGGACTGTGGTTTCTGAAGAGAGAACAAGTGAGGTGAGCCCTACAATATTCTGCTGTAGACTGTTTCTGGACAGCTGCCCAGGGACGGAGAACTCCAGCAGAGCACAATGGCCTCACTGAGTTTGGGCACATGACGGAGTTCTGGGAGGCGGAGGCAGTTGCAACTGGCAGGACAGAGTCCTGGAAAGGAAGGAGCAGCGGAGAGAAAGAGCTCTAGACGTCCACGCAGAATTTCCCTCACGGCGTTGGCTGAACATCAAGCTGTACATACGGGAGGCCAAAGAAGGACACGACAAAGACCAGGACAAAGACCAGCTACTGGGCATTTCTAAGCTGAACAACTGTCACAGCTCACACAACGCTGAAGACATTTGAATCTCAAACAGTCAAAGTAAAAAGACACTAGTGAGGGGCTCATGGGGAGCTCGTGGGGGGAAGGATACGGGGAGAATTCAGTAGAGATGTCGTGAAGGCCACACTTCATGTCTCAGATTACACTCGAGCTAGAAAAGCCATCACTACAGTGTGGTCTAGGAAACCCTAGTGGGTGAGGACAAAACTATTTTTAAAATGATGCTAAGATGTTATTTGCCTTTTTCACTTTAATCCACTTACAGTGATGTTTTGCAGAGGCTACATGATATATAAAATATAAACCATCATTAAATGATATCCTAACAAACATGCTTATATATTTATGTTTCAAAATATTCCCAGTTAATTTCTATAAGGGTGGTCAATAATGATTATTCTCATAAACAGAAACTCTATGGGATCCTTAGTAACTTTAGACTGTTAATGGTTCCAAGACCAAAAATTCTGAAAACAGCACCTCAAAGTGAAGGTTCTCTAGACCTGCCCCTGAAAGCCTCGAGAAGCTTCAAATGGCTCGAATGTCTTTAGAACTGCCCGCCACTCCATACTTTCTAAAGGAACAAAATCCAAACTCTCCGCGACATAATGCCAAAATTTACAACTGCCACATTCAATCAAAGATTACTAAATTAAAAAAATGTATAGATCCTCGTAAGGGGCAATAAGCTAATACTAGTAATAATAAGCTAATACAAACAATGAGAAATGTTAGGCATGGTAGAACTAACAATGACAAACACACAACAAGGACTTGAAAGGAAAGAAACTCAAGAAAAAAATTCTAAACTGCAAGATAACAAACTTTTGTAAAATAAAACTGTGATTAAAAAAATACAATCATCTCAGTGAAATATCCAGATGGATTTAAAAATAGATTAGACCCCGCGTGACAAAAGTGAGTTTGGGAAGGGGCGCCTGGGTGGTACAAGCTGGTTGAGCGTCTGACTATTGGTTTCGGCTCAGATCATGATCCCAGGGTCTTAATATGGAGCCCCGCGTCAGGCTCCACAGTCAGCCACAGTCAGCTTGAGCTCTCTCTCCCTCTGCCCTTACTGCTCATGGTCTCACGCTCTCTCCCAAATAAATAAATTTTTTTTCTTTTTTTTTTTAAAGTGAGTTTGGGGAATGTCATTGAAACTATACAAACCAAAGTACAGACAGAAAAGCAACTGCAGAAAAATCGACAAAGTGAGAGTGATCTGGGACAGTATCAGATAATTCTGTACACATACAACTAAGATTTCAGAAGGGGGCTGTGGGGAACAGAAAAGAAACAGGAAGAAATGGCCAAAATTGCTCCAAAACTGATTTAAAAATACCAACCCACTGATCCAAGAAGCCTAACAGAAAATGTCCTTTCATATACAAGGGAGGGTTGAGAAGAAGGAACATGGAGAAGAGACCAGGTGAGTGAAGGGATTTCTACTAAGTTCTGTGGTTGGTGTCAACTTTTTATTATCAGTAGACAAATGGATCAACTAAACTTCATGCCTTAGCAAATAAGTGTATAAAGTATCTTTTAAAGACATGCATTTTTATTTTTGGTTTTTCGAGACAGCAGGATAACCACTACAATTTAAGACCACAGATTTGTAGAGGAGTTAACTTTTTCATGTAACACTCGAAAGGCAATATTTAAATATTAAATACTGTCACGTATGTCTAATGATCTCAACAAAAACTAACTGTAAGAAATGTAAACAGCATGACACCACTCGTATCAAATTTCAACACATTTTTAACTGACTGAAATTCAAGAGTATTTACCTTAATACTGACACAGTATGGATGGTAACACTGGCCACACTGAGAACAGGCAAGTAATCTTCCCTCTGCTCCTTGGCCAAAACTGCCACAAACTACACACATATCCTGAAATCAAAAAGACATGAACATAATAATTTAGGCTGGAGACTCAGCTAACAATGCACTAGTTTTATTTTTTTAAATTACCTTCTTAGCTAATATGGCTCTAAAGCTAAACAGGAAGTGACGTCAGCGCACACGGGCTACAGCGGAGGGGGAAAGAGGGGCGCGAGAGCGGGAGGCCGTAACTGAGCTCAGACCTGGTGCAAGGTGAACTTGTCGCTACTGGAAAACAGCACCACTGTGTTGTGCATGGAGTTTTCTTCTTCGTCCTTATTGGAGGAGACATCTGCAGCAGACACCTGTAAGCAGCAAAACACAGAGGGCACAGTCACACCTTCCATGTGCAGTACACTTGAGAATCGCGGAGGACTCATATTCAAAATACAATTTCTGCCAAGGCCCAGAGTAATAATCCCAAATTAGATCACTATTGCCAAGATAATACCATAAAGGCGTAAGTCCTGACACTTTGGATACTTAATTTGCTCTTTGGCATTACAAGTCCCATGGATCAGGAGCAGGGAGAAAATATAAACAATCATAGCCAGAAATTTTAATGAACAAACGGAAGAAACTGTACTATATTTCTGTGAGTATATGCCTCTATATCAATACATACATATACCTACATATAAATTGTATCACTCTGTTTTAGTGACTCTAAAACCTGCAATCTGGCTAGTCAAATCTGAGATGTGCTGTAAGTAAAAATACCTACCAGTCTTCAAAGACTTCAGTATCAAACAAAAAAGAACATAAACATAGCTCATAAACAATTTCACACATTTTATATATTACATGTTGAAACAGTAAACTTTTGGATATGTTGGGTCAAAAGGTATACATTGAAGTTAAACGACATCTGTTCCTCTTTTCTTTTTTAATGTAGCTACTACGAAGTTTTAGATCGTGTATGTTATATACATATAATTCTGCTGGACGGCACTGCTTTAAAATATTATTTTGAATAACTTATCAAAATTTCAGTCTTTGCCAAAACATTACCAACCACAGATATTCATTTCTGGACGTGGTTAAATTTCACCAAATCAACTAAGTACCCACTGGCTTGTTAATGATGATTTCCAGAATGCTTATAATGAAAAAGCTCTACATTAGTGACTAAAACAGAGAACGGGGGGACCAACGCCGATATTTCAAAATGCATTCCTCCTCCCTTACAGTCTAGCTGGAGCGACACACCGAAACAGAATCGGTTAAGTCCAAAGTAGAAAGTAATAGTATTGTTGTTCTTGAGGAATGACTGAAAGAATAACTAAGAAAGAATGAATTACACGAGTAATATTTTTCATTGCAAAGAAGTTTAAGAACAGTTTTAATGGACAGTACCACTCTTTTATCATAGACTCAACCATAAAAGCAATTTATAGTCATAAGTCTAAAGACTACAAGGGAAAACAGTAAGCAACCAAAATAGTCATCACTAGGGAATTACTAAAGCCACAGAAAATCCAAACTGGAAAATTAAACAGCATTTAAGAAACAGTGGTAAGAATCTGTTTTGATTTCTATTAAAAAAAAAAAATCAACAAGCCACTTAACTGAGTAGAAAAATAAGCTGCATAATCCTGTGAGGTAGAACACTATGGTACAAAAACATACAAAGCAATTATATGTAGTTTACTGGCACATGTAATAGGTTGACTCAGAAGAAATTGCTGTTTTTCCAGGTCAAAAATGGTTGAAGGTTGGCAAATTCATATGGATCAACCTAATATTGAGAGGCATCAAACTGGTAAAAGAAAGAAAATCAAGACTCAAGAGGAAGCAGCGGTACAAGTAACTCTGATCTAACAGTATACTGTAATTTTTTTTTTTTGAGGAAATATATTTTAAAATGTTCATCTTGGGGTGTACAGGTAGCTCAGGAGGTTAAGAATCTGACTCTTGATTTCAGCTCAGGTCATGATCTCAGGGTTCTGAGACTGAGCCCAGCACTGATCTCCACATGGGGCGTGAAACCTGCTTAAGATTCTCTCTCTCTCCCTCTGCCCCTCCTTCTGTGTCTCTCTCCCTCGCTCTTAAAAAAAAAAAAAGTATATCTCAAAATTAGCATTTTAAAGTTTTAGCAAATCAAACAAGATGATTCATAAAATGTCATTCCATTAGTAAAAATTAAGTGTCTACTAAAAGTGAAGTTACCAGTCATTCACCTAAAGGACTAAAGATACACTGAAAGCATTATAAAATATGAAAATGTGGCAACAGCTAAAATACCGCTAACAAAAGGATGCTGAAGTAAGAAGTATTCATTTCTGCAACACAGAAAACAAAACAGGTTTTATAACTGGATGATACCTAGTGAACAGGCTCAAAGAAATGATAAAATTTTATTATCTTCAAAGACAAATTCAATGAGAGAAAACTTTTATTTGAAATAAAAAACAAGGATGGACTATAGTATTCCCAGTACAAACCAGAAACAAAGTCTGTACAGAAAGCTGCAATATGCCCTAGATTCAAAGAGCATATTTAAAATACAAGTGATAAAAAAAATCATGGTTTTTGTACAGCAACTGTACATGTAAGAAGGAAAACAATCTCATATAGCTTAGTGACCCACTGTTTTCATTGTACACTTTTTTTCATGAACTTTAAACTACAAGATATATAAAACCTATTTATCTCAAAGGTAAAGAAGGCAATCTTTGAGAGAGTGTTCTAGTATTGCCTCTACATATAGATGATATATATATATATATATATATATATATATATCTGATTTATCCTAAAGGTGACAGAAGTTTTATTTGGCTAGACCACAGGTAAAAGCCTAAAAGAAAAGAAAGCTCTAACCTAAACCTCACAAGTGGGAGATTTCCAGGCAGGGACATAATAAGTAAACAAAAAGAGAAGAGCAAACTAAACTCAAAGTAAGAGGAAGAAAACAATAAAGATCACATTAGGTATCAATAAAATGGAATACAGGAAAAAAATACAGAGAAAAATTAATAAAAGCAAAGGCCGGCTCAAGATCAGTACAATTGATAAACCTGCAGCAAAACCAATCAGGAAAGAGAGAGCAGACACAAATCACCAACACTGGAAATGAGAAAGGTGACATCACTACATATTCTACAGATATTAAAAGGATAATAGGCCAACAGATTTGTCAACTTACATGAAATGGATAAACTCCTTGAAAGACAAGTTCATATGAGAATGAATAATCTAGCCCTATACCAATGAAATTGAATATACAGTTAAAAAGTCTTCCAAAGAAGAGGGAAAAAGTGTCTTCAACATATATTTTTGGGAAAACTAGATAGCAACATGCAAAAGAATGTAACTGGACCACTTTCTATACCACACAAAGATAAATTCAAAATGGATCTAAATGTGATACCTAAAACCGTAAAGATGCTAGAAAAGAACATAGGAAGTAATTCTCTGACATCGGCCATAGCTACATTTTTCTAGATAGGTCCCCTGAGACAAAGAAAACAAAAGCAAAAAACAAACAATTGGGACTACATCAAAATAAAAAGCTTATGCACAGCAAAGGAAACAATCAACAAAACTAAAAAGCAACCTACAGAATGGGAGCAGGTATTTACAAATAACATAGCCAATAAAGGATTAGTATCCTAAATAAATAAAGAACTGATAGAACTCAACACCAAAAAACCAAATAATCGAATTTAAAAATGGGCAGATATGAACAGACATTTCTCCAAATACATCCAGAGAGCCAACAGGTACATAAAAAGATGCTCATCATCACTTCCCATCAGGGAAATGCAAATCAAAACTACACTGAGAGATCACCTCACACCTGTCAAAAACACAACAACCAACAGGTACTGGTGAGGATGGAGAAAAAGGACTGCCTTGCACTGTTGGTAGGAAAGTGAACTGGTACAGCCACTACGAAAAACAGTATGGAGATTCCACAAAAAGCTAACAGAACTACCCTAGAATCCAGCAATTACACTACTGGGTATTTACCCAAAGAATACAAGAATACAAATTCAAAAGGATACATGCACCCCGAGGTTTACTGCAGCACTATTTGCAACAGCCAAGATATGGAAGCAGCCCAAGTATCCAGTGACTGATGAACAGATAAAAAAGATGTAGTATATATATATATATATATATATACATATATATATATATATATATATATGTATATATATACACACACACACACAATAGAATAGTATTCAGGCATAAAAAAGGAATGAAATCTTGCCATTGCAAAGACATGGATGGAGCTATAGAGTTTAATGCTAAGTGAAGTAAGTCATAAATAAATCCCATATGGTTTCACACATACGTGGAATATAAGAAATAAAACAAATGAGCAAAGGGGGAAAAAGAGAGATAAAGTAAGAAACAGATCTTAACTACAGAAAACAAACTGATAGTTCGAGGGGGGGGGGAATGGGTGAAATGGGTGATGAAGATTAAGGAATGCCCTTGTCAATGGTAAGCACTGGGTGATTAAAATAAAAACTTTTAAAAAAATCTTTTCACAAAGAAAACTCCAGGCCAAAATGGCTTCACTAATGATTCTATAGAAATACTGTAAGGCAGAATGTTTCCAATACCACACAACTCTTCCAGAAAACTGAAGAGAAATTTCTATTTCCTAATTTACTCAAGGAAGCCAGCATTTTGCCAATACCAAAAACAAAGAAATTGTAAGAATATAAGACTAGAGACCAACCAATACCCTCTATGTCTATACTATAGACATATCTATAAACTTCTTATGTTTAGCCATTTGAACCCAACAATATACAAAAAAGAAAAAACATCATGACCAAGTATAGTTTATCACAACACGGGCTGCTTTAGCATACAAAAAAAGTCAATCGATATACTTCACCATATCAATAAAAAAGCCATAAATGCAGAAAAAGCATTTGACAAAATCCAACAGCTACACCTGATTAAAAAACATCTCAGCAACTTATGAATAGAAAGGAGCTTCCTCAAACTGATTAGGGATACCTGGGTGACTTAATCAGTTAAGCCTCTGACTCTTGATTTTGGCTCAGGTCATGATCTCATGATCATGAGATCACCCATGCTAGGCTCTGCCTTTAGCAGGGAGTCTGCTTAAGATTCTCTTTCTCTATTTCCCTCCACCCCTCTGCCCACACCTGTGCACACACACTCTCCCTCTTGCTCACTCAAATAAATAAATCTTTAAAAAAAATAAATAAAGGGGTGCCTGGGTGGCTCAGTGGGTTAAAGCCTCTGCCTTCAACTCAGGTCATGATCCCAGGGTCCTGGGATTGAGCCCCGCACCGGGCTCTCTGCTCAGCAAGGAGCCTGCTTCCTCCTCTCTCTCTGTCTGCCCCTCTGCCTACTTGTGATCTCTGTCAAATAAATAAATAAAATCTTTAAAAAATTAAAATAAAATAATAAATAAATAAATAAATAAAACAAAACTAGAGCTAACACCATACTCAATGATGAAAGATAAATGTTTTCTCTCCTCAAGACAGGAAAGAAGACAAGGTTACCTTATCACTTCTATCCAACACTGTACTGAAGATTATAGCAAGTGCAATAAAGAATAGAAATGAAAACCTCCAGATTAAACAGACATAAAACTTTATTTGCAAACAACATGACCATAAGTGTTGTAAGTGTAGAAAACTCAATGGGTTCTACAAATAAACAAGTAGAAGTAATACAAGAGTTTAATAAGGCTGTAGAATATAATACACAAAAATGAGTATTCCTGGATAGTAGCAACAGACAACTACAATCTGAAATTGAGACAACACTGCCATTTACAATAGCATAAAAAATATGGAAAACTTGGGAGATAAATCTGAGAAATAAAGCAAAATACATTTATGTTGTAAACTAAAGAACATCACTGAGACAATTTAAAAAGAAAACAGAGAGATACACAATGTTCATGGATTGAAAGACTCTTCACAGTTAAAATATCAACATCCCCCACACTGATCTATAGTTTGAATGCAAACCCAATCAAGATCCTGGCAGGCTTATTTGCAGAAATTGACAAGCCAATGGTAAAATTCATATAGAAACTTGAAGGATTTAGGACAGCCAAAACAAATTTGAAAAAGTGTAAAAAACAAAACAAAACAAAACAGGAAAACTAATTGTCTGATTTCAATAGTAAAGTAAAAATATTGAATGTAGTGTAGTATTAGCCTAAAGATGGAGGAATGGATCAACAGTGTAACACAGTATACACAGTATTCACAGTATACTCAGATCCACAAACATACAGATAACTAATGGTTAGGAATGGTAACAAAGGCGATTCAGAAAATGGTGTTCAAACAACTGGGTATTCAAAATATGATCTTTGATCTATATTCATATAGATATGATATTCATATCATACATGAAAATTAGCTTAAACTGGATCCTATAGATAAACATAACACCTAAAACCATGAAACATCTAGAAGATGTAAATTTGGGTTATGCAATTATTTCTCAGACACCAAAAGCACAATCATAAAAGAAAAAAATTAATAAATGCGACTTCATCAAAATTAAAGCTTTGCTGTACCAATCAAGTTCTTTACCATGACAAGAATACATAAAACACAAAACTGAGCAAGTTAAAAATACTATTCAAATTTTTGAAATGTACTAAATATCTGAAGAGTGACTTTATCAAAAAATGTTACCAATGAGCACCTAAAAATGTGACCAACATCATTAGTCATGAGAGAAATGCAAATGAGATATTCCTAATGTACCTGCTGCCGTGGCTGAAAGGAAGGTTAACCACTGTGAGCACAGGTGAGAATATGGAGGAAAAAGGCATCTCCTGCACTCTTGCAAACATAAAATGTCACACCCTGCTTGGAAAGCAGCCTCTCCTTAAAAAACTAAGTACAAACCCATCATATATCCAGCCACGCCACTTGTAGACATTCATTCATGGGGAAACAAAGCATATGTCCACATACAGACCTAAACATAGAAGTTCATAGCAGGGGGCTTTTTTGGCAGCTTTTTTAATAGCCAAAAAATGGAAACAACTACAATATCCTTTAATAGGTAAACACATATACAAACTGTGGCACAAACTGTCTACTTGTCTAGTTGTCTCCTGAACTTAAAATGATGGTTAGAATTTGAAAAAACAAGATTTTGGTAAAACAGTGAAGTTACCACATGAAATATTTGCCACTGTTTGCCAATTATTATAGATTTTTTCAGTACACACTTAAATAAGGCCTCATATACTTGCCAATGAGCAAATACTTATCAAACTTGAATTAAAATATATTAAAGTCATAAAATCTTAGACATTTTTAAAGTATGTAGTAATCTGCAATATTTCTAGTTTCTTCTGTGAGCCATATTATAACAAAGAACTTAAACCATCAACTTAATTTTTCAAATAAGCTCAGTAATATAACAGGAGTTTGCTTTTATAAAAAAATAAAGGAGGAAATATGTTACATATTTATTTTCGGGAATGGTGCTATACAAAGATCAGAGTGAGAAAGGAAGTAAGAAAAGAGAAAGAAGATGGGAAGTATAAAATATTAAGAAAATTTCAAAAGTTCAAAAAAAAAGGAGAAGTAGAGAGTAAAATAAAAATTCTGGCGTATTTCTATGACTCTTACCATGCAGTAATTTTACAAATGAGATCATCACCAGTCAACAAATTAAGGATTGTAGCAGAGATAAAGGATATGAGAAATCAGCCTTACCCCAGGTAACACAACTGCCCCGATTCCACTTTTCAGTTTTGACCTGCCTCTGCCACCTCGTCCTGACAATCCTGCACCACGGGGTCTCCGCTTCCCGGGAAATCCTGACCCGCGGCCCTACATAACAGATAAGGAAAAATCAGCATTCTGCAAAAGTCCGAAAGAACTTTAAATCCAATGTGAGATAAAACATTTTATTAAAGGTTACACAAATACTTGCTTCTCTCTTATTCTGATTAGATGATAAATATTAAGAGACCAGGCTTATTTTTATCTTTCAACATGTATTATGCAGCGTAAAAAGTATAAACATTAAGATGCCTATGATCTTAGAATCAAATGTTGGGTCTGTTTTTGTGAATGCCCTGTACCAGCAAACCTTGGCCTTATTTTTCACCTTCATAATCCTACATCCTGTGTGGCTCAACATCCACTAACCCCATCCAATTTGTATTCGATACAGAGCAGGTACCAGGACTCGCCCACGAACCGTTCCCTCAGCAATTACAGCAACAGCTGACATACACTGACTAAGGGCTGTACGCTAGTCTAAGCACTTTCACTCGTAACTACCTCATCAGGTCAGTACTATTTTATTAACCCTATTTTAGAGATAAATGCACTGAGGGATAAAAAAGTAACTTGTCGGGGCACCTGGGTGGCTCAGTGGGTTAAGCCGCTGCCTTCAACTCAGGTCCTGATCTCAGGGTCCTGGGATCGAGCCCAGCATCGGGCTCTCTGGCATCGGGCTCTCTGCTCTGCAGGTAGCCTGCTTCCCTCCCACCCCCACTGCCTGCCTCTCTGCCTACTTGTGATCTCTCTGTCAAAAGAATAAATAAAATCTTTAAAAAAAAAAAAAAAAGGTGGCTCGTCCAAAATCTAGAGCTAGCCACTCCAGCTCCAGGGTCCACGTTCTTCAGCTGTATTCCACACGGCTACTACAGTGCACGAAAGCTAATTTTTGCTAGTGTGTAACAATGTTTTTCATCTTAAACTTGTCAAATTCCCTACTATTCAATAGCTCTCTGTATGAATTGAACAGGTGTACCTCACTCTTCCAGAGTATTTAGAGAATAATGTATTTAAAGTTTATAGGAAAGCTAATAAAAAGGTAAACAGCCTGCTTTAACTCATCTGGATAAGAATTTTACTTGAAATGCAAATAACTGATCTAAACTTTTACCCACCACACAAAAATATTGTATAGGAAATAGATTAAATTCTCTGATATTTTAACAAATAAATATTAGGGTTATTTGCTATTGTTTTCTTGTTTATATCCAGACTTAAGTATTAGTTCCTGAAAAAGTCTGACATCAACACTTACTTTTAATATTCTGTGTATCTAAAATTAAAATAATCAGGAAATTCCTGATTTTTCCATAATAACTTAAATAATATGTCACATTTTCAACTGGTATCATTTTTATTGTAGTTTGAAATGCTGAACTCATTACCTACTTAGCACAACAGTTCCCAGGTTGATAATTTATGGTGATAATATGAGCATAAAAACAGATACACAGAAACAAAAAGGGGGTAATCTTTTTTTCTCCTGAGTGTTAAGAATTACAAATTGCCTCTCCTTGCTCTTTTAAACTGCTCTTTTAGATCTCTTGTGCTTTTCTGAACAAGGGTTAGGGAGGACTGAATTGGATAGTTTTGCCGCTGATAAGTATGAAAGATTTTTTTTTTAGGTTAAGTCAATTATTAAATCAGGACTATAATAATCTATTTTCCTCCCAGCAACTAAGGACACAGGTGAGAATAAGTAAAAATTGGTGGTACTTGCTAGAAAATTGTCAAAACATCTTTTATAGTCTTAAAACAATCTCTACTTCGAACACCTTGCGTATCAGAGTGAGCTGAAAGAGTTCTAATAGTGACAGAGAACGGAGAACTACAACTCCTCTGAAATCCTTGATTAGTCTAAAATAAATAGCCTTATTCCAGAATATTGAATACAGAAGATGAAGAAAATTATCTTCTCTAGGTAGTAAAATATTTCAACTTGATGACTAATACTTTTCACATTATTGTTTACCCTCTAAAATGCATCAGACTACATAACTTACTTCAAGAACTAGCAGAGTCCTCCATCAATGACATGAGAGAGAGACCCTATAATTGTGAGGTTATTAACGCAGACAGTGAAATCTGCTGCAATTCTGGTATTTCTTCTCCATTAGCATATAAAGATTAGTGCAGTTTTCTTTTGTTCTTTTCTAAGCAACAAAATTTTATGATTATCATGAATGAGCAAGTCCTAAATTACTTTATAGCCTGTGCAACAAGGATTTCCCCCCCACAGAAACACTGTTAATTACAACATAAAAGGAAGCAACCATAAAAAGAAGTTACTAAAAATTCACACTTAAAATCAGTCATGGAAAATTGCAATATAATTTCCTCCTAATCCAGATTTTTAAGTGCAAGCATGTTGACTCTTCATACTAAAATTTTTAGATTAAAAAAGTGGCTCTGGAATCTGCACATTTATGTAGAAAATAAAGGCTTAATTCTTAACTTCTACCTGGACAAAACCAACCAGAAAGAAATGATACATGAAGGTAAATGCAATTTTATTTACCACTTTGATGCTCCAAATGGCACTGCCAGGAAGTTGCCGGGGTTTAAAAATTTCCCGACCTTCTGAAATGTCTGGGGACCAGGAAGGTGGGCTCACTGTATTATGGGTACTCCAAGCCCCCTAGGATATGGCGGGTGAGAAAATAGATGTATAAAACTCAGCAACGTAAAAGGTCAAAGCCAGCAACTGAGGAATTTTAGAACAGCAAAAACAAATGCAGACGTATGGAAATTTAGGACAAATTGCTTCAAGATAGGGAAAGGAAGCTTATGGCTTACAGTGACTATATGCTTAAATGTTTGCAGTTACAATTTACATTAAATATTTTATTCAGATGGAAATATCAGTGCAATGAAACATGAGGAATCAGGGTTATAGGACATCAACATTGACTCATGAACTGTAATTGTAGAACCAAAACATAAAAGTCAATTAAATTCTAAGAATTAACACTTATATATAAGAAACTACTTGGGGATTAGTTTCTTCTAACAACTATCACTCCCTGGAAAAGAGATATAACCTTAGCGAACGTTATGTTCACCTGCTGCAGTGGGCAAGCAAATGCAATCGGAACGAGCATCGACAGACACGTTCGCTTCGAACTATGGAAAGTCAGTTTGCAATCTTAAAATGCAGTTATCCGTTATAATCCCAAGGTCTAACCACTCCTCCTTCCAGGGACCACAAGTGGTAGTATGGTTTTTATTTTTATTTAAGGACTATTAACCTTACATTACATTCAAGGGGCTAATTTGTACAGTGAAAAATGTTAAAGCAAATTGTCCTAAATTTGCAAATTAAAATGCCTAAGATACTTGGTTACTTATACAAGAAACAGTACCTTATTAAAATAGTTCAAATGAAAATAAGACATTTTACTTCTTAATAACCACATTCAGCAAAACCCTATGCTAATCTGATGATGATGTTAAGGAGCCTAAATAAAAAAGTCTACTCCACAAAGATAACATTTTAAAGAAAAACACAAAACAAATGTCCAGCAATAAAAAACCTATTTTGAATTAGGCAATTCCATAACACATGCTATAACTTTTACCAATTAAATGACCCAAACTTAAGAAACACAGTACTTACCAGGTTTCTAGAATATTCTCAAACAAGTAGCAGCCTATTAATCACATAAAACTACTACCAGGAATTTAAATAACCAACCAAAATAAGAGTTTGACTACCCTTTGGGGAGTAGATAGTTAATGCAGTTAACAGTATTTTGAGAAAAAAAAATACACACAAGGAAAAGACTGGTCTCACTTTTAATTAACCTACAGTCAAGCTCAATGAGTGGCGGTCCTGAGTTTACTGACAGGTGAATGACCTCACTTCACAGTATCAGATCAACTTGCCTCTACACCTCTGTCTTCTTCCCTGCTGCATCCAGGGTCTTTGGGTAACCCTTATGCTGCCAGAAGTCCGTTCTCTTTTCTCACTGTACTCGAACTGTCCTCCATTCAGTTCTGACGGGTTCAAGGCAGCACACCTGTGAAAGTTTCTCTGCCCTTCCTAGCTGACCTTTCTGTCCACTTCCACCACCTGACCTCCAAAGCCTCAGTGCTTCCCAGGGCTGCGGCCGGGACAATCTTCCTCTCTCTGGAGTCTCTTCCCAAGTGGTATGATCTATCATTCGGGCTGTACACACCGTCTCGGATGACGCTGTCTCCCGAATTCACATTTCTAGTTCCCACGTGTTCTTGGAGAAGTTAGCAGGGTTTTCAGCCTGCTCCTTAGCACGCCCATTCCGTCACACCAGACCTCTCAGGTTCACCACGTCTAAAATCCCTCCCTTCCTCAGTCCCATCTCACCATCTTGCCCATCTTTAGAAATGGGCCCCAGACTCAGGTCAGAAAATGCAGAGTTCTCTGATCTGTTCTTTCCCCTCATCATTCTCCCCTGCCACTCCTTCAATCCAAACCATCCGTAAACCAGCATATTCAATCTCGCAGCCAGCTGCTCTACCGGGCTCTCCCCACCCAGCATCTCCCTCAAGCCCTTCCTTCTCCACACAGCAGCCAGAAGGACTTTGCAAAAACTGGAAATCCAATCAAGCAAGACACTCCCTTGCTTCAACCCTGTCCAGTGCCCTTACTTCACTGCAAACCTTTCCTGGTGCCTCTTTCCCACCTCCTCTTGTGGCCCCCTCTTGACTGTTCCACCCCAGCTACCCTGGGCTCCTTCAAACACGCCAAGCTCTTCGCCACTCGGGGGCGGACTGACTCAGAGCAATGGCGACCCTCCAAGAACCAGTGGATGGTTCTTCTTCTGAGATTCTGCACTATGGGCTCGGACGTTTCTCTGCGAAGAGGCCTCTCCTTCAGTGCTCCAGCTGCGCTGTCCTCTACCTTACAAGGTGTTTTGCATCTTTTCACTGACTGAAATTTGGGGTCATATGTTTTACTGTTTCTGGTTATTTACTGGTAGAGAGTGGGGGAAAGAGTTATCTCAATTTAGTTCTCTCAATGTTTCCATTGGCTTTTCTCTGATAATATTTGGCTACTGTATAAAATTCCTTTTGATGGACCATTTAATGTTATGTCAGCAGACGGCTCTTAAAACATTATAAAAAGCCGTACTCTCAGATAACATGATATTCACCATAATTTAAAAGTTAGCTTTGATGCCAAAACTGTGTCTCATTTTAAAAACATTTACACTTCATAGAACATGGATGAACAAAATGCAGGGCTCCATAGATCAAGAATGTTTGGATGCCATTTCAGGAATAATTAGAAAACCATTCAACTGCTATGAAGAACTTATATAATAAAAGCTTGGGTAATTACATTATGAATTTTAATAAGTATATTATCATAAGACACTGGAAGATAGATTGTGTGCAATTTTATAGGAACTGGAGAAAAATTATGATCATACTTAGATGTTTTGACAATGAAGAAATTACCTAATATATTCTTTAGACCTTAAAACTAAAATACAGCTATAATTGCCAACTGCAGTTATAAATTATCCTACAGATCTCAGCTTTGATGAAAAAGAATTTACACAGACAATTCAGAGGTCAACTTCCCTGTCTCCTGAAACAGGTTTATGCTGTTGTTACACTTATATTTATACTTACTACATTTGTATTTATTTCTTCCCACTGGACTAGAAGCTTGATGAGAAAAGACTATTCTTTTTGTTCACTGTTAAGCATTCTATTCAATGCTTATTGAATGCCTGTTTTTTCCCACTGGGCATTTTTTTTAGATGCATAAGTGCATCAACAAGCATTATAGTATGAAACATACTAATTCCCCCATTAGATATAGCCTACATTCCTGAATTTCCTCACTTTAAAAAAAATTACTAATCTATCCAATGCACTGTTACAAAATGAATCATAAGCGAAAGGTTTCAAAATGTAGCCATCAGGAAACTAAGCTATGAAGACAGCTAAAGAGAAGCAACTTGCTATCAAATTCTACAGAAACTTAAAGAAAAAAAAAACAAACCACAAAACCCTGTATGGTTGAGATTCAATTAGATCCTAACAATAATGACTGACCCCAAAACCTGTTTAAGGCTGATACTAAGCTGGGGCGCCTGGGTGGTTCAGGGGGTTAAAGCCTCTGCTTTCAGCTCAGGTCATGATTCTAGGGTCCTGGGCTCTGCTCGGCAGGGGGCCTGCCTCTCTGCCTACTTGTGATCTCTGTGGGTCAAATAAATAAAATCTTAAAAAAAAAAAAAAAAAAAACCAACAAAGTTGATACTAAGCTTCTTTCTACCTGAGGCCAACTTCTTGAGTGAATTTATCAACCTGGTGAATCATACAACGGAAACAGTAATGGCACGTGGAGCAAAGGATATTAAAGCCGACTTTCTGTGATGAGAAGCCCAATCCTGTTGCTGGTGGTTAAATATGATCAATGTCATTATTAGAGCCCAAGAGTATCCGGATCTGCTGAAGAAGTTTCAAGGCAGAGGTTTGGGGCCTCCTGGGCAGACTTCACACCTCCAAGTCCCCCTCACTCAGGTCCAGCCAGCCTCACCCAACACCAAGGCGACGACTGAAGGGTGAGTCTGATTTAGAGAAAGCGAGAACGATGGGGAGCAGAGGGGACGACCAGCAAGAGAAACAGTAAACCTAAGCATCTGTGATTCCTTTTCGGTACATACAGTCACTCATGTACATTATAGCCACAACAGCAAACGACTCATTTCTATGACTTACAGAATTCTTTTCACGTAAGTAAGTCTTATATACAAAACTGAGTTCAACATCAACTGGAACAAGAAATTTAGTCCTTGACAGTGCTTTGATAAGATGCTATAAAAGTACAAAAACAGCTGTTACCAGCTTTAGCCTTCAATAATTCAGGAATGTGAATCTGGCTGGTGCTAGCAATGGTGTTGGTGATGGCTTCAGAAATACCACAATAGGCACAAGGAAACCAAGAGGAAAGGGACGCTTCTGATCTGTACGTGTTTGCAGCTCGCCACTGACAGGGCTAGATATTTTTTAGGTTTAAAACTACAGCTTCTCAGTGATTTAGAGCAGTGTTTCCTGGACTTCAGCTGCACTGCACACAAGCCTGAGCTGAGTTTCCTCTCGTGCCTCTGCTTCTTCATAGTACCCGGGGTTTCCTCTCCAGCAGCCCATATCACACAGAGTAGAATTAACAGGCTGTTCAGTTCCAACATCTGTGCAGCCATTACTTGGCTTTGAACTCGAGAAACCGACTACACACCGTATTTACTGAGACCGGTGTCCGACCCACCCAAGGCCTATATTTTTGTTGGCACATTTCAGTACAAATAAGTATCAGTCGATCTGATTGGTTCTCCAGAGCTACGTTTAATAGATTATTGTCTCCTCGAGCCGTGGTTTTCACAGAATATCTGCGTTACTCTGCAACTCAAGAAAGCAAGCAGGGCACGACTACCACTTGCCATGGGTCAGGTGCTGTGTATGTGTTACTATTAAATGCCAACATCAACCATATGATGTAGTTTTACAGATGAAGAAACAAGACAGTCAGCAAGGTAACGAGCTTGGTGTCACACAGACAATAATGGGAAATAAGGATCTGAATCCAAGTAACTGCACTACGGAAACGCGCATGCTAAACCTGTATTAGCCGATCCTTCCTGGTATCGGTTACAGTAAGAAATGATGTAAACAATACAAAATACTTCTTAAAAGTCACTTTTTTAAAAGGCAGCATAGTATTTAGACTAGAAGAATGTAAGTGGAAAATAATCTGGGCAACTACAGTGTACCCTTTATTCTCCACAGAGAAAACAAAATATGTATCTGTTTACTAATGAAACCCTCAATAGATTCTAAGACAAAGTATCAAAATATAGGTTTTACCTTACCGAATAGGTATCCAGGAAGGGACAATTCAAACTACATGGGGTAATTTCTTTCCCTTTAGTGAGTGCCGTTGTGATGTGTTATAGCGAGCAATGCCTCAAAAGTCCAAACATTTTAAAGCTGGATATGAAATAACTTAATAAAGAACTAAACTTCTCCTTATTTGGACAGTATGATTTATAGATACGCCTTTTTTTAAGCCTTAAAATTTTTTTTTTAAAAATCAACAGTGCCTCTTACTAAAGGATTTGTTTACAAGTCAGAAATGGTGTCCACTATTTTAAAAGAGAAAGTGCTTACTTGCGACTGTTAATAAAACTACAATCCTCTACAGCTCACTGACCGGTAGGTTTGTTTTTCTCTCACAGGAATAGATTATGAAACTGATTTGTTAACTCAAAACATTTCATTCAAAATGCTATTGCAGTAGACAAGAATGTTATAAAATTTTATGGCTCATAATAAAATTAGTTAAATTAATAAAAAATAAAATATCCACCTCACAATGTAATGGAAAAGATGATCTAATAGAGTACTATCCTTGGAAACTTCATACACTGAAGAAATTTCACTTTCTGAGAACACCTCAATAAATTTCAGTCTCAGAACTTAATGGAAATCTCTAAGTTTTCCATATATAAGATTTCAGCAACAAAAAACAGAGAGCTATAATAAAAAATGAAATGAAAAAATTCCTAGAATTTGAAAGTTTTCAAAATATAGCTGAGTACTTATGTTCACTTTTATGAAATTTCACTGAAATATTAAATATTTCATTAAAACATATTCCCTAGGTTTAACAAACTTCTTTGAATACCATCATGAAAGCACGTAGTACACAGGTGTCTGAAGCACTTGTGATGTGATTATATCCAATATTTTTCCATAAAAGAAAGTGATACAAATAGGATAAATAGCAGAAGATGGGCTGAGATTACTATTATCTCAGATTTTCCAAATTAAAATGGATAAATACAACTTTGGAATGAGAGAAATAAGTAGAAAATGAAAAACACACTGTTATTTGACATGTTGAAATAAAAAATGGTTCCATCCTCTTTCCCACTGCTTTTTAAGAGTAGTTCTTGAAGCCAGTCATATGCATAAAAGTAGCAGTGAGTAGCCCATCTCTCTAACTCAGGAACTCGACTTCCAGGGCTAAGGGCAAAGCGACTGTAGGGCTGGTTTAACTAGCGCAGGGTGGGGTCATTGCACTGATACGTTTTAAGGCTCCCCAGGCAATTATAACATGCAGTTGGCCAATAATGACTTTTCCAAACCCAAGGTACTAAGTGGATATACCCATAAAAATACTGAAAAAATGAAATGCTAAAATCTATATTAAAAAATAACTTCAATAAAGGATGAAAGAAAGAAAAGCCAACTGGTTCACTGGCACAGTTTATGTGAAGCCATGTCCAGCGGGCCGGCTGCCGGTCACTGCTCCAGCTCCCTTCTCCTCCCCCATGTCTGCACTCTTCTCCCTATCTTTATGAAATCCTCTGTCGAAATGAGAAAGAAAACAAAAAAGAAAAAGGAATTTTTTCTATCCACAACCATCAGGAAAACTTACGTTACTGTTTCTCTAGTAAGGCTGTGAACCACATATTCAAGATGTACTTCAAACAGCTCATGAAGAACATATAACATATATAAATAACACCTAAACTCTTCCACATAAAAAGTGTAATATAAAACACTAACCTTCAATGATTAATCTCTTCTTCTAAAGGGAAAATAATCCTGTATAGATTCCATGGTCTGAGTCCTGACATGTCAGACTCAGAATGATGATATACCCATCCACACTCCAGAATCACTACACATACTCATATATATGTACTCATATGTATGTATGTAAGAGCACATGAACATATATGTGTGCATATGTAGGGCTTCTATACTGACAATCTAATATACACTGAAAATACAAAATGAGTTGTTGCTACAACAAATCATTTTTATCATCCGTATTAAAATATGTCCTATGAGCAACTGGAGGGCGTAGACTATTTCTACTTCAGTACTTAAAAGTAGTGAAAACAGAGCACCATTCTTAATTTATCACTCTTTAATTCCGCTGGCATTTCTTTTCAAATGTAGTTCCTTTTGGAACTAAAATTTTCCTGTTTTTAAAAATGTCTGCTCTTGCATTATCCAGTAAGATAGCCATTAGTCATGAGGCTACAAAAGACTTCTAATTATGTAGTGGGAAACCAGATCTTGAACACTTAGCATGAAAAGTAAATGTAAAATATCACATTAATAACTTTTATCATATGCATAATTATTTTTACATATACTATGTATTATAGTTACATATTTTTATGTAATTATATTTTTGTTATATATATTTATTATATAACATACAAAAGATTAAATGCTAACATATTTTTATATATTAAGTTAAAACACTAAAATTTATTTCACCTGCTTATTTTTACTTTTAAGTGGGACTATTAGAAATTTTTAAATTAGATCGATTGCTTCTTGGCCTTTTGGCTAAGATCAAGTATAGATCTATGAGGCTTGCATTCTATCCCTGTTAGACAGCACTGGCCTACCCTTCTACTGGCTAACTCCTTTCTCCAAAAAACATTTCAATAATCCAATCATTAGCTGACACCTTAAATTCTAAAGCTTTCAAATTTTCTGTTTCTAATTAAAGTATTCATTTAATTTCTAAGTGAATTCTTTAGAAAAGCTCACATAATATTAGGAAATGGTTGAAATAAACATAAAGACTTGATGGCTATGAAACAATTTAACCAATGAAATGTGCAGTTCGTTTGTTCGGACAGGCTTCATTATACCGTTAAAGACCAGAGAACCTTCAACAAAATATGGAAACTCTACTGATGTTAATAATCAGAACACAGCAAAGAATCTTGCTTATATCACAATCGTTGCCATAAACATCCATCTCATTTTATATCCAGTCCGCACTACAAGAATACTCAAAATAAACACGAACCAAAGATACAACACAGGAATTCTTGACATCAAAGAAATTCATACAACCGAGTGACAGACTTCAGGACTGCCAACATAAAGATAAATACTGCAATATTCCCTGGAAGTTATGACCTCAGTACCTCAGCAACGATAAAAACTAAAGAGCTGTCTTGTTCTATCCGATCTATACTCTCCACAAAAACAGCAATGTACTAGCGAGCTACGCGTCGCCAAGTGAAGGCTGTCGGCCACACAATGAAGACCAAGATGACGGGCTGAACGTGCCTAGGGACTGTTTATGAGATTAGCAGCAAATTAAGAAGCAGTAATGAGACAATGGCAACTCAACAGAAAGTAGGATAATACAAGAATTGGGAACTGAAAGAGAATACAGCAGAAGTGATGACAAATGTTAGGACACAAGTCACATGAAATGAGATAAACCTGGAAGACGCTCTCAAACACACACACATTAACACACACTCAGACTCACAAGCACATAGATCTTAGGACATTAAGTCAACACCAAAATAATCCTAATGGTTTCTCAGTTGCAACAGTAGTCTCTATAGAGTAAAATTGGACAAGAATATTTATGATGCATTATCTCGAAGAATGTAAATATCTGAACCAAAATTAAATTTGAGACTGAAATTTCATGGCTAACGTTTCTTCAGAGCCCAAACCACGTAACTGTTACTTAACAATTATTTCAAAAAAAGAAAACAAGAATAAGGAGATGAACTGGTTTGAGAAGAAAACCCTCTCCTGGGAGAACATAAAATAAGTATCATGGAAAATACTCAGAGAAAGGCCTACAGGAAGGAGTGTCTTGGGTCACTGCATTGTCTTTGCCACCAAGGAACCGTTCTCTCCCACCCGGCCACTGTGCCTCGGGTGTGTTAGCTGGCCGCCTTAGGGAATAAGCTATATCTGGAATTTAGAGGAGACTAATTTTCACATTACAATAAAATTCTATTTTTCTACTTTGCTTCCGATTCCAAAATTGGATGATCAAGATCAAGACGATACTACTAGAATGTCAAACTTTAATCACTGGAAGCAATTTAAATCATGAGACTTGAAACTTCAAAGTACCATTGTGACTAAACACTGCACTGTTTGATTATCTTACCATTTTATAACAATTACAGAAAGTAGAAATGTTGTAGAATAAATGAATCTTAGCTACAGTGTCTCACTTTGTTTTCTAGTTAGTTTCACTTAAATTCCACTAAAAAGAACTGAAACTTAACCACACTACCCAGGTCAGGGGAAGAACTCCCCTCACTGCCCAAGGACCAAGAATGCAATTCTAAGACTCTTCCATGAAAACACTGAAGGAAATCCTAGCTTGGGGGTGGGGGACAGGTCACAAAGTTAGCAATTAACAGAAAAATCCAAATGAGAAAAACGCACCATGAAAAACTCTCTTAGTAAATTTTGATGCTTAAGCAGTTAAAAAGTTAGGCAAAGAATAATATCAATAAACAAATACTGTAGAGGGAAAAAAAAATGTTAGTTACAATATACCTCAAACTTACTGCTTCTTTAAGGCTCTACTGTTACTGTGGTATAGAATGTCAAAATTTAAGTGTTTTCTATTAGAAACTGTAATCACATAGGTTGCATTTGTATGTCCCAACCAAGTTGAATTCTGAATAAGATCACTTTAAGTTTAATAAATTAGTCTTCATCATAGCTTTTAAAAAAAAAAAAAAATGGCCACTTGGGTCAACATTACATCTAAGTTCTACCTGGAAACAGGAAAAATAACCCTCCAAACCAAAGTTCCACATACGCCTTATTTTATGTAATTGCTCCAATAGATTTTTCTGTCCTTATCATTAAAATCACCCTACCTGTTTGGACCGAGGTCTACCAGGAGAAAATTTTCTTTTGGTAATAGCTGGTTTACCCATGCCGATTTTTGGAGTGACGGAGATATACGTTGTCGGCAGAATGTTTCCAACAGAAGCATTGAGGGTTGAAGGGTAAGTGTGCAGTATGTCATGGGAAGGCAAGTCTGAAGAAAGCGGAGAGGAAGACACATGTGCCTTGCTTACGTCTGTGGCAGACACAAATGACAGCTCTGTCTCGGGTGGTAATTTCACAGGTTTGTCTTCTTGGCATAAACCATCTTTCACGCAGCCCTCGACGGCAGGAGCCATTTCAAAGTCCGTAAAGGCAGTGGAAGAGCCGGAACTTGGTTTCTGTTCTGTTTCTTCTTCTACCCTTTCTACAGGCGGCTGCTCCTTAGGACATAAAGCAGGACCTTCCCCACATGAGGACCCTACGGCATCTGGTGGAACGGCGGCAGACTCAGTGGTCAGTTTTGGAGGCCGTGATTCTTCTGCAGACGTCAACATTCCGGGGTCCTCTAACCGCGGGTCCTCGTGCCGCACAACGATCTGCTGTGCGTGGACGTCGACATTTTCTGTCACTTCCATTTTGTTTTCATTTTGATCTTCACAAACATGTATCACTTTAGAAGACATTTCCATTTCTTCACTATCAGTTTCATGAGAAATCTGATTTCCCATTTCAGGATTCATTTTATCTTGGGAGGATTCTACAAAATTTGGAATATATTATGTTAATGTACTTATAAATTTAAAATCTAAAAATTTTCGGGCTTAAAAATAATAGACTTGGGAAGGAAAAGGGGAGAGAAGGTAGACAATGAATTTCCAAAGCACACTTATGGTTAAAATCCTAACTTAAATCAGAAGGTATTCATCAAGAAAACCATTTAAAATTAATAAAGACCAAAATACACCAAGATTTATGAATTAGAACTGGTCACAGATCAGGCCAGAAAAGCTACAAAAACATCACCTTAATAGGATCCCCAGAGTTTAAGGTGGTTTCTGTTAAAAATATTTAAAACAGAATTTCTAATAGAATTCTATTAAGCATATATGTTTTACAATTTGAACAATTACAAAAAGATTAACAATTCTGTAGGTAAAGTTACACTCTTTCAACAGCTAGAAAAATGAGGCTCACTGAAGTTACATGAGGTATCCAAGTTAAAAAATAAAGATTAGGGGCGCCTGGGTGGCTCAGTGGGTTGAAGCCTCTGCCTTCGACTCAGGTCATGATCCCGGGGTCCTGGGATCGAGCCCCGCCTCAGGCTCTCTGCTCAGCGGGGAGCCTGCTTCCCCCCCCTCTCTCCGCCTGCCTCTCTGCCTACTTGTGATCTCTGTCCAATAAACAAAATCTTTAAAAAAATAAAAAAATAATAAATAAAAGTACTTAGGCCAAAACAAACAAACAGAAAAGTAAAGACTAATCCAGAATATACAGCGATTTTGTAATAGCAGGCATTCAGATGTAAACAACTCAAATGAAGTATCACTGACATAACTGAAACTCATTCTGCAGACTCAACTGAGTAACGAACACAGATAGAAAAGACTTATTTTACTTATTAGCTGTACCTGCTAACATATACATTTTTTGGATAGAATCTTTGTTATTTCCTCATGATCAATAATTAAACAGTCCAAGCTTAGCAAATTAGATATCAGCAATATCTAAGTCACTAACTGGTAAATTTTAAGTTGGGGGCTAATGTGTTATGCCTTTAACCCTACCATGCCTGAAAACAAAGTCAGAGATCCAATTTACATGAGTCCTACATGGCTCTATCAGGTAAGATCACCAGATTAAAAAGCTCTTATTTCAAATACTATGAAGGTAATTTCTAAGTTACACTGATAGACTTATTAATTTCCTCATTACTATTTACTGTGGTGACTGCACTTAATCTATGACCTGATACCAAAATGAAATCCCACTTTTTATTCCCACTCCCTGAAAGACTACAGTTGAGGATAAAGGAAAAAAACATAAAATAATGGATCTAATCCAAATATTTTTACACACAAAAATGCTTCAAAAATACTCAACATTAAAAAAGAATGCTTAGGGGTGGGCACCGGGGGGCTCAGTGGGTTAAGCGTCTGCCTTCGGCTCAGGTCATGATCTCAGGGTCCTGGGAATGAGCCCCGAATTGGGCTCTCTGCTCAGCAGGGATCCTGCTTCCCCCCCATCCCCTGCCTGCCTCTCTGCCTACTTGTGATCTCTGTCAAATAAATAAATAAAATCTTTAAAAAAAAAAAAAAAAAAAGAAAAGGAATGCTCAATAAAAAGACTTTTAAAACAGAAAATTACACGTAAATAGCGAGTACCATTCATTTGAGTGACTCAAGTGAAAAAACTTATAACGGCAAATGAAGCCTCAATTGTGATTAATAGAAGACCAATTACCTCAAGACTCACTGGAAAAAAGAAAATGCGCAGCACACATGCAGACCACCAGTACACTCTTTCTGTACACTAGGCAGGAAGGAGTAAAAATGTAAACGTGCTCTTCATCCCTAACAGTTCTATTATGTTCGACCAGTAGTCTTTTTTTTTTTTTTAATTTATTTGACGGAGAAAGAGAGATCATAAGTAGGCAAACAGGCAGGCAGAGAAAGAGGGGGAACAGGCTCCCCACTGAACAAGGAGCCTGATGTGGGGCTCGATCCCAGGACCCGAGTTCATGACCTGAGCTGAAGGCAGAGGCTTGACCCACTGAGCCACGCAGGCGCCTCTGCCAGTCATCTTCTATAATGATTTTACCTTACTCTTTCTCTTTTTTTTTTTTTTAACGATTTTTTTATTTATTTGACAGAGAGACAGAGATCACAAGTGGGCAGAGAGGCAGGCAGGGGGCGGGGGGCGGGGCAGGCAAGCAGGCTCCCTGCTGAGTAGAGAGCCCAATGCGGGGCTCGACCCCAGGACCCTGAGATCATGACCTGAGCCGAAGGCAGCCACTTAACCGACTGATACACCCAGGCACCCCTTAACTGATTTTTTTTCTTAAGATTTTATTTATTTGGCAAAGAGAGAGAAACAGCACACAAGTTGGGGCAGGGTGGGGGCAAAGGGAGAGGGAGAAGTGCACTCCCTGCTGAGCAAGGAGCCCGATGCGGGACTTGATCCCAGGACCCCGAGATCATGACCTCAGTCAAAGGCAGCTGCTTAACCGACTGAGTCACCCAGGTGCCCCTGATTTTCACTTGTTTAATAACAAACATTTGATTTAACAACTCCACAGAGAATACAACCTCCTTTAGAAAGCCAATGCCAATTCTTTCTAAGAAAAGGATCACTTAACTAGAATATTTCATTACTGTACTGTGTATACAGCAGTAGTAAGTAATTCTTTGGGATAATTCATTTGAAAAATTAACTTAATAGATTATGACTCGAATCTGCATAGCAGTCATGATCAATCCGGACAGCACACTTACCAGAAGCGAGAAGACCATGTGTATCAAGACTTCCTGGGAGATGACTCTTCTGCTGCTCTTCTGTGTGGATGGGAACTGCTGTGAAGGACACATTCATGGCATCTCTAGCAAGGACTCAAAATTTCTCTAACACTGCTCTCTCAAAAGCAAGTTGAGTAAGACTTTTATCCTCCTGTCAAATGCCAATTCTCAACACAAGCACAAAACACACTTACTGTTTACTAGTTAAGTAGGAGATGGAGATGGAATCAGCAATCTGATCATGCACTAGGACAAGATTTATTGTTACAGATAACTTTGTCTTACTCTTCCTCACTTTACATCTTCTGCAATATGCCTTCTCATGGCAGTTATTAAACACAAAACTGAATCTCAGACAATCTGAGGCCTTACATATGTACATACTCCATCTATAGAATATAAAGTTTCACATAAAATCCCAACTGCCAGATGAACCCAAGATTAAATTAATTAAGTAGTTTCTCCCCAACCTTGTCTCATTAATTCCACATCCTCAGGTATAGAAATAGCTATTATCAACGGTGCAAAAAGCTTAATTGAATATCACTAAAATAGCTGAAACACCCCCAACAGAACCGTCGAGACAATCTAAAACAATAAATTTTTCATTATCTCAGCATGAACCATCTCATGATCAGTAAGAGCTCTAGTTAGTAGTTACAAGTATAACTAAAGAGAGATAAAATAATAAATTGCTTTTTAATGAAAATCACTTGGCCCCCCAAAGTAGGTATTGATGATGAGCTCTAAGTCATAGCCGAGCTATGTATACATGCCCTTTCCCCATTAACTTCTCATGTTATTTTACCAGAAAGCTCCTCCCTAAACAATCTTCTAAGTGACACACTGTGGCTCATTTTTATTTAGGACAGTATTTCACATATTCACTGTACATGCACATTTTCTTCAGAAAATAAACTATATCCATGACCAAAACCATTCTTACCGTCTGGAACAATTCCAGGTGTGGACTCCGGATCGCTGATCTCTTTATTAACCACTCGCTCTGGAAATACCATATGGTCCTCAGGTCCTTCAACTTCCATCTCATTGTTATAATCTTAACAGAATGTTATTTATTCTTTGGTTAGAGTAAGTTTATCTGTTTTTGTTAACTCTGTAAATAATTATTACTTTGCTATAGTGAGGGTAAACTGTCACCCAAAATGCCATGAATTCTTCACATTTTTACATTTTCAACCACAAACATTTTAGGTGTAGATGGAAAAACATCTAAATTATGAATTAAAAGGTTACTGACATATTATTTTAAAAGGACATTTCACAACTGTATACAGATGGCATCTTGGAAGCAAAACATTAGTAATTAAAATGTGTCTACCTAAACCGCTTGCAGACGGTAACACGGGACTTTATAAAAGTTGCCATTCATATTGATGAAAATGAAAAACGATCTATAAGCAGTCTGTTTTCTTTATCATGAAAAAACTTGTTATTATGTATACAAGAGTATACTACTAAAATTACCTGAACAAAATTTTGGGCTCAAAAGATATGAACTAACATTTAAGAAAGACCTTATAAAACTAACACTTATTTGGAGTGAAAGAACCTAGGTTATAAAGCACAAACTAGGTCATGTGGCCAAACGCTGACAATTTTGCACCGCTGGTTCAAAGAACACGACTGGAATATGGCACACCAGGCCTGGGATTCAAGTGAGTACGAAAATTAAGAACAAGATGGGACCTGATAATACAGGATTCCCTCATCTTTACTAAAATAATTTTATTGGAGACTGGTTGGCACAACATCAAAACAAAAAAACAAAACACCCCAAAACCCTCAAGTTTACCTGCAGTGACTTCGGCCATCTCCACTCCGTCGCCTGCCTGTAAGGGACCCAGCTCCGCGGCTATGTGTTTACAATATGTGCAGATGTACTCTTCCCTGGACTGAGAATCCAGCTCATGATCTGTTGCCTTGTCACATTCTAAGTGAACCCATCTGCAGTGATAAATATATTTAAATGAAATTTTCTAATTTAAAGACCAGTTACTATCCAGGGAAAAAAGAGGCAATTGCTGAGAACTGAGTATAGGAAGGGTTAAGGATGACAGAAGTGAAGTTACAGAGGTTGGCAATTGGTGAAGGTTCTAGAAAAGGAACTGGCATTTTCAGAGGTCATTAAAGGTGTTCACAAATTTTTACTGCCTTATTTTTAAACCATTTCCTCCCTACATTTCCCTTTAATGCTCATTTCTGGTCTTTTGACTATTCACTTCCTGATGCCTTTCAGACTCATAAATATGTAATTTAATTTCATCTTTAACAGCACTATGTACCCAAAGGATCATTAGAGTGATAAAAGCTTGGAACTCAAAGAGACACGGTAGTACAGATGATCACATGGATAAGAGAACTGACCAAAAACTCAATGGAAGAACTGTATCTTCTTACCTTTTGCACATATTACAATGAAGCATGTCTTTCTGCAATTCTGGATGGTAGCACTTCCCACAGAAAGGACATAAGTTATCCTGTTGTTGGTAACAACTGTCACATACCAAGCAATTGTGGTGCCACTGAGAACTAGATCGTGTGCCACACTCTACACATATTCTGCAATTCTAAACACCAGAAAAAATGAAAACAGAAAGTCTGTTATGCATTTGTATTGCAGTTCTGGTGTGAACCTTTCTGAAATCAATGAAACATTTGTACATTATACATTAAGCTTTAATTTTCATGACACTAATTTAGGGTATATGTTTTTGAAAAAGCAGTGTGTTTTGAACATCTGATGAGACATCATTCAATTTGCACTAAAACCTTCAGGAAAACATAAATAGGGAAGGAAGAAAACCAAGAACACAGCAATCCAAACTTCAAAAAGAAACATATCCCAGAGTCAGGAAGTAGCTTATGGAGAAAATAGCTTACGCGGGGATAAGTCTATTGAACTCTGGATTGTGAAAACAAACTGGTGCTTCTAACTACTTCATTTGCTGGTAGGTAGCTTAGGAACTAAAAACAGGAATTCAAACTCAAGAACTATCTCATGACCCACTCCAAATGGCCTGGAGTCCAAAACTGTGGAAAAAAAAAAAAAATGCACATTTTGAGGAGCAAGATATTCACATGGTCTTAAATATCTTCTTAATATAGTATCTTAAGTATCTTCTTAAATGTCATATAATGTTCCATTAATTACAAGGGGGGGAAATGGAGCAATTTGACAACAGCATGACCGAATTATCAGAAAGCACATCACATATGAATGAGGGTGAGACAAGAGGCACCCTGATAAGGGCACATCATCATCCGGCAGTTTTCTGGCCAACAATGCAAAACTCCATATAACTGTGAAGAAATAGCCGACAAAGACAAAGTGAGAAAAGTTCAATTTGGCAGAAAAAAACGCAGGTATGTGGGGAAGAACGTTATTCAAAAAATGTCAGCATCAAAAAGACAAGAGTAGGATTCAGGAAATGTTCCAGATTAAAAGAGTCCAAAGTGAGAACTAGATACAAAAGTTTACCCTAGAGCACATCTTGGAATCTACATGGGTGGCGGGGAATGCTATATGGGATGTCAGATCAAGTGACGAAATTGAAATATGGATAACAGGCTAGATGAAAGTTCTTACATTGATGTAAACATATTAAGCTGGTAACAGCACTGGGATTATGTAAGAACATCCCTATCCCACTGAAGCGTTTAAGGCTAAAGCGGACACAGTATGTGGAACTTAGCCTCAATGGTTCAGGGCCAAAAAACAGAGATGGGAAAGAAGAAGGAGAGAGAAAAGGGGTGCACGCAATGACACTGAAACCCTAACAAAGATAACGGTAAATGGCATATGGGTATTTTTATTTTTTTCAACTTCTAAAGTTTGAAAATATTTTTCAAAAAATTCGTGATATATACCAACACACAAGCATCCTTGACAGAGAAACAGGAAAAAGAAACCTACCCGACAATGGTATAAAACAAAGTTCCTGAAAAGATGACCCTTACTTCAGTGTGAGCAGCCTCACTAGTCTGACACCCCCACACAGGCAGACCTATTTGCCCACGTTCATCTCTGGCCCCTCCCCAGTGTCTGACACACAGCTAGTCTTGGAATGTTAAATAAATGAACGAATTATGACTAAAAACTATAGACATCTATGAAAGAATTTAACAGCAGAGGAAGAGGGTCATTCTTCAAGTTACTCAGTGAATAAGCCTTCCTATGAAAAACTCCAGGATAATTCTTGGGGCACTTAATTTAGACATTACTGTGGACACCTTACAGGCATCAACTCAGTAAAGCCAACTCCCCTGTGAAGTTATGTTCTAGCAACATTCTCTGCAAGGAAAAAAAATGGTTTAAGGAAGTCAAATAATTTGCCAAAGATCTTGTATTTAGTAACTGGAAAAGTGGAGATCTCACTCCACAGCCTAGTCTTTTACCAATATTATATACTTCGACAGAACAGAATTTTTTAAAAAACACTATCCAGTTGTATTCTTGGCAATATTATACATATTCAGTCACTGCGAAAGAGCACAGCAGACTATGACAGAGAGCAAGACAAAAGATAAAAGAAAACGTCAAGAAATAAACTCAGAATTCTGAAGACGTTCTCCCAAGATAACAAATTAAAAGCAGGAAACAAAGTTATCTAGATGTTACTAAACGTTATTTAAGAGACTGTGTAGATGGCAAGTATTTAAAAAAAAGAAAAAAAAAAAAAAAAAAAGCAAAAGCAAAAGCAACGTTAACCAGCACTCCCTAAGACCTTTTTGGGAGGCCTGACTAGAGACTGATAGCGGTCAGCATGTTCCAGGCAACACGAATTACAGCAGAACCACAATCAGAGACGACCTGGAAGCAAATTCAAAGAATTGACAAAAACACAGATCCGAAAGCCCTTAAGTAAAAAAAAGGATTACAGTTAAGTGAACAAAAAAAAAAAAAAAAAAAAAAAAAAAGCGTAGGATTTTTCTTATGTGATACCACAAACTGGGAAAATGGTGGTGGTGGTGGGGGGGGGGGGGTAGTCCCCACAGCCTAAAAAATAAGTTGTAAAACAAAATGATACCAAACCAAGTTCTTATTGTAGTCTAAAGACAACAGACTCTTTCAGATATCTAGGAGTTCAGAAAAACTACTATTCCTTAATGGGACATAACCAAGAATCCAAAAGACTGGGAATTAAATAAGATTGGAACTTATATAGGAAATACTTTTTTTTTATTTTGCAAGGAAAAAGTGAGAAGGTTTACAGTCTCAGTTTTAAAACAAAGAGAAAAAAAAGAAAAGGAAATTGCTCATTTTTCCATTTTCACTGGCAAGTGGGGGAAGAAAATATTAATACTTTCAACATCTATAACTTAACATTCACAAAATAAGATTCTTAATTGCAAGTCACTGCAGAAAATAAAAGGAACAGAAACACAGAAAATCAAAAGTACTAATTTGTCTTAAAATAGCCAAGCATTTCAATTGCAACCATTAATCTAAATCTAATCTAAATTAATCTAAATAGTTAATGCTAAAAATAAATAAATAGTTAATGCTATTAAACCTTTAAAAAAAATTAAAACGACACAGAAAGATCCAAAATAAGAAAGATGTGAATATATCACATTCAGCTGGTAGCCCAATGCCCTATGAGGCCATATTGTCATACAAACAAAAACAGATGGCTACGCCCCCACCTGCCCCCCCCAAAGGCATTACACAATGGAGTAACTTTACACTAATAAAAACTCAAAAGCACAACATATCAACACTGACCTGACTTACATGCTAAATAACAATTTTAGAAATTAGTATTGTTTACAAAAGAAAAAGTAAAACACAGGAGAAACAGGAAAATTGCAGCGGTCAATTTCGTGTACATACTAATATCTTGCAGAATTTAGCTGGTCAAAAAATAAAAAGGACTTCAACACAAATATTACAAGTTAAAGACACTACTTCAAGTATCAAAATATTTGTGAAAAAGAAAATAATTGGGTTAAATACACTTAAAGCAGACGTTAACATGCTTAAGCACAACTTAAAACCCAAAAGATACAGTGATTAGGTCAGATGCACACAGAGATAGTTACAAATACAACATATTTGGTTGCAGCCAAAGCTATAATCAAAGGTAAATTTATAGTCTTAAAAATATACTTTTTTCTTCATGAAAGTAAGAAAAACGAATTACGAATTCAACTTCCTATTTCAGAGAAGAAAAAAGTCAAGTCAAGGTGCGTGGAGGAGATGGAAGCACAAACGCACAAGCCTGCCGACCCCGGACTCTCCTGCCGCTCGAAGAACGACGAGACACCGCGCTGAGCTGGCGCCGGCCCGCGGGCGGGAAGGAACCAGAACCGCAGGGAAGCCGCCGGCAGCAGCGCCTGGCCCGCCCGCAGGCCCGCCTCCCCATCCACACCTGAGCGCGGAGCCCGCAGGCCCCGCCTCCCCGGAGCCACACCTGAGCGCGGAGTCCGCAGGCCCCGCCTCCCCGGAGCCACACCTGAGCGCGGTGTCCGCAGGCCCCGCCTCCCCGGAGCCACACCTGAGCGCGGTGTCCGCCAGCTCGCGCTCCCGGGCAGGAGCCCCCGCCCCTGCAGACCCCCCCCCCTCCGGCCGCGCCCGCGCCGAACTCCCCGCCCGCCGCCCCAGAACCAGGCGAGTTCCAGGTGCCCCGCAGTCGGGGTGGCGGAGCATCGGCACAGGTGCTCGGCTCCCTCCGCGGCTCCTTCCACCCCGTCACCCGCACCCCACCCTCGGGGTCCTCCAGGGGAGCTCGCCCCCCTTTTCCAACACCTTCCTAGCACAGCAAACCACCCGCACCCCGACTCGGCCAGCGCTTCCCTCCCGCCTTCCAGCTTCTGGAGGAAGCCTCGGGCGGGCGCCACCTCACGCCTGCAATCCCAGCAGCCCTGGAAGCGTCCACCTGGAGGCTGACTCCTGCCCCTGGGCTCCAGGGACCATTTCAGGCACCCCACTCCACCTCACCTCTCTGACGCCCCCCGCCAAGCCCCCAGAAGGGCGGTGCACAGGTAACAGGAGTGCGTTTCGGTTTGGGGGCGGGGAGAGAACCCAGAGATCACAGATGCAGTTTGTTTTCTGAAAAGTGGTAAGTTTCCATAGAAATGCTAACATTAAAAAAATTAAAATTTAACCGACCTCCAAGGGTATCACAGTGCAGATTTTAATATCCGCATTTAGCGTCTGTATTTATCATGTTAGCCCCAAGTGCCATCAAGGGTGTACAAAAGATGCAAGATTTCACACTAAAATTAAGGTAAAAAGATGGACGGCATAGGGAACGATGCAGCCTCCAGAGGGCCAGCGGAGGATGCTTGATACACATCGACTGACAACAGTTGAAGGGCAAACAACATACCTAACTTAAAGTGAGGAACTAATGTTCCGTATTTTAGGAATAACTGGATTGATTCCCCCATTTCCTACAGATTTCAGTCGTACCACGATCGCGCACTCGTGACCAAAAACTGTACTTAACTGAGTTACACTTCATTACATCTAACGTCGAAGGGCTGCTTGCTGGCACTTTGAGTTCTGATTATTCTGAACTAGTAAACAAGGTCATGGGATTATCAATACTATTTTTATACAAATACAGAAGGCATTCTCTGTATTGGCATTATTAAGCCAAAGGAAGAGCTTACTCACTGAACTAGACCTGAGAAAATACTTTTCTATTAAACCCAATCTTGGTAATTTAGTCTCAAAGAAAAACTGTGTCAGCTGAAATTACTAATTACTTTGTAAATTCTATTTAGTTTTAGTTTTAGTTTTTAAAAGTCCATGTAATTATTGAAGATAAAAGAGCTTATGTCAAGTTTAATGTCTGTTCTATAAAATTTAGATATTAAAAAAACACAACCAGCTCAACCTGGGGGGTGTACAGAGACAGTCCATGAATCTAGAGGCTTTATATCTATATCATATTACAAAAAGAAAATTTGATCAAGAAATACTTCTTAATTCATCTAAAGAGAAAAGCTGGGGCACCTGAGTGGTTCAGGTCATGATCCCAGGGTCCTGGGATTGAGCCCCGCATTGGGCTCCCTACTTGGCGGGGACCCTGCTTCTCCCCTATGTCCCCCTACCCTGCTTGTGTTCCCTCTCTCAACACTGTCTCTGTCAAATCAATAAAATCTTTAATAATAATAATAAATAGATAGAAAAGCCCTGCTACTCAGTATAGTATGACAGCATAGGGAGGGAGCATCATATATAGGATAAAACACTTTAAGACAGGAAACCTGAGTTTTAGAGTTTTAGTCCCTTTTCTGCTTTTACAAATAAGGAAACCTGGACATTCACCGCTAGGGCCTCACCAGCTCTCGTCTAGAATTTACCAGTTTGCTACACAATTTCAAAGGAAGCTTATCAACTACGGATCCATCCTGGAGAACATTTAAAGGAAAGTCACAGTAAATAGTTTGTAAACATCTTCCAAACAGGAAAAAACATTAGTTTTATTCAGTTGAGAATTAAAGATAAGTCTGTTTTATTCTTCTACTTTCACTTTAAGAGTTTAAATACTCTGCTTCCAGGAATGAATACTTCTAAAATATGGTCCTGTTCAGCTGGTGATGTGCTAATAACTCTGCCCAGTAGGTAAAGCTGTCAGCCGACCCACAGGGTGGGGAGATGCGGACGACTGAGCCTCAGTAAATTCCTCGGGATGCGTAAAGACACCAGCATAGAACAACACAAGGTCATAAAGAGGCAAATAACAAAGTAGTTGGAGGAAGGGAGAATCACTGACTAAAAGAATATCCAGAAAAAATTAAAAGTAACTGAAAATACATCTTAAAAGTGTCACACCAACAGAAAGACTGATATCGTAAGCAATGAAAAAATGGAAGAATGTCCACACACCTCTCTCAAAACCAAGAGAATCTTTAAACAGCATCTATAAAATAACTAAGTAAATAATCACTAAAACTACCACAGGGGAGGGACAATATACATATGTATATATAATGATTCTAGATATTTAATACCAGTGTATTTATACACAAAAATGTGATGTACATACAACATCACTACATAATCACCAAAATGTAGTGTATTTTAGTTCTGGGTTTTTCATTAATGGATTTTAAAACTACTGCTCTGTGTTTTGACATCCTCATGGAGCCACTACATTTCTGAGAGCTTCTGAGAAGATGAAAGATAAATCATTCAAAACCAGTTTCTAAGCCATGAAGCACCATACATACGTTACCATGTTCATAACAGCATTTTTCATAATAGCTTAAAATTGTAAAGGACCAGATGTTCACCAACAAGTTATCTAATGAACAATTTGTGGTACGGCCACTACTTGGCAATGAAAAGGAATCCCCAATGGTATGCACAAAAATATGGCTGATTTTCAAAATAATCATCCTGAGTTTAAAAAGTTAGGGCCCCCCGCAAAAAGAGTATATACTCTATGATGTCATTTATATAAAACTCTAGAAAATACAAATTAACTGATGGCGAGTGAAAGCAGACTGCCTGGAAGACAAGGGGGGAGGTGGCAATGGGTGAACAGTTGGAAAAGAGGGGTTCCCAAAGAGCACCATGGAACTTTCAGGGGTAATGAATTTGGTCATTATCTCAAAGGTGATGATGGTTTCATAAATGTACACATGTCAAATTAAATTACAAACTTTAAATACCTGCACTTTACTGAATATCAATTATACATCAACAAAGCTGTTCTTTAAAAAGTTGATAATGTATAGATTTGAATAGGTATCCGATTTGTCTGCTCTATATAAAAAAGAATACAGGTGATATTTTTTTAAGAAAAATAAACAACTTACTTTGCATTTCCAGCCATTGGTTGGTACTGATTTCATAACTGGTTGAAGACAAAAAGTATGATACCCTTTGTCACACGTATCACACACTAGCATCTTGCTATCTTCTCCCGATTGTCTAAAAAATAAGATAGCATTAATGATGCCTTATCTTTAAACTTATGTTTATAACATAAGTAATCATGAGAAGAATCAATCCTAGGAACTGCCCAGTTCATCAATACCTCAGTGTCTTGCTTTGTCTATGCCCAGATAATGACAGAGGTAACCCCCTAAACGATGAGACCGGCGTCCCGCTATGGCCCCCGCAGGATTACCCTTACTGAATGCTCACCTATGGTGGTGAACCTGCTTTAGCCAGGTCAGGGCTCCTGCAGAGGAGGAGGGTAAGGCAAGATGAGGGACTCTGACCTTTACTTTTTAAGTATCTCCGTGAACCTCCTTGCTAGAGGGAGGAGCTGTGACTGACGGGGGACGCCGCATGGGAAGGAACAAATCTTGTCATCAGGAATCGGAAAGACACTGTCATAAAAAGAGGACTGACTCTGGCATCAGACCTGTATCTGTATTCAGACTGCTGTTTATCTAGCTGTGTGATTCCTGAACAAAGTAAGCTTAGTCCTCTTGGTTTCAGGAATAAAATGTGAACAGTAAAGACACTGAGAATTAAATATAATTCTGGCTGAAGAGCTTAGAATATCCTGTAAATATTAGTGCTAAATAAACAGGTATAAGAATCATCTTGTAATAGTTATTAAGAACTGTAGTCAAAAACCTAAACGCTTTACCTGAACACTCCCATGCCCCAAAGATTGGGCCCCTGGCCTACGGCATGAGCTCTGCCCTGATTCCTGGCTACGGACCACTCTCAGAGACTAAGACTTTAACTCAAGAGGAGGGAAAGAAACACTGTGGCGTGCAAGAAGAATAGTGAGAGACCCTGAGTCACCCCTGGGGACAGACAGAAGGAAAAAGGAAGATGGGTCAGCTGGCCTCCAGTTCTTTCTTACTCAGTTTAACTAATTCTATATATAAAAATTGCATGTTTTCTCTCTTTAGGTACATGGAAAGATCTTAGAGGAAAAGCAATTTTTCTTCAAGGTCTCTTATTCCTTCCCAAGAAAGTAGGCAGATATAAGCTACCAAATAAATGTTCACTGGCATTTTAATTTTTTCCAAAATATAAAAGCACATCGTCCTACTTATTCCACATAATTGTAAGATGTTGACACTTACTGTTACCAAATTAAATTACAAATAAAACAGACTAATCATGGCAGTGGTGGGCATAATTTCTCCTGTTAGAAAAGTCCTCAGCTTGTACACAATTTGAAGACTGCTCTAGATGCAGATAACTTCCCCAAATTATCATGCTAATTAGCAGCAGGAGGAAAAAAAAAATCACAGAAAAGATTGGAGAAATAACCAAAGGATGGAATACAACGAACAGGAAATAACCCTACGGCAACATGTAAGTGCTACATGAAAACTGTCTTTCTTTTCAGGACTGTGGTGACTAGGATCAACTAAAGGTGTATGTAGGTATACAGATAGATACAGGGATTTGGTTTTGGTTTTTTTAAAAGTAGTCTTAGCATAAACTGTTCTTCCTGGAATGGAAATTCAAACATGTCACCGAACCTTTCACTCACTCTTGTAACTACCTTCCAGAACTAGACGTGTACTTTCCTATTAAATCTCCCCCCCCCCAAGTCTCTCTCAAACATAGTCGCTTTATTTTCTAAAGCTCATTTCTTCTAAATGGTTAGTATCATTCATTTAAAGTGTTTGGCAAATTGAAATTTACTTTCTAGGCAACCAGAGGTATTTAAAATTATTAAAATTAGTTTTTGTTTAGACTTGTTTCAAAATAATGTTAATAAATACCTAGTAATTGTTTCAAACATGACTAAGTCAGTGGGAATGAATGCAGCTGCAGAATGAACAATCTTTATCATATAACACAAACCTTCAGAACCTAAGAATAGGGTCTCTCTTAATCTCGATACACACCTTTGAGTTGAAATTAAAACTTACTTGCAGTTCTGGCACACTTTGCACTCAGGACATTGCCAACCTGCACGTTTTAATGGAGTAACCGCTATATCCAGGCACATTCCATGATAGTGCTGACCACAAGTAGTACAAAAGAACTGATCTAAGAGGTCTCCCGGGCTGTCGCACACTGCACAGTTTGCATCTTCCTTTGCTATAATTAACAGTAAAACAATGAAATTGTTGTATAAGAGTTTAATATTTTTCTGACTTTACAATGTAAAAATCACTTGCAGGGAATTTGCATGGTAAATCTTTCAGACACTTGAGGTTATCCACATTGAGCTGATATCCAACGAGAAGAAAGTCTCAGTAAAACCACTGTTACGTATTTAACCTACAATTTATTACAGTAAGCTTAATCATATAGTTTTGCATATTTGTGCCTACATCTACCTAAGACCATAAGCAGTTCTAACTAATTTTATATCCCTGGTGCCAGTGATGATGCTGGGCACCTATTTAATGCTCAACATAGGCTTGCTGAAAAGAACCAAACCGGAAAATATCAACTGAGAAATGCCTTTAGGTGCAAAAGTAACCATTTTACTTGGATGTTAAATGTATTTTAAAATTAACAATGTTAGTCAAGAGACAAAATTAAGAAATGTTAAGATCAATTAAATTAAATGCTTCTTAAGCATAAACACACTAACTTTAACTCAGATCAAATATATTTTTTAATACTAGAAAACACTGTATGAAGGAGAACATTAAAGATAGAAACTACATATTCATACACAAACACAAAACTTCGTACACTAGTTCTACAGTCATCTATACTAACTGCCAGCTTGTAAAAAGGTATTAAAATCGACATAATTTTGGATATCATCTATCCCTAAATGTAGACTAAAAAAATAGCACTTTTTAAGTTCTTTTACCATCTAAAACAAAAAATAAATGTAAGAATAAACTGCCTTGCCAAGTACACAGCTGAACTCATATTACAATAAGAAAAATAATGTGTTCTAAAATCATACCAATTTGATGATACATGTATGTCTATATCTGACACTTATGTTCTCAATGGTTTGATTAGCTGATTATCTAAAGACTGTTTTAAATTGTACATATGGGGATGCCTGGGTGGCTCAGTTGGTTGGACGACTGCCTTCGGCTCAGGTCATGATCCCGAAATCGCAGGATCAAATCCCACATCAGGCTCCCAGCTCCATGGGGAGTCTGCTTCTCCCTCTGACCTCTCCTCGCTCATGCTCTCTCTCACTGTCTCTCTCTCTCAAATAAATAAATAAAATCTTTAAAAAAAAATAAATAAAAAATAAATTGTACATATGAACCTTTTTTTCTAATTTTTAAAGGTTTGATCAGTTCTCTCTGGTTATAAGCCTTTCCATCTTCCTTTTTCCTCAATCAAGCATCTTGAAACAGACCAATAATCTATTCCTTTTTAACATGGCAAACTGGTTTTACAGGCCGTAGAATTTCTGACAAACTTTTTGTTTTTATTTTAACGAAAACCATTCGCCGTTTGAGGACAGACAGCACAAACCACGTTCTAGGATCCCGGGGGCTGCACACCCCCATTCACCGGGCACTGCCTTCATGAGGCTACCAGTGATCTACGAAATCCAAAGTTACTTTTTTGACCTTATCTTATCTGCACATTGCAGCATTTTCATTCCTATCCACTCCCACATGACAGTTCCCCTTACCTTGGCTTCTGTGATGGCAGCTTTCTCCTGATTTCTCCATAGGTCTCCCATGCCTCCCTCTCACACTCCTGTGCTGGCTTGAGTATCCCTATAATTCCTCTAAATGCTGGAGTGCCTTGGGATTTCATCCTATTCCTTCTTTTATAATTTCACATGGTTCCCCTCTGTGATCACACCAACTCCCATGTTATAAAATACCACCATGATTCCCAAATCTGTATCACCTGCCCCAAACTTAAACTACAAGATGTTATGTTCAAGTCTCATGGGACCTCAACAGCCAGATGTTCTAAAAAATACTCAAAACTCACCACCTCTAAAATAAAACATTTTTAAAATCTAAGCCTCTCCCTTTTTTCTCAACCAGCTGGGTAAAGGCAGACACTTTAGTATCACCATGACTCCTTGACCCAACACATCCAACCAGACACCAATTCTTACTGGGTCAACTTCCTATATATCTTTTTTCCTTCTATTTGCACAGTTCAGTTCAGTCCACTCTGCCTTGGTAATTACACTATCTTCTAGATGGAATTTCTGCTTACTGATCTGACCTCTCCCTAATCATCATCTACACACTTAGAGCGAGTTTTCAAAATTGTGAATCTGTTATGCCCTGCTTAAATTAAAAGTTTACCTACACATGCTTTTTCACTCTAAAAGAGAACAAGATCAAGATTTTCCAGTGTAAGGGAAAGAAGCAGGGGAAGCCCTCACCCCTTTCCAATGGAATCTCAGGACCACTCACTGTTCCTGGTGATACCAAGCTGTCTGCAATGCACACGACACACTGTTCAGTGCTGTGTGCTCACATATACTGCTCCCCACCACTTGAAATGCTGTTCCTTTGCGGTGCTGGGCCCTGAGCTCTTTCCAAAGAGGCCTTCAAACCTCTCTGCTCACACACAGCCCTGAGTATCCCAACCTTACCACACCTAAAGATCCGCCCAGTTGAAGATCCTTTCCCCATATACTGAGAGCACACCGTGACACAATCAAGTAATCTCACCAGAACACGTGGAACCTTAAAGGGTAGGGGCCTTGTCTTTTTCAACTTTGTATCCTCAATCTCCTAGCACAAATCAAGTCTTATTAAATATATCTTACATGAAGAACTTCTAAAATCACTTTAAATGACTCTTTGATCGGCACTTAAAATAAGTCATTAATTTAAAAATGGAAATGTCATAAATTAGTTCATTTTTGATAGAAATGACACATTAGGGTGAATTTTTTTTTAATACTAAAAGAGAGTGCCAGTATTTACTCAAGCTATGTACATTTAAAACCTAATCCCTTGTTTTTGCCTATCCTCAAAATTTACAGAAATGGAAGCAAATACAGTACTCTGATCATCAGGTCCTCAGTTCATCTTTCCTTGTAGTTTGGAGGGAACACCGTCTAAAGGCTTCTGTGAAACCTTCCAGAGTTTACTATTCCGCTATTTAACCTGCCACAGCAGCTACTAGTCGCGTATGGCTACTGGGCAACTGAAATGTGTTTATCCAAAATGACACATGCTGTACAATATAAAATGCACCCCAGATTCTAAAGACTTACTAGGGAAAAAATAACATCAAATATCTCAAAAATGTTATTGCTTACATGTTGTAATACTAATATTTTGGACATACTGAAATATATATTCTTTAAATTAATTATAATTTTTAAACGTTTTCAACATGACCACTAGAAAGATGTGCTCAATTTGCTCACATCATATTTCTGTTGCACAGCACTATTTTATACAGCAAAGCCCGTTCTACAATAAGGTCACCATGTCTAAGATCATTCCTTCCTCCATGATAGTTTGTGCCAATTCCTTAATGGCAACGCTGTCATGTTGGTCGGTTAGAATGGATGGATCACTAGTAATAAGTTAAACGAAGGAAAACATCCACATGATACACTCAGTCTAAAAACATCTATGCATTATGTAAAAATAATAGTGGAAAAAAAGCACTACATCAAGAAATGAGGTTGGTTCCAACCATTTCCCCAATCAGGAAGAAGATATAGAAATACCAAAGCAGCCTTTTGCAGGTCACGGAAAAATGGTATTACTAGATGGCTTAAGTGTCGTGTCAGAAAGGAGCACTTGGACATATACATACATAAATGCCCCACAGACACACGAAGTTTGAAGTGAAGTGAAATTTTTCTTTAAGCAGCTGAAAAGGCAGAAGAGACCGAGGGAAAGACTGAAGCTAAAGCCAAGTTGAGAGAAGTCAGGAGCCAAGTCCAGGTCCGTCCAGCTCTGCAGACCATGCTCTCTACTCACGAAATGTGCTCCCGCTGGTGGGGCAGGTATGCTAGAGAGTGTCTGCACAGGCACAAAGTAAGAAGGAAAGTGCCCGCAGAGGCAGAGAGCGAGGAAGCTGCGTGGCGGAGGAGGAGCGAGAACAGAGGGAGAAACAGAAGATCAGCTCTGGACGAGGTCACACCCTGTGACCGCTGTGACCAGAGAAGAGACGGAGGAACAGACACAACACTGAGCCTAAACGAGAAGACGCTGTGTCAGAGACACCTGGTCGTGCGGGAAGGTGAGACTACGGATGCGCGACAAGAGTCCAACTGGCACCAGACTGCACCCGCACAGCCCTGTCACTGCCACGCACGTCCCGGCACCTGCCAGCTCGGCTTCCGCTACTGGCAGATCACGGCGCTGCGCCACACGGGATCTGCAGCAAGAAACATGAAGTCACGGATGTTGTCCGGAGAGGCTGGCCCACGGAGCAGGCAGGCAGGGAAGCAGCTCAGAGACTGACAGGATGTAGGGCAAGAGAAAAGTAGCTGGACTCGGTATCGAGAGATACAAAGACGACCACGAAAATGAAGTAGAGAAGTTAAGGTCGAGTGATGAAAGTCAATGCGCTGGGGACAAGGAGGGCATGAGGAGATCCGGCCCACCCATGTTCGAGCCTTCAAGAACTCCTCCCTGCAGACAGAGTATCTTGTTCACAAGACCTAGGCGCTCTAGTCCTTGCTTGCTCGGATGCTGTCTCTTCTCCCTACCCAGGAGACACTATATTCCAGGCACAGTGATGAGCTGTCCTTTCACAATCCTGCCAGGCCCATTCCTCAAGACCTGCAGAGCAGTTGTTCACTCGTTCTGAAATGTTCTTCCCTCTCATCTTGTGTGGTGGGCTCCTTGCCATCTGGCTTTCCCTGAGAGGGAAAACACTGTTCAGTGAGTGTGTGTGGCTATGTGTCCGGGCTGGCAGCTGGTGTACAATCCCTAGACAAGGTCAGTGCATACCACATCGTCATGAAAATACTGGTGAAACAGGACCAGCACTGACCTATGACAAAGCACCCAAAATTGTTTTCTGATGAAAGTCTTGGCCCGCTCATAGGTTCTCTCCTTGCTGGGGTTTCTAATGAGGTCCATTTTCCTCTTCAACTTTCATAAAAAGAGGTCAATCCAACTCTGAGCCCCGCTATCAAGCATATTGTTCTAGGCTTAGCCAGCAGCATAAAGTATTATGTTCAATGTATACAGATACACTGAGTCTTAGAGAAAAGAGCTGGAATAGCTACCACTTTGTAAAGCAATTCATATATACAAAGTCAAACGCTCCATGGTTTCCATTAATTATTATTTAACACTCATAGTAACACTGGTGTTTAAGCCCCAATTTTTAAAAATAATAAGTACCTTGTGCTATGACACAATTAGGACAGCTAAAAATACTTATGATTTTAGAAGACTACTGCATAATCTTGTAAATTACTACAATACATTCTACCTACAATATTCTCTACACCCTTCGATTAAGACAGATGGTCAGAAACTGTGCTTAGAGACTGCACTGGTTAAGATCCTCAAGGAATAGAATTTACTTAACTGGGCTTTGCATATAAGAAACTGCCCTGTGGGATCTGTTTTGCTACACTGTATAATGTACATACAGTTCGACTATCAAGTCGAATCTTTCGACGTTACTATGAATCAGGTCATTGTTCATATTCCGTTCTTTGTGTTGATTGCTGGAGAGCTCTGGAGCCAAAAATTTATTTTCCAAAATGCCAGTGTCACTTTTATCTTCATACTTAATACTATCCTTATTTTCCCATGACCAAATTTCCTTGTGTATTTATAGTTTAATCCTGCTATTCCCATATTTCATGAGTCTCCATGAATCTATTTTGGAACACGGCCCAGTGCCAAGAGCTTCCGTGGATCTCTGAGCTGTGTGGCCGCACGAGCTCTCACTGTACGGATGGGGAGTGAGCAGCGCGTCTCCCGCGGTCCTTACACTTCATTACTTTACACGATGTTTATTACGGTCTCTAACATTAAATGACGTGTGCCCTATTCGAACACGGTCTGCAGTAGAAAGAAGGATAGCCATTAACTGACAAAACATTTAATGTTAGAAATGGGATCACAGAAAACTTTGTATGTTGTTTACTGAGGTCTGAAGTATGACTAAGTACAAAACACTAAACAAAACTCAGATTCGTAAACACAAATACAGTTGTTTTGTTTGATACCACCCAGAATACAATCAACTCTGATGACCGACATCGCAGTTAGTGCACCTGTGTGAAGTCATTCACTACCTGAGGCCTTAAATGACACTTGTGACAGCTGCTGTGCATCAGTGTTTTTTCTCCCAGATTTAAGTATGTGATCACAAACATATTTTAAACTTTAAATCCCTTATTCGCCCAAATACAATCTGACATTTCAGTTTGCCCTATCTATGATTTCTGTCTGTATAGTGATTAAGGACATGATTATACATGTAAACAAAAATAATTTTAACTGAAGATGAAATTATGATACTGAGATTATACAATCTAATTGTATTTGAGGCTATTTAAGTTTAAGTCTGAGGTAGCTATATTTATGTTTCACAGAGCTGGAAAGGATTTTTTTTAAAAAGTTTTCATCAATATTGCTAAGACTCAGACAAAAGCTAACACTAATGTAACTAACAGGTTACACCAAAAAAGACTGAATAAAGCATCACAGAGATTTCACAATGAGTCTGGAAATTCAATTTACTGGGGGGGAATCCCAAGCATACGTGCTCATTGGAAATCCATATACTAAGAAAAAGGCAAGATCTCTGTTTAACAATAAAGATGGGAAAGAGTTATAATTTTCTGTATAACAAATTTCAAACATTGGAATATTTTCACATAATTATAAAACAGTGTTTGGAAAAGAAAGGAAAAAAGCACAACTAAGGATTATAAGTAACCAAGATAGATAAATCAAGAAGAAACATTAACAGAGACTTCTATTATGACTATCAGGGTTATACAATTACCACGAATTTCAAAAAGTGTTTGCTGATCCTATTAATGTACATCCTGAAATAACACTTGAGTGAATCATCATCTAATTCTCTGAGTGGTTTTTTTGTGTAGAAGACATTGAATACCATTTGACTTTTTAAATGACTTTACAGTACGTATTAAAATACTTTATATTCAGTATTTCTTTCTATAGTGGTTTAGGAAAAATTTTAGTAAGAATGTAAAACATGCAAACTATCTTTGAAGTTTTGAGGAAATACCTTTGGTATTTAACTTCGATGATACTGGTGATAACAGACTCCCCCAAGGACCTCTGGCAAAGACCCCTTAGATTACCAAGGTTATATAATACTACCTTTTAATTCAAGCAAAATAATATTTAGGGAAACTACAATATTAGTCATTTGAAATAAGTACACTGATAAATGTTTAAAAAGTAGATCTACAGTAAACTTACATCTCTCAGGAGCTTGGTCGATGTGCTCTGGACACAGAAGGAAGAAGTTCCGAAAGTCCTGAAAGGTTCCGGCTCCCGCAGCACAAGGATAATGGTACGTCTGGGTGCATTTCTCTTCACAGCATTTGATAGTGGCTCCAAGGTGCTTACAAAATGCACATCGCTGGAAGGGGGCAAATGGGAAAGAAATCTCTTTTTATTTATTTTTTTTAAAAAGATTTTTATTTTTATTTATTTATTTGACAGAGAGAAATCACAAGTAGACAGAGAGGCAGGCAGAGAGAGAGGGGGAAGCAGGCTCCCTGCTGAGCAGAGAGCCCGATGCGGGGCTCCATCCCAGGACCCTGAGATCATGACCCGAGCCGAAGGCAGTGGCTTAACCCACTGAGCCACCCAGGCGCCCAGAAATCTCTTTTTAAAACCTGGAAAAGGAGCGCTCAAATGTGGAGCTAGGAAGGTATTAAAAAAAAAAAAAGTCTTCTGTATGCTACTAGCAGAACAATTTAAACCTCCATAATACTGAATAAAGGATCCATTAAAAATGATAAAATCTCAAGTACTCAGCTGATTGCTTGATATAACACGGGTTCATCCATTCGAGTTCAGAAAGTGAGCATTTCACTTTTTTTTCTACTGACTTTTGTCAAAAACAAGTAAAAATGTTTTAAACAAGTAATATGATCGAAAAGGCAGGTGTCTACTTGTGGGGTATTTCAACACATTTTTTTTTAAAGATTTTATTTATTTATTTGTCAGAGAGCGAGCGAGAGCAAGCACAGGCAGACAGAGTGGAAGGCAGAGTCAGAGGGAGAAGCAGGCTCCCTGCGGAGCAAGGAGCCCGATGTGGGACTCCATCCCAGGACGCTGGGATCATGACCTGAGCTGAAGGCAGCTGCTTAACCAACTGAGCCACCCAGGCGTCCCATTTCAACACATTTTAAATCCCACCAAAAACTAATAAAATGCATCTCTACTATTTATGAAACCTTTTACTGTTTTCACCCTACCTAAATATCAGTATGAAATAAAACACGCAATCATAGAGTAAGTTAGAAAGGGACAATCATAGGATTCCAGTACGCCTACAGATTACACACATCCCTGTAACAATTAGTTTCAAGTTTCTTAATAAAAACTGGGAATGGAAAGAAATGTTAAATCCTCAGAGTATCTCCTTTCCCTATTTCAACCTGCCTCTATTCTCTTGCTCGTGGTAAAAGCAGAAAAAAGCAGCGCCAACACAACCACAGGGGACGTGCATGGCAACTAAGGTGTAAAGAGTCAGTACAACTGCCTACAATGCGACATGCATATAATCAGCTCTCCCCAAGAATGATTAATACACTCTCCTTCAAGCTCTGGGTATCGGTTTCTTTGTGGGTCTTTTGCTGGGTAGCCCACATCGTACAGTATAAAATCTCTCTTCTGCAGATGCCGAGCTGTCTACCTTGTATAGGCTTCCGTTTGAGCATTCATGCCATTGCATGAGAATTATTTACTTGTCTTTTCATTCCAGTCCTGGATCCTTGAGGAGAAGCACATATTTTGCTATCTTTGTATCTGCAGCACTGTGAATGCTGCTTGGCACAGAAACCCTAATAAACAGGTGTTCATATTTATATGTACTAAATGGACTTCACTGTTCATACTCTCTCACTGTTAAGTGTGGTTCATGAAAGCATAATCGAAACACCGGAAGCCAAATGGAACAATTTGTGATAAAACCGGCCCTCCTGAAAGAAAGTCGCTAACATTACCAAGAAGACCTTTTTTTAAAGATTTTATTCATTTATTAGAAAAGAGATAGAGAGAGTATGCAGGAGTGGAGGGGGTTGCACAGAGAAGAAGAGGGAGAAGCAGCAGCAGACTCCCCATTGAGCAGAGAGCTGATGTGGAACTCAGTCCCAGGACCCTGATATCATGACCTGAGCCAGAGTCAGATGCTTAACGGACTGAGCCACTGAGGCATCCCAAGAAGATCTTCACATGCTAACATACTTTTTCTGTATTCTGCTAGTCTATCAGAGAATACAACAGTTTTTAAATTAAAATTCATTCCAGCATTTTACGTAAGAGGCCATCAAATTCTTCCTTGTAACCATCAGTCCATGGCACTGAACCAATTTAAGAAAGTTTGATATTGCTTGATGAGTCTTCTACACATTTCCAGAACTGTCAACAGACCACTGCAGCTTCTAGGTGACTTATGAACACTAGTTATACCTATTGCATTTCTGTTGTCTATGATGTCCACAAGTCTAAAGACTTAATAAACATTTCCCTTCTCTTTTTGTACTTACAGGTGCTATATCATTAAAAAGACAAAAGAAAAGGAAGCAAGCCTTAATAAAGTATAATAACCAGCTTTCTCCAAATTTATTTTATGTTATGATCTCTCAGGGTCTCTAAATATGTTTAGTATATTGACACGACAGAATAAACAACATGTATAACATCAAAGTAGTCTGAGTATCCTTGAGTCATTCTGGAAAGACCAAGAAAATGCTGAGGGAGGAAGGAGCACTTATATGTCCAACTGATGGCTAAAAAGGTTTTATATTAACTCATTAGCATAACAAAATAATTTCCGCTAAACTGTTAAAATCTCCATTTTTTTAGCATATGGCAAATTGTACAGGCTTTTGCACTAAAAATAATTTTGGCAAATAAAATATAATGACTTTTATTTAAATGCATAATAAGGAAACAAAATAATTTAAATTGATCCTTTTCCCAATGTCTGTATCATTTTAGAAACATCAACATGTTCTCTTAATCACATTTGCAATGGAAAATATTATCTGACATTAGCTAAACTACTATGAGAAGTCCTGGAATGTATCCAACATACTAATTTACAATAACATATAAAGATACAGGGAATAAAGGAAAGGAAATAAAATACTAACTGCATTTAAGTGAACGTTTCAAGCCCATCTGTTATAATTACAGAGCTAATGAAAGACATTTGGCATTCAAAGAAAATATATACTTTATATATAGGCTAGAATAGATCTTTCTGAACCAAATAAAAGCATTTGTAAAATTGTTGAAATTATGAAAGAATAAATTTCCACAGGGAGCTTCTTGAACATCAGCATTCTTGCACAACACCTATTAGATATGAAACAAATTATAAACTAAGCAACAATTACAAAGCTAATTAACATTTAGGGAGAGGGGGGTAACAAACAGCTTTTAAACGGTTTACCAACTAAACAATTTATTTGAATCAGTATTTAAAACTCCTAAATAGCATTTTATTTTTCTCCTTTTTTGAATTATTATAAAAAGAAAAAGAGGAGAGGTAGAGGGAAAAAAAGAAAGGTGTTATAGCATCTTTTGACAATTGTCCAAGAGCACATCCGAGAAAGAACTGTCAGAGTGCACACTGCCAACTACTATTAAGAATTAGTTTGAGGAACTTCCAAAACTTTTGTTTCACTAGACTAAAATAAGGGAGGCTCTCTCAAAATAAATCTGCAATACAAAACAAAACAGAATCAACAAAATTTCAGAGATTAAGGTTAAAGATGAGTTATGAAATAGTAACAAAAAGCTTGATATTCCTAAGTTTGTCCAATTAATTATGAAGTATTTATTCTGTATCAACTATGGCAATGGGCTAAGGGCTCTAAGTCAAATATTATTATAAGTTTTCCGTATACTTTTTAGCCTTTCCCAAACTTTTCTTATCAGTTAGCTGGGATTCTCCCAGAATGCAGAATAAAGAATAAGGACAGAAAGTAAGAAAAACAAGTAAAATTGACATGGAAAACTGATCTATAAAATTCAGTGTCTCTTTAAGCAAGAGTACCAGAAGGAGAGAAAATAGAAGGATTATAACCAGAGAAATTATTCTTTTTTTTTTTTTTTTTTTTTTAAGATTTTACTTATTTATTTGACAGATCACAAGTAGGCAGAGAGGCAGGCGGCGGGGGGGAGCAGGCTCCCTGCCAAGCAGAGAGCCTGATGTAGGGCTCAATCCCAGGACCCTGAGATGATGACCTGTGCTAAAGGCAGAGGCTTAAACCCCTAAGCCACCCAGGTGCCCCCACAGAAATTATTCTTTTCTTTTTAATTATTAGCATATAATGTATTATTAGCCCCAGGAGTACAGGTCTGTGAATCACCAGGTTTACACACTTCACAGCACTCACCATAGCACATACCTTCCCCGATGTCCATAACCCAACCACCCTCTCCCCAGAGAAATTATTCTTAAAAAGTTGTGAAAATATCGGGGCACCTGGGTGGCTCAGTGGGTTAAAGCCTCTGCCTTCGGCTCGGGTCATGGTCCCGGGGTCCTGGGATCGAGCCCCGCGTCAGGCTCTCTGCTCGGCGGGGAGCCTGCTTCCTCCTCTCTGCCTGCCTACCTCTCTGCCTGCTTGTGATCTCTCTCTCTGTCAAATAAATAAATAAAATCTTAAAAAAAAAAGTTATGAAAATATCTATTAAGAGCTAACATGCACTAACGATAATTTCATTGAACAGGTGGGGTAGCCAGGAAGAGTATTTCTCTCTTTTACTGATCTCTGTATCACTACAAAAACACCTACTCTTAATATCTGCCATATTATCTCCCTAATGGGAAAACACCCACTTCAGATTAAAATGTCTCACACCTAGAAACACTGGCAAAATTTTAAGGTAGCGAACAAAAGGAAAAATTCCAGAAGCCTCATGAAAGAGAAAACAGGCCAGCTACAAAGAAAGGAGAATCATCATTCCTTCTCATTAGCAATATCCAATGCAAAAACCAAAAAAAGCTGTATCTTCCAAGGTCAACAAAAAAACTGTTGAATTTTTTAATTCAACAATTTTTGAATTGTTGACTAAGTTTACATTCAAGTCCATGGATATTAAACATAAATGGGCTAAATTCCCTATTTAAAAAAACAGTAACTTTCAAAATGTGCAAAACATACTTTGTACATGTACACACACACACTACCTATATATACACAGCCATTTTAATTATAAGCATAAATAATCACAAACAAATAAAATGTACGTGTACATGTATGTATGTTTTATGTATATGTACATATATGTCCATGAGGCACAGTGACACAGCAAATTCAAAAATAAAAGCAGAAGGGAAAAGCACAAACAAATGCTATCAAAAAGAAAGCAGCTATGGCAAAGAAAATTGGATCCAAACCAAAAAGCAGTAAATAGGGCAAAGAAAAAGTTCATATTAAAAAAAAGTTTTATGTTAAGAACTCCAACAGACCAAGAAACGGTCACTGAAGTTTACATACCTAGTATGAATTTCCTTGATATATAAAAGTAAAATTGAGTAGAAATATGTACATGAATAAATCAGACCTTAATACATCTTTCAGAAACCAAGACATAAATAGATATAAAATAAAGAATTTAATTAACAATGATCAAGTTGATTCAAACCTACACATAGATACACAGATTTCCATCATTCAACACCAGAGAATATATATCCTATAAAATGTACATAGAATTCTTTTTCTTTTTGAGAACTATTTTTTTTTTAAGATTTTTTATTTATTTATTTGACAGAGAGAGATGACAAGCAGGCAGAGAGGCAGGCAGAGAGAGGGGAGGAAGCAGGCTCCCCGCTGAGCAGAGAGCCTGATGCGGGGCTCGATCCCAGGACCCTGGGATCATGACCTGAGCCGAAGGCCGTGGCTTAACCCACTGAGCCACCCAGGCGCCCCTAGAACTATTTTTAATTCACTATACATATTACCATAAAAAAGTCCACAAATTCAAAAAATCAAGTATTTTCTAGGCCATATTCTAAAAAGCAGATTTCCTAAACCTAATTTCCTAAACCTAATACATTAACAATTACGAATTTACAATATAAACTCAATATCTATCCACCAGAAAAATTGAAAAATCGCATCTAAGGCAGATTTCTTTTAAATCAAAAGAAAAAACATTTATTATTTTTGAAATGATTGAATAAGAAACATGTCAAAAATCTTTGAGATGTGGCAAATTTGGTTATGAAAAAAATACAGCTTGAAAAATGCAAAACTCAAGACCAAAAGATAAAAATAAATGAAGCTAGATTTAAAAACTGAAGCAAGTAAGAACCAATATATACTGCATGAGATGAGACATCTCAGGAAGTAAACCCACCCTAATACTGTGTTTAGGAAGATGTTATTCATAAGATTCAGGTGTTAAAGTCTATCAAAAGAGTCAGTGTTTGCGTTAGAAAAAATATGCTTAAAATAAAACTGACTGAAATAAAACTCAATCTACTGAAACATCTTATATATAAATTGGCTTAAAATCATGAATATCTTGATGAGTGATTTGCTGCTGCCATTCTGGCCCAGTTTATTATTCTGGTTTGTCCACTAACAAACATCCATTTCTGACTGAAACATCTGCTAAAAAACAATAATAATAACATTAAATAACATTACGAAATCAAAATGGGCAGTGCTATGAATGAGATTTTTTCCTCCTGCCAGTAACTTCCCTTTCTGACACATCTTCCTCACTGCTGTCACAATGGTCTTTTTTTCTTTTTTACAATTTTTTTAATTTTTTTTTTCTTATGTTAGTCACCATACACTACCTTGTTACTTTTTGATGTAGTGTTCCATGACTCATTGTTTGCGTATAACACCCAGTGCTCCGTGCAATCTGTGCCCTCCTTAATACCCATCACCAGGCCAACCTATCCCACAACCCCCCTCCCCTCTGAAATCCTCAGTTTGTTTCCCGAAGTCCAGAGTCTCTCAGGATTCAACTGCCCCTCTGATTCCCTCCTTTCATTTTCCCCTTCCTTTTCCCAATGTTCTCTACACTATTTCTTATGTTTCTCATATAAGTGAAACCATATGATAATTGTCCTTCTCTGACTGACGTTATTTCACTTAGCATAATCCCCCCTCCAGTTCCATCCACGTCAATGCAAATGATGGGTAGTCATCCTTTCTGATGGCTGAGTAATATTCCATTGTATATATGGACCACATCTTCTTTATCCACATCGTCTGCTGAAGGACATCTCAGCTCCTTCCACAGTATGTTGATTGTGGACATTGCTGCTAGAACATTGGGGTGCATCTTCCCCTTCTTCTCACTACATCTATATCTTTGGGGTAAATACCCAGTAGTGCACCTGCTGGGTAATAGGGTAGCTCTATTTTTAACTTTTTGAGGAACCTCCACAATGTTTTCCAAAGTGGCTGCAACAGCCTGCATTTCCATGAACAGTGTCAGAGGGTTCCCCTTTCTCTACATCCTCTCCAACATTTGTTGTTTCCTGCCTTGTTAATTTTTGCCATTCCAACTATTATAAGGTGGTATCTCAATGTGGTTTTGATTTGAATTTCCCTGATGGCTAATGATGTTGAACATTTTTCCAGGTGTCTGTTATCCATTTGTATGTCTTCTTTGGACAAGTGTCTGTTCCTGTCTTCAGCCCATTTTTTGGCTTGATTATCTCTTTTTGGGGTGTTGAGTTTGAGAAGTTCTTGTAGATCTTGGATACCAGCCCTTTATCTATAGGGTCATTTGCAAACATCTTCTCCCATTCCTTGGGCTGCCTCTAAGTTTTGTTGACTGTTTCCTTTGCTATATTGAAGCTTTTTATCTTGATGAAATCCCAAAAGTTCATTTTTGCTTTTGTTTCCCTTGCCTTTGGACACATGTCTTGAAAAAAGTTGCTGTGGCCAATTACTAGAACATATACAGTAATTCAGTAATGTGGCAGGATACAAAATCAATGCAGAGAAATCAGCTGCTTTTCTGTACACTAACAATGTAACTGTAGAAAGAGAAACTAGGGAATCGATTCCATTTGCAATAGCACCAAAAACCATAAGATAACCTTGGAATAAACCAAGGATCTATACTCTAGAAACTACAGGACACTCATGAAAGAAATTGAAGAAGACACAAAAAGATGGGAAAACATTTCATGCTCATGGATTCGAAGAATAAACATTGTGAAAATGTCTCTGCTGCCCAGTGCAATCCCTTTCAAAATACCACAAACATTTTTCAAAGAGCTGGAACAAACAATCCTAAAATTTGTATGGAACCAGAAAAGACCCTGAATTGCCAAGGAAATGGTGAAAAAGAAAAACAAAGCTGGGGGCATCACGTTGCCTGACTTCAAGCTCTATTACATAGCTGTGATCACCAAGACAACATGGTACCTGCACAAAGAGGCACACAGACCAATGGAACAGAACAGAGAGACCAGATATGGACCCTCAACTCTACGGTCAACTAATTTTTGACAAAGTAGGAAAAAATAGCCAATGGAAAAAAGACAGTCTCTTCAATAAACGGTGCTGGGAAAATTGGACAGCTATGTATAGAAGAATGAAACTCAACCACTCTCTTACACCATACACAAAGATAAACTCTAAATGGATGAAAAGACCTCAACGTGAGGCAGGAATCCACCAAAATCCTCGAGAACATAGGCAGTAACCTCTTCGACACAGTGGTCTTTCTAAGGGAGTCCCGGATACCTCTGGATCAGGTCCAGCCTCCTCAATATGGCGCTGTGGTAGGCAGACTCCTAAAACGCCTGCACTCCCCACTTTTACCCCCTAATATGTCCCACCCCTAATCCAGAGACTCATAAAAATATATATATGTATGATGAAATATCATGCCAGTGATTATACTATATCACATGGCAAATGTACTTTTGCAATGTGATTAAGGCTGCTATTCACCTGATGCTGGATTAATCAAGGGAGAGATCAGTCTATTCAAACTGCACAATTCCTTTAAAAGCACAAAGTTTTCTCCAGCTGGTAGGAGAAAGGAAAGTCAGAGAAATTCAAAGCAAGGGAAGTATTCAGTACCTCATCACTAAAGACAAAAGGAGCCCCACGCAAGGTCCAGGAGTCACCTCTAGGAGCTGACAGCAACCTCAAGTAAGGTTGGCCAACTGGCAAACGGCAAATAAGAAGATGGTGTCCTCAGTATTACAACTGCACAGAATGGAATTCTACCCTCACCTAAATGGGCTCAGAAGAGGATTCTTCCCCAGGGCCTTTGGACATCTTTAAGATCCTGAACACAGAGCACAGCTGAGCCTGCCCAAACCTCTGACCTACAGAAGCTGATCTCATAAATGGGGCTGCTTTAAGCCAATAAATCTGTGGTAACTTCTTATACAGCAATAGCTCACACTTAGCACATTTCACATGGTGGTTTGTTCTCTGCTAAATCACTATTCATATTTTTAAGAAAATTTTTCTATTATACTTACATTACACAGTATCTTCTTTACTCAAAACTATTAAGTAAATAGGGTAAATATTTTAAACTCCATCCTAGTAATGAAGTAGCAAAACCGAAGAGAAACTCTCCTAACACAAGCATTTCTGAGTCCAGCTTTCTGAGTACACAAATGTGCCCTCTATCTATTGGGTCAAGGGAATAGTAAATTCTCTAGTTGATGACAAAGTACATAAATCAGAAATCTTCAACAAATAACCATACTAGCTACAAGCTTTAACATAACCATAAATAATAAAGATTAATAAATCTGACTATATAAAACTTTTAAACTTTATACAGTGAAAAACCATACATATCTCAGAGAAAATCAAATGACAAAAATTTTTTTTAAATAACCTGCAATTTGAATTACAAATGTCTAGTATCCTGAATATATAAAAGCAAAGCGTATATATTATAAAAATGAGTATAACTTAAAAATAGACAAGGGCACTTTGTAGAAGCATATAATTTAGGGAGCACGTAACATGGGCCAGTGAAGCATATTTAATATGCAGGATTCAGTGAACACTATTTCCCAGCAGCCAGGCCAAACACCTTACAAGCACGACCTTATTCCAGTCTAACAAACCACCATTTGGGGTGGATACCATTACTGCTCACTTTACTAATGAGGCACAGAGAGATCGAATTCCTTGCTCACCCGTACAAAGCCAGGAAGTGAAAGAGGAATTGAACTAGAGGAGTTCATAATTAGTTCGATATAGGTAATTAATGCAAATTTCATTAACACACTGAATAGTTTATTTCACTTAGATCCTCACTCTCACTTAGGTTAGAAACTAAGAAGATAGCCAGTTTGGGATTTGAATTTCATAAAATATTAATCCTCACTGACTACTGAAAGAAATACACTAGAATGTTCATAAAACACAATTCATAATACTTTCAAACTGAAAAGCCCCAATGTCCAACAGTAAAATGGATAAATGACAGTATTCTGACAACAGAACACTGTGATCAGTGAGAATGAATGAATGACAATGACAATGAGCCATTTGGAGAATTTCACCAACATAATGGCATGTGGGAAAAGAGAACAGTACTTACTGTATAAGTCCAATACATAAAAGTACATAAGGTACAAAAACAGACAAGACTAATTTATGATGTGATGTCAACACTTGCCTCTAGGAAGTTAAAAGCAGTGACCGAAAGGAACAGAAACCCTGGGGTGCTACTCCTGAGCTAATCACAGTTTATGTGCATTGATCTTACTTAGGGGTGTTCATAGAAATGTACATCTATAATAAATACATTTTGTGTGTATGTATCATACTTCAATAAGAAGTTTTTTTAGGATATTAGAGAATTTTAGGTGAAAACTAAATTTGTAAGGGATAATACCTGTTCTTTTATTTCTCACATGAAACTCTATGCAAATATTACTATTCTACCTCATGTGTTTTCATTCGATAGGTTAAAATTTCTTATTCTTCTTCAGTAACTTGTAGTATATTAAGATACTAGCTGTGCTAATAATATGAATGGATGCCCTGTAAATCTAATTCTAAGATATTTGTCCTTAGGCCCCCCCCACCCAAAAAAAAAGAAAAAAAAAAAAAAAAAAAGGAAGGAAGAAAGAAAGGATACACACAACCACCTCATTAATCATCTATTATTTGGTTATACGAAGAGCACAAAACGAAATACTATATGTTATCAATCACTTTGTAACAATGACTGCTTGAAAATTATGATATTTGAAAACCAAAACATTTTAATTTAAACATGTTTGTTTAACATGATACTAGGGTTAGTAAGCCAACATTGTATATTACAGAAAAGAGTTTAAAACTTCTAAAAAAATTTAAAAGTTTTTATATTAGTATAGGCAAACATAAACATAATGATTACAGTTAATAGGATACATTTAAATCACATCTTTTAAAAACATAAGAACAGCTATTTTTGCATGCTCTTTGGTCCAAATTTTGATGTCAATTAGTAGGTTTAGCCCACATTTATCTTTTCTTAAGATTTATTTATTTGAGAGAGAAAGAGGGTGCACTTACAGGGGAGGGGTTGAGAGAAAACTCAGGAAGACTCCGTGCTGAGCACGAAGTCCAGTGCGGGGCTCAATCCCAGGACCTCAGTCAGCTGACATCATGACCTGAGCCACAATCAGGAGTCCGCCACTCAACCGACTGAGCAACCCAGGTGCCAGGAGCCCAAATTTAGAACCTTCACAAGAAGGATGCCCATCTTCAAAAAAGATTCCAACGGTAGTATAAGAATGTCTATTCTTGGGGCACCTGGGTGGGTCAGTGGGTTAAAGCCTCTGCCTTCGGCTCAGGTCATGATCCCAGGGTCCTGGGATCGAGCCCCATATCAGGCTCTTTGCTCTGTGGGGAGCCTGCTTCCTCCTCTCTCTCTCTCTGCCTGCCTCTCTGTCTACTTGTGATCTTGTCTGTTAAATAAATAAATAAATGATTTTCAAAAAGAGAGAGAATGTCTATTCTTACAAATAGTACACTAATAGAATTAGGTCATCCAAATAGAAATTATATTTATAAAAAACTAGTAAATATATCTACACAGTCAATACAAGTGAACCAGATTCTGGATGAATAAAACTTTCATACCTCACTTTGGAGAGGAAACTCTGTTTCCCACCTGTCTCATGGAGAAGTGGTAGAATAGTCTTCTATTACTGTCCACTAACAATATGCTACTCAGTAAGTTAAGTAAGCACATTAGCAAACATTATTATCACATAAGAAATGGCAGTAAAAATCGTAACATAAACTGAAATGCTCATCGTAGCTGAATCATATCTAGAGTATTCATATACTCATAGCAAGTAACTCGAGTATGTTGTACGCCACTTGTGGACTCAAAGGATGACGGCTAAAAGCGATGAAAATATCACATCTCATTACTGATCTACTAGCTTTGGGTGTTTATTTGGATTTATTTACTTTTTAATGTTTTTTTTTTAATTTTTATTATTTTTTAAAGAGAGAGAGAACAAGCAGGGAAACAGCAGAGGAAGAGAAAAAGTAGACCTCCCCCCCCCCCCGACTGAGCAGGGAGCCGGACACAGGACGTATCCCAAGATCCCCGGAACATGACCTGAGCAGACGGCAGATGCTTAACCAACTGAGCCACCCAGGCACCTCTCTTAATTTTTAGAAATCTCTAAGCCCAACCCATGACCCCGAGATCAAGAGTCACATGCTGCTCCAACTGAGTCGGCCAGGCCCCCATCTGAATTTCTTTTAAATTGATGCACAAAATAAACAATAATTACCCTCTTTCTCTTAATGACTTTTTCAATTAGAGGAAAAATTATTTAAAAGAAAAGATACAATTATAGATTGGATGGGCAATAAAAATAAAAAAAAAAAGAACTACTGAATTCAATTGAAAAATATCAGTATGAACTCATGATTTTGAAAAATATCTTTTATATGATTTATTTTTGACCAGAAGTCAAGATAATTCAGGGGAACAAGTCTTTTTTTTTTTTCCTTAAGATTTTACTTATTCATTTGACAGAGAGAGACAGCGAGAGAGGGAACACAAGCAGGGAGAGTGGGAGAGGGAGAAGCAGGCCTCCCGCTGAGCCGGGAGCCCGATGTGAGGCTCGATCCCAGGACCCTGCCCCAGCAACAGACTTCTAGAATGATGCTGGAACTGAATATCCACATGGAAAACAAAGAACCTTGAGCCTTTCATCTTGTATTCTCCCACCATACACGTAATTTATAAAGTGAATAAACAGGGGTGCCTGAATGGCTCAGTCTGTGTGAGTATCCTTTCGGCTCAGGTCATGATCCCAGGGTCCTGGGATAGAGCCCCTCATTGGGCTCCCTGCTCAGCAAGAAGCCTGCTTTCTCCCTCTCCCACTCCCCCTGCTTGTGTTCCCTCTCTCGCTGTGTCTCTATCAAATAAATAAATAAAATCTTTAAAATAGATAAATAAATAAATAATCTTAAGGTAGCCTTCGAATATGCAATAATACTTTCATATAAGACATACCAAGCATAATCCTTAAAACATTTGAAAATTGACAAGTGACATACTTCATCAAAATTAAACCCTCTGCTTATCGAAAAGCACTAAAGAAGAAAGCAAGATGCAAACTAGGCAAAAAAAATACTTAAAAAATACATTCTGAAAAATGATTTCTATGTAGAACATTTTAAAAACTTTTAATAGTAATGAAAGACAAATCAATTGGGAAAAGGGGGGGGGGAGACCTAAAAGATTTGAGCAGATAACTCACAGAAGATATAAAATGGCCAGCAAGTACATAAAGATGTTCAATTTCATCAGGAAATACAAAACCAAACCCACAATGAAATATTAAACACCAACCAGAATGGCTGAAATTTCCGAACACTGGCAATAACCAGTCCTAGAGAAATGGAGAGCGAAGAGAACTCTCTCACATCTTACCCGTAGAAATGGAAAAGTAGGAAAACCCTTTTGAAGAAATTGTCAAACTGTCTTTCAAAGTTAGACACATACTTTCCAGGAAATCAGCAATTTCAGATCTACTTATTTCCACAAGAAACATGAAAATATGTGTCATGTTGCATAACTGTTCACAGCAGCTTTATAAACAATAGCCACACAGAGGAAGAAATCTTTCGGGTGGTGAACGGATGAACCTCAAAGGCCAGACTGAAAAGATTTCATCCTCTAGGATTCCATTTATATTTCAATCTAGAAAAGGATCAGATCAGTGACTGCCAGGAAATAGAGTGGTAGGAGAGGCAGAACCAAAAGGGTCATGAGAGGAAATTTGGGATGAAAGAAGTATTCTGTATCTTGATTATGATGATAGTTATATGCATGACTGTAATACTTCTCACAACATTCAGCTGTACCTTTCTTCTGAAGAGCTGACTTATATTGTATGTAAAATACACCTTAAAATTAAGAACAACTCTCATGCAGAAAAACAAAACAAAACAAAAAAAAAAAACTTCCAAATTTATTTATTGGGTAATGAATGGCAGACAGGCTAGTGTCAGAGTAACATTTTTGAAAATAAGATTTGTCAAATCTGAAATAAAATATAAAGCCTAACTAGTGGAAGTCACTTGTGAATAACCAGAAGCCAGATGGACTGGAAGGACATTTGACCCTTTAAAGAAGACATCGCTGGCTAAGATTTGTGTTGAAACAAATGTTTAGCTATGGACATTTCCTCACGTGCATGGAAAGGGGGAGACTGGGACCAGACCTCACGCAAGCTTCAGTCGTGCTGATGTGAGAAGACAGATGAAGTTCTCAGGACTACGGAGACTGGCAACTGAGGGGAAACTCTGAAAGGAGGGAGCCACAGAGAAGGGAGCCCCCAGGTTAAACTCTCAAATTTTCCTTATACCCTTAACATGTACCTTCCCAGAAGGACTCTGAGCAGCTCAGGGAGAGCAACACCTTAACTGCTGAAGGAACCCAGCAGAGATTCCCGGTGCCGATGGCTGGGGTAACATGGATTGGAGTGTAAGTCCAGCCATCATAAAAGTCTCCCAGAACAAAATCTGCCATTGAACAGAATAAGGTAATAGAATCCAGAATCTATAACCTATCACCTAAAATGTGCAGTATACAATAAAGATTCCTAGACATGTGAAAACCCAGAAATGAGAAAATGGGACCCTTAAGGAAGAAAAAAAAATTCAAATAAAAAAGGACAAGACGCACAAAGACTTTAAAAAGCCATTATCAGAAACATGTTCAACAACATATAGAAAAAGCCGGCCATAACAAAGAGTAGCATAACAAAAGAAACACAAAAACTGCAAAGTGAAAACCTAACAAACTCTGCAACTATGAATTAAAATAATTTCAATAAAAATGTCAATGGATAGGTTTAACAAGGGATTGGACAGAACAGAAAAAATGGTCAGTGATGTTGAAAATAAATGAATCATTTATCCATTGTGAGTAACTAAATTACTGAAAAAGAGATTAACAGAGCCTCAGTACCCTGTGGGACGACCAAGCGGACGAACACGCATGTAATTGGAGTTGCAGAGGAGAGATGGGACAGGAAGAGAAAAAGAAATAAAGGTCAAACTTTTTACAAACTTGGTGAAAAAAATCAACTTACAGTTTTAAGAAGCTCTGCAAACCCCAAGCAGGAAGAATACAAAGAAAATCACACCTAGGCACATCACAGACTGCTGAAAACCAAAGATAAAAAGAAAATCCTGAAAGCACCCAGAGAATAGTCAAAACATTATACACACAGGGATAATGATACTAATGACCTGACTTATCAGAAACGATGCGATGCGACAGGAAACAATGCAAGAACCTCTTTTACATACTCAAAGAAGAACACATCGAGGCTTTGAGGCTCCGAGGATCCGGTGGTTGAGCACCTGCCTCTGGCTCAGGTCATGATCCCAGAGTCCAGGGATGGAGCATCGCATAGGGCTCCCTGCTCAGCAGGGAGTCTGCTTCTCCCTCTGCCCTTCACCCCAGTCATACTTTCCTTCTCGCTCTTTCTCTCACTCACTCAAATAAATAAATAAATATTTTTTTAAAAGAAAACAAAATCAACCCAGAACTATATATTTAGGGGGAAAGTCTTCAAAACTGAATGCGGACTTCTACCTCCAGATACAATGGAGGACAGACGCACTTTTCCCTTCATTTTAACTCCATATACCTATAAACTTTGAACACAACATAGAAGACAAACACAAGAAGACCCTGAAAGGTAGAGAGAAGGTGGCATTCCAACCACAGCCTCAGGCACTGAAGAATAAAAAAGCATAAATTCCCTAGGTTTGCTTTCTGATTCGTATACAGCAGGGGTGCTAAAGCAGCCACAATCCAGGAACACTAACAGGCACACAACGAAAGAGCCCTAACCAAAAGAGCGGGGAGTGCAGGCTAGCAAGACAGAAACTGCTGGATGATAACCAGCCTCTTGAAGGCAAATCCCACACCCTCAGCAAAGGCCAAAGACAACCCAGACACCCCCTCTCCCCTCCCCACCGGACAGGGTGGTATCACAGAAGGCCAGACTGAGAGCCAGGACACTCATACCCACTGGACAGGAATAAGGCCTCCTTCCTCCACCATGTCGGTGGAGAGAAACTGGGAAACCTGCAGCTGAACACCCACACAGTGATCACAAGGTACCCCTGCCCCCGTCCCCTCCCCACTGGGGAGTGACAGGGGACGCCTACTGGACAATCAGAACTTACACTGCTGCCCAGCGCTAACATGGCCCCCTCCACTCCTGCTGTAGTATCCCCGGGGACCAGCTGAAAAGCCGGAGACTTCTAAGCCAGGGTGGTATAAGCAAAGCATAGAAGAGAGTCTAAACTGTCATTCTTGCGAAACAGCCACTAGAGGGTCCTCCCCAACCAGCAGCGGAGGCTGACTGACTACCGAACCCGAACTCCCACATACCCAGTAGTGACACGGCTGTGCCACCCCTTTTGGTTTTTACCCCAAAAGCCGTTTCAGATAAAATCGGCTTCAGATAAAGGGGGAGGGTAGTAAATAGTACACAGTCTCCTAACACAACACTGCGAATATAAAGGGTTCCACCAAAAGTAACTTGTCGTGCCATAATAACAAAAACCATCTCAACAGAAATAAGAAAAGACAATCGGTAAAAGTGAGCACATGTGTGAAGACATAGATGTTAGTTATTTGCCAAATACTTTATAAAGTATACGCTATAAAAATGCTTTACCGAGAAATTATGAATAAGCTTGATGCAAATTTTAAAAAAAAAAACAGAGTTTCAGCCAAGAAACAAAATCTTGGCAAAGGTATGTAAGATATCATAAAGAAGAAAACGGCAACTTTAGAAGTGAAAAATATACCAACAAAAATACAGAACTAACTGAAACTTAACAGTGGAATGGAGAAATTAGCCAACTTGAATAAGTGTGAAAATGGACTGAGAATGGTTTAAAATGGTATCTTTACCATAAAGTAACTTTTTATTATGCATTTGGTCTATGCCTGGACTTTCTACTCTGCTCCCGCAATCTACTTATGAATCTAAGGCCACGGCTGTAACTGTAGCTTTCTAATAGGTTTTCAACATCCGTAAGAGCTGCCACCCCTTCATTTTTCTTTATTTTAAGGATGTTTACAGCTATGTTTATTTTTTTTCCTATTGAAATTTAAATCTCATTAGAATTACATTGAGTTTGGACATCAAGTTCGGGGATATATTGTGCTTTTATTCTCTTTGCTCCCATCTTTTACTGTGAAAACGTATCACATAAAGTGTATTTTTATAATTGAAGGAATTATTAAGAGAGCATCTGGGGGCGCCTGGGTGACTCAGTGGGTTAAGCAGCTGCCTTCGGCTCGGGTCACGACCCCAGCGTCCTGGGATCGAGTCCCGCATCGGGCTCCTCGCTCGGCAGGGAGCCTGCTTCTCCCTCTGCCTCTGCCTGCCTGTGCTCGCTTTCTTGCTCTCCCTCTCTCTGACAAATAAATAAATAAAATCTTTTAAAAAGAGAGAGAGAGACAGAGAATCTGTGTGTCAACCCACAGGACACCATCAGGAATCCTGTCAGTGGAATCATTCACGTCGTTATTCCAAAGCCCTCCTCATAGGTACAGACTATTGCAGGGTTTGTACTAACTAATCTTCTGCTTTCCTTTAGATGTCTTACTAGCTGCGTATATTATCTCCAAACAGTATAACTGAGGCTTGCTTGTTTTGCACTGCATTTAACTATAAACGCACTGTAAGATTTTCTGTGACTTAGCTTCAACTCAGTGCACATTTGCGGAATTCAACCGTTTGATTCTTGTAGTTCTCAATCATACATCTTCGTTGCGAGACAGTATTCCTTTAGATGCATCTATCCTAATCTAAATACCAAGAAATTTACATTGCTTCCAATTGGCAGCTATTATTAAAAAAAAATTTTTAAATAAACCCTATACTTTCTCATACATGTACCCTGACACACTTGTGAGGACATTCTTCTGTGGAGGAGTTCCCAAAGAGCAGTCCACGGACCTGTGAGGTGAAGGGATCTCTGAGACCTTTCCAAGGGATCCACGAGGCCAAAGCTGTTTGGAAAAAGACTCTATTTACATTTTTCACTGTGCTGATACCTGCATGTGGTGCAAAACAATGTGGGTAAAGTTCCTGGTGCCTTTTCGGTAGCCAAGGCAGAGGCACCAAGCAGTACTAGCCGTCATTGCATTCTCAACTTGCTCCACGATGGCAGCAGAAATAAACAGCCCTCGCTCCATTTAAGAATATCACTGAGGAAGCAGTATAATTACTACATTTCAAAATCTCAGTCCATAAGTACACATCCTTTAAATATTTGTGCAAGAAAATGGGAAAGCATCAAGTTCTTGTACTGCACCAAAGTATGAAGCTTTCTGGAAGAAAGGCACTTCTGTGGTCATCTGACTGGTAAGGTGAAAAAGCGTTTTTTGTGAAACCTAATTTTTACTGGAAGGAAAACCAACAAATGATGACAACTCAGGCTTACCTGAAAACCATTTCTACAAAAGTGGATACAGTGAGCCTATCACTCTAAGGAAAACAACTGAGACCATTACGGCCACTGCCAACATTTAACAAATGTGTATCTACTGCAGTGAGCTTGACTGCTTCCGACACTTAGACTTTTCTGATGAGATCAGAGTTATAATAACAAATGTGAATTTTGTTATTTATTAAAATGTGTCAATATTTAAAATATCTGGATCACTCAATGAACCAGTATTTTCCAAAATACCAATTAGTAATGTTATAAAAGCACACATGAGTAAAAGAACCGCTAAAACTGCAAGATAATGGATTATAATATTAAAAAGTAAAGAAATGTTCATTGATAAGGCTTCAGATTCCATTTTGGACCGTATCTTGAAAAAGCTATTTGTCAAGATTTTGTGCACTATTAACCAGAAATATTTATAATTATCTAAAGTGGCAATTAAATTAAGTTTCCTATTTCCTACTACGTATCTTTTTGTGGCTGGATTTTCTTCATGTATTTCAACCAAAATGGCGTATTTCAGCACAGAATGCAGAAGCAGATATGAGAAGTCCACTGTCTTCTATGTGGACACTGATGTTTCAAAATAAGAGTATAAAGGTGTGCTGAGACCAAAAAGTTTGAGAACCTCACATCATAAAGGTTTGTAAGTAAGAGGGAAACTTCTGTGTCTTCAGCTGAACTAGTGGTCCTACTGTTTTCCCGAATGCCTGCTGCAGTTTTCACACTCCCTCACCAGGAGAACGTCACAGTTCCCACTGATCCGAATCCAGGCTAACATGGACTACACTCCGACTTCATTAGTAGGTCTGACAGGAACGTACGGCTATCACAGGCCAGTTTCACTTTGCATTTCATGACTATGAATGGAACTGTACACCTTTTCATATGCTTACCAGATATTTGGATTATATTTTTGTAAACAGCCTATTTAAATCATCCGCCTTTTTCTCTATGGGGTTGTCTGTTTTCTTACTATAGGTATTCTATGAATTCCAGAAACGACTCCATACTTGTTGCTTTACAGCCAGTGCTTTCTGCATCTAAAGACTTCCTTTGTAAACATAGTCTCCTTGTTATCTTTACAAGACCTTATAATTTTATGTGGAAATGCAAAGAACAAAAAAAATAACTCAAGGACATTTTCCTATTATTTGTTCCTTCTCTTGGTTTTCAGTGATTTGGTCTTATTTTCTAATATACCTGGCAATTCGACTTATCGTTGGAATTTTTTTTAAAACTACAGAGATACCTGGAGACACCTGAATGATGCTATTTTCAACCAGAGAGGATTTATTTTTTTCTTCAAACCAGCACTTAAGGCTAGAGAAGATCTCTTTAATTTAATCTGCACATGAGCTGATCTGAAGCTGGTTTTGTGAAGAGAGATTTTTCCCCTCAGTTTTCCCTTATTCTAATAGTGTAGCTTAGGAATCAGCAAACTTTAAAGGGCCAGAGAGTAAGTATTTTAGGGACATCTTTGTGGAACACGAGGCAAAATCAAGGATACTATGTGAGTACTTACCTACCAAGAGAGAAAATAAATCTTCACAAAAATTTTGTAACTATTGTTATTATTCAAAATATGGTAACAACTGGGAAGCCCGGATGGCTCAGTCAGATAAGCATCCAACTCTTTACTTTCAGCTCAGGCGGTGGTTGCGGGGTCACGGGATCAAACCGCGTTGAGCTCCACACGTGACGCAGAGCCTGCTTGGGATTCTCTCTCTGACCCTCCCTCATTTACATACTCTCCAAACACACAACAAACAGATAAATAAAATCTTGTTTAAAAAATATGGAATATGTTAACAATTGAACATGGTTTTTTGGTTTTTTTGGGGGGGTAATATAGGCTGCTAATGAAAAGAATGGAATTTGGAAGGAGGGTAACATTTTACTTAACTGGAGTTCAAAGCTTCTCTTTTCTATCAAAACTGATAGTAAAATGTTCATCTATTCATTATGATATACAATGAAATTTTACATATCAATCTTTGAAAAAAAATCTCTTTACACAGAGGTACTGCCAAATACTGATATCAAGACAGAAGCATATAATTTTATCTGAACATACTCATCTTTGAAAAGCATTTATAAAATTTTATTAAAATCTTTTGATCTTTGCTTTTAGCATACCATTATATTGCAGAATAATCACTTTCAATTAAAGGAGAGGTTGAAGCTCCTCAATTACACAGTTAAATGGATTTCAAAATTTGAAAATTTCCTTCCTTGAGGTCCAAAAACTGTAACTGAACTGTAGTTGGAACTTAGAAAATATTTCCACATATCAAATTTATGTGAGAATGGAGATGTTCCTTTTTATTTTAAATTGTAATGGCATGAGAAAGCGTATCAAGCAGCTTGACATTATTTCTCATTCGAACAACATTAACTGTCGTAGAGTAACTCTGCCACTGCTAAATGATCAAACTGCTGCATGGTAGGGTAGCTCAGTACTTTCAGCTTCTTCTTCCTCTTCTTCTTCTTTTTTTTTTTAAAACGATTTTATTTATTTATTTATTTGAGAGAGAGAGAGAGAAAGAGTGAGCGCACACAAGCCGGGAGAGGCAGAGAGAGAAGCAGACTCCCCGCTGAGCAAGGAGCCCGATGCAGGACTTGATTCCAGGACCCTGGGATCATGACCTGGGTCAAAGGCAGAGGCTTAACCCACTGAGCCACCCAGGAGTCTCAGTACTTCCAGCTTCTATTTCTAACAAAAATTCCTAGAATTGAGAAGTTGATATCCACAAGAGCAAATGAAATTCACTACTAACACCATTAGTTTAAAAAGCCACACCAGAATTTTTAAACATTAATGTATTTTGGTACTATGCTTTGGACCACATATGAAATAATTTTAGTTGCTATGGATTTGAATTCCAGTTACAGTACTTTTCCTACATTGAATTTTACATAATAAAATATTGCTAAAAAAAAAAAAATTAAAAAAAAAAAAAAGCCACACCAGATGAAATGTTTTCTGCAAAGTATGTGTTGATGAATAAATACAATGAATACACACAGGCTTTTAAACACCATTATGATTTAAGAAGCTTATAAACTTGTCCAACTAAATAAACACTTTTTCAGGTCCATACTTATTTTACCAGTGTTAACACATCCTAGCAGATTCCACTTCAGGTTATATTGAATTAGTTTTTCTTCCACTTCTTTGAAAATATTTTGTCTGTAATTGTTTCCTGCAGACAATTTACAAAACCTAACTCTTCAGTGACTTCAAACTCAGCATTAACCTCTAGAATAAACAACTGAACTGTACAGCAATATCTATTGACATATTAACAGACGAGGAAAACCACTAGAAATCATTTGACTCACTTTTAAGATAACCATTGATATTGCACTTAATGTCCTCAACTTTTAAAACTACAAAGGCTAAGTTTATTTTCTGTGCACACATTTCTTTGACCACTGTAGTCAGACATGACTTAATTAATCATCTTGGATAAATGGCTTTCTATGCCTGGCTAACAGTAAGAAACTTAGTCTCATTTTCATTTTTCACTTTTGTAAAGAATTTCTGCTATGATGAGATAGACCGTTTTAGTTTACTACCTTTTTTCTGATCATTATCTTCCTGTGAGTTTGGAATAGTGTGATGAGTGCTCAGTCTGATAACCTTGGCATATATCGTATTCTTTTCACCAGCTGTAGTGTCCCAGCATAATAAATATAATGGTTTGCCATCTAATTTAGTCAGAACAGAATTTATTCCATTATGCCTCAAAAGCAGTACATATGAAGCCCACTTTTCTCTTCTCTTTTTTTTAAGATGCTAAGTACGCACCAGTACTAAAAGAAATTAATAAGATGGTGGGACAATAACATGTGTCAATCAAACACTGATGAGTTGAAACTGTGGCACTGTGACTCACAGCATGCCCACAGCAGTGCAAAGCATGTGTGGTCTCTGCAGCAACAACTCAGTTCTGTCAATGTAACTCAAGAGAAGCCACAGGTAATATGCAAATTAATGAGTGTGGCTTTGGTTCCAATAAAACTTTATTTACAAACACAGAACTCCGAATTTCAGATGATTTTCATGTGTTATAAAAGACAGTCTTTGAATTTATTAACTATTTGAAAATGTAAAAACTGGGGCACCTGGGTGGCTCAGTCAGTTAAACGTCTGACTCTTTTGTTTGCTTTTTTTTTTAAGATTTTTATTTATTTGAGAGAGAGGGGAATAGAGAGTGATAGCAAGAGAGAGCACAAGCATGCGGGAGAGAGAGAAGCAGGTTCCCCACTGGGCAGGGAGCCTGATGATGTGGAGCTTGATCTCAGGACCCTGGGATAATGACCCGAGCCAAAGGCAGATGCTTAACCGACTGAGCCACCCAGGTGCCCCAAGTGTCTGACTCTTAATCAAAGCTCAGATCTTGATCTCAAGGTCGTGATTAGGCTCCACACTGGAGGTAGAGCCTACCTAAATATAATAATAAATAAAAAGTAAAAACTATCTTGGCTTGTGAGCCTTATAAACACAGATGGTGGACTGGATTTGACCCACAGGCCATAATTTGCTAACCTGTGATGCAACCTTCAGCATCCCAAATGGAAGTCTACAGTATTAATGGTGCCTAAATCCTATTTTTGTCCCCCTAACTTTATAGACTACCAGAATCTCCTCTCAGTTTTCCAGCCTCTCAACTGGTCTTTTACCAACTGGATAAATACCTCAAGGGGAAAAGGAAAGTTGACATCAGGCTGACCTAAAGGCGTACTCCTTCCCTCTGGGCCCTCACTCCCTCAAGTCCGCATCTGTCTGACAGTCCTCTAATACCTTTAAATATTTCTTTGAAAAAATATTTTATCCATCTCCTCTAGTTGTTCTCAGTGGGAGAGCTAATCTAATACAAGTTTCTCTGTTACACAGTAATTTCTGCTCTACCAGATATTGAAACTTATTAGAAAGCTACAGTAACCATGGTGGTGTGATATTATCACTAGGGCATATACATATGCAAATGAATTAAAACAGAGAGCTTAGGGACAATCCACACATACACTGAACATGTGCTAGATGACAGAAGTTATCTTTCAAATATGTGAAGGGAAAAAAGCGATTTCAAGAGATAATGTACTAACAACGGGCTCCCCATGTGAGAGAAAAGGACACTATTCTCCTATAGGACACAATGCATACGAATAAAAAACACCTAAATGTTGGGGAAGAACTACAGAAATGAACTTCTGAAATACACTTTCAAGGACACATTAGAAACTACTGTAAGCATTTTAATTTTTCAAATAAATAATCAAAGTTCAAAATTCAAAACTTTCTAAGGGGTATAAAATGGAAAGTGGCCCTGTACAGGCCACACAGGAGAAATTCCATAAACCCAAAGTATTTTACCAGTTTTCTATGTAGCCTTCAAAAGATATTTTGTGTTTATGTAAGTCCCACACCAAAGGGGCTCTTCATTGTATCGAAGAATAACACTCAGCTTATCAGAAAGATAAACTCAGTTCTTTAAATCAAACTTAAAGCTAAAAAAAAGTTTTTTTAAAGAAATTATGACTTTTACGGAGAAAAAAACAAGGCCAAGGTCATCTTCATCGAATGGGCCTTTCAAATTTTGTTTTTACCAAACAGCCTTATCAAACTCTCAATTAAAAAAAAACAGAAATTTCTAGTTTCCTCTTAGCTCTACCCAACTTAATTCCTTAAAAAAAAAAAAAAAAAAAAAAAATTAAGGGGGCACCTGGGAGGCTCAGTCAGTTAAGCGTCTGCCTTCAGTGCAGGTCATGATCTCAGGGTCCTGGGATCAAGCCCCACAGTGGCCTCCCTGCTCAGTGGGGAGCCTGCTTCTCCCTCTGCCTTTGGCTCCCCCACTTGTGCTCTCTGTCAAATAAATAAATAAAATCTAAAAAAAAAAAAAAAATTTAAGAATCATTTTGCCAAGTTATAAGGAAATAAATACATCAGTTTTTAGGTGTAAGTATACCTAAAATCATTCTAAGTTCAAATCTTGGATTTTTTTTTTTTTTTGGCTGTATACATACTTTGTACTTAATATTTTTTTTGTACTTAGTATTCTAACAAAATCATCCCCAATAGATCTTTGATGTCTTCCTTATAGCCTTGCATTTTAGTCTGATGAGATAATTTAATTTCTTAATATGCAAAATGAAGAAACCAGGTAGAGAGAGTAGCATGACTTGGTAAAGATGTCACAAGACTTTACCTAATAATGTCAGATGGAATAAGAAATCAAGGTTCCTGATTCTTACCCATTAAATATAATAATTGCGTTTTATTTAGAAAATATTTTTAGAAAATATTATAATACAGAAAACACACTTGAAAGCGTTGGCCATATGTCCTTAAATATATTAATACAGACTCAGCAATTCCTAGTGAACTCCCTGTAACTTTTATGCTATGTCACATCCATCTGGGGACTCCTTCATCTAAACATTGACCAGAGGGTCCAATCTTGTACCTTCTTTTCTTCTCTTGTTTAGCAGTTTGCTTTACTGTCACTACTAGTTAGAAAAACTACCTACAATCCCAGCCCTGACGTTTAGTCCCAAAGATGTTTCACGGAGTTTAAGGCTCGGCCTAGTCAAAACAAAACTCCTGATTCTCCCACATTCTCAGGCTTGAAACTAGAGACATTTGCAACTCCTCTTTCATCAAATATAACTCGCTCTATCCCAACAACATTCGGTCTTTACATTTCACACAGTATACCTAAAATCAGAAACTTACATTCGTTGACCTTAAATTACAACAGTAATCCTAAACATTTTTGTCTTCAAGTAAACCCCTCCAATTTAACTACAAAAGGCTAGGGGGTAAGATCTGCTAAACTTGCTCTTCTTCTTTAAAAACTTCATAAATGAAATTCTTCAACTTGGCATGCCAAAGTAAGGATATTTTCCATTCCCATCTCCCATTAATTCCTCACTCTACCTATTTATTCTCCAGTCATTTTCATATATGTGACATTCTTCCATAATCTACATGTCCTAAACTCTGCTCAAGACGACCAGGAAGCGCCCTGGTGGCTCAGTCGGTCAAGCATTTGACTTCAGCTCAGGTCATGATCTCAGGATCCTGGGATCAAGCGTCAGGCTCCCAGCTCAGCAGGGATCTGCTTCCCCCTTTCCGTCTGTCCCTGCCCTCTGCTCATGCTTCCTCTCTCTCTCAAATAAATAAGATCTTGGGGAAAAAAACAAAAACTAAAAAAGACGACCCTCTGTCTAAATTCTACTGGGTAAACTTAACCCATCCTCCAAGCAGTACCATTTTAATCTTTCCTCCTTTTAAAATATTTTCAGGTTCCCTCAGTCGAAAATGTCTCCAGGAATAGACACTGTTAGTTAACTATGAAACAACTATTCCATCTTCTTCCTTCCTAAGGGTCTCTTTTGTTCAGATATCCACTCCCCCTTAAGCAGCAGTTTATTTCAGAGGAAACGGCACCATCCATGGTCCCAAAGGAAAATCATGGTTTAATCAAATGGTGGTTATCCCAACTTACTGATTATTGCTTTAAGATGAAAACATAGGAGTAAACTAACTAATGAAATATTAGAAGATATCTGCTAGAGTAGAGGGAACCATATAAAAGGGGTTTTCCTTAATTAAAATAATAATTAAGAAAGGGGGGGTCCCACGCCCCAACCGCCAAGCTCTGAATGTTATCATGAATGTATGATACAGAACATTCCTGCCCACTCTCTTTGGACTATGAAAAAAACTGGACCATGGAAGAATCTAATATACTGTGGATACACAATGCAAAGATAGTAAGAACCTAGCAAATTGGCATCACAATGTCACTGAACTTACCCATGACCCTAAATCTTGACTTCCTACTGTGAAAAACCAGCACCCAACAAGGTAGAATTCACAAAGCCTGGCATCCAAATAAAAACTACCAGGTACAAAAAGAAGCAAAACCTCATAGTCAAACTGAAAATGATCAATCAAAATCAATCAATCAGAACTAACCCAGATGTTAAAATTATAAGATGCCATTAGGGCACCTGGGTGGCTCAGTAGGTTAAAGCCTCTGTCTTTGACTCAGGTCATGATCTCAGGGTGCTGGGATCCAGCCCTGCATTGGGCTCTCTGCTCAGCAGGAAGCCAGCTTCCCCCTCTTTCTGGCTGCCTCTATGCCTACCTGTGATTGATCTCTCTCTCTCTCTCTCTCTGTCAAATAAATAAATAAATCTTAAAAAATAAATAAATAAAATAGTTCTATACATGTATTCAGTATGTTCAAAAAGCTAAAGAGAGATACAGAAGATATAAAAAGACTCAAATCAAACTTAAGATAAAAATAACATCTGATGTGAAAATTACATTGGATATGATTAACAGATCAGAAATTACAGAAGAAAAGATTAGTGAAATTAATGGGGAAAACCCAGAACTAAAATGAAACGTAAGAGGAAAAAATTTAATTTTTTTAAATGGGGGAAAAGCGGGGGTGTGGAGGGGGAGATGGGCATTAGTAAGCAATGGGAAAACTTCAAATGGCCTAATATTAAGGTAACTGGAGTCCCCAAGAGAAGGAAGATGGGGTAACGGAAGAGATATTTGAAGAAATAATTGGCAAAAACTTTTTAACCATAATGAGAACTATTAACTCACAGATTCAAGAAATTCAACAAGCTGTTGCCAACCACAAGAAACATTACACAAAGGCATAACATAATCAAATTTTCCAAAACTGGTGACACAATATTAAGAGTACACAGATAAAAAGACATTTACAGAGGAACAAAGATAAGGATAATACCATAGCTGGTAAGAAACAGTACAAGAGAGAAGACTGTGGCAAGGCATCTTTAAAGTAATGGGGGAGAGGAGTCACCTAGAATTCTGTACCTGCCGAAAACACATTTCAGATATGAAGGTAAGATAAAAGCACTTTGGAATACAACTACTGAAGGACTCCATCACCTACAGTCCTGCACTGCAAGAAATGTTAAAGGATGTCTTCAGACACAAAGAGAATGATAGCAGGTGAAAATATGAAGCTACACAAAGCAATGGAGAACATCAGAACTGGTAACAAAAGTGACTCTATTTATAATTTTTTTTTTTTACTACTTAAGTCTCTTTCAGACATATCTGACAACTTAATTAAAATAACATTATCTTAGGGGCACCTGGGTGGCTCAGTAGGTTAAAGCCTCTGCCTTCGGCTCAGGTCATGGTCCCGGGGTCCTGGGATCGAGCCCCACATCGGGCTCTCTGCTCAGCAGGGAGCCTGCTTCCTCCCCTCTCTGACTGCCTGCCTCTCTGCCTACTTGTAATCTCTGTCTGTCAAATAAATAAATAAAATCTTAAAAAAAAAAACAAAACATTATCTTGGGTGCCTGGGTGGTGCAGTCAGTTGCGCATCCACTCAGCTCAGGTTGTGATCTCAGGGTCATGAGCTCAAGCCCCATGTCAGGCTCTGGGCTCAGTGCAGTCTGCTTGAGACTTTCTCTTCCTCTCCTTCTGCCCCTCCCCACCATGTGCTTGTGCTCTCTCTCTCTCAAATAAATAAAAATCTTTCAAAAAAAATAACAATATCTTATGGCATTTATAACACATGTAAAAGTTGAATACATGACAGCAACAGCACAAATTCCAGGAGAGGAAAAATGGAAGGAAACAAAAGCACATTTTCATTATATATGAAGTTATAATATCACTGGAAGGTAGACTGTAATAATAAAAGATGTATACTATAAATCCTAAAGCAACCAATATAATGACAAAACAGTCCAAAAAGGAAATAAGATGGAATCATTAAAAAAAATTCAATCCAAAAGAGAATGCAGGGAAAGGAAACAAAGAACAGACAGAAACAAAAAGGATTTTTTGAAAAAAGGGAAACTTAATCACATTAAATGTACATGTCCTAAACACTCCCATTACAAAAGCAGAAACTGCCAGGTTAGATTTTAAAAAAGCAAAACCACTGTCTGCAAAAAAAAAAAAAAAAAAAAAAAAAAAAAAAAAAAAAAAAAAAAAAAAAAACATACACTAAATAGAAAGACACGAAGAGTTAAAATAAAAGGAGGGACTAAGATATACCATGCTTACACTAGTCAAAAGAAAGCTGCCACGGATACATTAATACAGAGAAAGTAGAGTTCAGAAGTAAACACAGGATTTTTCTGTTAGAGTCAAAAGTATCCTTACAAGTATCTTTCCTCTGATCGAAGTTACCAAGTTCTATATAACCACTAGAGCACTTATCACAGACTCCCTATGATAGGGACTATTCAGTGTGTACCTACTGCAGTCCTGAGGACAGAAATGTTACAGTTGCTACACAATACAATTTTAGTTCAGTTGCAGCAGGCCTCAGACTACTCTCTTTAGAAGGCCTGTCTACACAGCTGGTCCCCAGGAACATGAATTTTGGGAGGGTTGCCATGGCTCCCTCAGCGACAAGTTTACTGTGCCTATCCTATCTGTGCAAACATGACCTTCCTTCTGGTATGTGCTAGGCAAAGGGTGCCTGTGTGATCAGCCACCAGCAAAGACCTTGAGCTTCTCATGTTGCTGCATTTTCACTGCAAAGAGAAGAGGGTGCTCTGGGCAACCCCTCGCGGGAGGCTGAGCACCTAAGGAAGGCTATACATGAATTCCTCCAGACCCCGTCAGTATTTTTTCTCCACTGAGATTCTTCCATTATATATCCTCACCGTATCATGGCAGTAAATCTTAGCCACAATTACAACTTCACGGTGAGCGCCATTCGTCTGTCTAGTGAGTCTCCAACGTGAAGGCATTCTCAAGGACCCCCACAGACACAAAATTCAGATCTGTGAATGCTTGCCCCTCCTCTTAAAAAACTATAGGGTAAAATGAAGAATATATAACTTGATGGTTTCTTTACACTTACATTACTAGGATTATATAAAAAAATAACAGTATTGGACATCATTGTTGATAAAACGGGTGCCTGCAAATCACCTCACAGTGATAACATGGTGCGAGAGTGAAATCTTCCTACAGAAACTGACTCCCAGCTGCTCATAGGACATGTACGGAGAGATTTTCTCCATATTCTGTTTAAAAAAAATTTTTTTAACAAAATTACATTTACATTACATTGCTTATCTACATTCTCAATGTATACTGCCACCCACCTTATGATAGAGAAGCTATTTTTGTTCTTTTGCAGTCTACAAAAAGAACCAAAAACATAAAAAACTTACAACTCTTCTCACAGAACTAGGCTGGTTTTCTGTAAGACACCTGGCACAAAATCAGTATAATAAAATGAGATTTTAATATGGGGCTGTGGCAGGAGGTGGGTGGAAAAAACATAAAAAATTATCAATTCTAAGTAGGGAGATAATATAAGTAATTTTTAATGTTTTATTTATAGAGTAATAGCCTGAGCAGAACTAGTCAAAGGAACAAAAATGCATGTTGGAGCTTCACTGGTAGTATCTTTGGGAGGGGGAGGCTCAGTGGGTTAAACCTCTGCCTTCAGCTCAGGTCACGGTCTTAAGGTCCTTGGACTGAGCCCCAAATCCAGCTCTCTGCTCAGTGGGGAGCCTACTTCCTCCTCCCTCTCTCTCTCTGCCTGCCTCTGACTACCTGTGATCTGTCTGTCAAAAAAAATAAATAATCTTAAAATATCTATATATATATCTTTTGGAGGGCAATGAGCAGAGTGCAGGAAAAAGTACAGGGGGCTTCCAGTAAATAAATGACCATACATCTGTAGCATGCAGAATTAAACTACTCCATCAGTAATATCCAAATTATCCAGATCTCTAAGATGTTAGTAGCACCTCCAGGGCTCCAAAGAGGAAACACCATTACCTCTCCTGAAACACAGGTTCACAGTATAGCATATTCTTCAATCTAGAAAAAGATAAAGGTACCCCTGGGAAAACTGAAAACAATCTGAAGGAATTTCAGAAAAACTGAACAGTTTGATAAAGAATGACATTTAAAAACCGAGAAAATGATTAGGGACTCAGAGCTCAGCTCAGTCCCCGTCTGTCCTCCCCACCTTCTTCAATAAAATAATTCTGAAAGAAAATAAATAAAAACAAAATAAATTTTTAAAATCTTTTTAATGTAAAGATTAAATATGTTAATTTTTAAATAGGAATAATAATATTAATTAAACCAGAATCTCTCAAGCTCAGCACTACAGGCTCTCTTTGCCATGGGAGGCTAGCCTGGACTCGGCTGGGTGCCCGGCAGCAACCACCAGGGGCCAGTAGCACTTCCCTCTCCACTCGGCTAACCCGTGCTCACCAGCAGATTTCATTCATGCAGACATTTATCCGATCAATGACTCGATTGTGTTCCAGGTGCTTTGCTAAGCACCAGAGATAAAACAATAAACTAGAACAGATCTCATTGATGGGCTCATGGTGCTTACATCCTAGTGGGGGCAACTGAAATTAATAACAGACTCACAGCAACACGGTCAATTTACAACTGCTGGGGAAGTGTCACAGAGCAGAGACACAGACTCCAGTGAGAATGTACAGTAAGGGTGCGGGCTCAAGCGCCTCTTATTAAGAGATGTGGACAATCAAGAGGTTTGCAGAGCACCACACCCTCCAACTGGCCTCTGTATCTTGTTCTCTGCATCTGACAAGTTTACTTCACTATCTGCTGGGAGTTAAAAAATGATTCTAACAAAAGTTAAGATTTAAACAGATGTAGTGCTTCCCTTCCAGAACTAGTTTTCAATCCCAACCAAAATTATCAAAATTCAGCCTAGTAAATTTTCACCTTCCATAATCAAAAAGTATTAATTTTTTTATTTTTAACAAATGGGTTTGAAGCATACTAAAACTTTTCAGAATATTTTAAAGAGAACACAAAATTCCATGTCCAAATTTTTTTGACAAACATGAGAATTTTTGCTTTTACAAACTTTCATTGTTTGTAAAACACAATAAAATATCAAACAGAAATAGTTCCAGACATCCATTTTCAAAATGCTCAAGCCCCAGCACATCTCTTTTTGAAAAGTCATTACATTCTCAGTGCTGAAATGTCACATTTACCTTGAAGAGGCAGATGAAATGTTTATTTTCTTTGAGGTACTATCATAATACATTCAGCCACATGTCATCAAAATAAAGGTCAACAAATTTAGAACACCTGTCTTTTGGTAAAATAAAAATGTATTCCAAGTTCAATAGCACTTCTACATAGATTGCCCTAGAGAACATTCTGAGAGAGCAGCGCAAGGATCTGCATTGTCACTGCCCATCACCCCGCGTCACTTGAGCAGAACTGTAAAGCTTTACTCCACTGCAGAGGCTTCTTTTGTGACAATTATGTATTCATACACTTTTATAAAGTTAACTACATTAGTGATCTCTGTTAATACTCTGGCACTTTGGATCTTTCCTATAACTATGAGCGATTCATGAATGATGTCTGGTGCTATTCATTTAGGCTACAAATAATTACTGAGGAATGACCCAAACAGAAAAAGATCCTTGGCAACATCACTCTAGTAAGGAAGGGAAGAGAACACGATTTACATTAAGTGAACACGTACTATGTTAAATGGCAACAAGGACAAAGGAGAAAACCACAGAGCAGGGATGTTATTTGAGAAGGAGACCCCTGAACCTTGCAACAGGGACCTGAGGAAAGCCCTCCCTGACAAGGCAACTCTTGAATAAACTCCTAGAGGACATGAGGGAACAAGCCGTCATACATCCAAGAAGAATCTTCAACAGAGAGGGAACTGGAAGTGCCAAAGCCCCAAGGAAGATACATCGCGGGCATCTGAGGAAGATGAAGGAGGCTGCTATGGCTGAGGAAGCAGATGGGGCAGAGGACAGTGAGGGACGCCTCAGAAGTACTTGTGAGGGTGCGGAAGATCACGGACAGCCCCGTCAGGTAGTGAGTACTGGCTTTTTTTTCTCTTTCTCTGAATGAAACAGGAAATCTGTAGTGAAGTGTGTGGTAGGTAGAGGAGTGATATGACCTGACTTAATGCTATTCATTCATTTGTTCATTCATTCATTCATTCATTCGTATCAGTATGGACTCGTGTGTACTTATTTTATTCTGTGAACAAAAACCCAATACTGTATTTTTTCGTGTGGCTCATATTATTTCAGCTCTTAGGAGCTCCTTCGGATTGGCTCCTGTGTTTTCAACAAGTCTTCCAGTTTTTGAGTACTTGCTTACTTTCCGGCACCTCGGGCTGCATTTTCCCGGTACCACGAACTACTTCTCAAGGAACCCGGTTCCTTTTATCGGCGAATAGTGGTTAGAAACCAAGATCTGAGCACCAGGTGTGCTCACTGCTAGCGGGGGTCACTCTGTCTAGGCCTTCACAGAGGACAGAACTAGGAATTATACGTAACCACACTGCCTTATGCATACACACATCTACACATCTGTATTTCTGTATCTGTCTACATAAATATTAAGAACCATGAGTTTATACTGATGCTTCTGACTCCATTTCAACACCACAAAATTCATTTTGCCCCTTCCTTATTTGCAGCTCCTTTCTCCAACACAGAAAAACCTCGTTCTCATTATCAACCACGTATCTACTTATTTGTTCACTCACAGCATACACATAAAGTGGCTTCAGAACTGCGAACCCATACCCTTGCGAGAAACACAGGAACTCACTGGACCACAGCGCGCGCATGCTGCGCTTCCTTCTTCAGCAATTCCGGCTCGCCTGCCAACATACTGTTTGCCAGTTACTCAGGCTGGCTCTTTTCTTCCCTATCCCCTTTGGTGTGAATTCTGGTATTCCTTTATGAACTCCCCCATGTCCTAGATAGTTGTAATTGCTTATTTAGGGGGCATGTGAAACATTTCTACGGCTCCAAGAGTCAGAGGAGCTGTACGAAGAGAGAGGTCCGCGAGTGTCTGGCACACCTCACCCAGGCTACATCATCCCGTTCCCACTTCCTTTCCACCTCTTTCCCACCCACCTGCCAGAGGTAACCGATTTCTTCAGTTTCCTGTTTATCCTTCCTGTATTTCTTTTCCAAAATGACCAGAGGCATGTGTATTTGCTTATATTTTATCCCTTCTTACATAAAAGGGTGCACATCATAAATGGTCTTTTACACTCTTCTTTCCCTTAAAAATACATGTTGGAACCGACTTCACATCATTTCAGAGAGACACTCCTCACGGTGTTTGTACACACACAATATGCCGCCGTATGAACCGCACCACAGTTTCTTCGACCATTCTATCATAGGTGCCACTTAAGCTGTTCCCAATATTTTCCAAGTTAAACCATGCTGCAATTATTAACTTGTAATAGCACAAGTATTTTGCATTACTAGAGGCATATTTTCAGGACAGAATCCTAGAAAGGTCAAAACATGTGGTTTTTAAGTACCATCAGATTATTCTCCAGAAGATTTATGTCAATTTGCATCCTATCAGAGCACCTATTTCCCCACAGACTTAGCAACAGATGTGCTGTTATGGGTTTGAATTTCTGCCAGTGACACAAACTCTTCTGAGGGACAAGCAAGTGAGAAAAGTTCTAGCTAAGTCCTATGCCTATCTGATAATGGAGAAAAACCGAAAAGACAAAAACAAAAAAACACCAAAACCAACTGTAGAAATGGCAACAGACTACTGACGCTACCCTAAGTCTGGACTGATTTAACCGCGTGAAGATGTGAAGGTCTGATGATGCGGCACCAGCCCCCTGGGGACCCCACGCGGCCCGCGCAGCCTCCTCCGGCTGCATCCCGCCCTCCTGCCCATCCATGCTCCTGGCTCCATAAAGCGACGCCACTGAGGGCCTCCCATGGCCCTTGATTCCTCCGCCAGCAACAGGGCACAGACTTCATCTCTAAATTCCATTTAAATCTTTATCAGAAGTAGCTAAGACACAAAGATGGCATCTTTTATCCAAGAAGGACAGGGGAAGCAAGCTTCTAACGACTGTCTTAGCAAACAGAGCTAGGAAACATGTATACACACTGACTCACACGTACACACATCTGTATTTCTGCATCTGTATAAATATTAAAAACCAGTTTACACTGATTCTTCCAATTTCAATCCAACACCACAAAGTTCATTTTAGCCTTTGTTCATTGACTTTCCTATAATATTTTTCACTTCCACAAAATAATCCAACACTACTTCTGAAGTAGTCTGTGACAAAAAGAGTGCCCACTGTTCTGTCACAGTCTTGATCTGGCCATCTAAGCTTGTTCAGACTGCAGAACTTACTATTCTGCACACTGTTCACAATTTGATGACATAAGCATTTCAGTGTACTGTCACATTTCTAAAACAAGCACTCTAATTTGACTAAGCTTCAGGTAGGAGTTCCTCATCCATGTAATTTAGGTCATTTTAATAATCTGAGTAAAGCTAATATTATACTAATTGAATAATTAATTGAATCTAAGTCCCTGTCTCAATGACACTTTTGAGAGTTTTACCTGTACCCTATCTGTTAAAGCCCACGTAATTTCTACTATCAAAATTTCATTTTTAACATTCCTTTGGGAAGGCTGCTTCACTTCTCCCAAATTTAACTGTCAAAAGTCCAAGAGAATCTGTGGGCAGCAAAGCAATTTCACTTCACAAGGTTTGTTTCCTTTATAGATGGACGGTAACTGTTGTATTTATTGCGCTCATTTCAAAATCCCGTGAAAATCGCAGTGAAAACTTGAAAAGACAGTAGACTGTGTACATGATACTACTTTGGGATGAGGCCAAAAAGATGAACTGAACTGCCAACTTGACTGTAAAGAACTTTCTGGATCAATTTTTAAAATAGCAAACAGAGCTAATGCACATCGTGGACTAAAGACCTGTCAAATGTTGTCTCTTCATGTTACATCTTCATCAAATTGTTCTCTCTTAAAGAGTAACCACATAAACATAAATACAGTTAGGAATTCTCATTTCTAAGATTTTCAATTTCTGATTTAAATGTAAAATATTTTTTAAAATGTAAAATATTTGTTAGGATTAACATTAACTGCACAGCTTAAATATTCTAGTGGTGTGCACAAACTACTCTTGATAGAAAATTAAAAATTTCTATTTTAAGGGTTTTTTACATTAATCATTTAATAAACCATTCTTGCCAAGTGCACCTTCATGTTGGCTAGAGTAAACATTACAAAACTGTGGCTTAATTAAATATTTGTTACTTCTACTTACTTCTGTGCTCCCTGAGACAACAGCTTTGTCCACGTTCACTAGCGACAGTTCCTCCATCTGGCACACCCCCAGTGACCACTCCACACAACGGTGATGAGCCCAACAAGTGCCTAAAATGGTTGAAGTGAAAAGAAGCAAATGAATACACACGGAGCATATTAATGCTAATAAGACGTAAACCCCCCAAACCAACCCTGACATACCGACACACACAGGCACCCTGTATCTGTGAGCACACTAAAGCAGTCAGCCCTTCCCAAATATTATCACCTAGGAACTTGTTAGAAATGCAAACTACTGTGGGGTGCCTGGGTGGCTCAGTAGGTTTAGTCTCTGCCTTCGGCTGGGGTCATAATCCCAGGGTCCTGAGATCAAGCCCCTCATCCGGCGCTCTGCACAGCAGGGAGCCTGGTTCCTCTACTCTCTCTGCCCGCCTCTCTGCCTACTTCGGTCTACTTGTGATTTCTCTCTCTCTCTCTCTCTCTCTGTCAAATAAATAAATAAATAAATACCTTTAAAAAAAGAAAGAAAAGAAAACAAAGAAATGCAAAATACTGGAGCACCTGGGTGGTTCAGTTGGTTAAGTATCCGACTCTTGATTTTGGCTCAAGTCATGATCTTAAAGTCCTAGGATGGAGCCCCACATCAGGTTGTGTGCTCAGCAGGGAGTGTGCATTAAGATTCTCTCTCTCCCTCTTCTTCTGTCCCTCCCCCCACTCTCTCTATCAAATAAATAAATAGATCTTTTTAAAAAACTTTTTAAAAAGGAAGTGCAAAGTATCATATCAGAACCAAGACCCAGTGAATCCAAAACCTCTTGCAGTGGTGCCAGAAATCTGTGTTTTAACAAGACCTCTAGGTGACTCTGATGCACACAAGTTTGAAGGAGTGATTGTTTCAACAAAAAATGAGTTCTTAGTCATTTTATTTTAATATTACTGTAAGATATTTTATTTGGTATCTTTGCATAAAATATAAAGGACGTTATATAACACTTTATGACAAAGAGAATGGATGGCAAATAAGCTACACATTTACCTCCATTCTGCTTCATCCCACACCAACAGCCCACATCAATCACTGAAAACAGGTCAGTCTTTAAATGCTCTATCACACAACACTTGAACCATTATCAATCAATATGCAGTTCAACTGGAATTAACTCAAAATCCCAAAAGAACCATATCCTGAGTACGGGTTACTATACTGTTATAGTAAGATGCCCACATGGCTAACATCTATTGTCTTTCATCCTGCATTAAATAGACCCAGACACCCAACTTCCCCAACTTCTCACAGTTCCTTTTAAAATTTTCTTTCCTCGGGGCACCTGGGTGGCTCACTGGGTTAAAGCCTCTGCCTTTGGCTTAGGTCACGATTCCAGGGTCCTGGGATCAAGCCCCATGTTGGGCTCTCTGCTCGGCGGGGAGACTGCTTCCCTCTCTCTCTCTGCCTGCCTCTCTGCCTACTTGTGATCTCTGTCAGATAAATAAATAAAATCTTTAAAAAAAATTTTCTTTCCTCAATTATCAGATCTCCATGGCCCTGCTGTCCACATAAGAATAAATACAAAGATTTATGAGTATCCAGCCCAGCACTGGCCCAGTGCAGATGCTAAATAAATTAGGTACACATAATTAGACAATTTACTTTACCTAAGGAAGCTTACTTAAACAATGACATTTTTTACAATGTGATTGTAATTATTTCTAGATGAAAGGTTATTTACTATTAAGTTGATAATTCACTAATATTAAAATGTCTACAGAATCAAGAGACAGTTATCACTGAAGACCAGCTCCCACCTGTAGGATCAAATAAGGCTTGGATATCGAGAGCATCAGGAAGGCCAACCAGACTGAGTTCATCCCACAATTTACCAGCCTGATCATCTGAAGCGGTCTGCGTGCTTACACTTACACAAGATACGATATTCTGCAGAGAAGATCGTTCTCTGGAAAAATAAAACAAAAGAGATGTGAAAGTGGTAACAAATAGATAATTATTTTGTTTACAACAACTTTAATATAAACATATTACCAAATCAATTTTAATTAGGCATAAACTGACATAAAACAATTTTTAGACTACAACTGTTATTATTCATAGTGTAATATAAAACTGGGTTCTGTATTTTATCATGTAAGAAGCAACTAAAAAAAAAAAGTATCCGAATCCATAAGGAAGTGTTAAAAATTACAGTTACAAGTTTATTTTGCCAGTTTATAATTTTTTTAAATGACACTCTAATATTCTAATCAGGAACTGTATTTTATCACATAAAATAAATATTCCCTTCAGCCTCACTTAAATGCTCACGAAACCTAACTCCATCAGAAATTGTGATTTGCTTTATCGTGAGGGTGAGCACAAGAGAGCTGGCAGTTCACGTCATGCAGAGAAAGGTCACCTCTCGGGAATGAGAACCCACTACCCAGTGTGAAGAGGGAGGTGGCGGGAGCTCTCTTCCAGGTGCCTCCGCACGACAGCTGGTCTGTGGCTGATGGCGCAAGTGCTCTCTAGTAAGGAACACTTCACCTCGCAAGTCAGAAGTAAAATGCAAAAACCAAACAGCTACTAGTGGCAGTGGCGTGGGGAATAAGGAAGATAATGTACCGCAAAAACAGCGTACAGACATGAACACTGGGGAAAGCATACAACACAAGGGCTACCTCCGACTTCCAAAGCCTTCAAACTTCAGCTAATTAATTGAGATCAATAAGTAAACAATGACTACTATTGTTGTTAAACAGCAAATATGGGAAATCAGGTGACTGGAACTAAAACTCTAATCTTCTCCTGGTATCACAGTATTTAACCTGATCCTAATTCTGGATTAAGGCACTACTGGATACAGATCGTAACTCACTGCACTTCTGTAAGCTGGGTACTTATCATGACTCCTATTAAGAGAAAAGCAGCACAATGACCAAGGTACTAAACTTTTTTATACCTGGAATCACTGAAAGAAAAAAAGTATTAACATATTTCAATAACTACATTTAAATATCAAACCATATAAAAGTAACCAGTATTTTGTTCAGCATTAGAAATGCATAGACTCACTTTTTTAAAAAGGTTAGCATGCTGTTCTAACTTTAAATTCTCATTTTTATAAATGCCCCCAGTAGAGTGAGAACAAACTCTTTCCTATAAATGCCTCCATTCCTACAAAAATTCTTATTAGAAGGGGGAAAAGTCTAACAGCTCATCTATAAAGATTGATGTCTTGTTCTAAGATATTTCCTTTATACCAGTATTTCATGGGGGAGACAGGTATAAAAACTAACGCAATGACTAACCAGTCTATTACTAACCAATTCCTAACCACCAGCTTAATAAGTTTCACCTTCAGGTTCTGCAACCAGTTTTTACGTATACACCGTATCAGTAAGACACGGGTGGCAACCCTAAGGATGACAGCAGCCCAACTTAGGAAAGACCATCAGGAAAACACAGCTGAAATACATACTCCCAGAATTTAAGTCTAAAACAAAAGAGGAAAAGAATCTCCAATTACATATTCTTAAAATTTAATGTCACCAAAAGAGAAAAATTCTTTTTAAAACCTCTTTTTCATATTAAAAACAAAAACACGTTTATTTGGTTTCTATTCATCAGGAATATATTTTGTAACTATTTAAAATCATTACCAAATTAAATTGTTTACCCCTAAATGAATTCCAAATCTTATTAATGTGTTTTTTTCTTCCTAACATCCATTAACTGTCTTGTTATCATTACTTAATACATCGATAAACAGTAAGTGTATGTAAAGACTAAACCAAGGCTCCTTTTTACATAATTATCTCAGCCCATAAAAGTTTTCACTAAAAATTAACTCAGCTTATAAAATAAGTAAACCAAGTCCAACTGTATTTCCCAGAATAGTGTTTATATAATTGCTGTTATTCAAAGGCAGAACATGAGGATATGAGATATTAGCTGGTCCAGTCCATTAGATCTGCTAATTACTGATGAATATTGAAGTTTGCTAGACTTCTGATGTATTTTATTAGGATGTGAGCACTTGACTGATAACAAAAAGCTCTTCTATATGATCTAGCTCTGGTCTTTCAAACGTCAAGACCCGCAACGTAGTACTTCTAAACTTCCTTAAGCTGTTCCACTTTAAATTTTTTAAAAAGACTTTCTTTCTTGTTATTGTTTCATTTCCTACTTCAGGGCTTCAAGGCATTGGCAGGAGTCCAAAAGAATGAGCCAATCAAATAAGTACAACACAACAATACTTTAGTACTTAAATCTGGATAAAAGCCAGATAAGCACTTGGATGATTACATCATCACCCTCAAGGGGCAGAGCCAGTTAGCCTTCCAAGCTAAATTAATTTTACACTTTCTCATCGACTACAGAAACTTCTATACCCTCAACTACCAGAGCCAAAGCCACATATTAAGATGGCCTTTAAACAAAACTCAGCAACATCTTAAAAAAAATTTTTGACTCCAAAATTAAACATATTAGAGAGAAGTTTCAGGTAACTATCATGTTGATGAATACAGACACACATATATAGTTATACAAATACCTTAGTAAATTATTACTTCATTAAAAAAGAAGAGATTCTTCAACTGTAGAAAGGAAAATTGGAGCATATAATTACTTAGAAAGTTAACCTTGTATTATAACAGTTTATAGGACAGCTCAATATTCTCTGAACCATTAAAATAACTAAATAACAAATTAAGAACATGGGTAGAGAAACCCATCTTGGTTTTGTCATTGTGTTAGGTTACATTCTTACAAACAATCAAAAACTTATTCAAAGAACGAAAGACAGGCTTCACTGATCTGTTTTACCTTCCTTCCATAAACTCCTTCTAGGTTAATGTTAGGTTCCTTTAAGTTTTTTTTAAAACATTAGCTTTTGCGATCACACTGATTTTAATATACAATTAACACACTTTTTTTTTTTACACAAGAAATTTTGAGGAAAGGAGTGCTTTATGAGGGATTTTAATGGTGAGGCATAAAGCACTCTACAAATGGGGAAAAACATGAGAAATTATTCAGTAACAACCCCATTTATATGTTCCCTGAGATGAAAATGAATTATAGATAGCCTTACTGCATTCCAAGCATTTATTCAAAATTGCTTACTTTCTCTGTCCTCTTTGTTTTCGTGGTGCTGAGTTTTGTATTTTCTCACAGGTTCCATTGCTGTTGTCATCAATGTCCCTCTTGTTAGAAGGCTGGCTTTTCCACGGCAAGATAAACCCAGGCGTTACTCTGAATTGCTTTAAGTCTCCTTGTCCTAAGGAACTTTTTTCACCACAGTAACAAAAAGCGCAGAGCTGTTCACTGGTCAAAATGAAAAGAAAACCAGAATGTGAAAGTAGGTTTATCCAACTATTTTTAAAGTGACAGATTATACATACGTGTGCTTTAAAATTAAATATTACGACTTTAGGGCGAGGTAAGCTTGAGTACATATAGGCCATAAGAACAATTAAGTTTAATAATCAATTACACATTTGCAACTCATAGCATGACTTTTTAAAGCAGCAGACCCTACAAAATCAAAAAACTTGAGCTCATACTTAGAAAAATAATTTTATTTTCATCTAATTCAAGAAAATGGAAGTAATAAAGCAAGTAAGGCTGAGGCTAGGAAAGAGGGATGGGTTTAATGCCACTGGGCGACATGTGGGTTCTTGAAAACGTGTGGTTTTCAAATTTTTTTAAGCACTTGACGGACCACTCCTTATGCATGACGTAGATACGAAACACACAGGAACAAACACGGAGACATAAAAACGTCGATTTAAGTGCTTGCTGGAGTAAGAAGTCCGAGATGAGGGGCGTGTGAGAAAGTTCAACAGAGGGGAAGAGGGATAGTAGGTGGGGCACAGGCGACAGTAGGGCAGGGAGACCACTGCCCGTGACGCACTGCGATGGCAAAAGCACATCAGGCATATGTCAAGACTCGGAGAACTACACAACACAAAGAACGAGCCCTAGTGTGAACTATGGTGATCAGTTAATAATAACATACCAATACCAGTTCACCGACTGTAACAAACGTACCAGACCAAGGCACAGAACTAATAAAGGGGAAAGTTCGGGAAGGAGGGCAGGCTGAGAAGGGGACTCCTGTACCCTCTGCGCAATTTTTCTGAAAACCTGAATTTATTGTGAGCAATAACATCTACTAACTACAATAAAATTAAAAAGTTAAAAGACAAAAACAATATATGCTTACGGAACAGATGTTTAACAAGGGACCTCAGAAAGAACAGAATTAGAAGGTCTGCTCCTTGAAAGGGGAGCCTCCTACACTGCTGGTGGGAACGCAAGCTGGTGCAGCCACTCTGGCAAACAGCACGGAGGTTCCTCAAAAACTCAAAAACAGAGCCACCCCATGACCCCACAATCACACTCCTGGGTATTTACCCAAAGAATACAAAAACACTAACTCAAGGGACACATGCACTCCCTACGTTTACTGCAGCATTATTTACAACAGCCACAACACGGACGCAGCCACTTTCCGTTGACTGGCGAATGGGTAAGTAAGGTGTGGTGTATATACAATTCCCATTTTATGTATCAGCCATAAAAACAATGAGTTGCCATTCACAACAATGTGAGGGGGAGCGAGAGAGAATTCTGCTAAGCGAAACAAGTCAGAGAAAGACAAACACCGTATGATTTCACTCACGGGGAATTTTGTCGTTTGGGGGGCTTTTTGTTTTTTAAAGATCACATACATCTTTGACTTTTTATTATGGATATTTTTGAACAAAGACACAAAAGTAGAACAACAGTTAACAAATGCTCATGAACCCGTCCTTCAGCTTTGCCTGTCAGAAGCACTTTGTTTTTCTCATCTTATCTACCACCCCTTATCTCATTTTTGATGGAATATTTTATTTTATTCAAGTATTTTTTTAATTCCAGTTAATAAAAGTGCAATAGTAGTTGGAGGCGCAGAACCTAGTGGGTGCTCACCAGGACGCGTGCGCTCCCTACCACCCGGTCACCTACTTCAGCCAGCCCCACACGCACCTCCCCTGGGGAGCCCTCACTTTGTTCTCTCGAGTTAAGCATCTGTTTGGTGGTTTGTGTCACTCTCTTCCTTTTCACTTTGCTGATATGTGGAATTGAAGAAACAAAACAGAAGAACATGGAAGAAAGCAGCAAACCAGAAAACAAACCCTCAACTACAGGGAGGGGAGACGGGGAGACAGGTGGCGGGGATGGCGGAGGCACCTGCTGTGATGAGCTCTGGTGCTGCCGCGGCGTGCCGAGTCACTGAACTGAACAACTGAGACCCAAATACGCTGTATTTTAACAAACTGGAACTTAACTAAAAATTTTTTTTAAATACCAGAAGAAAGAAAAACAGTATTTCTTAACTTTAAAAAAATTACATTTCACTCATTATGGATTTTTCTACATTGATTTTAAATTTTTTATAATGCTGTTTTAGGGGCCTCTCAGGTGGCTCCGTCAGTCAAGCATCTCACTCTTGATTTCAGCTCAGGTCATGACCTCAGGGTTGTGCCCTCCTTTGGGCTCAGCACTCAGAGAGGAGTCGACTTGAGACTCTCTCTCCCTCTGTCCCTCCCCTACTCTCTTAAATAAATAAAAGCTTTTAAAAAATAAATTGTTTTAAAGTATACTTTTTTAAAAAGATTTTATTTATTCATTTCAGAGAGAGAGAGAGAGAGGCAGAGAGGGCATAAGCAGCGGGAGAGGCGGAGGGAGAAGCAGACCCCTGCTGAGCTGGGAGCCCGACATGGGGCTTGATCCCAGGACTCTGAGATCATGATCCAAGCCGAAGACGGACATTTACCTGACTGAGCCACCGAGGTGTCCCTTGAAGTACTGACAGTAAATATCTTCACCTTCAATGTCATAGCCAAAACCATCACTCAAATGTGACAGTGAGTAAAAGTAATCCCAGGCTTGTAAAAGCACAGGAATTTTGCCACACAACAGATCCACAATGAAAATAATTTTAAGGAAGGACTCAGATCACTAAAGAATTGGGAAGGTTTCAGGAGACGGAAGAAGTAAGGACAGTCATCTAGACATCTCAGACCGGTTTATTGATCTTGTATGTGGGACAAAGGGAATTTCTGTCTTCACTTTGGGCACAGAAAGCTGCAAAGAGCACTGCTCCCACCCTCAGAGCAAAATCTCGCCAGACAATTCACAAGTTCACTTCCCTTTAACGCATCAGATTGCAGAAGTCACACGGCAACCAATTCACCTCCAACTGAAGGAGAGGCACTCCCAGGAAGAGATGACACACAAGCATTTGCTTAATCTGGGGAAGAGGCCACGGTATGTCATGCAAGCAGCTTAAGAAGAATTAAGTGAAAAATTTTCACCAAGTGCTAAAGTCCAAGTGTGAGATAGTGTGAGAATACAGAGTATCTGGGACCACAGACACCTCTCCACGCATCAGCTCTCTGCGCACCACTCCAGAGGCCCAGGCACAGCACTGGGAGCACGGCGAGGCACGGCGACGGGTTTGCACAATGTGCTGGTCATGACACAAGGCCTGGGGAGTGGAACAGCAGCAGTACGGGGAAGGCCCAGAGGGCACAAAAGCCTTAGGCTTGTGAGAGAGGACAGGAAAAACCGCCACCTGCGACGGTGAACCTGCGACGGTGAAGACCAAGTGCAGACGGGGGAACAGTGAGGGGTCAGGGGGCTTTAAACCCAGAGGAGAAGCAAGACTGTGCCCTGGACTCAGGCCGCCACAGGTCTCCCACAGCTGGCGTAACGGGGGGTCACTGAGCACACCCCCCTGGGAACCAGGAGGCACACTGCCTTTCTAAGAGCCGAGCTCAGCTGGAAGGAGAGCAGCTCTGGGACTCCGCGTGCTGACCGCGCCCCTCACACACCACCGGTGAGAAGGCGGAACAGCACAACCACACACGCAACACGCTTTGGCACTTTCTTTTCCAATTACCTTTCTCCCAGCCTAGGGATTTACCCAAGGGAAATAAAAACCCTATGTTCGCACCAAAACCTGTGAGTGAATATTTATACCAATTGTATTCATCATTGCCCCAAACTGGGAACTGCCCAAGTATTCCTGAACTAGGAAATGGACAAGCTGCGGTAGGAGCCTCCATAAAAGCGAGTCCCGCTCAGCAACAGAGAGGAGGCGGACTGACGCCCACACTAACGCAGCCGAGGAGAGGCCGGAGAGTAAAAAACGGCGTTAGCTAAGGAAAAAAGGAGAGACTCAAAAGAACACATACTCTACACTTCCATTTCATTGTTCTTGCAAAAGCAAAACAACAGGGGCCTACAGACCAGCGGCTGCCGAGGGCGGAAGTTGGAAGTCGGGGCTGACAACAAACAGGCATCAGGGACTTTCTCAGCATGGCGGGCGGCTCTTTAACTCCTGGTGGCTGTGGTCACTGTGTACAGCTGTCGTCTCACAAAATGGCTGATTTTCACTGTATATAAGTTAAACCTCAATTTTCAAAATTGGGAGTTAGTGGGCCAAGACAAGGGAAACAGAAGTAGGAAGAATATATCTACAATAACTTCAGCATGAGATACTGGATGGGAGATGCAGAGAGATACGAAAGTATGATAAAGCACTTACATTGTTAAGACTAAGAAACCAATTGGAATGTAAGTGTGAATTCTTTCAAAGTTAAATTCAATAGGGTAAAGAGATATGAGGTTTGGGTTTTAAGGGAAACAATCTTAAAAAAACAAAATATAATGTATAATCTACAGAAAATAATTATCAATCCAACAGAAAACAGAAAGAAGTACTGCCTTCACAGAACTCACATGATATCGATAATTAAATCATCAAATGAATTGAAAAATAACAAGTGCTACTAAGAAAAATAAAGCAGGGGGATGTCTGGGTGGCTCAGTTGGTCAAGTGTCTGCCTCTAGCTCAGGTCATGATCTCAGGGTCCTGGGATCAGGCCCCACATTGGGCTCAGTGGGGTGTCTGCTTCTCCCTCTTCCTCTGCCCATCCCCACTGCTCATGTTCTCTCTCAAATAAATAAATAAAATCTTTTAAAAAAGAAAGAAAGGAAGGAAGTAAAGAAAGAAAAAACAAAAGAAAAGAAAAGAAAAATAAAGCAGTAGTGACGGGTAAAGTGTGTTGGGGACTATTTTATTTTTCACACTACTCTTTTATCTTGAGAATTTCAAACCTTCCCTGAAATGGGGAACACACTGTGCACGGGTGAGGTGTGTACTACACCTCCGAAGGGAGATGTCAAGCAGACAGACAGATGGGAAAGGTCAGCCCTGGAAATAGAAATATGGGGCTCATCACACAGACAACTTCACCGTCACGTGCACGTGCACGCGCACCCCCAGGGAGGGAGCAGAGATGAAGGTGTGCGTGCTGGAGACTTCCCGGAGGACCCCAACATTTTAAAAGCAGGGGGTCTCTGCAGAAGCCAGCGAAAGAGGAGGAAGCAGGGGTGTCAGAAGCAAAAGAAAGAAAACATTTCAAGAAGATGGGGTATTCAACTGAGAGATGGTTTCACATTGTTACTCATGTCTTTCAAACACAGTCTAAAAAACTCTGAGACTTCAAAGCTGAAGTATACACAGGAAGGTTATAACCTCCTCTACTTCTTTAGTTAAGGAATGAAGAAAGAGTAAGGAACAGGAGTATAAAAGTTTACAGGTAAGCATCAAAAATCAATCTTTACACTGAAGGCTAGGAGTTGTTTCTCTGGCTAGGACCAAGCGCGCTGGTGCTTCTGTCCTGCTCTGCGGAGAGGAGGGTGCAACAGGCTAGTCTACGGGTCTGTTCTACAATCACCTAAGCTCACAGACACCCTTTACCTCAACACTACGCAGAGGCATCAGCCGTAAATCTAAAATTATTAAGTAATAAAATCCCTTCCATATTTAAAAGCGAGCTTATACTCTGAATTCCCTCTGTAGCCAGCGCCCTGCCGTCACGCCTCCCCCTCCAGCTGCACTCATTCTCTAACCTGATTCTGGCTTCCACAGCGACGGAGACCAGGGAGCTCGCGGAGTCCTCCGACACAGAGCGCTGAAGGGCCGGCCCGGGCCGTCGGCCGCCGTCCGCTTCGGCTGCCGCGTCTTCTTCCGCAGACGGCTCTTTGATTTCTGCTTGATAGTGGACGAGAGGACATAAAAAGTCATTTTCACGTTGAAATCCATCTTTGGTGAATTTACCTATAAAGAAGACATGGCGCAGGCAGAAGATTCAAAGAGCAAGGGGCACACCTCACTAATACAGCAACAGTTTGTGTCCATAACAGGCTTTTCACTCTCTGTTGCAACGTGATCGTCGGAGGAACGTGCAACTCTGCCACTGTTCATTTTGTGCGCCTTACAATGGACTCAGCAGGGTTTCATCTTAGTAATAACTGTCAAGAACCTTATTTGTAGGGTCATAGCAGCTCATCTATAGAACAAATGTTCTTCAAAGTGACTTAAAAAAAGGTTCTTCACAATTTGTAAATAAAACTATTGTTCACTTAAAACAATCATTACAGCCTTAATTAATAGTCATTCCAAAGGTAAATAATTGAAAAGAGCACATCTTGACTCCACCGCCTTCTTCATTTACCCTCAAGACTCCAACCCCAAACACCTCACACGCCACACACACCTTCTTAGGAGGCAAGTCAACAAACGCCATCACAGAACGTCACGTGTCTCCTTAAGAACCATCTAGCCGCCGGCATCGCTGGACGAGAACAGGCACGACCCTCCACAGTGCCCTGATGCCATTCCGCGCTCCGGTCGGTCCTTCCTTCCTAACTCAGAATTTACTCCCGGCTTTCCACACCACCACCCCAAACCGAAGAAACAAAAACAAAGCACTTACAGTCCTTCAAACTCCTTCTCTCTTTCCTTCCTTTTCCCAATAAAATTCCTGAAATGGGACTCTGGAGGGGCCACACTCCGTGACCTTCCTAACGGGCAACCCCCCCTGCAATGCTGTTCCACCACCACTGAGAGCAAGAGAGAAACGCTTTCCTGAGAGAAACGCTTTCCTAACTTTTATAAGCAGGAGTGGTACTGGACTGCTACAGGCTTCAGAGTCATCACGACCTGCTCTGGAGTTCCGGTTGTAGTAACTACTATCTATGGGATTTCTGTAAAGTCATCTGAAATTCTCCATCATCGGGGCGCCTGGGTGGCTCAGTCAGTTAAACGTCTGCCTTCAGCTCAGGTCATGATCCCAGGGTCCTGGTATCGAGCCCCACGTCGGGCTCCCTGCTCAACGGGAAGCTTGCTTCTCCCTTTCCCACTCCCCCTGCTTGTGTTCCCTCTCTGTCTCTCTCTAGCAAATAAATAAAATCTTAAAATAAAAAATTTTTTTAATAAAATTCTCCTTCTCACCTGCAAAACCAAAAGCCACCATGTATCTCCCAAGGTTGCTAATGAAAATTAAATAATCCAGTGTCTGTGTCTTCAGCTGGTTTCTTTTCTAAATGTAGGAATAGCCCTTGGAGTGTCCTTCATGTGCTCTTTCTTCTTCTTCTTCTTCTTTTTTGAAGATTTTATGTGACAGAGAGAGACACTGAGGGAGCCTGACATGGAGCTTGATCCCAGGACCCTGGGATCATGACCTGAGCTGAAGGCAGACGTTTAACCGACTGAGCTACCCAGGCGCCCCTGCTCTTTCTCCTTTCTCCTTGAAGCACTTAATGATTATCCAGGTTTTAAGAGTTTCTGGACTTCATGGTCATCCGCTGACACTTTATGGTGTGGTGTGGTATGGTGTGGTGACTTCATGGTCATCCGCTAACACTTGCAGCCCTGGCTCCTGGCCTGAGTTTCAGACCACGCTTCAAGTGCATTCGGGACATATCCAGCAGCTGGAACACTAAATTCCACACCAAATTTTATCTCACGTCTCTCAGATCAGCTCTCCAATCTGACTTTACCATTTTTGTGACTATCAAAGTCTGCTAAATTCATAATGAAGTTAGGTAAGTGTTTTGACAAATAACTTTGAGAACTATTAATTGTTCAGTTAGAAAAACTATAAATAATTATAAGTCTTGTCAAATCATGAAATGAATGATGAAATAAAGCATCAGACAGACAGTTTTCGTTCTCCTATTTAAAATAACATTGTTTTTTCTTAAATTGAAATAGTAAAGTTGACCATAAATCAAGTGCTTGTGGGCCTATCAATCATGTCCGTCCTGTGTACCCCAGCCACAAAACTGAGACAGAGTACCTAGAATCAAATCTATAAATATGAAGTACACTTGTATCAAAGGATTATAAAAAGATTTGCAAACTTTACTATTAAAATATGAAACTGCTACACAACAAAAGCTATCATGAACAAAATGAAAAAGTACATCATGGATTGAAAAAAAAAAAAATACATGGATTTGGTCCATAAATGGGCACTCAAATCTAGAACATGCACAGAACTTTACATCATGAAATCTGAACAAGCCACATGACCCTGCAGAAAAATGGACAAAGGATAAACTCCGGAACTTCTTAGAGACTGATTTTCTCAACCTTCTTTGTAGCTAGTCGTGGCAAGTTCTCACCAATACAGGAGGACCAAAACTGACCACGCAACCTCTAAGAGGAAGGGATCTGCCACAGCCCGTCACGTTTCCTCTTTCCTACAGACAGGAACAGGCACACCAGCAACCCGGATGCAGTGCTGCAGAGGAGGACACCGTTCTCGTGAAAGGCAGAAGGATGAAAGGAGCCTAGGTCCGTAAACCGCCACCGGGAGCAAAGATGGCCGATCCTCTCACTGTCAGAAAGAGTGCATGACAAAAAGATGAATCTGTTTTATTTACACCGCTGCTATATTCTGGGGTCTCTATGTACAGCATTTTAACCCATGCCCCAACTAACACAGGAGAGGGAACTGCCGTAACAAACACTTAAAATGTGGGCTGGTGACTTGGCAATAAGAACAGTAACACTGGAGTTTGGAAATCAACTGACCTTTTTTATACTGTATCAAAATATTTGGTAGACCTGTGACCTGCTATAACTTGGAAAGCAGACCAAGTACCTCCAGAGCCAATAGGTCTAGGGAAAGCATCTGGAAAGACCCAAAAGTTATTCTGTGTTGCCTGCCCTCTAATTGCTTTTATAACCAAAGACAGAAAGTAACGTGGTTCTACCACAAAGACCCCCTCCATTATATTCAAAACACTATAAAATGACCATATATATGAAAACGTCTTCCAGGAAGCATTTCATTTCTATCCAGAGATGCTCTGAGTCCAGGTCAGATATGCTCTTTTCGTACCACTCCTAATACTAGGTAATAAGGAAGGGTGAAAGTCAAGACAAGCAAAGTCCTAAGAAGAGTACCTCAAAAGCTTATAGATCCTGAGCCCCATGGGCCAGAGTCATGTGCCAGTACAGTGCTCTCAGAGCACTCTTCTCCCAAGGGCCAGCTCTGTTTCGCCTCTACCACTGAACTGCAAGCCCTCGGTCAGGCACAGCCCGTCCCTTCTCTGGTTTCTGCTGCCATCTACCACTTATGGTCTCTCGTCAAAGTTCTTCTCCAGGCAAACTGTAGCACACTCCCAACTATGCTCTTTTTTTTTTTTTTAAAAGACTTTATTTATTTTTTTGACAGAGATCACAAGTAGGCAGAGAGGGAGCAGGGGAGCAGGCTCCCCGCTGAGCAGAGCAGAGAGCCCGATTCAGGGGCTCGATCCAGGACCCTGAGACCATGACCTGAGCCGAAGGCAGAGGCTTAACCCACTGAGCCACCCAGGTGCCCCCCAACTACGTGCTTATTTTTATCTCCCTCAAAAGAAAAATACCTAACACTTTCAATATTTTTAGGAGCTTTTTTGCTTGCTTATAACTAAGGGGAAACTAGCAGGAAGACCATCTCTCTCCGTGTCTGCTTGGTGTCTCCCTCCCTCTTCCTTTCTCAAATTAGATCGGAAGGAGATGACAAGGTTAAACACAAATGTTAACGCTAGGCTGGTAGGTATTCGGGTACACAACTTTTAGAAATTAGGCTCCCTGCATTTCAGAGAGGCAAAAAACGATTCAGACTCAAGAGCGGTTTATTTTCCGAATGGCTCTGGAACAGGCCTGATCTACAAGGACCGTCAGTGGTCTAAGGCAGGCTTCTCGAGCTCGCCCTGTTCTTTACGCTTCCAGCGATCACTGCTACCCGGTCTGCCCATGATCCTACAGTGGATCTGCTAAAAACAGAGTAGGGACTGCTGGGTTTGGGCTGGATTTTTTGTGTGGATTTTATTTTAGTCATTTGTTTTTTAAGGAATAAGGAAAAATAAAGAGGAATCTTATGACTGCTTCCTAGGGAGCAGCTCCAGCCACAAAATAAAAACAGAAAAAAAGTATCCCTAATTATGTGAAACTATACATAACGACAGAACCTATCTTTTCTAATTGTCACTCTTTGTCTAGCAGAATAAATTAGATCTTACTATCTGTCAAAGTCGAGCCGGAACAATTAAACTAATGTTTATGTCTCTCTCTTCTCCCAGCCCCAGTCTTCACAGAAGAAACAGACTGCTCTGGTTGAAAATGATGTCATGCGATCGTCCAATCAGAGATGTCAACCAGAAATGCTCTGGTGAAAAGACTAAACTCACGGACAACCAAGTCAAGAGTTCTGGCGCCAGAAGTTGCTTATCCACAGTTTATTACCAAAAATGCACTCCTGTGCCTGTGCTAAAACCACAGAAGCTAGCAATTCCACCAATAAAACAGCCCAGGCTCGGCTACTCTGCCACTCTGCGCAGTTTTTGCCTTTCCTGGCATTTTGTTCGTTGAAACAGTCTAAAATAATGAAACGGGAGTAAGCAGCACATTTTACATTTAAAAAAATTTCCATGTTATATTTTTCTTTGATATAAAATAATCCATGTAACTTTCTCCTTACTCTGACCTTGACCTAAAATAAAGGCAATGCTACTTGGTCACAAAATTTTTTAAAGCATGGAGAGCCGGCGACCACAGGGATGACAGGATTTTCCCAGCGGCCCCACCTGTGCTGGGTCTTGAACCACTAGGTGGCACCTGTGCAGAGGGAATGCTGCCCGGGAGTCCTGCCTGGTGTCAGGACGCTCCTGGGGGAGCCTGGGGGCCTCACGCGGCCTGGCCCAGGTGCCCCGCACACCTCTGCGGCTGCAGCAGCAAGTCAGCTCTGACCCCTGTCCCTACACAAGGCCACTCTGCCCACGACTTACTCAAGACTCCCGAACAGTTGCTTCAGGGAAAGCACAGCCAAGACTGGTTCAGCTTGGGGCGCAGTTGCTTCAGGGAATGCACAGCCAAGACTGGTTCAGCTTGGGGCGTTTGTTAAAATCAAAGGCTTGGAATCAGATGGCCCAGAATCTGCATTTGCAAGTGTCAGGAGCCCGGCCAGGCCATTCAAGCTCATCAGTTTCAGTTCGTTAATCATTTAAAAGGTGGCGAATACCCCCGAGTAGGAAATGGTCTACACAACGAAGAGAGATACTACACGCACAGCATGCGGCCCAATGCCCGAAGTACACGGGACGAGCTGGCCTGCAGCCGCTGGCCTCAGTCTCTACATCCACACGTGACATTCTAGCGACTTCCCTGGCCAGCCGGGTAGCGCCCACGGAGACACCAAACTCCTGATGTCCCATCACACACTACAACAACAAACCCAGGAGAGTCGTCAGAACAAAGAGAACACTGACGTAGCCGCTTCGGGCTCCTTGCTGAGGAGCTTTACTTTAAATGCTTCAGAATGATTTTTACCAAACAAAACTCTGAGCAACTACCGTGTACCACATTCTACTCAAAGAGCACCCACTTCTGTGACAGAGTCAGGATTTCCATCCCCCACATCTAGTCAGGAACGGAGGAGAGACAGACAGCACAGGTGTGATGAGAGCCGAGGGCAGACGTGGGAGAAGAGCTCTGGAAGGCTCCAGAAAGGCATTAAAAGCCCAACAAAAACGGAAAGGACAGAGAGAGGTGTGCACCGCATAGTTCTCTCGTTTAATTCTTCTCTTTCAAAAAAGAACAGTAACAGCTGACACATCCTCCTATGTGAGACAAGGACACTCAACTCGGGAAGGTGCCGGAGCCGGAGATCACAGGCGACCGGGCAGCCGTGGGGACCACCAGGCCCGACGGGCTGCACACCGGCCCGCAGGGAGGCTCGGCCCTGCCCCCGCCACTGCCCCACGGTCTCTCGGAGCACCGAGGCTTTGGGAAGAAATTAACGTTAAAGGGAAACGTTCATATTTTACTAGCACCGTGTTACGAGGAATCATTTGTTGAATATGAAGAATATGAAATGAAAACTGAAAACACAGCGTATTTCTGTTTATTTTTAAAGCTGTGCTGAGACAGATTATGGCATAAAGAGAGCATTTACCTCACGGCCAAGTTCATAGAAATAATACACTTTGATTTTGGACAATTAAGAAATGATTTCCCTCAAAGGTTAAGTCATTCTTTGTATATATCCTAAAAATATATTGAGTCAAGTCACCAACCTCACAGAACAGACTGTTAGATGTCAGAAATATTCCTGAGCCTGCTTATGGCCACTCTTATTAATACATAACACATTCTTCAAAGCACCTATATTTCAATGAATTTTTAAAAATTTATTTCTTGGGGCACCTGGGTGGCTCAGTGGGTTAAGCCTCTGCCTTCAGCTCAGGTCATGATCTCAGGGTCCTGGAATCGAGCCCTGCATCAGGCTCTCTGCCCAGCAGGGAGCCTGCTTCCTCCTCTCTCTCTGCCTGCCTCTCTGCCTACTTGCAATCTGTCAAATAAATAAATAAAATCTTAAAAAAAAAAAAAAAAGTATATTTCTTTATGGGCAACCTGGGTGGCTCAGGTCACGATCTCAGGGTCCTAATCTGGCTCTGTGCTAAGCATGGAGTCTGCCTGAGATTCATGCTCTTTCTCCCTCTACTCCACTCCCCACCCAAAAATATTAAAAAATAAAATAATTTTTTAAATATATTTACTTACTCAGGTGTTCTAGGATCTTGGGAGGGAAAAATTCATCTTTATTTTTTTGTAACCTTTGAAATTCAGAATCCTAAAAACTCATTTCATTATGAATATATGTACATATAGACTGATACAGCAACAACTATGTCTGTCATCAACAGAAAGCAGGTGATTTCTAATCACATTCAGCATTTGCAGATTACCATTCCACAATATCATTTACCCTCATCACAACTTGAACATTATGGCAATTATTAAAATTATATTAGAATTTATAATTTAAGTGTAAATTTTTGAAAAACATTATGAAATTACAAATTTGGCTTTTTACTATTTTGGTAATATTTCAACATAATCTTTTATCTTCGCAATCTTATGTATTTTATTTTATTCATTTAAAAACATTATCTGGAAAAGAGCCTGGCAAAGGTGCCAATGACACCCCCCAGACAAGGCACTCTAAAGAAACAGGCACAGTATCTGTTCTACAAACCATTTGGAGCAGAATCTGGATGACGCCCAATAACTGCTCCATTAATTACATATGATGTAATTAATATCAAGCAAGCAGACAAATCTTATTGTGTACATATACATAAAGAATCACAAAAAGCACAGAGAAAAACATACAAAATATTTTAAACAGGCTAGTATTTACTAATTATGTTAGTGAACACCAGCACTCATTGTCTACTTCTTATCCAAATGCCTGCTCTGTGCTTTAGTCAAACATTAAATAGAATAAAAATTATTTCTCTCTCCTAACTTCCTTCACTCCACAGAATGGTGATGCCTTTCATGCTTCCTTTATCCTAAGACGACAAAACAAAACGTAGCTAAGAAACTGTATCATCACGCCCTTTCCTTCTTTTGAACAGCAGTGGTCAAAATAAGCCTGCGTTCTGACAGTTCTATTTTACATTGCGTTTGTATGTATCCACATGTATCTACTACTTCCGAAATGTGTTGTACAGCTAAAGAATTAGCACTATATTAGAAACAGTTACCCTATCTTTATTCACTAAACTACGTAAAATATTGACACTAATAACGTGAAGATAGTCACTACCTTCACAGAGCCATGTAAATATTTAAAAAGTAAGCAACTGAAAATACACAAAAATGTGAAATACTGGTTTTCTCTTGGAGTTAGCACTTTAAGGATAACTTAGTCTCTTTATACTTATCCACTGTTCAATACATTTTCACAAATATGCATCACTGTTATAATTTTAATGTGACTTTTAGAAATTCAGTACAAAATGATTAAGACTAAAAGTCCAACAGCTATCAGGAGCAAAGAAGACACTGATGTTAATTAAAATAGTAATTGTTAGGCTGTCTGGGTGGCTCAGTCATTAAGCTGCTGCCTTCGGCTCAGGTTGTGATCCCAGGATCCTGGGATTGAGCCCCACATCAGGTTCCCTGCTCAGCAGAGAGCCTGCTTCTCCTCTCCCTCTGCCTGCTACTCTGCCTACTTGTGTGCGCTTTCTCTCTTTGTCAAATAAATATATAAAATCTTTTAAAAAATGAATAGTAATTGTTAAAATTCAACTGTTCTCTGGATGTTTTATTCAGTTATTAAAAGGGTTTTGTTTAATTTTCTATTTTTTTATTAATGTATATTCATTATCTGCAATTAATACAAGAAACAAGGGGCACCTGGGTGGCACAGCTGCTTAAGCGCTGGGCACCTGGTTTCATTTCAGGTAGTGACCTCAAGGTTGCAGGATTGAGCCCTACAACCGGCCCTGCACTCAGCGCAGAGTTTGCTTGCGACTCTCTCTCTCCCTCTCCCTCTATCCCTCTCCTCCATGTGGTCCATGCTCCCACTCTATCAAATAAATAAAATCTTTAAAAAAAAGGAAAAAATACAAGAAACTAAAATAAAACCAATGAGTTACAACATGTATCTTCACCATATAATAGTTATGTACAGCAACCTTAATCTTCTAAGCCTTATCTTTATTTAGGCCTAAAAATTCCATGCAGAGAATACAAAAAGACTACTTAAAGAAAATCTTCATGGCTAACTTTCAGTACATGCTTACTATGTCCTAGGCAATGCTGTAAGTAATTAACATGTGTTAACTCACTGAAACTTTACAACAACTATATGAAGACAGCTTCTAAGTCTGGGATTTTACACAAGTTATTAAGTTAGTCTGTTACTCTAGATGCTGGTGGAAAACACAGACTCCTGGATCAAAGACAAAGACTCCTGGATACACTGCCCAACAAGTAACATGAACATGAGGATATTGAGTCAGTTCCTCTGTGGCCCCTAAGTCTTATGGGGGCCACACCATGAGCCCAAATGAATGCCTGTACTTGCAATGAACTGCGTCACAAGGAAGTAACAAAGAGTACAGGGAACCCACTGCTTTTATAATAAGCATTAAATATGTCTGCTCCTTGTCCCAGAGGGAGACAGTGCCTCATTCTTTTTTTTTTTTTTTTTAATTTTATTTATTCATCTGTCAGAGAGAGAGAGAGAGCACGCCACAAGCAGGCAGAGGTGGAGAGAGAAGCAGGCTCCCTGCTCAAACAAGGAGCCAGATGTGGGACTCAATCCCAAGACCCTGGGACCATGACCTGAGCCGAAGGCAGCTGCTTAGGCAGCTGCTTAACCAAGTGAGTCACCCAGGCCTCCCCAAGTACTTCATTCTTCAAGGCTACTCACTGCAACAGAATCCTGAGAAATGGCCCAGATAAGGACCAGTCACTCTTAGCATATACAAGAAGATAGGTGAAGTGCAAGAGACCAAGGGGGCATATCTCCCAATAGCAGCTACTATCAACATCTCCACCTTACAGATGAGAAAGCAAGGTAAGAGAACAAGGAAATTGGCTCAAGAATAAAATTAGTAGAAGGGCACCTGGCTGCCTCAGTCCGTAGAGCACGCCAACGCCTGACCTCGGGGTTGTAAGTTCAAGCCCCACACTGGGTGTAGAGATTTCTTTAAAATAAAATTTAAAGAAAAATACAATTCGTAGGAGAGTCTGGATTCCAACACAAGCAGTCTGGCTCCTCCAGAGTTGAAACTGCTAACCTCTACTGAGTGGAAGCATATGAAGAGTGTGAGCTGAAGAAATTTAAAAAGAAAAAAAAAAAAAAGAAAAAGGACCTGCAGAACTACAAACTAGAGGACCTGCATGAAGCAACAACTCTGAAAATGAGGTAGGGTGTAGACGACGTATTGCAGAAAACACACTGAAACATCTTAAAACAGCAGAAGTGATAGTGGAGGATGAGCAACAGTCCAATGTGCATGCGCACGACTACCTGACAGAGAAAACTGAAGGGAAAAAATATTCAAAGATTCTAAGGAAGAAGACATTCCAGAAGCAAAGGCAGGACCAAACCTGTGGATTTAATCTGCAGATCAAAGCAGCAGAAAAAATGAGCTGCCCGCCTGCCCCAGCCCTTCACAGAAGCAGGTAAACAGTGAAGAAGCAGATGAAGGATCTTTACAACACCATCTACAAGTGGGGCTATGCAGTGACATCACAGTTGCCTTTTTTGGCAACTTCTTTGCCTCTGCCCGTAAAGCCATCATTTTGCTCCCCTTCTTATCTCAAGGAGTGAGCTCTATTATACTAGGATTCCACACACTATCTTACTTTTGAAACGGACTTGGTTAGAGACAGACATAGGATCTAAATAAACTGGTGCTAGAATTGTTTAGCTGATACACATGCACGCTGGACAAGAAATAATGTAGCACCCAAGACTGCAGGCAACCATCTTCCATCAAGGGGAGCTTCCATCATTCCAGCCACAGAATGAAGCTGAGAAAGAAAGAAAGAAAGAGAGAGAGAGAGGGAAAGAAAGAAAGAAAGAAAGAAAGAAAGAAAGAAAGAAAGAAAGAAAGAAAGAAAATGAATATGAACAGAAGAAAGGAAAAGAAACACACACAAAGAAAGAAGAAAGGAAAAGAAAAGAAAAGTGCAGAGAGATGCAGTGAACCAAGCACTTTGTGACATGAGTAAGGGTGAATTAGGTCAACTTAAACCCATCTAACCTCTGAATCTGATAGTGTTATGGCCCACAGATTTCCTTCTTTCTTGTAGTTTGAGTTACTGTATGTTATTTTAATAACAACATACTAGCTGACTAAATATAACAAACGAATATCAAGTTTCAGATCCTACGTAAGGGGACAAAGTGACTATACTTCATTCTACTCAGTGCCCAGAAAAATTTACATAAGCCAAATACTACGATTCAAAGAAAACTCCAGAGAGTATCTATGTCCACTAACAGCAGACTAGGTAATTTGGATGAACCTTCCCAGTGAAGACAAGTAAGAAAGCTGAGAGAATAATTTAAAAGTAAACAAGTCTTAAAAGCAACCAAAAACCTAACAAGGTAGTGAGGAATGACAGAGGAAGCGCTCCTCTCATGGAGAGAAGCCATAAGTAAGGTGAGCCCAGCACCCAGGGCTGCACTTCCCATAGGGGCGTCAGTTTTGACCTTCAGAAGACTTGTAGATGGTCCTAGAAGCTGACAACCACCAGGGAATGTGGGCTCAGGACTGGCAGGAGCCCCAAAGGGCTGGACATGAAGAGGAGGACGGAACCAGAAACAAAACAGCGTTTGCAAGGACTGCTGCACAGCTTTGCATGGCATGCCTTGAACAAAAGCAGAGCCCTGAAACCGAACGGAGGTGGTCCTAGATTATTAGTGCCCTTGAGGTACCTGGGGGACAAAAAAATCAGAGCTGAACTATCTTTGAAAGAAAAAAACATCAACTTACTTCCATAGATAAACCGTCAAACACATTGTCCAGTGCACAGACACAGGCAATCAGTTACAACAGCAGACAGGACAGCACTAGCAACAAGCAGAAACAGTGGAACCAGAAGGCTCCAGACATTGGCCTGATCAAACAAAAACTCTATGCCAGTTTTATTTACTATGTTGAATATAATAAAACCAGGCATTAAAATCTTTAGGAGGGAACTAGAAATCATAAAAAGTGATTTCCGCAATTTGAAAGATAATAGTAAAGAAAATTTAAAATATAATAAATGGACTCGATTCATATGTTTAATAGCAGACTAGACAATGCCAAAAGGGGAGACAGGTAAACTGGAACATCTATCTAGAATGCATCTAAATAAATCTGTCTAAAATGGAGAACAGAGGGACAAGAGGAAGGACTAAAAAAATACAATAATGAAAGTAAATGGCAACAAACAGTGATATGGTCTACTGAGCATTTAATTAGAAGAAAGAAAGAATGGGGCAAAAGCAGTATTGGAATATATAACAGCCGAGAATTTTCCAAAACCAAAGAAGATTTCAAGAAATCTCCAATTCTAAAATTTCCGAAGTGTATAAAACCAATTATATAATAAAATTAAAAATTAGTTACAAAAATAAAGAGAAAATCCATACAAATACTTGGAAATTTTATTAACTTTCTCAAACACCTCATAAGTCAAAAAGAAGGCTCAAAAAAACTGAAAACCATTTAGAAAATAAGGAATAATAAAAATAATTAATATCCCAACCTAGGGAAAACACTACAAATCATGTTAAAGGACATATCAGCTTAAGCCCTTTTTTTGGTTTAGTAAGCAATGAGAACTGATTAAATATTTACTCCGTAAGTTAGAAAGGATACCCACAAAAATTCCTACAGCTAACCTGGTAACAAGTAAATGAAATTCAGCAACATTGCAGAGAACAAGGCAAACATACAAAAATAAATCATATTTGTATACATTAGCAATGTACAAATAAAAACCATTTTAAATGTACCATTTACATTAGCCCCCCCCATGAAATAATTGGTGTAACTAAGAAAATATGCAGAGGATCTATTTTTAAAAATTATAAAACACCAATGAAAGAATCAGAGAAGTCCCAAATAGAGACACATGGCCAAGTTCATGGAATGGAAGACTCAGCACAGTAAAGATGTCAATTCTTGGGGCACCTGGGTGCCTCAGTGGGTTAAGCATCTGCCTTTGGCTCAGTCATGATCCCAGGGTCCTGGGACTAAGCCGCGCATCCGGGTCCCTGCTCAGTGGAGAGCCTGCTTCTTCTTCTTCTCCCTTTCCCTCTGCCTACCACTCTGCCTACTTGTGACCTCTCTCTCTCACAAATAAATAAAATCTTAAAAAAAAAAAAAAAAGATGGCAATTATTCCTAGACTGATCTACAGGCTTAACAAAATTTCAATTAAAACCCCAGCAGGATTACCTTTTTTTAAAATAAGTTGATTCTAAAATTGATACAAAAAAAAAAAAAAAAAAAAAGAAAAAAATGGCTAAAATAGTTTTGAAAAAGAATAATAAAATTGGTAGACTGACACTTATATAAATCTATTTCTACACAAAAACCTAGACTGTTCATAGTTCTTTGGATAGCCAAAAACTGGAAATCACCCAAACGTCCTTCGGCAGGTGAACAGTTATACCAACTGTGGCTCAAGGATACGAAGTACTATCACTCAGCCCGAAGAAGGATATCACTCAGCCCGAAGAAGGAACAGTCTATACTGACACATGCAACAACGACCTGGATGATACTCAGACGTATGAAACCGAATTAAAGAAACCAGTCTGACAAGATTACACTTCATATGATTTCATTTAGAATTTTTTAAAAGATCTAGAATTTTTTTTAATTAGTCTCTATACCCAACGTTGCGCTTGAATCCACAACCCCAAGATCCAGAGTTGCATGTTCCACTGACTGACTTCATTTATAGGGGATTCTCAGACACAAAACTGACAGTGAGGGAGAACAAAGCAGTGGATGCCAGGGTTTGGGGGAGGGGATAAGATATGACTTTAGAGATAGCACGGGGTGCCTAGGTGGCACAGTTGATTAAGTGTCCAATTCTTGGATACTTCAGATCAGGTCGCGATCTCAGGGTCATAGATCAAGCCCCATATTGGACTCCACACTTAGCAGAGTCTGCTTAAGACTCTTTCTCCTTCTGTCCCTCCCCCCCACCACACTCTGTTTCTCTCTCTCTCTCTTTCTCAAATAAGTAAATCTTAAAAATAAAAATAGGGGCATCTGGGTGGCTCAGTCATTCAGCATCTGCCTTTTGGCTCAGGTTATGATCCCAGAGTCCTAGGACTGAGCCGCTCACCAGGCTCCCTGCTCAGTGGGAAGCCTGCTTCTCCCTCACCCACTCCCCCTGTTTGTGTTCCTGCTCTCGCTGTGTCTCTGTCAAAAAAAAAAAACAAAAAAAAAAATTTTTTTTAATTAAATAAGTAAAAATAAAAATAAAATAACACAAAGGAGGTTTGGTGGTAATGGAAAAAAGAAAAATCAAAACAAAGCAAAATAAAAACTGATCAGAGTTTTTAGTAATAAGCTCTGCTTCCAGATCTACTAGACTTGTTCAGAAATAAAATTTAAATATCATATCTAGACCTACAGGTAAAATGCAATATCCACTAAACATCTCTCCCCATTGGGGGCACCTGGGTGGCTCAGTGGGTTAAAGCCTCTGCCTTCAGCTCAGGTCATGATCCCAGGGTCCTGGGATCCAGCCCCGCATTGGGCTCTGCTCCGCAGGAAGCCTGCTTCCTCCTCTCTCTGCCTGCCTCTCTGCCTACTTGTGATCTGTCTGTCAAATAAATAAATAAAATCTTAAAAAAAAAATCTCTCTTCATTGAAGTAAGATACAAACACTTCTGGATATGTAAAAAGCTCTAGAGAAACAGGCTTAGTGAAGTCTAAGGAACAGGGCAGAATTTCTGAAAACGGGGCTGGGTAGGTATTCACAAAGAAGAGGTGATTCTTATCAAAAGTCTTGGGTAACTGAGAGACGGCACGAAGTGAAAGCCAAGACACAAGCATGCACTCAGTTTGAGTATCTTCTTCGTTTATGAGAAATGAGGTCCTCTGGGGAAGCCTCAAGTCTAGTATGAGGTAAAAGCTCTGGATAAAACTGCTGCCAACGTGCTGAAGGAGTCCGTTAACGTAATGTTAATTAAAATATGGAAGGAAGGATTCAAGCAAACATGCACTGACCCTTTAGATTCTTGAGAATGGAACTGATGTATCAAGGATAATTTGAGAGAAGTTCCCTCCAAATTTTGAAAAGTCTGTACGCCTCTAGAGAGACTAACAAATCAAGTCAAACTTCTAATAAAAAATGTAAAATTGGCAGAGTACAATGGTACCCACCAGGGGTAGGGGGAGGAGGGTGGAGATGGGGAGATATTGGCCAAAAGACACAAAGTTGCAGTTACACGGGACAAATAAGTCTGAAGATGAATGTAGCAACATGATGACTACAGTTAATAATACTGAGCTGAACACTAGAAATTTGCAGAGAGTAGACTGCAGATCAAAAGAAAGCAGGAGAAGTTACATTAATTTCGGACACAGCAGACTTCATACCAAATAAAAATACCAGGGACAAAGAGTGCCATTACCTAACGATAAAGGCATCAATTCTCCATAAAGACATATTAATCCTTTACACATATGCTCATAACAAAAGTGTCAAAATACATGAGGCAAAACTGATAGAACCACAGAGAAAATATATGAATCCAGTATTATGTATCGGGATGTTAACACCCACCTATCAAAAGTACAGATCCAGCAAGCAGACAATTACTAATGACATGGCTGAACCCGACACAACCATCAATCAACGGGATAGAATGGACATCCATAGACTACTTCACCCAACGACAGCAGAATCCACATTCTTCTTCAGATCACATGGAACATTCATCAACAGACCACATTCTGGGCCATAAAACAAATTTAAAATAATATAAATACAATGTCTGCCCTCAGACCACAAAGGAATTAAACCAGAAATCAGTAATAGAAAGATGGTCAGAAAATTCCAAAATATTTGGAAGTTAAACAACACACTTTCTTTTTGTTTTTAATTTTATTTATTTAATAAATTAAGCTCCATGCCCATAACCCCAAGATCGAGTCACACGCTCTACCAACTGAGCCAGCCAGAAACCCCCTAAACAAACACATTTCTTCTTCTTCTTCTTTTTCTTTTTAAGATTTTACTTATTTATTTAACAAATAGAGTAGGAGAACAAGCAGGCATAGCAGTAGAGGGAGAGGGGAAAGCAGACTCCCCGCTGAACAGGGAGCCCCAGGCACTTAACCACCTTAACCAGGCGCCCCAAACAACAAACTTCTAAATAACACATGAATCAAGAAATTTCAAGAGAAATTTTTAAAAATTTTGAACTAAATGATAATGGAAACACAGCTTATCAAAATTTGTGTGATGCAGTGAAAGCTGCACTTTGACAGAAATTTCCCCCCCCGCCCCCCTCCCCCTCGGTCCTGAGGCGCGGGCCGGGGCGCCGCCGAAGCCCCGGGGGCCTGCTTTGACAGAAATTTATACCACTGAGTGTATATATATTAGAAAACAAGATCTAAAAGCAATCCATCAAACTAGAAAAAGAGAAGCTAATTAAATGCAAAGTAAGCAGAAAAAAAAGTAACAAAAATTACAACAAATTAATGAAATTTAAAATAGGTAATCAATGGAGAAAAATAATGAAACCAAAAGCTGCTTCTCTGAAAAGATCAATAAAATCAGTAAGCCTCTAGCCAGGTTTATTGAAAGAAACAAAGGGAGAGAATACAAATTATTAGTATCAGAAATTAAAGAAGGGATATCACTACAAGACCTATGGATATTAAAAGGACAATAATGAAGGAATACAATTAACAATTCTATACCCACAAATTTGGTAACTTAGATAAACTTCTTTGAAAAACACAATTTGCAGGGGCACCTGGGTGGATCAGCTGGTTAAGGGTCCAACTCCTGATTTCGGCTCAGATTATGATTTCCCGGGTTGTAAGATCAAGCCCACATCAGGCTTCATGTTGAGCATGGAGCCTGCCTGAGATTTTCTCTCTCCCCCTCCAGGCCTCCCCCTGTTTGCACTCACTGTCTCTCAACAACAACAACAACAACAAAAAAAAAAAAAAAAATTGGTGGGGGGTGCGCCTGGGTGGCTCAGTGGGTTAAAGCCCCTGCCTTCAGCTCAGGTCAGGATCCCAGGGTCCCAGGATCAAGCCCCACATTGGGCTCTCCGCTCAGCAGGGAGCCTTCTTCCCTTCCTCTCTGCCTATTTGTGATCTCTGTCAAATAAATAAATCTTTAAAAAAACTTTTTTTTAGTTAAAATACAAAGAAGAAGACACAACTTGCTAACACTCACCACAAGAAGAAAGAGACAATCGGAATACCCCTATACCTGTTCAAGGAGTTGAATCAATAATTAATAACCTTCTAAACCAGAAAGCTCCTGGCCCAGACAACTTCACTGGTGAATTCTAGCAATCACTTAAAGAAAACACTAACTCTCAACAATCTCTTCTGGAAGACAGAAGCAGAGGGAATACTTCCCAACTCACTCTATGAGAACAGCATTACCACCCTCAAGCCAAAAACCAAAGACATTACAAGAAAACAAAACAAAACAACAAAAACTATAGATGAGTATTTCAAGAACATAAATGCAAAAACCCTCAACAAAATTTTACCAAAGTGAATCCAAAAATGTATAAAAAGCTTTATACACCACAACCAAGTAGGATTTCTGGAGTATGCAAGACTTGTTCAACATTTGAAAATTAATTAATGTAATCCATTACACTGATAGGCTAAAAAAGAAAAATCATATAATCCTATCTGGAGATACAAAGAAAGTATTGACAAAATCTGACACCCATTCATGATAAAAAATTACTCTCAGTAAACCAGAACTTCCTTAACTTGATAAAGACTATCTACAAAAAAGCCCCTACAGCCAACATCATACTTAACGGTGAGAAACTAGAAGCGTTCCCACTAAGATCAGAAATAAGGCAAGGACATCAGTCTTTCGCCACTCCTTTTCAACTTTGTAAACGAAGTTTTTTCCAATTACTGAAATAAGACCAGAACAGGAAATAAAAGGCATACTGATTGGAAAGGAAGAAACAAAACTGTCTTTGTTCACAGATGTTACAATCACCTATGCAGAAAATCCAAAAGGATATACAAAAAAAAAAATCAAAAAAAACCCTGAAACTAATAGACAATTGTAACAAGGTTGCAAGATATAAGGTTAATATACAAAGTCAATCATTCTCTTATGTATCAGCAATGAACAAGCAGAATATGAATTTTTAAAAAGCCATTTAAAATTAGCATTTCAAGGCACCTGGTTGGCTCAGTGGGTTAAAGCCTCTGCCTTTGGCTCAGGTCCTGATCTCAGGGGTCGTGGGATCAAGCCCCGCATTCTGCTCTCTACTCAGCGGGGAGCTTGCTTCTCTTCCTCTCTCTCTGCCTGCCTCTCTGCCTACTTGTGATCTCTGTCTGTCAAATAAATAAATAAAATCTTAAAAAAAAAAAAGACTGTATAATTCTGACAAAAGAATAAATAGATCAATAGTATAGTTTAGAGAAGCCAAAAATAACCCCAAGTAAGTACTTAACTGGTCATTGAAACAAGGCAAAAAGGCAATATAATGGAGAAAAAAATAGTATTTTTGAACAAATGATGCTGGAATTGAACATGCACGCACACACACACACACACACCAATGCCGACACAGACCATATCCTCACAGAAATTAACAAAGTAAATGTGAAATGCAAAATTATAAAGTTCTTAGAACTTAAAAGAAAATCTAGATGACCTGGGGTTTACCAGTGACTATTTATTTATTTATTTATTTATTTATTTTAAAGATTTTATTTCTTTATTTGACAGACACACAGAGAAAGAGGAACACAAGCAGGGGCAGTGGGAGAGGGAGAAGCAGGCTTCCTGCTGAGCAAGGAGCCTAATGCGGGGCTCAATCCTAGAACCCTGGGATCATGATCCGAGCTGAAGGCAGCTGCTTAACAACCGAACCACCCAGGTGCCCCTAGCAGTGACTTTTTCGATACAACACCAAACTCATGACTCATCAAAGAAACAACTGATCAACTACACTTCATTAAAATTTAAAGTTTCTACTCTGCTTAAAACATTGTCAACAGAATAAAAACGTAAGCCACAGAGTAGGAGAAAATACTTGCAAAAAGACACATCTAAAGGGCGTCTGGGTGGCTCAGTGGTTCATCATCAGCCTTCGCCTCAGGTCATGATTCCAGAGACCTGGGGTCGAGTCCTGCATCAGGCTCCCTGCTCAGCAGGAAGCCTGCTTCTCCCTCTCCCACTCCCCCTGCTAGTGTTCCCTCTCATGCTGTGTCTCTTTCTGTCAAATAAATAAATAAAATATTTTTTTTAAAAGACACATGTGATTAAGGACTGTTATCCAAAATACACAAAGAACTCTTAAAACTCAACAATAAGAAAACTAACCACCTGGTGACTCCTCACCAAAGATACACAGATGGCAAATAACCACACAAGAAGATGTTCCACATGATACGTTATCAGGGAAATGTAATCTAAAATAATGATATGCTACCACACACTTACTAGAATGGCCAAAGGGTGACTCAGTCATTAAGCTTCTGCCTTTGGTTCAGGTCATGATCCCAGGGTTCTGGGGTTGAGCCCCGAGTCCAGCTCCCTGCTCAGTGGGAGCCTGCTCCTCCCTCTCCCTCCACTCCCCCTGCTTGCGTTCTCTCTCTTGCTGTGTCTCTGTCAAATAAATAAATAAAATCTTAAAAAAAAAAAAAAAAAGAATGGCTAGTATAAGGAACACTGAGGACACCAAATGCTGATAAGGACGTGGCGCCAAAAGAACTCTCATTCACTGCTGGTGGCAACGCTAAATGGTATGGCCACTCTGGAAGACAATTCGGCACTTACTAAACTAACTATACTCTTACCATATGACCCACCAATCATGTTCCTTGGTATTTACCCAAAGGCGTTGAAACTTACGGAGTTGAAAACTTGCGTACACACAAAACGTGCATGTGGATGTTTACAGGGATTTCATTCATAATTGCCCAAATTCGGAAGCAACCAAGATATCCCTCAGCAGATGAACAGATAAATAAATTGTGGTACATCCCAACAACAGAATACTACTTAGTGCTAAAAAGAAAGGAGGTCTCGAGTTATGAAAAGACACGGAGAAAATTTAAAGGCATATTGCTAATGAACGAAGTCCATCTGAAAGGCTATTTACTATCTGATTCCAACGGTATGACATTCTGGAAAAGGCAAAACTATGGAGACGGGAGAAAGCTGAGTGGCTGCCTTGGATTAAAGGGGAGGGATAACAGGAGGACGGGAGGGGATGGGGAATACCGGGTGACACTGTAATGATGGATCCGTATCATTTCACACTTGTGCAAACTCATACAACACCAAGCGTGAACCAAAATGTAAACTATGTCTTCACGGTGATACTGACGTGTCACTGAAGTTGTTATCAATTTTAACAAACATGCCACACCACGCTGCGGGGGATGTTGACAAGGGGGGAAGTTATGCACACGTAAGGGCAGGAGGCACAGGTATTTCCTCAATTTTGCTGTGAACCTAAAACTCCTCTAAACACTCAAGTCCATTAAAAAAACCTTTGCTAGAGGTAACGGAAGCTATTAATGTGAACCAGTGTTTATAAGCACATGAGTACACTCTCACATCTATACAATAACTAATATGTCACTTAAATAGACTAACGTTAATTCTCAATAAAAACAACAGAACACGCATCCCCGGACCCCGGTTTTCCATCTCTAACACGCTTCTCCACTAAAGTCCTTAGAGAATAGTCAACGTCATATCCTGGGGTAGAGAAAATTAAAGATGGGCCTGAAAAATACTGTTGCCAAAGAGCAATGAGCTTTGAAACATTCTGAGATAATATTAAAAAGAACTTAAGAAGCCAGCTGAAGAGAGACCAAACTGCCACAACAGTCAAAAGAAATTTTTAATTATAATTAACTAAATCCTAATTAACCAATTATAATTAACTAAAACAAGTTTGCAAAGCCCTGATTACATAATGATTCTCAAAGAAAAGTGGAGTTTCTCTTAACTTGCATTTCATTTGAGTTGATTTCATTTATATAGAAAAAAAACAGACTAGTAACAGCCACCACCTCCTAAAAAACCATAGAATTTTCTTACCATAAAAACTTAAGGGGCGCCTGGGTGGCTCAGTGGGTTAAGCCACTGCCTTCAGCTCAGGTCATGATCTCAGGGTCCTGGGATCGAGCCCCTCGTCGGGCTCTCTGCTCAGCGGGGAGTCTGCGTCCCCCTCTCTCTCTGCCTGCCTCTCTGCCTACTTGTGATCTCTCTCTCTCTCTCTGTCAAATAAATAAATAAAACCTTTAAAAAAAAAAAAAACTTAACAAACTACACTGACCTCTACCTCTGAAACTAATACTACATTGTATATCAATTAAGTGAATTTAAATTTTAAAAAAAAAACTGATCTGTGAAATTTCTTGTGATTTTCCCAGTGGCCACTTACAGGATACTCGCTCCCACCACTTAGTCCCCGACACACACACACACACACGCCCCCTATACTCATTACAATAAACATTCTTACATTACTATAAATCATTAAACAAATGTATCAACACATAATATTTACAGATATAGAAGACCTTCCAACAAACCTTGGCCTTGAGACGTGTACATTAAAACCTCGCAGCCAACTCAATGTGCTTCTAAACTGACTAGAAACGTATGGAACTCTTCTTCTCTTTGCCTGGGTTTACTTGTAGCTTAATAGATTTTTTTTTTAAGTTTTATTTATTGAAGTAATCTCTACACCCAGTGTGCACTTGAACGCACAGCCCCGAGACCAGGAGTCTCGCGCTCCTGTGACATAGCCCGCCGAGCGTCCCCGCAGCTTAGGAGTCTTAACAACTATTCTCTGTTCTTTTCTGGACTATTCTCCTTGTCCTACATGTTCACCAAAACAAATGGACAAAGAGCAAAGACTAACTCAGGTGATTTTATTTAATTTTAGTATAAAAGGCCAGAATAAGAAAAAAATCCTGCTCCTGTTAAAGCCTTTCAGTAAACTTTATTTGCCTTGATACCTCGTAAGAGAGAGTATGAGAAGAGTCTCCATTTGTGGGGATTAGTACTCATCACATAAGGAAAAATTAAGTGTCAGAACTCTAGTTTTGTGGTGATGTTCCAAGAATAGCAGTAGCTTAGAAAATACAGAAAAGAAACTATAAGAATGTAATACTTCCTCAGTTAGTCAACTGAAGCCTACTATATGTCTGGAATTATTCTAGACGCTGGGAATAAATCCAAAGTCAAAGCAAATCCCTAACCTCATGAAGCCTGCAGTCAATCCCTGCAAGTCAAATCCCTAACCTCATGAAGCCTGCAGTCTCGTGTGGAAGGCATACAATAAACAAATATGTGAAACAATGTCATATCTGCTTAAGTACTAGGAAAAAAGGAGGGGCTCCCGGAAAACTCAGTTATTAAGCATCTGCCTTTGGCTCAGGTCATGATCCCAGGGTCCTGGGATCAAGCCTCGCATTCGGGCTCCCTGGTCAGTGGGAAGCCTGCTTCTTCCTCTCCCGCTCCCCATGCTTGTGTTCCCTCTCTTGCTGTGCTGTTTCTCCCTGTCAAATAAATCAGTAAAATCCTAGAAAGAAAGAAAATACTTAATGCTCAAATACTAATGGAAATCATTCACTGAGACAGGAAACACATGATGTAAGAAACCCACGAAACCTGAAGGCGCAAAGTCCCTAAGAGATGAAGAGGTAAAATCAAGGACACGAGCAAAGAGCTGCCCTTTGATAACCACAGACTTTTCATCCCATTTCAACAGCAGGAAAGGTAAAATCTACGGGAGGAGCTGCAAGCAGGATGGTGGGTGAATGTAGAATTTCTCTGCTAACTACTTCTGTTTTTTTCCTTCTTTCACTGAACTAAATAAGTAAGATCATCAATAACCAAAAAATGAAAAACAGGAGGAGGTGTGGAAAATTTGAACAGAGAAGAGAAGGTGCCAAAAGAGCCATCAGTGATAATGGGAGAGAAAATGTCTACATGAAAGTAGAATGAGTGTAGAGTAGCAATCATACCCACTTGATATTTGAGGTCATAAATTTAAAATGAAACCAGTCAGCAAGGTGATGATTTTCCCCAGCCATTATCAGCTGCTACACTGCCGAATTTGGTTTTCTATTAAAAACAAAACACTGGGGGCGCCTGGGTGGCGCAGTGGGTTAAGCCTCTGCCTTCAGCTCGGGTCTTGATGTCAGGATCCTGGGATCAAGCCCCACATCGGGCTCTCTGCTCGGTGGTGAGCCTGCTTCCTCTCTCTCTCTCTCTCTGTCTGTCTGCCTCTCTGCCTACTTGTGATCTCTCTCTGTCAAATAAATAAATAAAATCTTTAAAAAAAAAAAAAAAAAAAACACTGGGACGATGGTCAAAAAGGTAAAGGTAAGTAAGAGGGACTCCCTCAGTGGGTGACAGACTCTGAACTAGCAGAGGAAGGCAACATCCCCGTCACTGAAACCACTGGATTGGAGGACTCACTGTGGTTCAAGAATTATTATGGCGCTAATACTAGGAGGAAATGAGCTGGAAAAAGAAGTAGTAGTCAGAGTGCAGGAGAGACGATGCGAGATTCTGGATGTGAAACCGCAACTGTCAGAGCAAGTGAGACAAAGACACAAGCTGATCACGTGCGACCAGAAGACGAGCAGGCTGAAGGGGACTGCTGAGGTAGTCCGGAGAATGGCAGTGCTGAGGAATCAAGGAGCCAAGAGCCCTGGGTCCTGAATAGTTACTAACATCACAATGGGGGCCTCAGAAGAAAGCAGAAAGGCAGGTGCTAAATCTTCAGAGCAAGAGGGAACGTGCCCAGGAAGACTGTTGATATGTGCAGAGAAAGGGTCTGGGGTACAGTCAGCAGCACTGGTTTAAAGCAACCTGTAAGTATCGTTATACTGGAAAATGTCACTTAAAACTTAAACAAACAAACAAATACCTTAAAAAAAAGAAGAAGAAGAAGAAGATCTCTGCCCTAGAAAAAGTTAACAGAAAAAATTTAAGGAAAAGAAATGAAGAAAAATAACTAGTGGGGAATTGACATAATTCAAGTTGATAACAATGCGGTAACAAATTTGTGGCAAAACAGCAAAAGGTAGACTTCTGCAGTCCAACCTTCAGTCACCGCTCCACCTACGAGACCCTGCTGCAGAGAGGGATGAGAACTAGAGAACACCTGAAGGTCTTCCAAGAATTAGTCACCTAGCGGCAACAAACTGACAACCAGAGTATTTTATGAATAACTGTATTTCAAGATACAGCAATTTCTAATTCTTCTCTGAAACCTGTAGGATATTCTGTAAGCACCAAGAAGAGGACAATCAACTTCAGAGAAAAAGCCTCTCACTTATGTCTAAACTCTACCCGACAACTGTTAAAAAAACACTGCCCGTGAGAGACCCATCGCACACAGATATTGTTTGAATACAATATGAAACCTTGTCCCTTTGACAACTTAAATCACTAATTTAATAAATGTTGGGAAATTAGTTTGGGCAACCTCCTCTTTCTTTTGCCCATACATAATACACATTAGCTTATTAAAGGCACCTGAATGTCCCACAGACCAGAATGCACTTAGTCTGGTTTAACGCAGCATTTCACAATATTTTTCTTTACTGGAACGAACATATTTTTCCCCTCACACACATACTAACATAATCAGCTTCCAACAAATGCTAGATGGTTCATAAGCAGGAATATACTATAAGTTATCATATTAACAGCCTGGAATTACTATGTATTCCAATTTTAATTTTGCTTTAATAAAACATTCCCCTACAGATATTAAATACTTTCCACTAAATCAGGGCTGTAAGGAAAAGAGAAAACTAAATTTCTTCACTGTGTCATAGCGTATCAGACTATTTCAGCAGATGGAGATTTTAGAACTCAGCATATAGCCAAACGCTCGTTGTGCAAATTATGATGTGCATTTTTTAAAAGTCTGTGAAGTTGATACCTGCTTCCACAGTATTTTCCGTTTCTGTCGTCTCCAGCCCATCCATGCTGTCCTCATCTTCCACGGCAGTTTTTCCTCTACTTCGAGGCCTACGGAGAAGCAAAGACAGAGCTCAATGTAATTTTAAGGATTACAATTATATTTAACATAAAGAAGTTGAAGGTATACAGAATAAAATTAGGCAATTTTTACTATATGTTACCATACCAAATAGTAAATATCACATTTTACATTTATTTTTCCCTCAAACTCAGCCCACCCTTATACATAAATGTGAAGACAGGCCCAGATTAATGTATTTTGTCGTCATAACTTAAGTATTCTTTGTATTAGGCTTTGCCCCTCTTTTGAGCTGACCTTGAGATGACCCTCTGTCTACAGTAGTGGTTTTTAACCACTTAATGGGTTATCTGTAAAATTCACACATCAGGCTATACCCTCTTTATCTAGTGACACCGAGGAAAGGATGCCCAGACAAGTGTATTTCTAAGACTCTTCCATACACTGAAGCAATGCATATCTTTGCAAACCACTCAAAAAAATTTTTTGTAAATATTTAATATAATCTAATCACACATCTTACAAATATAATGCAATTATATAAAACTCACTTCAGTAAAGTAAGAATCATGGTAAAGTGATCTTCTTTGACCCAATGCAATTTAAAAAACAAAACAAAAACACTAATGCCGTCAGATTTTGAGAAATTTCAGAAATTAAGGATAGAATTGAGTTAAACAAAAAAAAATTTTTTTGAGGGGCTCCTGGTAGCTCATTCAGTTGAGCATCTGCCTTTGGCTCGGGTCATGATCCCAGGGTCCTGGAATCCAGCCCCCCACCGGGCTCCCTGCTCCGCAAAGAGTCTGCTTCTCCCTCTCTCTCTGCTATCCCCCCTGCTTGTGCTTTCTCTCTCTGTGTCAAATAAATAAAATCTTTAAAAAAACTTTTTGAACACATAAAATAAGAAAAAACGGGAAATCACATATTTTAAAAATTTACAAATTGGCAGTAGTACTCAGATACTTTCAGACCTTTAAATTATTTCATTATGTAAAAAGACACAAACTCGGTGTTAAGTTGAAAAACACAGGGCAGGGGCACCTAGGTGGCTCAGTGTGGTTAAAGCCTCTGCCTTCGGCTCAGGTCATGATCTCAGGGTCCTGGGATCAAGCCCCACATTCAGCTCTCTGCTCAGCAGGGAGCCTTCTCCCCCCCCCCTCTCTCTGCCTGCCTCTCTGCCTACTTGTGGTCTCTGTCAAATAAATAAATAAAAATTAAAAAAAAAAAAAAGAAAGAAAAACACAGGGCAGGGGTGGCCTGTGTTTTTCTGGGTGGCTCAGTGGGTTAAGCAGCTGCCTTCGGCTCAGGTCATGACCTCAGGGACCTGGGATGGAGCCCCTGCATTGGGCTCTCTGCTCAGCAGGGAGCCTGCTTCCCACCCCTCTCTCTGATTCCTTCTCTGCCTGCTTGTGATCTCTGTCAAATAAATAAATAAAATCTTTTTAAAAAAAGAAAAAGGAAAACACAGGGCAAAAAATAATAAAGGGTTAATATGAAAAACATAAAAGGCTTTTTTTAAACAACAGAAAATCTAATTTAAATCTTTCTTTTAAATATTAATCAAAACCAGAAAAGGAGATGTAACAGAAGAATTTTCTGAAGCTGAAGCAGTCTAAGTAGTTTTATATATGAACCACTGTAAACTGTCAGAAAGTCACCCCTACCCCCAAAGAACTTCAAAACACCTGAACCAAAATCCTAACAAATATGTCTAAAACTATAGCTGAAAAAAATCTATGTTAAAAAAAATACTACGTAAAATACTAGTAAATAGCATCAACATACAAGTATAATTTAATATTAGAAATTAGTCAATATAACACAGTAGATCAAAGAGCCAAAATAGCATTGCTTCAAACTTCATGAGCAAAAGGGAAAGAGACGTAATTCAGTAAGAAACTACATGGACTGACTGGGGCTAAAGGATCCCTAGGCTGACTGTATTTCTCATGGAAAAAGGGACAGGATAATTACCTTTAGGATTTATTAAGTAGTTATGTTTAAATTTAAAAGAAAACTTTAGAGCAAGCAAAGGAGAAAGAAAGTATGGGATGAGGAAAGTCTGACCAATCCAATAGCAGGCAAAAAGGAAAATAAAAAATACGTGATATATAGAAAATAAAATAAAAAGATTAAAAATATGAGTTATCACAGTAAATATAAGTGGCTTAAAGTTGGCTGTCATTAATGATAAAAAGATTAATTTACCATGAAAACTCAACAGAACTACTCGCATTGTATAAAGCAAACATTTACAGAACGAGGAATTCAGAGTCACAATCATGAGAAATTTTCACATCTCACTCTCAGAAACTGAGATGACATACAGTTAGAAACATTTTAAGCAATTACTTGGACGACACATGTAACAAGCATCATTACAACTCGATCAATCCTCCTGTGTCTGGCTCTGCTAAAACACAGGATACAGGGTTAAACAAAATCTCTGCTTTCACTAAACTGCATTCTAGTGAGAAGAAATACCTGTTACTCCTGTAAACAAAACACACATAAAGAAAATACAAATTTAAAAAATGAAGGATGGACTGCCATTTTAAACAAGATACTTAAAAAATAAACTTCAGGGGCGCCTGGGTGGCTCAGTGGGCTAAGCCGCTGACTTCGGCTCGGGTCATGATCTCAGGGTCCTGGGATAGGGTCCTGGGATCGAGTCCCGCATCGGGCTCTCTGCTCAGCAGGGAGCCTGCTTCCTCCTCTCTCTCTGCCTGTATCTCTGCCTACTTGTGATCTCTGTCAAATAAATAAATAAAATCTTTAAAAAATAATAAAAAAATAAAAAAATAAAAAAAATAAACTTCATAAAAATAAAATTTTATTTTATTTTTAAGTAAGGAGACGTTTCAGTAGATCTGAAGTAAAAGAGAAAAGAAACCATGCGAACAGGAGGGAAAGGAGCACTACAGCTGAAGGAACGGCGAATGCAAAGTTACAAGTATATGAGTGTTGGAAAAACAATGTTCTGGTGTTGAAAAATATACTGTGGTTGGAACAGAGTGAGTGAGAGGGGCAGTAAAGAGATAACGAGGCCAAAGAAAATTTTTTTAAAAAGGGATCAATTGGGTTTTTTTCTTTTTTCTTTTTTTTTTTTAGAAACCTATAGACCAATATAAGGATGATGTACAGAGAGACTGGAAATTCTTGAAATACTCCTAACATGACTGCTACAGTGAAACAGAGAAAAAGAAATTAATTCAAGAGATATTATGGAGCTAGAATTTACCTTTAATCTTTTATGATTCTTCATGATTAGGAACACTCACTGCTAAAGGAAGGGAAACGTATGACTTAGCTGGCTTTGTCATTTAATCTTCCAAGCCAGTGTCTGTGGCTCTGTTTTAGGTTTTGTTTTGTTTTGTTTCTCCAATATCCTCACCCTTGCTAAGTTATGGGTTTTTGGCAGTTTTGGCTTTATTTCAAACTCATTTAAAGGCAGGGGGAGTAAAGAGTGTGTACATATGTATCAGTCGTCTGTATTCCTCAAGAAGAAATTTTTAATTTTTACTTTGCTTCTTTTACTTATTCTTCTTCTTAATTCCTGGTTTTGGCACCAATAAAGCATGCTTTTACACTCAACAACCCATCAGAATTCTTTTCCTTCTGCTCAATAGACCAACCAATATCATGCCATTTTTAAGTTTCCCGTATTTCACTCACGTCTTTTTAATGCAGCTCACTGGTTTCTGGTATGTGATTGTTCTGACTAATCAAATGGTGAATTTATTTTTTTCTGGATGCAAAAAGATAATGGTCATACTTTGTCAAACCCACATCAGTAGAAATAGATGTACACATTTTACATTTTCATATTGCATTCAGATGTTCCCAGTTTGGGTTTTTAATAGAACTTTGAAGTCTCATTACAAATGGCAACCTAAAAATTATTTATTTCAATCTTTCTTTGGCTTTTCTTCCTTCTAATTTTTTTCTTTTGTATCTTTTAACCCTTCATTTTAATTTTGATTCCTTCTACTGAAAGCAAATTTGAAGTAAAGTAATACCATGAACAATTTGAGAAAATCTTCCATCAAAAATCCAATGTTCCATATTAATATTATAAATTAAAACTAATTTGAGTTCCTAAAATAGAGTAAACTTCCATTTAAAGCCACATGGGACTACAGAGGAGGTTCAAATTACCTTCCACACATAAACAACTAGAAAACCAGATAAAATGTAAGAAACAACCATTATTAGACATTAAACAAAAGGCAAGGACAGGACTGTAATCCCCAGGCAAAAGGAAAAAAACAAGGTGAACCGTACCATCACAAAGGCTTTCTGCATGGAGTTAATTTGCAAACTGTAGCACAGAGAGGGGAACTCTGGCAACTGTACTGAAATGAAGACACAGAAATCATCAGTTCAGGAGGCTGGAAACTGTGGGAGAGCATACATAAGGAGAGGGAGTTGTACAGAGACACAGATCCAGACATCTGCATAAGGGTACCCTTAAGGTTTTATCTGTATACTAACTGTGTAAATGTGGTAGAAAACCCCAAAAGGCTAAACAAGAACAAGTTCCAAGGAAAGAACTATTACAGCACAGCTGCAATACAAACAAGTCCCAAAGTTCCCAGAGCCAGGAATCAGCCACGTTCCCTCTAACCAGAGTGCCAAGACCTCACTGACTATATTATCACATTCAGTAGAGACTAAAATAGAACATGACTTTAAAAGTAAGCTAAATGAAGCCTATAACTTATCTTCTAGACCATCTCTAAAAGAGTTCACAAATAAGCCTCAAAAGAACAAAAATTTCCCACAACTAACTTACCAGGCAAACATATATACACACACACACACACACACACACACAGCATTTGTTAAAGTAATACAACAAAATCTAGCTCACAACAAAAAAAAAATCACAAAGTATGGCATCCAATGAAAATTTACAAACTGTAAAGAAAATGAGGAAAATGTTTAAGTAATGACCAGGAAAAAAAAAAATCAAGGAATAAAACCAGAAAACAACAGAGATGATAGAAGGGACAAGCATGGACATTAAATTGGCTATTATCAACATGTCTCATATGTTTAAGAATGTAATGAAAAATGAATGAGAGAGAGAAATGAAAGATAGTAAAAAATGTTAAACATGAAACTCAAAGGTAATAAAAAAAAAGAAAACAAAACTTTTACTTTGACTGATTAACATCTGACAGAAACAGCAAAAGAAAAGATGACTGACATTAAAGATCTAGCAAACAATGTCTACCCAACATAAAAGACAAAGTGAAAAAAGACAAACACAGCTACAGAACCCTGTGGACAAATGCAACCAATCTAACATGTGAAACTGGAGTTGGAGGGTAGCAAACAAACAAACTATATATATATATATATATATATATATATATATATATATATATATATTTTAATGAAATACTAGCTGCAAATCTTTCAAACTATGTAATTACAAACCTACAGATCCAAGCAGCACAACAAAACCTCACTCACATACACACATGAGTAACTTTATAGTCAACTTGCTGAAAGAGTAATGAAAGAACCTCAAAAGCGGCCAAAAGTAAGATGTATTACTTACAGAGTAAGAAAAATAAAGAGTGACTGCAAACTTCTCATGTGAAACTATGTATGCCAGAAGACAGTGAAATAACATAATTGAAGTGCTTGGAGAAAAAATTAAAGGGAAAAAACCCATAAACCTTAAATTAAACATGCAGCACAAAGCATCCTTCAGAAACAAAGTAATGAAAAAGATTTTTCAAACAAATTGTTCAACGAACCTTCATTATAAGACATGTTAAGGAAATTCTTTGGACAAAAGGAAAACTACAATTAATAAAAGCCTGGATCGAGATATCTGTATGCAAAGGAATAAAAACTGGTGGTAATGGCTAAGTATGTAACAAATATAAAAGACCTTTTTCTCATTTTTAATCTCCTTAAAAGTTAACTCACTGTTTAAAGCAAAAACTGTAATTTATTCCAGGGTACATAATAAATAGATAGATAGATAAATAGATAGATAATGTATATCTATAGATAGATAGATGGATGGATGGATGAATGAACAAACTGTATGGCAACAGGTGGTGTCTGGGTGACTGCTAAGTGCCTGCCTTCAGCTCAGGTCATGATCCCAGATACCTGGGACTAAGCTCCACATCAGCTCCTTGCTCAGCAAAGAATCTACTCTTTCCCTCTCCCCGTGCTTGTGCTCACTCGATCTCTCTATCTCTCTCAAGTAAGTAAATAAAAAAATCTTTTAAATAAATAAAATAAATAAAAATTAAACTGTATGGCAACAATAGTTCAAAACAAAGGAGGGTAAAAATGAAAGTATATTGGTATACAGTTTTTACAGTACATTTGCAGCAATAAAATGTTACTTGAAGTAAAACTCAGGTGAGTTAAAAATGTATCACATAAAACCGAGAGCAACTCCTCTATGAAAACACACACATGCACAGCTTGTTAGTCAAATACAGATAGGACAGAATGCTAAAAAAAAATTCCATTAACCCAAAAACAGGAGGGCAAGAATAAAAGAGAATGAAAAAAAAGAAGAAATAAAATACAAAACAAGTAGATTTAAACGCATTCACATCAACAATTTTGTTAAGTGTCAATAAGCTTAACAGTACGATTAAAAAGCAGAAATTATAAAATCTTGTTAAAATGTCGATACTACCCAAAGCAATTTCAGATTTAATGCTATCCCTATCAAAATACCAATAGCGTTTTTCACAGAACTGGAACAATTCTAAATTTTATATGGAACCAAAAAGACTTCAACAGCCAGAGCAATCTTGAAAAAGAAAAACAAAACTGGAGGTATCACAATTCCAGATTTCATGTTATATTGTAAGACAGTAGTAATTAAAACAGTATGATACTGGCATAAAAACACACATAGATCAATGGAACAGAACAGAAAACCCAGAAATAAACCCACAATTGTATCGTCAATCTATGACAAAAGAGGCAAGAAGATACAATGGGAAAAAGTCTCTTCAACAAATGTGTTGGGAAAAATGTACATCTACAGGCAAAAGAATGAAACTGGACCACTTTCTTTCAGGATACACAAAAATAGAGTCAAAATGATCTAAAGACCTAAACATGAGATCTGAAACCATAAAAATCCTTGAAGATAGCACAGTCAGTAATTTCTCTGATATCACCCATAGCAACATTTTTCTAGACATGTCTCCTGAGGCAAAGGAAATAAAAGCAAAAATAAACTATTGGAACTACATCAAAACAAAAACCTCTGCCCAGTGAAGTCAACAATCTACAAAGCTAAAAGGCAATGTACTGAATGTACAAATGACATATCAGATAAAGGATTAGTTTCCAAAATATATAAAGAACTTAAAAAGTCAAGATGTCCAAAAAGCAAATAATCCAATTTTTAAAATGGGCAGAAGACACTAACAGACATTTCTCTGAAGACATCCAGGTGGTCAAGAGACGCATGAAAAGATGCTCGACATCACTCATCAGAGGGAAAAGCTAATCAAAACTACAATGAGAGAAAAAAAAAACAAAAAAACTACAATGAGATTATCACCTCACATTTGTCAGATGGCTAAAATTAAAAAATGAAGAAACAACAGGTGTTGGCCAGGATATGGAGACCAAAGAACACTCATGCACTGTTGGTGGGAATGCAAACTGGTACAGCCACTGTGGAAAACAGTACAAAGTTTCCACAAAAGTTAGAAATAGAACTACCCTGTAATTCAGTAATCACACTATGGGGTATTTGCCCCAAAAATATAAAAACACTAATTCAAAGGGATGTATGTACCCCTAAGCTTATAGTAGCATTATTTACAATAGCCAAACTATGAAAGCAGCCTGAGTGTCCACTGATAGATGAATGGATAAAGAATATGAAGTATACATTTGCAATAGACTATTATTCAGCCATAAAATGGAATGAATCTTTTATTAAGATTTTATTTATTTATTTGACAGAGAGAGAGAGAGAGAGAAAGAGATCACAAGTAGGCACAGAGGCAGGCAGACAGAGAGGGGAAATTTGGCTCCCTGCTGAGCAGAGAGCTCGATGTGGGGCTCGATCCCAGGACCCTGAGATCATGACCTGAGCTGAAGGCAGAGGCTTAACCCACTGAGCCATCCAGGTGCCCCAAAATGGAATGAAATCTTGGCATCTGCAAAACACAGATAAAGCTGGAGAGTATAATGCCTAAGCAAAATAAGGTAGTCAAAGACAAATCCCATATGATCTCACTCAAATGTGGACTTTAAGAAACAAAAAAAAGTGAACAAAGAAAAAAAAACAAACCAAGAAACAGACTCTTTTTTTTTTTTTTTTTTTTTAGATTTTATTCATTTATTTGACAGAGATCACAAGTAGGCAGAGAGGCAGGCAGAGAGAGAGGAGGAGGAAGCTCTCTGCCCCACTGAGCAGAGAGCCAGATGTGGGGCTTGATCCCAGGACCGTGGGATCACGACCTGAGCCGAAAGTAGAGGCTTTAACCCACTGAGCCACCCGGATGCCCCTAGAAACAGACTCTTAATTATAGAGAGCAAACTGAGGGTTATCAGAGGGAAGGCAGATAGAGGGGGATGGTCAAAATAGGTGATAAGAATAAAAGACCACACTTACCATGATGTAAAAAAAAAATAAATTAAATTAAAAAGCAGAAATTATCAGTTTAAATTTAAAAAGCAAGACCCAATTATATGCAATCTATAAGACACACACTTAGAGGGATACTTACAGGATAAAAAAACAAAGAGACAGAAAAATATGTGACAATACTGATCAAAAGAAAGCTATGGTGACTATATTATTAAACAAAGCACACTTCAAAGAAGGAGTATTATAAGAACTAGAGACAGATGTTACATAATGATAAAAATGTCAATTCAACAGAGACAATAATCCTAACCATGTATGCACCCAATGCTTCAAAATATTGATAATTGAAAATGGAAATATTTAAATCCACAATTACATCTCTACACCACAATACTGCTCAATAACTGGCATAAGTAGACAAAAAATTCAATAAAGATACAGAATACTTAAGTAAGACTACTCATCAACCAAGTGGACCTAAACTGGCCATTACAGAACACCCTACCTATTAACAACTGAATACTCTTTTCAAGCATACTGTCCCCAGAATAATCCAAATTGTAGCCCTTTACACAAAGTTCAACAAACCAAAGTTCATCATACCAAACATGTCCTCTGGCCCTAAAGGAACTAAACTAGAAACAAGCAATATCTTCAAACATCTGGTAAACACAATCAAAATTCTAAATAACCCACTAGTCAAGAAAGAAATGAAGGAAATTGGAAATTGGAAAACAGCTTGAACTAAATGAAAATGAATATACAGCATTTTCTAAATTTGTAAGATTCAGGTAGCACTGAATAAACGGAAATTTACAGTTTTAAATAGTTATATATCAGGAAAGAAGAAAGATCTCAACTATAATAGTAACATAAGCCTCCACTTTAAGAAACTAGAAAACAGGGGCCCCTGGGTAGCTTAGTCAATTAAGTACTGGCCTTCAGCTTAGGTCATGATCTCAGGGTCCTGAGATTGAGACACACATGGGGCTGCCTGCTAGGCCCTCTCTCTGTCAAAAAAAATAAATAAAATCTTAAAAAAAAAAAAAAAAGAAATTAGAAAATAAAAATAAAATCAAAACAATAAAGAAAAATAATAAAAAGCCAAAATCAGTGACATAAAAACACAATAATGGAGAATTTTTAAAAATCAATGGAATCACCTCCCCAAAAATCAATGAAACTCTAACATGGTTCTTTGAAAAAAATTAATAACATAGATGATTTGCCAATAAAAATGATGAAGAGAGAAAAAAATTCATGAACTACCATCAGAAAAACTGAAAGAGGGATTATCACTAGAAAGTCAATACCCACTAGAAAGAGAATGAGAAAATATAAATAATTTTAACTCAGTAAATCCAATGGTCACAATCCTTGGAAAGCACAAATTACCAAAGACTCAAGACTAGAAATGGAAAATTTGAATAACCCAGTGTCTATTTTTAAAATTGAATTTGTAGGTATAAACCTTCCCACAAAGAAAATTCCAAACCCAGCTGTCTTTATTGACAGATTCTATCAAATGTTTGAGAAATAATACTAATGCTATACTATCTCCAGGAAATAATGAAGGAAGGAACACTTCCCAACTCTTTCTATGATGCTGGCATTACAATGACAGCAAAATCAAACATCATATAGAACCAATATCTGTCAAAAAGACCTATTGTATAGAAGAAAAAAGAGAACACTCCACCATCAATTTTTTACATATATTAACACCTGCCATACCAAATCAAAATAAAAATAATGTAAGAAAACTAAATTATAGCCTGTTTTTTTGCTTTAAAAACACATGTAAAATGGCAAAAGATTACCAAGAGACAAGAACTTATCCATTCTAGATAAGATGGAGGAATACATGCCAAACTTTAACTGCCACTGAATGCAACTATAAAACATGAATATAGGGCAATCCTCTTGGGTCCCCTCCCTCCTCGGGAGCTTTGTACTATCGCTTTGTTATGACTCAATAAACCTTGCTCTGCTGCTCACCACACACACACACACACACAATGCATGCCACACTATTTGAGTTTCCTTAAAAATACAGAACAGCATGATGATCAGGAACAGACACCAGAATTCAAAGAACTTCCAAAGTATCACTGAGTTTACTATTTTACCTCTTTCAGTATCCCCTGGCCTGAGCCCAGCACAGTCTAACAGCCAGGAGATGCAGAAATACAGCGTGACTGAGCTAACCCACAACATGCTCACAGTGGACCTGATCCTAGCAAGTATTAACAAAAACTTCCAGAGCTGAGCTAACAGACCTCTGGCCAGGCTGCAGACTGACCACTGGTACTCCAAACACAGCAGAGACAAGAACTGCACTGCAAAAGTTCTGAAAACGAAACTGTACTTAGCACAGCCCACAAACGGCTGGTTGAAACCTATAGCCTTGCATACCCAGGCCAAGTGCCTGCTAAATCAAAAATATCAACATTCTCCATAAGGTGTCTTTAAACCCCAACGTCTTATGACCAAAGATTCGAACTGTTCAGAAAACAATCCAAAATTACTTGATACACAAATGTCAAATCACATAAAAATGCAGGGAATAAAGGCCAATGATAAAATGACAAAGAGGTTGGAATTTTCTGATGACCACTTCAAGGCAGCTGTTATTAACTGTTCAAATGAGTAATTTTGAAAACTCTTAAGGCAAAATTTAAAATAGACATCTGCAAAGAAACAGAAGATATAAAGAAAAACCAACTGGAAATTTTAAAAATAAAAATTATTAAAAAAAAATAAAATAAAATAAAAATTACAAAAATCTAAACAAACAATAAACTATTATTAGAAACAAACAATAGGGGCGCCTGGGTGGCTCAGTGGGTTAAGCCGCTGCCTTCGGCTCAGGTCATGATCTCAGGGTCCTGGGATCGAGCCCCGCGTCAGACTCTCTGCTCAGCGGGGATCCTGCTTCCTCCTCTCTCTCTGCCTGCCTCTCTGCCTACTTGTGATCTCTCTCTGTCAAATAAATAAATAAAATCTTTAAAAAAAAGAATTAAAAAAAAAAAAGAAACAAACAAACAATAAACGGCAGGCCTAAACTGAAACAGTAATTACAGTAAATGTAAGTGGACTAACCATTCCAATTAAAATACAGAGATTATCAGAATCGATTAACAAAACATGACCCAACTACATTCCACCTAATGAAACTCAATTCGAGCGCCCAGGTGGCTCTGTGGGTTAAAGCCTCTGCCTTCAGCTCAGGTCATGATCTCAGGGTCTGGGATCGAGCCCCGCATTGGGCTCTCTGCTCAGCAGGGAGCCTGCTTCTCCCTCTCTCTCTGCATACTTGTGATCACTCTCTGTGTCAAACAAATAAATAAGATCTATAAAAAAAATTTTTTTTAATAAAATAAAGGAAAAAAGAAAAAGAAACTCAATTCAAATGTAATGACATATTTAAGCAAACAGATATCCATGCAACACTAATCCAAATTAAGCATGAGTGGCTATCCTAATATCATACAAAGCAGACTTCAAAACAAAACAGAAAAATTACCAGATGCATCAACTATACTCAAATAAAGAAAAAAAATTTAAGGTACCAGGGATAAAGAGGAACATTACATATTAATAAAAGGATCAAGGGGCACCTGGGTGGCTCAGTGGGTTAAGTGTCTACCTTCGGTGCAGGTCATGATCTCAGGGTCCTGGGGTCGAGCCCCGCATCCAGCTCTCCACTTAGCAGGAAATTTGCTTCTCCCTCTACTGGCATCCCTCCTCCCTCACTCACACTCTCTCTCAAATAAAAAGCTTTAAAAAATTTTTTTCAAAGGGTCAACTCACCAACAACACATAATTCTCAAAGTGTAAGCACACAACAACAGAACTCCAAAACACATGAACCAAACCAAAATCAAAACCACCAGGGCACCAGGCTGACCTGAGTTGGTAGAGCATGTGACTCTTCATCTTGGGGTGGTGAATTCTAGCCCCATGTTGGGGGCAGAGTTTACTTAAAAAACAAAACAACAACAATACACACACCACTACATTATTCTCACGGTATCTTCTTAACTGTCCTACTGAAGTAGGCACTACTGTTCCTATTTTACAGATACGCACATTCAAATTCAGAAAGGTTCAAGAAGTTTGATCAAAGTCACTTAAGCGGCTGAAGCTAAACAGCAGTGAGGGAGACACACCGGAGAGATCCACGAACAACTCCTGCTGAGGTCCACAAAACTACTGGTTCCTCCAAAACCTAATTAAAACAATCTGCTGGAAGTGCTACCTAGGGCCAGTGCCCATTATTTACTACCTAAGCCATAGGTTTAATGCAGAAGTCCACTACTCAGGTCCTCACACTCAAATGGGGAAGGAAAAGATCTTACAAGCTCGGAGGCCACCTCTCCTCTAAGTGTTTTAGGATTTCACTGCACTGGCCTGGAACACACCTTACTCATATACTCTCAAAAAAGTTAAAAGTAGGGACCTAAATGGATAATTGTACATCCATATTCACAGCAGTATTATTCCTTCTAGAACCTCACGCCAATAATTCTTCAACACAGGATCTGCCAGTTCATCTCCCCTACCAGCCTCTCACAGCCCAACAAAGAGGCAGCTGTAATACAGCTGGAACCATCATGGACGCTGGAGCCTGACTGTCCGGGTTAAAAAAGCTAACTATCAACTACGTGATCCCGTGCAAGCCACTGAAACTCGGTGCCTCAATTTCCTCATCTTTTAAATGGTAATAGTAGCACTACCCCACAGAATTATTCCAAGGATTAAATGTAAAGCCTTTACAGGGGGGATGGGTGAAATAGGTGAAGGGAATTAAGAGTTTGTGCACAAACTTCCAGTTATAAAATAAAATTTAAAATATAAATATAAAATAAATATATACATACAATATAAAATAAAATATAAAGTTAGAACTTCCAGTTATAAAATAAATAATTTCTGTGAAATGAAAAAGTACAGCACAGAAAATACAGACAATGACATTGTAATAACATTGCACGGTGATGGTAACTATATTTATCATGGTGATCACTGTGTAATACGTAGAACTGTTGAATCACTACATTGTGCACCTAAAACTAATATAACGTTATATGTCATATATGTCATTATATGTTATATATAACGATATACATCATATATATCATTATATGAAGCTGTACTTCCGTTACAAAAAGAAATTTGTTTATGCAAAGTATTTACAATGCCAGTTACCTGGTAGGCACTGACTGTTAGCTATCAGCATTGTGATCCTCTCCATATATAACCTCCTTCCCCATCTTGGATCCCATGTTGGGAATTATAATCACCCTGTTCCATATATCCTCAGTCATTTCTGCCTTCATTTTTTTCAGTTCTATTTGCCTGGCAAAAGTCGGTCCTGACCAAATCAAACCCTCCTCTTACTTTAGCCCTGAATTCAAGCTAAGGAACAAAAACACAACTGGGCTTCTACTTTAGCTTTGTGGTTCTAACCCCACACCTCAAGCAGCCACTCACTCCACCAGCAGTCTTTCCACTTTGGTCAGCTCACTACTACCTTCCAGAATTGTTCCACACCCTTCTGTCTTCAAACATTTAAGACTCTCCGTTCTTCACCCTTCAGTTGATAGAACTTCAATGGCAAAACAGAGGTAGTCAGAAAAGTTTCCATATCCTCCTCTTAGGAAATCCTCCAATTGTCCCGAATTCTTTTCCCATATATCCTACCTTCTCTCCTCGTAAACACACTAGCTATGTTCCCAGCTAACAGCAATCCTTTGACGTGTGTTCTGGATCACACACTCACTCCTGTTTGTGAACTTTCCATTAGAGCTATTCTCTTCTCCTGCTTTATCAGTTTTCCCTACTCTGAGAATCAGTCCCATCGGCTTATAAGGTTACTGCAGTAACAATGATCTTGCAAGAAAATAAAATCCTCTCTGCAGTCCACATCCTCTCCTAGCTACTGTTCCATTTCTCTGCACCATCCTTACCGCAAAAGTCCTTGGAAAAGTTCTGAACCCTGTTCTCCACGTCAGCTCCACGTCTCTCCGGCTGAGTGTCCTTCCCCACATCCCGCTGACACGTCTACCATCAGCATCACTAATGAACAGGGTGACCGTGCAACCGGGTCTGCCTGGACAGTCCCACTTTAGGCCTGTCATCTGGCATAATGACTGTGTTCCTGTCATATTCAAAGGTTTCTTGGTTTGGTCAATTACTCTACCAAGGACTGACAGCTTGCCAGTTCCAATGGGCAATTCTCAATCTGCCAAGTGCTCTTGATACAAGGGATCATTTTCTCCTTGGCATCTTGGACAAAACACTCCCCTGATTCTTCTACCACACTGGCTGCCCCACCTCACATTCTTCTCTGGTTCTTAAAACCAGGAAAAAAGGGCACCTGGGTGGCTCAGTGGGTTAAGCCGCTGCCTTCGGCTCAGGTCATGATCTCAGGGTCCTGGGATCGAGGCCTGCATCGGGCTCTCTGCTCAGCGGGGAGCCTGCTTCCCTCTCTCTCTCTGCCTGCCTCTCCATCTACTTGTGATTTCTCTCTGTCAAATAAATAAATAAAATCTTTAAAAAAAAAAAAAAAAAACAGGAAAAAATAGAGTGTCCAGGGCTCAGTCACTTGACCTCTTCTCTATATATAATAGACTCATTCCCTTGGTAATTTCACCCAGTCCCTTCACATATATGCTGACGATCCTCAAATTTCTTGGTCCCCTACCTCTCCAGTGAATTACAGCTCATATTTAACTGTCTACTCCACATCTCCACTTGGAGTCAAACGATCATCTCAGTTAATATGTAAAACAAACAAACAAACAAAAAACAAAAAAAACCCACAAATTTCACATCACACTGTACCTCCGAAATTTGCTCTTTTTCCAATGTTTCCTATCTCAAACTGGTGCCAACTCAAAGAGCGGCACCAATCACCCAAGTAGCTCAGTTCTATACCTTCAGATTCCTTTCTCACATCCCATATATCTTATCAGCAAATTCTGTCAGCGCTACCTTCAAGATCTACTCCAAATATAGAACTTCCCACCATTACACTGCTAACAGCCTAAAGTCATCATCATTTTTTCATTACTGTTTAATTGGGAGTTATACAATTAACCTTTACTGAGCATTTAGTATGTAAGAGGCACCGTTCTATTACCATCTTTATTCTACACAGCAATCATAGGAAGCTCAGAGAAGATAAGGAATATGCCCAAATTTAACAGGCCTTGCTCCATAACCAACATTCTTAGCCATTGGCTAGATTGCAATGAATGGCCTCCCGGTTTTCTCAGTGGCCCAGAGGCTCCCCCAGACAATTCTGAATGATCTTTTTAAGCCTTAAATCAGGTCACTCTCTTCCTCGCAACCCCCCAATGGTTTCTCATCACACCTAGAATACAACCCAAAGTCTTTATGTCCTACGAAGGCTTACGTGATGTGCTCGTCCTTCTTACCTCACAGGCGAACTCTGTCCTCCATAAACTGGAATCCTGCTATGCTGGCAACCTGGCACTTCGTGAGCACACCTAGTGTGGTCCACGTCGGGGCCTTCCGCGTGTTCCTCTACACTCTAACCCTAACCCTAACCAGATACTCACGTATTACTCTTCCTTCAGTTAGGTTTCCGCTGAAATGTCACAGCCTCAGAGAGGACTTTTCTTAACGCAAAATAAGGCCCGTCACTCACCATCCATTTCCCTGCTTCACTCTTGTTCGTGCCCAACATTAATTATATTTGTCACTTTATTAGTCTGTGTCTTAAACTAGAATGTAATCTCCATGAGGGCTCAAACTCTGCCCTTTTCACTACTGGACGCCCAACACCTAATAGCGCTACACATAACACAGGCATTGAATGCATGTTTTGTTGAATGAATATAATGATTTTATTACTCTACTAACTAGAACTGAAATAATTACTTCACCCTTCTGAAGATGAGCAAGTTTGACTTCTGCTTCCTGTTGAACAGAAAGTTTCATATGGAGTCAAACTTTAAAAGAAAGCTACGTAACATAATACTGAATGTTGTGTCATTAAGATATATTTTTTAAAAAGAGGTTTTAATGACACTCAGGAATAAACAAAACTGTCATTGTTGGCAGATAGCATCACCGGCATCTACTTCAAAAATACAAGTTACAAACAAAAAGCAGCCTGAGACCTATAAATACAGAGAACAAACTGATGGTTGCCAGAGGGTAGGCAGATGAAGAGCTGGGCCAAATGGGTACAGGGGAGAGGGAAACACAGCCTCCAGTTATGGGATGAGTAAGTCATGGGAATAAAAAGCATAACATAAGGAATCCAGCCAATGATACAATAATAGCAATGTAACCACACAAACATTAGCCAGACTTGTGGTGAATGTAGCATGATGCCTAAACATATCAAATCACTAAGTTGCACACTTGACACTAATGGAGCAGCAGTGTGTGTCAACTGTACCCACAAGATAAAGAGAGAGAGAAAGATACGGGTGCCTGGGAGTTAGACTCTTGGTTTCAGCTCTGGTCGAGATCTGAGCTGAGACTGAGCCCCAAGTCAACCCCGCACTCAGCGGGGAGTCTGATTGAGGATTCCCTCTCCCTCTCCCTTTTCCCTCCCCATGCTTTCTCTTTCTCTGAAATAAACAAACCTTTAAAAGAGAGACAGAGAAAGAGAAAAGTTAATTAACTGAGAAGCCGCTGAGTTCTGTAAGACTGTCAGATCAACATACAGCATGCAGTAACCTTCCTACACCTCATGCTGAATAGCAACGATAATCAATTCAAATGCAAACTGACCTGAAAAAACATACAATATTTAAGTTCCTAAGAATAATTTTAATAAGAAATAGTATGACTTTACGCAAGTACATAAAGAAAGAATCAAACAAATTGACAGACAACCCGAACTGAAGAAGAGACAAAGAATACAAACCAACAATTCGGTGACAAAATGAATGGACCTGTAAGACACAACGCTATTCAATCTGTGGCTAAGTAATCGGGGAGATCAAACAATGAAACGGAAAATGAAAAATACTGGTAACATTCAGGAATAGTAGAAATACAGGAGAGGCAAAGACTCACACATGACAGCCAGCAAAGATGTAAATGAAGAGCATTTACACTGGAAGGCGATTAATAGTATCTAGTAAAATTTTTAAAAATGCCCATCATTTAAATTTCATATCTAGAAATCCATATTGCCTCGTACATATCGAGATAACAACACAGATACATGTAAGGATGTTCACTACATAAAACAACAACAAACAACATAAAAACTGGTCTAAGGGTACAAAGTGTTCTCTCCATTCAATGGTTTTCCATCTCTAGTCATCAAAACAATGAGACATGGGGCTCCAAGGTGACTCAGTCATTAAGCCTCTGGCTTAGGTCCTGATTCCAGGGTCCCAGGATCAGTCCCAGGATCTGTCCCAGGATCAAGCCCCACATCCGCCTCTCTGCTCAGTGGGAAGTCTGCTTCTCCCTCATCCCCTCCCCCTACTTGTGTCCCTTCTCTGTCTCTCTGTCAAATAAATAAATAACATCTTAAAAAAAAAAAAAAACAACAGGGACGCCTGGGTGGCTCAGTTGGTTGGACGACTGCCTTCGGCTCAGGTCATGATCCCGGAGTCCCGGGATCGAGTCCCGCATGGGGCTCCCAGCTCCACGGGGAGTCTGCTCCTCTTTCTGACCTTCTCCTCGCTCATGCTCTCTCTCTGTCTTTCTCTCAAATGAATAAATAAAATCTTTAAAAAAAAAAAAAAACAATGAAACAGATCTATTTGTACTCATTTAGAAAGATCTCTATGACACAGTCTCATGAGAAAAAGTACATACAGAATAATGAAATTCCAGGAGTGTTTTATAAGGGTACAAAATGCATAAACATGTATATGTTTATGTGTGTACATTTGTATATGTGTATGCACATACAAATACACAGCAAAATATCTAGAATGTGCACCCTATACTATTTCCTCTTGAGGTACTGAGGAAAACAGGGGTCCAAGAAGGGCCTTTCATTTTTTACTCCTCATGAGCTTTTTATTTTTTTTAAAGATACACATATCTTTATATCCACACATTATAAACACACACACACACACAAAATCAAGTCAAAGCATTACCACTTGATGGTCAAAGTATAATTTGATCTTTATGCCACCTAAAATATTACACTTATTGGATATTAAATAATTTCTCATAAAAACATAATAAATACAGCAATATTTTTTAAAGAGAAAAAAGAAATTCTCAATAGAAAAAAGAAAGAAGGGGCGTCTGGGTGGCTCAGTGAGTTAAAGCCTCTGCCTTCAGCTCAGGTCATGTTCTCAGGGTCCTGGGATCGAGTCCCACATCAGGCTCTCTGCTCAGCAGGGAGCCTGCTTCCCTTCCTCTCTCTCTGCCTGCCTCTCTGCCTACTTGTGATCTCTGTCTGTCAAATAAATAAGTAAAATCTTTAAAAAAAAAAAAATGAAAGAAAGAAAGAAAAAGAAAAACAAAGAATAGGACCAGCAACTGAAAACGAGAATGAAATGGTCTTTATTTTGTTCTATTTTGCTTTTTAAAGATTTTATTTACTTATTTATTTGACAGACACAGACATAGTGAGACAGGGAACACAAGCTTGGGGAGCGGGAGAGGGAGAAGCAGACTCCCCGCTGAGCAGGTGCCCGATGCAAGGCAGGTTACAGGAAAAGAGACACTGTGAGAACTGTAAAAGAGATAACCATACCCCAAATACCCTAAATACAGAGCACACGGTGTAGCTCTTATCTAGTCTCTTGTGTCAAAAGGTTTCAGAGAAAAATTTTCTGGTAATTACAAAGACTAAAACTCGATGCAAGTGACAAGCTACTGCCATGGCAAATTTACGTCAGAAAGGGACATTAAAGCTAAAGCAAGAAAAAATCAAGAGTAACCATAGTCCCATTAAGTGGCCAGTAATCATCACAGCAGCTCAAAATGGGCATTATCAGTTAAAATGGAATCATCCCTCTCACGTCATGAATGTTGAGATCTTTATACCAGGCATACTTATAGCTGATGATTACATACAACAGTATCTACATGTGTGACTGTGGATCTAGGTTTAGGTTTCACAAAGTGAGTAAGTATGTACCATAATTATCATGAATAAAAATAAACACTTCCTAAGAAATACCTAGAAGATAATCATTTTTTGCTGTCATTTATTGTACCACTTTACAATGAAAGAGTTCACAGTAATTCATATAAAATTTTCCACTGATGGAGAGTTGTGAAGTATGGGCATTTGTTAAGAATGACAGTTTAAAAAATTAATAACACACACATACACACACACACACGAAAGAGATCCATACAAAGATCAATGTTTCAGAAGGTCCTTGAATTAAAAATGACAAACTTTAAAATTAACACCTACTTTGTTTGCCTGAAAGTTCCTTTTAAATAAATCTTCTTGAGCAGAGGAGTATCTGGAAACTGTACTTTCTGTGCAATTCTATAAATCTAAAACTGCCCTAAAAATTTAAAGTCTATTTCTTAAAATGTATTAACCCATTTTTTTAAAAAATCTTGTGTTCCAAATAAACTATTTTCAAAAGCATGTTCTGTGGTAAAATATAAAAAGACTGGATGAAGAAAAGTACTAAAATTATTGTAAGGAAGGGAAATGTATTTATAAAGAATCAAGAATCAAGAATCAAAACCACCAAATTTATCAAAAGAAATATTGTAAAGTAGAAAGGACTCGAAATAAAAACAAACACAGAGAAGACAAAAAGAAATAATAAGTATAAATAAGTATTAAAAAAGATGGTAAAAATAAATGCAAACATGTACTAATAATCATAAAACATGCAAATGAACTAAACTCTTCAGCAAAAAGACAAACATTACTAGAGTAGATTCATGAACAAAACACGGTTTTGAGCTATAAAAACATCTGAACATCGAGGCAAAGAGCAACTGGAAAACAAAGTGAAGGGAAAAAGATGGAAAAGGTGATGAATCTCACAGATTATGAGAAAAATGAACTGTGAGACAGTATTAAGCTATTCCTCCAATGTCCTGGAAATGTTTTACATCCAAAAATGAGAGCTGGTAAGAACCTAAAGCAACAGGAACTGTTAGCCTTGAAGTGATGGGAATGCCAACCGGTGCGGTCATTCTGAAATGCACTCGGTATTGCCCAGGAAAGCTAACCTCTGCACACACCAAACGCACCGACATGTCTTGTAATCACGACTGAGAGGAAGAAATATATTCTAAATTGTGGCCAAGTAAACACACAAAGTACTACACAGAAGCAAAAACTGTGTTTCAAAGAGGACAGCAAGTTTTTAGAAAAACCTGAGATTTTTGTGCCTTCAAAAGATGCCAATCAATTTTCCCAAGTTTCAAGAAGAAGAAAAACATTCCCAGAAGGAAAATCTGAGGTGAAAGAAGGAATGACAAGGAAAGAGAAGGGAACTAGTTATTATTTCTACACAAAGCTGATTTCGGGAAAGAAGATGACCGTAAGTTCAGACGTGTGGGTTACACTCGGGGACAACGACCACGCACGCCAGGAGGCAGGGTGATCGGAGGTAAAGCATGTTAAAGCTGTCGCTGCTCAGGAGTAAGGTGAAGTACTGATTCATGTTACATTTTAGATAAATGTTTATGCTAATATTTCTAGGGTAGACACAAAAAACAATACACACAGAATGTGGACTCCCAAAGGGGAATGTGAACATGAGATGAAATATGGAGGAAAAAATCTCAATGCAGAAGTGACAATGAATAAACTGCAGTTACATACATAAACACGGACAAGTCACACAAAAATGAGGAAAGCAAGTTGCACAAGACTACATACAGTAAATACAATATATGATTCCATTAAGAGAAATGTTAAAAGCAGCAAGCCTAAACATTCATTGTATAGGGATAGATACATATGTGGTCTTTACAGAACTATAATAAGAACCAAGAAAATGTTAAACTTCAGAGTTATTCTCAGAAGAAAAAGTGGTATGATCATGGAAAGGCATTTTAGGGAACTTCAAAGAATATTCTATTTGTTAAACTATACAGAAGGATAAATAAAGTCTTTTAAAAAAAACTATATGGAAGGTACACAAAAGTATTTTCTTTAATCTATATATAATTGTATGTAGAATTACATCCGTAAGAAAGGAATATGGAATTTCCCAATTTAAAAAGTTAAGGGGCGCCTGGGTGGCTCAGTGGGTTAAAGCCTCTGCCTTCAGCTCAGGTCATGATCTCAGGGTCCTGGGATCCCCACGTCGGGCTCTCTGCTCAGCAGGGAGCCTGCTTCCCCCTCTCTCTCTGCCTGCCTCTCTGTCTACTTGTGATCTCTGTCAAATAAATAAAAATTTAAAATCTTTTAAAAAAAAAAAAAAAGTTAAGGGGCACCTGGGTGGCTCTGTCGGTTAAACATCTGACTCTTATCGGATGGTTTCAACTCAGGTTGGTTTCAACTCAGGTCGTTATCCAGGGTTGTGAGACTGAGCCCCACATCTGAGCTCTACACGCAGCAGGGAGTCTGCATGAGATTCTCTCCCTTTCCTTCTGCCCCTGCCCCACGTAAGCTCTTATTCTAAAATAAGTCTTTTTTAAAAAAAAGTTAACTTAAAAAGCAATCTCCTGCTCCCCAAATATCCCAGGTTCTTCCAATCCTTAATTATAGATGTCAATCCTTGCCTACACATGTCTTCTTCTCTAAGGCCTATGCAACTTAGTACTATTATCAATTATGTCCTATCTTGACATCTTTTACAGATGTCTTTCACTATGATTTAAACTGTGATTTGGTAATTAACTATTCAAGCAATGGATTCTTTTCTTCCTTTTACTTTGTTTCCTATCTATTCTATAAACTTTTTTTAATTTTTTTTGACAGATTTTACTTATTTATTTGAGAGAGAGAATAAGAGAGAGAGGGAGCACTAGATGGGGGAGTGTCAGAGGGAAAAGCAGACTCCCCGCCAAGCAGGGAGTCCCATGTGGGAACTGGTCCCGGATTCCAGGATCATGACCTGAATCGAAGGCCGTCGCCCAACCGACTGAGCCGCCCAGGTGCCCTAGACTGTAAACTGTTTAAGGCAGACATACTTCTTTAGGACTTCCCATCCTGCCCCAAAACTCCAAGAATCTTTCTTTGTACAAAGTAGATATTCAGATATTTATTCATTTTTATACCCAATTCTAGATTTACATCTGCATATGCACCTAGATATTTACTTCCCAGTTATATGTTCCTTAACCAGTTAATATGAAATAATAATAATGAACCATGCAACCCAATTAACAAACTCAAGTTCCAGTAAACAATTAACAAACTTCAATTCCTGTTTCTTCACTCTGAAACAAATATTTCCCGCAGTATACTAAATCAGAAGTCCTGGGTTTTAGGGGCACTGTATCTTGCTTTTTCTGTGCTCTATTCGCCTTTTTTTTTTTTCTTTTAAGATTTTATTTATTTATTTGAGAGAGAGAGAGAGCACAAGAGAGCATGAGCAGGGAGAGCCACAGAGGCAGAGGGAGAAGCAGGCTTCCCGCTGAGCAGGGAGCCCTATGTGGGACTCGATCCCAGGACTCTGGGATCATGACCTGAGCTAAAGGCAGACACTTAACCGTTAACTCAGCCACCCAGGCACCCCCTGTGCTCTACTTTCAACTTCTGTAAAATAAGAATACAAGCAATCTTAACGCCTTTAAACACTTACAAGGAATCAAAGTATGTGAAAGTTGTTCCATTTCCCCCCTTCAAAGAAAGCTCCCGTGAACTCTTCCTATCACAGCCTACCTGCCGAGAAGAATCCATACACTGCTTTCCCCCCACCGCCTCAGCTCCCATTCACCCCATCCAAGGACCTCCCAACACCAATGCGGATTCTTTCAAGGCTACTTTTGGGGCATTTTCTCATCTCCGTCTCTCCATTCTTTCAGTTGAAACAATTTTCCCAAGACACTGTGCAGAAGTCACGTAAACAACTACCTAGATACATATTGAAATATTTATTGATAATTTGAAATCTAGAACTTGTTTCAAAATAAATGAGGGAACAGATGAAACATGAAAGACTGACCAGAAGCTGGTAACAGTAAACCATTAAAAGTAGGTGATGGGAACACAGGAAGTTCAATAAAAACTTTCTACTCTTATACTCATTTAAAATTCCATAACCAAAAGGTTTTTTGGGGGGGTTTTTTGTTTGTTTTTTTTTAGATTTTATTTATTCATTTGGCAGAGAGAGATATCACAAGTAGGCGGAGAGGCAGGCAGAGAGGAAGGGGAAAACAGGCTCCCTGCTGAGCAGACAGCCTGATGCGGGACTCGATCCCAGGACCCTGAGATCATGACCCAAGCCGAAGGCAGAGGTTTTAACCCACTGAGCCACCCAGGCGCCCCCAAAAAAGTTTTAGAAATAGTCATTTACTACTTGATCCCAACTATATGACTAGAAGTGTGCCTGAAGTGTCATAAAATCATTGTATTAGCAGGGCTTGTTCAACTTACTACGCAATGAACGAATGAACTACTACAACATCCCAGGCAAGACATCCAGCCTCTACTTCTATCAATACACAACATGTGGGGCGCCTGGATGGCTCAGTGGGTTAAAGCCTCTGCCTTTAGCTCAGGTCCTGGGATCGAGCCCCGCATCGGGCTCTCTGCTCAGCGGGGAGCCTGCTTCCTCCCCTCTCTCTCTGCCTGCCTCTCTGCCTGCTTGTGATCTCTGTCAAATAAAAAAATAAAATCTTAAAAAACACACACACACACAACATGTAACAATAACTTGTATCTGCTGGAGATACAACTGTGAATGAGAGACATTCATCAAACTTAAGGAATGTGTAGGGAATAAACAACAGAGTGTTGCAAGCGCAAGGAAAGCAAACAGATTAGCTGGAGGAGAGAAACCACTCTATGACCAATAAAGACTTCTTGCACCAAGAAGAATGCAAAGGACTTCAGACCAAAACCCAGGAAGAAAGGAAAATGGGAGGGAAGGGGAGGAAAGTGATTCAGGTAGCAAGAATGGCGTGAGTAGGCAGAGGCAAGGCTAGACAGAGCTCAGCCATGGTCGCAAGAGAACCAGTGAGTGTTGACAAGCAAAACAGACCCAGGAAAGACTAAGCTAAGAAGATGCAATAAAATTCAGCATAGAGGCTCTGAAAGTTTTACAGGAAAAAAAAAGTATCAGAACCAATTCTACACTGGAAAAAGTAACTTCATCCATTTAATAATCCAGATGAGAACATGGGATCTGAAAAAACTGCTTGACGGACACCCCGGGCTGCTGTTTGGCAGCTTGAACAGGCTCTCACCCAGTTTTGTTCTGTTTTTTATTCAGAACCAAAATCTGGTTATTCATTTACTCAAAAAATATCTGAGTTCTGCTTATGTGCTGGGCACTATCTTAGGCACGTCAATGACTTCTATCTGGCAGTCCTGCTGTCTACTCTAGAACAGTGGTTCTCAACTTGGCATGGGGAAAGGGAGCAATTTCTGCTCCCCACCAGGACAATTGGCAATGTCCAGAGACCTCTAGTTGGTCCAAGGATGCTGCTAAACATCCCTCAAAGCACAGCACAGCCCACCAGAGTCAGACACCAGCAGCTCCAAAGGGAAACCCTGCTATTGAGAAGCACATTCCACTCCAGCCTCCTAGACAACCATTTAACGCACGTTACTTCCGTCTTCTCTTTCTGTTCTAAAATAAAGCTCTAGGGGCACCTGGGTGGCTCAGCGGGTTAAAGCCTCTGCCTTCGGCTCAGGTCATGATCTCAGGGTCCTGGGATCGAGCCCCATATTGGGCTCTCTGCTCAGCAGGGAGCCTGCTTCCCTGGCTCTCTCTGCCTGCCTCTCCATCTACTTGTGATCTCTGTCAAATAAGTAAGTAAAATCTTTAAAAATAAATAAATAAAATAAAGGTCTTAAGATATGCTAAAAAATGCACAACACCATTTTACTAATTCGGCAAGTGCAACCAAACATACCAAGAATTTTGAGATATGGCTTTAAAAATTTTTATAAGCTACATTTATTTATTTTACATTAACTTTTGGAAATAAAATTATCTTCCTCTCCTGACAACTACTGTTCTCAAAAACTTAAGCTAAAAGCTTTGAGTAATGTTTGATTACTCCTCTTCCTTTTGTGTCCCTACAGCAATTAATCACCACATTCTGCTGCTGCTTTTTCCATGTAATGCCTCATATCGTGAACTTTCTATTCCCTGTGCCATTGGCTAAAATACTTACTGTATTCCCTGGAGCTCTTGGTGTGTCTCCCCCATCCCTCCCTCCCAAGCTATCCTACTTACTAGCACTGCATTTTTCACCTGCTCAACATTCCATAAGGTTGCCTACAACATACCAAATAAGAACCTAGTACCTGAGACTTAGCATTCAAGGTCTTTTCAGCTGGCCACAATCCATCTTTCCAGTTCTTTTTCCCAATGCTCTCTCAACTTGGGAATATGCTCTCTCCGCAAAATGAGTTATTCTGGGGCACACAAACAACCTCTCCAGATCAGAGAAATCACAAGCCATTCAGGCTTCATTCAGATAAAAGACCGGCTTTTAGCTCTCAGGGTAGCAGTAAGGGATCAACTTCTAGGCAATCCTGATCTACCCACAGCTCTCTTTTAATGGAAGATAACCCCAAACCCCTTGGCTCACCGTCCTTAGAACATCCCGTTTGCCTTTCCACCTCTCTGAACTCATCTTCCTCTTCAAATCTGCCACCTTTTCAAACAGTTCTCAGAGCACAATCACCTCTACCAGCACCGTTTACCCACCATGCCCCATACTGGTGACTCTCAGATCATTTTAGTTATTTGGCAATGAAATGTCATTTCATTTTTACTTACTTCTCCTCTATATCCAGACAGCTAAAACTGTGATTCATTCATAAGCCAAATGGGGGATAAGTGGGGTACTCACATTTCCAAACCAATCTTTAATGTTCTTTAGATATTTTTTTGAATCACAATTCCCAGGACTGGCAAGAGAACAGGGTATATTCATGTACTAGTGGTAAGAATATAAATTGATACAATTATGCTACACTGATATTTGTTAATACTAAAAGTCTAAAGTCTGTATACCTTCGGCCCAGGAATTTCACTTGGGAATTCATCATCGGTAAGTAATAAAGTACATGGAGAGTTAGGTACAAGGATATTCATCTGTGTTGTTTCTAACTCTCAGAGCTCAAAAAAGCAAAACAAAACTTCCTTGTCCGACAAGAGAAGACTATTCAGAGGAATCATTTATTTAAGCAATGTAAGACTCTGCCGCTACTAAAAGCCTATAGCACTCTGGGAATTGACATGGGATCTTTTTATGATTATGCTCATAAGTGAAAAATACAAGTAATATGACCCCAAATACCTTATTTGGTATATTTTTATATATTACGTGTGTCCTATTTTTTCTAAAACTTTTCTACATTGTGTGTATATATACAATTTGTGTGTCAAAAATATACACTAGTAAGTGTATATAAATCTTAAAATAGGACAAAATATCTTCACTTTCTTTTGTTAATGAATATTTATATTTTATATTTATATTTTAATGAATATTTATATTTTATATTTAAAATATATTTCAGTTAATGAATTTATTTACATTAAATTTTATGGATACAATAAACATTTCTAAAGCCTATTTATAATTAAAAATCTTACAAAACCTAAGAAACCTTGGTTGTTGTATCTGTAAGAAAAACATTTTCAGTAAGAACACAACAACACACCCTACAGTTCCTCCCCCGGTGTCATCAGCTGCACTCGGCATTCTCACTCTGACATAAGGTAGGTGGCTCATCGACCAAAAGCCTGGGCAAGAATCTGGTGATGCAAGACCACGGGGAAGGAGAGAGTCCTGGAAAACCCGGGAGGGAGGGATTCAAGTGCAGATGCTCGAGGACCGGTTCGTGTCAGGCACAGAGCATCAACACGCGGAGATGAGACGGGCATTACCAGACCCAGAAGGCAATCCAGTGGAATGCCACGGGCCTGAGTTCCAGAGGCCAAATGCTTAAGTTCAATGCCACCCCTGCCTCTTACCCGAAGCGTAACCTCAAGCAAGTCACTTAACTTCGCCGGCATGTGGCTCCCCTCATGTAACGGGGCCAGCGGCGTGCCAAGAGCAGCGGCTGCCCCTGCAGGAGGGGCCCCCACTCATGCCAGCTGCGACTCCATCAGCCCACGATGACGACAGGCGGCACTGCGCCTTCTCTGGGCCGGCAGCGGCGCCTCTCCACCACCCATCACTTTCTCAGCCTCCTTTCTCCTCGCTGGTGGCCCACACTTGGAAAAGAACATGAGCCAGGACTCCAGAAGGAGGTCTGAGACGGGAGAACAGGGGGTGTCGGGGGGAGGCAGGAGCAGGGAGTATCAAGAAAGAAAAGCAGGTCTGTGTAAGCAGGCCAGGCAAAGGGCACCAGGAATCACTCCCCACGGCGCTCCCACAGCGTCTTCATAAAATGTGTTGCTCACGTCATTCACCGGGACACAATCTTTCACCATCTCTCCGCGGACTTTGTGGAGCTGAATCAAAACGATTCCTTAAACTGGCTTGGAGTCCATACCACAGGCAGCTGCTGGCCGCACTCACTTCCCTCCGCTACAAACTCACTCCCTCCTCAGCTGTTGCATGTGCTGCCTCCTCTGCCCGGAAAGTAACCTCTACGTCCTCCAATTTAGAAGCAAACTGCTATTCCACCTGCAAAACACAGCTCAAGGTCAACTGCAGAGCCCCTTCCTGACCTTCAGAAGCTAAGTACCTCTGCTGTGTGCTCCCGCACTATGTGCACAGCACTATTTCTGCCTCTCTTAAGGCTCCTTGACCTAATTCCTATATATGTGCGGGTGGGGGACACCAAGCAATCCTCAGATGCCAGCAGGGTGTCCCTCTATGCTCCCCACTGCAGATGCCAGTGAACAAACCCAGGCTGTGGCAAATGTGTCTGGCCAACTGGCTACAGCTTGAAGTTCCAACCATCTCCTCCTTAGGTTTGATGAATTTGCTAGAGCGGCTCACAGAACTCAGGAAAACACTCAACTCACATTTACCACTTTACTGAAGTATATAATAAAAGAGATAAATCAACAGCCAGATGAAGAGAGATAGAGCAAGGTCCTGAACAAAGGAGCTTCTGTCCTTGAAGAGCCTGGGGACCAGTTCAGTGGCATACAGAAGCGTTCTGGTTCCCCAAACACGGGAGCTCTCAAAAAAAAGGGGGGGGGGGGCCTGAAAGCTATGCTCTTAGTTTTTTAGGAAGGTTTCATTACGTAGTCAAGATTGACTAAGTCATTGGCCATTGGCTGATTCATCCTCCAGCTTCTCCTCCTGGGCGGGGAGGGGGCTACTGAAAGTTGCAACCGACTCACACAGTCTTTCTGGCAACCAGTCCCCACTCTTGGTTGGAGTCCAAAAGTCACCTTCATTAATAACAAGACACCCAATTCACCTTTATGGCTCTGAAGTACTTTCAGGAACTGTGGATGAAGACGAAATATATCTGAAAAATCTATTCTGGCCATCTGAATGACCGAACATGTATTTCTTATAAATCATATCGCACAGTCAGACTGTACTGGTCCACCACTAGCCAGTGACTCCATTGAGGGATCTTGCCTTTATCTGTTAAATCCCAGTTACTTTCCTGTATACTAATACATAAGAAAATAAGAATAAGAAAAACTCCTTAATCACAGTTGGGAAATGTTCATGCACCAATTGATTAGAATGAAAACTGTTCAAGAAAGAGAAAGAATCCAACATTCATCTTGCCTTTCCTATATAAACTGCCATGCTAGGCAATAAATGAGGGGGTGGCTTCTCTGTATTCCAGCAGGGGCGCCTGGGTGGCTCAGTGGGTTAAGCCTCTGACTTCAGCTCAGGTCATGATCCCGGGGTCCTGGGATCAAGCCTGGCATCGGGCTCTCTGCTCGGCAGGGACCCTGCTTCCTCTCTCTCTGCCTGCCTCTCTGCCTACTTGTGATCTCTCTCTGTCAAATAAATACATAAATAAATCGGGAGTGGGGTGTTAAAAAGGACAATAATAGTCTTTACTTCTGAGGACTTTTGCAGAATGTATTATACAGTTGTCCTAAAACAATTAGTTCACAGAAGTTGTGATGTTAACTGTCCCCTGCCTCATCACCACCCTCCCCACTGTACAGATGGAAACCCAGACCCCCAAGACGTGAAGTGACTTGCTTAACAACCACCTCGCAACCATCTCCTAGACTGAGGATTCACTGCAGGCTGGCTGGCTAATCACCAAACATGGTTCCGTTTCTTGCAGGACGTGTGGCTAGACTACATTTCCCAACTTCCCTTTAGGTGTCTGACTTCCAGACAATGAAATGTGGGCAAAGTGACTGAATACCTCTTCACCAGTCCAGGCCCTGCCCCTAAGTCTCTCACACTCCATCTCTTCTCCTGCATTTGCCAAGTAGGTATCAACGCCCAGAGCGATCCTGGAAGTCAAGTGTTGAAGAAAGCAGGTAACAGACTAGCAGTAGAGTCTCAGTAGAATAAACTGTTACTGCCTTTAAATCCCTAAGATTTCAGGGTTTATCTGTTATAGCAGCTGACATAACTTCAATTAACATACTTTTTATGGATCCGTTGCAACAATCATCACTCTTCATTTTACAGACAGGAAAACGGAAGCTTGGAAGGAGCCATGGTCACCCAATTATTAAGTGGTGCATCTAGGATCTAAACCAGCACTGGCTTAATACAGAGCTCAGGCTCTTAAGTGTTGTGAGACCAGTAAGTGGCACCAGGATTTCTAATTTACAACAGATACATTTAATATGCAATTTTGGTATGCATTCCTGAAACACTCACTTAAACTCCCAGAAGAGTAACTATATTATCTTAAGCAGAAAGACATAAATAATTCCCCAAAGTTTAAGTTTGATTTTTACAACAGACAAGAAACACATTCGAATATTTTAAAAATATCATGTACCAAAAAACAAAACAAAACAAAACCATGTATGTTAACAAGACACTTCCTTATCCTTGTAAATAGCCCATAACAGTACAAGTTTTAGGATTTTATCTATTTTTATTTTTTTAAATATTTTATTTATTTTTGTGTGAAAAAGAGACAGAAAGAGTGAGCCTGAGTAGTGGGGGTGAGGCAGAGAGAAAACCAAAGCAGGCTCTGGGCTGAGCAGGAGCCCAATGCAGGAGGGCTCGATCCCAGGACCCGCGAGATCATGACCTGAGCTGAAGGCATCAGCCTAATGAACTGAGCCACCCACGTGCCCCAAGTTTTAATATTTTAATCCAACTTTTCCCACTTGATTTTACCTGAGCCATCCCTATTTACTGATAACTATATAACATGATTTTATTACATTAGTAATTTTTAAATGGGATTTAATAAATGGAATAATCATTTTATTTCAATCACTGAACTAAATGTACACCATTAATCAAGCAAAAGAAATTATATAACAGTGTTTACAGCATTAATTCCACCTACGTCTGTTTTTCTTCTCTGCAAATACAACTCTTAGCTACAGTTGAAAAATATCTGGAAAATATAAAAAAGTTTCCAGTAATTATCTCTGGGGAGTAGAACTAAGCCCTTTATGCCTTTAGTTAAAGTTTGAATTTATGATGAACACACAAAACTTTTAGAATAAGAAATACTTTTTAAAAGATATATCAATGATTCACAGTATTGTAGTTTGCTGTAGTTATCAAATTCCCAAAGTCCCAAATTACCATAATATGTAGGAAACACATGGGTTGGGAGAAAAAAAATTATAGCCCTTTCTAATGAATATGTCATTTGATCAATTTCATTAATCTCTGTGGAAATATCGGTTTACACATCTATAAACAAATTTTAAAACATTTTAATAGTAGAAAAAGCTGTACTCTTCATAATGAATTTATCATTTGTTCAACTGTACTTATATGGAGATATATACATAGGCCTCTGTAAGTAAATTTTTTTTTTCTTTTTTAAAGTAAGCTCTATACCCAACGTGGGGCTTGAACTCATGACCCTGAGATCAGGAGTCTCATGTGCTACAGACTGAACCAGTGAGGCACCCCAAGTAAATCTATTTTAAAACACTTAAGTACACACACACACACACACACTCACTCACAGAGAAGTATGTTCTAATCAGGCGATTCTGACAACAGTTAACCAAGCACATTCCTTTTTATTTTTTAAAGATTTTATTTATTTATTTGACAGAGATCACAAGTAGACAGAGAGTGAGAGAGAGGGAAGCAGACTCCCTGCTGAGCAGAGAGCCCGATGCAGGACTCGATCCCAGGACCCTGAGATCATGACCTGAGCCGAAGGCAGCTGCTTAACCCACTGAGCCACCCAGGTGCCCCCCCAAAACATTCCTTTTAATGAAACTTTGTTCTAACCTGAGACTACCTGGGATTGTATCAGGAAAAACAATATATTAGAGTTTTAAAAACAGTTCTCTTTTGGGGTCCAAACTTGATAAGGTTTTGGAGACTATTTTGGTCTTTATGCTTTCTTCAAATGTTTCAGACTCTCCTAAGAGAAAAGGGCAATTCAGAATCAAATCTCTTTGACAAGAACCTCTCTGCGTCCCAAGCACTGCTGTAGATTAATGTAAAATTATATCACATTCATCAAAACAGTATTTGCCCATAAGAGACTCTTAATCTCACAAAACAAACTAGGGCTAGGGGGGGGGGGGGGGGAGAAGGTGGGTTACTGACATTGGGGAGGGTGTGTGCTCTGGTGCGTGCTGTGAAGTGTGTAAGCCTGATGATTCACAGTCCGGTACCCCTGGGGCAAATAATACATTATATGTTAATTTTTTAAAAGATATGCATATTAAAATGTGTTTATCATTTGAAGCTAGGAATAAAAAAGAAATGTTTAAAGACCTTACTAATGAGATAATCTAGAAAAATTATTGTTACAAAAAGAATTTTTTTTTTTTAAGATTTTTACTTTTAAGTACTCTCTAAACCCAACGTAGGGCTTGAACTTTCAACTGTGAGATCAAATGCTACATGCTCCATGGACTGAGCCAGTCAGGCACCCCAGAAAAAGAATTTTTGAGTCAAATGTAATATCTACATGTATTTTCTGCTGGAGAGGAAACTTTCAAATTCAAAGGCTTCCATGTCAAGAAGTCCTAAAAAATACATTGGGGATAGTATGTGCTGATTGCTGTGAACTGATGATTCACAGACCTATACCCCTGAAACAAATACACTGTAAGTTAATTTTAAAAAAAGAAAGCTTCTAAATTAAAAAAAGACCTCACAAAAAAATAAAACAAGTCGGAATCATTTAAAAAACAAAAAACAAAAAACAGCATTTGCGAAAAGCCCAGGGGTTGTTGTTATTATTGTAACTAAAATGTGTTATGATAGGGGCGCCTGGGTGGCTTAGTGGGTTAAAGCCTCTGCCTTCAGCTCAGGTTATGATCCCGGAGTCCTGGGATTGAGCCCCGCATCGGGCTCTCTGCTCCGCAGGGAGCCTGCTTCCTCTTCTCTCTCTGCCTGCCTCTCTGTCTCCTTGTGATCTCTATCAAATAAATAAAATCTTAAATAAAATAAAATGTGTTATGATAAATGTTCCTTAATCTAGAATTTTATGCAACTGTATAATACTAGACAGGAAACAAATTATTATTATCTGTGTTAATCGAACTGAGGAGAGGGGAAGACTATGGTAAAGATAATCAAAAAATAGCAAGAATTCAAAATAAATTGTATTTGGTTTTAAAATGTCTTTTTAACCTATATATATTATATATATATATATATATATTTTAAAGATTTTATTTATTTACTTGAGAGAGAGAGACAGTGAGAGAGAGCATGAACGAGGAGAAGGTCAGAGAGAGAAGCAGACTCCCCCTGGAGCTGGGAGCCCGATGCGGGACTCGATCCCGGGACTCCCAGGATCATGACCTGAGCCGAAGGCAGTCGTCCAACCAACTGAGCCACCCAGGCGTCCCATTAACCTATATATTTTAACTGATAGTTTGAAAATTCTAAATCGAAGTATGTCTAAAAATAAAACCACACTATGAAAAAAGATGAATCTGCAAAAAGTAAGTATTATGTTTCTCTTTTCTTTTTTCCTCCAAGCAAAAGGTCTCACATACTTATCACTGGACCAACCTACTGGTACAAAGAGTAGTAATAGAGAAAAATCATTTCCCCAATAAAACACATGTATTGTTCAGGTGGTCGTGATATTTACAGCGCGGTAACAAAAGCACGTGACCTCCACACAGCATCAACACGTGTTCCATCTCACGTGCCACCCCTTACAGACCCAGCCTGGCTCTTCTCCATACCTCCTCTCAGAGCGGTGCCTGATTTTATTGGAGTTTTCATCGGAATCCACTGGGCAACGGGATGATTCTGCTTTTGTTTCTTGGCCAGGAATTGCTTGATCATGAAAGTCTTGTGAGAAGAAATGGCCAGGAACAGCCAAGCACACACACCGGAGTGGCGGAGAAAAGGAGAGAGCTGTGTGCGTCTACCTTCAGCCTCTCCCCACCACTATCCGCTCTCCTAACTCTAGAAATGAGCCACAGACTTAACCTACCTCTACATGTCCACAATTCCTGAACGTGTTCCTCCCTCTCTAGACACTGTGTACTTGACATCCAGAGCCAAGGTTCTCTAGAAAGTCTCATCGCTCATTTATGCCTATGGCTCCTCTTTAATTTACCACCAAACCTCCTACAACCCGGCCAACAAACCACGATTTCACGGATATCAGAGAGACCGTCAGATCCTGCAGACCCTCAGCAAGTCGTCCCTACCTTCCCCACGCTCACCTCCAGAACAACGGACACGGCACCTTACACAGGACCTCTTGGCTTCTCGGGCTGTTCCCTCGCAGCCTCTCAGGTATTTCCCTCTGACCACCCATGAGAGCACCAACGCCCCCTGAAGCAGAGTTCCAGCTCCCTCTCCTCAACATCCGCCTTTCCGCGGGCTCCCAGGGCTCCAGTCCACGCCCACCATCCACATATCCAAACACCCAGGGGCCAGCTTCACCGGGACATAATACACACACCGTAAAGACAGCAAACCCCAAACTGAAGGTGTCATCATCTAGTGTCTACCCAATTTGCTCCAGCCACCTTAAAACTTAAATCATTTCTGCGTCCTCCGCCTCCTCAACAGCTCCGGACCTCTAAGACCTCCCTTCCTCCGTCCGTCTCCCCCATCTACAGAAGGACTTCAGGTTCTCCCCACCCTCACACCCGGCAGCACCAACTACTTCCAACCTCTGTCCGCTTATCCCCACACGAACGCCGGACAGATCTTCTGAAAATGCAAATACGCCGGCGCTCTCCTTTCTCATCGTCCAGTGGCCCGTGCTCCAAGCGTGGGAAACAGAAACACAAACCTCTTGCGACAGCATAAAAATCCCTCCGTGACTCAACCCACGCTCAGCCTCATCTGCTGTCGCTCCTCGACAAGCTACACCTCATCACCTTTCACCTTTCCTGTCCCTCCAGAAACTCTGTGCCTTCACATGTGCTCCTATTCCCTCTGCCTGAGATGCACTCCGGGCAGTCCTCGCGAGCTCCAGGTGAAGGGTGGCCCCTGCCAGGAAAGCTTCACGTAAGCCTCAGCGGCCAACGAGCTCGTCCTCCAGTCCAGTACTCAGACACGTGCCCAGTGTATCTCTACTCCTGCCCCTTCACTCAACTTTAGAAGTTATGGGCAGGGGTCTCCTCTCGGGGCGCCTGGGTGGTTCAGTGGGTTGAGCCTCTGCCTTCGGCTCACGTCATGGTCTCAGGGTCCTGGGATCGAGGCCCACATCAGGCTCTCTGCTGAGCAGAGAGCCTGCTTCCCCCCTTCTCTCTCCGCCTGCCTCTCTGCCTACTTGTGATCTCTCTATGTATCAGATAAATAAATCAATCTTTAAAAAGAAAAAAAGAATTTATAAGCAGGGGGTCTCAGCTTATTCTGCATACAAATCTTCATTAATTTATGGGTTTGTCCTGATAAACACATCATGAATTGAAAGTGTTTTAAGTCAAATACATGTAATACCACTAACCGGGATGCCTGGAGGGCTTAAGCAGCTTAAGCAGCTGCCTTCGGCTCCATGCTCGGCCATGATTGCAGGGTCCTGGGACTGAGTCCCACGTGGGGCTCCCTGACCAGCAGGGAGTCTGCTTCTCCTTCTGCTTGCCACTTCCCCTATTTGTGCTCTCTCTCTCTCTCTGACAAATAAATAAATAAAAATCTTAAAAAAAAAAAACAAAAACCACTAACCTACCAAACAACGTAACTTACCTAACTTAAATGTACTCAAAACACTTAAATTAGCTTACAGTTGAGCAAAATCATCTAATATAAAGCCTATTTTATGATAAAGTGTCAGAATATCTCATGTAGTTTATTAAATACTTGCAGAAAGTGAAAACCAGAATGGTGTTAGGAGTACAGAATGGAAGTCAGTGGGTCAGTTACCCTCATGACCGCACGGCAAGCCACAGCTTGCTACCACCGCCCAGCATCGCCAGACGGTATTACACCACAGATCACCAGCCTGGGGAAAGATCCAAATTCAAACTTCAAAAGCACGGTTTCTATTGAACATACACTGCTTTTGCACCACCATAAAGTCAAAAAATCCTAAACGGAACCACTGTAAATGGAACCATCATAAGTCAAACCATCAAAGTCAGGGACCCTCTGGGCTTCCAAAGCCTAGCATACGCAATACCTCACAACGTAGGTCAGTACTCAAGAAGCGCCAAATATAAACAAATTCATAGATTGACATACACACGTAAGAAGTTTCAGCACATTGAGCATTTACGAGAAATACAAAATTAATCAATTTATATTGAAGAGGCTTTAATATATTGGTATGTACACAGACATATACAAACACACATCTGCTTCACAGACACAAATGCCCATAAATAGATCATCAAGTCTGGTTCCATATAAGAAGTTCATTTCCCCAACCTAGTCAAACCCTACAGTAATCCTTTGCTGCTATGTGTACTGCTCACACGGAGTTCAAAGAAACTTACTTAATTACCCATAACCACATAAATTCATATGCCCACAGATATAAGGACAGGAGACTTTTCTGGAAATACATAAATAAAAGTTATTCATGGTTTGGGGGTAGGGCAGTGTTAGAGGCTGAATTGCCCCTCCTCCAAATTCTTTTGTCTTAACCCCTACTGCCCCAGAATGTGACTGTACTTGGCGATAGGGCCTTTAAAAAGGTAATTAAGTTAAAATGGGGGTGTTAGGCTGGGCCATAACCCCGAATGACTGGTATCTGTAGGTAAGGACACAGGCACACACAGAGGGAGGGCATGTGAGGACAGAGGGAGGAGGCAGTCATCCGCAAGCCAAGGAAAGAGGCCTCGAGAGAAACCAAACTGCTGGCACCTTTGTCTTGGACTCCCAGCCTTTGGAACCAAGAGAAAGCAAGGTTCTGCAGCTGGAGTCACCCAGTCAGATATTTTGTTATGACAGCCCAAGCTGAATAACAGAGGGGGCTTCTAATTTATAATATTTAAATTTCCTTCAAAGCATTTTTTTAATTAATTAATTTCCTAATCAAGTATGTGGAATTTTTTTAAGCCAGCAAGAATCACACAAACAGTGAAATTATGGACATTTTCATCTTTTTCTTCATGTTGGTTTGTGTTTGAAAACCTAACAAGGGGTGGCTGAGTGGCACAGCTGGTTAAGTGTCCGACTCTAGGTTTCAGTTCAGGTCATGATCTCACAGTGGTGGGACTGAGCCCCAGATCAGGCTCCAAACTCCCTGCAGAGTCTGTTTGAGAGGTCCTCTTCCTCTGCCCCTCCCCCATCCGGCATGTACCTGCTCTCTCTCAAAAATAAATAAATTTAAAAATAATAAAAAAATAAAAACCTAACAAAATGCTATCAAATTAAATGACATAACTGAATATCCTAGACATCACAGTTGACCATACCCTAACCATAAAAGCCACATTATATCTTTCTTACTATTTTTCATTTGAAACAAAATTAATATAAAATGTTAAAATAAGGTATTTTCTCATTTTACCAGCTCCACAAAGGAACTGGTGGGGGTAGACAGTGGAGAAGAGCACTGCTGTTCACTATCCCTGGAAGTGCCTGGGTGGCTCAATCGATTAAGCATTCGCCTTCAGCTCAGGTCGTGATCTCGGGGGTCCTGGGACTGAGCCCCACATCGGGCTCCCTGCTCAGCAGGAAGTCGGCTTCTCCTTCTGCCCCTCCTCCAACTTGTGTGCACGGGCACTCTCCCTCAAATAAATACAATCTTTAATAAACAAACAAACCCTGGAGATAAGAAAACCAATAATTATAAAGTACAGAACACCCTGATGAGTGAATCCTTCTTGTACTTGTAAAAAGTCACTGAAACAACTAGACACCACCCATTACACCCATGAGTTAGCCTCTTATACACATTATCACTTAATTCTCATAACAACCCAGAGCAGCAGAGATGAAAATTTCCCCATGTTTTATAAGGAAACTTGGGCACAGAGAGATTAAGTCACTGGCCAGGGTCATACAGTTAGAAAGCAGAAGAGCTAAGACTCAAATCTAATTCTCTAAATCCCATGCTGCTTGATACTAAGAGCTCTTGAATGCTTAACAAATATTTATTAAACACCTGCTATATGTGCTTTGCCAGGTGTGTAAGACAGAGCCATGACTCAAGGAACACAGTCACTATTCTCAAGGACTTAGAGTCTCCTCCATACTCTTCTGTTGCATGTATGTTTCCCAGCTCTGTAACTAGGTTTTAAAGCTCCTCAAAAGAGCTGTAACATAAAGGGGAAAACAGAGAGCTTTAAGTTAGAAACCTGAAAAAGTTCTGGCTTTTTCACTTACATAAATTAACAAATTGGATTCTTCATAGTAAACGGCTGTAGATTAAATAACATTCTGAAAGTGCTTCGAAGAGTGCAGTGGACACTAAATAAATGTTCATCAAATATGAATATTCATTTACAACCTTCATAGACAATCAGATCCAAACCTACTTTCTACTTCGTCAGTCTTGAGATTTCTCCAATGGCCTCTTCAATATTCAAAGTTTTTACTCATCTATCACTCTATCCCATTCTTTTACAGGACTTAACTCTTTAACACTCAAAGCTACTTAACTACTTACTTAACACTGACGCTTCTTTATGATGTAGTCTTTTATTTTTTTTTAAGATTTTATTTTTTTATTTACATGACAGAGAGAGGGAGATCACAAGTAGGCAGAGAGGCAGGCAGAGAGAGAGGGGGAAGCAGGATCCCTGCAAAGCAGAGAGCCCAATACGGGGGATCCCAGGACCCTGAGATCATAACCTTGAGCCGAAGGCAGAGGCTTAACCCACTGAGCCACTCAGGTGCCCCTATAGTCTTTAAGAATAATGGTCTCCAAAGTCGAATTCACACAAAACACTATGTGTCCTAATCACAGGCCTGAAAATGCTAGAACTTAAGACTGATAATAATAAGGGATATAAAATTTAACTCTCCTGATACTTAACGTATGGACTGTTTATAAAACATGTATACAACCCATTTCAAAAAGAAAAATGGGTTGCCCAGCTGGCTCATTCAGTGGAGCATATTGTACAGAGTATATCGTATTTTTATTAACACTCAACACTACAAATAGGCCTAGCAACTTCCCTCTTCTGTGCCACCTATCCTTAAGTTGTTCCTTCTGTCTGGGCACCCATTAACACATAATTCCCACCCTTTTCAACAAACATCCATTCATCTTACCATGTAGTCTTTCCAGTCGTGCATATTGAGAGGCAGTCAGTAACCACCTTGTAAATCTAAAGCTATGAGTTTATAAGTCAAATTATAAGACAGGGCTAATATAAGGAATAATATAGTTACCTTTCTCTTGCTCCAAGATGTAACTTCATTAAAATATATATATATATATATATATATATATATATATATATATATATATTGTTTATCATTACACTCCCCTCTGCATCTCCTAGAAAAACATTCCTCTGGGCTAATCTTGATCAGATAGAATACACTGTATATAATACATACTAAACTGATTTTCCTTGTAAATCTACACTTAAATCTTCCAGTAAAACATATTCCTCACAAAAAAGATGTAAGTGAATGTGTATTTATTTTGAGCCCTAATACACTAGACACCCAGCAACTGCTTTAACAGTGGGGTAACTATTTGCATTATAGTACAGAAAGTAAACCTGGTGACTTCCTTAGAAAATCTGTTGTTTTTAAGTACAGAAGTTGAAATTTAGAAATTATTCTAATATCCTACCAAAAGTATATTAAAGTGAACACTCTGAAAACAGAGAACTAAATATATTTTTACTGGCCCGCAATGAAATCTCTCTCGGCTGTGCCTAAATTATCATATGCAAAAGATGTAAATGTATCTCACCCATCTGTGCTCCCACAACCCTATCTTCAATATGACGGAAAATTGGGAAGGTCTCAGAACACCTGCATAAGTGTGGAAATGGCTCAAATTCATAAAATCACAATTCCGTCTTGCACAATGAAGTGTATATATAGTTAGGGGGAGAAATACATTTTTTCAAAACCACCTCCTATAACAGCTAACAGCTACTACACAATGACCCTCCTTCCCCACTTAAACTCACCGAGTTAGTTACTGGTCATCAACCCTTAGTCAAAGGCAAAAAGGAGCACTTCCCTCAAGTGTCTTACAGGCACTGAGCTTAGCATTCAGCATGCATTACCTCACTGAAAGCTCGGGATTTAATTAAGTTGCCTCAAGTCAATGAGAAGCACCAAACTGTAACTCCAAGAAGCAGCCTCTGCGTTGTAGTTTATATGGATGGTGTCCCCAGCACAGCACGAGTGGAGCTGGGTACTGAAGGAACTGGTCTGGGTCACAAGCTAATAGTAACAGAGTTCAAGCCCAAGAACTCTGCCCAAACTGGTGAGAACGAGCGCACTCACAAGCTGAAAGCTACGCGGCCTCCCGTCTTGAAACTGAAGAACGCATAATCATACAATAAAACAAAAATGTCTTGTTCTAAATAACCCAGTTATCAGCTGATTTGGGGGGGGGGGGCAAGGGGAGAGTCAACAGGTCAGGACTCCTGAAGAGACCAGCAGGAGGAAACTGAGCAGCAAACCCTACTGAAGAGTTTGCCTCGCAGGAAACTACACGTCTTCAGTGGCAGGAGGCAGTAACAACAGAGAGACCTACGGGGTACAGAGGAACCGGGGCACTCTGGGTGTTCCACCCACCCTACTGCTGCCCGTACAATATCACTATGATAGCTTTATAAAGAATGGCTACCAGCATTTGGATTAAAACAACATACTCTTAGTAGGAAAAACTATAAATTATGCATCAGACAATGCATTCACCTGTCCCTATCTGTGACTTTGAAAGGATTCATTCATTTCAAAATTAGAAAACTGATCTCAGAGTAAAAACTCATTAAAATACATGGCTTAGAGATATTTAGAAAGAGCATTACATGTTACTTAAAAAAAAAAAAAGACCAACCCAACAGAAAAATGGGCAATGACATACTGAAGTCACTACCGGCTACACAACCAACAGTCACTCCCCTCACAACTCGTTCTTGCTGTCAGTCCGTTTCCCACTATAAGGCCTTGAACAGGAAAGGTTTTTGCTTTCCTGGACTCACCCGTACCTTTAACATGGGTACATGACCAATCACAGCCATAGGACCTGAGTAAAAATCTGCTGAGGGCTTCCGGGTAGGTCTCTGTTCTAAATAAAAGAGTGGTGCATGAACAAACAGACTTCGTTTCCACGGGCTGTGGTCATGGGGACTACTGCATATGTGAACTATGACTCCTCTCTACTTCTCACATCTAACTCCTCAACAGATCCTTTCAGCTCTACCTTCAAAACATGCAGAATTACTTCTCTGTCTCCTATCGCTCTCCAGATCATGTCTCACCTGTCTGCTTGCAGTGCTCTCGTGACTGCCAGGCCTGCTTCAACCTTTATCCCCTTCATTCTCTTCTCAACACAGCAGCCAGCATGAACCTCCTAGAGTCACAGTCAGATAAGGTCAGTGCTCTGCCCCAAACCCCAAAGGTATCTTATCTCAGGCAGAATAAAAGCCAAAATGATCTCACAATGGTCTACAAGGCCCTGCACGAACTAACTCACTGCTTCTCTCTCCCTCCATTGCTCATCTCTGCCCCTGGCTTTCCTTTCCGGTCTCTGAACAGACCAGCACACTCCTGCCCCTGGGACGGTGCATACATCCTTCCCTCTGATGTGCTCTTTGCCCCACACCCCTGCACTCTGACTACCTATAAGACTCAAATCGCGTCACCTCACTGAAGCCCTCCCTGACCACTCCACTTAAAATAACCCAATTCAGCCTGGTATGCTTATTACTTTATTTTTATTACTTTATTTTATTACTTCTTTTCTCTCCTTAACACTTAACATCTTGTTAAATACTGTTTATTTTACTTACTTGTGTATTCCTCCTTTGCCCCCAGCAAAATGTAAGCTCTCTGAGGGGTCTGTTTTTTATTCATTATTGAAGCCATTTTAAATAAAGATTTTTGTCATTTGAAGCCAAAAGGTACTGATGCAGAATACAGGTGGATGGCTTCAAAAGAAGAAATGCTAGTGGGTAAACAGACTCTATTTAATTCTTTCATAAGGGGCGCCTGGGTGGCTCAGTGGGTTAGAGCCTCTGCCTTCCATTTGGGTCACTATCCCAGGGACCTGGGACTGAGCCCCAGATCGGGCTCTCTGCTCGGCAGGAGGCCTGCTTCTCCCTCTCCCGCTGCCCCTGCTTGTGTTCCCTCTCTTACTGTGTCTGTCTCTGTTTATTGTTAATAAAATCTTAATAAGTAAATAAATAAAATAATAATTCATTCATCAGACATGCAAACTTAAGTGAAACTGCAAAATGTCGTCATGCAGCAGAAACATAAAAGCTTAATACACATATACACCATTCAACATGACTCACTAAAACACTAATAATATTTAGTACTTTTTAAAAATTGTATACATAAAAACAAATATAACTCAAACGAGTGGGATATTCCCTCGCCTACATGTCTGCCCACACTCGGAGCACCGGACAGTGCGGCTCGCTCAGGCAACAGCGGGACGACGAGTTAACTGACGCGGTCCTTCCTCTTACCTGGTCTCACACTACCACTTTGACACACGTTACTCACTGCCCACAGCAACCCTACAAAATGGGCACGATGGGTACCCCATTCAGAGTCTATGAAACAGCTACAGAAAGATCACGGATCAGCCACAGCTCACGCAGTCACAAAGTCTGGAGACGAGAGTTTGAACCCTGGCGGTTTTGTCTACCAAACTCCAACACCGCAAACACGATCGGCCGATGGACAGAGCACTCTCCCAAGAGCAACAAATTTACTCCCCCAATGCCCTTCTCTCCTGCCATTTCTATGAGGTTCAGGCTCTGACCCGTAACAACTGACGGAGGACATTCAAGTGACAGCCCCAAACTTACCAGAAGGAAACCCTTTGAGAGAAAAAGATACAATGAAAAGACAAAGATTAGTGAAGTCCTTTGTCTCAGTTTTCTCAACTAAAAAAAAAAAATGAAGATAATAATAGTATCTACTTTTTAGATTGTTGTGAGGATTCAATACATTAACACGGCACATGTGAAGCACTCAGGACACTCACTGCCCGGGCGCAGGTCACAGAATCGACAGCTTTTACTATCCGTATGACCGTAAGGGTGAGGCGGGGAAGGGCTCTAAAGCCGGATTTTTTTTTTTTTTTAAGATTTTATTTATCTATTTGAGAGAGAGGGCGAGCTCGCACACAGAAGTAAGGGGAGAGGCAGAGGGAGAGGGAGAAGTAGACTCCCCGCTCGGGGCTCGATCCCAGGACCCGGAGATCATGACGTGAGCTAAAGGCAGATGCTTAATCGAATGAGCCACCCAGGCGCCCCAATAATGAAACAGTTCTATTAAAACCACCACTTCCACATTCAGAAATGCACCCCCAGCCCTGCACATGCAGTTGGGGAAAAGATCTGCTCAGCTGTGGGACTGTGCATCAATACCTCATTTTTGAAGAGCATCTGGTCAATATAAACCCTCCAGTGGCTTCCACCGCCCTGAGAACAAAACCCCTGCCCCTCTCCATGGCATGTGGGCCATCATCTGGATCTCCTCTAAGTTATCCTTACTGTCCAGTAACATCAGCCTTTTATTTCAGGATGCAGGAGGGTCCCTTGAGTATGACACACTCATTCTTGTTGAAGAGCCTGCACAAGGAACCATATTCTTCCTAGATTTGCTTAACTGCCTCCTCTTCACCCAGATCTACTCCAATGGCATCACTTCAGAGGAGACCTTTCTAACTACCCCAGCCACATACATCATCATCTCCCAGAGCCATCAGCAGATACTGCCTTACCATGACTATAATTTATTTTTTTATATCTCCCACTGCCTGGAAATTAATTAGTAGGAATGCATTTATTTTGTATCTCTCACCACTGAAATACTGGCCCATGAAGGCAAGGGTTTGGTCTCTTTTGTTCACCCCTGAATCCCCAGAATCTAGAATATTCCTTGCCATAAGCAAGCACTTTATTCATATTGGCTGATGAATATTATGCAGTTTTGGGGGGGGGGGGTGACATGTATATGCTAAAACAGAAAGATGTCCAAGATATACTGTTAAGTGACAAGAGCAAATCACAAAACAATATATACAACCTGATCCATCTGTATAAAAATGAGTATGAGCACAGTATGTACAAAAAGAAACATATGCACAGCAGAAGTCAAGGACACAAAATAATAAAAAGTTAAAAATAATTATTTCTGGGGGCACCTGGGTGGCTCAGTGTTAGCCTCTGCCTTCGGCTCAGGTCATGATCTCAGGGTCCTGGGATCGAGCCCCGCGTCCGGCTCTCTGCTCAGCGGGGAGCCTGCTTCCTCCTCTCTCTCTCTCTGCCTGCCTCTCTGCCTACTTGTGATCTCTGTCTGTCAAATAAACAAATAAAATCTTTAAAAAAAAATAATTATTATTTCTGAAAACTGGGGCTGAAGACCAGAGAAGGGGCTTCTCACTTAAATAATGCTCTCCTGAGCTATTCGAATATTTTTACCAACGTGTATCACACTCATAATTTTTTCGGGATACCTTTTCTAATCCTCTAAGTGTCATTAAAAAGTCCAACACACACAGTGCATACTCTCTTTCCTAAAAAGCCAGAACACCACACGCATAACTTAAAGTTTCCATTACATTTCTACAACCTAGCACATTCTGAAATACTGTAAAAATAAATATCTGAATATTAGTTTTGGTCTTCGGCTCAAGTCATGACCTCAGGGTCCTGGGATGGAGCCCCACACAGGGCTCCCTGCTCCGCAGGAAGCCTCTTCTCTCCCTCCCACTCCCCCTGCTTGTATTCCCTCTCTCACTGTGTCTGTCAAATAAATAAAATCTGTTTTGTTGTTGTTTTTAGGATTTTATTTATTTATATGACAGAGAGAGAGAGATCACAGGTAGGCAGAGAGGCAGGTAAAGGGACAGGGGGAAGCAGACTCCCTGCTGAGCAGAGAGCCCGCTGTGGGGCTCGATCCCAGGACCCTGAGATCACGATCAGAGAAGAAGGCAGAGGCTTAACCCACTGAACCACCCAGGTGTTCCGATAGATAAAATCTTTAGGAAATAAAATTTTTTTTCCTAAAGAAATCAGTGGGCTGGGGAGAGGGAACTAGAGATCTAGTGTGGGGGTCAGCACTTTGGGGTAAAACAACAGACTCCTAGAAGTCAGAATACAAAAGCAGTGGGATGCCTGGGTGGCTCAGTTCCCAGGATCCCAGGATGGAGTCCCATACTGGGCTGGTTGCTCAGTGGGGAACCTGCTTCTCCCTCTGCCTGCCCCTCCCCCTGCTGTGCCCTTCCTCTCTCTCTGACAAATAAATAAATAATCTTTAAAAAAAAAAAAAAAAAAGAGCGCGAGAAAATACAAAAACAGAATTACCAGCTTCCCCCTAAAGTAAAGCTTACCCATCATTAACTGTCACCAAGACTGTCACCAAGACCCCACCAACTGTCACCAAGATCTCAGAGTGAGCCCTTCCATGAACTCTTAAGGGTGAGTGATAGCAAGAATCAGCAGCTATTTGATAAAAAGCCTACAACAGGAGATCAAGATAAACAACAACAAAAAATTACCCTAAACCAGCTAAGGGGAGGGTGAGAACCTTAAAGAAAACTCTTATTAACATTTCAAAGAGATTCAAGAAGATTCTGAATCCAAACACTGAGAAAAGAATTGCTGGTGTGGGGGTGCAGGGAGAGAGAATTCTTGAAAATTTAAAATATGACTGCCAAACTAAAATTAGAGAGTCTAAGAATAGAGGAAATACCCAGAAGAACAGAACAAAAAGACAAAAGGAAGGCAGAAGGGCACAGGAGTTAATTCAGGAAGTCCAACAACCAACTAAAAGGACTTACAGAAAGAAAGACTTTCACTATTTGCATACAGCATGATACTATATATAGAAAACCCTGAAAATTCCACCAAAGAACTACTTGAACTGATCAATGAATTCAGTAAGGTCACAGGATACAAAATCAACATACAGGAATCTGTTGCCATGTCTATATACTCATAATGAAGTTTCAGAAAGAGAAATTAAGAAAAGAATCCCATTTACAATTGCACCAAAAATAATCAAATACCTAGGAATAAACTTAACCAAGGAGGTAAAAGACCTGTACACCAAAAACTGTACAACACTGATGAAGGAGACTGAAGATGACACAAATGGAAAGACTGATTCTATGCTGACAGACTGAGAGAACAAATATGGTTAAAATGCCTATGCTACCCAAAGCAATCAATAGATTCAATGCAATCCCTATCAAAAGTGGTTTTCAAGGGCGCCTGGGTGGCTCAGTGGGTTAAGCCGCTGCCTTCGGCTCAGGTCATGACCCCAGGGTCCTAGGATCAAGTCCCGAATCAGGCTCTCTGCTCAGCAGGGAGCCTGCTTCCCTCTCTCTCTGCCTGCCTCTCTGCCTACTTGTGATCTCTGTCTGTCAAATAAATAAATAAAATCTTAAAAAGAAATAATAATCCTAGAATTTGTTTGGAACCACAAAAGACCCCAAAGAGCCAAATCCATACTGAAAAAGAACAAAATTGGAGGCTTCTCAATCCCAGATTTCAAGGTATACTACAAAGCTGTAGTAATCAAAACAGTATGGTACTGGCACCAAAAAAAAAAAAAAAAAAAACCCCACAAACAAACACACAGATGAATGGAACAGAACAGAGGCCCAGAAATAAACCCATGATTATACGGTCAATTAATCTACAACAAAGGAGGCAAGAATACGCAATGGGAAAAAGACAATCTTTTCAACAAATGCTAGTGGGAAAACTGGACAGCCACCTGTAGAAGAATGAAATTGGGCCATTTTCTTATACCATATCTGAAAGTAAACTCAAAATGGACATAGATGTAGATGTGAGACATGAGGCCATGAAATTCCCAGAAGAAAGCATCAGCAGTAATCTGATACTACCTACAGAATCATTTTTCTAGACGCATCTCCTGGAGCAAGGGAAACCGAAACAAAATAAACTACAGGGACTACACCAAAATACAAAACTCTTGCACAGTGAAGGAAATCATCAATATGACAAAAAGATAACCAATCAAATGGGAGAAGATATCTGTAAATGCTGTATCTGATAATGGATTAATATCCAAAATATATAAAGACCTTCTACAACTCAAGACCAAAATGATAATAGTAATAATAATAAATCCAATTTTAAAAACAGGTAGAACATACAAATAGTCATTTTTTTCAAAGGAGACACACAGAAGACCAAGAGATACTTGAAAAGATGTTAAACCCTCACTCATCATCAGAGAAATGCAAATCAAAACCACGATGAAGCAGCACCTGTCAAAATGGTTAAAATCAAAAAAACATAAGAAACAAGTGCTAGTGAGGATGTGGAAAAAAAGGAACCCTCCGCGCTGCTGGGAGGAATGCAAACTGGGGCAGCCGCTGTGGACAACAGTATGGAGGTCCTCAAAAAAAATTAAAAACAAAATTACCATGATAATCCGTAATTTCATTACTGGATATTTATTCAAAGAAAACAAAGACACTAATTTGAAAAGATAAATGCACCCCTATGATTACTGCAGAATTATTTACAATAGCCAAGACACATAAGGCACCCAAGTATCCATTCATAAATGAATGGATAAAAAAGATGTGACATATATACACAAGAGAATATTACTCATCCATTTAAAAAAAAAAAAAAGGAATGAAATCTAGCCATTTGCAGCAACATGGATGAATCTAGAGGGTATAACAGTAACTGAAATAAGTCAGGGCAGGATAAATACCCTATGATTTCACTTATATGTGGAATTTAAGAAACTGAAGAATTTTTTAAAAAAAGATTAAAAAAGAGGCGCCTGGGTGGCTCAGCGGGTTAAAGCCTCTGCCTTCAGCCCAGGTCGTGGTTCCAGGGTCCTGGGATCGAGCCCCGCATCGGGCTCTCTGCTCAGTGCAGAGCCTGCTTCTCTCTCTCTCTCTGCCTGCCTGTCTGCCTACTTGTGTTCTCTGTCAAATAAATAAATAAAATCTTTAAAAAAAAAAAAAAAGATTCAAAAAATAAAAACATAACAAAACAAACAAACAACAACAACAAAAACCCAGACTCTTAAATACAGAGAACAAACTCCTAGAGGGGAGGCGAGTGGGGGAGAGGGGCAGGGGTAAAATAGGTGAAAGGGATTAAGAGTACACTTAAATGATGAGGACAGAGTAATACACGGAATTGTTGAATCATTACACTGTACACCTGAAACTAATGTAACACTGATGTTAATTACACTTGAATTTAAAAATACCAGCTAAAATAAAAGTAACAGAAAGACAGGAGAGATAATTAAAAGTAACAAGAAGAGAATTTCCAAGAACAACGAAACATCAGTCATTAGTTTAATAATAATGGAAAGAACCGCATCTTCACATCTTTGAGCAATTTCAATTTTAAAAGGTCAAAACAGGGCGCCTGGGTGGCTCAGTGGGTTAAGCCGCTGCCTTCGGCTCAGGTCATGATCTCAGGGTCCTGGGATCGAGTCCCGCATCGGGCTCTCTGCTCAGCGGGGAGCCTGCTTCTCTCTCTCTCTCTGCCTGCCTCTCTATCTACTTGTGATTTCTCTCTGTCAAATAAATAAATAAAATCTAAAAAAATAAAAAATAAAAAAATAAAAGGTCAAAACAAGGGACGCCTGGGTGGCTCAGTTGGTTAAGCAGCTGCCTTCGGCTCAGGTCATGATCCCAGCGTCCTGGGATCGAGTCCCAAATCAGGCTCCTTGCTCAGCAGGGAGCCTGCTTCTCCCTCTGCCTCTGCCTGCCATTCTGTCTGCCTGTGCTCGCTCTCTCCCTCTCTAAATAAATAAAATCTTTAATCTTTATTTAAAATTCTCTTTAAATAGGGCGCCTGGGTAGCTCAGTGGGTTAAGCCGCTGCCTTCGGCTCAGGTCATGATCCCAGGGTCCTGGGATCGAGTCCCGCATCGGGCTCTCTGCTCAGCAGGGAGCCTGCTTCCCTCTCTCTCTCTGCCTGCCTCTCTGCCTACTTGTGATCTCTGTCTGTCAAATAAATAAATAAAATCTTTAAAAAAAAAAATTCTCTTTAAATAAATAAAATCTTAAAAAAAAAAAAAAAAGGTCAAAACAAGGCTCTAAAGAGCTTCCATGAAGGATGACAAAAACACACTATTCACAAAGGAACAAGAATCACAATGTATCAGACTTCTCCTCAGCAACATTAATGGCTACTAGAATACCTTTTGAGCAAAGTCTTCAAAACCTCCGAAGGGAAATAATTTTCAACAGAGTTTGGCTTGAACAAAATAATACTCCGTCAACTATAAGGGCCAATGAAGACTTTTTCAGATATGCCAGGATTAAAAAACTTATCTCCCACAAATTCTTTCCAAGAACTTTATGGGACGGATGCATTCATGGCAGTAAAATAAGGTTACTCAAGAAAGAATAAAGGTTCAGTTAACAGAGCCATCAAAGAGCAAAGCCAGTGAAGCAAAGTTCAACACCAGGACAAGTATGCAGCACACCTAAGTAACATCTAGTCCAAAATGAGGAGGTGGACTGGGAAAACCTTTCCTAAGGGGAAAAAGTACTCATGTACATAAAATAGCAGTGATTAAAAGCAAATGGCCTATAAAGCTGATAACATAACACAGGGGGGAAAAAAACAGTGACAAATTAAGGCAAGAAAAAAGGCAATTACCAACTCAAAAACCAAGAAACAATGCAAGAAATGTAATCATATTCACCTTGTCTCTGCTATAAACAATACTTACATCATCACAACAAGGTAGACACTACTCACTGATTTTCAACTATTAAAACCAAGTCATTGGCAAAGTATAAAGGAATACGGGACAGAGTAAATGCTCTCGACCTTGATAACGCCAAAGAAGAAATGACAGACACAGGGCTTAAAGGGGGAGAAAAAGGTGAAAAGTGGAAGTGCTAATATCTCCTCAGTTTTACTACTGGAAAAATCAAGATAGACAATGCATATTAATAAGAAGAAAAGTCTATTCTATCACAGAAATTGTAAGGATAACAGAGTATCTATTGAGGAAATAGGTATGAGGGAGCCAGATCCACACTTATCAAAGCAAAATTCAATCTGAAATTGATAAATCATAAAATAAGCTTATTTAGAGGATGCCTGGGGGGCTCAGTCGTTAAGCCTCTGCCTTTGGCTCAGGTCATGATCCCGAGTCCTGGGATCCAGCCGCGCACCGGGCTCCCTGCTCACTGCAGAGCCTGCTTCTCCATCTCCCACATCCCCTGCTTGTATTCCCTCTCTCACCATCTCTCTGTCAAATAAATAAATAAAATCTTTTAAAAAGTTTTTAAATAAGCTTTATTTAGACATAATAATACCACACAAAGAAACAATTTAAAGATTTCCTGTGGAAAGTGGCACTACGGATGTGAAGGACTGCTGACCTTTATCATAATCATTCCGGTCTACCTTTTTTTTTTTTTTAAGATTTATTTTATTTATTTGACAGAGAGAGAGATATCACAAGCAGGCAGAGAGAGGGGGCGAAGCAGACTTCCCACGGAGCAGAGAGCCTGATGTGGGGCTCGATCCCAGGACCCTGGGATCACGACCTGAGCCAAAGACAAAGGCTTAACCCACTGAGCCACCCAGGCGGCCCATACCTTTTTTTTTTTTTTTAAGACTTACTTATTTATAAGAGAAAGAGGGGGCGCGAGGGGAGGGAAGGAGAGGCGCGCACGTGCGTGCACAGGCAGGAGAGGGGCAGAGGGAGAGAAGCAGCGACTCGGCGCGGAGCAGGGAATGGCCTCAGTCAAAGGCTGACACTGACCCGCTGAACCTCCGCTACCACTCAACGGACTGCACCACCCAGACCCACCCACGTGCCCTGCTCTACGGGCTTCTTTCAACTATACACATATTACTTTGTACAATTTTTAAATGGATGTCAGAAAAAACCTCAAGAAATACTGAACTTCTTATGAAAAACACAACGTGTAACACATCCTGCCTAATTTTTCTCCTTAATATAATGGATAAAATTTCCTCTAATTACTAATATTCCTAGGTGCCAGGTTAGGTATTTATGGGTATTTATCGTAGAAAAGGAAGGCAAAGTACACAATGTACGTATGACCATTATCAAAATTATGGGACCATCACTCCATATCTAAGTAAAATGTGACTTAAATTTAATTCACAGCACTTCAAGCCAAGCCAAATCACCCATTTCCGTGGTCTCTCGATTTTAGTACTTATTTTACCAAAAATATGGAAATGTGCTTTAACGCCTTTTTTCTAGATTGCTTTATATTTTATTGCTGTTAGTGGCATATGCAACAGCATTTTGAATTCAACAAACCTAAATTTACTTCCGTTGTCATGCCATCTTTTCCTCTGTGCTTTTTACAAATTTTTAAGTAACATAAAATTTATTCATTATTTATTTCTTTAATGTTAGAACCTGAACGGGGAAAGAGATTAAAGTTTATATATAACACAAGATGCAAAAAGGAACAATTTATTTATTACTATTCAAAACAATTTAGTTGAAACAAAGAACGTTGTGCGAAACTGCAGAATAAGAGATTGGTAGCGGGACCAAATACAGTAAAATACGACCAAATTCCAAGAAAAATACACCCAGTTTTAACCTATGATAGAAGATTCAAGTGAGGTATCAAACAGGAAAATCTTAAATATGCCATTTGTTTTCCCAGGTTAAAAAAAGGCTTTTGACTTTTTCTGTTGATAGAGATGGTGGCTTCTCTATGTAGGGACTAGGGAGCTGAAGGTGAGGCCTGCAACATTAGGGTTCGTGATGTTTACTTTCTACTCAACAAACTGAAGTTTTTCCTCTACATAAATCTAAAAACAAACTGGATTTATTGCACAAAATACAAATTACATTGTGAGGAACCCTCATAGATGACAACATTTTTCTTTAGCATCACAGTGTGTCTTCAATACCAGTTAAACCATACATCTGTGAAACTGCTCCTAAGAACAGGTAAGGGTCCCACCTTGCCATCAGGAACCAAATGCCCACAGAGGCCCACAAAATGCCCATGTCACTATCACAATTCAGTCAAGTCACGGACCTACTTTTCCATTATCCATGCAACATAAGACTAAGAAACACTAAAAAATAGTTTACCAAACTCCTCTCGACCCAAAATACAGGAAGCTATTGCATATTTTGACACTAGAGAATTTACATTTTTCTTGTCATTAAAATGAATTAAAAAAAAAAAAAACGGTTCAGTGCTCTTTAATAAGGCATCAGGTAGCTTAGAAAGAACACACTGTAGCACATTAATCTTTTATTTTACATCTTGCATAGGTCTAAATGTTAAAAAATATGTGCACAAGAAAACTACAAGTAGAACAATAATAATTTTTTAACAAGTATGACACCTTACACTGGAAGCAGCAACTGTTAATTCTAAATTATACAGTATCAAAAAGTTAAAATTCAAACTTATCTTGTTAGAATACACGGTTTCCAGATCAATGGTCCTTACAAAAATTAAAACATATACTCACTATTATTTGACCTTTAAAAAAGTGCCCAAGCAGGACTTCATGCCCCCAGTTTGGGGGGGGGGAGGGGCTGGGGGGAGGAGCCGGGCTGGTTCTGTGCATTCAGTCTCCAACTCGGAGCTCTGAGCTCAGGTCTCAATTGTGTTGGGCTATACTATGATGTGGAGGGGGGAAAAAAAAAGATATATTTCTATCTTTTTTTTTTTTAATTTGAAAAAGATTTCTACTTGCAAATCAGGCACCGCTGCGTCGCTATATAATAAAAGATTATTCTGGGGGCGCCTGGGTGGCTCAGTGGGTTAAGCCTCGGCCTTTGGCTCAGGTCATGATCTCAGGGTCCTGGGACTGAGCCCTGCATCGGGCTCTCTGCTTAGCGGGGAGCCTGCTTCCCCCTCTCTCTGTGCCTCTCTGCCTACTTGTGAAATCTCTCGCTCTGTCAAATAAGTAAATAAATCTAAAAAAAAAAAAAATATTCTGGAAGACGCAGTTTATCATACTTAACATATACGAAAGGTTCTGTAAGAAAATAAAAAAAAGATGTAATGCCACCTGAGGTTAGATATATTAAACACATTAAATACTGCACTTAAATATTAAGCATCTTAGACTGGGTAAGGTGATAGTTTCATTGTGTACACAATGCAGTTAACCCTATACTATCACAGTCTTACTTAACAAAAAAAGAACATTTAATTCATCAAACTTTTTCTCTCAGCTTGGAACAAGTTCTCTAAAGCACTTTAGCTACATAATAGTTAGGGGCTTTTTAAAATTTCTTCTAATTAAATTCTAGCGGATTACCAGAAGAGAGATACTAAAATGCTGGCTAAGAAGCCAAAGACTTGACTTCTCCCTTTTTTCCTTCCTAACTGGGAATTAAACACAGGAGGGAATAGGTGGAAATCCTCCAACCTGCACTGAAATACTCGAATCAAAATGTTTTCTCAGGGAGTTTTCAAATTATATAACTATTTCAAAATGTGTTAAATCCATATTACCACTGAAAAGTTTTACAGAGATGTATTTATTCTTAGGTACAAACACAATTTATGCAGAACTGGAATCAAGGTGCTGAATTACTCTAGAATAACTAATAAAGTACTTAAGAAACTACGTGAAAAATCTCGAGAACCAAGGAGGCAAAGACGCTACCAGGGCTCCGCTGTCAATTAGCTTCCAAACCCAGCATACAAAACCTGTAAGACTACGCGTTCCGTCCTTACTTCGAACTAACTGTGGTTCCGCGATGAACGCAAAACCACGCGCATCTCCGGAGCAGCGGGCCCGCAGCCCGAGCCTCCAGGCGGCCTTGGTCGACCCCGCGCCCCCCCCACCCCCCGCCGCGGGCCGCCCTGGGGGCGGGGGGTCGCAGCGTCGGGAAAGACTCGGGAGCCTCCCCCGCAGGCAGGGGCTGCGGGCTCTGCGCACCCTCACGGCACAGTTCTGCACCTAAACCAGCTCACCCGAACTGCCCCCGAGCCCGGCTCAGCCCCGCCCCCGGCCGGAGCCAGGCCCCGCGCGGGCCACCCCGACCCCCGCCAGGCGCCCTCCGGGCTCGGGCCACCCCCGCGCGCCCCGCGCTCGCCGCCGAGTCCGAGTCCGGCCAGCGGCCCCCACGGCTGCGCCCAGACAGGCCGGACCACACGCGCGTCCGGCTCGCCTCCTGCGCCCTCGCCTGCGGCTCCGAGGATCTCCCGCCACACACGCCCACCGCCCGGCGCACTCGGCGCACAGGGCCACACACCCGAGGGCGCTCGCAGGAGCGTGCAGGGGGAGGTGGGGGGGGGGGAGCGGCTCGCGCGGAGAAAGTAGATCCGTGTGTAGCGGGCGGGCGGCTGGAAAAGGCGGCGTGGACTTCCCCAGCCCAGACCCGGAACGCCGCTGCAGACGAGCCCGGAGAGCCCTCCGTGTTAACCCTCTGCTCCCCGCTCCCGCGAGCTCCCCTCTCTCCCCCTCTGCTCCCCCCTCTGCGGCCGCATCTCAAAGAAGCCAGCTCCACGCTGTCTTGGGTTACTCAATGAAGGCTCTGAGGGGCCAAGAGTATAAAACAAAGGGAAACAAACACGTTTCATATCATTTTGCATCAACACGTCAAGACCCTATATTAACCCTATCAGTAAGTCTCCAAATCCTTTCTCGTCTAATATCCCTGGAGTGAGGTCAAAACTGAAATATCAACCACCTAAAATGGTCTTCAGTGTCTACCAAAAACATCCCACTCTGGTCTCACTCCCCTAAACCCACAGCCTTTTTTTCCAATTTAAAAAGGAATCTTTCCTGAAACAATTCTACTTAACATGGTGCGACCATTTTTGTCAAATTCTTCTTCCTCTTTTTATTTATAGATGTTTATCACTTTTTTTTAAATATATGGTTTTGGATTTTTTTAACCACCCTTTCCAAACCTTAAAACAAGCATCTGTAATTATGGACAATTACCCTCCTGCTCAATAAACAAACAATTTCACTTTTCCTCCTCAAACTTTCTAATCCGCTATGAAGCTGGCCAAGTGTTTTTCTACTCCTGGCACTGAGCAAATAAAAAGAAATATTATGTAACTGCAGTCTATTTCTGTTGTTCTAATAAACTAACTTAAATGATGATTTAACAGGGGTCTTGGTTACCAAAGAACACTTATTCTCAAATAAACAAATATTTTAGAGACTGGTCAATGGGGTAGGGGGCAGACAGTAGGGTAAATGGAAGCCAAGTTCCTGACTTTGTTTCCACAAATGCCAGGTGAAGAAATCTCTTTCTTCAGACCTGGTATCCTGTAAAAACTTACCAACTCAGATAACATCATATTTGATGTACTGTTCTCCAAATCTAAAAGGTTACAGTAACCCTACTGAACTTCAGAATGAAATCGAAAGACTTAAGATTTAAACTGTAACCAAAAAAACAACCCTTTTACAAAGAGGCTGACTCCTAGACCGATACCTGTGTACAGACCGACAGACTAAAGAGACACCCAAGTTTTTTGGTCAGAAGCAAACCACTGAAAAATATAAGTCTATTCTTTCATTATAACAAAGTCAAACAATGTCATTCCAATAAATCATCTATAATGCACTTTGAAATTATTTTAAATGGCTTTAGAAGACACAATGCAAAAAGTTTCTAGTTTTTATTTCCACTGTAACATAATAGGTTGCAAACATGAATAAAATTCTATGCAGTTCAATTCCAAGATTTTTATTCTAATTAACTTCACATAAGTCTTTTAGAAAACTTTTGCAACAGACAAAACTTGCCAAAGGTGAAAAGTACTCAGTAAGATTTAACAAAAATGCTGTGTTTGCAGAAATCATTTTTATTATCATCAATTAACAGACTTCCTTCACTCAATCATTCTGGTTTTGAAACATAAACTAAGATGCTACACAATGGCTTTTTCTGTGTAATGGAATCTTGTCAGCAATAGATTAATTGACTACCATGGCTTTAATTAACTTATCACTTCCCCTCATCCACTCCATGGTTCCCCTCACTTCCCCGACAACTTCCCCTACAATCCTAGTATCACCTACAAAAGCAAGCAACAGAAAACAGAAGCACAGTGCAGTCAGGTACCTTATGGGAACAAGGGGCTGCTCCTTTGGTAGCTACCACTATAAATATTAAGGAAAAAAAGGAGTAGGAGTTAAAGGATACATGTGGTGGTAAATAAATAGAACCACTTTGAATTTAGGTAGCATGTTTGTGACTCTCAAAGTGTTTAACCATTTTTCATTAACACTGAAATAAGCTAACTTCTCAATATATAAACTGACAGGTTCATTACTAGCCGGGTTACATTACAAAAAAAAAAAAAAAAAGGAACAATACCATGATTAAAATTTAAAGGAGTTTCTTCTGTGGTACCCTACTAATTGAGAATGGGACTAAACTAAAAGACATTAAATGAAATGCTTGACTTTCCAAAAAGAAACCCTAATGGCATTGTTATCCTAACCTACAAATATTTTTCCTAGTTCTCTTCCACTAAGAACTGAATAAAACGGAGTAACTTACACAAAAGGTAAATTTTCTATATAGCCAATGGAGGCAGACTACTTACATCAATGTCTAAAAATGTTATATATAGAGCTTAAATTAATAAGAAAAACAATGGGGCGCCTGGGTGGCTCAGTGGGTTAAGCCTCTGCCTTTAGCTCGGGTCATGATCTCGGGGTCCTGGGATCGAGCCCCACGTCGGGCTCTCTGCTTAGCAGGGAGCCTGCTTCCTCCTCTCTCTCTGCCTGCCTCTCCGCCTCCTTGTGATTTCTGTCTGTCAAATAAATAAATAAAATCTTTAAAAAAAAAATTTTTTTAAATAAGAAAAACATTAACAATTCCCTCCTCCAGTAAACTATGCACAAAACATGACTGAGCAATTCACAAGAAATACAAGTAGAGGGGTCCCTGGGTGGCTCGGTTGGTTAAGCCACTGCCACTGCCATGGCTCAGGTTGTGATACTGGAGTCCTGGGATCATCTATGGCATGGGGAGTCTGCTTCACCCTCTGACCCTCCCCCATCTCATGCTCTCTCTCTCTCATTTTCTCTCTTTCAAATAAATAAAATCTTTAAAAAAAAAAATAAAAGAAAGGAAGGAAGGAAGAAATACAAGTAGTAAATTTCAAGAATGTTCAGTACTCCTACTAATCAAGTAAATAAAAAATTAAAACTCAAGTCATTTTTCAATTACTAAACTAAGAAGATGAAGGTTTTTAATATACTATATATGACAAAGGTTCAGTGAAACTGGTCTTACCACACACTGCTGGTGACATTAAAATCTGATACAGCCCTTTTTGGAGAGCATTTTAAAATTTTAATAAAAATAGTCATTTAGTAGGATCTTACTGAGTAAGAGACACTGTTCTAAGGTTTTCAGAACCTGTACCCTCTTCAATTTTCTCAACACCCCTATGACAGGGATTTGTCATCACCCCCATTCTATAGGTGAGTAAACAAATACGGAGAGATTCCTTTTTTTATACAAAGCCCACAAGGAGAAAATCCTGGAACCAGAATCTCAGGCCTGGCACCCGGACACTATAGCACTCACCTCTACGGATCAAGGCTCACACAAAGCTGCTTTCTTTTAAGCTAGTGATCCTGCTTGTGGAAATCTATCCTATAAAAATAATCCAAAAATATGAAAAGGATTTTATCTACAAAAATGTCTGCCAAAGCACTTTACATAGTATAATAATACACAAAAAAATAATAATATTAAGTACAGAAACAAAGGTGACTAAGGGGTGTTTACATCAGTTCACTCAGTGAAAAATTAAGCACCTTTCAAAAATGTTATCGAGTTTAACAACATGGAAATTTTCTTTCATATGCGAAGACAAAAAGTAGGTTGCACAATTCTATATATACCATCATTAATACAACAAAAATACAATACGCATATGAAAAAAGTTAGAAAGAAAACATCAAAATGAGTGTCTTTGTTAGAGTGGAAAGACCTAAATTTTTATTTTTCTTCATGCTCCCCATTTTCTGTAACAATAATCTAATTTTTTATACTGAAAAATATCTGAAATAACAGATTCCTATGACTAGAAATCTATAGGTTCCATGGTGACAAAAGAAATTTAGATTCAAACTGAAAAAGACAACAATGTTTTCACATGTTTTAGTAAACAAAAGGATAATCGAGTTATATTTCAAAAATTTTAGGAAAGAATTATAATCTCTGTCATGGTAATGTTAAACTAAACAAATTCTATTTTAACCGAAGTTCAAATTAATGCTGACCCTTCACTGTTCTCCCAAAGACCCTGAACGAAAAGGCCTACGTTTGACAGTGGCCTCTTAATAATACATGTAGGTTAAAAGTTACCAGGAACTGGATTAGGATTCAGAAGTACTGGGACTGGGAAAATATAATGAGATCTCATATACAGAGATCTGATACAGAATTCTGGTGATAAGCACAGCCTAAAAATAACTCTAAAATTGGAAATGATCAGTAAGTTCTCTACCCAGCACCATTTTGCAGTGGCAGCACTGGCAAACACCAAGCATCTCAGGACCTCGGCTACCTGGGTGGCTCAGTGGGTCAAGACTCTGCCTTTGGCTCAGGTCATGATCCCAGGGTCCTGGGATCAAGCCCCGCATCAGGCTCTCTGCTCAGCGGCGAGCCTGCTTCCTCCTCTCTCTGCCTGCCTCTCTGCCTACTCGTGATCTCTGTCTGTCAAATAAAGAAATAAAATCTTAAAAAAAAAAAGAAATCTCAGGACACTTGTCACCAACACTATGCCAGTGCAGTGCTACCAGACCCCGGCTACTCCTCCCGGAACAGTCCCTCCCTGCCCCAGGAAGATGGAGCAAAAGAGGAAGGAGCTAAACAGGGGTTAGTTGGAGGAGTAAAGGGTCACTAAAGAAGACAGTGAGTGGATTCTACAGTAAAGAAAAAGGAAAAACAAAAGCAGAGAAGCTGGGCCAGCAACAGAAAGGGAAAATAATTCCTGATTTAAATTAGTTACTTTGAAGAGAAAAAGTCTACACTCTGGTGCCAAAGGACTCAGTTTTGAAGAGATAAAAACCTCCATCTCTTTCTGCATCCAAGGCACAGTTTCCTTCAGACAGCATGCTATCTTTAGAAGAAAGCTTTTTTTTCTTTTCTTTCTTTCTTTCTTTTTTTTTTTTTTTTTTATTAAAGTAGGCTCCACATCCAACGTGGGGCTTGAATTCACGCCCCTGAGATCAAGAGTCACATACATACGCTACTGACTAAGACAGCCATGTGCCCCAGAAGACAGTTTCTTATTCTGGAGGCTATGGAACTTCTACAAAGCTTTCAGAATAAGTCTCACTAAAACCTTCCCCTTAAATTACACAAATCTGTCTGTCTATATTCATGCATGCTCTTCTGAGAATGTGAGGACATATCCAAAGGAAAGGGATCTGTAACTCCAAAAAAGATGAAGAACCACCAAGATTTAATTTCCTCACACTATGATGATCTGATCAGTTGGGCAGTTTTCCTCTCTTAAACTTCCTGCTTAATTCCTGCCTATTTAATGTTAATAAAATTAACAAATCAAATAAAGTGCTTACAGTACATCAGACACCATTCTCTTTACAAACATTACTTTATTTAATTTTCACAACAACCCTGTGAAGTAGATACTATCATTAACCCACTTAGATGAAGCAACAGAAGCACCAAGAAGTCATTTGCCAAGTGTCGCACAGATGTTCTGTTTGAAAATGGTAAAACTTCTTGGGACACCTGGGTGGCTCAGTCAGTTAAGCGTCTGCCCTCAGCTCAGGTCATGATCTCAGCATCCTGGGACTGAGCCCCACACTGGGCTCCCTGCTCAGTGGGGAGGCTTCTCCCTCTCTCTCTGCTGCGACACCTGCTTATGCTCTCTCCCTCCCTCCCTTCTACTCTCTTGTCAAATAAATAAATAAACTCTCAAAAAAAAAAAAAAAAAAAAAGGTTGATTTACAGATTCAATGTAATCTCGTGTATTGAAATAACGTGGTATCAGGGCACCTGGCTGGCTCAGTCAGAAAAGCATGCAACTCTTGATCTCAGGGTCATGAGTTCGAGCCCCATGAGGGGTGTAGAGATTACTTAAATAATTTTGAAAAAAATTTTAAAAAGAAATAACAAGGTAACAATTTTTTCTTAAGATTGATCTACAGATTCAATATTCAAAATCCTAATACATTATTTTGTAGAAACTGGCAGGCTAACCATAAAATTTACATGAAAATGCAAAAGACCTATAATAGGCAAAGCAATCTGAACAAAGTTGGGGGAATTAGACTACTTGATTTCAAAATTTACAATATAGCTACACTAATCAAGATAATGTAATATTAGCAGAAGGACAGACATACAAATCAACGGAAGAGTCCAGAAATAAACATGTTTATGATCAAGTGATTTTCAACAAAGTTGCCAAGACAATTCAATGAGGAAAGAACAGTCTTCAGCAAATGGTGCTGGAATGACTTTACATCCAAATGCAGAATAATACACTTAGACCTTACCTCACACCATATATAAAAACTAACATATCACTGACCTTAATGTAAAACTTAACACTATAAAAGCTTCTAGAAGTAAGCACAGATCTTTTCAATCGTAGGCTTCGCAAAGAGCTCTTAAATATGATATGAAAATTATAATTCCGTAAGGGCAAAAAATACTGATAAAGAGGACTTCATCAAAATTAGAAGCCTTAGCATTTCAAAAGACATCACTAAAAACTGATTAAGAATAAGCCACAGAGCGGAAGAAAACACCCGTAAGTCATATAACTCATAAAGGACTTGTATAACAAATACCTAAAGAGGGGCGCCTGGTTGGCTCAGTGGGTTAAGCCTCTGCCTTCAGCCCAGGTCATGATCTCAGGGTCCTGGGATTGATGGAGCCCCGCACTGGGAGCCTGCTTTCCCCTTTCTCTCTGCCTGCCTCTCCCCCTACTTGTGATCTCTGTCAAATAAATAAAATCTTAAAAAAATAATAATAATGTTTAAAAAAATACATAAAGAAGGTCAACTACAGGGGCGCCCCAGTGGCTCAGTCATTAAGTGTCTGCCCTCAACCGGGGTCATGATCCCAGGGTCCTGGTCAAGTCCCTTATCCCTGCTGAGCAGGGAGCCTGCTTCTCCCTCTCCCACTCCCCCTGCTTGTGTTCCCTCTTTCACTGGGTCTCTCTGTCAAATAAATAAATAAAGTCTTTAGAAAAAGAAGGCAAACTATGGACATTTTTTTTTTTAATGGCAGTAGTTGCCAGGGAAGGGAAGGAAAGGATGAACAGGCAGAACGAAGGATTTTTAGGCAGTGAAACTGTTCTGTATATTACAATGGTAGATACATGTCATCACACATTTGTCAAACCCACAGAATGCACAGCACCAAGAGTGAACCCTAATGCCAGCTACAGACTCTGGATGATAATGATGTGTTAAAGGAAGCTCATCAACCCTAACAAATGTACCCCTGTAACAGAGGGTGTTGATAATGGGGGAAGCTGTGTATGTGTGAGAGTAGGGATGGTCTATGAGAAATCTCTGTAACTCCCTCTCAGTTTTCCTGTGAACCTAAAACTGTTCTAAAAAATAAGTCTGATATGTGTACATATATATAATGAACTCTTATGACTCAAAATTAAGATACACACACACCCAAAATGGGGGAAAGATTTAAATTCATACTTCACCAAAAGAATTTATACTTTACCACAGAAATGGTGAATAAGCATTTGAAAAGATGCTCAACATCGTAAATCATTAGAGAAATGCAAATTAAAACCACAATGAGGTATCACTACACACCCACCAGAACAGTGAAAATCCAAAAGATTTACAATTCCAAGCATCAACAAGGATATGAACCTTCATACAACGTTAATGAGAATATAAAATGGTACGGAACTTTGGAAAAGTCTGGAAGTTTCTAAAAAAGTTAAATATACACTAACCCCGTAAGCAAGTAATTTATATTCCTAGGTACCTATCCAGAGAAATGAAACCATTTGTCCAAAACATTTTCCAAACGTTCAGCAGCATTGTTCATAGGACACAAAACACTGCAAACAACCTAAGTGTCCATCAGCTGGTGAACTGATGAACAAAATGTGGCCCACCCATCCAATGGACTACCGCTCGCCAACATAAAGAAACAAACTATTGGGGCGCCTGGGTGGCTAAGTGGGTTAAAGCCTCTGCCTTCAGCTCAGGTCATGATCCCAGAGTCCTGGGATTGGGCCCCGCATCGGGCTCTCTGCTCCACAGGGAGCCTGCTTTCCCCTCTCTGCCTACGTGTGATCTCTGTCTGTCAAATAAATAAATAAAATCTTAAAAAAAAAAAAAAAAGAAAGAAAAGAAACAAACTATTAATAAATGCAACAACATGAATGAACCTCAAAGACATTTTCCCAGGCACAGGTCCCCATTTGGTTGTTGGCTAATGGAACCTAGAATAAGAACCAGCTACCGACAAAAAAGATCTTGAAGTGTAATCTCAGATGTCAAACCTGGCTGGCTGTACTCCAGTTCCTAATCCACAAACTGAAGGCTCTGGAATTGGTGACAGTGAAGGTCTTTCTAGTTCCCAGGCTGGTAATTTGAAAACACAAGTTAGGCAAGTATTATTTCTTGATGAAAAAGAGTATGGAAAATCACTCTGGTTCTCACTCTGGTCCCTGTAACATGATGAATGGGATCTATACTGCCTCTGTACCATCTTCCCTGTCATTGCCAAGGTCATCTTCTAACCAAGTTACACTGTTACTCTTCTGTTTAAATCTTCAATGGCTCCCTACTGCCTACAGTGAAAATTCCAGATTCCTAATTCTACTTTCCCTTCCTCATTTTCTCACACACTAACCTGGACTTTTTTTTTGGTCTGCTGAGTTTTGTTTTTGTTTTTGCTTTTTTTAAAACTTTATTGATGTATAACTGACAAAATCGTAAGGTATTTCAAGTTTACATCATGACTTCATATACATACACACTGTGAAAGGATTCCTCCCATCTGGTTCATTAATACATCACCGCACATATTTATCTTCTTTTTGTGTGTGGAAACATTTAAGTTCTACTCTCACAACAAATTCCAATTCTGTAGTACAGTTACCAACTGTAGTCACCATGTTATACATGAAATCCTCAAACTTTAATTCGCAGCTGCAAGTTAGACTGGAGTTTCTTGAGAAAGTGAAGACCAGAGTCAGACACACCTGGAGTCAAATCCTAACTGCATCGCTTACAGACCACGTGACCTTCGGAAGCAGCTCCTTCATCTGTAAAACAGGACCTAATGACCCTACTGCCTCTGCCTGCCAAGCATGATCTTCGGGGAAGATGGAAGTATCTGACCCATCATGGCCATGGACTGGTTGTTCCTCATCCCCTACTCTCTTCAGTAGTTTGTTTTCATTCTTCAGGACTTAACTCATGTTTTCACGTCTTCATTTCCCTGCCTTAAGTTCTTCCTTCTCTATCTCCCTAGCACTCTGCACAACGTCCCATCACGGGATTGGTCATTTTCTAGCACAGTGTGCACGGAAGAACTGCGGCTAGGGATGGGCTCATTTTGGTTCCTCCAGTGTACCGTGCATCGGAGATGCTCAGTAACATCTCCCTTGGGTAATTAATAGAAAACAAATGGACAAAGAAACCCAGACTGAAAATAAAACATGCTATAAAAACTGACTTTGTAAAAAAGCGGGGGGGGAGGGGTGCCTGGGTGGCTCAGTCAGTTAAGCGGCTACCTTCGGCTCAGGTCACGATCCGGGGGGCCTGGGATGGAGCCCCGCATCGGGCTCCCTGCTCAGTGGAGAGCTTCTCCCTCTCCTCTGCCTGCCTCTCTGCCTACTTGTCCTCTCTCCGCCTCTCTGTCAAATAAATAAATAATCTTTACCCCCCCCCCAAAAAAGATTTTAAGTCACCTATAATCTCAGTAACATTAAATACCATTTTTAACGTTTGATGCCTTTCCTCCTTTCAGGTGGGAGAAGAAAGGAAACAAGCACGAAGGACAGCAGAAAAAGAAGCAGGAACCCAAGCCCTATGACTCCTGCATTATTTCTACCTCTGCAAAATGTTCTATATATTTATTATTAAACACATCACCTTAATTAATATGTTCTAGTGTAGCAGTCTACCAGATGGCCATACTCAATTATAGGTAACAAAACATACTCCAAAGTGAAATATGAAATTCTGGATGAAAATAAATGTTACCCTCTGTGGTGTTTACTGATTGTCTTCACCAAATACTTCTAGTTCTCCCTCCAGAAATATGATTTCACTTCCCATGCTCTCGTGAAGTTAGGTACTACCATGTGCCTTTCTCCGGTCAATGAAAGGTAAACACAGCCGACATATGCCATTGCTTCCAGCCTTTAAGAGCCAGAGCAGAACCTACGATGTTCTCCTTTTCCTGCCTTGGCAACAGTGAAGGACAGAGATGGGGTCTCCCTCAGCCTGGATGCAGCCGCTGTAGAGCAAAGCTTCCAAGCCAGCCCATGCAGTACGCGTAGTACAAGCAAGAAATCAACTCTTGCTGACTGCAGAAACTAAGACTTGAGTCTGTCTGTTACCCCCACATACTCTAGCTTTCTGATACACACTGCATAAAGAAGTTTACTCTTTTTCTACATCATCCCAATCCCCAGTTTTGAGAATGCTGTGCACAAAGTTGGGACTCAGGTTTATTAGCAAAATTTTTAAATATAGAATGAATTTCAGGATATCTTAAAGGGAGGGGGGTGGTCCAAAGCTTACTTAGCAAAATAACCAAGTATTTTCAATGAGAAGATTTTAAAAACTGAAGTAGCTATACATAGAAAAAAGGCTAAAATGGGGTGCCTGGGTGGCTCAGTGGGTTAAAGCCTCTGCCTTGGGCTCAGGTCAAGATCTCGGGGTCCTGGGACCAAGCCCCGCATCCAGCTCTCTGCTCAGCAGGGAGCCTGCTTTCCTTCCTCTCTCTCTGCCTGCCTCTCTGCCTACTTGTCATCTCTGAGATCTGTCAAATGAATAAATAACCTTAAAAAAAAAAAGGCTAAAATATGTAGCACAGTATAAAAACCACAGCATGCTATCACTCCCCTATTTACCCAAAATAATCCTTCCTCCACTTCCTCCCCCTGCTGGGGCCAACAATGGGGCCTCAGGCGGGATTTCAAAGAACACCGCAGGTCATCACCCCCACTCCCCTGGGGTTGGCCCTCAGTGGGAAATCCATCTGCCCTCTCTAGTGGTTCTGTATCGTCATTCTCACACTCGGGAAAACCCAAGCCCCGGAGATAAACTGGTTGCCCACAGTGGTGCAGACTACTGGCTGCTTCTGGAGTGTTCACTCCCTCCCTACCAACAACACTCTCCATCCACTCGAGGCAGTCATGTACTCAGCGAAAGGATTACGTTCCCAGCCTCCTTTGCACCACACATGGCCATATGACTAGGCTCCAACCAATTACAAACAAGCTGAACCACGTGGTACTTCTTACAAGACTGTTTGGAAGACGGGAATTGTGCCCTGGGTCTACTCTCCCTCCATTCTACTTCAATGGACGTGGATGTGATGAGCAGTCCTCTAGGAGCCACCATGGAACGTGAGGGCAAAGGCCACATCCTCGAGATGTCCGGGCAGAAAGATGACATCACTGGAGTCACTGGTGATCTCACAGCGCAGGGACGCCACACCAGCACTAGTGCCTTCCTTCCAGGCTTTGATGGGAGAGAAATAAACCTTCCTATCCAAGTCATTCTTTTTTTTTTTAACATTTTTTTTTAAGATTTTATTTATTTATTTGACAGAGAGAGAGATCACAAGTAGGCAGAGAGGCAGGCAGAGAGAGAGGGGGAAGCAGGCTCCCTGCCGAGCAGAGAGCCCAACGCCGGGCTTGATCCCAGGACCCCGGGACCACGACCCGGGCCAAAGGCAGAGGCCTTAACCCACTGAGCCACCCAGGCGCCCCTATCCAAGTCATTCTTAAAGGCAAATCTATGCTAGGCCTAGGAATATAACCCAGGTATCCTGACACAAGAGTCCATAAACCTCCAGATATGTAGAAGGTACCTGTAAAAGTCAAGAAAGTAAAATCATATCTTTTGAAAGCTGAAAACCGTAATTATTTTTTTCCATTACATATTATCTAATTATAATCTGAGCTACACTGTGACAGCTACATTTTTAAATACCATTTAAATTCCCCAATAATAAAAATCTACTTCTATTTCAAAATACCTTACTGAAATGAGGGGCAAAGGTTAGGGGTAGCCTCATTCAACTATCTCAGTAAAAGAAGCTGAAAAACAATAATGATTTTTATCGTTTTTATCTCCAATAGTTTTTGTTTTTATAGTTTCTTAATTCACAAAATCATCTGCTTCCATTTTATACCGATACATAACAAACCACCACAAAATCTAACAGATTAAAACAACCACCATTTTATTCACTCATAATTTTGCAATATGGAAGGCCCTCAGCTGGCTGGTTTCTCTGCTAGTTTCACCGGTGGTCACTTTCGTAGCTGCACTCTACAGAGAATCTGACAACGGGCTGAACTCAGCTGAGACACTGGCAACTGGGCCTCTCTTCTTCACTGGGGTCCAGAATCCCCGCCTGTGCACATGGTCTCTCCAGCAGGGCAGGACCTACCTTCTTGCATGGTGACTGGGGCTCCCAAGCAGGCAAGAGTTAAATTTCCTGGACTTCTTAAAGCCTAGGCCCCAAACTAGCACAGTGCCATTTTTGCTGCATTCTACTGGTTAAAGTGAGTCACAGGGCTAGACAAGACACATGGGGAGGTGACCATACAACAGCATAAATCCCAGCAGCCATGGTTCACTGGGGGTCACCAACATAATAGACTACCTTCTCTCCCGGCATTTACTATGCAGGTTAAGACCCTGATGTATGATCTATAGTCTCAGCTACCTGCAAAATGAGGGGTTAGATGAAGAGTTCTTAGAAACTCATCTGGTTTTCCCATTTTATGAGTCTCTAAGTATGTAAGAGACTGATATGAGAAAAACTGGGGCATAGCAACCAAATTCAACCTTGGCAGAACAATTAGATGATGAGAGCTTTAAGGTAAAAAATATAATTAGTTCTTTAAAATTTACTTTATATCTAACTGGGTGTTTACTGGAGACATGTGGTATATGCCACTAGGATCCCCAAGATCAGGAAACCAAGGAAGTTATTTGTTTATTGCTAGGCTCCACTAAAAGATGGAATTAACAAAATCACACATACTTCCTATGACCTCTGGCTATGCCGCTTCTAATGTAAATGATTACATGGAAATGTAAATATTAAAAATGACTCAGGGGACACCTGGGTGGCTCAGTGGGTTAAGCCTCTCTCTTCAGCTTGGGTAATGATCTCAGGGTCCTGGGATCGAGCCCCACATTGGGCTCTCTGATCAGTGGGGAGCCTGCTTCCTCCTCTCTCTCTGCCTGCCTCTCTGCCTGTTTGTGATCTGTCAAATAAATAAATAAATAAATAAATCTGGGGGGGAGGGGGAAGACTCAGTATGAAAGACATAAATCATTTTAAAGCCACCTGATAGGAAGTCTCAATTAGGAAGATCACTATGACCACATTCACAAGTTTGGACAATAAAAAATTTTTAATAATTCTGTCGTAACGGTACTATATATACAGCTTCGAGGGAACTACTTTTTGTTGTTCTTCATGTGTTCCTCATAATAAGAAACATTCTATAGAGATTTCTGCTGACCTAGCTTTTTTGTCTTTCTTTTTTGTCTTTATTAGGGACAGCTGCACAGAAAGGAAATCTTCATTGCCCCTCCCACCCCCAGGAACTACTACATTATCTTATGCCATGACATTCTTAGAGCGAGTTTGGTATCTCATCACTTGTCTGTCACTAACAAGTTCTAGGACATCAGGCAAATACTTGATTGATGACAACTCCTGAGAGCGGCAATAACACATATTAACCAATTCTTGTAACAGTATCTCCTAAGTACAGCACTCAGTTTGTGCCAGACACTGTTGTAAATTCTACACATACATAAATTCACAACAATCCTACACCAGGTGTGCTGGAATGTGCACTCTGCAGACGAGGCAACGAAGGCAGCCAACGGTCCAGCAACTTCCCAAGACGACCAGTGAGTGAGTAGTAGGACTTGGATTTGAATGCAGGCAACCTGGTGCCTCAATCTGTGATGGACCCCAGAACCTGGTTTTCTCATTTGTAAAACACGACTATGGTTTTCAGCTATTGGCTTTTTAAAGAGGGGCCTGTGGGTGGCTCAGTCAGTTAAGCATCCAACTCCTGACTTTGGCTTGGATCATGATCTCAGGGTCATGGGATCGAGCCCGCATCCAGCTCAGCGCTCAGCACAGAGCCTGCTTGGGACTCTCTCCCTTCTCCCTGCCAGTTCTCTAAAATAAATAAATAAACAGTGCATAAATGTACATACAAGATTATATACGCCACAGAAGTATTAATGATGCTATGTATTCTTCCAAATAATTTTCTCTACCCAAAATACATCCATAGTTTGGGGTTATGTGCTCTTTCCTAAATAGTACTAAACTTACTGCTTTGCAACTTTCAGAAGATTTTCACTCAAGTCAGCATATATATCACAGACATTTTCCCACTTTGGTACCGACAGGTCCACCTCTCGGTCCTGAGAAAAACTTCCTGGCGGTCCACTGATAGGTGTTTTGCTGTAGCCAATTCTCTATTCATTTTCTACTTTTCTCTGCTGCCATGAACATCCTTGCACATACTTGCCCATTTGTAGGAACATGTTCGGATTTCCTTCCTCATTTTTATGGGCTTTCTTGGTCCCTTCCCGCCGCACCACCATGTCCTAAGAGAAGCAAGCATCCCAATTCTTTTACTAAATTTCACATGCCCTCCGCATTCTCAGTGATTTCAAGGAAGTTACATCTTTAATCACCTACCCTAATCAAGCTCCTAAACTTCAATGCTACACCGCCCAAACACCCCCAGATGTCTCTATCACCTCAACATCTATGGCAGAAACTTCAAAACTCCTCTTCTGCATTGACTGAAATCTCTCTTCTTTTCCAACCACTTTACCAACAATATACCATCTGCCTTGATCAACTCCCACCATGACTATTGCAATCTGCTGTTAATCTCTGCCTCCAGGTAACTCCTCTCTTCATATTATTACCAGGGCAGCTTTCCTAAAATAATTGCCAACAAATAAACAAGTATTAGAGTACTGACATTCAACTGTATAAAACGCACAAAGAATAAAAAGCAATTTAATAACGTTTCTGTCCTCTGGAAGATGGCAAACATCTGCTTTTAAAACTTTAATTTAAAAAATAAGATAACCTGGGTATAAAGCAAGAGTTGAAGACCTGTAACTTGCTCGCGGTCCACAGATTTTTTTTTTTAAAGATTTTATTCATTTATTTCACAGACAGAGATCACAAGTAGGCAGAGAAACAGGCAGAAAGAGAGGAGGAAGCAGGCTCCTTGCTGAGCAGAGAGCCCGATTCGGGGCTTTATCCCAGGACCCTGGGATCATGACCTAGGCTAAAAGCAGAGGCTTTAACCCACTGAGCCACCCAGGCACCCCCGTGGTCCACAGATTAAACCTAACCCACAAGGGGTAGTCCCAAATAGTGTTTTAGATATTAACTGAAGACACTTAAAAAGAGAATTCACGTAAAATTCTAAGTTCTCAGTCTCTGTTGAAAAACCAGAATATCTAGGGGCGCCTGGGTGGCTCAGTCGGTTAGGCAGCTGCCTTCGGCTGGGGTCATGATCGCAGGGTCCTGGAATCGAGTCCCACATCAGGCTCCCTGCTCAGTGGAGAGCCTGCTTCTCCTTTTCCCTCTGCCTGCTGCTCTGCCTACTTGCGGTTTCTCTCCGTCTCTCTAATAAATAACATCCTTAAAAGAAAGAAAGAGAAAAGAACAGACCAGAATATCTAAAAGCAACATCTGACAGTCTCACATGGCAACTATCAGCCAGAACATTCTCTCATTTGCACCTGAGCAAGGCATAGATTCCTAGAACCCTTCAGGCTGTTTTTACTCACCATTTTTTCCCCAACTCGAGGCCTTAAGTTATGTCAGCTGTCATTCAGGATCTTACAAGCTGCATGTAATCATTTAAATTACCTACCTGGTCCCTGTAAACAGTTTATAACCCCTGCACTACAAAGCCCGAACTCATTAGCCTGGCATTCAAGGACCATCATGGCACGGCCCCAAATCCCACATTAAGCCTCTGTTCTAGTCACACTCCACCAAGAAAACACGTTTTACACTTCCCGCCTCAATAATTTCACTCACACTGCTACCCCAGAACACTCTAACTTTCTCACTGCACTTGGCTAAATCTTATCAATCATTCAAGTTCTAACTCAAGTACTGTTTCCTCCCAATCTTTGCAGACCCCTCTTGGCCCCAGCGAACCTTCTTCCAGAGTTGATGGTCCACCCCCAACATACACTGAACATTTACATGATCTTTGAATAAAACATGCCAAATGCAAGACCTAAAAAGTTATAGAACACTACTTCCCGGACTTCTGAAGCAATTTCAGCATTTGTGTATCATACATAGTTACTGCTATCACAAAATTAGCAGCAAAAGCAAAGTCAAACAATTTTCCCATCTTTTACATGAGACTTTTTCCTAGACAAAGTGCAAAAAGAGCTGTGTCATTCCAGTTTCTCTTGTGTTCCTAAGTCCTTCCAATTCTGCAAAGAGAGAGACTGACACTTCCCATCACAAATTCAGAATTGGTCTTTCCACTAAATTTTCACACTAACCACAAACACACATTTATATGCAGGCCACCACCAAAGAGAGAGAGAGAGAGAAAGAAAAGAAAAAGAAATTGTCCCTATTTCACTCCATAACTTTTGCAACTCACACTGCCAAGAAGTTCTGAAAATAGACACTGTAGCACAAACATGATAAAGACAATTTTTTAAAAAGAGGAGGAAGGCATTAATCAGCTTGCTGGAATTAAAAGAGGGGCCAAAACAATAAAGCAAAAAAGGAGAAATACACACACACATACACACACACACACGCACACACAGACCGGTAAGTTTATTCTATATCAGCTAAAAAATTATGTTGGGTTCAAACATCTCATGGATTAAAAAATGTATCAAATGGATACAAAAATGTATCCAAGGTATCTCACACCTCCCCACCAGGCAAAAGCATAGACCGCATCTAATATCAACTGTAACTAAAAACTGACCATTTTTTGTTTTGGAAATGAGGTTTCACGGAAGCCCCTCAGTCATATCTGCAAGTGGCTTGAGGAAATGTCATTGGACAATCACTATCTGCCCAAAGGCAATCTGACTGTGGCCTGGGGAATACCAAGTAGTTATGCAAAAAGGTGGGGGAGAGGGGAAGGGTAGAATAGTGTTCGTCACCCTGCAAATGGCCTCAAGATCTGGCATGGCAGAATTAACTGAGACAGTAGGAAAATGTATTAAACCGCTGTTTTCAGAATGGGAAAAGAAACGATTCTGATACTTTTAATTGTTTATGTAATAACAACCAATATGCTGAACATAAAATTGTAAGACTTACAACATACTCCCAAAGCCTAGAGACTCCGTGAATAAGACCAACAGGACATCAGCAGACTGACTACAGTGAGGTCAGGTTGGAGAACAGCCGCCCTAACAGGTGAAAGGCTCCCATTCCTGGACCAGCTTTTTGATTTTCAAGTACATTAAAACATTTCAATGCCTATTAAGTGCCAGAGACCAGTAATTGCCAAAATTTCCATGTACCTAAATCTCTTTAAAAATAAGAAAAATAATTACTATCATAAAAATTAGAAAATTGCATTATCTCAAGAAGCATGAATAACAGTGGTATCCTCCAACTGTAAACTGTTCCTTTACAAAGCTGCATATATTACAATGTAATATACCTTTTTATTACTTATTTCAAATTCACAGCTATGGAAATGATATTTTGTTGGGGGAGGGACCTTACAAATATAGAATAGCAAAAGTCATCGGCTGCAGAGCCATTTTTTTGCTGTCCCTTTGATTGACATCACTGGTTGTGCCCAATTTTCTACAACAATAAGGCTCAAGGTGGCTTTCTAATAACAGTAATTGCTCTCTGAAAAGAAAGGGGTTCAGAATATAAAGAGGTTTGGGGTGTTTTTGTTTTTTGTTTTGTTTTTTCAAAAAGAGTCAAGGACAGTGCCTCAGACATCCTATCCTTACCACCTGCTTCTCCACCACCCCCGCCCCCACACGCACCCCCATCCCTAACATTAACTTTGTTGACTTGGTAAAAAATATGGTAGAATGGTTATCTTCCCAATTTAGTAAAGCGAATATATATTCCAAGGAATCTATATTCCAAGGAAGGAAAAAAAAAAATCAAAGCTTTGGGGAAAGTTCCCTAAATATTAACAGAAAATCAGCCCTCTAGTATGTGCCTACTCTGTGGCAGGAGCTTCTTCACCAATGGAAAGACCTGCACCTCTGATAAAGATTATGAGCTACTCCAAATAACCAATTAGATAATCCTTACTGTTAAGGAGAACTTTCAAACAATGTAATTTCAAACAAATGTAAATTTCATTTTTGACTTCACATTTGGGCAACAGGAAATCCTTTTTTTTATACCTACTTTTCAAACTCAGCTATAGCTTCAGTTCAAAATTCTTAATTTTAGTAAACAATTAAGATAACAGTTAACCAAAACTAGTAACTATATAGCCTATGCTTTTTAAACAGAATAAGACAAAAATTATCTAGCAGTATAAAACAAGAAAATGCTAAGCTTACTTATGTAATTATTAAAAATTCAAAGTATAATTAGCAGTGCATGGTTACCCTCTTTTTCTAAATCCAAAGAAAAACACATAAAGAAACTTTTAAGCAGTGTCATAAGACATTTTCTTTAGCACAAAACAACCCACTTACCATCTAAATAACATGCACAATTCAAAAACTTGTATCTCCATTGCATTTCACAAAAAAAAAAATATTAATTTTCATTCCTTAGGTAATTACTTGCAATCCCCTGTAATTTTAGCATTTACAAACCTAATTTACATTTGGTACACTGCAGTTTCACTTTCAGGATCTTCACTACCCAACTGCAGGGTCTTTTCTGCATGCATCCCCAACACTATAGAGAAACACAATTAAAAACCCTCCCATTTGCTTTCCAGCTCACATATTAGTTTCCACTTACATGTTTCTAAAACAAGCAGAGTCCACTCCCTTCAAAAGACACACGAAATTTTTTAAAATTCACTAAAAAGTTTGGAATCATCAAAGTTACCACTAAATTTCGTGTGAGGAATGCTGTACCAGTTCTGAAATTCAAGAAAGAAAACTCTCCTAAGACTTAGAATTGTACTAAACATGAGTAGAAATTTTCAAATTTCTCAAAGGGGTACTTTTTCTTTACACATAAAATGAGATAAAAATAATACAGAGGTAATACCCCAATCCAACGTTTCTTTCGGTGCACCCAGGGGTTGCACTAATACAAATGAACTCACTTGGATCTCAGGGGAGCTATGCATGTGTGTTTGGCCTGTGGGTTTGTGTATTTGCTTGTGTGTGTGTGTGTGTGTGTGTGTGTGTGTGTGTGTGCGCGCGCGCTCGTGCACTTGCATGTGTATGGGTGAGGGGTGTGACAACAAATAGGTCCACTCTTCCTAGAGTAAGAATTTAAAAGCAAATCTAGAATATACATTAACCCCAAAATAATACTGAGAAAGAATGCAAGAAAGAAATAGTCAAAACGGGAAGCAATTAACTTAAAACCCTACTACGGCTGGACATGCGTGGCTTTAAAGGAAACAAAAAAGTGACGAAGTTTAAAGTTACTTAAAACTCCATCTTCCTTCTCCAAATTCACTCAATCGGGGAATAGTAAGGGCATTTTTACACCAGACGTTTCATTACAATCCTCGCCAGTGGCATAATAGACCGCAACTTTGTATCACAAAGAAGCCAGTGCAATAATGTATATTTGTCCTGTCCTTGTTTCTCTCACGATTTGTCATAGGTAGGTAAGAGCTGGAAAGAAAATATGGAGGCAAGCAAGTTAAAGGGCCTGAATCATTTTCACAGTAAAAGGAGAGCAGAGCAAAAAAAGAGAACTGCAGCCGGGGCTCCACGGGTTTGCCACAGCGCTGCCCTCCTATGCCTCGGTGAACCCCATTACTTCGACTATGTATCACCAAACATCACACTAATATTACTAAACCAGTGCGCCCGAGAGACAACAACAAAACACCAGGCTCTCCACGAGCGTGCCGCTCTCTGCGCGTCCCCGTGCACCCTTCCACTCCCGACAGTTCAATGAGATGATCCTAGCATGAAATGAGTAAGCACCACACGCCATTCTACAACTTCCGAAGGCGTTCGCAGGTCTCCCCGAGCACCCTCCGGAGCCACGAGCGCGGAGCGGCTCCCCGGCACCGAAACCGGTTTCTTAGTTTCCAGGCCAAGTGGCCGCAGAACCATTTTGCAAAAAAAAGCATTCCCGGTCCTGGAGTAACCCCAGTCTAAGTCCTCGCGCCTGCTGGAAACCAAACGAAAGCCCTGGCCGAGCCGGTACCGGCTCCGAGCGACGACTCCGAGGAAGTTCGGCAACACTTGCATCTGTCTTCTCCCTGCACAAACGTGCTCTCGCTACTCGGCCTGCCGCGGGGATCCTGGCTCCGCTTCCAAAACTTCTGCACGCTCCGGCCGCGGCCGCGCGATCTCCCGGCAGCCGAGCTCCCCGGAGCCGGGCAGTGCGGGTCGGGGTGGGGGAGGGGGAGAAAGAAGTCGGGCGACTTCCTAATCTATCATTAAAGGACGAAAGCTCAGGTTCGGGGGCACGAAAAGTTAAAGGGGCAGCAGGCCGACAAAGAGGGGCGGCGCGAGCTCCTCCCGTGCCCTCGTCCCCCAGCGAAGCCGGCGGGGCGACCACCTGGCCCCAGCGCTTTGACAGCTCCGCGAGTGTCCCGCAGCGGACCGCTTTGTAGTTGACAATGCGCTCGCCCGGGGACGACCTGGGCGCGCTCCGCCGGGGCTTTCTGCAGTGACCCAGCTAGGCCGAGGGGAAATCGCCGAGAAATTTCTCCAAAGCCAGAAGCACCAAGAAAAGCCGGCGCCAGGGCCAAACTCAAAAGTAAAGTGTGGCGGCGGCGGCGGCGGCGGCGCGGGCCGTCGGAGCCCCGCCGGGCGGAGTGAGGTGCGGGCGCCCGCGGGAGGCCGGGCCGGGCGGCCGCGCAGGGGGCGCAGGGCGCGGGGCGGGCGGGCGCCCGGGGCCGGAGCCGCGCGGCCGGCGGGCCCCACCCCCACCCCGCGGGGGCGGCCGGGGGCGCGCGGGGGCAGGGGGCCGGGCGCGCCGGTGACAGCTCCGGCCCGGCGCCGCGGCTGGCTCCCGGCCTGGCTCCCTCACACTCAACTTACTTCTTTCTGGCTCTCTGGAAAGGGGAAGCGCCATCTTTGCGAGGCCGGCCCCGAGGTCTTTTGTCTGCGGCTGCGGGGCTCGGGGCCGGGGCTCCGGGCTCCTCGGGGGGTGGTGGCGGCGGCTGCGGCTGCTCCGCGCTCTTGTCCTCCTCCGACGACATCCTAGTCACCAGGAAAGACACATGGATCCCGGTCCTCCTCCTGGGGGGCTCCTCCCGCCGCCGCCGCCGCGGCCGCCGCCGCCGCTGCTGCTCGGGTTCCTCCTCCCCGGCTCAGCCTCTCGCATTTCCCGCAGCCCCGGGAGCAGCAGCAGGTACCGGGAGAGGCGGCAACATGGAGCGAGCAGGACACGCACTCACACACATACGCGCGGGCGCGCGCACCTCGGCGCGCAGGGGCCGGGCGGGGGGCGGGGGGCGGCGGGCGGCGGGCGGGGCGCGGGCGGGAGGGAGGGGCCGGCCGGCCGGGCGGGAGGTGCGGGCGGCGGCGGCGGCGGGCGGGGCGCGGGCGGGGGCCGGGCGGTGCGGGCGGGCGGGCGGGCGGGTGCGGGGCGGGGCGACGGAGGGGGTGCGGGGGGCGCCGGCCGGGGCTGCGCCCACGCCCCTCCCCCAGCGCCCGCGGGAGGGAGGAGAAAGGGGCCGCGGCGCGGGGGGCGGCGGGCCCGCGGGGGGCGGCGGGGGGCGGCGGGCGGGCGGGCGGGCGGGGGGTCGCGGCCCCGCCGGCCGCCCCTCCCCCGCGCGGGCCGCGTCAGGCCGGGCGGCGGCGGCGAAGTTTTGACAGCTGCTCCAGTTGTTGTTGTGGGTTCCGGGCTGCGCGAGCGCCGGCCCCTCAGCGCCCGCGCCCGCCCTCCCGGGCCGGGGAGGAGGAAGTTTTGCGGGTGTGCGTCTACCGCACACAGACACACACACACGACCGTGGCCGTCGCGCGAGGGCCGCGCCGGGTGTCCCCCGGGCGCCCCGCACCACAGACCTCTCAAACTCGCCGCCGTCTCGCCCACACACGGCCGCCGCGACGCCCCCGCCCCCTCCCCCACTCCTCGGCCCCACCGCCCCCCGCGCGCCGCCGCTGCCACTCACAGGGCTCGCTCCGCGCATGCGCCGCTCGCGGATGCGCCGCCGCCGCTGACCTCACCGCCCCTCCCCCGCCCCCGCTCCCCCCGCCCGCCTCCCCCCACCCCCCCGCCCCCCGCCCTTCCCTCTCCTTCTCTGACGCGGCCGCCGGGGCTGCGCCTAGACTCCGACTCCGGCTCCGGCTCCGGCTCCGGCTCCGGCTCCGGCTCCGGCTCCGGCTCCGGCGAGCGCCAAGCTGCGGAAGCGGCGATCCGGGATCGGGGTCGAGGGACGGCGCGACGCGCGCCGGGGGAACAGGAGGGCCGCGGCCGCGCTCGGACCACGCCGGGGCTGCCCGCGAGCCGCCGGCCGCCGAGCCAGCTCGGCCCCCGCCCCGGGCGCCGCCGCGCCGCCCCCCACGCCCACCCGCCCGGCGGCCCGAGCTCGGAGCCCTCGGGCGCTCCCGCCGCCGTCGCGGACGCCGAGTGCGGCGCGACTTCGCCGCGATCCGATCCCGGGGAGAGTTTGGTGACCAGAACGTCCTTTTCAAACGGGCCCGAAAGGGCTCCTCGAGCTGTCAGACAAACGGCGGTGACAGGTCGGGGAGCGGCGCGCCGAGCGCCGCACGCGCCAGCCAGAGCCCCCGACCGGGGACCGGCGCTGTGTCGGGACGCCCCGGAGGGCGGGGGTCTGAGCCCCGCGGCGCGGAGCCGGCAGCGGGAGAACGGGCGCGGGGAGGGGCGCTTCCCGGGGGGGGGGGGACGGCCGCCCCCGGGGGCCTGGGGGCGCCCTCCTCCGGCGGAGGCGACCCCTCCTGCGTTCCCTCCCACTCGCGACCGCGCTGCGGACGGACCCGGCGGCACCTGCGGAAGCGCCGGGTCGAGCCGCGCAGTCGGGGCTGCCCTCCCGCCGGCTCGCGGGCGCCCCCGGGCAGGGCCCCTGGCCGTCCCCGCTGCGCCGTGCGCGGCTCCGGCGGCGCGTCCCGGCTCCCCGGCCGCGCTGCTGCCCTCCAGGCCTCCCGAGCGCCCGCGCGTGAACTTTGAATTGGGCTCCTCTCCGGGCAAAGTATGCACGGGGTGATTTCCAGAGCCGGTTCTCGCTGAAGGCAGCTCTTTGAAATGTCTGAAACGAGGACTATAATAAGACAGTCATTGGGATTCCTGCAGGGTTCAGTCCCTGCTGGCTTGGTTCAAGTTTACTAAATTTACAGCAACAGGAATTCTGAGATTGGGGCCAAGCTGACTTGGTGAATGCAAACCATAAATTAAAAGTGTCTATTAGAAATTCAGCACTGATATGCCTAATTGTAAATTATGAAGCAGTGTATGTACAGTGTTTTCATTGCTTTTTTTTTTCTGCACATTACACTTTAAAAATCAGATTATTGATCCAAATGTTTATCTGTGTTCATTACTGAGATTAGAGCAGTCCTGTCCGGCTCTGAGTTTCACATGCACAAAATTATATATCAGGGTAATTTATTTCAGTCTATTTCTTCAGCACTGGGGAGAATTTAAGAGTCAGTACGTGCAAACTGCAAGTCATTCCTGCTGGAGAGAAGTTTTAAAAGGAAACAACTAGGGACTGAACAGAAAAGTGGGTAGAATGGAGGAAAAGATAAGAAATAGGTTTGTGCACTAATGCTTCTGGAAAGAAAAGATGGTGAAGGATAGTAAGCCCAGCCTTAAATCTCCATTCCTTTGGCTGTTGTGAGCAGACAAGCAGTTGGGATCTGTTGAAATAGGATAGCAGGCTTGTGAGCCTGAAGTGATCATGGGCAGAGCAAATATTACTCAGGATGAAAAGGAAGGATTCAGGGGCGCCTGGGTGGCTCAGGTGGGTTAAAGCCTCTGCCTTAGGCTCGGGTCATGGTCCGAGGGTCCTGGTCCCAGGCTCCTGGAATCAAGCCCCACATCAGGCTCTCTGCTGGACAGGGAGCCTGCTTCCTCCTCTCTCTCTGCCTATCTCCTCTGCCTACTTGTGATCTCTGTCTGTCAAATAAATAAATAAAAATCTTTAAAAAAAAAAAAAGGGGGGGGGGATTCAAAGAATACCTGTTTAACATAAAGGTCCTCCAAAGGTTCTTGCATGTCCAGGATCCAAATTTTGGAGCTCTGAGACCACAATGGCAAAAAGCCAGGAGTCATGCACCTGAGGTTACTCAAAATTATAAGATCAGAAAGCCATAAGTGTCTAGAAGCATCAAATGCAAAAAAGAAAAAAAAATTTTGAAACCTACTTTTTCAAAAGTACACACGTAGGCATTTTTAAAACATGGTAGATATGTACCAAAATGTTAACAGCAATCATCTCTGAAGGTCTGGACCACAAGGGACTTTCACTTTCTATATTACATTTTTCTACAATGTTTGAATCTTTCAGAGCACATGCAGTGTAATAAATACATATTATTTAGAATGTGCTTGGGGGGGGGGGATTATCATCTACACCAAAGAAAAAGCAACGTCTCATGGAACTAAGCAAAATAAGAATCTCAAAGTATCTAGCAAAAAACTGATAAAAATTCACAGTACAGTACCCCTTCCTACTAATTGGAGGCTTATAAATGTCATTGATAGGGCCTTTATTTAGAGTTTGTTTTGCTTTGTTTTAGTGAATATAAAATATCAGTCTCTCCTATAGGTTCAGTATAAATTGTCTCTCTCTCTCTCTCTCTCCCTCTCTTTTTTCCCCCATAAAGTCTTAAGCTCCTCAGCGTTTGTTAGGAACCAAGCTTACAGTTGTAGAGGACCACTAAAAACTTAAATTCTAGATCTTCTGATCTTTATGTTTATATTTTTACTGTTAAATTTACACTTTAAGAAGTTGCAGTCATAGGCTATCAATTTTTGTCCTTTTTCAATGAAAAAAGGTTTTAAAAATTCCAGGGCAAGTGGCTGACCCAGTCAGTAGAGCATGTAACTCTGGATCTCAGGGTTGTGAGTTTGAGCCCCATGTTATGTGTAGCAATTGCTTAAAAAATAAAAATTCAAAAGAAAGTCAATCATTTAACTTTAGTTCATATTTGGTCCACAGTGTGTTTTTAGCTTTGAAAATTCTTACTGCTTTACATGAGTTATTTCAGTAATGCATACCATGTACCTGCTGGACAGAAAAATTAAAGAAACTGAGAAATAATTAAACAGAACATTCACCTTCAAAAATAATTTGTGTAGGGACACTTGGGTGGCTCAGTGGGTTAAAGCCTCTGCCTTCGGCTCATGCATGATCTGAGGGACTGAGCTCCTCATCAGGCTCTCTGCTCAGCGGGGAGTCTGCTTCCCCTTCTCTCTGCCTACCTCTCCGCACTTGTGATTTCTGTCTGTCAAATAAAATCTTAAAGAACTAATAATAATTTGTGTATGCGTGTGGGGCAAAGTAGGTGTTGGGCAGCACACTTCATATAGACAGGAATCTTGCCCTCCAGGGGTCTATGCTTTAAGCCTGGCACTACTTAGCAAGATAAACACAAAAAGGGCAAGCAGGCAACTGAAAAATAAACATGGGAAAACATACAAATAGAAAGATTAAATATTTACATCCATTGTGTACAAGACCATAGTTTTAATAGAAACGCATCTGGGCATATGGGGGGAAGGGCAGAGGTGGAGAAGTCAGCAGACAACTACGTCTATTTAGAAGAGGGATATAAAAACATTGTGCCAGCCAGTGTTATAAACTAGAAACCCTACCCCAGCGTCCCCAGCGCCCCCCCACACACACACACAAACTCTTAACCCACTGAGCCACCCAGGCGCCCCCCGACACACACAAACTCTTAAGTTCCTCTCCTTTATTGATGATACAAGACTACTACTGCTTTAGTTTCCCAGGGCTACCAGAAGCTGGGGGCTTAAAACAGCAGAAGTTTGCCCATTCACAGTTCTGGTAGCCAGATGTCCCAAATCAAGGTGTTGGAAGGCCTGGTTCCTTGTGGTAGGCTCTAAGGAAGAATCTGGTGTATGCCTCTCAGCTTCTAGTGGACGCCCACGGTCCCTGGTGACCTCGGCTGCAGAGGCATCACTCCCAAGGCCATCTTCCCTCCACATCTCTGTGCCCTCACATGATATTCTCTCTGTAAGTGTCTCTCCGCTTCTTGTATGGACACTAGTCCTATTGGAATAAGAATGCACCCTACTACAGTATGACTTCATCTTAATTAACTGCATCTGCAACAATCTTATTTCCAAATAAGGTCACATTCTGAGGTTTGGGGAAGGATGTGAATGTTGGGGGGACCACATTCAACGCAATTTAGCTACCAAACAGCCTATCTTGGTGCCTACCCATCTTAGCAGATCAAAATGTATAATTTTTTTTTTAAGTGTATTTAATGGGTTAACTGCATGCAAAGTTTTCTGGACACAAGATATTCACATTTATTTTATACCTAATCAATTTAACTGTGGGATAAATAAAATTCAAGCAAATTTAACAGTGACAGTGTTCACATAGTAGTAAGTAAAATTGTGATTTAATACTTCCTTGGTCAGTTTGATCTATAGAAAGGTAGGTCAAAAAATTTCGATCCAAAATATATGGTTTGGAGCCTGTTTTCAAGATCAAAGACAAAGAGCAGATCCTCACTTTCCCTGTGCTGTGAGGCAAAATGGACAAAGACACCACAACATAAAAACATGTACCTTTACGATGGAAATGTAACTCAAGGGTCCCATCCATGTCTCTTCACCACGCTGAAGTCTAAATTCCTTGGCATGGCCGCCTAAGCCTGCCACTCCCCAGCCAAAGTGTCCCTCCCCTCGCCCTGCCCCACTTCCTCCTCACAGGGAGCTCCAGCCTTCAGAACTACTTTTGGTGGACCTCACACTTCCCAACTCCCTTCCCGTCTCACGTGGCCAGTCTCTGCTTCTTTAGATGTGACTTCCATCCCTGACCACGGCTCTCCCCATGACAAGGACTCTGTGTCCCCCCCAGGCCCCCATGCTTCCACAACACCCATGCTTTTCCCATCACAGCTCCCAAGGCCTGGAATGTATCGCACCCTAAGCCCTTGTAGACACGGCCGCCCTTGTCTGCCTTACTCATCTTTGATCTCTATAATTTAGCAGCAGCTCAATAAATAGTTGTGGAGTAAGTGAAATAAGTGGGAAAACAGGTGAAGTCTAAGAGAAAGAGCTAAGACAATGCCCTACAGGAGTGTCTATTCCCTCCCCATTCATCCACCAGGAGTGTTTACTTTTTGAAAGAAATTGTATCTTTATAACAATGTAAACATGCACTATATTTTTTGTCAGCTGTTACATTTCTATAAAGAAACCCCACTCCTCATTTTTGCCTCTATACCTAACATTTTTTACATGATACTCTTCTCAGGGTTACTAGCTTCCAGAAGCCTGGGTACGGAGGCTCATACCTCTTCCTAAAGGAGTCTCCAAAATCAAAAGAGGTCAGAAGAGTTGTCCATGGTCTTCAGACAGCATCACATCTCCTTAGAAACATTTCTTCCCTTCAATATAATGTTGAAGGGGAAATGATAACAGAATAAATTACATAAAATGTATTATACAGTCCACTTACAGAAAACTAGAAACCCGCAACAGTCTATGAATGAATATATGTGCAAGGTAATAATGTTCATCAAAATGTCAACAGTTACGATCTCTGAGCTGGAATTCCAAATGACACTGGCTTTCTTTGTATTTTTCTTTTTAACTTTTATAATGAATAGCTATTATTTTTACAAAAGCAATCAAGTTGTTTTTCAAAGAAAAAGTTTTTTTCTCCAAAATTATCTCCATTTTAGCCTTAATTATATTTCAGTCTCACTGAATTTTTTCTTTTCATTTTTCTTTCTTGCTATCATCTTGTCGGTGGAAATATTAAAACAATGCCCACCACACAATCATGGTTCTGAACTGGTATAATCAACTTCAGAGCTCTTTTTCATTTCTCCCCCTTGGGGACAGTTGCTATTAAACAAAGTAAAAAGGGTTTTCCCAAACAAAAACGAATGGTAATGCTCTGTCTTTCCCCCACTCTTTTTATTTTTATTATTTTTTTAAGATTTTGTTTATTTATCTGACAGGGAGAGACATGCGCATACGGGGAGAGAGAGAGAGAGAGAGAGAGAGAGAGAACACAAGCAGGGGAAGCAGGAAAGGGAGAAGCAGACTCTCCACTGAGCAGGGAGCCCAATGTGAGGCTCCATCCCAGGACCCTGGGATCATGACCCCAGCTGAAGGCAGGCACTTAACCAAAGGAGCCACCCAAGCATGCTCCCCGCCCCCCACTCTTAATAATCTTGGTCCCTTCCAGCTGGAAGGGACCATGCCTACAGAAGTGGTATTCCTGCGGTGCAAATCTCTTCCCCTTCCTGGTGTCCATGTTCCTGTTCTTTTGTAGTCCTCATCCTACTGAACATAGTAGGTGCTCAATAAAGATTTATTACACTAAAAAAGGAGCCATGGTTCCCACACTAGGCTCTATTTGAGGAACGGAGGGAGGAGGGAGCAAGGGGAGGGCTAGGACGGCTACTGGAAGGAAAGAACCGAATTTCTGGGGATTGAGGGTAAGACTTGAGGGGCCTAAATTCATTCCCTGTGGTTTTCTGCCTTTCCCAGCACTGGGAGGCTAGAGACTTGCACTGAGCTACGAACATTTCTATTCATTTTTTCTGTAGGCTGTTGGCATCTTTCTCTCCCTTGTCTTGACCTGCCTTTGCCAGCTCAGTGACATCGTTGTCCCTGGAAGGAGGAGCATCACACACCACCTGCAACCCCAAAGACAAACAGTCCAACAAACACCGGAAAGAACCTGGTGGGCAGCACCAGCACCTGCGGAGAAGGTGGCCAAAGCCTCCAGGGCGGACAGATAACAACCGAGCTGGTAGGACCTGGCCCTTCACGGGGAAGTAAAACAAAACCCCGCTTCCGCACTCAAAAATGACAACCCACGGGGCAGGAGCCACAGCTTCATCAGGAATTTCAAGCAGGTGGGATTTTCACTTGCTTTCCTCCCCACGGTCTCCCAAGTGGAAATGAAACTCGGTCCCGGCGCCCTCGCGTGTCCCTCATCTGCCGTTTGACCTGGCCTGACTCCTGCCTGCGCGCACGCCCCCACCCTGCCCTCCAAGCATCCTTCTGTGACCTCACTCTCTGCCCCCTGGTTCCAGGGGCCGTTCTGTGACTTCATCACGGTCCTGTCCGTCTCAGCCCCGGAGCTTCAGAGGCCCCAAAGCCCCGTTCCTTGCAGATCAGTCTGGGGCGTGGTGGAGGGCTGGGCTCTCAGCAGCGCGTCCCTGCACCCGATCCTGGAGCGCCCACTTCTCCAGGGCCCAGCTCGGGGGGCATTCGGCTCCTTTTTCCACTGACCCCCCTCCCCCCAAGAAGCGTCCGTCTGAGACCCGCTGCCCGGGCGCCCCCCTCCCCCGGCTCCTGCAGCGCCTCGGCGGGCGGGCGGGGCGGGCTCCCGCACTCGGCAGGCGATGGCCGGCAGAGCCACCTCGGCGCCACCGCAGTTGCCCGAGCGCCTGGCGGCCGGGCCGCGGCGGCGCGCGAGGAGCCCGGGAGCGCCGGAGAGGCACCTGCTCGGCAGCGTGCCCGCGGCGCAGACCCTGGCCAGGGTCATCCGGCCTTGCTACGGCCCCCACGGGCGGCAGAAGCTCCTGGTCACCGCCGGAGGAAGCACGGTGTTCACGGGCTACGCCGCGGCCATCCTCCGGGCCCTGGAGCTGGAGCACCCGGCCGCGCGGCTCCTGCGCGAAGCGGCCCACGCGCAGGCGGAGGGCCCCGGCGACGGCGCGGCCTTCGTGGTTCTGCTGGCGGAAGCCCTGCTCCGGCAGGCCGAGCACCTGCTGCGCGGCGGCCTGCCCCGCTCCCAGCTGCGCCCGGCCTACGCCGCGGCCACCGCCGAGACCCTGGCCCTGCTGCCCTCCCTGTCCATCCGCTCCCTGGGGCCCTTGGAAGACCCCTTTTGGGCCCTCTATTCAGTGATGAACACCCACGCCGCGCCCCAGATGGACTACTTGGCCAAGCTGGTGGCCCACGCGTGCTGGGCCACCAAGGAGCTGGACGGCAGCTTCCACCGCGAGCGCGTGGGGGTGTGCACCCTGCGAGGGGGGAGGCTGGAGGACTCGTGCCTGCTCCCGGGGCTGGCCTTGAGCGCGAGCCCCTGCGGGCAGGTGACCACGGTGCTGAGCGGCGCCAGGGTGGCCCTCTTTGCCTGCACCTTTGGTCCTGCCAGCCCACAGGCTCCGGCGACGGCCCGTCTCTCTAGCCTCGAGGACCTCACTAAATTCAGGAAAGGAAATGAACAGTTGATAGACGAGCAAGTAGCCCAGCTGGCAAACGCATGTATTAATGTGGCGGTGGTCTGGGGGGACGTCGAGGAGAAGACGCTGGCACAGGCTGACAAGTACGGCATCATGGTGATTCAGGCCAGGGCCCACAGGGATGTGGTTTACTTGAGCGGGGTGCTGGACACGCCTCTGATGCCCTACCTTCTTCCTCCCCTGCAGCCGGGAAAGTGCCAGAGGGTGTACGAGCAGGAGCTGGGGGAAGGTCTGGCTGTGGTGTTCGAATGGGAATCTTCAGGTACCCCTGCCCTCACCTTGGTCCTCAGGGGGGCCACAGCGGAGGGGCTAAGGAGCACGGCGCAGGCTGTGTACCACGGCATCGACGCCTACTCCCAGCTGTGCCAGGACCCCAGGCTGCTCCCGGGAGCGGGCGCCACCGAGATGGCGCTGGCAAAAATACTCTCAGAAAAGGGAAGCCGACTGGAAGGGCCTACCGGCCCGGCCTTCCTAGCATTTGCCCAGGCCCTGCGGGCTCTTCCGGAGACCCTGGCCGAGAACGCAGGCTTGCTGGTCTCAGAGGTCATGGCGGAGCTGAGCGGCGCCCACCAAGCTGGGAACTTCCTGGTAGGCGTGGGGGCCGAGGGCATAATCAACGCGGCCGAGGGAGAGGTGTGGGACACCCTAGTAGCCAAAGCCCACGGACTTCGAGCGGTGGCTGATGTGGTTCTCCAGCTCGTGAGTGTAGATGAAATCTTAGTGGCCAAGAGAAGTCCCGCAAATCAGCAGGACTTGAATCCTGTTCCCAAGAAGGCAAGGGAACGGCCGTCTCCCCTGAAAAAGTCAACTCCGCGAAAGGCTTAAGTAGCAACATCCTCAATAAAATGCAGATCGCCAAGGAAGGCACAATCACCCCCAAAAAGAATGTTTGCCGTATTTATTCCCTCCGTGCGTGGTACTATCAGAGTCGGTTTCTTTAGATGAATGCAGCAGAAAGGACCACAAGATAAAAACTCTTTTCATTGATTTATTTCCTTTCAGATTCTTGACTTTTCTCAGTTCCTGTTTCTCTGTTCTCTGTCACATTCTGTTCCTCTCTTCCAAGAAGAGCAGGACTCCATTCTATTAAAGATTTTTAAATTGAGTACGTGGGCTTGGGGGATGCAAAAAAAAAAAAAGAGAGAGGAACCTCTTTCTGACTGCTTGAGTTATCCCCACACGATATCCTAATGTGAATTTCTGTCCAGGTGTCATGTTGGCAATCTGAGAACGTCAGTTCCAGCTCACAGGGGCGGCTGCGCACTCCTGTTGTGATCAGCTGAGCGAAGAAGGGAATGTGACTTTACGGCAGAGAAGGAAGTGAGGAGGAGGAGGAGGCCGAAGGGAAACGAGCCGGCAGCAGAAATGAAGTAAAAGAAGTTCTTGGCATGGGTAACAGAATAACACACACCTTAGAAGTGCATTCAGGTGGTTGTGTGGGTGAGGAGAACTGGGGAGCCCCTGGCACCAGGATAACCCCAGTGGGGCTACGATTAGGGGTGGAGGCCCCTGGGCGTTGAAGAGGGAGTTCGAGTGCAGCTGGGAGCAGAACAGCACGTTATTACCCAAGCCTTTTCCACTTTAACCATCCAAGTTATTCTGCCTCCGGGAAAAGAGCAGAACCTAGGGACAGAACCTAGACGATGGGAAGCTGTAATCTCTTACAATCATTAAAAAAAAAAAAAAAAAAAATGCTTTAAGTATCTAGCAAGAGAACCAGACTCAAGAAATGAATGTCTTATAGTGGACATATTAGCTTCAACAAAGCAAAACAAATGTGCAAAGATTTCTTTAAAACCTGGAAGCAGTGAAGTCATGAAAAGCGGTTGGTGAACACAAGATGGGAAATGGGAATGTAGAGAACCATATTCACCAGTTCTCAGTTAAGAGATATAAAACATCCTTGGTGTGTCTCGTTTTGTCGCCATCATTATATTTTAGTGAATATAATTAAGTTCTTTCATAGTTCCCCCTGCCTTCAATTTCCGTATTGTTCTCATAGTCTCAAATTCCGTAGCAGTGAGGATGCTAGAAATAGTTAAATTTTTAAAGCCGTTCAAACACACTTTATATATACTTCAAACACGCATATGCATTTTATCTAATCATTAAGACAAACATATGAGAAAGGAGCTTATTTAACTTTCAGTTGCAGGAACTTCAGAAAAAACGTAATTGACCAAAGCCACACAGTACATAGAAGAGGAAAGTCCATTCTCTTATTTGTTGTTTTATCACCCAATCTTACATTCCTCTCTTGGGATGTTTTCAGAGATACCACTCCTATGATTACAAGGAAAGAATGTCTCAAAAGGCCTTTTGAAAATTCACAATGTGTTTTTTAAATCAGACAAAAAGCCTTGTTTATTTTATATAAAAGATGGCCCTTGCTCACAGAGAACATTTTAATTATATATCCAAGACATATGTAATCCAAACAATGTAAGATCATGTATTTTAAAAGTCCTAAGTTTGATATACAGGGGATTTTTCGATAATTTATTTGGAGAGACATCATATTATAGCAATAACGTCTCCTTTGCTCCTGGACAGACATACAGAGACACACACACACCATTTGCATACATGTAAATACAAGTTAAAATGGTCAAGGATAGTCTTAAAAGGGAGAAGGAAAGGGACAGCAGACACAAATTTAACTGGCATATGCTAAGAACTTTGAAGGTAAAAACACCAAGCCCAAACTTGTACCTTGAGGAGACAGAATTCAGGCAGCTAATGCCATGTGGCGGGAAGGGCCCGGAGCTCTGGCTGCTCAGGCCCCTGAACTGCCTTGGTGTTCATCCATCCCAAGACCGGCGGGTCAGCTCTTCAAATTCTGTGAACTGCTGTGTATCCTTCCAATGAGTGAGCCAGACTTGCTTTCTCCTTGCTTTCCCCTTCTTGGAGCTGAAAAACCATTAGCAGTTCTGGAAGGGAAGGGAAGGTCCGTCATAGGACAGGAAAGGTGACCACAAGGGCAGCTGGTAGACCAGGCTTAGGGAAGAGAGCAGAGTGGGGAGTTCACTATTAGCTCAAAGTGCTTGGGTATGGAGCCCCTCTCAGCTTCAGTTGAGGATGCATACTTCTCTCCCACCTGCCTCGAGCTCTTGCTACCCAACGTGTGATCCCTGAACCAGGAATGGATCACCAATGTGGAAGTCCAGCCCTAGCTCCCCACCCAGACTTACTATGTTCGAATTTACACCATAGCTTGAGCCCCAAGGGATGGGGTGCATATTAAAGTTTGGGAAGCGCTGATTTAAGCAATTACCCCGTTTAGCTTGATTATGCTTTGAGTATCCTCTTAATATCTTAATATCGCAATATCCTATCCTCTTAATATCTGTTCTGTTTAAGGGTTAAAATATATGACTTGGCAAGTTGTTTCTTTTCTCCTGCTGACTCTGGAGAAGTATACCAGCATTGGACCTCAGTTTTACTGGATCCTAGTCCTGCTTCCAAGGTTACAAGATCAAGGGTCTCAAGTTTTCCAAAGGCCAACAGAGTTGGCTACTATTTGGCCTTCTCAACGCCAGAAGCCGCTGCATTTCCGAAGCAGCACCTCCTGCAGCACATTCTTTATGGAACTCGCCACTGGGGGACTTGCCTGTTCTCCCATTCCCAATCCCTTCCAGTTCAGCAACATTTGCTTCATGAGACTCTGAGTTGACCTGGCAAACGGAGAGCAAAGAGACAACATCCAGAGAAAACAGAAAAGGAAAACAAGAACTTCTGAGTCCTGGGGAATGAGGGACACGGGTGCCTGGCTTGGGAAGTGGAGGCTAGGCCGCTGAGTCCTGAGAAATGTTCATTCACTTGGGCAACTCAAGGGCACAAACCAAGACTGGACCCTACAAAAATACTGCAGTCCTAACGAATAAAAGAAAAACAAAAAAAGCCACTGATTCCAAATTGCAAGAAGATCTAGATGACAGGGAAGTGTCAAAAGTTTGTTTTACGTCCTTGTCTGTCTGAACCTCTCCCCAAGAGTTCCTTCTGAAGACAGCCCCTTATGGAAGGAGCTTTACCTTCTTGGCCTGCGAGTCTGAGGTCGCTTTAGTGCAGAAGCTGAGAGAGAGAGAGAGAGAGAAAGAGAGGTAAGATTAAAGAGAAAAAAATCCCAAAACATCAAAATGGGGACATGTGAATGGGAAGAAAATTTACTTGGCAGAAAAATTTATTTGACAGAGAGAGATCACAAATGTTTTCATATCCAGACTGTCATTAATCTTTTTAAACATCTTAAAACCTGCATATTCTGATTCCTGTGCCAAGACTTCAGAACCCCAGCTTTGTGGAGCCCCTACTCTGGGAGCTTACTCTCTTGGGAGACAACCTAGCTCAGGACAAGTTTTCCCCTCCAGAAAAGATGAGATCTTCCAGCCAATTTCAGTCTTCCCTGCATAGGTGCAAAATATTAGATGGTTCACATTTCATCCCCACATCTTTAAAAATATTTTATTATTTATCTACTTGAGAGAGAGAGAGAATATGAGCAAGGGTGAGGAGGAGAGGGAGAGAATCTCAAGTAGACTCCACGCTGAGCATGGAGCCCAATGCAGGGCTTGACTTCACAACCAGGAGATCATGACCTGAGCTGAAACTGAGTCAGGTGCTCAAACGACTGAATCACCCAGGTGCCTCTCATTCCTGCATTTGTTTTGATTAAAAACCTATTTTAATTTTATTAATTAAAATTAATTATTTTAATTAATCAATTAATTAATAATTTTGATTTTAATTATATTAATAATTTAATTATAGAAAGGAAATGCTGCAAATGGCAGCATTTCCTTTTTTATGAGTGAATAACATCCCATTCTCTGTATTGATATTGATATTGATAACTATATGTATTATTACATTTTCTTTATCTGTTCATCCATCAATGGCCTTAAGTTGTTTTCCTATCTTGGCTATTGTAAATAATGTTACAGTGAACATGAGGGTACAGATAGCTTTTTTTTTTTTTTAAGATTTTATTATTTATTTGACAGACAGGATCACAAGTAGGCAGAGAGACAGGCAGAGAGAGAGGAAGGGAAGCAGGCTCCCTGCGGAGCCTGGCTTGATCCCAGGACCCTGGAATCATGACCTGAGCCGAAGGCAGAGGCTTTAACCCACTGAGCAACCCAGGCACCCCAAGAGATAGCTTTTTGAGGTAGTGATTTCATTTTCTTTGCATAAAGACCCAGAAGCTGAATTGCTGGATCAGATGATAGTTCCTTTTTTTTTTTTTTTTTTTTAGGAACCTCCACAATGTTTTCTATAGTGATGGCACCAATATGCATTCCCACCAACAATGCACAAGGGTTCTCTTCTCCACAAACTCGCCAACACTTGTAATTGTCTTTTTGATCACAGGCATTCTGACTGGTGTGAGGTGGTATCTCACTGTGGTTTGATCTGCATTTCCCTGAAGATGAGTGATGTGGAGCATTTTTTCATGTGTCTGTTGGCCATATGGATGTCTTCTTCAGAGAAATGTCTACTCAGACTTGCTTATTTTTTAATCTGATTTTTCAGGGACTATTGAGTTGTAGATGTTCCTTATTGAGATTTAAAGTCTTTGATGCCTGAGTGGCTCGGTGGATTAAGCATCTGCCTTCAGCTCAGGTCCTGATCCTGGGGTCTTGGGATCGAGTCCCATACTGGGCTCCTGGCTCAGTGGGGCATCTTCTCCTCCGTCTCCCTTTACCCCTGGCTCCATTCATTTTGTTTCTCTCTGTCAAATAAGTAAAATCTTTCAAAATAAAATAAATAAATTTAAAGTCTTGATTCAGATGTGCAGCATCACAGCATAAAGTTACCATCCACAGAGATTGGTATGCTAAAGCTACTGTCGCAATGATTTTTGTGTACAATTTTTATTTTGCCCTATGCTATGATAGGGACTATGTAGATTCTTTCCTTTTTGAGAGAGCAAGTGAGCAGGAGGGTGAGGGAGAGAATCTGAAGCAGACACCACACTGAGTGCAAGCCCAACCAAGAACTTGATCGGAAGACCCAAGGTCCAGACATCCTGAAGATCCAGGGATCGGACCTGAGCTGAGCCAAGCACCCCACACTTAACCAACTGAACCACCCAGGTGCCCCAGCACTGTGCAGGAGAGAATACCATTAACCATTTAAAATTTGGAAATATAATGTAAAAAACATTCAGAGAAAACATGCCCACTTTCCTTTTCGATAGTTTACTTCATTTTCCATTGTATTACAGATTCATAAGGTAGAATTGCTTCCCCCTTCATTTTCTGTTTTTTTTTTTTTTTCTCTAGGTCTTCATTTCAGGCACTTCTCACCATTTCTTTATTTCTGTGTCTGTGGTTTCTACTTTTTCCATCAAGTTCTATTGGTCTTTGAGTATTTAACCCTCTTTGCCTTTTATCCTATGGCTGCTGTTTGTTGTTTGTTTTTTCAGAGGAAATCAGGGCAGTTTGACTTACAGGGGTCACCTACAAGACCCCTGCACGGGTGAGCGGGCGGCCGGGCCCCCCAGACCTCCGCTCCTCCTGCAGCTTCTTGCACAAGCCCTTGCTCATCTCCTTAAACGCTCGGTGGGTGACTGTGCACAGGGTCAGCCCCTCAGGCTCCGCTGACAGGCCACAGAAGCGCGAGGGTGAGGGTTGCTTGTGCGTGCGGGGCGGCTTACGGGCCTGACACCCTGTGGCCCAGGGGCCCTTTCCCTCTAGAAGGGGACGCGGAGCTGTTGGCCGCCACCATCAACCCTCCCTGCGGGTCTCCTGCGCACACGCGCAGTTCCTCTCAGAGCAGAAGGAAACGCCGGAAGTGGCCTGCCGCCATCTTGGGCCGTGGCCCGCCGCCATCTTGGGCCGTGGCCCGCCGCCATCTTGGGCCGTGGCCCGCCGCCATCTTGGTCCACGCTGCCCACCTGTGGCTCCTTGAAACCTTTGCTCAATCAAATTCTTTTCCATCCTGGATACCCTAATCCTTCCCCCCCCCCCATTCTAGGAAGATAATCCCCTAGTTTGTTCCCAAGATCGGGATTTCCTTTTCATGAATTCAGTTTCTCTTCTTTCGTTTATTTCCCCCACACTCTACAGCTCTTTTCAGCTTTTTTACTTTCATGAAGATTTCCCTCTTCTTTTATCTACTGAATCCTCACACACTTTTATTTTGGACTCATCCCAACAATGCGTTTCTAGAAGCGCTGCTGGTTGAACATTTCTCTTTCTGCATAGCAGCCAGTGGAGGTTCTGGAAGTAAATTATATTCCAAGTCATAGCGGGGCACAGCTGGACTTACTACTGCAGTGTAAACATTTATTAAGCACCAACCCCGTGTTTCGAACTGGCCAGGGGCACTTGGATGGATCAGTCAGTGGAGCATGTGGCTCTGGACCTTGGGATTTTTAGTTCAAGCCCCCACCTGGGGTAGAGCAATTAAACACAAAATCTGAAAAAAAAAAAAAAAATTAAAAAAACAAAAAACAAAAAAACCCAAAACCCAGAACTACCCAAAAACAAGGTTTCAATTTGGTCAACAGGGAAGCAATGTGTACTAGGCAAAGTTGGCTAGTATGGGACTGTAAAAATGCCCTTTAGATCTCCGGCTGGAAGTGGCAGAGCCCCTGATCTCACGCACTCCCGTCCTGGGGCGGGAATACGGGCTCCGGCGCCTGGTCAGCCTGGCCAACGCCGTCTCTGAGCTCCACTGCAGCCGGAACCTTCCTACCGACTCTGCCCCCTCTGCCAGGTCTCCCAGGCTTCTCCAGACTTCTCCCCTTTCTTCCCTCATAGATATTTCCTTCTATAAACCTCTTGCATGACTACCCTGTCTTGGCATCTACTTTGCAGAGGACGAGGAGTGACACAGGATGGTAAGACATAAACACAGGATTCCTCTGAGACAGAGAGCCCCTTCCTTGCACATTTGTCCTTCCAAGTGAGTGACTCTCCTTTTCTCACAAGTCACTCAAGGTGAGAGAACTTCAATTTATAACCAGCTGCCACACCCTATCTCCACCTAAGGGCCACTCCCCATACCACTCCCTAACCGGCATAGCTCAGGTCCCGCCTGACCTGCAGCCCGACACCTTCCCAACTACCAAACAAGTGTGTGTGCACGCCTGTGCGGGTGTGAGTGTGCACAACCCTCCCTCCAACACATACACTTTCCTCTTTCCTGTGTGTTATTATTCATTTCCAGGAGTCAATGAAGCTTATTCTGAAGACCTTTCTCCTTGTAGTAAGGCTTTCTTACTAAATGAATGACAATTAAAACAGCCTTGCCTGAGAAGAGCATTTCGGTTACTTTCTCAAACTTTTTCTGGTAAACAGTATTTCATCTGAGCTGCGTGGTAACACAGGACTAAGACCATCAGCCCCACTTCACAGAGGAAGAAACTGAGACACAGATGAATCTCTGCAGGTGTCAGTTTCCAAGTCTGTCCAATGAAGACTTGAATCCTATGACCTCTGAGGCCTCTTCTACTATGAAAATGGTATTTTTTTTTTTCATAAATCGTCTGAAATCGCAGAGCTAGCGGTTAGTGGTCGATTAGGGATATTATGAGAGAATGCCTTTTGATGCTAGGCGAATTCTCCCACACCATGTTCTCTTTGCGGACAATGGGACCCGCTAACATTGATTAGCTGTCCCCACCCGCCGTGCCCATGCTAGTGACGCACAGGCCCACTGAGGAATACCTGCTCACCGTCCTTCCTCCTCCTACGGTCTCAGTCTCAAAGTATTTAGGTTTCAGTTCCACACACACTTACCAGGAGCTGACACCACCCCTGCTCTGAGAAGATGCTCCTGTTGATTTAACCTGATCAATATTTTCTGTTCTCCAGGTGACAGTCACTGGTTGGTCTAGGGCTGGGCCCAGGCCCAAAAGGTCCAACAACCAGGGTGAACTGGAGGGTTCTGGGTTGGATGCAGGAACGGATGTGTACTCTCTCCTACCGGATATAAATCAGGAAGCACTGTCTTCATTGCTTCTGGCAGCCTCTCTATGGCCCCAAGGGGAAGGCACAGGATTCTTGTTTGGGCCAAGAGTTTCCAGCAGCTAAATTCTGAGATGTCTATATCCCTAATCACTGAACAGTCAACACAGGCAAAGATTGATGAGGTCATTGAGACCCAGAGAGTTAGTAGACTTTGCCAGGCTCGCACTGCCTGTTTGGGGAGGTGAGGGTTAGATTTCAACGCTCCACCAATGGACCCAGGGTTCTCCTGGACTCAGCAAGTACAGAATGCACCCCAGTACAAAGATTCTTCAGAAAAAATCAGTTTTATTTACTGAACAGACTAAAGAAGTACACGTGAAAGGAGGAAGGGGAAACTAGAAGGTGCTTTCTTCTCCTCTGCTCTCCTGCCTAAGACAGAAAGACCACGGGCTCCAGCTGAGCGTGCTGGTAACACTGAACCAGATAATCCTTCCCTTCCCCCACCCCAAACTTCTGTCAAGCAAAAAGCGTCTGCGACTGCCCCAAAGGAAGAAGGCGTTGCCTGCCAAGTATCTGCCTACCTGAGGTCAGGGTGAGGGCAAGGCAGTGAGGACAAGCTGTGAGCAGCTAGAAAAGCGATGGGCACAAGGCCTTGATTCTCACTCTCCTTGTCAAAGAATAGCCAGAAATAAAGCACACAAGGTAAAGAAACCCAAAACATTTACAAACAGAATAGCTGTTTTCAACTCTCACTTACAGGTGTTGTCTACACAATTTTGGCAGAATCAGACAGGGACTGTCTGGTTAGTCCATTTGATCACAGAAAACATACCATTCACTTACTCATCAAGGACTTAAGTACCTACCCTATGTCCTAGAGACGAGCTCACATCCTAATGGTGAAGGGCAGGTGAAGGGCAACGGGGTGTGACCAGTAAATCAACACGATGATTTCAAACTGCTCCAGCTCTGAAGGAAACACAGTGATACGGTCAGATAGGAGGGGCCACACTTTAGATAGTCAGAAACGCCTCCCTAGAGTGACACCGGAGCTAAGCCACGTGAGTCCGAAGGAAAGCAAATCTAGACAGGTCGGGAAACAACAGCAAGTGCAAAGGCCCCGTGGCAAAAAGTACTTGGCAGAAAGGCGGTCATCCTGCCTGGAGAGCAGTGAGGTTAAGCTGGAGAGGATCCTATAGGGGAGGGCCTTGGGGGACACGGCGGGGGCTTTGTCCGGTGCCAGCGCAGCTGGAAATACCAGTCCGCCACTCTTCTGCGGATGTGAATGAGGCAGGATGGATTCTCCCAATGGACCTCCGGTGTCTGACCCGGCTTGGAGTGTGAGATCTCCCACTCCAATGGCCTTGGGGAACGGGACTTGGTTTCCTCATTTAAATAATCGAGGGTCTGGGGCCGGAAGACCTGCGTGGGGATTAGCTCCAAACCTCGGCGTTGAGTCAGAGGCGACCACTTCCAAATCCAGCACAGATTCTGGAAGCACACGAAATTGGAACTGTGAGCAGAACACTGCACGAGCAACCGGTGTGGGCACCTGGCCCCCCGAGGGTCGGGAAAACCCTCGCCCCCCTGCGCTCTCCCTCCCGGGTCTGGGCGGACCTGCGAGCCCCGGCTCGTCCTCCGTCCCCCAGCGCAGCGCGACCCCGCGGCGGTACCGACAGTCCCCGCCCCCCGCCCCGCAGCGCCGCGCGGTCGCGCCCCCGGGCAGAGCGCGGGCGGGGGCGGGGCCGCGAGGGAGCGGGCGGAATGGAGCGGCGGGGCGGGGCACGCGACGCGCGCGGAAGCCCCGACCGCTGGACCCCGGGGCGAAAGCCGGGGAAGGCGCTCGGCCTCCGACGCGCGGAGGAGGGAGCCGCGCAGGGACGCCGCGAGGTGGCAAAGGGCAGGAGGCGAGCGAGCGGGCAGCGCCGGGCGCGGGGCCCCGGGGTAGGCGGAGCCGCGGCGGGCGCGTCGCGGGGCTCGGCTCCCGGGGCGACGCAGGGGAGGCACGGAATGCTGGGCGGGGAGGAGACACGAGGGACACGAGCCGGACTTGGACGACGGAGCGCGGCCACGGGGGACCCCGGACGGCCGTCGCGCCGAGCGGCCGGCCCAGGCTGGCTCCTCAGGAGGGGCCGCGGGAAGGGGGTGGGGCGCCGGGCGGGAGGCCAATGGGAGCGCGAGCCAGGACGGGGCGGGGCGTCGGCCGGCCGGAGGCCAATGTTGGGAAAGGGGGGCGCGTAGAGCCGGGGGCGGGGAGCCGGGCGGTTTGAGGCCAATGGGGGAGGTAGAGAAGAGGGGGGCGGGGTGCCAGGCTGCTCAAGGCCAATTGGAATGAGGTAGGAGCGGGGCGGGGCGCCGGGCGACGCGAGGCCAATGGGAACATGAGCTGGGGCGGGGGCGGTGCGCCAGGGGGCGACAGGGCCAATGAGAGGCTGAGCCGGGGCCGCGGGCGGCCGTCCCGGCCGGCGCCTGGGGAGACGAACCCGGAAGGCGGTGGGGGCGGGGAGCCGGGCTGACAACCTGTCAAATCCACTTTGGGGCGAACTAGGTCACGCGCCTCCGAGAGTCAGGGCGCCCCCGCCCTGCGAGTCCCGGCGGGTGGTCCGCGGGCCCGGCCCGGCTGCTTCCTCTTCCTGCTGGCGTGGGGGCGGGGCGGGCGCCGGGACTCCTGCCTCCCGGGCCCTGCGGCGGCCGCTCGCTCTCCCCCTGCTCGCCGGCGCTCCTCCGCCCGGGCCCTGCTTCAGACGGCCAGGCCCACCGCGGCTCCGCTGTTGGGAACAGGGTCCGCCCGAACGGCCCTCCCGAGTTGAGGACGCCGCACGCCGCTGCTCGCTGGCTGGGGACGGTGGCGCGGTGCGCGCGGTCCCCACGGGCCCGCGTTTGCGGAAGCCGGCGGCCGGCGCACTACTTGGCGCGGAAGGAGCCGCGGGCGGAGGGATCCCGCGCGCCGGCGGGGGGTGGGGGCGTCGTGGGGCGCGTCGTGGAGCGCGTCGTGGGGCGCGTCGTGGGGCGCGTCGTGGGGCGCGTCGTGGGGCGCGTCGTGGGGCGGGGGGGCGGCCCGAGCCCGGCCCCGCGGCGAGGTGCGCGCCGCACGCCCGCGCCGCCCGCGCCGCCCCCGCCGCCCTGCGGCCCCCGGGTCACCTGCTCCCGTCGGGGAGACGGCCGGCGGGCCGGGGGCGGCGCTTTGTGTGTCTGGTGCGGCGGGTGGAAGGGGAGGGCTCCCCGGTCGGTCCGGCCCTCCGCGGCCTGAGCTCCGACGCGGAGTTCCCAGTGGTTCCGGGCGAACGAAAGAAAGAAAAGCCTCCGTTAGCCGTGAGCACTGCTCAGGTCCCGGGGACCGTGAATGCGCTCCGGCGTCCCCCGTGGGGGTTTCGGCCTGCGCCAGTGCGCGGACCGCACGTCCGTCCTCTTCAATATGGAGCCCTAATAGGGCTGTAGCCGCCGCTTGCAGGGCCGCTTGCAGGGCCGCTTGCAGGGCCGCTTGCAGGGCTTCAAGATGGATGTTGGTGCAGCGTCGCATCAGCGGTGCTCACGTTAACGGAGCCAGTCTCTGCCCCGTCACTGCTCAGTGCACATTTGCGTAGAACTTTTCCGTGGAATGGGTAGTAAAGACAACGCGTTGTTTAATTTTTACTACTTGGCCATTCAAATTATGTTAATTTCCCCCAGAACTAGGTGATGCATTGTTTTAAATAACAATGACCAATTCCTCCTCTACCCCCAGATTGTAGGGAACCCAAGGGTAAAATGTAGATTAAAAACGTTAAAATTTGAACGCAGAATTTAAATCATTGACATAGTAATTATTTGAAATGCTTCTTTGTAATACTGTAGTGAACTGGAACAAATAAAAACACTTCGTTTTCATTCAAATATTTCTTTAAGCAAATAGAGTATTTCTTAAATATATGCAAGCATTCTGCTTAAACGTTTGCATGTGTCTATATGGGAAGCATTGTGCTCAAACATTTTTATTACTTTACCCAATGCGTATTTCATCAGTGAAATGATTGTATTTCCCTTTAAAGTCTAGCTTTTAATTAAATGCGTTTTAGCTACCGCTTTGAGAAGAAAGCAATATACTATATCATCTGTGTATAGAGTATGCAGATACCACTTTTTTACATTTAGGAGAAACATGGTCATGAAGAAAAAACTGGATAAAGTAAAATGTTCTTTAAATTCAACATAAACAAGAGCTTACTCGTTAATTAGCCGTAGGATTGTAATACTGAACTACCGTATTACTCTGTAACACAGTATTACCAATAAAAGTGGGGATAGATGTCCAACCTTTTTATGTAAATTAAAATCGAACAAAGCAACAAAAGACCTTTTATATGTTTTGTTGTAGCGAATTCTTTACTGCCAGCTAATTTTCCAAATTGAGTAGTTCTCTATTTTGACCAGTTGGCAATCCAGCACTGTGAGCAGCTCTTAGCCCTCACTGGGGAGGTTTAAAAAAAAAAGTATCTTTTCCTACTGCAAAAAGTTTTGTTATCAATTTCCACTGAAAGATGTTTTCTTTTTGTTATTCTTCTAATGCTAATTAATACTTACTAAAAAGACAATAAAACCATAAGTGCTTTCCTTTAACAAATAGATGATGAGATTGTAAGTAACAAAGTCAACACTCAATTTAGGATTGAGTTGCATATCTTCACACAAAAATTGCATGCTGGAATTTAGCCATTATATATATATTACATTAATAAGTAAAAATGGAGATTTTAAAATTTAAACAAAGTGCAATACAAAAAATATCTTGCTACTTTGGGGTCTATTTTCATTCTTTTAACGAAGGGTTTAAAACTGTTTCTTAAAATGAGTGAGATGATGTTTCTTTCATGTCTTTTTTTTAAACTTCTGATTTCATAAAAAAGCTAGCTCCTTTCATTTCTCTCTTCAAATATGAAAATCAGAAACATTCTGCATTAATTATTTCTTTTGTTGTATCCCTTGCTAGCAAATTCTTTTGGAATAGATTTGGGAAATTAATTAGCTTTATAAATGGAGTTACTGTTTTGCCTAAACACTTCATGTATAACTCCTTACGGGAGGATTCTTCTAATTCTCTACCAGAATGTCTTGGCACAATTTAATTTCTCAGATGGTATTGCACTTCCGGGACTAGAAGAAAAGAGCAGGCAACCTTTCTACTTCTTGTGGGGAGGAGGGAGGGTGGCTTTACGCGAGGATAAAGACATCCTCATGGCAGCTCACCGGGGCTGCGTAATTGGAAATTCAGTTTGGACCAAAAGGGGTAAAAGAGTCTATGAATGGGAAATAAATACGCCTTGAGTTAAAAGTTGCAAACCAGTGGTCTGCAGATGTGTTTGTTGGCCTCTCACAATGTTTAGAGGTTTTTTAAAATTAGTTTCCAAGATTTCAAAAATGGGACAGTTTGGATAAAAATACAGAATGGTAGCTTCTCTTGAAAAGGAGCAGACATGGCTTATTTCTTGCCTGGTTACGTGCTGCTGTAGCCGACCAGCTGCTGCCCCCTTTAGACACACTCTGTACACCAGTCTCAATGCAATCATTCATCTTCAGCCAGCTGGCCACGAAAGGAATCTGTGTTTGGGCATACCTGCTCCACGTTCTAGAAAATTGTGAAAGACTTCATCACAGAGAGAAGGTAGGCTTAGGAAAAAGAGATGATCCTGTTTCTAAGTAAATACAATGAGCTCAGAATTGGAAAGTTATTGTAATTATAGATGGCAACTGGATGTATCCCATTATTTCTTTTATCAGTCCCTTGGCATAAGAAAAGGTGAAGTTGTATCAAAGAGGGAAAAAATGTTTTAAAAAAGGAAAAAAAAATGTTTTTATGCTGTACTTTCCACTTGGAAAGGCACTGCCTTGATTCAAAGGAGTATCACTGGAAATCCTGGCTAATGGAACCCAGGAATAGTAGTCAACTGTGCAATGTTGTGCAAGAAGGGATTCCCTGAAAGGCTACAAGATAATAGCGATGACAGTGATGAGGACAATGTCTTGACATTATTGAGCAGCAACTGTGTGTTGGACATTGTTCCAAGTGCTTTCTGAACTATGTCTCATTGTTATATCTTACTTACGAACTCACTTCTACCCCACTTTCCTTTCCTTCTGGTAGCTACCCTGAACTTTCTAAAATTCAGGCATGAGGTGAGTGCTGTAATTCGCTGTATCTTAAGATGGCACTGACCTTTGGCCTTACTGGTTCTGAGTGTCTGGATTTTTCTCTGTGGCCTTTCCCTAAATGTACCCCAAGCTTGTCCTCTCTCAGGCCTCTTCCTGTCACAGTCTGTTTGTCTTTTCCTGCTGGCATCACCCTTCTCACCTCAGCAAGAAATACTCTTGGGCAGAGAATAGAGAGAATCAGCCAAGACAGGCAACAAATGAGGCAGGAAGAAAAAGATGAAAGAGAGAGGAGTAAGATGGATAGCAAGCACTAAGGACAGGGAAATGGAGATGGACACAAAGACAGCCACCTCCTGTCCTCCCGTTCTCTCCTCCCCATCAGCTGTATCCTCAAACTCAACAACAAAGCCCAGTGAGAACAGCTGCACACTAGAAATTTCCAAGTTTGTGTCCAGATGGATTATGATTGTTTAAGTTTAATGATTGTTGGGAGTGTGAAGTAGACCAGCTCTGCGGTTACATGCAGGTGGAGTCCAGATACATCTACAAGGGAAGTTTCAATAAAACGTGTACCTTCGTATGATAGAATATTTATGAGCTTTTTATTTTTTTAAGATTTTATTTATTTATCAGAGAGAGAGAGAGAGACAGCAAGAGAGGGAACACAAGCAGGTGGAGTGGGAAAGGGAGAAGCAGGCTCCCCGCTGAGCAGGGAGCCCGATGTGTGGCTCGATCTCAGAACTCTTGAGATCATGACCTGAGTCGAAGGCAGATAGATGCTTAAGTGACTGAGCCACCCAGGCATCCTTAAGAGGTGTGTGTGTGTGTGTGTGTGTTAATATTTATTTATTTATTAGCATGAGTGCATTTGCATACACATATGTGTGGGAGCAGGGCAGAGGGAGAGGGAGAGAATCTCTAGCAGACCCCCCACTGAGTGCAGAGCCTGCTGAGGGGCTTCATCTCCCATTCCCGAGATCAAAACCTCGGCCGAAACCAAGAGTCAGATGCCTCAACTGAGCTACCCAGGACCTCCTATGAGAGTTTTAATAAGATGGTTCAAGGGATGCTTGGGTGGCTCAGTCAGTTAAGCATCTGCCTTCAACTCAGGTCATGATCTCAGGGTCTTGGGATCCAGCCCCATATCAGGCTCCCTGCTCGGGGAGCCTCCACTGCTCCCTCTGCTTGTGGCTTCTTGGTCAAATAAATAAAATCTTTAAGAAAACAAAAACAAAAAACACACAAGGGGCACCTGGGTGGCTCAGATGGTTAAGCATCTGCCTTCCACTCAGGTCATCATCCCAGGGTTCTAGGATCAAGTCCCGCATTAGGCTCCCTGCTCAGTGGGGAGTCTGCTTTTCCCTCTCCCTCTGCTGCTTCCCCTGCTTGTATTCTCCCATTGTTTCTGGTGAATAAAAAATTAAACCTTTGGGACGCCTGGGTGGCTCAGTTGGTTAAGCAGCTGCCTTCGGCTTAGGTCATGATTCCAGCGTCCTGGGATCGAGTCCCACATCGGGCTCCTTGCTCCACGGGGAGTCTGCTTCTCCCTCTGACTCTGCCTTCCGCTCTGTCTGCCTGTGCTCGCTCTCGCTCTCCCTCTGAAAAATAAATAAATAAAATCTTAAAAAAAAAAAAAAATTAAACCTTTAAAAAAAGTAAAAAAAAAAAAAAAGATGGCTCAATATCATATTAGATGAAGAAAAAGCAATGTATATTTATATATATAAACATATTTAGGAGTTAAAATATTGCTTTAGTTTTTAATTGGTTAAAATATTATATGAATTTATTTAAAAGGCTAGAAGAAAATATGGCAAAATCGTGGTGGTTCTGGATTTCCAAAAATGCTCTAGTGATCATAAAGTACTTATCTAATCAAAATAAGATAAAATAATTATGGACCAGGGGGAAAAACTAAAAATCAAGCTGAGGATGTACATACTGAGTTTTAGTTCTATGAAAGAAATGAAAAATTATACTATAGCTACAGATGTTACCATCTCCAGATTTCGAATATGTTTTTCAACTATCTCAAGGGGACTTGGAGCAAGAAAGGACAGATGGCTGAGTGGAGCCAACTTCCAGTGCTAGAAAAGTAACACAGAGTACTGTTGTGCTGATGCCACACCTGTGGTAGCCACTTTGAGCAAAGAAGAATGGCACACACGGTTTCCCCTCCTGCTGCACGTAGAGTATAGCAGTCCTCTCTGTGCAGGAAGGAAAAGTATACACTCCAGAGCATCTAAGAAGGTATATCAGTTTCCTAGAGCTGCCAAAACAAAGTGCCACAGATGGAGGCTTAAACAGCCACAGTTTATTTTCTCAAGGTTCCAGTGGCTGAAAGTCTGGGATCAAGGTATGTATGGGGTTGGCTTCTTCTAGAGCCTCTCTCCTTAGCTTATGATGGTTGCCTTTTTGCTGTGTTCTCACATGGATTCTCCTCTGTCTGTGTCCTGATCTTTTCTTTCCTTTTTTTTTTTTTTTTTTAAGATTTTTTTTATTTATTTGACAGAGAGAGATCACAAGTAGGCAGAGAGGCAGGAAGAGAGAGAGAGAGGAGGAAGCAGGGTCCCTGCTGAGCAGAGAGCCCGATGTGGGGCTCGATCCCAGGACCCTGAGATCATGACCTGAGCTGAAGGCAGAGGCTTAACCCACTGAACCACCCAGGTGCCCCGTCCTGATCTTTTCTTATGAGGATACCAATCCTATTGGATTAAGATTGACCCTAATGACCTCATTTTTTTTTTTAAAGATTTTATTCATTTATTTGACAGACAGAGATCACAAGTAGGCAGAGAGGCAGGCAGAGAGAGGAGGAAGCAGGCTCCCTGCTGAGCAGAGAGCCCGATGTGGGGCTTGATCCCAGGACTCTGGGATCATGACCTGAGCCGAAGGCAGAGGCTTTAACCCACTGCGCCACCCAGGCACCCCCCTAAAGGCCTCATTTTAACTTAATTACTTCTTTAAAGACCTTAAATCCAAACATAGTCACATTCTGAGGCTCTGAGTGTTGGGACTTCAGCATGAATTTTGGGGATGCAGCCCATAACAGGGTGAGGAACTGGCTGGAGAAGGTGGTTTTTTTAGTGTAATAATACTGATCAAGGGCATCTGGATGGCACAGTTGGTTAAGTGTTGTACTGCTGGATTTGGCTCTGGTCATGATCTTAGGGTCATGAGATCGAGCCCCACATCAGCCTCCACACCCAGCATGACTCTGCTTGAGATTCTCTCTCCCTTTCCCTCTGTCTTTCCCCCCACCCTGTGCATTTGCTCTCTCTAAAATAAATAAATCTTAAAAAAAAAAAAAAAAGAATGTTGATCAAGATACTTGGGATGGACATTCAGTTGCTGGGTTACTTGTGAGAGATGTACTGTGACTGGACAGGCAGACAGCTTTCAAAAGGGTACAGTAGAACTGGTAAAAGTGTAGTTAGCTATGTTTCCAGAAACTTTTGGCCATTTGGCTCTATTTACATTTTGCCTGATTGAAGAAAACCATCTTAAGGCTTACCTCTAGATTGGGACTTTTTCTAGCAGTGTCATGAAAATTTATGTAAAGATTATTAGAACTGAAGAAGATTAAGAGAATAGAAGATCTGTTAAATAGCCTAAATGAGCTTTTTGTGACTCTCCTTTTATTTAGATACATGAATTCCATCATGCTGGCCTGGGGAGATCTATTAGAAAGTAAATTTATATCAGCAGCCAACAACTGCATTTCAAGAACCAATGTCTGAATGCCCAAATGTAAAGAATGATATGGGTCCTCAGGCATTTCTTTCCTTGCCTCTATGGGAAAATGGAGTAGTCCTTGGAAGGTGATCTAAGAAATGAGGACAAGTATAGCGATAGCAAACAACGACAACACAAATCTCAATCTGCCTTGGCTTTCTCTACAGTCGGAGAATTCTGAACTTGAGCCAGAGAACTCTATTTCGTTCTGCAGCAGGCTCCCATCCCTTTGGAAAAGGTGAGGGTACATATGATGAATAAATAATATCATCATATTTTGCTTCAGTAGAAAAAAACCTGCGTGTGCAAGCAACAATCTCTTCCTTGTTTCAATATTAAATTGCTTAGTTGGACTAAAGCAAACCCTTAAAAACAAGAAAACTGCTTGGCATCCATATCGGTTAGTATAAACACAAAGGAAATCAATCAACATGAACGAATGACATTGAGTCAACTTTGACTTTCTTTCCCACTGTACTTCTTTTTACTTAGGCTTCCTGGGAATTAAATTTTGGGAATCCCTGAGGCTCAGAAAGCTCAAAGGAGTTAATGGACTGAGTTATGTGCCCCTTGCCCCCAGATTCGCAGGTTGAAGCCCTAAGTGCCAACGAGACCATGTCTGCAGCTGGAGCCTTTGGGACGTGACCAAAGCTGAACAAGGTCATAAAGAGGAGCCCTGATCTTGTAGAATTAGTGTCCTTTGTAAGAGACACCAGAAAGCTTGCTCTCCCCTGACATGATGGGACAAGCAAGATGGCGGCCTTCTGAAAGCCAGGAAGTCAGCTGTCACCTGATGCCTGGTCAGTTAGCACCTGATCCCAGACTCCCCAGACTCCACAGCTGTGAGGAAATGTCTGGTGGGTAGGTCACCCAATGTATGGTATGGCAGCCCAAGCTGACTGGTTCCAGTGACCAGTCTACACACCTGTCTCCTGTTCATTTTCCGGGTCTTCATTACCTCTCATTACCTATTTTCTGAAGAAATGACACCCAGTTACCCCCAGGCTACAATAAGCTCCCTTTCTCTGTGTGTCACAGCATGTTTGTTTTTCTTATTTTTATTTTTTTTAAGATTTATTTATCTTAGGGATGCTTGGGTGTCTCAGTCAGTTAAGCATCCCATTCCTGGTTTCAGATTAGGTCATGATCTCAGGATCCTGGGAGCGAGCCCCGTGTTGGGATCCCTGCTCAGCAGAGAGTCTGCTTCAGTCTCCCTCTCTCTCTGGCCCTCCCCCTGCTCATACTCTATCTCCCTCTAAAGTAAGTGGATAAATCTTTTTATTTTTTTAAAGACGTAGCAAGTTATTTGTAACATAGGTCAAGCTATTAACTTACTGCTTCAGGAAGCTAAGGTTACGTTAGCATGATGTGGTCCAAATCCTCGGTTTGAATTGGTTCTCTGTCATTAAAAACAGGCTCAAACTGGATAGAAAGGAAAATCTGCTCAAAGTCTGGTCACAGGTTCCACTTGTTAATAGTTGATGATGGTGAACAAGCAGAACATATGATAGTTTCACCATGGGAAGGGTTCAGAGCGTGGACCTAGAAAACGTACTCTCCAGCTGGGATTCTACGATGACCAGTTGTGTGCCCTCGGCTAATCACTTACCATTTTCCACACTTCAACTGTCTGCTGGTAAGGTGAGTGCGCACGGGTGCCTGCCGTACATGCTTCTCTCCGGTGGGGTTCAGGAGGCTGAAACAAGATTAAGGGAGTTTTAAAATCTCATAGCAATGAAAAAAATGTGGATTTAAGGGATATAGTTGATGTACAAAATTTTATATATTTAATGCATATAATTTGAGTTTGGACACGTGCATATGCCTGTGAAACCATCCCCATAAGCAAGGTATCCATCACCTCCAAAAGTTTCCCCTCTGCCTCCCTGTGCATGTGTGTATGTATGTGTGTTTGCATGTTTGTTAAAAATATTGAACATGAAATCTACGCTTTAACCAAAAAAAATTTATTGACGTATAGTTGACACATGGAATAGAAATCTACATCAATGTGGGGCACCACTGAAATCTTGACTTTGTGACCTGGGTCCCAAAGAAAGAGCACCAATGTCCCTTTGGATGACAGAAGTGGATGAGATGCTGGCACCTTTCATGGTGCTTTTCATGACTGTACCCGGGTCAGCCTTCAGCAAAACTGACCAGTCTTTTATCAGCTGTGATCGGCTTCACTCTCAATCATTACATGGGCAGAACTGGCTCTTAGTTCTTAGTACGTCAGCCCGCCAAAAGGCTCCTCCCCACCCTTGGAGGGGAAGGTGGGGGCAAGTAGAGCTCCTTCTCCCTAGCCAAAGATGGCGCCCTCCCTTCAGAACCTGCTCTCTTCAGAAACTGCCCTACCAGAAAAATAATAAAGGTGTTTGCCCATGAAGAAATCACTTTGGAAGAGTGACGACAGCCGAGTCTGGCTACATTCTCCAACACAGCAATGGGAAAGTTAGCCAGGAGGAACCAAGTGGAGGCTTGTTCAACTAGGGCTGGTAAGCTGACTCAAAGCCCACAGACCACTCACAGGCCAGTGTCTTCTCAAATACAAGCGAATTCTGATCTGCAAGGTCAAACCCAATAACCTGTTGAGTTTCTTTTTCCTATTTTTTTCTGAGAGGTTAATTCATTCCCGGTGCCCTAGCCTTTCCTGGTCAATGTACCTAGCAATCTCTGTCGTCAACCCCACCACATCTTCAGAAAAGTGTGTGTGTGTGTGTGTGTGTGTTTTGAGGGATGGTGTAATGTTTTGGTAAAGCCAATCCAGGACAGATGCCAAAGAGGTCCAAGTTGGGAGTTTAATTATGTAAGTGTATAACTGGCCACTTCCTATATTCTACTTTTCCTAACATAAGTATACAAATCCTCAAAGTGAGAGAGAAGTAAATTAAGGAAGGAAGATTGGAGGGAAGTAGGGAGGAAGTTCAAGTGTTAAACATTAAAATGGCCTACTTTCTTTTTAAAAAGACTTTTAATTTATTTATTTATTTGAGAGAGAGCCAGAGAAAGAGAGAGAGAGCATAGAGGGGGAGGGAGAAGCAGGCTCCCCCCGAGCAGGGATCCTGACTCAAGACTTGATCCTAGGACCCCGAGATCATGACCTGAGCCGGAGACAGACCCTTAGCCACCCAGGCGCTCCAAAATGGCCTTTCTTGAGTCCCTACTTGCAGATACTCTCAGGTGTCTCTGTCTGTGTTCCATAACAGTTTTATAAATTACCATTTGCTAAATACCCACCCTGTTTTCAAACACGACTCAGAGCAGCGATTTTCTTCTCCTTCTTCTTTTTTTAAAGATTTTATTTATTTATTGGACAGACAGATACCACAAGTAGGCAGAGAGGCAGGCAGAGAGAGGGGGCAAGCAGACTCCTAACCGAGCAGAGAGCCCGATGCGGGGCTCGATCCCAGGACCCCGGGACCATGACCCGAGCCGAAGGCAGAGGCTTTAACCCACTGAGCCACCCAGGCGCCCCTGGAGCAGCTATTTTCAACTGTCACCTCTACATGGTGAGTTCTTCGATCTACATTTCTCAGTTAACCTCGACCACTCCTGGTCTCTATTTCCGTTACTTACTGGGCATGTCCATCTGGAAGTTCCACCTTCCAGGCTCCCTGGACTCACTGGGCCCAGAAGACTTTATGCTTCCTTGCAAACTCATTTCTCCTGTGCTCCCTGTTTCTCTTCATGCTTGGACATTGGACACTCTGGTTACCTCGGCTCTCGGTAGGTCCGTCTCAGCTCAGCTGCATGCAGGTATGGCATGGGGCAGGAGGGGAGTCTTACATAAGCATGCATGGGCCTCACTTGGAATCTTGAGGGTGAGAGCCAGCCTTCCCCAGTTTAAAAGCTCCTTAGGTGATTCAGTCTTGCAGCCAAGCTTGAGAACCACTTCTCCAGGCCTTGGGGCATCTCGGACTCTTCCGGATGCAAGCTGGCAGTCACAGGGCTGGTCTATGACTTACCCCTAAAATATCTCGGGGACCCGTCGCCTCCTTTCTGACCCTGTGTTCTCCCCTTGGCTTAAACATCATTAAAGCACCTCTTGGCCTCTCATTTTCTCCCTTTCTACTCATGCCAGACAGATTCTCCCTCTTGTCTGGTTCTGAACATATGAACCCTCATTTCAAAACCCTCCCAGCGGCCATGTGCCTCGGTCCTGGTTATGCAGGCCCATGGCCAGGTGCTAGCTCTCTCCGCCAGGTTTATACCCACCACCCCCCGTAAGAAACGTTAGGACAGCCCGGACAAACTTGCTTGCCCTTCCTCCTATCTGCCGCCACACTTCCTGCCTCTGTGCCTTTGCACACACAGTCTCTGCTCCCTTTCTTCTGTACTGCACATGTCTGCCTCCCAGGCTTTCACGAAGGGCCGCCCCTCATCTTTCCAGCTGGGAGCAGTGTCCTTCTCCTCGGAAATGTGTTCAGACTTCTATGTTCTCTGTCAGAGAACCACTGCAGGGAAAACAGTTTACAAATTAACGGATTCTTGTTCTGCATTTCCTTTAGTAGTCAAAACTAGTTACTTGCTTTACGAGGACAGGGGTGCTCAAGATTGAGTAACGCTAAGGATCACCTGGGGAACTCATTTAAAATGCATATTCCTGGGCTAATTTCCAGAGAGTCTCAAAATGCAAGAACGAATGCTCTAGCAGAAGCTCCCCACCCTGCAAGGTTTTCCAGATGGTGCTCCTGTGACCGTACTCGGAGAAATGCTCAGATGGGAGGTTCTTTCTAATTTCATGTCGGTTGGATCCCTGACCTTACTGACATGTTGAAATTCTGTAATATAAATCCAAGGGCAGCCTGCACAGTAGCATATTGTTAATATTGTTAATAGTTCACATAACTCTAAGGATGGGCAGACTGGGTAAGTGAGTGAAGTGGCCTCAGTGCTGGGGGGTCTCAGGAAGTGGCGGGAGCCACGACGGAGCCGGGAGGGTCCCAGCTCTTTACCTCTGGGTCCTTGTTTCCACTTCAGAACGGGAAACGAGTAATGCCTGATCTTTCCGTTTTCTCGGAAAGCTGGAGATCCAGATGCTCATGTGGTATTTCCAGATTATGTTTTTAAAAATGCTGTAAGTTTTGATACAATACCTTGAGCCTTTGCAACCCTGACTTCAATCAACAATTTAATCATAACCGAAGTATAAATAGAAGTAAATACTTTGTGCTGGTTTGTTTTGCTGCAAGGGTGACATGCGATATTTTCTCATCTGTCAATTGACAAGTGCAATCTGTAGAACACAGACAAGGACATTTGAGGATTTCATAAATCATTAATTGTTCTAGAGATGGGTCTACCCTCTCACTTTACAGAGGCAAGAACTGAGATCCAGAGAAGTTAAGGGAGTTATACGACGTCTAGTAAACTGACTTAATTTTGCTTTTCTGATCTGTAAAATATGAAATGTATGTAAATATACCTACATGGTCATGGGCTGAATGTTTGTGCCCCCCGCGCCCCACAAATTCACATGTTGAAATCCTTCCCTCCAATGTGGGCGTGCTGGGAGGTGGGGCCCGGGGAGGTGATCAGATCATGAGCCTAGAGCCTTCACGAAGGGGATCAGAGCCTTTACTGAGGGGACCCCAGAGAGCCCCATCTTTCTGTCACACTTTCTGTGTTTCTACACAACTGGAAGACTGCGGACACAACCTGGAGGAGACCCTCACAAGAACTCCCCAATGCTGGCGCCAGATCTCAGACTTCACCTTCCAGAACCGTCTAAGCGGCCAGGGGTAGGGCACCTTTTCATGGCAGCAGGGATGGATGACACACAGTGACTGGGCTCTTGCTGCGTGGGAGACTCTGGGCACCACTGAATTTTAGCTCCTGTTGTTCCTGAGTTCAAGATCAGCCTCATACAAGCCTCGCTTCAGACTCTCCCCATTGGTTGTCTCTGCCTCAGCCTTCATGCAATGAGATGATTTTTATGAAGACATGGTTTTTTGTTTTTTTTTTAAATTAGCGAGTTTCAACTAGTTTGTAGAGTAATTTGGTCAAGTACTTGAGCCTTGCTGAAGTAGTTTCCTTATTGCCTAAAAAAAGTTGCCCTAGGGGCGCCCGGGTGGCTCAGTCAGTTAAGTGTCTGCCTTTGGCTCAGGTCATGATCTCGGTCCTGGGATCGAGCCCTGTGTCGGGCTCCCTGCTTGGTGGGGTCTGCTTCTCCCTCTGCCTGCCACTCCCCTTGCTTGTGTTCTCTCTCTCTGACAAATAAGTTCTTTTTTTTTTTTTTTTTCCATTTTAAAGATTTTACTTATTTATTTGACAGAGAAACACAAGAGGGGAAACACATGCAAGGGGGAGTGGGAGAAGCAGGCTCTCCGCGGAGCAGGGAGCCCGACTAGGGGCTCAATCCCAGGACCCTGGGACCATGACCTGAGCTGAAGGCAGCTTCACTGACTGAGCCATCCAGGCGCCCTTCTGCCAAATAAATTCTTTTTAAAAAAAAAAAGTCCTTTTTGATGTTTAAGATCCTGTTTAGTTCTATAATTCTATTATTTTTATGATTCAATTCGTAGACTTTAAAAATAAATGTTTAAGCCGTGAATCACAGTTTTTATGTGTCTGAATAAGCCTTACCTACCAATTTAGAGATTGGAAAAAATATGTATACATTTGTTCATAGTTTTAATACTCAGGGAGAATAATTAGTTTCTCTATTAAAGACCAACAACTGTATTCTAAATTATAAATTTAACGTTTCATTGTGCTTTATTATTGGAGATATTTAGCTTCTACTTTTATGCCTGCTGGAACAGTTAGCTCTGTGAGTAAATCTTTTCATTCCCTACCATAGCTGCCTTTATTATTTATTTTTTAGGCGTTTTTAAAGGTTTATTTATTTGAGGGGGTGGGCAGAGGGGCAGAGGGGTAGAGGGAGAGAATCTCAAGCAGACTCCCCACTGAGTACAGAACCCGACTTGGGGCTCGATTCCAGGGCCCTGACGTCACGACCTGAGCTCAAACCAAGAGTCAGATGCTTAACTGAGCCAACCAGGCATCCTATGGCTGCCTTTATTAAGATGTGCCGCCCTCCAGGCCAGCGGTTCTCAGTGTGTGGTCGGTCTGAGGAGACCTGGAACCCTAGAGACCCTTTCCAGCTACGGATATGCATGAAACCAGATTGTCTTCATAAACTCAACCCAAAACACCATTCAGCAGTAGATTGAATGCAGATATGAGAATGCAGCTGTCTTCTATTAAGCCAGATAGCAAAGAGATGTACAAAACCCTAAAATAATACCATTCTCCTCAAACTTTGTTTCAGAAATGTATTTTTCATAAAGCTGTGTTATGTAAATTAACATACAATAGGTTCGTTATTATTTTTTTATACAAAGATTTTATTTATTCACTTATTTGCCAGAGAGAGAGAAAGAGAGCACAAGCAGGGGGAGTAGCAGACAGAGGGAGAAGCAGGCTCCCTGCTGAGCCATGATCCCAGTGTGGGACTCCATCCCTGGACCCTGGGATCATGACCCGAGCTGAAGGCAGAGGCTTAACCAACTGAGCCACCCAGGTGTCCCCGTTATTATTCTTTTACAATGAATTGAGAAGCAAATGTTTTCAAGTTGTCATAACGTTAATTTCTAATACGGTAAGTGTTGAGAGATGTAACTTGCGTCATCAGACATGCCCGGCGCTCTTAGTATTTTCAAGAGCGCAAAAGTGTCCTGAAACCAAAAAATCTTGAAAACCTTGCTGGGAACTTTTTGCTCCAGTGGAAACATAAGCTACTTGGCCGGTGTTTTTCATATAGGACGGAAAGAAATCAAAATCGTAAAGTGGAGTTTTGCTCTGGCCCGAGCTTCATCCCAGTGTCGTTAGTTCCGAGCTGATCCAGGCCGGATATTCTCAGCTTGGAGGACAAGTCAGAATCAGCCGGGGGGCTCCTTCCAGGATTGAGCTCCCCACTCACTAGATTTGGGTCCCGCTGCAACCGTGGATGCAGAGCCCACGCTGTGAGCCCCACGGATCTGGGTCTCCGCTTCCAGGACCCGCCCCCCACCTGGTCTGCCAACTCCATTAAGTAAATGAACTTTTGTCTGAAACGTTAGTCAGAAACACACACGGAGCGGACGGACGTTTTAGGAAGCATCTAAATCGGGGCGCCTGGGTGGCTCAGTGGGTTAAGCGACTGCCTTTGGCTCAGGTCATGATCCTGAAGTCCTGGGATCGAGCCCTGCATCAGGCTCCCCGCTCAGCAGGGAGTCTGCTTCTCCCTCTGACCCTTTCTCTACTCATGTTCTCTCTCTCCCAAGTAAATAAATAAAATCTTAACAAAAAAAAGGAAGTGTCTAAATCACTTGTAGGTCCCTGGCAGTGGGGGGGTACAAGGAATGGGAAGTGAACGGGGTGTTTCCGTCCATTCAGACGGATCAAAGCTGTCTAGGCGAGAGGTCCGGCGTCAGTCGTGCAATCAACTCACACTCATGTCCCACAAGAATGTTCTGGGAGATTCGGGTCTCTGTCACATTCTTTTCATTTCAATTTTACACTAATACTGATTAGTTACTGAAAAACAAAAACATACCGTACTGTGTTAAACAGTGCTCCCCACCTCCAGATTGATGACCTTCCCAGAACTTCAGAATGTGACCCTACTTGCAAACAGGGTCTGCAGATGCAACCGATCTAATCAAGATGAGGTCATCCTGGAGGAGAAACTCCGAGGCAGACACACACACAGAGGAGAGTGTCCCGTGCAGACAGACACAGAGGGGGCGCCTGGGTGGCTCAGTTGGTTAAGCAACGGCCTTTGGCTCAGGATATGATCCTGGAGTCCTGGGATCGAGTCCCACACTGGGGGGGGGGGTGTTCCTGCTCAGCTGGGGGTCTGCTTCTCCCTCTGACCTGTCCCCTCTAATGCTCTCTCTTTTTCTCAAATAAATAAATATAAAATATTAAAAAAAAAAAAAAGACGCAGAGGGAGGGTGGGCATGTGCTGACGACACGGACACGGACACGGACTGGACTGGAGAGGTGCCCTCAGCAGGCTCCTCCCAGCTTCTGCCCTTGGGGCTCCGTGCTGATGCTGCCCTGTAACCCTGCTCACCACCAAGTGCTCGCACAGCCCCAAGGGCAGGACAGTTAATGTCTCTTGGGACAAACCTCTGAATAATGGAACACTGGACTCAGTGAATAAATTTTTCCCTCTTTCTGCCAGGGAGAGATTTTCCTGAAATGTAGATTATATAGCTTTTAAGAGCGTGTTCTGTGAGTCTGAACAACCCACCACACTTCATGGTCAGTGTGAGAAGGCGCGCTGACACTGGTTGTCTCCTTCCGGCCCTTCTGCCCCTCACGCCGGGGACTGCTTTCCCTGCTATAAAGCCAGACACATAAGCCTTTGGTTTACGCTCTATTTCCTGGGGAACCCAGGGTAAAGCAGGCCTTAAACAGCCCTGTTGACATTTCAATAACACAATAATAAAAAATAAAGAAATAAAGTAGTAACACAAACATGGTAAGAAAATTTAAGTTCTTCATAGATGTTTTTTAAAAAAGGTAGCGACAGTTTGCTTATCCTTTCTGTAAGGATATATATATACGCACACATATATATGTCAACGGATACAGGAGATATATATAATGCTGACTTTTAAGTATATTATACATGATATTATATATATGTGCATACAATGGCAGCACCTCAGAGCTACCCCTTTTTTCTTTTTGCAAAGTATTCTAATGTACATCACACCATATTGTATTTAGTGAGCCTCCCGACGGATGGACATTTGGGCTGCTTTCAATATTTTGCCATTACAGACAATCCTGCAGTCCCTGTCCTTGTGAACGTTTGTTGGTGTACTCTGGCAAGTATAGAACGTTGCTGACTCACAGGAGTAGAGTGTCTGGGCCAAGTGCCACCAGAAGCCCGCGGGCAGGTGAGCTTGTGTATGCAGTCCCGACAAGACAGCCTCTTGGGACCCTGAGCAGTTGGGAAGGATAGAACTTGGACCTGGAGAGGCAACTAGAAAACACCCAGTATTCTTAGGAGCACGCCTGGCTGCGAGCAACAGAAAACCAGACCAACATGTCTTAGACAGACAGAAGTCTGTTCTTCCCACGCAGTGAAAGACTCTGGGGGTGAGCAGTCTAGACCTGGTGCAGGTTGTTCAAATTCCAAACGGCCTCTACCTCCCGCTCTGCTGCCCCCCAGCAAAGGCCTTTTGTCTTCAGGACTGTCAAGGGGCTGCTGGACCTCAGGCAGAGAAAGCGTGAAGGGTAGCGACAGGGGGCATTGGGTTCAGGTGCGGGTAAGTCTCACCCTCTTCTTAGTTCAGACAGAAACCTGTTGAGCCCATCTTTGTGCGACACAGTCCATAAATGTCCCTCTCACTCAAAAACTTGGAAAGGTCCATGCATCGTCCGTGCCCTCAGTATAGATGACTTGTTAAAAAATGTGTCTCTCCAGCTGGAAATCTCATTTGTAATACTTGACCAATTTTCTAGAAAAATCAACTCTATTCTGTCGACGTAGGCTTCTGAACTCTGACTCTTCACGGGAAGGAGCAGGTAGCAGGTCAGTGGAGTGCTCGTTTCGTTGCAAGCATGACCGGTGGTGACAATGACGTCTCCCTGCAGATGCAGGTCTCCTCTGGCGCTCTGGTCATTAGCTCTCGCACATAAACCGTAGCACAACCTTCACGCCAATGTTCTCTGAACAAATGTCCAGTTCACTGGTGGCCACCGTGGCTGACCCATCAAAGGTAGGAGCCACGGGCTCTGCAGCCATGGAGAATCCAATTGCCTTTTCACTCTTCCCCAGAGGTTCTGATGGGGCTGTAGTCCAGATCAGTGGGGGAAGTCATGTAGGGGTCATACGACTGGCCTCTTCGAAAATAGGCTCAGTGAGGAAGGCAGGAGAGTATGTGCACTGAGGTCAAGTGAGTCCCTTCTAAATAGCTTTCCCAGAGACTTCCCCTGACTGTCCTCAGGTAGAACATTTCCATAATGACAAGGCCAACCTAGCTGCAGGGGATTCTAAAGACCCAAGCCCTTCTGCTTTCTCGCCTCCGCTGGATTTGGAAGGCAATGGGGTGGGGGCTTTGAACGACACCAGAGCACCAAATCACAGTGTCGGCTACAATTAAAAAAACAAAGTGATGTGAGCCCCTAAAGAATAAACACTAATAGCATTTTCTTATGATTCCTTCCAGGGGAAAAAACCCAAACAACTCTAAGAGATACATTATTACATATGAATTTCTATGTTTTAAAACTGTTATATGAAAGAGATCATATTTCCATATGGAATATCATGCAGCCATCAAAAAGAATGAAATCTCACCATTTGTAACAACGTGGATGGAATGAGAAGGTGTTGTGCTAAGCAAAATAAATCAATCACAGAAAGACAGTTATATGATTTCACTTATGTGGAATTCAAGAAGCAAAACAAATGAACATAGGAGTAGGGGAGGAAAAAATAAAATAAGATAAAAACAGAGAAGGAGGCAAAGTGTAAGAGACTCTTAACTCTAGGAAACAAACAGGGTTGCTGGAGGGAGGTGGGCGGGCGGACGGGGCAACTGGGCATTCAGGAGAGCACTTGATGGGATGAGCCCTGATTATACAACTTTTGAGTCACTAAACTCTACCTCCAAAATGAAAGGAGTAAACAAAAACAAAAGCAAAACACATCAGGCTAAGCATAGGGTTTTGTATTTTGCGCTATTCATTTAATAATATAGTCAAGCATTTCCAAATTAGCATATACAGATCACTGTATTGTATAACAGAACCATACATAAGTAGTTACCTAACTGGGGCCATATTGGTGGATACTTGCCAGTGTCCAGGGTTTTACTGTTACAGTGAATATCCTGGTGGATTTTTTTTTTTTAAGATTTCATTTCTTTATTTGACAGAGAGAGTGCACACTAGCAGGGGGAGGGGCAGAGTGAGAGGGACAAGCATGGAGCCAAGGTGGGGCTCGATTCCAAAACTCCAAGGTCGAGACTTGAGCCCATGGCAGACGCCTCACCGACTGAGTCCCCCCAGGCGCCCCCATCCCGGTGGAATTCTGATGAGTGCTTCGTAACTGATCTTCAGTGAGGTCGTAAGGAGCTGTTGTGCCCTCCATGGCCCATGAGCACCTGTCACTCCCATTTTAACCACATTATGAAGCGAGTATACACACGGAACATCGGTACCTTTTCAATAACGGTTGGCGCAGCGCACCAGGGTGGCTCCGTGGGTTAAAGCCTCTGCCTTGGGCTCAGGTCATGATCCCAAGGTCCTGGGATGGAGCCCCACATTGGGCTCTCTGCTCTGCGGGGTGCCTGCTTCCTCCTCTCTCTCTCTGCTTCTCTGCCTACTTGTGATCTCTGTTTGTCAAATAAATAAAATCTTAAAAAAAAAAAGAAGGTTCCTAACTACTGTGCTGTCAGCACCCGTATCCACGGGCATTAAATGATTAGAAAACCGTCTACTTCCATCCCAAACATCTTCTGCGCTCCTGAAGAGTCAACTGCCTACTTGACGGACAAGGGTCAACTAGACAGAACAACTCAGCAGGGCGTGAGCAGTAATGGGATTTGGAACTGCGACTCGAGAAACTGTGAGCTGCAGTGACCCCAGGGGGGTCCATGTGATGACTCCACAGCGTCATTCCTCGGAGTCCTGGCCGGGCTCCCCCAGGCACCACATTCCCACATCCTCCCCTGGAGGAAGACAGCGCATCACGGCTCTTTGCGTCTCTTTCACACGATGAGGAACTTTCCCGCAGCGATGCTTCCAGCGGCCTGACCTCGCCCAGGATCAGGTCACGTGACTGTCCTCAATGCGGTCAGAGCCGGAATGTAAGGGTCAGGAGTTGCTGAGGTTAATTAGTAGGTGGCTTTTCGGAGCCGTCGGGGCCAGAGCTTAGTGAAGCGCACAGCCGGAAGGCAGGACTGGAGACCCACACGCAGGGAAGCTGTGCGAACAAGAGCAGGCATGGCTGCTGGCCAGGAACACGCACGCAGGGTCTTCTGTAGTCCCACATCCGGCGCAGTTCCTGTGCTTGAGGGAACTGTAATGTCTCCCGAGATGTGTGCTGCTTCTCATCTTCACAACGGCCTGTTCGGAAATACAACAAACCACCTCGGCACTTGGCCGCGATTTATTCTCTTACTGGTTGTGTTGTGTCCCCTCCAGATTCATAGGTGGACCCCCCAGTACCCGAGAATGTGACCTTGTTTGGAAATAAGTTCTTAACAGATGCCAGCCAGTTAAACTGAGGTCATGAGGGTGAGCGCCTTCGTCCAGTATGACTGGCGTCCTATTAAGAAGGGGAGATTTGGACACAGAGACGTGCGTGGAAGGAAGAGGACACGGCGCATGGAGAAGACAGCTGTCTGCTAGCCAGAGAGAAAAGCCTGGGACAGACTCGCCTTCACGGCCCTCAGAAGGAGCCAATGCTGCTGACATCGTATTTTCCGACTCCTCGTCCCCAGAACAGTAAAAAAATTAATTTCTGTTGTATAAGCTCCCCAGCTTGTTAGCTGGTGATGGCAGTCCTTGGACACTAATGAAATTATTACTTATTACTTCTCACGGCCCCTGGGTAGACAATGTCCCTTTTACCAATCCCACCGGCCACCTAGGTTCAAGGGGGTGGAAACAAGTGAACAGTGTGGAAGAGCAGAGCGGACGCTGTACTTATCGTGGTGAGGACTGTGCAATGGGTACATTGTCCCGGCGCTACCCTGTACCCCTGAGATTAATGTAACATTGTATATCAGTCATACGTCAAGTAAAACAAGACCAAAGCAGGACACACAGGATGGAAGACACGACTGGGCTCATCTTTGGAAAATGTCCCAGCCACCCGCCCTTGCTGTGCCGGCTAGGAGCCTCATTTAGTCCTCCGATCTCTTCTCTGAACTGCAGTCAGAATGTCTCTTCTAAACGCAAATGCGACCATTTCCCCTCTACTTTAAACAGTTCGGTGGCTCCCCATTGTGTTGAGGATAAAAATAAAACTTTTAACATAGACTGTGTGCTGCTCTGGGACCTGGTGGGAAAAACACAGTGCGCTCGAAGTGAGCGATTCGAGGCAAGTTTAAGGAATGTGCTATTTAGAAAGTTATCAGCAGGATTTAGTCATATTATCCTTCAATGGTACTGCATGTTATATATTACAAACGTCTTCATATTCAAGCATTATCTCTTTTAAGTCTCACGACAACTCAGCGATCTACTCAGGAATTTTTATTCCAGTTTTCCTGAGGCTTAGAGAGGCGAGTGTCGGACTTGTCTAAGATCATCTGGCTAGTAAACAACGAAATCAGGAATTAAAACTAAGCTTGTAGGGCCCCACCACAATTTGGAAAGCTTTTAAACGTGCTCCTGTATTTTTTGGCTTCCCTTCCAAATATTCTTCTGTCCTCCTTCTGAGCATGACAAGAAGGGAACTGGGTCATGGAGACCAGTGGCAAAATAAAGCACGTTTTCCAAATCTCTGCCTCACCTGTGTTTGACTCAAAGGAGCAAAGGTCCTTGGGTGGTCCTTGTCACTGCGATAGTTTCCCGTTTATTTGAGTGTTTATCGTGGGATTGATACCATTCAGAACACTGGCTGATAAGCTAGGCTTCTGTCTTAGCGAAGTGTTTACAGCAGCAGGGGTAAATTCCAAGCATCAGTTAATCTTAAAATTTCTTGCTGGTTTGTCTTCTTTGTCATTACACAAGAAGCTGGGTCTGTCTAAAGTTTGGGGGCATCGTAATATTTCAAATAAAATAATGAACTCATACAGGAGGACTTGGAGTACTGCTGAATTTCCCCAGATTTACCCCTGGGCTCAATATTCTGCCTCCCCCCACCACCACCCCCAACCTGTGCTGGGGGAGCTAGTGCTTCTCTTACCAATGCAAGGTACCACTCTTGTTTGTTCTCACATGAAAATCACTTACTTTCAGGTATCCCTGAGGCTGAAAAAGATAATTAAGAATTTTTTTTTTAAGAGGAGGACATCTCCAACTTCTCTCTATTTTCCTCTGGGCTACTGCTTTCACATAAAAATAAGAATTCCATAGATAGGACCAGACCTTAGTTTTTTTTTTTTTTTTTAAAGGATTACTATGTGGAGGTTTCCTTACCTTTTAACAAACATACATTCTTTGCTGAAATATCTATTCAGTTTTTAGAAAGCTGATGGTTAGTATTGTCGACCTGGGAGAGTAAAAAAAAGGTTTTCCCAAGTTCTAGGTCAAGAACCACCCCTCTGTCGCAGGAACAGGGAAGAAAGAGGAGCGTAGAGACTTTCCCTTTTTACTTTGCACCTTGAAAGCTGCCTTAATTTTTATGCAATAAGCATGTCTTCCTTTCTTACTAAGATTTTGTAATTAAAAATGAAAATTTTCCTCATTGTTCAGTACCTGGAAAAAATAACCTGAACTTCAAAGCATTAGCTATTATACTATGTTATTATGGTAGAGACTTTTTTGACATAAAAACTATTGCAATCTGATATTCTACAATCAAGAATCAGAGCATAAAGCACGAGCAGACTCTAAATGAAGCAGAAACTCCTTCTTGGAGTCAGTTAATGCTTTGTAGAAAACCTCAGTATTATCTCAAAAACTTCAGAAAAAGTATGTGAAAAAGTTAAACACCCGTTGGTGATAAAAAAATTACTAGAAAATTAGGAGTAGAAAGACCTTCCTTAACCTGGTACCAGAAATAGTAGGTGGTTAGGAAATTGCAGATGAAATCCTTTAAGAAAGGGAATATAACAACAGCATAAGCTGTCCGTCATCCCCACAGCACCAGAGCCCCGGCCGATGTGGTAAGAGGAGGTAGACAGAGGGTGGTAAGAATGGGCAGAGGAGGATCAAAACGGACGGAACGAGTTCTATTCAAAAGCCAGCAAAATCAACAAGCTATTGGAGATTCAGCAAGATGCCAGGTTCAAGATCGACTTACAGGAAGTGTTAGTGTTTGTGTCCGTCTAGGTGCTACCAGAAGACAGAAACCGCATCGTGACTTCAGCAGAGAGAGTTTGAGGTGAGGAATTACTAAACTGTCACGGGAGAGGAAACTGGAAAATCAGAATGAGAGCTCACTGCTGGTGAGTGAGTGCGCAGGTGGGCATGGAGGAAGCGGGCACGCATGGGGAACCAGGGCACCGCCATTAGCACGAAGACTGGAATGCCTGGTGTCATGTCAGGAGGGCTCTGGGAAGCACTGTCCAGGATGAAGCCCGCTGCGGCTGGTGGACAGGTGTCCAGAGGGGGTGTGGTGTGCAGACGGCCTGCTCTAAGAGCTGTTGGAACCAGGGGCTGGAGAATTCCGAGGTCTCCCTAGACTGAGAAGATTAAGTTAGAAGTCCAGCGAGGTTCAACACGGAGCCCTAAAGAGGAGATTACTGTACAGGGTGAGACCTCCAGGGATCTGCGGGGAGTCTCCTCCAGCTGACCAGACCCCTACCTATGGCCAGGGAAGCACCATCTGAAAGGAGCGGGCAGAAGAATCCAAGCTCACACAGGAAGAGTTGTTATTGCCAACAGCCAGTGAGAAAAACATCGTAACATAAAGGGCATCAGAGAACCAAGAGATGGTCTCAGTGAAGGAGAAAGCAGCCCAAGGTACAGGCTTTTCTGGTCTATTTGATAAAGACTCAGAAGGATCAGACTGTTCCCAAGTAACCTACCTGTGTTCCAGAACAGAGCTCAAGAATGAATAAACACACACACACACACACACACACACACACACACAAACGTAGTTATTATTTTTTAAGGGAGGTGGGGACAGGCAGAGAGAGAGGGAAAGAGGGAATCTTAAGCAGACTCCACGGGCAGTGCGGAGCCCGGTGCAGCCCAGCTCGATCTCACAACCCTAAGATCATGACCTGAGCCAAAAATCAAGAGTCAGATGCCTAACCAACTGAGCCACCCAGGTGCCCCAAGAATATTTAAAAGTAATTTTTTAAAAAATTAAGTATGTTCCATGCCCAATGTGGGGCTTAAACTCATGACCCTGAGATCAAGAGTCACATGCTCTACTGAAAGAGCCAGCCAGGTGCCTCGTGAATATTGTTAAAAATATAAAAATATGGGGCACCTGGGTGGTGCGATCAGTTAGGCATCTGCTTTCAGCTCGGGTCATGATTCCAGAGTCCTGGAATCAAGCCCCACGTTGGGCTCCCTGCTCAGTGGGGAGTCTGCCTCTCTCTCTGCCTCTTTCCTCTGCTTGTGCTCTCTCTCTCTCTCTCTCAAATAAATAAATAAATAAATAAATAAAATCTTTTAAAAATATATAAATATATAAATATATATATATATATATATATATAACAACAGCATAAGCTGTCCGTCATATATACATATATACATATATTTATATATATATACATATATATGTATATATATCAGTAAGTGGGGCAGCTACCAGTTGGAATAGGAATATATTTTTATATATATAAATATATATATATAGAACTCAGAGCCTGGTGTGTGTGTATATATATATATATATATATATATATATAGTTATGTGTTCAGCACCAAGAAGGTAAAATCCACAATATTTAGCATGCAATAAAGAATTGTTAGGCATGTAAATAATAGGATAAAATGGCAAACAGGGTAATTGCACCACTAATGACAACACAGATGTGTGAGAAGCACATTCAGTTACTCTAACAGTATTCTACATGTTCAAGGAGGTTGGAAAAAAAAAGCATGTTAAGAAGAGACATGAAAGATGGGGCAACTGGGTGGCTCAGTGGGTTAAAGCCTCTGCCTTCGTCTCAGGTCGTGATCTCAGGGTCCTGGGATCGAGCCCCGGACCTCTCTCTCTGCCTGCCTCTCTGCCTACTTGTGATCTCTGTCTGTCAAATAAATAAATAAAATCTTTAAAAAAAAAAGAAAAAAGAAGAGACATGAAAGGAATAAAAAGGCTCCAGCCACACATCAAGTGAAGAAAAACCACAATGTCTGAGAAGAAACACATGCTGGATGGGTAAATAAAGTAGATGCTACAGATGAAAAGTGGACTTGAAGACACAGCAGTGGAAACTCCAAAATGAAGCACAGAGGGAAAGCAGCTCCAAGAACTGGACAGAACATCAGTAAGTGGGGCAGCGGCAAGTTGGAATAGGAATGGGAGTCCCTCGAAGGGAGGCGAGAGAGGAGGGGACAAATATATTTGAAGAAATCGTGGCCACATTTCTCTGAATTGGATGAAAACTGGAAACCCAGAGACCCACGAAGCTCAGTGAAGCCCGAGCAAAACAATAAATGGGCATTATAATAAAAATACATAAGGCTAGTGTCAGAGACATCTTATAAGCTGTGAAAGACAATGATACTGTTTGTCCAAGGGCGCACACGTGATGCTGACTTCTTGTCAAGTGTTGTGATATGAGACAACGGGTTGTGAGCACCATTGTTTTTTTTTTTTTTTTAAAGATTTTATTTATTTATTTGACAGACAGAGATCATAAGTAGGCAGAGAGGCAGGCAGAGAGAGAGGAGGAAGCAGGCTCCCTGCTGAGCAGAGAGCCCAATGCGGGGCTCAATCCCAGGACCCTGGGATCATGACCCCAGCCGAAGGCAGCGGCCTAACCACTGAGCCACCCAGGCGCCCCAGCACCATTGTTTTTTAAGCTAAATTTTCTATTTCTAAGAACAGAAAGTGTCCTAGCTGGTGAGCAGTAGTCTATGTATCTCTGGCATAGAATCTGGTAAGTGATGGAGGACACCTATGCTATTCTATTTCTGTGTCCCTACCGCACAGGAGGACAGAAATGATACATTTTTTGTCAATCGTTTAGCAGAAATTCTTGCTAATAGAAAATAATAAATTAGGCAGTGATTCAAGGGTGATAGAAATTAATATACAGAGGGAGGATGATCGTTAGGGCTTTGTGACTGTTTTTGCACCGTGGCTGGTATTTTACAGATATAATCTGCATGAGTTCTCCCCCAGTAGCTGTGCCTCGACTCTAGCAACAGAATCCCTGACTTTTGGCTAACCATGTGGACGTGACACTAGGAAGCTCCAGTCCACTATAGCTAGTGTGTGCAGCTTCTGGAAACTGGCCTTTCTGCTCCTTTCTCCTAGCTGACATGCAGATGAGAGAGCAGGAGTGGAAGCAGGTGGCTTGGGCCTTTGAGGCCAACATGGTAGCGCTCGGGAGCAAGCCTGCTAAAAAGAGTCCGTGCCCCAAACACCGCGGGGCACTGCCCCTGCGCGCGGCCACTGACCTGAGACTTGTCCTGAACCTTCACCTCCTCCAGCCACAGTTTGGGGCACTTGTTCGTGGCAGCGGAATCCAACTCTCACTACTACAAGTAAATGTCTTCATCTCTACTTTTCCGGAGACATCAAGCAAGTCCCCGATGTGTGGCAAAGCTTGGGTTTGAGCCAAGTCTGTCTTTTTCTAAAACTCTTGTTATTTTCAGCAAATTATGCTTCTTGCCATTAGTGTTTAGAAAAACGGCAGCTATACTATTAAAGGATTGCAAAGTATCCTAAAGCAAAATATCCATAGCCACTAAGAGCTCTAACTAAAGCTCTCAGATAAATAAATATTTAAGAACATCTAAAGACTTAGGGCTTTTAAAGGGAATATTTATATTGGAATAGGATAGAAACTGAATTTTTTTAAAATCAGAAAATGCAGAAGAAAGCACTCCCGATATTTTAATTTCTGCAGTGTTTTTGTCCTCCTGTTTTGCCCAACCCTCCCCACTCACGCACACAGTTTAGTGATGAGAATTGGGGGAGAACAACACTGACTTCTGCGGCTTACAACGCCGGTTCGACAGTGGAAGTCAAAACTCTTACCCCAACAGCATGATCTGCATTTACCCCCTCTCAAAGGAACACCGAGGCTGGATGACGGTCACGGCCAAGGAGCAAAGCGTGCAAATCAGCTTCACGGTGTGCACCCGCTCTGAGCCCAGAGAGAGCGCTGGGCTGGGGGGATGCGGGAGGCTGGCCCAGGGAGTGCTGTGATGGCGAGTGGTGTCTACAAAATGGACTTGTGTGCACTCCTGTCGGCCTTTCCGGCAGCTTGGTCCGTGCTAGTTGGAAACTGAAACCTTTACCATCACTTCTCTACCCACAAGATTCCGATCGATCCCACCTGAAGCTTCTTTCACTGTTCAAAGGGATCCGAACAAGCCACCCCAAAATACGCCCCTTTGGCAGACTGTTCTGCGTGGAAGGCCTTGAGAGTTCGCAGGCACAGGAAGGGCTCCCTGACTCCCCTTTTCGACTGAAGAAGAGGTCCTGAAAATTCCCTGCCGGGAAGAAGTGCCCTCCGTGCTCCAGAAAGAACAGAGCGGTCTTAGGGCCAGAGACTGAAATGCACCTGGACCTTTTTTTTTTTTTTTTGGAAGATTTTATTTATTTATTTGACAGACAGAGATCACAAGTAGGCAGAGAGGGAGAGAGGAGGAAGCAGGCTCACCGCTGAGCAGAGAGCCCAATGTGGGGCTCGATCCCAGGACCCTGAGATCATGACCCGAGCTGAAGGCAGAGACTTTAACCCCCTGAGCCACCCAGGCGCCCATCAACAAAGCTTCGAAAATCACCCCAATCTTAGGCGCCTGAGTGGCTCAGTTGTTAAGCGTCTGCCTTTGGCTCCAGTCATGATCTCAGGGTCCTGGGACTGAGTCCTGCGTCTGGCTCCCAGCTCAATGGGCAGTCTGCTTCTCCCGCCCACTCTCCTTCTGTGCTCTTGCTTTTTCTCTCAAACAAATAAATAAAATCTTAAAAAAAAAAAAAAAGTATATAAACTTTGAGGCTTAATGGCTTCTTCAGATCTGGATCTCCCTTCTGAAGACGCCCGTGTACACACAAACATGTGACATAAACGTGCAGGCTTGTCTCCTGTTAATCTGCTCAAGTCAACTTAATTCTTGGGGCAGCCACAGATCCTAAGAGAGGATAAGGAAGTTTCTTCTCCCCTACATTTTAATAACATTAGATCTTGGTGGAACATTTATTTTATCTAGGTAGAAATTCCATTGTCTTAAAGCTGGGTTTCATGTGTAAGTATAAGAATGAAATCCTAGGGCGTCCGAGGGGCTTGAGCTCTGGGGTGTTTATCCTCTGGTCCAGCTCTCAGACCTGCTCCGAGACACAAAAAAGGGGCCCTCCAGCTTCACGGAGGGTCCAGGGCAATATCCTGCCTTTTAGGACAAGCTTTGTAAATGACACAATTTACAAATTTACTTGCTACTGTACATCAGAAGAGAAGGTCTTAGCAGGAGGCAAGTCACCCTTTGTCTTCCTGAAACCTCACTACAAACACACAGCACGCTCTCAGTTTGGTTTTGGGCCTTTGGTCATGATAGTCCTTCTATCTGCAACTGCCTTCTCTCCCAGTTATCGGCCTCCAGGTTGTCCACTGGAAAGCCTGCCCGATGACTCCAGTTTAAACCCGGAGCTCTCCGAGAGGCAAGAGCAGCCACAGCTCCTGGGACCGGAATTCCTCAGGCCCCAACCCCCACCCCAGCACACACTGCTGGTGGGCCCACTAGTTGGTTTGGGGTCCCTGGGTGCTTCTGCCGCCCACCCAGTCAGCTGGTGTCAGCTCCGGGGCCACACCGATGTGTCCTGCCTCTGGATGGGGTGGGGAGGGAACGGGTCACAGCACCTCACCGGGACCCAAGCTTCCTTCCAAACGGTTCATGCGTGGGAGCCCCTTCGGGTGCCGGCGGACTGCCCTCCCCCTCACATACTGCATAGGGACTGAGTGCCTGGCTGCGTGACCGAAAGGGTCGTTGAACCCTTTAGAATGATGATCCACGACACCTCCACTATGGATTCGTCTTTGGTCCCTGTGGGCGTCCTAGGAAGCTGGAGAGAGCCTTCGAAGGTCCCGGAGGACCCAAAACAGGAATGGCCTTTAACCTATACGAGCTACGATGCGAAAAGGCCTGTCAGTCGCACGACTCCACGAGGCACGTGTGTGTTACACACATTACGGTCTCTAACTTGTGCTGTGCTCCCCTTACGGCCGGGGCCGCTCCACCGACTGGTTCTGGAATCTGCAGCCCCCGACGCTGGACGGAAGCACAGGGAAGGGGCCGAAACAGTAAGTGAATATTCTCCTTCCTTCTGTGGTCTCTCTCCGGACTCCTCCGGGCGCTTGTATTTCTAGTTAATGTCACTCTCCCTGGGGCACAGGGACACTCCCGGGGGGAGCTAGACCCGACCGGGTACCCCCAGTCGGAGCTCACACTCCTGCCTTCCCGGACCCCCCACTCCAGCCACCAAACGGAAGCACTTGGTGCCGGTGGGGGCAGGGGAAGGCCACCACCCCATCTGACAAGACCTATGGCTGCCATGGCTTTGCTCCCTCTGCACCGGACGAGCTGGGTGCCTAGTTTGGAGCCGGCTCTATTCAGGGGGGCGCACACTGCCAGGCCCCCATCCGAGAGGCCGAGATGCGGGGTGCACAGGCCTCTGGACCCTGGGGGCGTGCACACCCTGCCCAGCAGAGAACCAAGTGGGGGACAGGGCAGGGCAGCCAGGTGGGGTGGGGGTGGGGACCCCACTGCCTGGAACCTGCTCTGGGGGAGGCAGGAGGTGGGTTCACTCCCGAGGGCAGCCTCTGAGCCTGGCGCATGTTCCTCTAGTGTCCCTTGGGACTTGATTTACAAAACAGAAATTCAAAATGTAAGATTAAGAACTGCAAGGCCTTGGCTCCAGAGCATCCAGTCCCAGAGTGGGATGCTTTGGGACCCAGGGCCGGGTCACTGCCCCTGCCGCATGTCCAGGCAGCCAGACTTTCGTAGTATTTGCTTCTTTAAGTCTCCCAACAGCCCTATAAAACTAGGTATTACTCCCGGCTCCATTTTACAGATGGGGAAGTTGAGGCGTAGAGGGAGGAGCTAGCCTGCCCGACACTGCTCAGCCGTTGGAGCGGGTACCGTGGGGTTCTAGGGCGGAAGGTCTCACCCAGAGCCTGCATTCTTGACACCGTCCACGCGACTGCTCGGAGCAGAGTCCGTGCACAACAAACGTGAAGTCAGAGCCGGCAGGAAGCGCTTGGGGTTCCTCCGAGTCCCGCAGCCTGAGCGCCCTGTCCTCCCTGCAGGTTCCCCGGGGAACCCCAGGGGTTCCTCTCCCCTACCTAAAACTGTTTCGTGAGTCTTCTCCCAAAGGAGAAGGAGGAACATGAATACCACGCAGGGTCTCTGTCCAGGTCGCTGAGTGCCCGTGACACGCCTGTGAATGTCACCGGAAGGGGTGAGGCTGGGTCGAAGCTCGTGGCTCTGCCTCCAGCCTTCCCTGACTCGCTCAGGAAGGACCCCGGGCACCTCCTGTGGGTCTTACGGCCTGGCACAAAATGAAGATCCAGGTCAGTTGAGCTGGGAAGGACTTCATGACCAGGTGCCAGTGGGGCTCTGGGAATCTTCTAGAATCTTCTAGAACTCCACAGTTCTTTTCAGTGCCCAATTTCCTAGGTGGCTTCTAGTCTATTTTACTGAAAGCAGGTAGGATCCTGGGAAACACAGTCTCAAAAGAATGACTGACTCGCCGTATCCGTATTTCCACCATCACCGTAGTTCTCAGGGAGCAGCAATTAGAAAGTCTCAAGAATTCAGACAAAAGCAGCGGTGGACTGGCCACTGTTTGGTCTTCCGTTCCCTGGAATGTATTTTTTAAAAGGCTCTCATTGTAGTGTCTGATGATTTCCGTGATGCAAACACCACACTGTGATTTCAGGCTACCAGCATGACATCCCCCTGCTTGCAAAACACCTGGGCTTTTCACCATCTACTCTCGTGGGCCTGTCCAGCTCCCGCCGCCTGTGGACACAGCCTTTCGTTCTAAAGTATCTAAAGTCTTTATGCGAGTGTTGTAATTGTCACGATGACTGGGGACAAGAAAAAAGAGCCACAGTATAGTAATATCCATGCTACAGCTGAACAAAGATTCCAAACTTGAATATTTTGCTCCAGGCCCCAGGCAAAGACCCGGACTTTATTTTTATTTGTTTTTTAAGATTTTATTTATTTATTTGACAGAGAGAGAGAGAGAGAGATGACAAGTAGGCAGAGAGATAGAAGCAGGCTCCCCATGGAGCAGAGAGCCCGATGCGGAGCTCAATCCCAGGACCCCCAGATCATGACCTGAGTCGAAGGCAGAGGCTTAACCCACTGAGCCACCCAGGTGCCCTATTTTTCAAAGATTTTATTTATTTTTGAAAGACAAAGAGCTCGAGTTGGAGGAGAAACAGACTCCCCGCTGAGCAAGGACCTCCCCCCAACCCCAGGTGGGACTCAATTCCAGGACCCTGGGATCATGACCGGGCGGAGGGCAGATGCTCCACTGACTGAGCCACTCAGGTGCCCCCAAGACCTAGACTTTAGACAAGAATGACACTGAAAGTCGCGGCCCTCCTGCTAGATGGGCGTGGCTTGGATTTGGCTGAGGTTTGCCTCCCCCCACCCCAGGGCCGCAATCTTTTTAGGACGGAAGGAGTATGAGAACAAACAAGATGCAGCTGTGATTGGAAGCCGACCAGGCGTTTTGCGCGGCGCTGCGAATTCCTGGAGCAGAGGTAGCTCGCAGGGACCTCTGGGCGCGCTCAGGGGCAGTCATCGGGAGAGGAGTAAAAAGAACCAAGAGACTGAAATGACTTAATTTGGTCACAGGAAAAGCATAAAAATGAAAGAACTTATCTGTTCCTCCTTTGTATCTGTCTGACTGCTGACCTGGATTTCTTTTCCCTTTTTTTAAAGATTTTATTTATTTGACAGAGAGAGAGACACAGCAAGAGAGGGAACAGAAGCAGGGGGAGTGGGAGAGGGAGAAGCAGGTTTCTCGCTGAGCAGGGAGCCCAATGACCCTGGGACAGTGACCTGAGCCCAAGGCCGATGCTTAAAGACTGAGCCCCCCCAGGCGCCCCTGACCTGGATTTCTTGCATCTTCCTCCCATCACCCACCATCCCCAGCATCAATGGCCCTGCTTCAACCTTAAGAGCATCTGCGAGGGACATCCGAAGAGGACAAAACCCAGTGAAAGAGACTTGGCCTTACTCACTCTTGGAAGGATTTCCCATCAGGCAACAGCTTTACCAAATATCTCAAAGAGTTCGGGAGTTGGTGGAAGGGACGCCTTTCATCAGCATATACCCCTCTGGAGAATAATCTCGTATGGTAGGCTCCATTCCTTTTCCTAATTTGCTAATGTGCGGGGCAGGGCAAAGTTCTCATGACGCTTCTAATGTCAAGGAGAGTACTGACATTAGAAATGAAAAGAGAGAAAATTATGAAAAAAAAAATAAAATGTGCATAAATAAAAATTTCATTAACTAATATGCGCTGATTTTAAATGTGCACAACATTCGTGTTACTACTTAAAAATAGAATGATGAAGGATGATTTGGTGGGAGTAATTGTTTAGTAAAAAAAAAAATCAATTTAACATCACTGTGCTTTCAATTTCTGCTGCCAAGAAAACTCATGCTGTATCTTCTAATTCAAACATAAGTGTCTCCAGAAACCTTTGGATCCCATATTACAAAGCCCCATCTGTTTTACCCTCTCCAAATTAGCATTTTAGCTTAATTCACTTATGAATTTTCTGACATTCGCTTGATTTCCCCCACTCTTGTTATCTAAAGTTACAACTGGCATCTTTTAGATTTGGATTCAACTTGGAAAATAATTTTTAGCTTTTTAAAATCCTTTTTAGTAGTAAGCAGGGTATAAATAAATAAAATTTAAAACCACGATGCAAATATGTATGCACAAGGATGTTTATTGCACCATCGTTTGCAAAAGCAACAATTGGAAACAAATGTCTGTGAACTGAAGGGTGGCTAAAGCAGTAATTGCTAAAAAGGGTGAAATATCTATCAATCAGTTGTTCAATTTGTTGATTGATACATCCTGATACGGAAGTCTGTATATGGTAGAGAACAGAGAAAAAAGGAAATTGAAAAATCAGCATACAGTTGTATGTACAGAGAAAAAAGCAAAGATGGAAGGGCACAGAAGTAGGTTGCAAGTCACTCCTAGTTTGGCATGTGAATTGCTGGGGCGTGGGCGGGAGGGGGAGAGGGGGTGGAGGGGTGGGGGAGGGGGAAGGGGGGTGGGGAGAGGGGGCACAGAGGGGTAGATGGCTCAGGCAGCAAAGGGGGCAGTCACATTTCTTTCTGCAGGCTCCTGTTCCGTTGGAGTCTTCTCCAATAAGAACGTGTGGCTTCAAATTATTTTGTAATTTAAAAAATCCAAACCAAAGCAAAAATTCTTTGAATTACCCAGCATAGGTAATGAAATCGCAAATGACACACGTAAGGGTCACCAGAAATTTTGAAGAGCTCCCTTCTTTGTGTGTTTTGAATAGCTCCATATCCACACGCAAGGCAGAATAGAAAGGAAAGAAATTTAAAACATACACAAGAGAAAATGATCAGGGCTGAAGAAAGCAACCGGCGTACAACTGTCTGTCTGGAAAGCATACAGAGATTCCAGTTTTAGGCAGAATGCAAGGCCGAGGCAAACACGTGTCTGTGCCTGGGGGACGACGTTTTTCTCACACTGACCCACTGACCGTAATAAGGATACATTGCCGTCACCGTATGGCGGGCGGTATCGTCAATAATTTCACTTGTAATAACTCCTGTGATCTTAACAACCCGGTTAGGAAGAGTCTATAGTTATTCCCATTTGATAGATGAGAAACGGAAGCAGAGAGAGGTTAAGGCCGAGGTCACACAGCTTGAAAAGGATGGAGCTGGGATTCAAACCCACACGGGATGACCCCGAGTCTAGACACATCACCACTCCCGTGAAGCTCGAAGGCCAGGCGCGTTCGTCTGCTCAGCAGGCGCATCTGTGCGGCGGCGGCGGGGAGTGAGCGTCGCCCCAGGGACGCGGGTCCAGCAGCCACGGCTTTCCCCTGAACGCACCCAGGCGCCCTGGGCAGTCTCTCCCCACACATGCACCCAGCTGTTTCTCCGATTGCTTATTTTCTGGTATTTCTGTGTAACTGCACCTACATGAGGGGGCTAGCTTGCCTCGGAAAGCAACTATGGAAGGACAGGGCATCAGAGACTTTGGGGGACTCTGAGTCGGGGTGCTTGTTGGGAGCGAGGAATAGAAAGCCCGTCGGAGCGAACGGACTGCTGGCAGCGGTGGAGGGAAACCGAACGGGGGAACTGCGATTGGACTTTCTCCTGCCCTGCCTCGACGAACTAGCTCTAGGTAAAGGAGAGTGTGAATCCCCTTTGGTGTTCAATAAGGAAGTAGAAGTTGGAGCCCAAACTCAAGGAATTTATCAGTCATGGCCTTCATGAGAAGGACATCCACAGAGGAACCCAGAAGATGGAAATAAATACTGAGCCGGGGCTCTGGGCTTTGAATCCCAGGCCAGTGGCCGCTGAGTTAGGTGATCCCGGGCAGATGACCTCACCCCCAAGAACCTCTGGGGGATCTGGGCCCATGTCAGTAGGTCGTAGTCAGCTTTAGAGGAAGTCATGTGCATCAAGAGTGGCTGACCTGGCAGCGACTCGGGGCTCCCGCTCTATCTGAAGGAGGCAGGTAGGACACAGAAAATAAACCCCTTCCCTCCCTCTGCCCCCAGGGGTCACACCGGCATCTAGCCCCGCAGGCCCCCCCCCCCCCCCGGCCTCCTCCCGATCCCTCCCCTGTGTCCTTCACAGACTTGACCCCAGAAGTCTCCAGACTTCGAATTCCATCAGGAAGTCCCAAACTGGCCTGGGCTGGAGAAGTAGCCGCGTGCTCTCAAGGATGGGAAAGAGGCCTTGAGAGAAGAGGCTGAGGGGACTGAAGAAGGAGCGCTGGGCGCCTGTCAGCGAGGCGCGGTGTCGGTGCTAGAAGCGTGCACGCGCACCCACTTTCCCGTTGCTGGACCAGTGCACGTGCCCGCCGTGCACCGCTCCGAGAACGGGGCTTGCCATGCAGCTCACAGCGCTCCCTTTCTCTGGGACATGGTCCAGGCCGAGGGGGGCCCGTTGGCCAGAGTGTTAGCTGTCACACCCTCCCACCCAAGGGTGACCCCCAGCCCCTGAGCACTGACTGGTGTGGAGGTCCAGAGGGCTGCCCCTTTGCCTCAAAAGTGAGACTCCCAGAATTCCCACCGCTGCCCAGCTGTTCTCCTTCCTGCCCTCCCTGTACAGGCTCCCCATGCATCGCAGGCCCTGGAACCCCGTATGGGTATGGGGGAGACTCTAAGGAAGGGATTTGGGGGTTCGCTCACCCAGCCACAAGGACCCGATGGAAAACCTGCTTCGGAAGCACGAGAACACTTGCTTAAGACACACATGCCTAGGGGGTCTGGGTGGCCCAGTTGGAAGAGCGTGTGACTCTTGATCCCAGGGTCGTGAGTTCAAGCCCCACACTGGGCATGGAGCCAACCTAAAAAATAAAACAAAACAAAAAAAAGTAAAAGGGGTGCCTGGGTGGCTCAGTCTGTTGAACATCCGACTCTTGCTTTCAGCTCATGGTGGGATCGAGTCCCACCCTGTGCTCTGGGCTCTTGTGCTCTGTGCAGAGTCTGCTTGTCTTCCTCCCTCTGCTCCTACATCCCCCCATCCCTCAAATAAATAAATAAATAAATGGTTTAAAAATTGCAGATCCTGAGCCCAACCCTGGTTCCACTGACCAGAATCAGCTGCACCATGAGAATCTGCCTTCCCGCTGCGCTCAGGAACAGAGGTTTGTTCAGCACAGTTACTGGCCCTTCTGCCCTCCCGTCGCTCCCGCATCTCCACTTAGCCCCATCTTCCTTAACATGGCCCTGGGGCCTCTCCCTGCACCTGTCCATTTGCGTGGCGCCTGCTGCCGCTTGCCGAGTGCCCACGGTCGGACGGGAAGCCGTCCTCCATGGAGTCACCTCAACTCTCCTCCTTCACCTCCCAAAGGCAAAACTACCAGCGCCACGAACTTGACACTTGAGTATATTCTTCTTTACGTGGTCAGGCACTTTTTTCCCACAATACTTCTCCTGATCTGGGCTCTGATCTGTTTGAGGACCTCGAATGTGGCTTAAACATCTTTGTAGCCGCCCCTCTTAGCACTGTGCAAACATTTAAGAGTGTTTCCTTCTTTCAATAAATCGTTATTGTCTACTATGTGCCAGGCACAGTATTAGACTCTGGCAATCCAAAGATAAATAGATTGTTCTTATCTCGGTGGGGCCCGCACAGTTCAATTGATTAAATGCTTTCAAGAGTGGATTTATTGTAAAAGGATCTCTAAAGACAGCGTCAAAAGGTTTTTGTTCATTTATTCATTCAATAAATATGTATTAGGCACGCAGCGACCAGAAATACGATGGTAAGCGAAACAGACATAGGATCTGTTCTCCGGAAGCTTATGCTTCAGTGGAAGAGACATATCGATTATGTGATTATACAGATCACAACTACAAAATATGGCAAGAGCTCTTACGGAAAAGGCAGGGTGTTAGAGCACCCAGCCTTACCGAAGTTTAGGTAAAGCTTCAGTTAGGCAGCCTGGGGAGAAGACACGAGGCAACTGGCAAGGTACAGGGAACAGCATGTGCGAAGCCCTTGTAGTGGGAGCAGTTTGGCTTCTGGGACCTGAAAGAGGGGGCAGAGTGAGCTCCCAGGCCCGATGGGCAGAAGGGGGCGGGGCAGCGGGAGGTGACACGTCAGGGAGGCAGGAATCCCATCCCTGGGGTCCTGATGGGCACGTTCAGGATTTTGCTCTTCGTTTTAAGAACCATCAGAAGCCAGTGAAGATGTGAGTCCGTGTGAGAAAGCAAATGAAAGGGCTCTTGGGCTGGCGTATGGGGCTCTCACCAGGCTGCAGGAGCAGGCCTCGCCCCGCACGCCCTTTCCCACACAGGACCCCTGCCCAGGCTGGTCCCTGCGGCAGCCATTCTTGTCCCCACCCTCCAAAGGTGAAGGACGGTGGCCTTAGGGTCGGAACCTGAAAGCCAGCTCCTCCCAGAGGCCTGCCTGGCCACACCCGTCGATGACGCCCCTCCTGCTTCTGTCTTAGCCGGGCGCTCCTTTCCTTCCTGCGTGTATTACAGCCGGCGACCGTTTGGTTTTCTTGACTGTTTTACTTGTTTTTAGTCGTCCTCACGTACGCTCCCCGGAGGGAAAGAACCATGACTGCCTTGGCTCCTCTTTGCCTCATTCAGTATCTGCTACAAAGTGTCTGCCTGTACGTTTCTGTCCGGAGATCGGCTGGCGAGGGGCGGTGTCGGAGGGGCGCCCAGTGGGGCCCGGTGATGCAGTGGTGGCCGATGGCGGAGAGCAGAGCGCGGCGGAGCGGGACTAGGCAGGCCTTCTCACAACCTGTAGGCTCCGAGATGCTTTGCGCCCTTCATTACTGAGATCCTCTGCGACTTTTCTTTATGTGCGAGATAGTTGTCAAGATTTGCCATATTAGAAATTAAAGTGGAAAAAAACCTTAAAATCTTGATTAATTGATGTTAAATGAAAAATAAGAAGCCCACTACCTAGTAAGAGAATTTGTGATGAAAAATAACTGTTTTCCCAAGCAAAACAAAATCTAGAGTGAGACAAGTGACATTGTTTTACATTTTTCCAAATTCTGGAAACGTCTGGCTTATTACAGTTGGACTCGTGTCTGCTTCTGCACGTCATCTGTTCCAGTATCTTGTGCCACAGAACCTCCGGAAGGTTCTGCGGAACGCTGGGGAGCCAGCTGGGAATGGAAAGGGCAAATAACGCCTCGGCTGGAAGGGTCTGGGCCAGGGGACCCCCGAAAGGACTTGGGAACACACCCCCCACCTCCCATCCCTGCAAGGGACCCACACAGCCTGTGGGAACTGCTGAGTAAGGAGACATTCGGGAGGCGATGCTGACAGGCCTTCGCTATGTTACCGTAACGACTGCTAATAGTTACTGCGAGTTTGTTACACGCCCCAGGCCTATTTTTAAGCTTCACAACAACTCCGTGCGGAACGCAGCCTTTCACACGTGCGAGGTACTGAGGACTCAGGGGTTGACCAACACAAATTCTGCTTATGTGCCTGTGTCTACCTTTTTCACGACGAAATTGGACATTTTTATTTTTGAGAAAGTGACCAAAATGGTTAAGGATGAATGCCCAGTTTTGGGGAATGGTAAGGCTAAGTCCGACTCCAAACAGCGAGCCTCGGACATAAAACGGACATAAAACTACCTTCTGTTACCTTCCACGATTCAGCTACTTTGGAAATCTGACTTTGATTTAAATATATTTTTGAGTCATTTCATTTTTAAGAGCTCATTTGGGGATCTTTAAAACTTAATTAAGTCTTTTGTCTTTGAGGCTTAATTCCTCCACTTCTGGCATATTATCTATGGCTGTGGGAAAACTGCCAATCATTTGGATAACTGGCACCTAAAATAAAGGTGCAAGAAAGTTGAAATTAGAAGCAGCTAGAATAGCAGCAGTTCCTTGTTTTTTGTTTTTCTGCTAAGGTTTTGGACCAAAATTCACAGAACCCTCCTCAGTCTGTCCGGCTTCCTCTTCGCGGTGCGGGGCTCCGCACTGGCTCATCTCCAGCAGGCAGCGGTCCGCTTCCTCCCGCTGGCTGCCTCACTGCTTCGCCTGCGCGCTTTTCTCCTCAGGGTACTGACCCCACCTGGCATCTCCCCGGTCCACACCCGCCCCGATTCTCTCCCGGAGCGTGGTCAGTTTTCTAGAGCACGTCCCCTCGGGGGCGCCTGGTCGTCCCCCGGCTGATCAAACGCAGACCCTGGTGTCAGGCACTGTAGCAAGCATTTTACACGTGTTCTGTCATCTTGTGCTCACAGAAGCCCCACGAGGCTGGAGTTACCCGTTCTGGGGTCGGAAAATGAATTTCGGGGTGCTAAGGAACGTGTTGGCCAGGAGAGCCACAGCCCATGCAACTGGGCAACAGAGAGGCATTCCCGGAGCCTGGGTCTGTCCGATTCTGAAGCTTTGCTCTGAATCACTGAGCTCTCTTCACTTCTGTGGCTTTTTAAACACTGGGTCCTTTGCCTGCTTTTCTTAAGCTCCAATTCAAGCGTCTTCTCCAAGGAAGTGTCCCGTGGCCCAGTCCCAGGTGCCCCTCTCTGCTCCTGCCGCCTCCTGAACACTAGGCTTCATACGTGTTTCTTTTCTCCCAGGAGACTGTGCTTTTCAGCGAGTCTCCACCATCAGCCTGGTCCCTGGCAAACAGGGGTATTTCCTATTAATAACTGATACATTCTTCTTCTTCTTCTTTTTTGCTAAATTAGTTAATGAATGAAGTCCATTTGTGAGCCTATTGTCTGGAATCTGAACTAAAAATAGTGCTTGCATGTTGCTGGAATTGTGCACGCACTGTCAAGGTACGCATGGGTTAGCAGAATGAGTGGGTTGACAGTTGTGTTTCCCACAGTTGTACTATATTGCTTCCCCCCCTCCCAGGAAAATACAGTCCACATTTGGGGAATGGTCTTAGACCTAAGTTTTCGACCGTCACTGACCATTTGTGGACTGCCCTTGAAGCTGATTACTTTTTACCATCTGTTTAGAACTTCCTTCATGGATAACTGGCTGTCCACCTGTACACTTTGTCCTTCCTTCCTTCCTCATCCTGTGCTCCTTATTAAGGGCGTACGGCTTGCCAGCCCCTATCCTAGGCACGAGGGCTCCAGGTGGGCAACAGTGTCCCTGGAATTGTCCCTAGGATCGCACAGGAAGATAAATGGCCACCCCAGTGTAGACTATTGCCTTGACAGTGTTGATGAGTTGTCCAGCTGGTCCTAAAGGACAGGCACACACCTGTCCACAACATCTTAAGAGAAAGAAGATAAAATCCTTTCAGATGGCTGTGTTGTGAACATCTCACTGCCTTGACTATGCAGGATCAAAATGGCGCCCGCCTGTCCTTTGCTCCATAGCTAAATGCATTCAATAAATTCATTCAATCATTCGTATTTCCAGGGATCAGTGTATTCCTGAGGATCCCTCAGTTCCACTGGGACAAAACAGTTTGAAAAAGTGCTGAAAGAAAATGTTGATTTTGACCAACCTTGACTTCTACTCTAAAGCCTAATCTAAAGAAATTTTCACTGGGTTCTGGAGCTCTGCTTCTGGAGGACAGAGACAGACACACTCATTTCTGTACCCTCGGTGTGGCCTGACACATGGGAAGTGCTCAGCAAGTTGGTTATAGGACAGCCTTGATGCTGTCCTCCAATGCCGATACCTATATTCACTGGATTACATATGCAGAGGGATTTCATCTGGGGTGATATTCACTGCAAGGAAGGACCCTGACATGCCTGTTAAGTCTAGAAATATATTTGATTGTCTACTGGGCCCTGAGTGACCATGGGAGTGAGTATTCGGATAGATGATGATCTCCAGCTCTTTTGCATCTTTCAGCGGAAGCTCTGTAATTACTGTAAGATAGGAGATGCTGGCATCAAGACCAAAGCAGCCCATCCTTGGCTTGTGTCCTGAAGGAGAGCCAAGTATTATGGTAGAAAAAGCATTAAGACACAGACTTTGGAAATCTGGGTTTATATCTTTGCTGGATATAGTTATCTATTGCTATAAAACAAATTATACCAAAACTTAGAAGCTTAAAACTACTGACAAAGACTCTCCTTGACCAAACTTTAGGCTCCTCTGAGCCCTCTTCTCAATGAGGTCTCGATCTCAATCTTGGCCCAGGAGAACTGCAAAATCTTGGCACAGACCATTTTATCCACCCCCTTGAGCTTCCAGAAACAAGCTAGTGATTGTTCAAGTCTCTTAGTGTAAAGGGTGGATAGAACTTGTTTGTGTTCCTGGCATGACCCAGCCCCAGTTCCTGTCTGGGGGAACTCAAACTGGCCAAAGAATTTTCTGTTTGAGATTCACCCTGACCCGACACCTGCCCAGCCTAACAGTTCTCATTAAATAGCCCCCACCCCGCACTGTGTAACTTTCCGTTTCTCTGACTCTGCTCAGGGCCTCCGTGGTTCCTCTTCGCTCCCCTCTTCCTTCCCTTTAAGCACCCAGTCTCCCCGACTGCAGGAGTCTCAATAAAATCTGTCTTGCTCCCTTAAATGCCTGGCTCTGCTTCCCTCTGACATTGCAATCAACTCTTACTAACTCCCACAGTTTCAGTGAGCCAGGAATTCCGGAGGTCCTCAGCTGGGCGGCTCTGGCTCCAGCCTTCTCAAGATGCAGGCCGGGGGCAGCATTCATCCGAAGGCTTGACTGGGGCTGCGGGGTCTCCCAAGGGGTGCTGGCTGCCAGTGGGAGCCCTCGGTGTTTACCACGTGAACTTGCCAAGGACTGTTTGAATGTCCTTGTGACATGAGAGCAAGGTGGAAGCTGTGCTGTCTTTTATGACCTCCCCTGGGATCCATTTCTGCAGCATCTCCGATGCCAGCCCCACTCACTGTGGGAGAGACTCCAGGCTGTGAATATGGGGAGGTGGGTGTTGTGGGGGGGGGGCGCGCAGGGAGCCTGGCTGCCAGGGCTTTCCTAGCAGTCTGTGTCACGACCTTGGGTAGGTCTCCAAGGCTCTCTGGGCTGGAACAAAGACAGGAAGGCTAGGCTTTATCTATGAAGCCCCTCCTGGCCCTGACCTTATCTTTTATCAAGTGAGATAGTCAGTCAGTGAATGAAAGAGTTAATGCGCTTACAAAAGCATTTCTCACAGAGAGTAGCTCGTTTGCCAGGTCTGGCCCAATTCCTAGAATTGGGTAGCTTGTTTTGTGGGGGAGGGAGGGGTCACAGCAGCTGTCTGGGTTTCCCATCGTGTCCCTCTTGCTTCTGAGGTCAGGGAGGTGGGAGCGGATGTGAGCAGGTGGCTCCTGACCAGGCCGGCTAGGAGGGATCCTACCAGAAAGACACTAAGGATTTGGAAAAGAACACGCAAGTGGGGGAAGCTGGCAGGCTGCCCTTGGAGGGAGCTGGTCCTGGTTTTGCTCCTTTTAGGAGTTTTGCACCTGATTAATGATTCTGTTCAAGACAGATTAAGCTGCTGGAACCTTCTCCATTTAGCACGCCAGCTCTTTCCTGCTCTTAACACTTCTTTTGGCTAATCTCGCCTCCCCCACCCCCACTTGTTCTCGGGGCAAACCACTGGTCCAGGAGGAACTGGGTTTTGTCCTGGAAGGGAGGCTGATGGCAGCCTCCTGGACTACTCCCTCGGGTAAGGAACTGGGAGCCCTTATAAGCCGGGCAGGCTCGGGTTCAAAGCCCACCCGTACCCTTGACTCTGCGATTCTCTTGATTCCCTCAGTAAGTTTCACTCTGAGCAAATACTGTCCCTTTCAGAGGTCAGTTCCTGGTTCTACTCTGCCCTCCGCAGAATGACAGGGGGAAGCCAGGGAGCAGGCACCCAATCAGGAAGTTGAAAGCCGTGGCTGTTACTGAAGAAGCAAATAAAGCCCTAAAGCCCACATCCCCCCTCCTTCTGCTCTCTTCCCTCCTTCCCACGTGAGACTGGAGAGCCCAGTCCCATACACAGGCTCACACAGAGAATGCGAAGCCCCAGCGTCCCGACCCCATGAAGGACATTACCGCAGTGGAGTCCAAGTTCCTTCCCTACTCTCCCCTTTCCTGCAAGACCACACTTTTAGCGCTGGTTGACCAGTCATCTGGCAAATCTCTCTTCCTGCAGATGGCTGTCAAGAGGATAGGACCCGGGCGACTGCGGGTGGCGAGGGGGCAAAACCCAGACATTTGCAGCCTGCGCTCCAGCCCTGCCCACCTTCTTCATGGACTTTCCCTGCCCTCCTCCATGCTGCTCTTCATGCAGCAGGGACCCGAGGATCCCCATCCAGAGAAAGTAGATCGTTGTGGGCTCAGGGTGCCAAGTACCCTGCGGCCAAGGAACTCGGCACAATGCTCCTTTATGCCTCGCTGTGTGCTCTCCTTCCTGGCCCGGCCGCCCCGAGTGTGGTTTTCCTCAGTCTTTCTTCACTATTTCTTTTCCACTTGACTTAGTTATTACAGTACATGGATGGCAGGCGAGGGAAGACCCTGGAGGCCAGGCCTGGCACCAGCGTCTGAGCAGGAGGGGGGCCCCTGGACCTCCTGTGACTTCACTGCGGGGGCGGGGGTGCATCACATGCCCACCATCAGGGCCCTGGACCCACCCACCTTCCAGAGGCAGGGCCTGCCTCCTGTCACGGCTTTCCTGTTGGGGTTCTGGTCCCCACCAGCCTAGGACATCTCTAGAGAGTACTGAGTGTGGAGTGTGGGGTCAGGGAGGCCCTCCCTGCTCAGCTCCAGACGAGGAGTAAAAAAGAAACGCTGCCCCAATTCAAGGCCAAGAACAGATGTTGAGGAGATCGGGGACTCGGGGGACTTGCTCTCGGGGACAAGATCTCAGTGTGGCTATCTGGACCCCCGCGGCCCTAACCAGCCCCACTTAGCCTCACCTGAAGTCAGGCCAGCGGGGGCCCCGTCCCTGCTACAGAGTTGACCCCCTCCTTCAGTCACAGTCTCAGGGCTTCCTAGAACCTCTAAGATCTACACAACGCAGCACTGACATTCAATATCTGCTTTCTGTTTGAATAACCTTCTAAATAAAACTCTTCTCATTGGTAATCAGACAACTGGAGTTTCACTTTCGAGGCCACAGGCTTCAGGGGGAAAATGCAGATGTTAATACGGAGGACAAAGTTCCGCCTGCATCCTTGGCCACCCCGATGCTCGCCACCATTTAAGCCAACCTCCCAGACGTGAGCCCCCGCGGCGTGCACGGCTGGAGGAGATGACCAGCTCCCGGCACGCTGACAAAATGCGGAGGGGTGGAGAGGCACCGGGGGCAAATGTTCAGGAGTGATAGCGCTCACGAATCTGTCCAGAGTGTGGGAGGTACTAAATGTGATTGCAAGGGGACTCTGGTCTGGGTAGGGACAGTCCCTGCAGAGACGCCCAGGCTGCTGCAGGCCGGGGCCGTGCTGCTAGGTGCCTGTACCATTCTGCAACATTAGAACACGCAAGACCTCTCTAGCAGGCATGGAATAGATGCTGCTCCCCCCCCACACACACACACAGCCCTCCCCCAAATCTGTCTACTCCAGCCCCACTCTGGGCACCTCCTGGAGCTTCTTCCAATGCAGCTGCTAAAGGGTTAAGTCCTGCAGAGCTGGCGGCCAGGACCCTGTTTCCCTGTTACAGCTAGTATCCCTTGTCAAACGTTTCGAGTGTTACCCCTGGCTATACGGATGACTATCGTATGTGTTGGCAGAGAGATCTGGAAGGAGCTTTGCTGTGGCAATGCCTGAAGGTCTGATTCACTGAATCTGAGAGTGAGTTCTGGTACATGGTGGGGGGGGGGGCCCATGGCATTAAACCCGTTCCTAGACATCGAAATTTGATTTATTAACATTGGCAACAGTTACAGGCCATCTTGCCAACAAACTTTCTGAAATTGAAATCACATGAAACTTTCCTAGTTCCTGCTAGTGCCACATACGCCCTTTCCTTTCTAAAGCAGCAAATTCACTTAAAAATAATTAAGAAAAGATTGATGGGATTTTGGAATTGTAATGAAAAATATGATCTCATTAGTAAGTCGTGAGTCAGGGCCAGGCACTCTGTCAGATGTATGCACTTCGGCATAATTAGAAGAAGCTGATACAGGGCAGCTAATAACGGCATGGATTAAAAAATTAAAATGGTTTCCCTTTATACTTTTTGGCTGCACTGAGAATCTTCCTTTTGCAAAAATTCATAAAGAGAACTCTTTCAAAAGAACCCTATGAAGCAGAACAGTTGGTGGGAAGAAAAATGGCAGCAGAGAGAATTAAAAACACTAACTAAAAGGCATCTTTGCACCAAATCTGTCATCAAGTGTCATTTAGGTTATGGCCCTACATCAGAAATGCTCTCGGCCACTGATCTTCAAGAGGATAAATACCCCTGAGGTGAGTATATTTTGAAAAGAGCCACTAGATTAATCCTATAAACTCCATATAACCTCTGATCTAAGCAACACCACACACAAAGCAATTCCTCTTCCGAAGAGACGCGGAAGCTCCGGGAAGGCCACAGCGAGCTGGGAGGGAGGCAACAGAATGAGAGCCTCGTTTCTGCTCCTTCCAGCGGGGCGACCCAGGACCCACCAAGTCTAAGCCTTGATTTACTCATTGATAAAATGGGGCGGGAAGACCAGCCTGTGCGTCTGACTGTGAGAGTCAAATGACAGAATGTTTACAAAGCAGGCATTCGTTCAAAATTGTTTTTCTCTCCTTTTTCCTTAGGAGCCTTACTTAACTGACATTTGAAAGTTAACAGTTTCCCTTTCCTCATTTCAGAGTGGGCCCAGCAGTCTGGAGGTCCGCGGCGCAGCGAGGAGCTGGCGAGGAAGGCAGGGTAAGGTGAGAGGGATGGGCCGTGCGCGCCGCGTGTACACAAGGCAGAACTGGGCTGGATGCTGTGGAAGTTCAAGGTCACTGAAAGCTGCCAAAAGGGAATGAGTGTGTGAGGGTGTGCGAGGAGCCAAGGCTCAGCTAATCTACACTCCTGGAGCCACAGTTCAAGTACTGATGTCTGCCCCCAACTCCCACACCTTGCCTCCCTTCCTGACATCCCCAGTCCAGCAGCAAAGGGTCAATGCCCATCATGCCAGGGACCTAGAGACCCTCCTCTATCTATGGCCAGAGTTTTGTTGTGATTGGATGGTTCTTACGATGTGGGTGTGGTCAAATATTTTCAGACTCACCCCTGAGTGTGCGAGGGAGAAGGGACTTCATGAGCTCGCTGGTGGATGAAGTGACCCGGACAAGAAGAATGAGATTTGGACCAGCAAATCAGAGAGAGGGCACCCCAGGGAGGAGGAACAGCATGGATGAAAATAGGGAAGAAATAAAATAAGGCACTGATTTGGAAAACAGGAAGTGGACATTGGCAAGCTGGTAGGAGACCAGGATAAAAATGTTATCGGGATACTGTTGAAGGTCTTGACCTTTAAGTGAGGAGATTTAACTTTATTCAGTTGGGAGGCACGAAAGATTTTTGAGCAGGGAAGTGATGGAGTATTAACTTTGAAGAAGTATGTAAGAAATGACACAGGCAGAAAACAAAGCCAAAAAAACCCCATAGCAAGGACAGAAGTATGGGAGCCTGAATCAGGATGTTCTTAATGGAAATAAGAGGGAAAAAAATGGGTATAAGAGATAAGTAGACACTATCAGCCAACTAAACCTCCTTAAAAGTTCCTGAGATAGGCTCTGACCCCAGTGTCACTCCTCCAGACATGATCCCAGAAGAGTTAGAACCCCACGTCCATGATGTTTCTCATCTCTGACTTCCTTACCACCCAGAATGCTATGCCTCCACTCAGCTGTGTTCTCATTCTCCTATTGGTGAGGGCCCCTCTGTCTCCCCGCCTTCTGTAGTGCCTCTCAGTTTACTGACCATCTCCCATGTATCAGACGGTGTGGGGGCCTTTGTGTATATTATCTGATGGAAAACATTTTACCTCTCCATTGAGTCAAAGGCTATCTCCAGAGCTGTGGTAGGTGGACATGGTTTGTTCATGTTCTCAAGGACTTGAGACCAGCTTTCAAATCATCACACCTCTACCCCAGTATAAAACTCCACATGCTCTTTGTAGATCTGCCATTTGATAGTATTACTTTTTATCCCTCCTCCTCTATGGTATCTGCTCAAATCCTGGCCATGCTTCTGTTTTCGCTGAAGGCTACTGCACAGGTTTAAACTTCCATCCTAATGTTCTGAGTGACTTCGGTGCCCATTTGGACAATCCATATAAAACCAGCCCAGGGTGCCTGGGTGGCTCAGTCGGTTGAGTGACTGACTCTTGATATCAGCTCATGTCAGATCTCAGGGTTGTGAGATTGAGCCCTTCATTGGGCTCCACACTCAGTGGAGAGTCTGCTTGAGATTCTCTCCCTCTGCCCCCCCAACCCGTCGCACACACACACACTCTTAAAAAAAAAAACAAAAAACCAAAAAACCCCCCCGCCCAACATCCTTTCACTTCCCACTCCCATAGGCTCCTTCTTTTTCTTCCATCTATTCCAATGGTGCACCTAAAACTTGCCACCTCTGGAACCAGACCCTTGTCAGAAGTCACTCTCCAACTCTAATTTCTTGTTTTTCCAGTTCCGTCACATTAAACACAAACGGTAAGAGCAGGCATCTTCATTCTGAATTTCAAAGGGAAATCTTTCAACATTTCTCTATTAAGTATATTTGCATAGGTGAATTTCATAAAATATTTTAATGAATCTATTAAAATGATTTCTCTTTTTTCTGTTAGCATGCCAAATTACCCTCTATTTTAGTGAATGAATTTTATATTCATATTATATTCTCAAATTGGTCATGATGCCTTATACATTTTCAGAATTGAAAATAGTTTGGAATAGTTTGGAAAATAGTTTGGAAATATTTGACATTTTTGTATTTATGTTTATAAATGATATTGGCCTGAAATTTTAAATTTTTTTCATGTAATATCCTTGGGAGGTTTCAATACAAAGTTATATAGCCTAGTATAATACTGTGAGGAACATCCTCTCTTTTTCATGTATCTGGGAAAGTATGTGTGAAATTGGTTTTATTTCATATTGATAAGAGTTCACAGGAAAAGCCCTCAGGGCTTAGAGTTTTCTTTGGGGGAATGTTTTAAAATTACAGAGTTAACTTCTTCTATATTTATAGGACTATCCAGGCTTTCTATTTCTTTTTCTATCAGTTTTTTTTCCCCAACAAAATTTTCAGATTTTTACATTAAGTTATTTATAGCATATTCTTATTATCTTTTGAATGTCTGCAAGTTCTATAGTGATGTCTCTTTTTTCATTCCAAATTTACTTTGTGTTTCTTCCTCCTTTTCCTTGAGAAGTCTTATCTGAGATTTATCAATTTAATGAATCTTTTACAAGAACCAATTTTTGACTTTACTGATTTTTCATATGACTTGATTGATTTTTCAATTGACTTGATGGATTTTATGTTAGTTTTCTATTCCATTAATGTATATTCTTTCTTATCTTTTTATTTTCTTCTTCCTACTTCTAATTTGGTGTTTTCTGCTACTCCAGTTCTAATTTTTGAGAGATGGTTAAGTCATTAATTTTCAGCCTTCTCTGTGTGTGTGTTTTAAAAATTTTGTTTATTTATTTGAGAGAGAGTAAGTGAGAGGGAGAGAGAGAGAGGAGGAGAGAATCTGAAGCAGACACTGCTGAGCACAGAGCCTGACGTGGGGACTGATCCCACAGCTTCAATATCATGACAGGAGCCAAAACCAAGAGTTGGACACTTAACAGACTGAGCCACCCAGGAGCCCCTCCTTTGTGTTCTTTTTTTAAAAAAGATTTCTGTTTTTAAGTAATCTCTTAATTTGATTCCAATGTGGAATCAAACTTACAACCCCAAGATCAAGAGTTGCATGCCTCACTGACTGAGCCAGCTAGGCACCCATCAGCCTTCTTTGTTAACACAGCATCTTCTTTGTTAACACAGCATTTAAGGTTACAGATTTTCCCCCAAATAATTCATAAGGTGCATCCCCCTAGGTTTTACTTAATATTTTTATCATTAAGTTTGAAATATTTTATAATTTCTACTGTTTTCTTTTTGTTACAAAAAGAACCATGACTTATTTAGAATTACATTTCTTTCTTTCCATCAATATATAGATTTGAAATTTCTATTAGTGATTTCTAGCATAATTACATTTTGGTCAGGGAAAGCATTGTTTACTTCGATCATTTCATAATTGTTGAGCCTTTCTTCATGAGGCAGAATATGATTACCTGTACGTAAATGTTCCTCTGCACTTGAAAAAAGTATGTATTCTGCAACTTTGAGGTGAAGTGGTCTACTTATATCCCTTAGGTCGATATCTTAATCTGCTATTCAAATTACATACATTCTTATTGATTTTTTTCCTTATTCTAATAATTACTGAAGAGGGGTGTATAGAATCTCCTAGGATAATTTTATTGAATTATTCACTTAATTATAGGATGTGGATCTATTTTATTAGGTCCATTTAAGATTCTTAGAATGTGTGCCTCTCACCTTTGAAATTTGCAGATATCTGGAGCATTAGGACACTCTTTGCCAAACCTCTGTCCACTTTCTACAACTGCTCTCACTGGCTTTTTGTCTGACCAACTGCTGTTCATCTTTTAGAACTTGGTTTAATGATTTTTTTCAAGGATGACCCCAGGTTTGGGTTAGGCAGTCATCCTCTATTACCAAAGTGTCATCTGTGGAATTGAATCAAAAGACTTACCATATTGCATTATAACTTCCTAATTTCTTAGTCTGAATCCTTTGGTGTTAAAGGGAATCCCTCAGGGGTGCTTGGCTGGCTTACTTGGTAGAAGATGAGATTCTTGATCTCAGGGTCATGAGTTCAAGCCCCATATTGGGCATGGAACCTTCTTTTTAAAAAGAAAAAGAGAAAAGGGAATGCTCTATCTTTAAAATACTGGAATGACAGGAGAAATATGGGTCTCCCTCTTACTCTTTTTAAAATATTTATACATGTATGTATATAACTGAGCCTCTAACATGTATGTATGTATGTATGTATGTATGTAACTCTATCCCCAACATGGGTCTCAAACTCACAACCCTAAGACCAAGTCAGCCAGGTGCCCCTAGGTCTCTTTTGCCATTGGAATAATTATGCCTTGTGCACAGAAAAGGCTCAATAAATATTTATTGTATGAATAAATAAATAAATAAATGCTCCTATGTTTAGGTGGTTCACTTTCAACTTTCATGTATACAGTTTCTAACCCATTTCTGGCTCTTGACTCTTTTTCTCTGGGACTATTGTTCTACTCTACCTGTTTTAACCTCTAGATCCTTTTTACTGTGGGGCTGGCCATTCCAAATGATCTCACCAGATGCCTCAGCCTTGATCTATAAAATGTTGTAGGTCTGCCCTGATTTCTCAGTCCGCATACTTTCTATAGTTAGAGGTCATTGTGTTACTGCCTTTAATCACAGTCCTGAGGCTGTCTGAGACTTTAGATTGAATCTAACATGGCAGAAAGACTTAGGAATCATCTAGGGGAGCCTGGGTGGCTCAGTCGGTTAAGTGCCTGACTCTTGATTTTGGCTCAGGTCATGATCTGAGGGTTGTGAGAACAAGCCCCTCATCTGGCTTCATGCTGAGTGTGGAGCTCCTTAAGATTCTCTCTCCCCCTCCCCCCACCGCTCCCATGCAAGTGCTCTTGCTCACTCTCTCAAAAAAAAAAAAAAAAAAAAAAAGGAAGCATTTAGATGGGCCAGGATATGCCTCAGAATCAATTTTTTTGGAGTTGTTGTTTCTCTTTTGTTTTTCACTTTAGCCTGCTTTGTTGATGGTTGACAATGTTTGTTTTCTTGTTGACTTGTTGTGCTTAGATGTGGCAGTTCATTCTTCTGTATCTGCTACCTTGTTCCTAGGACTTCATGGATTTTGAGCCATCACCTAGTCAACCATAACTTCAGTCCTGGCTCTCTTTTGGCTGTAGCCTACAGGATGCTACTTGGGTTTGACTAAGTCCCCAGAATTCCCTAGTAGAGGCACGTCATGCCTTCCTCTTGCTCACCATAGGTCTTTGCCAAGTCTGTGATCCAGAGCAGCACTTGCTGACTGAGGATCCCAAAAATCCATTTACCACCATCACACCCAACTTGTCAAAAGCCAGTGTTGGGGCACCTGGTTGGCTCAGTTGGTTGGGTGTCCAACTCTTGATGTCAGCTCAGGTCATGATCTCAGGGTTATGAGATTGAGCCCTGCCTGGGACTCTGCACTGGGTGTGAAGCCTGCTTGAGATTTTCTCTCTCCCTCTATCTTCCCCTCCCCCACCACTCAAATGCACACATGCATTCTCTCTTAAACCCCCCCCCCCCCAAACAGGGGCACCTGGGTGGCTCAGTCGTTGAGCATCTGCCTTCGGCTTGGGTCATGATCCCAGGGTTCTGGGATATGGCCCCACATCGGGCTCCCTGCTCAGTGGAAAGCCTGTGTTCCCTCTCTCTGTGTGTCTTTCTCTGTCAAATAAGTAAAAAAGGTATTTAAAGGTATTAAAAGGGGTGCCTGGGTGGCTTAGTTGGTTGGGCATCTGCCTTCGGCTCGGGTCATGATCCCAGGATCCTGGGATCGAGCCCTGAGTTGGGCTCCCTGCTCAGTGGGGCTTCTGCTTCACCTTCTCGATTTCCATCTGTGCTCTCTCTCTCAAATAAATAAATAAATAAAATCCTTTAAAAAAAGGTATTAAAAAAGCTAGAGTTGAAAAAGCATTCAAGATAAAATAGTACAGATTTCTCATCTTATAGATGAAGAAACAGACCTAGAGAAGTCATATAGATTTGCCTAATGTCGTTCACTCCACTTCTTCTTATAGAAGAATGACTAGGTTTATGGGCAACTCTACAACACAAAATGCAAGGTTTTTTTTTTTAGTATAAGTACCTATTATTTAAATGTTACTGGGTACTAATGAAGGAAACAATCAACGAAATTAAAAGGCAACTTACGAATGGGAGAAGGTATTTGCAAATGACATATCTGATAAAGTCTTAGTATTCAACGTATGTAAAGAACTTATACAACTTAACACCCCCAAAATAAATAATCCAATTAAAAAATGGACAGAAGACATGAACAGACATTTTTCTAAAGAAGACATCCAGATGGCCAACAGACACATGAAAAGATGCTCATCATCACTTATCATTATGGAAATGCAAATCAAAGCTGCAATGAGATATGACCTAGCACCCGTCAGAATGGCTAAAATAAAAAACTCAAAAACAACAAGAGTTGGCCAGGATGTGGAGACCAAGGAACACTAGTGCACTGTTGGTGAGAAGGCAAACTGATGCAGCCACTATGGAAAACAGTATGGACGGTCCTCAAAAGTTAAAAACAGAACTATCTTATGATCTAGCAGTTGCACTACTGAGTATTTACGCAAAGAATACAAGAACACACACTCAAAAGGATACATGCACCTCTATGTCTACGGCAGCATTATCTACGTTGGCCAAGTGTGGAAGCAGCCCAAGGGTCCCTCATTGATGAGCGGATAAAGAACATATGTGTGCGTGCATATACGCACGACGGAATATTAGTCATAAAAAAGAATGAAATCTTGCCATTTGTAACAACATGGATGGAACTAGAGGGTATCATGCTAAGCGAAAGATGTCAGAGAAAAACCAACACCCTATGACTTCGCTCATATGTGGAATTTAAGAAAAAAAAAAAAAACAGGCAAAGGGGAAAAAAATAAGAGAGAGAGAAACCAACAAACGAACTCTTAACTATGGAGAACACACTGACGGTTAGGCGGGGCTGGTGAGCGGGGGTGGGTGAGACAGGCGACGGGGAGTAAGGAGAGCACTGGTCCTGATGAGCACGGGGTGGCGTACGGAAGTGCCGAATTACTACATTGTACACCTGAAACTAATGTTACAATCTCTATTAACTAACTGGAATTATAATAAAAACTTAAAAAAACCCCAAAACAAAATAAATAGATGTTACTGGGTGCTGACTGGTTAAGCAAGACTTATCAACTACTTGGATAAGAAAATGAAGCTCTTTTGTTTTGTTTTGTTTGCTTGTTTAACGTGTTACTTGTGCGTGTTTCAGACCACACCGTGTGCTTACTTGAGAAGGATAAGGCTTATGTTTGTAAGCATCCTCCTTAATGAGGCACTACTCTGAGCACTTGATATCTCATCATAACCCCATGAAGTAGACCCTTCATCGTTCCCATTTTGCAGATGAAGACACTGAGGCATGATGACACTGAGTAGTCTGCCTAGGGTCACACCACTTAGCGTCCCAGCCGAGCAATCCGCTGCCAAAGCCTGGGTCTGCGTCCTGCCTACCCGGCCCATGCCGATGGCTCTTCTACCCTCTCTTCCGACGATGACTTTCCTCTGCTTTCACTGGGACAAGCTTCTGGCGCACCGAGATGCTCTCGGGGCCCGCTGAGTCCTGCAAGTGCCCGGGGAAAGCCAGGACTCCTCTTTTTCCCCCTTGCAGCCCTTCTTCGCTCCTGCCCCGCGCTAGTGCCCGCCCCGTCACACTGCCGTGACTTGTCCACGAGTCCGTCTCATCCTCTGAGAGGGCAGGGTCACGGCTTGTTCGTTCGGTTTTCCCAGAAGACAGCACAGTGCCTGGCACACAGTGGACACAGTAAATGTGCTCTGGCCCCGCTTAACCCATGGTCACTGGAGGCATCTGAAAGATAAGCAGTGTCTACGGGCAGAGACTCAAGGCCACAGATGTATTGACTTTTTTGCCTTAATAATGGGTCATGGATTATTTTCACTGACTCTTGATGGGCTCCAGCAACTAGAAAATGGTCCTATATAGAGGTACCCCGGGCAGGTCCTCAACAGCATTACAGAATCGGTGGCGTCGAGTCTTCAGTTTTTGGAAACCTCGAGAGCTTCCCACCTCTGCTTGCGGTGGCCGTCCCGCTAACCCAGACAGCCCGCACGCCCTTTTTACGTTTTAGTCAGTATCAAAATGTCTGGTTCTCTGCTTGTCCTCAAGGTTGGCAAACAGGACAAATGAGTTTAATGCCAAGGCTGAAAGAGCGTTCGGGCCTCTGGTCAGTCACGGGTCCTGGACGGCGCAGGGAGTTCTGAATGGTTTTTCTCTTTCTCGGTTTGGCAAAATAAGGTGACAGAGAGAGCATGACTAGAGCACAGTGGCTACTAGTTACGCAGCCAGACACATGGTAGTCATTCCACATGCCTTACTGTGTCCGCAGTCTCGACGGCGTGTATTTGAGACGGCTTTGACTCGGTTTCTCACAAGTTAGGAAATAGAGGCGGACACCATGAGCCCAGAGCTTGGCATCTCCTAAGTGGCAAAGGACACCAACTCTTAACCGTCCGGCTCCGAGCTTGCTCTCTCTACCCCTACTACAAACTCTCACTCACCATGATCCTTTGTGAGCTGGGAGGCATGGCCAAACCTTTAATCCAAACTATTAAAATCCTACTGCAGAATTTAGTAACTGAGGGGAACAGCGAGGAAATGTTTCTGGACATAAGGGGCGTCTGGCTGCTCCTACAATCCCATCACCTGGTCTCTTGTTTGGATTTGACAAGTGTGAAGGTAAGAAAATTGGAATGGACAGGTTAGAGAGAGTCCCTCAGGCCTTCCGTAGGCCAATTCAATACTCCACTGGCCAAGCCAATGATCACTTTTCAGCTTTTACCAGGAAGAGGCCAGAAGTTTGTCAAGGATCATTCATCCTTCTGTTAGCAAAACAAACCTCCCACTGTTCCCTGGAGATTAAGTCCATTACAGAAGGGAATAGATGTGAGTTCTTCTGAGCTTTCAAAGAACTTAATGGGGAGTTTAAAAAAAAAAAAAAAAGGCTTCTATTAAATGTGAGAAATATTGAAGGAAATTCCCTGGATAATCTGATTGTTAAAGGGATTATACCAAAGTTTAAAAAAATCTCTCAGATATCTGAACATTTCTGTTCTTGGAGCTAATAATATTAAACATATTTGTAATATAACTGTTGGTATTTTCTTCGTAAGTTAACAGTGGTACCTACGTGTGGTGTTTGCTTAATTAAAGAAGTTGGTTTACAACTAGGAGTGTCGTATCTGCATACAGTTTACAACAACCCAGGCTGGCTGGGTTAGTGCCACAGGGTTTGGTAATCAGTGCCAAAGAGTAGCTATAATGTCCATTTAAGAAGGATTCAGTGAGTGATCTCAGGCAAACCACTCAATTTTCTATTGGTCTCATCAGTTCCTTCCACTATAGAGTACAGGTTGGACAAGATGACTTCTAAGAATTTCTCAGAACTTCTTTCTTAGCTGGGAGAGTCTTATACTAATGGTGATATTTATTTGTTAATTTATTCATCCCTTCAGCATTCATTAATTATTAATTCCTTCAAGCATTTATTTATTAAGAGCGCACACTAGGCACCCAGCATTCTCGTCCCTGCTGGGAATAGATAAAAGGAGGAAGAGACACAGGATCTCTTCCCTCAAGGAGCTGACCTGCTGGGGGAACCGGGCGTGTCTCAAAGCACGGTTGACTCTGGGTACACACGGTAAGGGCCACCCATCTGAAAACAGATCTCCTGAATTTTAAATTAATATTCCCATATTACACAATTCTTTGGCTTAAAGTACCATCTCTCGGTGTGAATTCTTAGGAGGATTTATTCATTCACTTGACAGGTGTTTACAGAGGGCCGACTTCAGAAAAGGTTCCACCATCAAGTAAGTTTGGGAAATACTGGATCAAACAAAGTGGAGGCTTCTTGTGCTCACTAACATGGCATCTGCCTATGCTCTGCAGAATTCCTAGTCACGGGGTCCTTATTTTGGGGGAATTGCTCACAGGACACGTGTTGTGCGGTTCACACTTTGAAGAAATACTGAAGGTCCCTCCGTCTCCCCAGCCAGGGTAGAAAAGCATCGGTGGAGGGACTCATAAAACACAAGGCTCTCCAAGCGTGGACCACTCACCATCTCAGCTAGAACTAGACTATTCTAGACTATTCAAAATGTTCAAAATACTCTTCCCAGAAACTTGACTTAGGGCCAGCTCTTTCTTGAGATGGCTCTCATCTCAGGATAGAAGTAGAGGAACTACATATCTGAGGTCTTGGGCAAAAAAGCAGCTGCAGCTCAGGGTGACGTGTCCCGCGTCACGTGATGATGAGCAGTAAGACTGTTACTTCTGCGGGTGATGTCTCTGTTCTCAGTCTGCTGGAAGAGAATGGGCCAAAATATACTAATTGGATGAAATGGAAATTACAGGAATTTGGAAATGGGGCCGATGAAAACACAACCAGCACTAATCAAAGGCTAATTATTCTCAACTGGCAAGATGGCCACCTGGGGGTGTGAGCGACACAGACAGGCGAGCGGGGGAGGAGCCGAGGCCGGGGCCTGGAGGCCACTGGTTGAGGGTGGACGCTTCCAGGAGATTCTTCTCTGCGAGTGTTTCTGATTAGTCAAGACATGTTTTGGGGTTTGTATCCTCTTGTTTACCAGAGGAAGGGCTGGCTGGGGGCTGGCGATCTGGGCCCCCGGGCTGGCTGCGGTTAAGAGGAGGACAAGTGCTCCCCGGAGGGCTCAGAGCTCTGGTGGGGGGGTGTTGTTTGCTTCCTCCTTTCCTAGCTACATTTTAGTGTTAGGTGATCAGATGAAGACGAAGGAAAAAGAAACGTACAGGAAGGGCCTTGACCAGGCGACTGTGGAAGGGCGGAGGGGCTGCCCGGCTGGGATGTCTTGGTGGCTGTGTGAGGGAAGGACCCGAGGGCCGGCCATTGCCCACCACCTCCTCCCCACGGGCTCCGCTCCAGTTCTGCCTCCGACGGCCTCACTGGTGGCCTCACTCTGGGCTCCCATCGACTCACCCCATCTCTTAAGCAGTAGGGATAGCTCTGTCACAAGCTCTTCCCCGGACTTGGCCTTGGGGCCATCCATTCCTTGAGATGGTATTCATTTTTAGGGATTTAATTTTGGTAATTAAAAAAATTTTTTTTAACATTTTAAATTTATTTTTTTAAGTACTCTCTACACCCAACATGGGGCTTGAACGGACAACCCCCAGATCAAAAGGCGCACGCTCCACCGACTGAGCCGGGATCTAGGATATACTACAGGAAACAGGGAGCTCCAGCTGAAGTCAGGGTGACTTACAGTGTAGCTCGACCCCACCTGAACTCCCAGGAACAGTGAGTGAGGATTTCAGAGCGACTCCACACTCACTCTCAGGTTATCCTAATTCGAGATACGTCTAGAATGCTCTTCAGGGTCGGGGATTTCTAGCAACACCTACACAGAATGGAACTACTTCAATGAATCCTGTCTGAATATTTCTGCAAATAAATTACTTGGGTTGTTATTTCTGGTCATTTTCTTTTCCAGGCAAAAACTGAAATCACTGAATTTTCACAATGGTAGGAAGGGAGCTCCTTGGAATAATGGGGGGGAAGCCCTGACTTAGGGAGACCAGACTTGGGTCAACGTGGCCAGGTACAAATGGCTAAAGGAAAACCATGCTCCCCTCTTCCCGTGGGGCCCCCGCTGCTTGAGCAGTGGGTGGGGAGTCTGGCAATCTGGCGAAAGGAAAAGGGGCGACACGGGGCTCATACGGCTTCTGATCATGCAATTTAAGAGCCTGATCAGAGTACTGGTGCAGAGACTGAATTTAGGGGAAAATAAATCAAACTATGTTCCTCTAATCTAGGGCTCCTCCCGGGAGAGTCATCTCTACTCCTGTTCCATCTGTGCGTGACCCTAACCCGGTAACTTCTCCCCTTTGGAGTAACAGGAGTACAGTTAACTGAGAACACTAAGGGTTTGGACCGCATGGGTCCACTTACCTACATGCAGACTGTTTTCTTGGGTAAATGCAGTACAGGACTTTAACCGCATTTTCTCTTCCTCAGGATTTTCTCAGGAACATTCTTTCCTCCAGCTGACTTTACCGTCAGGATACAGTAACACACAGAATGCTTATGCCTTAGGCTATCAGCGAAGCTTTCAGGCAGCAGTGGGCTCTTAGCAGTTCAGTTTTGGGGGAATAAAAAATTATACATGGATTTTCTACTGTGCAGGTTTGGGCGCTTGGCCCCTAAGCCCTGTGCTAAGAGTCAACTTCCTTTTTCCCTCTAGACCCCTGCGTCTCCAGTGGTTGCAGAGAGACACTGGTCCTCATCAATGTTCTCTGCTCAGCTGAAGGCAATGTTGTGAGAAGTTCGTCTGCGCCGGCCGAGGCCGCCTGGGGTTAGCAGCCACCCTCCCCACCCCACCCCTGGGCTAGGAAAAAAAATTCCAGATGTAAATCTTGGAGTAATTTTCCTGACCAAATCCATCAGGAGACACAAATATTAAACTACCAGTGATAACATTTGGAAAAAATAATCTCATGTTAAAGACCTTCTTTCCTATTCCTGTCCAACCTCTCAAGTAAAAATTATGAAAGAGCCTTAAAAAAAGGAAGATGAGGAGAAAGTATCTGCAAAGCATATGTTAAAGATATTATCCGTTTTTTGTCTTTAGTTTTTATTTTAAGTCAGCTCCATGTCCAACACGGGGCTTGAGCCCATGACCCTGAGATTGAGAGTCACATACTCTTCCGATTGAGCCAGCCAGACGCCCCAAAGATATACTATTTTAATAAAGTGCTCTCATACATCTGTGAATTTCATGGGCAAACAGCAGCTAACTGAAGTTACCCTCATGAGCCAGGGTGATGTGCATGTAGAAAGTCACTGAACTCATGAGTTACAAGTTATCCCATTTTACAGATGCAGAAACTGAGGTGCAGTTAAGGGGCGTGGAGTCCAGGTGGTCCCTGACCACTCCACGGTGACGTAGCCAGAGACGAGACACTGGCAGGGAAAAAAGAGAAGCGCCAGCAGCAGCCAGGGGCACATGGGAGAGGCACTGAGGTCCCACTCCTTCCGAACCTTCAAAGGAAAACCTGGTGTTTGTGAAGTTGCAGAGAAATTAGCACTCCCTTGCGCTGCTGGTGGTTGGCAGCCCTTCTGAAGAGAGATTAGCCTCAGGCACCCGGAAATGTGCTTGTCTTTTGATTCAGAAGGGCTAGTGATAAGAAATTATCCTGAAGAAATGCGTAAGAATGTCTACAAAGGTCTGGTTACAAAGATACGACGCAAGAGTGGTTATGCTAGAGTCACGGGAAAAGCTAGAAAAAAAATATTAATTTTCAACCCTGGGAGACTGATTAAACTGGGCAGGACACACTCGTGAAGCAGGAGACCAGAGGACCCACGGAAAAATGTGCAGAAGAATTTTAATACACAGCAACCTATGTAAGATATAAGTGAAAAAGCCCCCTAGGTTTCAATGTAAGAACAAACCGCTATTTTCTCCTTTTTGGTAATGAAAGAAATGTTTTTATATGCAGTGAGAAATGAGTGCAAAGAATCACGCCAAGTTGCAAATAACGATGATCTCTTAAGTAACAGAAATTTCATCCTCCTCTTCGAGCCTATTGTATTTACATTTCTCTCTAAGTTGAACACATAGAAATCTAATAATAAAGAAATAGGCAAATCAAAGTTATTTTTAATTAAAAATGGGAAGGCAAGAATAAGCAGGAAATTCTAAAGTGAGGAACCCTATTGGGACTCGCCTATCCTCCACGGCACCTTGTCATTGGCCACAGGGGGGTCTCTGGAAAATGGTGATTAAAGTTTCGTCTCACCATTAAAAAAAAAAAATCCCATCAGGACGCGGTAATTTTCTTGTAAAGGAGAGAGGTGTTGGTGAGGGAATCAGAGTCGAATGAGTTTTTCTTCTCCCGTAACTGTGTCCAGGAGAGTTTCATACCTGAGTATGAAATCCCTTGTGGTGCCTGGGGGGCTCAGTTGGCGAAGTGTCTGCCTTTGGCTCAGGTCGTGATCCCAGCCTGATGGGATCAGTTCGATGTGGGATCGAGCCCCACATCGGGCTCCCTGCTCAGCGGGGGAGTCTGCTTCTCCCTCTGTCCACCACTCCTCCTGCTGTGCTCCCTCTCTCTCTCTCTCTCTGACAAATAAACAAAATCTTTAAAAGTACATTTATGATTTTTTTTAAAAAAAAAAAAAAAGAAAGAAATTCTTCGAGTAGAGCAAGGATGTGTTTAGTTTCTGACTCAGCCACGACTTCTAAAAAGGTTCAGACGTCTCTGTCGTCCCCAGAACAGCCCCCTTTGTGGGGTCTGAGGGTCTCCAGGCAAATTCCACTTCGTAACGGGACGCTGCGGTCCTTCAGCAGGTGTCCGCTGACGGGCCCGCAGTGCAGGGACGCGCGCGGCTCTCGGCAGCACACACTGTGAACGCGTGCATCACCTGTGCCTCCAAGCGGGAAGGGCTGATGTCAGTCTTCTGGACAGCTTGAGGCAGGACCCCGGTCTGAGCTGAGGCCTGCCGGGAGAGGTGCTCTTTCTCCCTGGCCAGAGAAGAGAGAGCCTGCGGGGCTTGGAGGGTCCACACCACTGCCGAGCTCCTCTCTGTGCTCTAAACCCTGGAGCGCCCGAAACAGTAACTCGGAAATCTCTTTTCTGCCTAGGCATCCTCCTCTTTCCTCCCTGGGGCACTGAAATCAGAGAGAGGGAGAGAGGGAGAGAGGTATTTTAAGCCCAAATATGGCAATTTGATGGCATTCTTCAAAAGGACACGTCTCAGGTGACCGTCAATTTTATCGGAATGTTCTAAGGCAGGAAAGTCCAACCTACAGGCTCTGTAGTTTTCTTGGCAGGTGATGTAAACGGTTTTCTTGCTTGGACTTGCCAGAAGCACGAGCAGAAACAGACCTGGGTTTGGGGACTCCCCACTGCCCCCCCCCCCGGTGTGGTTCCGTTTCCCTCGCTTATTCCTCATTTCCACTGTGGGTATCACCATCCGCACCGTTCCGCAAGCGACGACCTTGGCCTCACTCCTCAACCAGTTCAACCTGCACCCCAGTAACCAAGCCTGCCGATTCCCCCTCCAGCACCCTGGGGAACTGTCACCTTCTCTGATGTCACCCTGGTTTAGGCTTTCTTTTTGCGTTTTATCCACCAATAAAATGCAAGTTTAAAGGTTAACAAAGGAACTGCTTCTAGTTCATCTTTGGAATGAGAGAGGGTTTGTCCTCCATCTGAGCAGCGCGTCCGGCAGCAGAGACTTCCTCTAGTCACAGAGTAGGAGGTATGGAGAGCCGTCTTGCCAACAGCTGAGTAATTGAGGAGATAAAGTAATAACTGGTGACCGGCCGGAGAGATGAATCACGGTCGACAGCATCATTTAAAACGGACCAAATCAATGTGTTCTGCGGCTCACACATATTCGTCTCACTGTGGCAGGACACCATGCGAGGCTCTGTGTCTAGCGAGCAGAACCCTGAGACAAGAACCAGACTGGCCAGTGTGAAGCTCGGCAGGCAAGAAGGTGGGTGGCAGACAGAACTCAAGGTACCAGATGAGCAGGGCTGAGGGTGGCAGAGAAAACCGAAGAACCTGGCCTGGACCCACAAAATTGGACGGGCAAGTTGAAGCACACAGACAAGCACATGGGCCAGGGCGCGGGAGAAGAGGGGCTTTCAGATAGTCCTCGCATCCCTGCAAAGGCAGCCTTGTCCTAGCTGTGCTCATGGCCTGAAATGCTCCTCCCCCTGAATTAGGCATGGACACCACCTCCTCCATGAAGTCCTCCATGACCACTCAGTGTGAAATCGCCCAGGTACCCTATCCATCACCGTTCGATTTCTCTGATAAGCACTTGCCATTCCCCGTTACTGTCTCGCTTCTTTGCTTCTTTGTTAGTTTTTTTCTGTGACTCCCAAGGAGGATGTGAGCTCATCTCAGGCAGCAGAATCTGGGACTGTGAGCCACGCAGTAGGTACTCAATAAAGAGTAGTGAATGGCTGACGGAGCCCTTGCCTGTCTAGCCCTCCCGCTCATCCTGGCATTACCAAGGGCACGGCTGGCCTTTCCTCAGTAGGAAACTGACACCTAGTTCACCCAATCTACGTTCTGATATCGAATATATTAACGCCAACCTGTCGATCTCAAGTCCTTCCACCACCTACCGGTCAGACACGTGTATCTCTCACTTGCCCCAACAAATCCTCCCCATCAGGCCCTTCATCATCTTGTCGTTCTTGACACGGGCCACGGGCAGCCTAACCTCTCCGCGAACACAGTGTCCCTCTTCCGCTTTCTGCTTCATCTGACCACGTTTCAGATTCCAGTCCGAATTTTCCTTGAAGTTCTCCCGAACATTCCAGCCCACAAGGATTTCTCCTCTCAAGGACCTGCCAAACTTACTGTGTATTTCAAAGGATACATACGATCCTACTTAATGTTCCTACAGTTGTTTCGCGGAGGCTAGCGAGGTTTCCCCAGCACGATGCCCCAAGTGCAAGCAGGGTGGTGCAAGCAGGGTACTCGAGGTGACCCTCCCTCTTACTTCCCAAAGCCCCTCCCACAAAGCTGGACACAGAAACCAGACATGCAGCGTCCAGAGGCCCGTGGATGGAAACTGCCCCAGACCGAAGCCGTGACTGCCCGTCTTTGTCATTTCTCTGTGCTCTAACCACAGCCCACTCCAACACACAACTAGCTGAGACTTGTTCTAACCCAGTGTGGAATTCACCCAGTGCACTAGGCCCTACTGTTTGCTCACGGCCTTAAATCCACTTCTCCATGTTCCTGGTACAACTGTAGAATCTGGGATTTGCGGATCCTCCCCTTCTCCATTGTCAGCCAGTTTGGATCCTAAAACTAGGGTGACCCCAAGAACCTCATTATTCAAACCGATGCTTAAGAGTAAAAAGCGGGCTCTATTCGTAATGGTGAAAAGCTCAACCATGAGGAGACAGGGGGCCACTCTGGCCAACAGCTCCCGCTGAGTCAACAGCCAGCACGGCTGCACGACTGCGTCTCCTGGACATCCTGCGCCGGAAATCATGACACGTTTATACACGGTTTTTAAGCCACGACGTTTCTGGGGTGGGTCGTTATGCAGCAGGAGACAACCGGAATAAAGAATATGGAGGAAGAGTAAGCGTGACCCCTTCGGGGCTTTCCGGAGTAAGCCACAATATTTCTGCTTTCATGTCATTAGCCCAAACTTGGACCACAGCCACACCTGGTTGCTAAAGGGGCTGAGAACTGAGACCTTCCAGCTCTACTGCCGGCGTCCTACTGGGCCATCGGGGCTCTACAAGGAGAGACTTTGGGGAGATAAGCAGCTGTCTACTGCACAGCTTTCCTGTATTTTTTAAACTTTCCCAGGGTTCAAGTTCATCTCCATCCCTACCACTCTCAGTAGGTGAGGTAGTGAGGCTCTCTTGTGTGGGGGCTGGCCACATTCCCTCCTCCTCAAGTTTCTGGCCTCTCCAGCCCTTCGCTCTTCTCTTGCTCGAGGCCACTCCTTTCCCAGTGTTCTCAATCCTCTTTCCCCGCATGGTCTAGTGCTTGGCTCCATCTATTACCTCTCTCTCGTTCTCTACCTTGCGTTCTCTGGGGTACACAGGAAGTGAACAGGGAGCAATGATAGAGGCCAACAAAGGGGGACCCCCCCTGGAAAGGGTGGTTGAGGAGGGCTTCCACAAAGAGGTGACATTTAAGCCAAGACCTAATAAAGTAAGAGGAGGGTCCATCGTGTGAAGAGTTGAGTTGGCCACGGTGGGAGGGAAGGCAGGGCAGTGTTGGTGCGCAGAAGTGCTACGTTTGAAGGAAAAGACTTAGCCGTTTGGAGGAAATGAAAGAAGAGATGTGCATGAGAGCTGTGTTAAGTGGGAGTGGGGAGAAGCTCTAAGTGAAGGAAGAGGGGTAAGCGGTGGCCAGATGTGACGGAGCTTTGGGAAGATCAGAGGAGCTGGACCTCACTTGAAAGGTAGCGGAACATGGTGGACATATTGTGAGGAATAACATGGACACTGTTCCTTACTCCCATTGAGCTTATGTTCTAGGATGCGCCAAGGCTCTTACAAGTGACAAAAGATCACATTTGGAGCTTTGAGGCATGCAGCCTTCGAGCTCTTGGAGGAAGGTCTTTGAGCTCCTGGAAGAAGATGGGTATGTTCTTGGAAATCTGAAAAAGCTCCATGAGAATTTTAGAATTTTTTATTTTTGTTTTGAAAAATACTATGACATCTTCTAAAGTATCTGACGATCACCTTAAGATTGTGTGTTACTACACAATACTAGGGCTAGCGTGTGCATCAGGGTGACTGGCCTTCTCCCTCCCTGGCATTCGTTCTCCATCCTTCTCCACTCTGCTCCTGGCCCTGGGGAGCCTGGCCGGCATGGATGGTGACAAGAACCTTCCTGGTCTCTGAGTGTCTGGTTTGGTTCAGCTAATGGGGAGCCCAGGCAGAAGAGGAAGACTAGCTCTCTCCCCTCGAGGCTGTCCCTGGTCATCTGTGCCCAAAGACCAAAGGCCACACCTCCTTTCAAAGAGACTTCTCTACTTGACCCCCTCCTTCTGTCTGGACACCTGTCCCTGTCCCTGGATCCCACTCGAAACCCCTGCCTGCACCTCCTTCCCCAGCAGCTCCCCTGTGGCTACTCACCCAACTACTGTCCCCCACTCCCACGTCCCTACATGTCCCCCTCACCACGCCTTTAAATAAGCTCTTTGCAAAGAAGTCCTCCTCAGGTCACCCAGGCGGAGTGTGCCCTCTGTCTCCTGCGGAGACCCCGACGGATGGACGCACGGAGGGACTGCACTATCCCAGGCTAATTAAAAGGGAGGTGGCCTGACTCTGGGAATGACTCATCCACAGCAAGTGAAGACTAAAGTCTTGGGACCGTGGGGCTCGGACTGTTCAGATAAAGATACTGAAAAGTTGGAATGGAGGAGGGCGGGAGTGCTGGGCAGTGGCGCAACCGGCGCTACAGTCTCGCGCGGGGGTGAGCTTGTTTCCACAGAACGGCATCAACCGTGACACCCCGTTCAACTGGTCCATCGACTTAGTCACCTTGTACTTGAGTTTGTGTGTTGTTTGCAATTTGTTCTAACGTAGCATTAAGATCTATGATCATCAGAGCCTGCATCTGTCTTCATGCTTACTATTTTTTTTAGTTTTTTTTTTTTTTTTTTTTAATTTATTTGACCGACAGAGATCACAAGTAGGCAGAGGCAGACAGAGAGGAAGGAAAGCAGGTTCCCTGCTGAGCAGAGAGCCCGATGCGGGACTCGATCCCAGGACCCTGGGATCATGACCTGAGCCGAAGGCAGAGGCTTTAACCCACTGAGCCACCCGGGTGCCCTGTTTACTATTTTTAAATAATACCACGATAACACGGTATGTTCACATGGGTGATTTGTGAGAAAATGCTCCCCTTTAAAAATGGATCTATACATCACGTGGTTTAAAAACCACCACTCTTTGAGGCCGACATTTCAACCAGTGCAGAAGCACTTCTTGTGCGTGAGAGGCTCAACATTCATTTGCCAAAAAGGTTTGCGGTACAGTGACATTTAACATTTTTCATGGCTGGTCTCAGTTTTGCCCTCTAGGGTGACACTCATGAAGAGTTCAAGCCTTCCATCCCTTGAGACCCCAGCTCTCCACCCGTGTCCCCCGGTGCCCACTTTGGGGCTCAGCACAAACACCCCTCCCCCAGGAAGTAGTTCCTCATGTCCTTTCCTGACCAGAGGTGAATTCTCCTTGGTTTGATCATCCGAAGCGCGTCACACACCGCCGCGGACTCCGCTCACGGCTGTACATCTTTCTTCCTCCTGGGAGGCTCTGGATGCCATTCTCATGTATTCTGCTTAGCCCCTCCCAAGGTGCCTTATGGATGATAAGCGTGTCATTGGTATTGGGAATGAATCTGCGAACGATAGGGGTGTGTACTATATACATTTTGTATGATATGTATATATACACATCTACAGTAACACTGAAAATAGAAAAGTTGTGTGTAATTGTGCGACACGCCTTTGCCTGCTGCTCTGAACACGTGTTCTCTCTGCCTCCAGAGCACAGGCCAGGCTGCTCTCCAGCAGCTCCATTAAACACTGTCTCTTAATCTGCAACCTTAAGCTTCTCTTGTGCCAAGGGTTCTGTCTTGAGATTCTCTCCATTTGTACAGCCCAGCGTCCCCTGGGCCCCTGCCCCCCTACCACTCCTCTGCTAATGGACTCTGGCACAGTCAGCCTCTCCTCACTGAGTATCCACTGTCAGAGCGGCTTGTTCTTGCGACCTTGGGGGGAGCTGGATGAAAACAGTTCACAGACCATGGCCTGCAGGAATTTACACGATACAGAGAAAGATAAGGAGTATCCATGCTAAATCAAAGTGAAAACATGGAGATACAAATAACCTACATATGCTTAGAATGTCTGTAAAACTCCTAAAAAGTAGACCCATCTGGGGCGCCTGGGTGGCTCAGTGGGGTAAGCCTCTGCCTTCGGCTCAGGTCATGATCCCAGGGTTCTCAGATAGAGCCCCGAGTCAGGCTCTCTGCTCAGCGGGGAACCTGCTTCCCTCTCTCTCTCTGCCTGCCTCTCTGCCTACTTGTGATCTCTGTCTGTCAAGTAAATAAATAAAATCCTTTAAAAAAAAAAGTAGACCCATCTGACTACAGTTTGTAATATTGTGTTATACATCCGAAACCTGTTAATTAGCCTGATTGGGGTGGATATTTCACAATGTATGCATGAAATCATCACGTTGTACATCTTAAATTTATACAACTTTTAATTGTTGGTTACCTCTATAAAGCTGGGGAAAAAAGTGTTCACACAAGCATAAAGAGATATTCTATCAAGAAAACTGAATGTGGGGGCGCCTGCCTTCAGTTCGGGTTACCATCTCGGGGTCCTGGGACTGAGTCCAGTGTCAGCTCCTTGCTTTGCCTCTTCCCCTTCTGTGCTCTCTCTCTCCGACAAATAAAAAACTAAAATCTTAAAAAAAAAAAAAAAAAGGAAAGAAAACTGAATGTGTAAAATTCAGAATTTCAAGGCAGTACATAAGGAACTATCAATTATTTATTTTTTAAAACAATTTTATTTATTTGACAGAGAGCGAGAGAGCACAAGCAGGTGGGGAGAGGGAGAAGCAGACTCCCTGCTGAGCAGAGAGCCTGATGTGGGGCTCGATCCCAGGACCCTGAGATCATGACCTGAGCAGAAGGCAGACGCTAAACTGACTGAGCCACCCAGGCGCCCCTTGATTATTCATTTAACAAGATATATATTTTTTAAATACCTAGCTTCTTAAGTATATTGGAATTGTCCCAGATTTTGAAAGCTGGAGGGACCTTGAAGGTTATCTGCTTTCACACTTGCATTTTACAGATGAAGAAACAGGAACCATCTGCTTTCTCACTGTTACTCCAGGACGCCTGAGCTGTGTGAGAGAAGTACCTCGCGGCGGAGCAGGTGCGCCTCACTGCCAGGCTGGGGGCTGGCTTCAGCAGGACCCTCAGCACTGAGGGATGGTTTAGCAACCTTCTAATCTTCCTTTGCTCGCTGCCCACCTTGACCCCTTCCACGCTAACCAGATCCTTCTTGTGTTTCTTTCCTTCTCTAGCCTTTCCCCCAAACTCACTCTAAACAGCTGACCTCTTCTTTCACCAAATACGTAGGCAGGACTCGCGACGGCCCAGATTCAGTTGCAGGTGCTGTGGCTGCAGTCATGGCTTAGGCTAAGGTCTCGGAGCCTAAAAAGCTTCTCTTCTGGTCGGATGCTGCTGCCAGACGGCAAACAGGCAAACACACACGTCTAAAAAGTTGACAGTGGACAATGATCAGAAAGAGTGCTGGGCGACTATTTTACATCACTTGGGGTCTTAAAAGGCCATCAGAAGGTAATGTTTAATCTGAGTTCGGAATGAACGAAAGGTTCGCTTCTTCACAGTTGAGGGGATGATCATTCGAGGTGGCGTGGCGAGGGGAGAGTGGCAAGATTTCTTTTTTTTTTTTTTTTTTTAAAGATTTTATTTATTTGTCAGAGAGAGCGAGCGAGAGCGAGCACAGGCAGACAGAGTGGAAGGCAGAGTCAGAGGGAGAAGCAGGCTCCCTGCAGAGCAAGGAGCCCGATGTGGGACTCGATCCCAGGATGCTGGGATCATGACCTGAGCCGAAGGCAGCTGCCCAACCAACTGAGCCACCCAGGCGTCCCGAGTGGCAAGATTTCGTTCCAGAAAAGGAAGCAGGCCTAGGTCATGCTGTTTTGTAATCCAAGGTAGAGGGTCTAGATCTTATCCCAAGGGGACTGGAGGAAGCCACCGGGATATTTTAAGCGGGGCTGTGACCAACTCTGATTCATACTTTACATATTTTTTTTTACGCAGGCTCCACGCCCAGCACGGAGCCCGCCGCAGAGCTTGGGTTCACAACCCTGAGATCATGATCTGAGCTGAGATCACCAGCCAGTCACTTAACCAACCAGCCGCCCAGGTGCCCCTGATTCATACTTTTTTTATTTTTAAGATTTTACTTATTTATTTGAGAGAGAGCCAGCGTGTGAGCACACGAGTGGGGGGAGGGGCAAAGAGGGAGGGAGAAGCAGACCCCCTGCTGAGCAAGGAGCCCGACACGGGGCTTGACCCAGGGGCCCTGAGATCATAATCCGAGCTGAAGGCAGATGATTAACGGACTGAGTCACCCAGGCATCCCAAGACTGACTGATTGACTGATTTAGAGAGTGGGGGGAGGGGCAGAGGGAGAGGAAGAGCGAATCTCAAGCAGACTCCGTGCTGAGCAAGGAGCCCGACACGGGACTCGAACCCAGCACCCTGAGATCATGACGTGAGCTAAAATCAAGAGTTGGCCACTTCACCGACTGAGCTACCCAGATGCTCCAATGATGTTCTTTTTTAAAGTGTTATTAAAAAGAGAACTAATTTTTAAAAAGATATCTGAAGTCGGAAAATTCAAGTTTAACATTAAAAGGTCAGGAGGTGGGACGCCTGGGTGGCTCAGTGGGTTAAGCAGCTGCCTTCGGCTCAGGTCATGATCCCGGCGTCCTGGGATCGAGTCCCACATCAGGCTCCTTGCTCGGCGGGGAGCCTGCTTCTCTCTCTGCCTCTGCCTGCCATTCTGTCTGCCTGTGCTCGCTCTCTCCCCCTCTCTCTCTCTGATAAATAAATAAAAATCTTTAAAACAAACAAACAAACAAACAAAGGTCAGGAGGTGTTAACTATAAAACTGTGCTGGGCTGAAGCCTGGACTGGGGACCCGGAAGACTTCACTGAGGCTTTCTCTGACGCTGCAGCCTAAGGGAAACGCAGAGGGACACGACTCCATGGAAGGAAAGTTCTAATGTTTCCTTAACAGGAATTCCAGGAGAGAGTGGAGAGGGGGAGATTAAAGACATAAAGACCCTTGGAAGTCCCAGAACATACGTTCTCATACCGAAGTTTCCAATCAGTCCCAAGAAGAATAAAAACAACCAAAAAAACTCTGGATGTGTGCTGTTAAGATTAAAGAGAAAAATCTGAAAGCTCCCAAAGAAAACCAGGCAGATGACCCCGAGGAACGAGAAGCGGGCTGATGGCGATCAGCACCTGGCCTGGGAGGAGATAGTGGGATGACATCACCGAGGCAGCGAGGAGATAATCATCTTCAATCTTATTCTCTGTCCATCTCCCATGTGATGTTAGCAGTGAAGAGACATTTTGGACGGGCTACAGGGGTTTACGGCTTACAGACTGTCTGAAAGGGCGAACGAAGGACATTCTCCGAGAAGAGGAGAAACGAGTCTTGTGATAGGTAATGGGTTGCAAGAAGCCAGTGTGTGCAGAGAAATTAGCAAAAGGGCTTTTGTGTGATGAGCACGGCCTACGAATTGTTGTGAGGGTTTAGAAACCCGATCCTTAACCAGAAGGAAAGGGACTTGGAGAGGGAGAGCACTCTCCTCAGGGTCCAAGTTGCTGACCAGCACCTGCAGACCCCGTGCCCCGTGTCCGGCACTGGGCCAGACACAGAGTGCTCCAGAAGCACTTGCTGCAGAAGGCATGAGCAGATGGACGCGGGGTTCGGCCAGCTCGCGGCCTGCCCACGGTATCCGCAGAGCATCTCCGTGAGCGCTCGCAGCCGTGAGTGGGGAAGGGCGGTGGCAGGGCTTCCGCCTGACTGTTCTAAAGACAAGTTTGGATTGTGCTCCTTCCAAGGGCTTCTGGGAAAAATGCCTCTGCTGGCAGCTCTGCCCTTAGGCCTGAGGCCAAGAACCTCTGAACAAATAATGTGCCGCCCAGCCAGGGTAGGAGAGGACAGCCACGTGTCTGGGGAGCACACGCTTCCTGTCTGCAGGGCGCCCGCTGGGAGGCTCTTTCTCCATGTTCTAGATCAGGTCCAGATTCCGTATAATTAAGAAATCATTACCTGGGACCTGGAGAGTCCGCACTTACAGACCATCTAATTCAGATGATGAGAAGCGTTTGGAGGCCAGGCACGAGATCAGCGGTCACCCCCTCACATTCTTCTACTGTTGGGGGACTCAGGCCCAGGGCAAGGCAAACTCCACCCATTACTTCCCGGAAAGAGGCCACTGCGGTCCTTCAGGAGTGGAGAGAAATCCCGAGTGCCTCCACTAACTTCTGGGACAACTACTGAGTTTCCAAGAGCTCAAATCCAAGGCAACACGGACAGATGAGGCCTGGCCTGGTCACGGACAGTGCGCACGGACCTCATCATCGACACCTCCAGACAAGATTCCGTTTTCGGTCTATTGAGACCGCTGCGACTTGATTTTGAAGATCTTTCCAATTCTAACACTGCAAGCTTCGCCATAGTTTGGCTGCAATATTCTCCGAGTTTCCCACGGCCACTCCTCTTCATTTACCCGCTGTGAAGGGCACCAGTGATGCCCGAATAGAACTGTAAGCATTTTTACCCAGTTCCGCGGCCGCTCCCGGAGTGGCAGGGACGCGCAGTGGCCCCCGCGGGGAGTCGCAGGGTTCTTGTCCACACCTACCGAATTCTCCATCAACACCGCCACCACTCCCTCTCGATAGTGCAGCTGGCTCGTTCTTCCCTAAAGCCAGCTGCACTCTCTGCCCTGCAGGCTCCCAGGCAGCAACTCTGGAGGCGGTGGAAGGGGCCACACGGAGTGATCTCTCTGCGCCTCTGGCCCACAAGCGGTCCACACTCATTCCCTGTTTTGGGCTCAGACAAGTGACTCATCTCTTTCTCCGCATTTGAGGACCCCTCCTGCCAGGTCCTCAGGGCTGTGATATACTCTCTCCTCAGCAGGTGTCACCGCCCCCCCGGAGATGTCACCCCCGTTGCAGGTGTCACCCCTCCCTCCTCAGCAGGTGCTGCCTCTTTGGCTCCCTGCTTCCTTCAACCCAACTAAGGAATCTGCCCGAGTTTCTCCCGAATCAAGTCCCCAACTACCGCTCCTGGGACTGTGCCAAGAGAGGGCTCTTCCCTTCTCTCTCTACCAAGTCTCTTAAAGAGGAATCCGCCTCTCACCTCGTACTCAGACTTACTGTGGGACGACTACTGAGTTTCCAAGAGTTCAAATCCAAGGCAACACGGACAGATGTGGCCTGGCCTGGTCGCCTTTCTGAGGCCTTGCTTGTTCACAATCACCAGCAACCACCTAATAACTAGACCTATGGGGGCCTTCCTCTGCCTCACGGCATTTCACTCTGACCAGCGGGCAGCTCTCTCTTCCCTCGGCCACGGCCCCATGCACGGCCCGTGTGCCCAGAGCCCCTTAATCTGTTGCTTCACAGCGGGTTCTCTGCCAGCCTCCCCCCTTGACCTCCCCTGGTGTCCCAGGGCTCTGGCCTCAGTCCCGATTCTCACTGCCTGGGATCTCGGCAGCCCGGCCTCACTGCTGCGGAGGATGCAGAGCTCTACCTCCCTCCTTCCCACCTGCCCGCCCCACCCCTCCTTAAACATCACCTGCCTTGGGGCGCTTGGGTGGCTCCGTGGGTTAAAGCCTCTGCCTTCGGCTCAGGTCATGATCTTGGGGTCCTGAGACTGAGCCCCACATCGGGCTCTCTGCTCAGTGGGGAGCCTGCTCCCCGCCTCCCCCGTCTGCCTCTCTGCCTACTTGTGATCTCTGTCTGTCAAATAAATAAATAAATACACAAAAACAAAACAAAACAAACAAACAAAAAAACCCCATCACCTGCCTACTAGACCTCCTGACCTAGAACACCTAGACATACCCCAACATGGTCCCAAATGGAATCCATGATTTTTCTCTCAAAACTGCTCCTCCTCAGCTGCATTTAGAAAAGTCATGCTAGCCTCGTCCTCAGGCCCACAGCCAGCGGGCCGCCCGCCCTAGCCGCCCCCTGCTGACTCCTCTCTGCTTTCCCAGGGCGCCTTGTATTCAAACCACCTTGTCTCTCACCTGGCCCACGAGGCAGCTGCCGCACTGACTTCACTGTCTACAGCCGTCAATCTCCCTAGTTATTTTCTATAAGCCCCCAGAGTAATCTTCTTAATTTTTATATATTTTTAAAAATTTTAGTATTTATTTATTTATTTATTTAAAGATTTTATTTATTTATTTGTCAGAGAGAGCAAGCGAGCGGCCGGCGGAGGGAGAACGCAGGCTTCATGCTCACGTGGACTCCACCCCAGGACCCTGGGATCGTGACCTGAGCCGGAGGCAGCCGCTTAACTGACTGAGCCACCCAGACACCCCATATTTATTATTATTTTTTGACTAGGTCCATGTCCAGCACGGAGCCCAACACGGGGCTTGAACTCATCTCCCTGAGATTAAGCCCTGAGCTGAGATCAAGATCGGATGCTTAACTGACTGAGCCACCCAGGCGCCCCCAGAGTAATCTTTTAACAGTAAAATGCCACGGCATTTCACTTTTTTAAAATGCTTCCATGTCTCCCCCTTGGAAAACTCCCAAATTTCTTAGCTGGAATATTAGATCCTCCATGTAGCTCCTCTCCACTTTTTTTTTTTTTTTTTTAAGATTTTATTTATTTATTTGACAGAGAGAGAGATCACAAGTAGGCAGAGAGGCAGGCAGGGGGTGGGGGGGAAGCAGGTTCCCCGCTGAGCAGAGAGCCCTACTCGGAGCTCGATCCTAGGACCCTGAGATCACGACCTGAGCCGAAGGCAGAGGCTTAACCCACTGAGCCCCCCAGGCGCCCTCCTTTCTACTTTCTTAACCTCGAGTCACACCACCCTCCTCCACGAACCTGTGCCTGACACCCCTGGGAATTCTTGGAGAACCGCCGTGCTTCTTGTCAAGACCGGCCACCGCATTTTCCAGGCCGTGTGAAGCGAACATGCAGGCCTCTCGTTAAATGATCGTTAAGGAGTTCAAGGCAGTGACACCAACTTTCACGCTGGGTGTGAGAGCCTTGTGAGCGTGCCACGGGCTCCGTGTCCGTGAAGACACTTTGCCACGTCTGCATGTTGGTGTTTTTGGTAAAGTGCTTGCTCTGCCTGGATCGGCGTTTCTAACGTTGCCTTCCTGGTACAGGCCTCGCTGTGCTTTTAGACAAGCATCGGTGCTTCCTGACCTAATGAGATGGCCAGTAATCCTTTTTTAAAAACTAGGCTGAAAACTGGACCTTCGTCCTTCTGAAACTACAAATCCATCGACATAAAGTCTGGAAGACGATTGTAAGAAACTTCACACCCTCTTTTGGGCCTGTAAACCTGAACTCAGAGAGGCCATGAACTTGAGACTGAAGATCTTACCCGAGAGTCAGTTCCCTTGTCACCTTCCCTACTGGGCCTTCCTGGCCCCTTGCAAGCACTCTGACCTCTATGGGCCTCCTCCGTCCCTCTATTTTTACCATAAATCATTTTAAGTCTCGGATGACAGTCCCAGTTTCTTAAAGGCCCACCATATCTGAGACACAGTTCAGCACTTATTTAACTCGGACAATTAGGTATTTCATGACCATTTTCACAGACGGGGCCCCCAGACCTCAAGGAGTTTAACTACTGACCTTAAAGAAAGGGGGGGGGGCATGGGTGGGAGGGAATGAGGCTCCTGGTCTGCATCAGGGATACTGGTGGCCGAGGCCCTCCTGTCACCGACTCTCTGCCGTGGTCATTTAACTGCACCTTCACAGACCCATGTGAGGCGAGAAGATATTTGCAAATGATGTATCTGACAGGGCATGATATCTAAAATATATAAAAAACTTACACAACTCAGCACCAAAAAAAAAAAAAAAAAAAAGCAATTAAAAAATGGTCAGAGAATAGACATTATTCCAAAGAAGACGTCCAGATGGCCAAGAGACACATGAGAAGATGCTCAGCATCGTTCATCCTCAGGGAAATGCAGATCGATTCCATGATGAGGTCCCATCACACACCTGTCAGAACGGCTAAAATCAGCGACTCAGGAAACGACAGATGCTGGCGAGGAGGTAGAAGGGGAACCCGCTTACACTGTTGGTGGGAATGAAAACTGGTGCAGCTACTCCGGAAAATAGTATGATGGTTCCTCAAAAAATTAAAAATAGAAATACTGTACAATCCAGTAATTTCATGACTATTTACTAAAGAAACTGAAAATACTAATTTGAAGAGACACAGGCACCCTTCTGTTTATTGCAGCATTACTGACACCAGTCAAGATATGGAAGCAACACAAGCGTCCTTCGACAGACGGATGAATCAAGATGTGGTGATCTACATCCAAGGAAATATTACTGAGCCCTGAAAAAGAACGTGACCTTGTCATCTGCAAGAACATGGCTGGAGCTGGAGGGCATTCTGCCAAGTGAAATCTAAACAACTAAGCAAAGGAACAAAGGAAAGCAGAGAACAGCGGACGCACTGATGGTTGCCTGTGCGGTGGGGGAGGTTGAAGGGATGAGCAAAATGGGTGACGGGCCACGAGAGAGACCGGCTTCCACTTACGGGATGCAGGCGTCACGGGATGCAAGGCGCGGCAGAGGGCGTATGGTCAGTGGTGCTGTCACAGTGTGGTGCGGTGACAGAGCGGCATTTATAAACAAATTTATAAAAGGGAAACTACACGAGAAAGAGAGACGGAATATCGGTCACATTTTTCACATCATAGATTACTAATGGTGGCTAACATAGAGTTCAATTCTCCTTCCCGTCCGCTGTTTGCTAAAAACTAGTGCTCCTGTCCCAAGCAGTTTTTGGGGAGGGTCTGTAAGAACCCCAGCCCCCGGGTTCGCGGTCTACAATCTCTGCTGATTCTCCGTACTGTCGTGTGGTGCTGCTTTGCTCGTGGTGTGTCAGGGAGCCCCCTGGTGCGGGTCCCTGTCCTGCTGAGCAAGAGGAGGAGGAAGGACGCATGTGTTCGCACCATTACGGCCCCAATTACGGCCCCACCACCTTTCTCGGTTCGGAAACGCTCTTCCCAGGCATCTCTCGTTTGAGCCAGCAATGACAAGAAGTCACTGTTACGCAGCTACGGACAAATTAAGTTGAGAATAAATGCTAGGGCCTACTTTCGGGTATTTTCCTGGGGGGGGGGGGTCTGTGTGTGTGTGCACGCAGGGTGGGGGGTTACCTTTCACATTTTTCAATGTTGCCTTCGTGTAGAGTGAACAGGACAGCTCTCCCCGACCCGACTGTGTGCAGACCCCTCGGTCTGGGGCCCTGGCTGAGACGGGCCTGCCACCCGCGCTCACACGGAGAGCAGCGGGCGAGGTCCTTGTCGCATGGGTCCTCTCTCCTTTCATCAACCCAGAGCAGCTCTCACTAGACTCACAGCATTTTCTTGGCCTATCAAAAGTCTGTGCAATGCTGAACCTGGGGTCTGAGTTTTGCTCCCTTGCTAACTAGCTATGCGCCCTGGGGCTAGTCCACCTCTGGGTCTCCTGTCCCCCATCTGCCAGAAGGCAAGAACAAAACCCAGGGGGTCACGCTATCAGAAGATCTAAAATCCAGTGGTTACGTGATTAACCCGAGGCCAAACAGAAAATCAGTCCGAGATCCTGACTCACCGTCTTAGCCAAGGACTGTCCTCCAGCCCCGAGGCCCACCTTCGCCCTCGAGGGTTCAATCCTGGGCTCACTGGCTCCGGGGGGCTCCAGAGCGAAGCCCCAGGTTGGGGGCCCCAGAGCCGGGCCCCAGGCCCAGGGCAAGGCCCCTTCTGCCGCCCCAGAGAGTCCCACAAATATTTAATTCGTCTACCAGCTGAAGCAGGCTCCCTGCCTCTCCCTGCACCGCTCCACTCTGGCAGAAAGGGGAAAAAAGCACTTCTGTACGGCTGCAATTTACTCAGCAGAGTGATTAATCAATTAATTATTCCATTCACCGAGCTATTCAAAAGCATTTTCCAGTGCTTATCACGTGCTTCCCTGCACTGCTGGAGAACCAGAGGGGGAAGGGAGAGGCCTACTGGCAAAGGTGCCGGCAAGGCCTGAAAGGGGTTAAAAGATTACAGTAATCTTCGTTAAAAATATTCATCTGCATCTAAATAAACAATTTTAATGCAAACAGTCAGTAAGGCATCTTTGCCCCAGACCTAAGGCTAAGGCACCTCTACTCTCTCAGACACCTGGACCTCCAGAAAGCTTCTCGGCCTTCCTGCCTCACTTGCTGACCCACGGCTTCACCATTCTTTGCTTGCTTCTGTGGCCTCTCCAGTCCCGGAAAGCCCTGGGAGCTGTTAAGTGGGGGCCTGGTGCAGGGTTGACTGAGAGCAGGGCTCATGGGCACTGGGTAGACGGGCTAAATCTGGGATGTGTAAATTACATGTCACGGCTATGCTGGCTTTGGTTTGGAGAAGAGAAGGCAAAGTCTACACTTCCGTACCGAGGAGGTGAGGAGAGACAGGTTTGAGAGTAGCGAGTGGGTCCACAAGCCGACACAGCCCGGCATTGACCGGCCTTGCATCTCACTGGGCTTTACTGTGTCAGGCCAGAAGATGCCACTTTGCCTTGTAAGTGCCTGCGACACTCTTAAAAAAAAAGTAATATTGGATGCCCAGGGCAGGCTTTTCTCTGGGATAGGAATCATAAAACCTATCTCAGTCCTTGGGTGTCTGTCCTCCAGGTAGAGGACGCGGAGAGCTGGCGACTCCCTTCCATCGACGCCCGCTCCGCGCGGTGTTACTATCAAGTCACAGAACGCATCTGGAGCACTTCCCATAGTGTCGGCACGCAGTAAGCACTGGGGAAATGCTAGCTTTTATTATAGTTGTTAATCCACGGTGCTAGCAGTTTTGTTGTGACGTTTCTCCAGGACGGTGCCGCACTGGACCTGGGGATTCGCCGTCTTATAGAAAGGAGCCCGGTCATCGCGGGGACATGAAGCCAGCTTGCCATGGGCGCCCCTGAATTCTTATTCATTCTGTTAGCATTTTTGTGGATTCCATCACACTTTCTACCTAGATGATCATGTCATCTATAAATAAAAACAGTTTTATTTTTCCTTTCCTTTACCACTTCCCTTCTTTTATTTATTTATTTTTTGGGACTTACTGTCTTGGCTGTTGAATAGAAGCGACAAGATCTTCCTGATTGTTGAGGGGAAGCATTCCATCTCTCACCATTGAGTCTGGTATCAGTTGTATGTTTTGCACAGACGCCCTTTTCCAGGTTGGAGAAGTACCCCTCTACTTCTGGTTTACTGAGAGTTTTTATTAAAAATGGATGATGAATTTTGTCAACTGCTTTTCTGCATCTATTGAGGTGATATTTTTTTCTTGAGTCTGTTAATATGGTAAGTTACACTGATCGATTCTTGAATGTTAAACCAACCTCATATTCGTGGGATAAACCCCACTTGTTATGATGTATTATCTTTTCTATATATTGGCACATTTGATTAGTTAAAATTTTTGCATCTGTGATCAAGAGGAATATTGGTCAATAGTTTTTCTTCTGTAATGTCTTTGATTTTGGTAAGAGTCATGATGGACTCATAGTATGAACTGGGAAGAGTTCCTTTTTGATTCTCTGGGAAAGTTTGTGTAGAATTACTATTACTTATTCTTCAATATTGGGTAGTATTCAAGTGCGAATTTTTATAAGTTTAGGAAATACACTGTAAAAGACTGAAAGGGACCCAAGAGATGACTAGCTGTATCTTGTCTGGGTCATGCTTCTAGGTTGTCTCAGCCTTTCTTTGTCTTTGAGCTGTTTACCACTCTGTAACCCGTAGAACGCTGATAACAATGCAAGAGTCTTGTCCATAAAAATGCAGTTAATTGTATCTGGTGGAATGCAATTTATCATTGCCCTGAAAACAGACATACTTTGCATATATTGTAAATTCATTTCACGTCACCACGTGTTCTTTGAATTATCTTTTGAACCAACTGTTAACATCTCATGGTTCCCTCATCAGTTAATGAGTTAAATGAAATCTTGGACCCATGTTTGTTTTATACTTGCACAAGAGTAGTAACTTCACCTTTAATGTCATCATCTTCTTCCCCAGGAATGATGAGAATTCATGGTACAGGCTTTGTTCAACCCTAGTATTACCAGGTTGGTTACCTGCTAAGGTGATGACATCCAGAGAAGAGTTGTTTTAAGATGAGAGACAGGATTGGCATTTGTTTCCTCATCTTTAAAAAGAGGTATTGGGATGGATAATTTCCAAAGTCCTTTCTCATTCTAACCATCCAACTCTGACTTGGAGGTTTCATGATGAACTTACTTTGATTTGCAGAGTTCAGTTTCATTATCTGTTATAATGGAATAGTGACACTTTCTGTACCCATCTCAGATAATCCCACGAGATAATAGATTTGAAATGTTGCAAGTGCAGTATAAATCTAGACGGTTATTATCTGTTCTTTGTGAAAAGCAAAGATAAATGATCTCAAGTCTCATTCTCTCATTTTGGTCAATTGTTGAAAATTTGAAATCTTTGTAATCTTCCAGGAAACTTGAATGAGCTGATTTGGACTTAAACTTTTTTTCATTGAAGAAGAGTCATCATCTTAAATTAATTTCATCATGAGCTTTAAATAATCTAGAATGATATTAAATTCTAAAACTAGACATTCCGAAATACATCAAATGCCTCTAGGGCTGCTCTCAAACACTGGGGCAGTTACACAGACAGTGCTGAGAAGGAGCTGTTCTCATTTCTACACTGTAATTAAAAAGTTCATAGAATTCTTCAAAAAGCTGTATGTCTCCCATTTCCTCACAGCCAGTGCTGCATATGAGCCAGAGTACTCCTTGTGATGGAACTTATCTTTCCCAATCTAAATTTAAAACTCTTAGAATATGAGGGAAAAATAGGAAATCTACCCTATATTTTGTGTGTCTATGTATGTATTCATCCATCCGTCCATCCATCCATCCATTCATCCTACAATTATTTTCCATGTGCAGGGCACTATGCACATTACCTAAATAAATAAATAAGTAAATAAAGAGTCTAGGATGTAACCTTGCTTTTAAGGAGATCATGAAAATCCTTCTCCCACTGGGGGAGCATGAGGGGGGAGGGGGAGAGCACCTGAAGGTCTTTTCTAGCCAGTGCTAGAGGAGCTGCTATTCAATTAATTAATTAATTAATTAACTATCAGCAAACGGCATCCAGCAGGGAAGGGTGGCTCAGCTTCCGAATGCTAATTATTGGCCCCTTTATGGCGCTGAGACAGCGAGGGCAAATCATTGCAGGATCCCAGATGAGCTGGCGCGCAGACACTGCAAGGAGGCTATGATTCTCATTCGTACCAGCACGGATGCCAGTTTTCATCTAGTGAGATTAATTAGAACTTTTAGAAGTGTAAGTTAGAGCCATAAAATATTAACATTCACGGCGCTGATCATCTGTAAGTGCACCGAAACAGCCTGGAGCGATCTTCGGGTATGTGGCTCTGACTGGTACTCCAGAGTTTTCTGCCCCCTTTCAGGTGAAGGGTCCTTAGTGTTGTGCTCAGTGACTCTGGAGAGTCACCAACCCGACCTCTGCCCCCACCTTCCCCTGCCGCTGCGTGCCCTTGCGCCCGTCTTCCGAACCCCTTTTGTACTTCGCAGAAAATGTAACGCTGCTTCATGCATTCGTCGCGCACCTGCTGCTGGAATTCTAGCTGTGACGTCCCCAGGAAAATTTCTGGCTCCGTGTTCTAGGTTGTTCCTCCATCATTTACATGACCTATGATGCTCCATTAACTGGGGAAAAAAATCAGCATTTCTTTCTGCTCAACATGCAATTCCCAATCACTGAATGCTCTGAGAAGGGGATGGTCATGGTCGTGACGAGCCGGTCCATTTCCTTACATCTTTGCACGATGCATTTCCCAAGTGTTCCTATCTCGTAATTAACTACTGTTGTTCCGTTAACACAAACTTTTAGAGAGAAAGGCCCATGCCTGCATCGAACAAACTGGTTCCAGGGACAGTGACAAGTGTAAATACAGGCTTCATCTTCCCTCCGTACACAGTTACTGAATCATGGGTTTACACTGAGAGAGGGATACATTGTTAAGCCTTTGGCACTGTGGAGATGCTCTAACTCAGATTCCTCCCGCCCAGAGAGGGCAGGCACCTGCCTTACAGTGCACTGTGGGAGGGAAGGAGGACCATGAGGTACTTCCCCCCAGCACACTGTCTTCCAAATTATGTGTCTGTTGTTGTTTTTTTCTATTCTAGTTCCATCCTGACCAGGGACATTCGCCGTATTGGGGGATTCCTATCACTCTTTCTACAGTTGGATATGAAATTGACCTCTCCCACCCAGAGTCAGAACTCAAACTCCCTAGCCCCCGTGTGGGGAAGCACGGACCTGCTTCCCATGCACCCACCAGGTGCCCCTGCGCTAGATGCTGACTTGACAGTGACCATCTGATGAAATCTGTGCGGCATCCCCTTCTGATGATGCTGGTGGCAGTGACAGTGACCATGAGTCCCAGAGGCGGAAGTGGCACCCGGCTAGAAGCACACCTGGGGAGGTTGAGTTTGCACCCTGCGGTTCTCGGCGGATGCTGTGGCTCATGGATGGCTTCAGAAACTGGTTCTGGAAGCACCAGTCTGTCCCCTAACATCTGCAGGAAATCCTTTTCTGCTTAAATTAGCCATGGTGGATTGTTTTATTTTTTTCATTTTGGTAATTAAAACCCGAATCCTTACAGTACTGGTACCAGAAGTAGTGCCCAGCCACAGATCTTCAAGAAAACAAGGACTGTAGGCTTGCTCTCTGACCCAAGTGGGTGTGAACACAGTGAGAACACATTTACTGCTAAAAGGTGCGGCTTCGGAAGCCCTCAGCAGCAGTGGCAAAACTGTTAAGTCAGTGATCACTTTGTGGCTATGAGGATGACGTTTCCAGTGAAGGCAAGGCTCTGGGGGGATGTGTGGCCACAGCCACGGGATAGTATGACAGCAATGAGAAGGTCAAACCCTGTGAGGTTGTATGGTTGCTTTTAAACAGAAGATCTGGTCTATATACACAATGGAATACTACACAGCCATCAAAAATAAAATCTTGCCATTTGCAATGACGTGGATGGAACTAGAGGGTATTATGCTGAGCAGAATAAGTCAGTCAGAGAAAGACAATTATCATATGATCTCACCGATATGTGGAATTTGAGAAACAAGACAGGATCAGAGGGGAAGGGAGGGAAAAATGAAACAGGACGAAACCAGAGAGGAGACACCAGAGTGTTCATCGTGGCACTCAAACTGAGGGCTGCTGGAGGGGAAGGAGGCTGATGGGGTGACTGGGGATGGGCACTGGGGAGGGCACATGATGTGATGGACACTGTGTGTTATATAAGACTGACAAATCACTGAATTCTATCTCTGGGACTAATAATACAGAATATGTTGCTTAATTGAATTTAAATAAAACTACTTGATGTCAATAAGCAAGCAAACAGACTGTAGACAAAAAAGAAAGATTATATATCCCAAAACTTAAATTTCAGTTTAAGGAATTTCCAATGAAGTCGTGAATTTCTGATTACTCTGTCAACCACCACCAGTCACAGCTCGGGGCTGCCCGGCAGCAGGCCCCAGCCCTCATCCTACTATTCACAAGCCAGCGTGAGCCCAGCACTGTTATCACATGTGCCGGCCTCGGGTCGGGGCAGAGGCGGATCCTGTGACTCGGAATGGGGCCGCGCGGGGCGATCTGGACGCCTCAGAATGTGCGGCGAGACCCCAGCCCACTGACCGGGCCCCCACAGAAGCTGCCCTCTCCTCCGCTGACGGAGCTGGGAGACGCTGCAACGGGGGAGCTGGTCCTCATGCCGGACCCCCAGCCCCTTTCTTGCGTCCACACCGTTAAGTACGGTGATTCCAGCCCAGCCCTAAGGGAGCTGGTTTTCATTACCTGCGAACAGAGTCCTAACCAGTGTAGTAGCCAGGCCATGTTCCTGCTGTAACTGGGGTTCTTCTGGAAAACACAGCACAGCGAACCTCAGGGCTCTCACTCCCTGCTCTCCCCGGCCTTCCCACCTTGGGTTACCAACAGGTGGTGGGGAAGCTGGAAGGACCGGCCGGCCCAACAAGCCAACCGGAGCCACGTAAAGGAGTGTGGGGGCATTAACACAGTATCTCCCCGGCCCACCCCAGCTCTGCTCATCGGCCTCCCTGCTCTCCTTTGCAACTTCAGCTACACGTGGGCAGTCCTTAGTTCCTGGGCAAAACTCCGGTGTTTTCTAGTCTCCAGCCGCATGGCTCCCCACAAACAAGCAGAGGGATCTCCTTCTCTTCTCGGACCGAGCAACTATGTCCCCGCACAGTTTCTGGACCAGCTTGTAGAGGCGTCAGGGAAGGCGGACGTGAGCATCTCTGCATGGACACCAAGCCCTGGGAGCTGTGACTGTGAGGGGGACAGTGAGGCTCTTCCCGGCCTGCAGGGGCCCTGGGGCCCGAGACTCTCCACGACACCCCAAGCTCAACGGTGGCTTCCAAGCCGCCTCTTGGTCTTTTATGTGCATCTGAACGTTCATGTAAATTCTTTTTTCACTATTGTTTAAAATGAAACCAAACCAAACCAAACCTTGAAAGTAACCTAAACATCGCCAGCTGAACTTATGACGGTACGTTTAGAGAAGCGGGTGCAGCTATCAGGCCGAGGGCAGAAACTAGCGGGACTGTCAAAATCAAAAGAGCTAAAAGACATCATTTTAAATGGCTGCGTACGCTTGATTCTATGGATGTACTGTAGCTTCCTCAGCCGACTCTAATTCTTCAGCTGTAAGGTTGTTTTCAATTATATCTGCTATTACATGTAATAACCCCGGGACCGTTTCTGTATACGATCTTCTGTAATTTAACATACTCTCCTCCAGACAGATTCCTAGAAGGGGAGTTTCCAGATCAAAGGACATGGATTTTAAGGATCTTTTTTTTTTTTTTTTTTTTTTTTTTAAAGATTTTATTTATTTATTTGACAGAGAGAGATCACAAGCAGGCAGAGAGGCAGGCAGAGAGAGAGGAGGAAGCAGGCTCCCCGCTGAGCAGAGAGCCCGATGCGGGGCTCGATCCCAGGACGCTGAGATCATGACCTGAGCCGAAGGCAGAGGCTTTAACCCACTGAGCCACCCAGGCGCCCCGGATTTTAAGGATCTTGATACAGATTTCCAAAGCGTTTCTCACAGTGTGTGCACTGACTTCTCCTTCTCTGCAGTGCATGAAAATTTAATTCCACTCTCCCCAACATTATCTTTGATTGGCTAAAAACAATGCTTCATATTGTTTTAATCTGCATTTCTGGATTACCAGTTAGGTTCACAATTTTATTTATTTTTTAAAGATTTTATTTATTTGACAGAGAGAGAGAGCACAAGTGGGCAGAGAGGCAGGCGGGGGGAGGGGGCAGGAAGCAGGCTCCCCGCTGAGCAGAGAGCCCGATGTGGGGCTCAATCCCAGGACCCTGAGAGCACGACCTGAGCTGAAGACAGAGGTTTAACCCACTGAGCCACGCAGGTGCCCCAGGTTCACAATTTTAAACATTTCTTAGGTTATTCACGTGCTTTCTGAAAATTATCTGTTTATGTTTTAGACCTATTTTCCTCCTGGGTTTTAGTGTTTTTCCTACTAGTCTTTTTGAGATTATTTATTTAGGTAATCTCTACACTCAATATTGGGCTTGAATTCAAGACCCCGAGATCAAGCGTCCCTTGCTCTCTACCAACTGGACTAGCCAGGCACTTCTATTTTTCCTGTTAATTGATATAAAGTCTTAACTAGGACAACTGTGCTATTGCGCACTGTGCAACCTGCCCAGCGGTCTTTGGAAACCAACTGATTTAGTTATAGCAAATGACCACTGCCTTATCCCCACAAGCTGTACTGCTAATCCCAAAGGAAACCCCTTATACCTTGTACATACACAGACCTCATGCAGATTTTGTGTAAAAAGAATATATTTTTCAAACAGCTTGAATAACTCAAATTATGATTTATTTAAAAGGCGTTCCACTTGCATGGCTTGATGTGTTAAACCTAAAGGAATCAATAAAATAAATTTATTTTCTATGCATTGATGTAACAAATCTATTTTTTTAAATTTTTTTTATAGATTTTTAAAATTTATTTATTTGAGAGAGAGAGAGAGAGACTGAGAGAGAGAGGGAGAGAATGATGGAGAAAGGTCAGTGGGAGAAGCAGACTCCCCTGCTGAGCAGGGAGCCTGACGGAACACGATCCTGGGACTCTAGGATCATGACCTGAGCCGAAGGCAGTCCCCCAACCAACTGAGCCATCCAGGTGCCCCGTAACAAATCTATTTTATTTAGACCATGGAATTGTAAGTACTTTGTTGCCCTTGGAAAAATGAGAATCCCAAAGATACCATACCTACAATTTTGTCAGATTTGACATCAACAGGGCATTTTGGGGATGTTTGTTTGTGATAAACCACCAAAAAGTAGGGCAAGTAAGAGCCTGGACTGAGTATCACGAGTGATGATGATATCACGAGTGTGAAAGGCGGCACTTCTACATAAATGGTGGGATGTCTGTTTCAGAGTCTTCGTAGCTACTCCAAGGCCCCAGGATAGCAAGAATTAATGATAAATGAAGATGTTGGCCTTCATGGAAAAAATCTTGATTACTAAGAGAAGACTTTTAGAATTGAAAAAACAATGTGGCACCGTTCAGGCAATGATTTCAAGGATCTGTGGAAATGAATTAAAGGAATTGCTTTTAGGGGTGCCTGGGTGGCTCAGTGGGTTAAGCCGCTGCCTTCGGCTCAGGTCATGATCTCAGGGTCCTGGGATCGAGTCCTGCATCGGGCTCTCTGCTCTGCGGGGAGCCTGCTTCCCCCCACCTCTCTCTCTGCCTGCCTCTCTGCCTACTTGTGATTTCTCTCTGTCAAATAAATAAATAAAAATCTTTTAAAAAAATTAAAAAAATTAAAGGAATTGCTTTTAAAACGGAGTTGAGGGCACCTGGGGGGCTCAGTGGGTTAAGCTCCTGCCTTCAGCTCAGGTCATGATCTCAGAGTGCCGGCATCGAGCCCCGTTTTGGGCTCCCTGCTCAGTGGAGAGTCTGTTTCTCCCCCTGTTCGTGCTCTCTCTCTCTCACTCACCCCCTTTTCTCAAATAAGTAAATAAATAAATGAACAAAATCTTTAAAAAATTAAGAGTTGAGAGGGGGAAGGGGATGGGCAAAATAGGTAAAGGGGATGAGGAGGTACGATGGAAAGTAGAGCACAGGAAACAGGGTCCGCAACACTGTGATGAAGCTGTACGGAGCTGTGCCGACGGCAACCACACTCACCAGGGTGAGCACGATCGCTGTGCTGTGGACCGGACACTAATATGACGGAGTATGTCAACTCTGCTTCCATAAGCATTTTTCAAAATAATTAAAAATTTTAAAAATGTGGTCAGGAGCCCAGAGGAGGAGCTCTCATAAGGTCCGACTAGCTGCAGCCCTCTGCAGACCCAAGGGAAGGCGTGTGCTTTGCCTTCTCCAACAGGAAGCGGCCCAGTTCACCACCCCAGCCGCAGGAAGGATCTTCTCCTTGTCCAGCACCGGCCACAGCCACAGCGGCGCTGTCATGACTCAGCAAATGAGAGTCCCCCACTCCCGGTCTCCTCCCCAGGACTCTGGTCCAAGTAGCCTCCCCCTCGCCCCCTTTCCTCTACACAAGCAAACCGTCTCCCCTTTGCTCTCCACACTCGCCCACGGCTCCCCAGCGCTTGCTTGTTCTGTACTGCCGCTCCCCTGCTCTTCCTGAAGAAACCCATTTTGCTGGTATTTTCAAGGTCAACAGACCTAAAACTGATCTTTAAGAGTCTGTAGGAGAGGGGCGCCTGGGTGGCTCAGTGGGTTAAGCCGCTGCCTTCGGCTCAGGTCATGATCTCAGGGTCCTGGGATCGAGCCCCGCATCGGGCTCTCTGCTCAGCAGGGAGACTGGTTCCTCCTCTCTCTCTGCCTGCCTCTCTGCCTACTTGTGATCTGCCAAATAAATAAATAAAATAAAGTCTTTAAGAGTCTGTAGGAGAAACCACCAACTTCAGCCTTGAGTCATGCCCCTCCTTTGACCGGCGGCTCTCAGGAAGTACTAAGAGCTGGTGGGGCAGGGGTTCGGTGCGTTCAGGGCTGGACTCTCGGTTTCAGCTCGGGTCAAGCCACTGCAAGACTGAGCCCTACGCCCGACTCTGCACTCAGTGCACCGTCCACTTTGAATGCTCTCCCTCCCTCAGCTCATGTGCCCGTGCTCTCTCTCAAACAAATACAATCTTTACAAAAAAAAAAAAAAAAAAAAGAGGCGGGGGGGGGGGCAGGTTTCCCCATCTTCTGCACAGGTCCCCGAGTGAGCCTGCTTTTGCTAGTCACGTACCTTCTTGCTTCTTGCTTCCTTCTCTGATCACTGTTTTCATCTTCCTCCTCGGGCAGATGCACACCATGATCATAAGAACTTGGTTTTCATGCAGTTGACTTTTTTCTTACCACTTCTCTTCCCAAGTACACACCACCATCATTTGGTCAAAAACACTGACGTCCTCATGGACTGAGGCCTTCCTTTTCTCCCACATTCTATCTCCACGAGCACAACAGTAAAACTGCCGGGTGACCCCCTTTCTCACCGCCCCCAACTTTTCCGTTGAAGGTGCTTCCTAACTGCTCCTGTGTCCACTCACGCTCCCGGGGGCCAATCACACACACAGAGCTGGACTTGACCTTCTAAAGTGTGACTCAGATAATGTCGTCGCCCAGGACAACGCCCCCAACGATTTCTGGTCACAGCTGCCATAAAATCCAACAGCCGCACCGTCGCGCCCCAGGCCCGACGACCCCTCACTGAATCCGAATCGGCGGCCTCCCTCCTGCTCTCGGCGCCCCTGCTGGTCCCGGGCCGGCCCACCCCCCGGAGGGCCTCGGCCCTGGCAGTCGGCTCTCCTGAGAGGCTCGCCCCCGGGTCCTGGCCAGACTCGCCGCACGGCGGTCAGGACTCTGCCGAGGCGTCCCCGGTGCACACCGTCCCCCGCCTGCTCCGTTCCTCGCTCCGCTCCTGTACTTTGGTCCCTGGCACCGGTGGCCACGGACTTCGGCGCAGGTGATCAGGTTTGCTCGCAGCCGCCGCCGCCCGCGCTGACCCCCGCCCCGGCCGCCCCCGCGCCGGCCGCCCCGTCGGCTCCCCGAGTTCACCCTCCGCCCGGCGGACGCGCTCCCGAGACGGCGACGCGCTCCGCGCCGAGTCCGCGGGCACCGGGCTGTGCCGGCGCTGCACGGACCCCGATGACACGGTGGCTGAGGGGGTTCAAGAGCAGCACCCAAGGGGGCAGCATGGCCCGTGTGGGGAAAGGGGCCTCAGGCGAGGCTGCGGAGGCCAGGAGGGCGGGCAGAGGCGGAGAGCCCGAGGGACACGGGCCAGGGGACAAGTAGAAGATGCCAGAGAGCGAAGCGGATGGAGAAGACTCGCATCCTTTTGTTAGTGCTGCCGCAGCCCTCGTGCCGCACGACAGGGCCCGCCAGGCGCTTCCCGGTAGGCAGGGTTGTCCTGCTTCGCTGCAACCGGAGCCGGAGCAGTGACAGGCCGCAGGACCGCACCACGACATGCGACATGCGATCACGGAGTCGGGACGAGGGACCGAGGAGACCCGGTCGGGGACAGACACACAGACGGAGAAGAGCAAAACTACAAAAAGCAAGATAAATACAAAACTAAGATATTAAAAGTCAGACCAGCTGTATCAAGGAACATTAAAAATTTTAATAGATTAAATTCTATGAAAATACAAAGAATCTCAGATTGCACTTAGAAAGTTACAAGCTGGGCGCCTGGGTGGCTCAGTGGGTTGAGCCTCTGCCTTCGGCTCAGGTCATGATCCCAGAGTCCTGGGATCGAGTCCCACATCGGGCTCTCTGCTCAGCAGGGAGCCTGCTTCCTCCTCTCTCTCTCTGCCTGTCTCTCTGCCTACATGTAATCTCTCTCTGTCAAATAAATAAATAAAATCTTTAAAAAAAAAAAAAAAAAAGAAAGTTACAAGCTTTTTTTATAAGACATACATCTAAATAGAAAACACGAAGATATTAAAAATCGGAACCGCCGTATCAAGGATCATTAAAAATATAAATAGGCTAAGTAAAAAAATTAAATGGACTAAATCCTATTAAGATACAAAGAATCTTAGATTGCATTTGAAAAATATGTACAAAACAGGAGGGCTGAAAACACAGGGACGGATATAGACGAGGAAAAATAAAAAAGCCAGACTTGAAACAGTCAAGGCAAAAAGTATTAATGTGACTGAAATAGATATTTATATTAATAAAAGACAGTTGCTAAGAAGATATAATAATGATTCTTTGTGAACTGAGCATCACAGATTTGAAATCATAAAGCAAAAATTGTTAGAACTGTTAAAATTTGAGGGGCACCCGGCGGGCTTAGTGGGTGGAACGTGTGACCCTTGATCTCAGAGTTGAGAGTTTGAGCCCCATGTTGGGTGCAGAGATTACTGAAAAATAAGTTCTTAAAAAAAAAAAAAAGACATACTAAAATTTGATAGGCAATGACAAAGACTTTAAATCTTTAAAAAATTAAAACATCAAATATATAAGGAAAAGGAATTTACTATAACTATCAATAAATTTGGAAACATAAGCATGATTGGAAATGTCTTTTTAGGAATAAACTAATAAATACAGGATAAAAATGTAGTCACAGATTTATCTCCCTCAAATAGTCCAAGCCAGTTTCATGTTGTCATAGGCAAATTTTACTGAATCTCCCCAAAACTTATAGACAGAATAATTTTTTTTGTTTGTTTTTCAACTGCTCCAAATAGTGAGGGGAGGAAGAATTTCAATTCATTCTAGAAAGCTATAATAACCTTGATCACAAAACTGAGCAAAGACACACAAAGGGAAACTGTAAACATTGAGGCAAAAATGCCAAATAAAACACGAACAAATCAAATCCAGCCGTCAATTAAAAGTTTAGTACGCAGGGAAACATAAAAAGGTGAAGTCTATTACCAATGACGTTCACAACACTGACAGGGAAGAGCGGGGGCACAGAAGTATTTCAGCAGCCGCCACAGCTGCCCTTGAACACGCTGGGTAGCCGGGGACAGACAAAACCCCCCCAAACTGGCTAACGTCAGTGTCAGTAAGTGTCCTGCTCAAAGGCACAGAGGCCATGTCATTCTTGTTGAACTCAGGAACAAGATCAGAGTGTGGGCACTGTGACTGCTGGCGGGCACCGTCCCGTGGGCCCTAGCCGATGTGATAAACACAGAACAAGCTACAGAAGGAAGTGGCCAGCCGCCATCACTTACAGATGACATGATGGCCACTTACAATATCTATAAGAAGGAACAGAAAAACTCAAAGACCTTCTTATAAACTTCTTATAAGTAAAACACAAACTTATACTTCTTTATGTAAAACACAAACATTAATAACACTGATAATAATGATAATAAATTAGAAAATTCAATGGAAAAGAAAAATTCTACCAATGGAAAAAGAAAAAAAGAAAAAAATCCAGAACACAAAAGCTTGAAACGTAAAGTATTTAAGAAGAAGTGTAACAATAAATATGTTATTTGTTTCCTACAAAGGAGCTCTCTAAAATTTACTCAAGAACATGATCAATACCTGAAGAAATGGATGTTTGTGCTGGTTCCTATCAAAAAGACTCACTATTATAAATTCCAAATTGATCTGTATATTCAATGTAATTTTAAATAAAATCCTAATGGGTTTTTAATTGTATGTTTATAAGTTGATTCTTTTTTTTTTTAAGATTTTATTTATTTATTTGACAGATCACAAGGCAGATCAGACAGGCAGAGAGAGAGGGGGAAGCAGGCTCCCCGCTGAGCAGAGAGCCTGACGCAGGGCTCGATCCCAGGACCTTGAGATCGTGACCCGAGCCGAAGGCAGAGGCTTTAACCCACTGAGCCACCCAGGCGCCCCTGTAAGTTGATTCTAAAGTTTATTTGGAATAGTAGAGTGTGGGAGAATAGCTAAATATATATACATATTTTTCCGTTTTTTAAAAGAAGATTTAGTTATGAGGGGGGAGAGAGAGAGAGCAGGCACACGCCCACATGTGCGTGGGGGGGGGCAAAAGGTGAGGGAGAGAGAGAATCTCAAGCAGACTCCCCATTCTCCCCACTGAGCATGGAGTCCCACTTGAGGTTCCATTTCAGGACCCTTTAAAACAAGTAGGCTCCATAAGCCAAATATATTTTAAAAAGAAGAGTGATGGCAGAGAAAACCTACCCTCTGAAACATCAACATTTACCATAACAAAAGTACAATAATTAAAACTGGCATAGGAAGAAATAAAGAATCAAACGGAATAAATCAGAAACAAGTCAGTTCACAGTGCATTTGAAAGAAGGCAAAATAAAGATTTTTTTCCTCTCCTTTTTGAGGTATAATTGACATATAACATTATATTAGTCTCCTGAAGTAAAGGTTTAAACATTACAAATAAAATTGCAATAACACCAGACGGGAATCTAAGAGGCTATTTTTGTCATTTAGTCCTATGGGGAAGTCAATTCTCCTGCAAGACACCACAGAAGCCACAAAAAGTTTCTGATTCGACTGCAGACAGAAATGTAAACTTCTGTTCAATGGGAGATACCATAAATAACTGTTTTTTAAAGATTTTATTTATTTGACACAGAGAGAGAGAGTGAGAGAGACAGCACACGTAGGGGGAGCGGCAGGCAGGCAGGCAGAGGGAGGGGGGAAGCAGGTCCCTCGCTGAGCAAGAAGCCAGATGTGGGGCTCGATCCCAGAACCTTGTAATCATGACCTGAGCCGAAGGCAGCCGCTTAACCAACTGAGACACGCAGGAGCCCTCATAAATAAAAATTTTAAATGGCCATTTAGAAAAAGCATATAATGACAAAAATAATAAGAGCCAATATTAATATAGGTGTTCTTATCTGCTAAGAATTTTGCTCAGCATTCTACATGAATTATGCAATTACAAGGGACAGGTGTTAGTATTACTAATATTATTCCATTTTAGAGATGGGAAAACTAAGGCTCGGAAAAGTCGCATAGATACTAACGGGGCTCATAACTGCAGCTGGCATTTGTTGCCTCGCGTTGGTTAAGACGCCCATTCTTTTGGCCCCATCACTCCTTGGACACGTGAACAAAGTCAGCGAGAATCTTCTTGGCTTTGGTCCAGGAGGAGAATGGACCCTTTGCTTGGGTTTAGAAAGCTCAAAGGATGTGAATTCGAAGTTTCCAGTGGCCATCAATGTTTCTGGCTACATAAAGAAAACCTAACTCCGAAAGGATCGAGTCACAGAAGTGACAGGCAGAGCTGAAGGTAAACGGGGGAACGTTCGACCTGACTGTCTGGGCCCCTCAGTCCACTTGTGCCTGAACTGTGGGAGTCAGTAGACACCCTCTTAAGCTAATTTGGATGGGTTGTCTGGCCCTTGGGATACAAGACACGCAGTATTTGAAGACTCTCTCTACTCTTTAAGGAGAAAAAAGACAAACAAGTCAACAATACAATGCACAAAGCATGTGCTCAGAAACTCTGAGAAGAAATAACAGTGAGGGTTAATTCTAGAACTCTTTTTTTTTTTTTTTTAAAGATTTTATTTATTTATTTGACAGAGAGAGATCACAAGTAGGCATAGAGGCAGGCAGAGGGGCGGGGGGAAGCAGGCTCCCTGCTGAGCAGAGAGCCCGATGCGGGACTCGATCCCAGGACCCTGAGATCATAACCTGAGCCGAAGGCAGCGGCTTAACCCAGTGAGCCACCCACTTTTTTTTAAAAGTAGGACTCTTTTTTTTTTTTTTTTTAAAGATTTCATTTATTTATTTGACAGATCACAAGTAGGCAGAGAGGCAGGCAGAGAGAGGAGGAAGCAGGCTCCCTGCTGAGCAGAGAGCCAGATGAGCGGCTCCATCCTAGGATCCTGGGATCCTGGGATCATGACCTGACCTGAAGGCAGAGGCTTAACCCACTGAGCTACCCAGGCGCCCCTAACTTTAGAACTCTTATCTGGGGACGCCAAGTCTCTCGGTGGCAGCCAACCACACACAGCTTTTATTTGCTCCTCTCGAGGTCTGCCCAGTGCTGAGAGCCACATAGATAAGGAATCCGTGGTTAATGTCCAGCTAGAAGTGCAGACCATTTCTTTTGGGATTACTTCAGCCTCATTATGTGGATTTCTTATTTGGCATTACGAATTTGAGAAGTAATACACCTTACAAATGTAGTTAGAAAAGGTGGGAAATCATGAACGGTTTATTGTTTCTGAAATATTTAAGAACCGAGGAAAGATCCCCTTGTCTTGGCTCCTGTGAGCATTTTGGAGGTGTGGGGCCTTAAGTGTGCTGCAGGAGGGGTGCTGGTCATTACCCGGCTCTTTCTTGCAAGGTCTTTGACTGCCCTCCCAGGTGGCTGGCGGCAGAGCCCATAACGAAGCTGACAGCAACTGGAGGCACGCTTCTTCTTCCTTCATGCATGGCTTCTTTGGAACAGAACCAATTACAGTTTGCTTTTATTCCATCTCTACAAATTGGCTGTGGGATGATGCTTCTTTGGTGTTGGAAAAAAGTCCCCGGGTGAGAGATTGATACAGAGCAGAAAAAGGAATGTCCCCACGAAGTATGTGACACAAATTGGACGCTGTGACAATTTAGGGCACTAGTTTACTGAAAACCTACTCTGCACTCGGTGTGGAGGACTCAAAATGAGTAAACGTTCCTCCTCTCAGAAAGCTTTCCACCTAGCCTGAGAGCGAGGGGCGAGGACAGGGAAGCAGGGACGGTCACCTGCGGTTCATCCACAAAGGGTGAGGACAGAGAGGGAAGAGTGGGAGCAGGGAATGACCTTGATCTGGAGGTGGAGATATTAACAGCCCATTCTGGATCCATGTCTTCTGGGACAGAAAGGAAGAAGTTTAAGGTAAGTACAGATGTCTATATACCTGTAAGATAATGACACCAACTTGAGTTTAATGCAGGTTCATTTTGTCTCTTTAAACATGATGTGCTGGGATGCCTGGATGGCTCAGTCTGCTAAATGTCTGCCTTTGGCTCAGGTCATGATCCCAGGCTCCTGGGATGGAGTTCTGCATCGGGCTCCTTGTTCGGTGGGGAGCCGACTTCTCCCTCTGCCTACCAAGCCCCCTGCTTGTGCTCTCTCTCTGACAAATAAAAACATAAAATCTTTAAAAAAACAAAAAAAACATTATGTTGGCCTCAAAGCAATGATAACCCATTAGCAAGGTATGCCCAGTTCTACTAAAAGGAACCAGAGCTCCGTGGAAAACTGTTATTCTGGGCATGGGGCAGAAAAATGTCAAAGACTAATAAAGGCAAGTTAAAACGGTATGGACAAGTCTGAAAAAGCACCACTGATCAAATTTGGGAAAACTTTTAGCATCAAAAAAACTAGGACTGCAACGCATTAAAACACACCAAACATACAAAAATCCAAGAGTTCAGACTGATATTGAAACCATTTTTTCATAGTTACATTATGAGGCGGGCTAGGGAATCAATTCACTAATCTAGTAAAGGGGGGGATCCAGCGTTCATCCTGCAGTTCCAAACATGAGGGAAAATTCTTCTCTGATAAGAATCATGGCTAATACATGACAAAGGAATGAAAACGTTAGAATACCGCTATTCAGGAACGCCTAATGAAATCATTCGAGGCAACGACTGTTAACGCCCGCTAAAACTGTAACTGTAAGGAAGCGATGTCTGAGCGTTGCCCCGCTAAAAAAGAAAAAGATGGAGGCACGAGGTAAATCAGAAAGGAAGGACAGCAGAATGTAGAGAACAAGATGACGGATGTCCGGGGTTTCATACTATTCTCCTACCTTTCTGAATTTTCGATAATTTCCATAATTGAACTTAAAAAATAATCCTTCTTCAGTTTCTCCTCTATGAAATATTTCGTGCTCGAGAGCAGAATTATGCAGTTTGCTCTTGATCTCCAAGTATCTTTGGAAATGAAGTGACGCAAGCCTCTCAGAAGAGTTTTCCAGAATCGAGATGAGCCATCTATCCCACAGGAGGAGTTCTGCTGGGTCAAGCATCTTTGTGGAGCCTGGCACACCGCGGGTTAACGGCTGGTCCCTGGCAGCTGGGTGGGGCCCCACAGCGGCCAGCAATTAGGCGAGCTGGCAGTCCCCTTAGGAAACTCCTGCTCTCCTGCTGCCTGATTGGGAGTAATTGCTAGCCGCCTCCCCCGATCGATAGAAAAGGAAATCCATTAGGGAAAGGCTGGGCTGGGAGAGGCTGCTTTCTGGTCCGTCTGCCTTGCAAGGATATGCAGGCATGTTCACTAGTCTTTTTTTTTTTTTTAAGATTTTATTTATTTATCAGAGAGAGAGAGCACAAGCAGGGGGATGGCAGGCAGAGCAAGCAGAGCAGAGAAGCAGGCTCCCCGCTGAGCAAGGAGCCCAATGCGGGATTCGCCAGGATCATGACCTGAGCCGAAGGCAAGCTTGTTTAACCCACCGAGCCCCACCGGCGTCCTGCATCATGAGGGCTCCAAACCCACCCATCCTGCCAGTGTCACCAGGAAAATTACATTGCAAAACACTCTCGTGGCTTCCTTCTGACCCAGATTTTGGTCAACAACTGAAAGATGCCTGTTTCAGCCAAGAATGGCATTCCGACAATTGTTTCTTAGTGCTATTAGCGATGTGTCATGGGAGTGTGGCAGAGGGCAAGTCCGCCAAGGAGCCCAGGCCAGACTTCGTGCAGGTGTGGGATTTTAGCTGAGCTTCTGACTTCGGGCAATTGTTCTGTCTTAAGTGGACTCAGTGAGAGACTCACTGGCAGCCACTGAAAAAACGTCAGATCCTTGTCAGGTTCAGATTGTGACGGGACACGGGACAGGAGGTCGATTTTCATGGGAGCCATCTCAGCCCACCGTGCTAGGTTCTGAGTGTACAACAAAGATGTGGCACATATGGTTCTAACCTCAACGAGTCCTGCAGCCCACGGCAAGTTCAAAACCAGGAAGAGAACACAAAAGGACACTGAACGTGCTCACACAGCAGAATGAGGAGGACTGTCACTTCCCTACCACCAAATTAACTTTTCTCATTTTGTTGAGTTTCTCATTAGAATAAAATACACACACGCACAGTTTTCAGTTTTAACGTAATTTGAAATTCTAGGGTCTTATAATCAAGTATGAACTGTATTATTTGAGAGACTACATGGCAAGGTTACTTCGTTTTTAAAAAGACTTTATTTTTAAGTAATCTCTGCCTCCAATGGGAGTCCTGAAGTCACAGCCTGGAGGTCAAGAGTCGCACGCTCCACTGACTGAGCCAGCCGCCTGCCTCTGTTCACTTGTTTCACATGTAAGACACAAGTCCCGTAAAGTAAAAGTACCTCCATAGATTATACAAAGACTAGATTAAATTCAAGCTGTGAACTTGTTTCTCCAGAAATAACAGGCATCTGAAAACAAGAAAAGGGAAGAACCATACCAGTATTCACAACTCTGTACAGAGGCAAATTCTGGTCCCTCTTGCACTACATGAGCAAGAAGTCTGAAAGATATTAAGTAAAATTAATATCAAGAGGAAAAAAACCCACAACGATGTGTCTCTAACTTGCTATTTACCTCAAATGTAATCTAGAGCAACTTTTTAAAGTACTTAAGAGTATTCGTTTGCTTCAAAATCAAGTTCATTACAAAAATGCATTTACTAAAGAAAGTCAGGCATCAGCAACTCATTAAAGTTACTGTGTATATACAAAAGTAACAAACTCCATTTTTGTCAAAATATTCTAAGATTCAGATTTTCCCAAAGTACGACCATATTGCTATTCAGTTTAGACGTCAGATGAGGGGCGCCTGGGTGGCTCAGTTGGTTAAGCGTCTGCCTTCGGCTCCGGTCATGATCCTGGGGTTCTGCATCAGGCTCCATGCTCAGTGGGGAGCTGATTTCTCCCTCTGCTGCTCCCCCTGCTGTGCCCCTCTCTCTGACAAATACATAAAATCTTAAAAAAAAAAAAAAAAAAGACGCCAGATGATTGTGAATCATGATCACACCGCAGAGAACGCCTTAATCGCTCTGGAGGGCTTTCTTCTCTGCGGAGTCCTGCGGAAGGGACCAGAAGGAGCCTCAGTGGGGATTGTGCCGGGCAGTTTTGTCTCTGAGGTTACTGGTTATCAAACGTTCAGAAGACCGCCTGGCAGAAGCAAATTCTTACTATTCTTTCATGTTGCTGAATTGGGATGAGGTCATCCTCAAAGTGACAGATGAATTTGAGTGACTTGGCTCAGGAAGCTATCAAAATAAGACAAGTTGTCACTGGCAAATTGACTTTACTTAAGGTTTTTTGCCCCCCCCCCGGAATGTTCCCATAAAAATCCCAATTATAGAGCAAGGAGACTGGCCTTGTAAACGACAAAGGAAAACAAATCTCACTGTTTTATGCTCAGAACTCACACTTCGTCATCTGGCCCCGAAGAAGGCGAGTGTTGGGGCCTGCCTCGGTGAGCGAAGCAGGGGACGGCAGGAATGAGACCTGCCCACCAAGCAATTTAGTATAGCAGAGCCGGTCCTGGTCCTGGAATCGGGTTCGCCCATTTCTAATCTCATGCTCAGCCTTTACCGTTCTTTCAACCTTGCTACTTTTTTCCCCCAAAGTGGTCTCTTTATTCTTCCTTTCCTTTTTTTTTTTTTTTTTTTTAATTCCCTATCCCTTTTCTCAGCTGCTTTTGATTTCTTCCTTCTCCTGGAGTTCTTCCCTTTTCAATTATGTGAATTTCCTGTACTCCAGGAGTAGCTGAGCCACCTGGAAATCTGGGCATGAGGCGGCCTCGAAGACGCATTAGAGACTTGGTTCCCACAAAACGGAAGGACAAATGTGCTGTTTAGTAACTGGAACGCCAAACTCTGTACATGGGATCACACACTGGAGTGTACTGCGGGTATTAAGAACTCTTAACATAAAAACCCAGATCCCCAAAGGTCTTGATCTTCAACTTCCACATTCTGTCTTGATGTAACTTTTCAAGGAAGTGCTTGCGATCCTGGACAGTTTATTATTATTTTTTTACTTTTACTTTATTTTTTTAATTAACATATAATAATATTATTTGCCCCAGGGCTACAGGTCTGTGAATCATCATCTTACACAATTCACAGCACTCACCATAGCACACATACCCTCCCCAATGTCCGTCACCCAGCTACCCTATTCCCCACGCCCCAGCAACCCTCAGTTTGTTTCCTGAGATTAAGAGTCTCTTATGCTTTGTCTCCCTCCCTGGTCTCCTCTTGTTTCATTTATTCCCTCCCTACTCCCAACGACGCCCCGCCCTGCCTCTCAGATTCCTCCTATCAGAGAGATCATATAATCGTCTTTCTCTGATTGACTTATTTTGTTTAGAATAATAACCTCTAGTTCCATCCACCTGGTTGCAAATAGCAAGATTTAGGGGTTTTGATGGCTGCATAGTATTCCATTATGTATATATACCACATCTTCTTGATCCATTCATCTGTTGATGGACATCCAGGTTCTTTCCATAGTTTGGCTATTGTGGACATTGCTGCTGCAAACATTCAGGTGCACGTGCCTCTTCGGATCACTACATTTGTATCTTTACAGGAAATACCCAGCAATGCGATTGCTGGGTCAAAGGGTAGCTCTATTTTCAACTTTTTGAGGAAACTCCATGCTTTTTTCCAAAGTGGCTGCACCAGCTTGCATTCCCACCAAGAGTGGAGGAGGGTTCCCCTTTCTCCACATCCTCGCCAGCATCTGGCATTTCCTGACTTGTTAATTTTAGCCATTCTGACTGGTGTGAGGTGGTATCTCAATGTGGTTTTGATTTGTATTTCCCTGATGCCAAGTGATGTTGAGCACTTTTTCGTGTGTCTGTTGGCCATCTGGATATCTTCTTTGCAGAAATGTCTGTTCATGGGGCACCTGGGTGGCTCAGTGGGTTAAAGCCTCTGCCTTCAGCTCGGGTCATGATTCCAGGGTCCTGGGATCGAGCCCCGAATCGGGCTCTCTGCTCAGCAGGGAGCCTGCTTCCTCCTCTCTCTCTCTCTCTACCTGCCTCTCTGCCTATTTGTGATCTCTATCTGTCAAATAAATAAATAAAATCTTTTAAAAAAAAAGAAATGTCTGTTCATGTTCTCTACCCATATTTTTTTAAGGATTATTCACCACGACCACGTGGGATTTATTCTTGGGCTGCAAGGTTGGTTCAACATCTGCAAATCAATCAATGTGATACAATACATTAATAAAAGAACAAGAACCATATGATATTCTCAACAGATGCTGAAAAAGCATTTGACAAAGTACAGCGTCCTTTCTTGATCAAAACTTCCCAGTGTAGGAAGAGAGGGCACGTACCTCCATATCATCAAAGCCATCTATGAAAAACCCATAGCGAATATCATTCTCAATGAAAAACAGAGAGCTTTAGGTCAGGAACACAGCAGGGCTGTCCACTATTACCATTGCTATTCAACATCGTACTAGAAGTCCTAGTCTCAGCAATCAGACAAAGAAATCAAAGGCATCCGAATCAGCAAAGAAGTCAAACTCTCACTCTTTGCAGATGACATGATACTTTATGTGGAAAACCCAAAACACTCCACTCCCAAACTGCTGGAACTCATACAAGAATTCAGTAAAGTGTCAGGATATAAAATCAATGCACAGAAATCAGTTGCATTTCTATACACCAACAGCAAGACAGAAGAAAGAGAAATTAAGGAGTCAGTCCCATTTACAATTGCACCTGAAACCAAAGGATACCTAGGAATAAACCTAACCAAAGAGGCAAAGACTCTGTGCTCAACGAAACTATAAAGTACTCATGAAAGAAAGTGAGGAAGACACAAAGAAATGGAAAAATGTTCCATGCTCATGGATTGGAAGAACAAATACTGTGAAAATGTCTACACTACTTAAAGCAATCTACCCGTTTAATGCAATCCATATCAAAATGCCATCGATTTTTTTCAAAGAAATGGAACAATACTAAAATATATTATGGAACCAGAAAAGACCCGGAATAGCCAGAGGAATATTGAAAAAGAAACCAAAGTTGGCGGCATCACAATTCCAGGTTTCAAGCTCTATTACAAAGCTGTCATCATCAAGACAGTATGGTTCTGGTGTAAAAACAGACACAGATCAATGAGACAGAATAGAGAGCCCAGAAATGGACCCTCAACTTCTGTGGTCAACTCATCTTTGACAAAGCAGGGAAGAATGTGCCATGGAAAAATGACAGTCTCTCCTGGTCAGTTTCAAGTGGAGGCTGTGGCACACAGGGCAAGTTTACACTTCTCTCCTCAGGCGTCTGTCTTCTTCCTTCGCGGGGCAGGACTTGTGGGCTGTGTCTCATTCTGCTTTGATCCCACTGTCCTTACCACAACTCCTGTCGTTCTAAGAACCCAAACCTTCCTTCTGAAAGTGATAGTTTAGCCTCACAATGCACAGGACACTTACGCTCAGAAACGTTCAACTCCCTGTATGAGGTTAAGTGACAGCAAGAGATTGAAGAGCAACAGAAAACAGAGGGTTCAAGAAGACGCCGGAAGCCCCAAAGCTGCGACCTGGGGGAAGCTCTGAGCATTCTGAATGAGTAGGTACAGAGAGGATTTGCCTCTGGAAAGGAAGCTTCAAGCATCAAGGTTGGAAATCTTGACAACACCCTCACCTTCCACAGCCGAGTGAAAACATACTGTTAATAATTAGATAACGGCTCAGTCAGTTAAGCTGCCCACTTTTGGTTTTGGCTCAGGTCGTGGTCTCAGGGTCAGGAGACCAAGCTCCACCCCGGGGGCTTGCTGCTCAGCAGGGAGTCTGCCCCACCCACCACCCTCCCCATGCTTATGGTGGCTCTCTCTCAAATAAGTAAATAAATCTTTAAAAATGCATCCCCGTTTTCTTTAACTTTTTAACTGCTCTGTTGAGTGGTCTTGGTCCTGATCTTGGAGGAAAAGCTTTCAGCTGATGGACAGCTGTGGGCTTGTCATGGAGCCTTGATGATGTTGAGGCCTGTCCCCCACACCCACTGTGTCAAGACATTTACTATAAACGACGCTGAATTTTGTCAAATGCTTTTTATGCATCTATTGAGATAAGCGTGTGATTTTATGCTTTATTTTGTTACCTTGGTGTATCCCAGTGATTCGCAAACGGCCACCTGCATCCCCAGAACAAAGGCCCCAGACCGCGGGGTGTGACCCTTTCCAGGTCTAGTAAATTCTGTTTGCTAATACTTTGTTGAGGACTTTGCATCAATTTTCATCACGGATACTGACCTATAATTTTCTTCTTGTGGTTTTCTGGTTTTGGTATCAGGGTGATGCTGGCCTTCTAAAATGAGTTTGGATATGCTCTGTTCTCTTCTGTTTTTTGGAAGAAAGACTGATACTAATTCTTCTTAAGTTAATTCTTCTTTAAAACCATTTGGTTTTTATTTTTTCAAAAATTTGGCTTTCTTTAATGATTTCTATTTCCTTATTGACATTCTCCAGTTGATTAGACAGTGTCTTCCTTAATTCTTCAGGGTCTTAATTCTTCCAGTGTCTAAACTTCCTTAATTCAAGCTTTTTTTTCAGTTCTTTGAATATATTTATAATTGACTTTTGCCTACTCATCCAACATCTGGCTCCTTACACAGGCAGTTTCTGCTGCCTGCCCTTTCTCGTTTGTAGGGGTCACATTTTCCAGTCTCTTTGCATAACTGGTAAATTATCTTTGCATAGTGACATTTTGGTAACATAGTAACTCCAGTGCTGATTCCCCTTCCCGCCCCTCAAGGCTAGTTATTTCTGCTTCTGTTTGGTCCGGCGGGACGGCCCTACAAAACCCACCGTCCTCTGCAGGTGCTCCCGGACCCCTCTCCTTCTGATCTCTGCTTAGGGGCGGCTACTTTTGGTATCACACCCAGCGATTAAGTTCTCAGTGACTGCCGGCAAACTGTGCTGTTGTTTTCAGTAATGCCCTGGGGCATCCATTCCTCCACAACCAGATCCAATTAAACTCAGGCCCCCCTGGGGAGCAGAGTTGGAGGCCAGTCCCTGAGTTTTCTTCTGATGCCAGTGGGGCTCTTCTGAGCTGCCTCATTCCCTGGTTCCCTCTGCTAAACTTCTAGCTGGTTTATAATGTATCTTTTTGCTCTACTGCATCGACCCGCCTCCTCTTAACTGCCTGCCCTCATGCTTTCCATTATTGGGGGAGCACCTTTCAGCTTGAACTTGGAAGTGAAGTTGGGTCTCCTGGGAGCTCTCTATTCCCACAGCTTCCTCTCTACAACTGCCCCAGGGCTCCCCGGAGTGGCAACGCCAGCTTCTCTTGGGGTGGGGGGGGACACCCGGCTAGTACCACACAGGGATGCTAGCCTCTAAATTCTTGGTTCTCGTCTCCTTGGTTGTGCAGGAGCTGGGCTGAGGGCTTCAGAGGACTCCAAGTTCTTGGCCTGTTGTGCCTCTTGAGTTTCCACCCCAGCAGCGGGTGGTGGGCAGTGAAGACCCAGATCTCTCGAGCTTCCTCAGCATGTATCTGGGAGAAAATGAGAAATGCTGGTAGCCTGTCCTCCCTGGAAAGACACTGTGTCCCATAACCGGAAGCTAGAGAGAAAGCCCGATGTTCTCTTCTAGATCTGACCCAGGTAGAGCCTCATCATTCTGCGAGGGGCTGGGGAGGAGGGAAAGCAGCAGCTCAGGTCTCCAAAGCCAGAGACACTCCCAGTTCTCTCAGAGATTTAGCAGATTTTCCTGAATCGATGTTTCTTCCTTTGCCTTTAGCACACTTCTAGAGACTGCAGACGGATGTTTCCCAGCTACAGTGAATCCACTAAGGGGAAGGTCTGCCCGGAGTATACCACTATTCCAGAAGTCACTTCAATGGATTAGATTTTTATAAAAATAAATAAATAAATAAAAATCTCATGTTCTATTTAAGACTTGGAAGGGAGCTTCCAAAATCCAATTAATGAAGACCTGTCCAAACATCCTTGATTCATGGTCCTTTCGTCTCTGTAGGTGACAAGTTACTCATGACTTCCTACGCAGGCAACTGGTTTGCTGCTGGATGGCTTAAAGAAGTAAGAAGTTCATGGTGGCCTATAACAGGTATAGTTATACCTGTTACTGATACTATTTTGAAAGCATCTAAACTGTCTAATCCTTCTTGAATTACAGTCCTGCAAGTAACTGAAGCCAAGCATCAAATCTCCTTCTACTCCTTTCTTTTTAAATAGTTAACCTTCAATCTTTCTTTAAATGAGGAAGTTTCTTAATTTTTAAACATCCTAATCACTTTTTTCTCCCTTAAAACTGGTCTAAATTAAGTGAAAACATCTAAACGAGATCTGAGTGAGTCAGTGTATGAAACTATTATTTTCGGGGCGCCTGGGTGGCTTAGTTGGTGAAGCATCTGCCTTCAACTTGGGTCATGATCCCAGGGTGCTGGGATTGACCCTTGTGTGGGGCTCTCTGTTCAGCAGGGAGCCTGCTTCTTCCTCTGCCTGCTGCTCCCCCTGCTTGTGCTCTCTCTCTCCCTGTGTCAAGTAAATAATTAAGTCTTAGAGAAAAAAGAAAGAAAGGTCTGAAGGAAGGAAGGAAGGAACTAGTTTTCTGTACAGATAGGTATAAGTAAATAGATCAATAAATCAAGTAATACAGGTAAATGATTAGTTGAATATCTTCCTGGAAAAGCTGAAATCTTTCATTTTACCAACTAGCATCTTTGGGCGCTTTGTTCACGTGGGCAGTATTATATCTGGTCCTCCCATGGCACTAGTGGAAACCCGAGATGTCAGAGCCCAGGAGGGGGTTTCCCAGGGGAGATTCCCAACCCTTACTCAGATGCAGTGTTCCTCATCTGTGCAGGTGCAGTCCTATTAGCCTTTTATTTTTTCCCTGAATAAAGACAAGTGAAAGACCACAGTGCAAATACTCACAACACTTTCTAGATCTTAGGCCAGAATAGCTCCTAGGGAGGGATTAAATTAAGCCTCTCTCTGTGCTAGAAAGTATTTAGCTGAAGACTCTTTTTGTTTTTCTTCACTATGTCACATTAAAACATTTGAAATTTACATTTGGAGCCAGAATTTTAAAGGGCCTCAATGAGATTTTCCATTTGTGTGTTTTTGTAGTATAGTCGGGAGTCATTTTTGAAGTGAAAATCAGCAGATAAATCGTCTCTGCTGACCATCCTCCAAGGATTCTATTTTTCCATATGAATACCTTATTATGGGATAGAATTTCTGTCTGGTGTTTCGTCTCCGTAACAGCTATTAAATTCCACTATGGGTTATAGGTAAATCCTTGCCTCTCGTTTAAAAGATCCAACAGTTTTTGGGGCGCCTGGGTGGCTCAGTGGGTTAAGCCGCTGCCTTCAGCTCAGGTCATGATCTCAGGGTCCTGGGATCAAGTCCCGCATCGGGCTCTCTGCTCAGCAGGGAGCCTGCTTCCCTCTCTCTCTGCCTGCCTCTCCATCTACTTGTGATTTCTCTCTGTCAAATAAATAAATAAAATCTTTAAAAAAAAAAAAAAAAGATCCAACAGTTTTTGCTTTGAATAATCTCAAATGCAATGAATTCACGTCTGGGAGCATCTGATACTTCACTTCCTAGTCTTGCCCCATTTTTCCACCACAGATAGCTTATTACGGGGAAGCAAGGCAGATGCGCCTTATTTTGTGTTGAAGTAACAGGGATACCTGGTAGAGACAAGGCCCCATGGCCCCATGGGCTAGAACATGACGAAGAAGAAAAGTTTCAGGAATAGGGTAGATTTTAGGGCAGCACAGAAGAGTCTGAAAATCCCCAGTTCTCTGAAGCAATGATTATCAAGGGGGCAATCCCAGACCAACACTGAAAACAGTACCTGGGAGCTGGTTAGAAATACGGAATCTCAGACCTTAGCCCAGACTCATAGAATCAGAACATGTATTTAAAAAAAAAAATCTCCTAGGGCTCCTGAGTGGTTCCGTTGGTTAAGTGTCCACCTCTTGGTTTTGGCTCAGGTCGTGACCTTAGAGTCATGGGATCGGCCCTGCATCCGGCTGCTGCACGCTCTGCGGGGAATCCGGTTAAGATGACCGCTCCTCCTCCTCTGCCCCTGCCCACACGCACGCACCCCGGAGTGTGCACACGCATGCTTGCTCTCCCTCTCTCATAAATAAATAAAATCTTAAAAAAAAAATAAAGCACTGGTGAAAACATCAAGAGTTTTATTCTTCTATGCCTAATGGTTCTGCTTTATTTAGGACTCTTGATAATGGAGTCACCCTAAAGTATACTGGTTTTAGGAAATACTTGGAACAGGGCCACCTGTGTTGTTCCTACTTTAGTTTACAGCTTACCCTAATGACTCACTCAAGGAAAATTTAATAAACTCCTATGATCAAGGTTTATGGGAGATACATATTTTTTACAAAACCTTAATTTTGTAATTGGGAGAAAAGCTATCCTCAAAGTAAGAGACAATCCCAACAGCATCCTGTTTAGACTCTTACACTTGAGACTTTTTTAGACTCCAACTAGCTGTCACGAAACAGGCATATTGCTTTAATAAATGTTTCATTCAACCAAATGTAAAACGCATGTGATTATATGGAATTAGATTTGTTCTTTCCTTGTGCACATCTTGCTCTTCATTAGATGAATCAGATTTAAATGCCACATTGAAAATTCAGGAGTAGTTTCAGAAGCTTTCTGCTTTATAAATACAACCTCAAATTTTAAGCATAGTGTTGTATGAGGAAAACACTAATGGGTGTAGATAGCTACAGATCATCTGGAGAAGTAAATTCTAGCAAGTGCCAATGAACTTGATAATCTTTAAAAAGAGTCAGGCTGGGGCCCCTGGGGGGCTCAGTCGGTTAAGCGTCTGCCTTTATTTAGCTCAGCTCATGATTCCAGGGTCCTGGGATGCAGCCCCGAGTCCAAGTCTGGCTCCCTGCTTAGTGTGGAGAATGTGCTTCTCCTTCTCCCTCTGCCCTTCCCACTGCTTGTGTCTCTCTCTGTGTCCCAAATAAATAAATAAAATCTTAAAAAAAAAAATAAATAAAGTCAGGCTATAGTACCTTTTCTAGCTCTCTTGGGCAGGAGTGATCTGCTTTCCTATGAGCTAACCAACAGCTACTGATTACTGAATGGTTACTATGTAACATACACTGAGATATGCAAGTATAGGATACGGAACTTGTTTTCCAGGATTTACAACCCAGACCCATAGAAAAAGAGATGCATGCAAAAGTAATGGTCAGGACAGTAAAGAAGTCTCAAACGAGGGGCATACACAAGTGTGCAGAAGTTAACTTTGGCCGTAAAGGTTCAGGGGAGCTGTGCAGTTAGGTAAGATTTGAGGTGGGTGTTGAAGCTCAAAGTTTAACAAAATGGCAGAATCAGTTACTGTCTTGAGTAAAAGCTTCTCCCTTCCATAGTTCTCATGGTGCTTTTCCCCAAAGAAACATTTTCTTGGGACTCTCATATCAGAGATCTGATTCTAAGGTCCAAACCTGTTAGTCTCACTAGGTTAACCTTATTAACCATCCAATAAAGAAAGTGATCGTTTCTGGATGGTTACTTGGCAAAGCTGTACAGGGCTTTATCTGTCAAAATGTGAATGTACTAGCTTCATTTCATTATCCTGGTGAATTTTTTCCCTACTGCTTCAGCCTAGCAGAAGCAACAACCCCGCCCCATTTACTGTTTGCTGTGCCCTCCAGAGCCACAATCTTCGCAAACAGGGCTTGAGGAATGTTGCTGGCAGATGGACTAACTAAAAGAACAATTCTCTCTAGCTCATCTTTTTAGGTTACAAGCAGAGAAAGTACTTGACAGTGAAAGAAGTGAGGAAGGCGGGGATTTGGGGCGGCGGCTCAGCCGTTACGCGTCTGCCTTGGCTCAGGTCGTGATCCCAGGGTTCTGGGACAGCGCCAGGATCAGGCTCCCTGTTCGGCGGGAAGCCTGCCCCTCCCACCCCCACTCCCCTGGTTGTGTTCCCTCTCGCTGTGTCTCTCTCTGTATCAAATAAATAAATAAAATCTTAAAAAAAAAAAAAAAAGGAAGGCAGGGATTTGAGTACCAGTTAAGAATATTTTTACTACTAGCGGTATACACTTTTGTTTACCAGTCAACCTAACCTACTCGGAGCCCAAAGTAAAAAGCAGGGCCCTCTAACACTATGCCAAAAAATAATTTTCCAAAGGTTAAAAACATGATCTCATATAAATATACAACGAACGTGTGCCTGAAGGTTTTATTCAACTCATTAGTTCACGAGGGAGATGGCAAAACTGGGTTCCAAGGAGAACTTGAAGGGCAAGGTATTGATAACAATACAGGAATGTTGGGGTAAGATGAGGTTACATTTCAACCTAGTTAATGTCCCACAGGGCCATTAGCCACCACCTCTGGAGTCATCTTTCCCACCGGACAGAAATTATTTGCACCTTTAAGGGGACGAGAATCTACAAGTTAACCTCTGCTCCTGCAGAATCATCCAGTAACCCAGTCAAGAGCCGGTCAAAGGAGGAGGCCCAGCAGGGCACTGGAAGCGCAGCGGGCAATCTCCTGCGTCTACTATAAATTCCGAGTCATTCTTCTGACACTCAGAAGAGGCTCTTGCACCGTCACAATGGAATAGCATACAGACCTTCGTAACGCAGAGGACCTTGGACAATGATAAAAGAAGCCTCCGCCTCCGGAGAGAGCAGGTCCTCATTCTGCACAGTTTGAGGAAACGAGATAACTGAAGTAATAACAGAACTCAGGGAAGGAGAGCACAAAAACGCTTCCAGGGAACAGTAACGAGCACAGGGGTCGTCTACACGGCAGCCTCGATGATCTGGAGCCCAGGAGAGAGCCATCCAGACAGAAATTTAAAGGGTATGTAAGTCCAATATTAAATTAAATTCTAACACGCTCTTGCTCATCTGGAAAATGCTGGGCTCAGTCATACATCGGCAGAGAGACGCCACCGGAGAGAAACAGCCAATCCATAAGCATCTAGGGCCACTTGGTTATAGCATTTAGGACTAGAAACCTCTGAAGGCAGTAGTATCTCATAATAAATCCCAATAAATCCTATTTATGTAAATGTCAATTATGAAAAACCTTAACGTGTTCTTCAATACACTCTGCTCAAGAAAGCATGCAAATATACAATTCAAAAATACTTCAAAAAAAATACTTCCATGAAAAGTACTTCTAAATGTACAAGCGTTGTTATTTAAAGAGAACAAACCAATCCAACCTCTTGTACTGAAGACCTACAAAGTGCAGGATATGCTATTGGACGACGGGGATTAATAGGAATAAGATACTGTTCCAGCTTTCAAAAAGCTTATAATAGGAGACGTCTCTCTGCAGACACATGGGAGCACCCAGGAAAGGACGAGTGACGAAGACCTGAGTCACAGCAAGTCAAGGAGGGCTGCGTGGAAGAAGCACAATCTGAGTTGGGCCTTGAGGGATTCTACATTCATCTGACTGGAAAATGCCCTGAAAGGAATGACTATGAATAGATGAAAGGTCGCTCTAGTATTTTTTCTTAAGATTACTCCAATCATGTAGAAAAATATATGTGATACTACAGAGACAAGTGACAAACTGAAATAAAAATATTAAGAAAAACAGAATCACATTATGGACAATTCATTAAGGAAACAGAAATGGCCATTTAATGTCTGCAACTGTGTTTGATTCTGTAAATAACCAAAGAAATGTTAAGGTCAAATGCGATGCCACTTTGCACAGAGCAGCATAAGCAAAGATTAGAGAGGGTGTTGGTTGGACAACTGCCTTCGGCTCAGGTCATGATCCTGGAGTTCCGGGATCGAGTCCCACATCAGGCTCCCAGCTCCATGGAGAGTCTGCTTCTCCCTCTGAGCTTCTCCTCGCTCATGCTCTCTCTCACTGTCTCTCTCTTAAATAAATAAATAAAATCTTTAAAAAAAAAAAAAAAGATTAGAGAGGGTAACAGACTGGGTCAGTTAAAGAAACAAGTGCTCTTGGGGCGCCTGGGTGGCTCAGTCGTTTAAGCGTCTGCCTTCGGCTCGGGGTCCTGGGATCAAGTTCCGCAACGGGTTCCCTGCTCAGTGCGGAGCCTGCTTTTCTTGCACTCCCTCTTCCTATGCCCCTCCCTGCTTGTGCTTTCTCTCAAATAAATAAGTAACATCTTTAAACTATAAAAAGAAACGAGTGCTCTCCTGCTGTTACTAGTTAAACTGGACCACTTCCTCTAGAAATGAATTTCCACTCTGAAGGACCAATCATACGAAAATAAAAGTCGGCAGCAGTGCCAAGACTGCGTCTGGATGAATCTCTTTGACACTGACAGAAACTTTAAAAGGACAAAGCAAAGAAAGAAACATCCAACTTTGACTGAAAATGGCTCAAATCACGGATCCACAGAGTATCATGCAGCATTAAAAACTATAATCATGTAAAATGTAATGATGTGGGAAAAGTCACAAAATAGTAAGTGTGAGAAAATCATATTCTAAAACCTTTGTCAGTCTGTATGGTCCCACTATTGTTTTTACAAAACAAAATGAAAAAGGATCTTAGTTTTCTTGTGTCTTTTCAGATTATGCCTTTAGGTCTTATCTCCCACATTTAAGAGTGATCTAATTCTAAGCCAATGCATCTTTTTTTTCCTTATGAGGAACTCTGGAATCAACTAGTAAATAACTGTTTTTAACTATTATATTGCTTGAATGTATGGTATACCAATGAAGTTAATATAGCCTTTAATTTTCTTTATAAAATGTCTGCAGTAAACATATTACTTTAAAATCAGAGTATCAATTATTTACAAACTGAAAAAAATGGTTCTTACTTTAATTTTTAAAAAGATTTTATGTATGTATGTATGTATTGGGGGGGGGCATGAGAGTGGGGTGAGAGGCAGAGAGAGAAGCTGAGCAGGGAGCCTGACGCGGGGCTCGATCCTTGGACTCCAGGATCATGACCTGAGATGAAGGCACTTAACAGACTGAGCCACCCAGGCGATCCAAAAATGATCTTATTTTAAATAGCAATAAAACTTTTGGGAATTTTGTCTAACAAATTAATCTCAGAGACACAGAAAAATGTATGTGCGGGCACTATCTTAGCCCACGTTTATGAGGTCAAGCTTACAGGCTAACAACTGACGAGAGAGGGAAAGGGAAGTCAGAAGAGCATACACCAGGGAGCACTGCCTGTAAGCCTGGTCTCGGGGTGTCTCCGGTGTGTTCACAGGAAGTACTGCACCTGGGAGCTGTCCATGTGGGGAGAGGAGAAAATACGTTACATGTTAGTCCCCTTCCCCTCTTGAAGTCTATGATTAGTCAGAGTCAGCCCTAGAGGCACTGGGTCCCTAAATTTCCAAGCTGCATTACCTGGCCTCTCTTAGGGAGTCAGTGGGGAAGCCAGTGGGCAGGCACAGGAGATGGTCTTCCATGGTCAGTTGGCGCTGGGGGCTCCTTCTTTTGTATGGCTATGGTGGCGGCGGCAGCTGTGAGCTGGGTCTACAACCACAGCAGTAATATAAGCCATTGCTAGTGATACTCCTGTCTAGAAGGTAAGTGACCAAGGTGTGTGTTGGTTGGGGGAGAGGGGGCGAAGTAGACACGGCCATGTGGATTGTGGGATTGCGGTCAACACAAAACAGTATGGTACAGCCAGCCCCTGGCAACACGTGGATCTACTCATATGGATATCCAGATCTCACATGAAAAGAAGATGTCCTCACTTCACAGGAAGAAATAAAAATCAACCTCTATGGTGGTGGGCTGTCATCCTCTTAAACCTTAAGAAGACACAGTTTTGCTGCTGGCCTCCAATTTGTAACTGGCATCAGTGTTAGTCCCCCCCACCCGCCCCCGCCAGCCCTGCCATATTAGTTCCAGATTGCCCTCACTTTCAGCCACGCATTCTGGCTGGTCTGGGGTTGCCTTCCTGGTTGTGTACGAGCCCTTCGTTGTTGCTCTTGTTGGGCCACAGCTGTTTCCATCGCTCATTTATAATTCTCTGTGGCATAAAAGCATCACAGGATATCCTCATTTTATAAAAGAAAGACTGGGGCACCTGGGTGGCTCATTGGTTGAGCATCTGACTCGGTCTTAGCTTGGGTCTTGATCTCAGGGTTGTGGGTTCAAGCCCCACACTGGGCTCCACATTGAATGTGCAGCCTACTTTAAAAAAAAAAAAAAAAAGCATATCCAAGAAAGGAATACCTCATCTATACCAAGTCTTATTATGTTGCTGCTAGATGCAAACACACTCAAAAAGGCGAGTCAGGTGGTGGGAGCCGGGGGGGCGGGCAGGCACTGGAGAGGCAAGGCGTCGTGATCAATCATAAATCCTGATGTCTACAAGGATTTCTTTAACCGAAGAACCACAAACCCATGGAGGGTTCCGTGTTTGCCCGTCTCTTACTCATTAGAGGTGGGATATCCTACCAAATGGGTCAGGGGAGAAGAGATGGTTCTCTCAAGAACCTCTCTAATGTCTCTGACTATTTGGAAGAATGCTTCGCTTTTGCAGGGGAGTTTCATGGGAAAGAAGCATCAGTCCCAAACCCTGAAAGCACAGGAGGCTCACCTCATTTGGGCAATAAAATGGCACAGATCGGTGAGCTTATCTACCCACCTAGCTATCCATCCGACCGTTAAAATTTTGAGATTTGTAAATATCATTTTGGGAAATGCCAATCTGTTACAAAATGCATTTCTCTGCATTTTCATACAATGGAGAGAACACTTAGTACGGCCATGCAATTTGTCTCAGTTGCACTTTGCATGATTCCAAGGAAGAGGAATGAAAATTTTCATGTTTCCTTCTGACAGGTGAACTTCACCACTTCTGTTGAAAGAAACGATATTCAAGGTAAGTGATAGTTTTATATTGTTACAGTTTCACTCACTTTTAAACTGTTGGATTTGAAAATCCATACTTAATTTTGAACAGGGGCAAGTTTCCTTCCTGATGCTACTGATCAACTATTCTGTTCTTTACTTCAGGCCTGCTGTGTCCTTCTTCAGACTTAGCTGAGAATTTACTGATGACATGCTTTTCCAGCACATTTTATTTCATGTTATTTTGCATTATTTATCAATATTTGAAATATTTAGATTATTTCAACCAATTGTATTCTAAAAACTTTGTAATAATTACTCAATTAATATATGGAGCCTTAGGGTCACAGGAAAAGATTATTTCTAATTTAAATTTATACTCAGGAGTGCCTTGGTGACTCAGTAGGGTAAGCATCTGTCTTCGGCGCAGGTCACAATCCCAGAGTCCTGGGATCAAGCCCCGTGTGGGGCTCCCTGCTCAGTGAAGAGTCTGCTTCTCCCTTTCCCTCTGCCACTCTTTCTAATAAATACATAAAAATCTTTAAAAATAAGTAAGTTTATACTTCTATTTTTGTTGCAGACATTGCAACAATGTCAGTAAAGGACTCTTTACTGAGAGAGAGAGAGAGATCACAAGTAGGCAGAGCAGCAGGCAGAGAGAGAGGGGGAAGCAGGCTCCCCGCTGAGCAGAGAGCCCTATCCCAGGACCCAGGAATCATGACCTAAGCTCAAGGCAGAGGTTTAACCTGCTGAGCCACCCAGGTGCCCCTAAGTGTTGCTTTTTAAAATCTATTTTTAATTTTAGAAAATTATGGCAAAATACACTTAACAGTTCCCATTCTAAGTGTGCAGGTTAGCAGCATTAAGTGCACTCACATTGCTCTACAATCAGTCTGCAGAACTCGCCGTCCCAGAACACTGACACGGACCCATTCAGCAGCTCCCCTTCTCTCCCCACTCCAGCCCCGGCAACCAACCACCTGACTCTTTCCGTCTCTGTGAATCTGACTAGTACACATACCCCCGTGAGTGGAATCCTATAGTTTTAGTATCAGCTTTACTTTTGCATTCTAAAAATGGTCAGTATCAAATTGCTACAATACACAGATTTCACTGGATATATTTCATGTTTTATTTTAAAATATTAACGTCAAAAATCAAATCTTTTGCCAATATCTAAACTTATGAATTAAAGTTCTGGATGTCAATTCAAAAGGTGTAAGGCGATACAAAAATCTCCAAATTTCATGGAGGGAGTACTTAAGTAGCAAAAAAGCCCAGTGACTTAATTTGTTCTTTCTATTTTATACACAAGAGATTAAACGATTTGTTTACAGTCACAGATCTACTTGACTCTAGAGCATCAGAAAGATTCTAAGATTCCTAACACCTAAGGACTACTTCTAATCACAGATTCTATTGTCTATAAATTTTATACATTTACTTCCTTCTTATTTTTTTTTTAAAGGTTTTATTTGACACACAAACACACAGAGAGAGAGATGGAATAAGCAGGGGGAGCAGCAGGCAGAGGTAGGATCAGGCTCCCCACAGAGCAGGGAGTCTGACGAGGGGCTCGATCCCAGGACTCTGAGATCATGACCTGAGCCGGAGGCAGACGCTTAACCAACTGAGCTACCCAGGTGCCCCCTTTTACTTCCAGTTTAAATGTACTATTCATGTACTCCTAAGTATAAATATTCTTGTATAGTCAAGAATCTTCTCTGATAAAAAAAAAAAAAAAGCCTGTATCTCTGGCATCAGTTAGATTTTCATACAATAAACTTGAACAGACAAATCTGTATTTGGCAATGTAGTTAGAACTTTCAGTGAGATGAAATGTATCACCTTATAAATAATTAGTACACTAAGAATGGACTTATAGAGGTCATTGGTCAGAAAAAAAAACAAAAGCATAAACTAACTCACAGTGAAGAAAATGGGTCCTAGACTTCAGGAAATTCTGGGCCACATTTGAGATGTAAAGACATGAATTATGTGACTATCCATAAATATTTCTTAATCTTTTAAAAGAGATCCTTTAAGAAACTTCAAAATAAATTAATGGAATCTAATAATTTAAAACTCAAGTGCTGTTATTTCTACAAGATCTTGGATTATACGTTCATTTGCTCATTGGAAGAAAAATCACATTTTCATTTCTTATATTTTATTTATATTAGAGAGCACTTCCATATTAATTCAAATATCTATCCATTAAATGCAAAAATGTTAATGCAATATTAAAAATGAAATTTAAATGGAAGCAAGGGACTATCACATTAAGGTTCCCATGGCAACTCTCACTACACTTTCCAGCTTCTGAATTGTAATATGGTCATTTATTACAGGCTCATATCAAATATAATTTTGCAAATATTTAAAGATGTATAGGTTAATACATGTCAACTCAAGACCTCATATGCAATGTACTATATCAGACTAAGACTACTCTAAATATTAACCCATATTCTCAATATAGACATGTCTACGTAAAACAGGTGCAAACTTGCTAAATTCTGAGTGATCTGTTAGCACTCACATGAAGCACAGCATTTTGCTGTCTCCATCACAGCTGAAATCTGAACTTTGTGCCACTTAAATACTAATATGGGTATGGTCAAGTATCTTCCTCTTTAGCTTAGCAAGAGTTTGAAATTACAGATTACAAATCTTGCCTTACTAGGCAAAATGCAGTAGATTCATTAGTTCCCACAAGTTAGAAGTCCAGGAATAAAGCAGGAGATAAATGATACTGCCAAAGCCTCACCGTTCTCTGTTGGCTCTACTGTTTCCCACAACCTTCGGCAGTACATACGGAGAACTCAAAAAAATAAACATCCTTTAACCTAGCAATATCTCTTTATTTATCCAAAGGAAAGAACTGGACCACTACAAAGCTGTATGTATAAGGATTTAGAAAAATATATCAATAGGGCAGGTTAAGCAAACAATGATGCACGGAGCTCTGGAAATGAGTAGATCAATATGTACCGACGTGGAAAGGTGTCCACAGCACGCCGTTGACAAGTATAAAACCCATGTACAACAAAGAAGGAGAAGAAAAACAGAACAAAGCAAAAACAAAAGCCAAAACACTATCTCAAAAACAACATGAACACATGCACAGAGAACAGTCCAGGATAGTCCAGGATGGTCCAGGATATTAGTAATAGGGATGTCTGGATGGTGGGATTATGACTGATTTATTTCCTGTTCAGATTAATATAACTGGAAAATCATGTATAAAATGGAAATGCGCACTGCCTGTTGCTATGGTGTGAGATGCCAAGATGCTCTTCCACCCAAAGCAGGAGGAGAAATTGGTATCAACCTTCCTGAGACATTTGATAACACGAAAATGTTGTGGCAAATACATGTCTATGTTCTATTAAAAAAAAAAAAATAACTGGGAGGTGTCTAGGTGGCTCAGTCAATTGAGCATCTGACTCTTGGCCTCAGTGGGTCTTGTCTCAGGGATGTGAGTTCAAGCACCAGGCTGGGCTCCTTTCTAGAAAACTGGCACATTGGAAATCACCTAAGTATTCAAGAATGATTAGTAAATATCTGCAAAAGGGAAGGCTGTGCAGCCTTTACATCTCATATTGTAGAATATCTCTATGGGAAAATACTTTTTTTTTTTTTTAAGATTTTTATTTATTTATTTGACAGAGAGAGACACAGCAAGAGAGGGAATACAGCAGGGGGAGTCAGAGAGGGAGAAGCAGGCTCCCCGTTGAGCAGGGAGCCCGAATGCAGGTCTCCACCCCAGGATCCTGGGATCATGACCTGAGCTGAAAGCAGCCGCTTAACGACTGAGCCTCCCAGGAGCCCCGGGAAAATATTTTTGATAACGTGTCAGATTGAGATGATCTTACCTACCAATTACAGGAGACTTCAACTCAGTTTAAATTATAAAATTTCTGGATAATCACAGCAGTTGAACCTATTTATTCACCTCCTAATTCCTCCTGAAATCTGGCTGAACTGTCGGAAAAGGGGGTGCAGTAAAAACCCAGAAAGATAAAGAGAAAAGACAACAGTTACATGATCTCTGATCCCCGAAGCTAGGAGACTGGTGGCTGGGGGAGGGAGGTCTGTGTTCCAGGAAATAAGGACACGGAAGCCTCAGCAGGCAGCCCACAGACATTCTGATTTATCCGCCAGAAAACTCAAAAACTACTTAAGAATGGACACGTTTGGGAAGGGGGAGTACAGTGGAGAAATTCATGCAAGAAATGAGAACCGAGTCCTCCCTGAGAATCGAAAACCTACTTGCAGATCTTAGAGGCCAGCAACCCTCCCAGAATCACCAAACTTTTACAAAATGTGGAGGCCACAGCACCCTTGCCAGCTGCGTTTTTTGCGTAACGTCGATTCCTGTAATGTACAATAATGCGCTGAGGCAGATCAATAAACCTTAATATATGGCACAGAACATCGACAAATCTCATTTTGTGCCTTCCTTTTCTTTCTCATCTTAGCCTGCTGTTTAGTCTTTGAACTTATTTTAAAAAGGACGTCCACCGTGAAACTTACGAGTGTTCACAGCAGCGTCACCCTCAACAGCCCTGAACTGGAAGCAACCCAAATGTCTGGCACCAAGGACGGGTGTTTTACAAGTGGCATATTCTCACCACAGAATACTACGCGGAGATACAAAGTAACAAAGCACTGCACTGCCTCCAGGTTGTGGCATGGTTGACTCTTGAAAACATGACCCTTTGTGAAAGAAGCCCACAGAAGACCACATACTGTGCGATTCTATTTATATGAGACGCCGGAATAGGGAAATGCATGGAGACAGAAAGTAGATTTGTGGTTGCTAGGGGCTGAGGAGAGAGGGTATGGATTTTTTTTTGGAGTGGGGGGAGTGATGAAAATTTTCTAAAATTAAATAGTTGCACAACTCTGGATATACTAAAACACACCAAAGTGTATACCTTAAATGGGTAAACTTAACGGTATGCAAATTATATTCCAATAAAGCTATCAAAAAACAGGTATTAGACTGAATATGTTCTTTGGCAATATTTTAAGGACATTCAACATCATGCTTACAGATTTATCTAGGGGCACCTGGGCGGCTCAGTCCATTGAATGGCTGACTCTTGGTTTTGGCTCAGGTTGTGATTTCAGGGCCTGGGATCAGGCCCCGTGTCTGCTTAAAGATTCTCCCTCTGCCCCTCTTGTTCGTGTGTGCGCGCGCGCGCGCACATCTATTACCAGAATAGATAAATCTTTAAAAAATATATTTATCTAATGTTTATGCATTTAATTTTACCACTGCTGAGTGCTTCAGGGTATGAAGATACTTATCATCTGTTTATCCATGCTATGGTGAATGAATGTTTTAGTAGATTCTGGCTTTTTTGTCATTAAAAACAATGCTGAGGGCGCCTGGATGGCTCAGTGGGTTAAGCCGCTGCCTTCGGCTCAGGTCATGATCTCAGGGTCCTGGGATCGAGTCCCGCAACGGGCTCTCTGCTCAGCGGGGAGCCTGCTTCCTCCTCTCTCTGCCAGCCTCTCTGCCTACTTGTGATCCCTCTCTCTGTCAAATAAATAAATAAAATCTTAAAAAAAAATGCTGAGATATTTATACATCTTTCCCGACACACATAAACAAGAACTTCTCCATGACATGTAGCAGAGTAAAGGGTGTAGGTGTTTTGCTTGATAAAATCCTGGCAAATTAGGTCCCTGAATGTTGAGCTGCATGGTGGGCTCACGTGGCCAGCGCTGAACTCTGTGGTGCACCTTAACTGCCAGCTACTGTGGGCCTTTAAGTTTCTGTCCTCCAGCTGTGGAAGAAATGACATCCGATTGACATCTTTTTTAATTTTTTTTATTTTTTAAAGGATTTTATTTATTTGACAGAAAGAGATCACAAGTAGGCAGAGAGGCGGAGGGAGAGAGAGAAAGGGTGGAGGAAGCAGACTCCCTGCCTAACAGAGAGCCCGATGCGGGACTCCATTCCAGGACCCTGAGAACATGACCTGAGCCGAAGGCAGAGGCTTAACACACTGAGCCATCCAGGCAGCCCCCGATTGAGATCTTAATTCATACTCCAAATGAACGAGACTGAACCTCGTTTTTTTTTTTTTTTTTTTGGTCATTCCCATTTCTTCCATGAAATGCCTTCAAATCAGTTTTGCCCATTTTTCATTAATTTTTCCTTATTTACTTGTGTCTACGCCTTATGTTCGTACAGTATCATATACATACAAAACAAATCAGAAAAGTTAATAGAAAAAATAAACACAACATATGTGTAATTCTTACGATGCATATACACAACTTATTTTGGTACTGAGTGTGTTCACGTGGATTGCAAATATACTTTCAGCTTATAACTTGTTACTTTATCTTTTGATGGATAAAAACTTTAAATGTCATATTTCTTTCTTTTGCATTACAGTAATTTTTGTGTCTGTCTGAAGTATTTCCCTACAATATCACAAATATATTCTCATAGTCTCCCATGGTTTTTACTGTTTCGCCTTTACATTTATGTTTTTAATCACTGAAATGGATTTTTAAAATATTATAAGAGGAGCCAGGTTTTTTTCCATATAAATCATCTGTTCTTGCTACAATTTGAATAGTCTACCTTTCCCACCATGACTTGCTCCTTTGGACATATATCAAGCTCCCTTCCTGGGTGGGTTTGTTCTGGAGTTCTTTCTGGGATACTTATTTGGCTCTGTACCAGTAACAACTTGTTTCTTTTTTTTTTCTTTTTAAAGATTTTATTTATTTATTTGACAGAGAGAGATCACAAGTAGGCAGAGAGGCAGGCAGAGAGAGAGGAGGAAGCAGGGTCCCTGCTGAGCAGAGAGCCCGATACAGGGCTCGATCCCAGGACCCTGGGATCATGACCTGAGCCGAAGGCAGAGGCTTTAACCCACTGAGCCACCCAGGCACCCCTAACTTCAGTTTCTTTAGCTATATAACATCTTCCCATATAAAAGGGTAAGTCTCCCTCCCTCAGTCTTACTTGGGAACACAGAGTAGCGTTGGAAGTGCACTTAGGAGGGGAGATGCCACCACAGATGGAGGTGGCAGCCTCCAACTAAAGCACCTTCTGGGTCTGCGGCAGCATCTGAGCTAGGGTTAATGCTCTTCCCAGGCAACTGCCCACAGCCTGCCTGACACAGGACTTCTCTCCAGTCTCTGCACTGCAGCTGATCAGGCCACAACTTCTGTCTCAAAGCTCTGCTGCCGGCTGAAGTTCTCCTGCCAATCCACCTTCCTTCCCCCTCTGCCCACCAGTGTCAGACCTGCATCTCAGTCCGAAGGCTTTCCGGGCCGAACCCTGCTCTTCCTTCCCCCTTTATCTTGTATCTTTTGTACTTCTAACCACATTATGGCCTGGGTCTCCTGGAAGACCTGAACTGGTAGAAGGGTCTTGGCTATTTTTTTGATGCCTTACTCTATTAAATTTAAGAATCAGATTGCCAAGTTCCAAAATGAAAACAAAAATACTTTGTTGGGATTGACAGGAACAACATTGGATGGGTTTATCCATGGCAGAACTGACATCTTGAAAACACAGTCTTTGTATGAACGTGGTTTCTCTTGCCACTTATTTACGTTTTCTTTAAACCTTCTTTCAGGGGTGCTTGGGTGGCTCAGACATTAGGTATCTGCCTTCGGCTCAGCAGATAACCCAGGGTCCTGGCATCGAGCCCCACATCAGGCTCCCTATTCCGTGGGAAACCGGCTTCTCCCTCTTACTCCCCTGCTGGTGTTCCCTCTCTCACTATGTCTCTGTCAAATAAATAAATAAAATCTTAAAAAAAAAAAAAAAAAAAGAAGCAGCAGCAGCAGCTTCTTTCAATACATGGGACGCCTGGGGGGCTCAGTCGTTAAGTGTCTGCCTTCGGCTCAGGTCGTGATCCCAGGGTTCTGGGATCAAGTCCCACACTGGACTCCTTGCTCAGCTTTGAAGCCTGCGCCCCCTCTGCCTGCTGTTCTCCCTGCTTGTGCCTGCTCTCTTGTTTTGACAAATAAATAAAATCTTTAAAAAAAAGAAAAAAAGCTTTCAGTACAGTATTATCATTTTCTCAGTACCTTGTGAATTTTTGTGAGATTTCTAGAGCTCTCATATTTCTAGTTATGACTGAAATTGTATATTTTTAAACTCAATTTTTCTGATTCTGCTGCTGCTATTTAGAAAAAAATCTTAAAAATTTTTTTGAGAGAGAGAGAGAGAATGCTCAATGGGGAAGGTGGTTAGGAAGTGAGGGGGAGAATGAATCCTGAGCAGACTCCTTGCCCACTGTTGAGACCAATGTGGGGCCCAATCTCACAACCCAGAGACTATGGTCTGAGCTGAAACCAAGAGTTGGATACTCAACCAAATGAGCTATGTAGGTGCCCAGAAAAATTTAATCTTTTAAGTAGCAAATTTGCTAAACTATTAATTCTAATAGGTTTATAGGCGATTTTAGGTTTCAATGTTCCATAACTGTACAACCTTAGAAGTTTTCTTTTCCTTGCCTTGCTGTGCTGATACCTTCAGTACAATGTTGAGTATGTACGACAGCAGACATTCTGGTTTTGTTGAGTTTAAAGAGAATCCTTCTAGGGTCCCTGGGTGGCTCAGTGGGTTAAGCCGCTGCCTTCGGCTCAGGTCATGATCTCAGGGTCCTGGGATCGAGTCCCGCATCAGGCTCTCTGCTCGGCAAGGAGCCTGCTTCCTCCTCTCTCTCTGCCTACTTGTGATCTTTCTCTGTCAAATAAATGAGTAAAATCTTTAAAAAAAAATAAAGAGAATCCTTCTATTTCACTATTTAATAATGTTTACTATGGGATTTTTGCAGAAAGCTTTTATCCACTCAAGGAAATGATCTTCTATTCTATGGTAAGAATATCATGAGAATATGTTTTTTATTAAAACCTCTTCTGTGTCTAAAATAATCAGTTTTTTACTTTTAATCTGTGAAACTTACATTGATATATTACGATGAAGATACTGAACCCTATCAAACACTTTTTCTATATCGTTTGAGATCTTGTTTTTCCTTTAATCTGGTTTATGTGGTAAATTATATTGATTGATTTTCAAATGCTAAACCAATCTGTGTTCCGGGGATAAATCCAACTTGGTCATGACATATTTGATTTGTTTCAGTGACTGGTTTGTAGTGCTCGGTATTTCTGCATACATGTCTTCAGTAAGGCTTTAATTTCCCCCTCATATGTCTCCGTCCAGTTTTGGCACCAAAGTGCTGGTACCCTGATTAAATGAACTGGCATCTGACCCTAACCCTCTTTTTCTCTTCTATGAAAGAATTCATGTAAAAGTGATACCATTCTCCCTTCAAATGCTTGATAAAACTCATTGGAGAAACCATCAAAGCCCAGAGTTTCCTAAGGTCTTAGATCTCTGATCCAGTTTCTTTAGTAGTTATAGACTATTCAGGCTTTTAGAATGTCTCCTGTGCAGCCTTTAATAAACTGTATTTTTCTATTAATTTGCCCATTTTACCACTTATCAAAAATCATGAACACAAAATAATTACTAATAGCTTCTCTTCTGAAGGTCAGTAGGATCTGCAGGCGTGTCCTCCCCCTTTTCCGTTTCCGATATTGGTTATTTGTGCCTGGCCAGGTGGTCATCAATTTTATTAGCCATTTCAAAGAAACAACCATTGCCTTTTTTTTTTTTTTAAAGATTTTATTTATTTGACAGAGAGAAATCACAAGTAGATGGAGAGGCAGGCAGAGAGAGAGAGAGGGAAGCAGGCTCCCTGCTGAGCAGAGAGCCCGATGTGGGACTCGATCCCAGGACCGTGAGATCATGACCTGAGCCGAAGGCAGCGGCTTAACCCACTGAGCCACCCAGGTGCCCCCAACCATTGCCTTTTTGATGCTTTATTGCATTTCCCATTTTATTAATTCCTGCTTTTATTATTACATTTCTTCTACACAGCGAAGGGGATTTAATTTGGTATTCATTTTCTTCAAGTAAATGCTTACTTAGCTCATTTTTTTAGACTTTCTTCTGATCTAATATAAGAATTTAAGGCTTTAAAATTTCCCCCCAAGTATTGTCCGTGGAGAACTTACTCTGTCAATTCAATCCTGTGAGCTCTGTTGACAGATTTATGGCCCAGTACAAGGTCACTAAAAAATGTTACATTTTCTGCACTTGGTGGGTGGTTACGTTTGTCGACTGCTCAGTCTTCCGTATGCTTACTCCTTTTGTTTGCTCCTTGTACCAAACACTCGGGGGTTAAAACCTCTACCCATGATTCTGAATGGATTCCTTTACTCTTCCGTAAACTTCGTACTATCCAGGTGAACTAAAAGATTTATCAGTTTTGTTTCACATGTTTGCTAGTACTGGAAGTACCATTGACTGGGAGAGTTCAAATTACTAATTCAAATCTTGTAATGATTATGGCATTTTTCAGTTTTTCTTCTTTTTTTTTTTTAGAGCCTTGTTAAGAGGTGTTCATTGTTTTCAAATTTATTGATATAAAATTAATATGCTAAAAAAAGGGTCTCCTCTAGTCATAGTTCTGTTCTCTTATTCCTTCCTAAAAACTAAGCTCTTGCTCATTTGATTATTGTTCCTGTTTTGTTTTCTATTTCATTCATTTCTACTGTTTTCTCCTGTGTCCTTCGAGTTTATCCTGTTTTTCTAATTTAAGCTGTACGTTAGTAGCTTCTAATTATGATATGACCCTCTTTGATCTACCGATTAAGAAATTTAGACATTTTTTTCTATTTGGAGACTTCTAGTCATCTTATTGTTGTTAACTTCTGACAATTCCATTATAATCAAGAAAAATACTCTTCATGATACGGATTCTTTGAAATTTGATGTCTTCTCACAGCACAAGATCACTTTTTAATAGATATTTTTACGTTTAAAATGTGCATTATTTTGCATCAGAGTTCTATATATGTTCACTACATCAAGTCTGATTTTGTGTTCATATTCTGTCTTCAACGGACTTTTAAAAAAAAATTTTTATTTAGGGACACCTGGGTGGCTCAGTCGGTTAAACATCTGCCTTCAGCTTAGGTCATGATCCTGGGGTCCTGGGATTGAGTCCCACATTGGGCTCCCTGCTCAGCAGGGAGTCTGCTTCTCCCTCTGCCTCTCTCCCAACTGAAGATTTGTATGTATTTGACAGAAAGAGAGTACAAGCAGGGGGAGCAGGAGACACCTTAACCAACTGAGCCACCCACGTGCCCCTTCATCTGTTTTTTTTTTTTTTTTTTAAATTTAAAGATTTAATTTATTTGACAGAGATCCAAGTAGGCAGTGGAGCAGGTAGGGGGGGGGCAGGCTCCCTGCTGAGCAGAGCCGGATGCGGGGCTTGATCCCAGGACCCTGAGATCATGACCTGAGCTGAAGGCAGAGGCTTAACCCACTGAGCCACCCACATGCCCTTCAACCGGTTTTAATTGCTTGATCTCCCAGGTGTAGTAAAACATCCACCGTGATGGGACTTTGCCAATTTCTCCTTGTAGTTCTATACATTTTGCTATATAGTTTTAGAAGTTATCTTACTGAAGACATATAAACTTTAAGGATAAATCAAACCTTTGATCTTCATTAAAACAAAATGGTACTGTAGAGTCCACTTGTACAGCTACAGAGCTTCCTTTGATCTTTCTAAGGTCTTTTTTATCGTTTGGCTCAGCATTTCAGTATCTTTTAGATGCGTTTCTTTAAAAAGCATATTGCAGATTGTTAAAAATCTGATCTAATGACCAAGATTTTTTGCAGAAACACTCACTCCATTTACAATTGGATTTATCTCTACCAACTTTTTGGTGCTGATCTGTACTATCCACTTTCCTTCTGTGTGTACTGATTTGTGTCTCGTTTTCCCTTTGCCTCCTCAACAGATACTACCACAGTACATACTGCTTTGTTTCTTCGAGGAGCAGCTCTTCATCTTGTCAAGTTCATACCGGTCTAAAATGGGTCCCTATTGTTACTCTCCTTCACAGTAACACCAGGTATTAGATTGATATTTCAATTACCAACTTCACACGCATTAGGCTTACAAGCAACAAGATTAAACTTGGACTTTTCCCTCCCACAAATTTGACATTCCTTACATTATCAATAGTTCTTTAGATTTACTAAAGTGCTTACTATTTTCTTTGCTATTACTTCTTAAATCTCAGACCTGTGATATTCCTCCTCCTTGAAGTTTATCTTTTAGAAATTCCTTTAGTGAAGCGATTTTGGCAGAAAATTATGTTTTTGTTTTTCTGAAAATGTCTTGTCTTTCACCTTCCTTCTCAGATAATCCATAAAGCATAGTGTCTGCATCAAAATTTCCTGGGTGGTATTAATAATAAACATTTGATAGCTGAAGGCTGAAAACTGCATACAAAGGAAGCAGTAAGGTAAGCATGATCTTAATTTTGTATTGCATTTATCAGATGAATGTCTGGAATACCTTTCTTATGCAATTTTCTTTCTTTCTTTCTATTTTTTTTTTTTTTAACTTATGCAATTTTCTTTCACTAGATTCTCACAATGATTCCAAGAAGTTCACTCCCTTTTCCACAGGTAAATGGAACACTCTAAGATTTGTAAATCCTCACTCCATTATTCTGGTTCTAACCAGCACCCCCATATCTGCTATCTGCACAACAGAATGTGCCATTTCTTTCCCTATAATTCTCATTCTTCTTATAAGTATTAAATTTTCTGTAGTGTTCAAGAAATCTCATTGGTGTAACTTTTAGTTTAAAAGAATTTTTTATTAACCAGGATTCTTAATTCCTTCCAACATGTCAGATAACAAATCTTTTTAAGATAACTAATTCTTTGGTCTGACACATTAATATATAATTGATAATTTAAGTTAATATAAAAGTTCATTATTTTTTAATCATGTTCCCGAAGAATAAGTTATAAATCTGTGGATAACAGTCCATTAAGTTAATACTTCATTTATATAGAGGAGAAATGGAAACAAGGAGAGAATTCTGCTAAGAACTGCTTAGTTTTTCATACATGCGTGTAATGCATGTATCCAGAGCTAAAACAGGGAAGGTACCGAATTTTCTTATCTTTTCCAAATAGCTAAAGAGAGACAAAACTTAGAGTAGGGATTTTCAAATCTTCAAATAAAGAGATTTTCAATCTTATTTTTTTAAAGATTTTATTATTTAAGAGAGAGAGTGCGTGCGTGTGCACATACCCATGGCGGGTGGAAGTGGAGTGGGGAGCAGGGTCCCCGCTCAGCAGGGAGCCCAACGCAGCAGCGGGTGGGAGTGGGAGGTAGTGGAGACCCCTGGAACTCCGGGATCACGACCTGAGCTCAAGACAGACGCTCAACCAACTGAGCCACCCAGGGGCTCCAAGAGATTCTCAATCTTACTGATCACACAATTATCCAGGGGGAAATGAACATGTTCCTCCACCATACAAATATTTCTAAGTTACTTACATGTAACTTGTAATAAAACCCACAAAACTACAAAGTGAAAAAGGATGAACTAGGGATAAAATAGGTCATATTCTTAAGTATTTTCAAGTTTATTAGTGGCAAAATCAGATCTGTTGAGAGCATACGGGTGTGAGATGTGAATAACAGAAATGGGACCCAGCGAAACTTGACTGGGTCGCCGCTGGGACCACGACCATTTTAAATTTCACAGTGTGGCTAAAGAGCAAATACTGGGCCTAGGAGGACTGATTGTTTGACAGCTTTTTTTTTTTTTTTTTTAAAGATTTTTTATTTATTTATTTGACAGAGAGAGATCACAAGTAGGCAGAGAGGGAGGCAGAGAGAGGAGAGGAGGAAGCAGGCTCCCTGCTGAGCAGAGAGCCCGATGCGGGACTCGATCCCAGGACCCCGAGATCATGACCTGAGCCGAAGGCAGCGGCTTAACCCACTGAGCCACCCAGGCACCCTGTTTGACAGCTTTTTATGGTCTCCTGAGAGTTCTCCCTCGACCCACAACAGAAGTAGCTCCTACACCAGGACTTGGCCTTCATTAGAACAGTCCCAGAGGCCCCCTGCGGTGCAGCGAGCGGGAAGGACAGAAGGCAGGATGCAGTGTGCTGACGCACGGACTACTGCTGAAGGCAGTGGGAACCAATCCTACCAGGGCCACCCTGGGAGAAGAACTTCAGTGTCCTCTCACCGGAGGGGTAAGGAAGCTGGCGTGTTCACACACCAAACCCTGCCCTTCACTGCTGAAGGCCTGCCGGCCTGGACCACATGCAGCCCAGAAGCTCGGGCAGCCAGCGGGCACCTCCAGAAGGCCCAAGGTTTTGGAAACTGCAGATGAGCTAGAGGCGGCACAGGGGCCACGGGGAGGGCACAGACAGCAGAGGCCACCTCTGTTGTCCCTGCATCAAGAAGAATATTAACTTCAATCTTAATTTCTTTGCAGGATCCCTTTTAAGCCCTTAAAAAGAATCTTTGTCAGTTAATCTACAGTTGGTTTTTAACTAAATTGGTCACATATAAATGAACACACCCACAAAAACATCACAGTCAATTCTTTCCACTTTCCAACAGGATACTTCAGAGAGGAATGTGACAGATGAGTACTCCAGCATCAATCTGAGTATCACATATCGATACAATTTCACCTTTTCTTTGATTAAAATACAAGTTGAGATTTTCTTCCTCTCCACAATACATTACCTTGTGTACCCCTCGAGGTGCATGCTCCCCATTCTGGCCATTCCTTGGCCAGAGTACACAGAGCCCTGTCCAGCTCTCAGCTGGAAATAATGAGTCATTGCATGGTACGGCTGGGCTATTCTAAATGGCTAAGAACATACTAGTTATAGTTCTACTACAGTTTTAGCCTTTATCACTTAATGAGGAGATGAAAATGTCAAAAACAATCTTCATAGAATTCTTTGAATGGGTATATTATTTCCCTGTGTTAAAAAAAATTGTACAGAGACCCAACCAGAATGCAACTTCATCTTGGACTCATTCTAACTCCGATCAAAATGCTCTGGCTTTCCATAGTCTTTGGTGTAAAAGGCAGAAGGGCAGGCTCCTTGTTTTCATCCCCTTTGCAGAAATAACAGCTCTGCAGAAACATTTTCCAAAGTCACAGCTTCCGAAAGGAGTTACATAGAAGTCAGAAATGCATTTAAACTTTCCTAAACAATTAAGTACTTAACTAAATTCCAGAAATGTGACACAAAGTTAGAAAAAAGTTCATTTTATTCAGGCCGCAATGTGTAGATTACTTAGTCTTAAAACAAGTTCAATATACAGTTTAATTATTATCAGCACTTTGATTTATCTTCAACATCCCAAGAACAGAATAAAGTTTTCCTGTACTAGTTTAAGAAATCCATTCTGGGGGGAAAAAAAATCCATTCTGTGTAGAAACATTTAAATCAATTCTCTCAGAGTTTAAAACTTTATTACTGAGTCATTTTAGCCCATTAAAGACTTTTTAGATTTTGCATGATATCCTGAAAAACACTACTGTATGACACATATCAACAAAACTCAATGCCACTTTCTCCAATAATAAAAATGTGCTTTTTTGAACTGTTACTTTTTAAATGACGTGAAACTAAAGAAAACTGGTTGCTGGTTTTAAAATCCTCCTGTTTGGAGAAAAATATCCTATGCTTCACTACTCGTTGCCATGCCTTACAGAGATAGGGTCTGTAGTCCACATCTGCCTCACCTGGATGGTTAAAGGCAGGCGGAGGCCCTTCTGTCCAGTGTGAGGTTTTCTGCATTAGACTTTGTGTTGTTGCAAAAAGAACTAAGCGATACTCACTCACGAGTTTCTCTAAGAACTGAGCGCATTTCTTCAGGGTGCACTCCTGCAAGTTAACACTGTCTCCTCCATTGGCGCGGTCTATCCAGTAAAAGGCGGACAGGCTATCCAAGATCAAAAGGCAGAGAGAAGGGTGGCTACAAACCATGGTTTCTAGCGAGTACAGCGTGAGGAGCAGCTGGGTGCTGTTAACGCAGCTCACCAAAAACAACCTTCCCAGGCACTGTTTGACCATTTCTTCACAACTCTGGGAGAGTCTATGCTCGAGAATTGTAACCAGCCGGAGCATATCAAAGCGGTAATCTGTGTCAATAAATAAGACTTCTACTTCCAGTCCCCCTTCGGATTTTGGAAGTATACATCGTGCTGTTAAATGATAAAGCATTTCGGTTTTTCCTGTTCCCTCTGGACCATGAAATTCAAGAATATCACCTGTGTAAAATGTAAAAATGTCAGTCAAAATGCAGCAGCACAGTAACGGTAGGCTACAAAATGAAAAGTCTGCAACAGTGTGTAAAAAGACGTTTACTGGAATATGAAAGAAAAATTCTAAATCCACTTGCGAAAATGGATCATATAAGCAAATACAAGTAAGGAAGGAAATTAAATCATTAAATTTCACCTCTGAGAAAGGAGCTGGCTACTAATTAGCATCAAGAAAACGTGAAAAACAGAATGACAAGGTGGAAAGGCACCCAAGGAAGTCTCCTGGGGAGGGGTCCACATGCACTCACACTGAAACTGAGAAGCTAAGAATAAAGTGCTGAAAGAAGCTACCGACCACTACGGTACACAGCACTCTGCTACTTGATTACCCACTATACATCCTCCTCCTGTCCGTAAGTATAAAACCTCTATTGGGCGGGGTGCCGGGAGTGGGAGCGGGGCCGGGAGAAGGCAGTGCACCGAGCTAAGAAACTATTTTTTTTCAGGGACGCCTGGGTGGCTCAGTTGGTTAAGCCGCTGCCTTCGGCTCAGGTCATGATTCCAAGGTTCTGGGATCGAGTCCCGCATCGGGCTCCTTGCTCACTCAGCAGGGAGCCTGCTTCTCCCGCTGCCTCTGCCTGCCTCTCTGCCTGCTTGTGTGTACCCTCTATCTCTGGCAAACAAATAAACTCTTTAAAAAAACAAAACAAAACTATTTTTCTCCGTATCCCTTGCAAGGAGGAGTCAGCAGGGATCACCCGAGCCAGGGAGACATGAGTGCGACTCTGTTGGGGGTTTCTGCCAGTTCTGTTGTGCCACACCCGGCTCTGCAGGGGAAGCAACCATCCTGAGGCAGTGAGTGAAAAGGGACACCCGAAGGAGGGTGGGCCCTAAGAATCGTGGAGCAGGAAGACAAGAGGTGCCCAGGACTTTGATGACATGGTGGAACCCCACACCAGCTAGGCAGGGCCTGTGTCTACACCACTTGTGAGGTGAGGAAAATAAGCCTCTATCAGGTAAGCCAATGAGTTGGACTTCTGTCACACGCGGCTGAAACGATCCCTAACTAGGGTTTTTTGGTGCAACTGGCATTATAGGCGGAACATTATTCTCGACACTGCAGTTTCATATGTTCAGCTCTTGGGCCTAAATGCCAGTAATAGCCCTCCAAATTTCCAAAATGCTATCGGTTATTCTCCACTATATAAATTTCTTGAAGCTGTGCCCTGCTAGAATGACATCTGCACTGTAAATTATTTTCCCAGCATTATAAGCTGAAGTAAACTACTCTGAACTCCAAATATTTTTCTATATAGGTTTCTATACAGGAGAACGCAAATTAAATACCTGGGGAAACTGTCTTACCTCCAGAGCTCTTCAAAACCCACTCCTAACACTGGCCTTCCAATCCTTGCTAGTTTGTTTCCATTTAATTTATGGCTGAACCACACAACTGGAAACAATGCAGATTCTCAGGCCCCAACCAAATTACTAGTGTGGGAGTCCAGTTCCTTTACTTCCTGTTATTACTAACAAACCACTGTAAATTAGAACATTCACAAAGAATGTAAAAAAAAAAGAGCACGTTACCACTATAACATATTTAAGGTACTATGAAACTTCAACCAGTTTCTACCATAATCTTACATGCAATTAAAAATTTAAATAAAGGGGCACCTGGGTGGCTCAGGGTTAAAGCCTCTGCCTTCGGCCCAGGTCATGATCCCAGGGTCCTGGGATCGAGCCCCACATCTGGCTCTCTGATCAGCGGGGAGTCTGCTTCCCTTCCTCTCTCTCTGCCTGCCTCTCTGCCTACTTGTGACCTCTGTCTGTCAAATAGATAAAGAAAATCTTTAAAAAAAAAAAAAAATTAAATAAAAATGATTCCCTGTACCCCTCCCCCCAAAGATTCTAGTCTCAAGAAGTGAAACTATTTTCACAATAACAATTGTTCACTGATACTCTTGCTGGAAGTTAACACAGTAACTAAGTAACTATTCAGGCCAGATGTTCAGTTTACTCTCTCCTACTGCTGACTAAGAAGCTAAACTGAAATCCTCCCCTTACCCACAAGTAAGTCTTTTACTTCCCTATATTACAGAGAGTGAACTACATGCATTCAAAGAAACATTAACATAGAACAGATATTAATGGTAGAGAAGGAAAGCTGAAAACATAGTTTAGTAAGACTAATCTCAAAATAGTTTGGAGGATGCACAGAGAACACAGTGGGGAAACCAACCAGCAGACGGCACCAGACCCTCCCCCCTTCCCCAGAAAAGAAGGCCATGAGGCTCATCAACAGCAACCAGCTTTTCTACGGTGCTTTATGGGTGCAAGCACAGCCTGATGATAGCTCATTTGACCCTAATAACCGACACTCGGAGCGAAGAAAGCAAACTTGATCATGTTTCATCATCGCTGTTATCATGCTATGTAATTTTTAAACCATTTTTTAGTTTTACTTAATCTCTACACCCCAGATGGGGCTCAAACTACAACCCTAAGATCAAGAGCCACACACTCCACAGACCAAGCCAGCCAGGCGCCCCTCAAGCTGTACGATTTCCGGCTATTTCGTCGTATTTCCTACACGCTACTTTAAGGTTGGGACTCTACTATTCTATTTCCAGCACAGAGTACCTTCATTAGGTACTTCATTAGGTTACCTTCTTTTTGAGAACTTCTTGAGAGACATCTGAAAAATGAAAATGTAAGTCCCTATCTGGTGAGGGCTTAATGCTCCAGAGTGAGCTCTGGAACACGGCATTTTGAAAGGAAGCAAAAGTTGGCAGGGAATCCCAGGAGGAGTGTGGCACTGGTCACCAGAGTCCTGCGGATGTAAAGGCCCAGGACCAAGGCTGGAAACGAGAGACCAACACAGGAGACAAGCAGGAACAGGAGTTCTGTTCCAGAGTGCCCAGTACTCGGCCCCTGGCCCAGTGAGTGTGGACACTTCGTCTCGGTCAGGTCTTCGGGCCTGCCCATGTTCAGGGGTAAGGTAGTGACGTATGTAAAGGTTCTTCTCAGAGACAGGGTTGGAAGTACCCATACATCAAACACATAAGGAAAGCAGGAATTTTTAATTCACGTAATCACATAAATATCCTAACAAGAATTTAGCTTTCAAAATGCTATGTTAGGTAGGTGTCACAAAATAAAAATGTCCTACAACCCCTAGGGATTTGAGATTCAAGACAGTAATAAGAGTGTAGACATAATGATCTGAGAATAAGCTACAAAGCAACAGAGAACAGAAAGCTCAATCTGGTGGGTGAGAGTGAACAAAACATTAGGAATAGAGGCCAAAAACACAACTCTCGAGACACATCCACGTTAGAGGAGTCGGCATGGAGACATAAAACATGAATTTAATATAAAAATTAGAGGAGGAAAATGACACAGAGCACAAAAGGTTTCAAGAAAATGAAAGAGTACTAAATAACATTAAATGAAGCACAACATTTCTAAAAGTAAAAAAGCGGCAGAGGAGAGTTTGTGAACAGATCCCCGAACTGGTCCTGGATAGTTACCTTGCACCAGTAAATGTGTAGTTTGCAAAACCACATTTAATGTATGTATTATTTTATGAAGCAAACTTCAAAATCAGATGCTCAGAAAAGAGATGGGAGGGCTCTCCAGGGAGCACTGAGCGTTCTTCCAAGGATTAGGCTGCGGGGAAGGCAGGGGGCACACAAAGAATTAGGGGGAAATATGATGGTTTACATTCATTTAAAAGGTAATATTCAACAGCAGTTTCATGAGGCTGAAGTCCAATGGAAGACAACCGAAGGTAGGAGAAAGGCAGCATATTCTCAAGTAAAAGGGAAGCGACTCCACTGGCCAGAGGGTAGGTGGGAGCTGTCTGTGGGTATTTCTGGAATCCTCAGAATAGGAAAAAAATGAAAATCTAGCCAAGTATTTTCTTGGAGAGAAGGTGGTGCTCATAAACATCTTTCAGCGTAACTCAACAAAGTCTTAGAGAGCACTTGTTACATGGTTTATCAAGGTTGGCTAAATTCATACATTACTAAGAAACAGATGACGTTAAGTATATGGATTCCTTAGATTCTTGCTTTGACAAGATTGAGATGAGGCAAAGCTTAAGGTGAAATCCTTGGTTAGGAGATTATTAAGGGGTATATGAAAACACTCTTTTCCTTTTACAGATTAATAGCAAAGCAGTAAAAAGGTCATTTGTAACAACTGGGGAAATAAAATGTGCAAACTTACAAATTACACATAAATATTATCATCACAGTCGCAGATTCCCTATAAATATGTTTAATGATGAAGTCAGTTTTGTTGATTTTATAAACATTTACTGTCTAATCATCACATCAAAAATCATATTCAAGCATGATGTTCTACAGAGGGGCATAGTCCTTTTAGCTGTTTTTTTTTTTTTTTTTTTTTTTTTTTTTTTTTTTAAAGATTTTATTTATTTATTTGACAGAGAGAAATCACAAGTAGGCAGAGAGACAGGCAGAGAGAGAGGAGGAAGCAGGCTCTCCGCCGAGCAGAGAGCCCGATGCGGGACTCGATCCCAGGACTCTGAGATCACGACCTGAGCCGAAGGCAGTGGCTTAACCCACTGAGCCACCCAGGCGCCCCCTTTTAGCTGTTTTTGAAGTCACTATCTCAAATGTTTCTGAGACCTGTTGGAAAAGAAATCATACCCTTGTCCATTCAAGGTATTGAGTATGCAACTTGGGAGTAAAAAAAAAAAAACCACAAAAAAACAAAAACAAAAACAAAAAAACCCAAACCTCTCACCGCTAAACACACACACACACACACCTCTACAGTTTGGCACTTGACAAATTAAGCTAAATCAGAAAATCTGGATGGTTTGGCCTTGATAGTTGCTCTCACAAATAGAATGCTGTAAGGGATCTGGGTAACAGATTGTCAGAGTGAGTTTATGAATCTGAAGATCCTTCAAAATAAGGATAAAAAAGAAAAGCCAAAAAATACACCATCTTGGTACCAACCTACTAATTGTATAACAATATGTTGAATTTGCAGATTACAATCATACGGAAGAGGTAATGAGTTGGTATGCACTACTGTATATGGTATAGTACATAGTACTCAGTAACTACTATGAAAAAGCATTTAGAAATGTTTACAATGGAGTAGAGCTTTCTATAATCCCTAACTGTGAACTTCCCCATACAGTTCCTGATAAACTGTTGTTGACAAACAATCCTTGTAATGCCAGTCTTGGGTCTGCTACTGCTCCAGCGGGCGCTCATCTAACTAGTTTTACAGCTAAAATACCTACAGTATTTATAAAATATTGAAATTAAGATGGTGTTAATCCAAACTAAGTAAACATTTTTGTTAGTGACTGAGCACTATGGTGTTTTTCAAATTTCTACAAATACAACATCCAAGTGGATAAACGGTGCTCTGACCCATGTTTTCCTGTCAGTTTTATAAGGTCCAACTTTACAATATCCCTTCTGATAGAGTAGAAAGTTCAATCTTTTGTCTAACATGTTTGGTCAAAAGTTGTCTTTATTATTGATAGTTTAGAAAATTGTTTGCTAACAGATCTGCTCTATAAAAAAATAGTAAAGGGAATATTCTAGGCTGAATGAAAGGATAGCAGATAGTTACTTGAACCCAAGAGTTAATAAAAAGCACAGGTAAATGCAACTACATAGGTAAATATGAAAGACAGTATATGTTTTATATTTGTAATTTTTTTCACTTATCTGACCTAAACAAATGAACTGAATATTTTTTTACTTATTTCTTTGTTATAATACATATTATTATTTTTTTAAAGATTTTATTTATTTGACAGAGAGAAATCGATCACAAATAGGCAGAGAGGTGGGCAGAGAGAGAGGAGTAAGCAGGTTCCCCACTGAGCAGAGAGCCTGATGCCAGGCAGATCCCAGAACCCTGAGATCATGACCTGAGCCAAAGGCAGAGGCTTAACCTACTAAGCCACCCAGGCACCCCAATCCATTTTAATTTCTTTGCTGTAATGGGTTTTTAATTTCTTGCATTAAGTCACAATTTTAGAAGTGTTCATGGATATATGATGCATAGATATATAACTTATAACAGCACAAAGGAAGAAGGAAGAAATGGAGTTGCCCAGTAGCAAAGTATTTATAAAATATGGAAATTAAGATGATATTAATCCAAATCAGATTATTTTAAATTAAGATATTAATTGTGATCCTCAGAGCAACCATTAGGAAAATAACTCAAGGTCGCCTGGGTGGCTCAGTCAGTGAAGTGCCTGCCTTCAGCTCAGGTCATGATCCCAGGATCCTAGGATCAAGTCCCAAGTCCCACATCAGGCTCCCTGCTCCTATGCATGGAACCTGCTGAACCTGCTTTTCCCATTCCCTCTGCTACTCCCCCTTGGCGGGCGGGGGAGGGGGGGCGGGAAACGGGGACACACGACTTTAAAAAGTGAAAGTAATGACCAGGAATAAAAATGGTACACTAGGAGCACCTGGGTGGCTCAATCGGTTAACTCTCGCCTCTTGATCTCTGTTGCGGTCACGATCTCAGTGTTGTGAGATCAAGCCCGTGTCTGGTGGGGCTCTGTGCTGGGTGTGCAGTCTGCTTAAGATTCTCTCTCCCTCTCCTTCTGCACCCCCCCAAAATGGTACATTAGAAAATATTTAACACAAAAGAAGAGAGTAAAGAAGGAATAGAGAAAGAAAAAAGATATAAGATGTCTATATAAAAAGCAAAATGACAGTCATAAACCCTATCTTATCAGTAATTCATTAACTGTAAGTGGACTAAACAGTCCAAACAAAAGGCAGAGATTGGCAGAATGGAATAAAAACACACGATTCAACTATAGGCTATCTACGACAGGCACACTTTACCAAGTCACAGACCGACTGATAACAAAACAATAGAAAAAGATATGCCATGCAAATAGTAACCAAAAGAGAGCTGATGTGGCTGTACTTTTATCAGACAAAATATACTTTGAGACAACTGTTACTAGAAACGAGGGACATTTTTGTTTTCCATTGTGCTAAAAGATGGCATAAAAGTTACCATTTCTAAGTGTACAGTTCAAAGTTCCAGTCACACTGTTGTACAACATCTCTAGAACTTCCATCATGCAAAACTGAAATTCTATCCCCATTAAACAACAACTCCCCTTCTCCCCTTTCTCCTCAGTGCCAGGTAACTATCATTCCTGTTTCTATGAATTTGACTGCTTTAGATACCTCATGTAAGTGAAATCACAATATTCTCCTTTTTGTGACTAGTTCGTTTCACTTAGCATGTCCCCATGTTTATCCATGTAGTAGCATGACAGGATTTCTTTCTTCTTATTCTTTTTTTTTTTAAAGATTTTATTTATTTATTTGACAGAGAGAAATCACAAGTAGTCGGAGAGGCAGGCAGAGAGAGAGAGAGAGGGAAGCAGGCTCCCCGCTGAGCAGAGAGCCCAACGCGGGACTCGATCCCAGGACCCTGAGATCATGACCTGAGCCGAAGGCAGCGGCTTAACCCACTGAGCCACCCAGGCGCCCCAAGGATTTCCTTCCTTTTTAAGGCTAAATAATGTTTCCTCATTTGCATATACCACATTTTGTTTATGCATCCATCTGTCAATGCACATCTGGGTTGGTCCCATCTCTTAGCTATTATGAGTAATGCCATTATGAACAAAGGACTACAAATATCTCTTCAATACTCTGCTTTCACTTCTTCTGGAGATCTACCCAGAAGCGGAATTGTTGGATCATATATATGGCAGTTCCTCTTTTTTTTTTTTTTAAGATTTATTTTGAGAGAGTGAAGAGTGAGCACAGTGGGGGTAGGGCCAGAAGGAGAAGGAGAGAAAGAATCTTAAGCAGACTCTGTCTGCACCAAACCAAGAGCCCAACCTGGAGCATGGCCTATGCAGAAATCAGGAGTTGGATGCTTAACTAACCGTACCACCCAGGTGCCCCAATCATACAGCAGCTCTATTTTTGATTTTTTGAGGAACCTTCATACTGTTTTTCATACCGCCACCATTTTACAATCACATTAACAGTACAGAATTTTTCTACAACCTCAACAACACTTGTTATTCTGCATTTTACCGTTACCGTCCTAATGGGTGTGAGGGGACAAAGCAGGACACTTTATAAAGATAAATGAATCAACCCATCAATAAGGTAAAATTATAAACTTGAAAGTGCCCAACAGTGCATGAAGCCCCAGAATATATGAAGCAAAACAGAGAAATAAAGGGAGAAATACACAATTCAATAGTAATCATTGGGAAGTTCAATACCCATTTTCAATACTGGATAGAACAATTAGGCAGAAGACCAAGAAGAACAGGAGACTTAACGCTAATAATCAACCAGAATTATTACAAAACATCACGAAAACACTCAATCCAACTATAGCAGAATAAATTCTTCTCAAGGGCACATGGAACACATTCTTCAAGATAGATCATATGGTCAGCAATAAAACAAACCTCAATCAATTAAAAAGACTGAATCAGAGAAGTATGTTCTCTGATGGGAAAAGAATGAAAACAGAAATCAGTAATAACAACAAAGTGGTAAATCTTCTTGACCTTGAATGGATTAGCCGATGGCCTAGCTATGATACCAAAAACATTAACAATAAAAGACAAAGCAGATAAACTGGACTTCATCAAAATTAGTAACTCTGTGCCTCAAGGCACCATCAAGACAAGAAGATAACACACAGTGGGAGAAAGTATTTCCAAACCGTATTGGATAAGGGAGTTGTATCTAGATTATATAAAGGACTCTTACTACTCAACAACAAAAAATCCATTTTTTTAAAACAGCAAAAGATATGACAATTCTCCAAATTACACATAGAAATTGCCATTAAGCACAAGCAAAGATGCTTAATATCATTAGCCACCAGAGAATGTAAGTCAAAACCACAAGGAGATATCATTTCATACTCACTAGGAAAGCTAGAATCAAAGACAGACGATGACAGTTGTTTGCAGGATATGGGAAAACTGGTACTATTCTAGGCCTCGCTTCTGGTGGCAAGTAAAATGTGCAGCCGCTAGGCCCAACAGTCCCACAGCGCCACCAAAGGTTAAGCCCAGTCACAGCATGAAGCTAACAGTCCCTCTCATAGGTATTACCCATGAGAACCGAACACATGAATCACAGAAAAGCTCGTACACAAATCATCCCAGCAGCATAATCCATACCAGCAAAAAGCAGAAACCCAAATGTCCATCACTGATGAACGGGGAAAGCGTGGTATATCCACTCAACAAGGACCAGAACTACTGAGCCATGCCACGGTATAAAAGCTGGAAATATTATGCAAAGGAGCAGAAGCCAGTCACAGAAGACCACATATTGCATGATTACATGAAATATGCAGACAAGGCTGGTCTAGAGTCATCAAGTAGATCAGTCACCACCCAGGGCTGAGGGATGTGGGAGCAAATGGGAAGTGACTGCTAAGAGGCAAGGCTCTCCTTCTGGGGCGATGAAAATGTTCTAAAATCAATTGTGATGACAGCTGCATACATGTAAATGCAAGTCATGAAGCTGCATGCTTAAATGGGCGAATTACACCTCCACAGAGCTCTTCCACTAACGAGGAGAAACAATGCCAGCACAGTAGTACTCTTCTGTAAGTCTTCCCTAGTGTAAAAGTGCTGGGGGAACAGGCAGCCATGTCTTTTCCCTTCCACAGAAGTAATAACAGACAATGGGGTACTTAAGGACTTACCTGTGACTCTCAAACTTCTAAAGAATTAAAAAATAAATAAATTATAGTGACAAAACTCCCTCAACTACTGTGTTGAGATAAGAGAGGTCAATATTTATTCTGAAGATTTTACCAAAGAAGAACCAAATTTTAACTCCTCTGACACAGATAATGAAGACTTAAAAGTGTTCTAGCATGATCTATTTCTCACTTTTTAATTTTACAGGTTAATCCATATAGCTGTTTGCTACAAGTACATACATATAAATAAATATATGTTAGAAAAAAACCCTGTTTTATAAGACTTAATGTGTGACATTGTGTTTTGGTTTGAGATTTTTACCAAGTACAGATGAATCTTCATCAGCAAACAGACATGGTTCTATTTCTTTCAAGGAACTTCTACCTTCAAGTCGGGCAAGAAGCTAGCAAAAGAAAAAAAAGAAAAACTCGTTACTTAAAAATATAAAATCTTAGACATCTACATTTACACCATTTTCCAAATGTCTATAAAAAAGACCCATTTAATTTTGAGGATTTAGAGGAAATTATGAAATAGGAAATACAAGTTAGGAGGAAAATTGTGTTCATTCATTCAGAAAACACTTCCTTATTTGTTTACATATCAAATACTGATGGTATAAAATGAGCCCCAGGAAGACTCTGGACACCAAGTTCAGGGGAGCTTCTGCAGTTAGCAGACTGTCACACACTGTTGCGGGGAGAACTGAGCACCCTCCACAATTCCACCAGGAGAGGACGACTGGAAGGTCTGCATTTGGAGTTCTCCCGGACTCTGACACCTCCTCCTGTGGCTGTCTTTAAGACTGCATCCTTTCCCTGCAGTAAACTGTAACCATGAACACAACCACTTTCAATGAGTTCTGTGAGTCCTTCTACGGGATTGCTATACCTCAAGGTGTCCCCCAGGGTCCCCACGCCCCCCAACTTGCAAATAGTATCAGAACTGAGTGTAGTCTTAGGGATCTGGAACTTGGTAAAGTCTGCTCCTGGGGACGTCCCCAATTTCACACACAGATGAAGGACTTCTGCTCCCAAATTAAATACAATCTTTTTTTTTTCCCTCTAGGAAAAGCACTTGTGCTGATTATTTGAGTTGGATGCTTTTTTCATAGCCTACCCTTTATTTTGAAAGAACAACTAAAAGAAACTTTGATTATACAGACTTTGGTATTTGGTAGACATTTTATTAAAATGAAGAAAGTAAGCTTATCACTTCAAGAAAACTGACCATATTTGTTGCCAGTGGTAACATTTGAATTTTAGAAAACTCACCCTCCACTGTGACCTTGATAGCTTCCCGAAACTTAAGATCCTTTATGGGGAAGACATCAATGTTTTAATGAATGTGATTTTAAAAAATAATTATTTAACAAACACGCCAATTCTTGAAAGATCTATGTAATTCAGTGAACCATTATTTCCAAATGACTAATGCATGTTAAACCAGTCCTGGGTAAAAGATTCACTCCAAGTGTAAGACCAATCAATGGTTTTAACGTATTTAAAAAAAAAAATTTTTTTTCACGGGACGCCTGGGTGGCTCAGTGGGTTAAGCCACTGCCTTCTGCTCAGGTCATGATCTCAGGGTCCTGGAATCCAGCCCCGTATTGGGCTCTCTGCTCAGCAGGGAGCCTGCTTCCCCGCCCCCTGCCTGCCTCTGCCTACTTGTGATCTCTCTCTGTCAAATAACTAAATAAAATCTTAAAAAAAGGGGCGCCTGGGTGGCTCAGTGGGTTAAGCCGCTGCCTTCGGCTCAGGTCATGATCTCGGGGTCCAGGGATCGAGTCCCGCATCGGGCTCTCTGCTCAGCAGGGAGCCTGCTTCCTCCTCTCTCTCTCTCTGCCTGCCTCTCTGCCTACTTGTGATCTCTCTCTGTCAAATAAATAAATAAAATCTTTAAAAAAAAAAAAAAAAAATCTTAAAAAAAAAAAAATCAATCACTGATATAATTTTATATTCTACATTGCAATTAACTTTTAGGAAACTAGTATCTTGTCACGTTTTGGTCCAGAATCAAAGAAGTAAACCCACAATTATCTAAAAAGACCTTCAAATACTCCTTTTTCCAACTATACATCGGCAGTACTTTAAGTTGTTCTGGTTGAAGCACAATAACATGATAAGAGTCTTAGCGTACTTCAACCAGAACAACATAAAGTCACAGACTGGACGCAGAAGAGAGGGGATCCCAGTCAAATTCTCTTCAACCGGACACTAAAACGAGATCTGCAAATATGTGAAAGAGTGTCACTCCTCATATTTTTTGTTTAGGGAAATATAGCTATTTTTCATTAAAATACTTACAATACTCAAAGAGTTTATAACTGTCACTTGTATATGAATGCAAATATTTAAAATTCTAAATTTCTCCCCTCAGCTCTCTCTCCAGAGCCCACCTGCTCCGGAGATCTCTCAAGAGTATATTTTCGCTTTAATTCTTTTTTTTTTTTTTTTTTTTAAAGATTTACTAAAAGAAGATAAAGGGGTGCCTGGGTGGCTCAGTAAGAACACAAGCAATGTATTGGAATAACATCTGTGAAGTCACAAGTAGGCAGAGAGGCAGGCAGAGAGAGAGAGAGGAAGCAGGCTCCCCGCTGAGCAGACAGTCCGATGCGGGACTCGATCCCAGGACCCTGGGACCATGACCTGAGCCGAAGGCAGAGGCTTAACCCACTGAGCCACCCAGGCACCCTATATTTTCGCTTTAATAAACTTTTTCGCTTCTGCTATTCAATAAATAGATAGATAAATTTCTCAGTTTCGCTGACAGATAAAACCCACATAAACAAAAGCTCTTTTGGTGACAGACATTAACTGCACTTATTGCACTTATTGTGATCATTTTGCAACATAAACAAGTATCAAACCATTATGATGTACACCTCAATATAATATAACGTTGTAACTATTCTACCAAAAAAAAAAAAAACCCACAAAAAAAAATGCACAAAAGCTCTTTGAAATCCTCAATAATTTTTACATGTGTAATGCATTCCTAAAGCCAAAAATTGAGAACCACTGAGTTAGATGGTGAGTCCAGCTTGAAAGACAAGACGAAACACATAAAATGACTTTAAAATGTTTTAAAAAGGGCGCCTGGATGGTTCGGTTGTTAGGCGGCTGCCTTTGGCTCAGGTTGTGATCCAGGGTCCTGGGATCAAGGCCCACATCAGGCTCCCTGCTCCGCGAGGAGGGAGCCTGCTTCTCCCTCTCCCGCTCCCCCTGCTTGTGTTCCCTCTCTCTCCCTGTGTCTCTGTCAAATAAATAAATAAAATCTTAAAAAAAAAGTTTTAAGAAGCATGTATACAAATGACTATTCTCATCAGAATAGCTAACTTAGGAAATTACTCCAATTGTTTACTCTTATCGTCACCCCTCAAAATATTTCAGAATTCTCCACTGTGAGAATTCCTGATAGGAAAGGATTCAAGAAAGCTTTATATTGGCAGGACACTTGGACAGAGATGGTATAACTCCTCTTACCCAATTGGCTAAGTTAGCCAGTTTGCATCTAATTTTCCATCATTATTAAAAAATCTTCAAGGATGAAAACTTCCCACTAATACTCAAAATGTTTACAATGCCAAAGCAGAGTCTGGTTCTTTCAAATAAATAAACTTTTAAAAAAAGGAAAATACCCTAAAAATCTAACATAAACTATTACAGAAATTAAAATTAATCATGTCCAGATTTAAGGAATTAATTAAAAGAAGCCAGGTATAATCAATCTGGAGTTTCTGAAGGACAAAAAAGAGTCCAAAGTGTCCAGGGTAAAAGGAACCCCAGTAAGTTGTTAGACAAGACAGTTCAATCCTTTTAGGGAAGATTAACACACTCGGCAATCACAGCTTGGTGATGGATTTCTCTTGATTCTCTCTGCAATCTTTCTGAGGCCATATTTCCTATTTAGAAAAGAAGGCAAAGTGGACACAACAATTTTAGTCTATTTGGCAGTTTCACTAATATTGTTAATTAACAGATTTGACATTTGGTTTGTAAATCAGTATCTTCTAGGTTTTATTATTTTAACAAAGTCATCAACTAATAGCTACTATTTGTGCTTACTATGGTATCTGCAGTACCTAATTTATATACATTATCTCTTTTAATTGTTATAGTAACTATTTGTTGTCATTCTATTTTTCAGATGAGAAACCTAGTAGATGCCAGAGCCGAGACTTAAGAGATCTCTTCTGGCTCCCGAAGGCTGGAGGACCGCTGGGCTCCAGTGCCTCAGATTCAGTATCACGGAGTCTAATAAAATCTGAGTAGAGAGAAAAAATAGTTTCTGGATCTACTAAGCTGATCCGAGATCCTGTCTAGGCTATTACCTGACCTCTTTCAACCATCTGTTAACACTCCCCTCAACGGCAACAAGGAGCCCTCTATGTTTTCAATGGCAGCGTTATTACCATAACAATATAACCTACAAAGGGGGTAATCCTCACTGCACAGCCAGCCACTGGTAACCATCTCGGCCAAGTCAACGTGGGGATACACAGATGTAGCAGACACAGTTCCTATCTTCAAAGAATTTAACAGGAGAGACTGAAAAGTTTACAAAAATGCAATACAGTACAGTGGCTGCTGCAGAAGAAATACAGGCAGGGTGCTGGGAAGGTGGGGGAACCTACCGCCATCTGGGACAAATCTTCCCCCAGGCCCAATCAGTGACCTGGGACCTCCTGGAGCACACCACCCCTCCCAACATTCTTTCCTTTTGTTTAACCACACCCTTAAGTACACCCTTAGGGCATAACGCCCCTGACCTGCCCAGGAGCACAGGGACTCTGACACACAGCCATTAGACATTCTCCTCTTGGGTGGTCCCACAGCAGCACTCCCAACCTCCAGGGCTAGAAAAGCTGGTCTCAAGGGTGGTGGGGTTGGAGAAGATTCATTATCTTGAGGCTACCCTGAGACAGGATCAGTCAGGAAATCCCCTTCTAACATCAGGCTGCGCTTGCCAGCCTTTCTCTTCAGTCTTCTGGTCAGTTCTAATTTGTGGGAGGCACCCTTAATTTTGAACAAGAGATTAGGCATTTAGTTCTTTTATATACATACAAAATGTGCACTGATAGAGAAATGTTTTTCTTCCTACAGGGAACATCCTTTGCCTATTCTCTTTTAAATTTCTAAGGCCAAGACCATTAAACAAATGATAACATACATTCTTCAAGGCCGCCTCCTTCCCCGAAACTACTACTGCTATACTTAGCACACTACCAGCCTATCTCCTCATCTGGATATAAAAGCTCAAAAGGAAAAGCACCTATTTTGGCTCACAACAGACTCCAAAATGCTTTTGTCTGGCAGAAACTCAGCGGCTGCCTATATTAAAAGGTAAACAAGGCATAGGTAGGCAGGCTTGGGAAGGATGGAGAGTGTAAGTGACCTCACACTATTTCCATTTTCATGTTTAGACAGTATGCAAACTTATACCAAACAAAAGTCCATGAGTATTCATGTCCTCGAAGTTCTTTATACTAACAGAAGTCCATTTCCAATACCATCATATACCTTCAATACCTAGTAAGCAGTACCTATCTAGTAAGCAGAATACCTACCATACAGATGTTTTTAAAGACCATTCAGTTGTGGAAAAGCTTACACAAGAGCAGAAAGAAGAATATAGAGAGCAAACTAATTAGAAATTAATGGCATTAAGGTAAATACACACACACAGCTCATTTAGATAAAGGCTCATTTCCCCTGACCTTCTGTAAATAAATTTGTCTGCAGATAGACCCCAGTAGTAGGGTTCCAAACCGGTTCAGTATAAAAGGCTACCTAAGGTGCATCGGGTGGCTCAGTAGGTTAAGCCTCTGCCTTCGGCTCAGGTCATGATCTCAGGGTCCTGGGATTGGGCCCACATCTGGCTTTCTGCTCAACAGGGAGCCTGCTTCCTCCTCTCTCTCTGCCTGCCTCTCTGCCTACTTGTGATCTCTCTCAAATAAATAAATAAAATCTTAAAAAAAAAAAAAAAAAGGCTACCTAAAAGGGCTCCTGGGTGCTTCAGTCAGTTAGCCATCTGCCTTTGGCTCAGACCACAATCCCAGGGTCCTGGGATGAAGCTCAGCTTCTCCCTCAGTCTCTCCTCTCAGTTTATGCTTTCCCTCTCAAATACATAAACAAAATCTTTTCTTTTTTTTTTTAAGATTTTATTTATTTGACAGAGAAAGATCACTAGTAGACAGGGAGGCAGGCAGAGAGAGAAGAAAGGAAGCAGGCTCCCTGCTGAGCAGAGAGCCCCCAGGACCCTGGGATCCTGACCTGAGCTGAAGGCTGAGGCTTTAACCCACTGAGCCACCCAGGTGCCCCACATAAACAAAATCTTAAAAAAAAAAACAAAAACCTACCTAAAGAAGCAAACATTCTGAACCAAATATTCCCATCTCTGCCCATAATAGACCTGGATTTCCCAGCTATAAAATAAATACAATTCTTAGTTTTACTACACATAGTAGTAGAGGAAATTCAGGCAAAAATGTGTAACTATAACACAAGAAATGAAAGAGAGGAGTTGGAATAAGGAAGCAAGGGAAAGCAGCAGCTAGAGGAGTATGTGTGTGGCTGATACAAAATCTGCATCTTATGGTAGTTCCATAAATTCCATGTGAAGATGGGAAATTAGGCTCCTCTGCCACTTTGAAAATTCAACTGTCCTTCAGGGCAGAGTACTAGGCCTGGCCCTTCAATCAAGCTGGAAGAAAAGCTAATGCTTTTATAAAAGCAATCATCCTGTAAGAGGAAAAGGAAAAATAGATACATATAACTAAAGCAAAAACTACCCCACATACGGAGCAACTGGGTGGCTCAGTTGCTAAGCATCTGCCTTTGGCTCAGGTCAGGATCCCAGAGTCCTGGGATCAAGCCTCACATCAGGCTCTCCACTCAGCGGGAAGCCTGCTTCCCCCTCTGCCATGCACCACCCCCAAAAGCTATTACATATATATCTGACAATTTAAGCAGCATGAATTTCTCTTTTTTAAGTTTTTAATTCTAGTTAGTTATTACTAACTGGTTTAATTCCAGTTAGTGTTGTATTGGGTTCAGGTGTACAATACAGAAATTAACACTTCCATACACCGCCCCGTGCCGTGCTCATCGAAGGCGCACTCCTTAATCCCCACCACCCCCGCCCTGCCCCGCTCTCCTCCCCTCTCTAAGCCCGTTTGTTCCCTGAAGTTAAGAGTCTGTGTCTTGGTTTGTCTCTCTCATTTTTTTCCCTTTGTTTTTTTAAGATTTTATTTATTTGACACAAAGAGAGCATGAGCCAGGGGTGGGGAGGGAGAGAGGACAAGCTGACTCCCAGCTGAGCAGGGAACCCAATACAAGACTGGAACCCAATACAGGACTAGATCCCACGACTCTGGGACGATCTGAGCCCGCGTCAGATGCTTAACCGACTGAGCCACCTCGATGCCTGTTTGTTTTATTTCTTAAATTCTTTTTTTTTTTTTTAATTTGTTTTATTTATTGGATGGAGAGATAGCACAAGCAGGCAGAGCGGCAGGTAGAAAGAGGGAGAAGCAGGCTCTCCACTGAGCAGGGAGCCTGATGCGGGCTCCATCTCAGGACTCCGGGATCATGTCCTGAGCCAAGGCAGCCACTTAATGGACTGAGCCATCCGGGTGCCCCTATTTCTTTCTTTCTTTCTTTCTTTCTTTTTTAAAGATTTTATTTATTTATTTGAGAGAGAGACAGGGAGAGAGAGCATGAGTGAGGAGAAGGGCAGAGAGAGAAGCAGACTCCCCGTGGAGCTGGGAGCCCGATGCAGGACTAGATCCCAGGACTCCGAGATCATGACCTGAGCCGAAGGCAGTTGTCCAACCAACTGAGGCACCCAGGCGTCCCGCGGGTGCCCCTATTTCTTAAATGAATGAAATTACATGGTATTTGTCTTTCTCAGACTGACTTATCTCGCTTATCACAGTACTCTCTAGCTCCAACCACGTCACTGCAACTGGCAAGATTTCACTTTTTTATGGTTGAATAGCATTCTGTTGGATGTATACACCACCTCTCCTTTCTCCATTCATGTCTCTGGATATCTGGGTTGCTTCAGTATCTTTATTGTAAATAATGCTGCTATAAACATGGGGTGCAGGAATCCCTCTGACTTAGTGCTTTGGGTAAATACTCAGGAATGCAATGGCTAGATCGTATGGCAGCTCTAATTTTTTTTTTTTTTTTTTTTTGAGGACCCTCTAAGCTGTTTTCCATAGTGGCTGCACCAGTTTGCATTCCCACAACATACACAAGGGTTCCTTTCTTCGCCACATCCTGGCCAACACCAGTTGTTCAACACCAGTTGTATTTTGTGCTGCTGATTTTAGCCATTCTCAAGATGCGTAAGAAGTATTAACTTCTAGCAGAATCTGTAAGGACTAAATTTTAAATTTATGATATCCCACAAATGAGTAATTCCATTAAATGCATTCTTCAGATTTCATTAGGAAGTTATACCAAACTGCTTCAAATTTTCATTTAGATAAAACAAATATAGGGACCCCTAGGTGGCTCAGTTGTTTAAGTGTCCAATTCTTGATTTCGGCTAAGATCATGATCTTGGGGTCGTGAGATCGAGCCCCACGCTGGGCTCCAATCTCAGTGCAGGGTCTGCTTGAGATTCTCTCCCTCTGTCCCCACTCGCACGCTCTCAAATAAATGAATAAAATCTTTAAAAAAAAATCAAATAAACGCAGTCCCAAAAAGAAACAGTAGAGCATAAAATCAATATTACAGGAGTTTAATGTTGGCAGGACACTTTTCTCACCTTGCATGTGAGGAACTCTGCCTCTCATTCCCCTCCCCCAGGGAAGAGTTTCTCAGTTGCGAGCAGGGACCCATGGATCATCCCCTTCCTCCTCAATGGCTTTCCTACAGGGAGGACACATTCTGCCGTGTTCCTATACTTTAGTCTAAAAGCACTCAGAAATGAGCATTTGGCAACACAGGTTGGCTAATAACCTTACGAGAACTTTTAGTGGTCTCGTGGGAGACCGGAGCCCAATCACCACGGGCTAGAGAACGGGAGGAAGATTAGGAAGTGCAGACCGGAGCACAGACTCTGCTGTGCTGAGTAGTAAAGGAACGGGGCTGGCTGAGAGGGAGACACCTATGGAGGTTTTCTGCTTCCTGTTTATTGCTTTATGTCAGCATACCAATGGAAATTATCCGTGAAAATGAAGATTAAAGATGCAGAAAACTGGGACTCCTGAGTGACCCAGTCGGCTAAGGGTCCTGGGATCAAGGCCTGCACTAGGCTCCTTGCACTGACAAAATTAAAAAAAAAAAAAAGAAAAAACAGAAGACAGAAAAATGACTATAGGAGTGGGGATACCTGTAGCAGTAAGCAACTTGAGGAGGAATGGGATGGAAGAAATCCATGTCGTAAATGGAGAAATGGTACTTTTTTTTTTTTAAAGATTTTATTTATTTATCAGAGAGAGAGGGGGAGAGAGCGAGCACAGGCAGACAGAAGGGCAGGCAGAGACAGAGGGAGAAGCAGGCTCCCTGCTGAGCAAGGAGCCCGATGTGGGACTCCATCCCAGGACGCCGGGATCATGACCTGAGCCGAAGGCAGCTGCCCAACCAACTGAGCCACCCAGGCGTCCCTGTACTTTTTTTTTTTTTTTTTTTAAAGATTTTATGTACGTATGTATGTTTGTACTTAGGCTGAGCCCATGCTCGAGTGCCCACGCTGGGGGAGGAGCAGTGAGGGAGGGAGAAAGAACCTCAAGCTGACTCCCAGCTGCCCATGGAGTGCAGGGTGGGGGGTAGGCCGTCTTCAGCACCGCCCATCTCACGATCGTGACCTGAGCCAAAACCAAGAGTCAGATGTTTCATTGACTGAGCCACCCAGACACCTCGAAATTGCAGTTTCTGTTCTTTTATTTTATTAAAGATTTTTATTTATTTGAGAGACAGTGAGAGACAGCATGAAGTGGGGGAGGGTCAGAGGGAGAAGCAGACTCCAGTGAGCAGGGAGCCAAATGTGGAACCCTTCCGGGGACTCCAGGATCATGACCTGAGCCAAAGGCAGTTGTTCAACCAACTCAGGCACCCAGGTGCCCTCGAAATTGCAGCTTCTTAGAAACAAAAATATTTACTCTATTTTAAGGAGGAAATTCAGAGAAAACCTGTGCATAATGTTATCAAGACAGACTTCATGAAAACGGAGGAATTGCAGTATTAATATCTGATAAAGCAGACTTGAGAGGGAAGAAAGTTGCTAGAAACAAAGGGGGACTTTACAGAATGAATAATAAAAGTATCATTCCACCCAAAAGACATACGATCCTCAACGTGTAACATATGAAGCAAAACTAATATAGGTGAAACGAGAAATAGACAAGCCCACAATGATATCTGGGACCTTAACAGTCACCTGTCAGCAAAGGAAAGAGTCACAAACAAAATTAAACACACAGAAAATCAGGACAAACGAGATCTGACTCATGTATGTAAAACACTGCACCCAACAGCAGCAGCATACATGTTTTTTTCAAGTGCCCATGGGACATCCATCAAGATAGATCACATCCTGACCCATAAAACAAACCTCAAATTTAGAAGAACTGAAATCATACAGAGCATGTCCTCCGACAATGAAGGGCACAAACTAGAAATCGTAACAGAGACAACAGGAAAAATTAAGGGAGTTCCTGGGAAGTTTTTTGTTTTTGTTTGTTTGTTTTTGTTTTTTCTGTTTGTTTTTTTTGTTTGTTTTTTAAAGATTTTATTTATTTATTTGCCAGAGACAGAGGGAGAGAGTGAGCACAGGCAGACAAAGAGGCAGGCAGGGGCAGAGGCAGAAGCAGGCTCCCTGCCGAGCAAGGAGCCCGATGCGGGACTCGATCCCAGGACCCTGGGATCATGACCTGAGCCGAAGGCAGCTGCTTAACCAACTGAGCCACCCAGGTGCCCCTGTTTTTGTTTTTGTTTTGATGACACACGAAGCAAGGCAGAACGAAGGGAGAGGGAAGAGAAGAAAGATATCAAATTTACCTACTAAAGTAACAATTATTGAGTGCTAACTGTGGGCTAAATATTGTTCTAAACACTGGGACTAAAGGAGTAAACTCAACAGACAACAAAGTCTGCTCTCATGACCTTTAAATCGATATAAAATGTCAGGTGTGATAAGAAGAATAAACAGGGTAAAAATAAATAAATAAAATCTTTAAAAAACAAACAAAAAAAACAAACAGAAAAAACAAAAACGAACAGTAGGTAAAAAAACAGGTTATTATACTGTAAACTGTAGTCAAATGCTGGTCTTTAATTGCAGGGTTCATTATTAAGTTTTACACGTGCTACTTGTCCTACCATAGTTCTATCTCTACAATACGTTAAAAGAAAACATTTTTTGCAACTTTATTTTCTTGGAAGACCCTGTATGAAATGTCTTTTCCCTACTACTCACAAAATATGGGAATGGTTAGCTGTTTTTTGAAGTTGTAATTCTAGCGAGTTAAAAATTTAAAGTACTTGTTTGTTGGGCTCGCTTGAGACTTCCGTTCTCAACACGAAGCCTCCCAGTAGAATCCCTAAAGTTCTGTAGCATAATATGCAAGGGAAGAAAACTGTGTCCAAACAAATTAAGCACTAGCCAGAGTCCTGCAAAACACTCCGAGTTTCACTTAGCCGGTTTTGTTAGCCAAAAGGAAAAAGAATAAAGTAGCACCTATTGCCCAGCTCCCTGCTCTCCCCTCAGACCCTCTGTACTCAAAGTAGTGGGAGCCAAGCAATCTGGATAAGGGTCTCCGTGCAGACATGGCAGGTCAAGGATATGTTGCTAAATTTCTTGTTCCATGATTTGCCTGCGCTGGGCTCCCATTTTTTACTTTTTTTGAAAGATTTTATTTATTTATTTAATAGAGAGGGAGAGAGACCGAGCACAAGCAGGGGAAGTGGCAGAGGGAGAAGGAGAAGCAGGCTCCCCGCAGAGCAGAGAGCCTGACGTGGGGCTGGATCCCGGGACCTGGGCCCAAAGCAGACCCTTAACTGACCGAGCCACCCAGGCGTCCCAGGGCTCCCAGATGTTAGATACTAGGCTGGATCTGACTGCAAAAGTCACCTGTTTGTTTGACCCTGGTTTCAAACGATCATGTAAACGACTAAGGTTTTAACTGTAGTGGTTCTAGCACGGGTTGGTACACTGGCCAGCAGGTTAAATCCAGCAAGTTTAAGAATAAGCTTTATTGAGCACAGTCATGCAGATTTGTCCCCCTCTCTGCGGATGTCTTCACACGAGGCCTGCAGGGTTACGCAGTTCTGACGGAGCGCGCCCTGACCTGCAAAGCCCTTCACAGGAGAGCGCGGCTTCCCGGGCGCCCAGGAGGCTCAGTCGGTTGGCGTCTGCCTCCCGCCCCTGGGATGGAGCCCCATGTCAGGCTGCCTGCTTAATCGGGCGCCTGCGTCTCCCCTCCACCGTCATCTGTAGAAAAGATTCTTCTCCCCCACCTCGCCCACTTCTCGGGGCTCAGGGCCCACCCGTCTCCCTCACTCGTCAGAGCCACCCGCAGCTCCTCAACACCCACGTCGCCCGCTACTCCCCGCGACCGCCGCCCCCTCCTGCCAAACCGAGCTCACGCGGCCCCTAAAACCTCCGTCCCGGCTCCCCCTGACCCGGGCCCCGCGCTGCCCCCCAAGGCCGCGGTTCCTCCGCGTCGGCCTCCGCCACTGGTTCTTCGGGCAGACGTCGTTCCTCGGGCTCCTCGTTCCCGTCCCGCGACCGGGGACCCACCCGCAGGCCGCGCTGGAACCTGCCCGCGCCGCTCCTCGCAGCACCTGTCCAAGCCGGCGCGTCCGGGAACGCACGCGGGCGGGCGAGCGAGCGGCCGGGGCCCCGCTCCCACACCGCCGGCCCCGCTCCCGCCCGCAGGCCCCGCCGTGCCCCGCTTCCGCCGCCCCCGACCCCGACCGCGGGGAGCCCGGGACAGCCGCGGCCGCGCGCGGCGGGCGGACCGCAGGAGGCGCACAGCGGCCGGGCGACGCGAGCGCCTCCCTCCGCCTCCGCCTCCGCCCGCCGCGCCAGGCAGCCCACGCACGCCCTCGACGGGTCTCCCAGGGCCGCGGGCCGGCGCCGGGGCCTCAGGCGGGCCGGGGCCGCCTTCCCTCCGCCGAGGGCCCCGCGCGCCCCCGGCCCGGGCCCCACCCCGCCTCCGCCGTCCCAGACCCCGCGGCCCTCACCTGCGTCCCAGACTCGGCCCTGCGGAAGTCACTGCACATCGCCCCGAAGCCTGGGCGAACCGGGCACTCAACTTTCCCGCCACCCGCGCCATTGACCGCGAGCGGCCGACGCCTCGCAGCCAGTCAAACGCGCTGACCCGCTGACCCGGGCGCGAGCATGCGCACTGCGCCCGCCAGCGCCAGGGAGGCGAAGGGCATGCGCAGTGCCCGAGTGATGTCAGACTCCGTCTCCTAGGAGACCGGAGACCGCTGGTGATTTTTTTTTCTTTCTTTCTTTCTTTCTTTTTTTTTTTTTTTTTAAGGATTTATTTATTTATTTATCAGAGAGAGGGGAGGGGGAGAGCGAGCACAGGCAGACAGAAATGGCAGGCAGAGGCAGAGGGAGAAGCAGTCTGGCTCCCTGCCGAGCAAGGAGCCCGACGCGGGACTCGATCCCAGGACGCTGGGATCATGACCTGAGCCGAAGGCAGCGGCTCAACCCACTGAGCCACCCAGGCGCCCCTGGCGCTGGTGATTTTTTCTGGTCTCAGAAACTTCAATTCGTTTTTATTAGGTAAAACTAGCAGCATGTACTTTTTTTTTTTCTTTTTTACTATAAACAATACAGTTACTGAGTGCGAAGGGCTTTTTGTCCGTTTGTGGGTTAAAAGCCCCCGGCTGCCGATACATGTGATTCACAGTTAATTCTGAAAACAAAGAATTAAGACTAAGTTTGAAAGAATCTGTGTAATTAAGAAATAATTATTATAATAATAACAATTACAGCTAACACGTGTCGTGCTTAGGGCGTTATATATAATAATTCATTTAATCCGCACAGTCCTGTGACGTAGCTACTCTTATCCCCATTTTACAGATGAGGGAACTGAGGCACAATCTTGGCGCACGTTCCTCTGATGAGCACCGGGTAGTGAGTCAGCACGTGAACGGGCAGTGAGAAAGGAAGAGCGTGGGCGCAGACAGTTCTTCAAGAAACTTGGAAGTGGAGGAAGGAGGTAACAGTAACCAGAAAAGTCAAGGAAGAGTCCTTTAAGAAGGCAAAGCCTGGGACGTGTTTGAATGCGGACAGGGAAGAGCTGTGGGAACTTACTGGTTAAAGAAAGAGAAAGAACACTTGATGGAGTCAGGACCTACAGACAATGGAGGGTGCAAGTGTAAGAAAGCTTTAGCTGTGGCGTTGGGCATCCTTCCCCCGTGAGTAGAGACAGGGGTTGAGAATGGGTGCAGATGAAGATACATTTGGGGAAGGTCAAGTCTGACATAGAAAGCAAGGTAGTAGAAATCCAAGACTCCTCTTGTGAAAGTTAGTTCCTTTTGTGAAAGTTAAATTCCTCTTGTGAAAGTTAAGTGTGCGCCTAAGCTGATGCCTGGGTTAATGTTCCCATCGACAGGCTCTGCCAGAAACCTTCCTCAGAAATCCATTCTTGGTTCATTCTGTGCACAGACCAGTGGTGATTGACCTCAGTACTCCATGGCGATAATTGTTTTAACCAGGATAATTTTCCTTAACACTTACTGTCTACAACCACATTTATTTATTTATTTTTTTAATAAATTTTTTTAAAGATTTTATTTATTTATTTGACAGACAGAGATCACAAGTAGGCAGAGAGGCAGGCAGAGAGAGAGAGGAGGAAGCAGGCTCCCCGCTGAGCAGAGAGCCCGATGCGGGGCTCGATCCCAAGACCCTGAGATCAGGCCGGAGCCGAAGGCAGAGGTTTTAACCCACTGAGCCACCCAGGCGCCCCTGTCTACAACCACATTTAATGCACAACATATATTAGTACTATTCTTTCATTGCACAGAGCTTTTCTCCCTGAGTTACAATTTTCTTGAATCTCAGAATAAATTTTCTGAAGTCATTCTGGATTTTGGTATCAGACATACTTGGAATTTTAGATCTGGTTCTGTCCCTTATTCCCATGATATGCATCTCTCACCACCCTGGACCTTAGTTATCGTTGTGCCGTGGTGATGAAACTATGTACTTAAAAAAGCTAGCACAGCATCTAGTACAAAATATTGATTCTCTTCCTACCTCCCTATCTTTCTTAGATCATATCTTAGCATAGTGCCAAAGCTACAATAAATACACAGTCCCCATCCCCTGTTAACCATGATGGCAGTGATTAGGGCCAGATTAAGAGATGAGCCTGTCTGGCAGTTGTCCAGGGTGGTACATCATAAAAGCTGCTAAAACTTCTCTATGTGCTAAAACATCACAGAAATATTCGATGGAAAAAAATGATTTTTAATTGCAACTCTTTTCAAGCAGGATACTGTATGTGGTTGGGAAGAAAAGACACTTGGAAAGATGGTGAAACAGTCACGATCAAAGACACCTTTGAGTAACAGAGGGTTACTATGTGTAGGTTTAACTGATTGGGGTAGAAGGTAAGCTGAACAAGCTGGTGCATTACCACCAACAACATCCTCCCACTCTGCCTTCTCCCCACCCACTCCCACACAAGGAAGCAGGATTGTGAAATCTCTAAAAATAGGATGGCAAATGGGACGCCTGGGTGGCTCAGTTGGTTAAGCAGCTGCCTTCGGCTCAGGTCATGATCCCAGCGTCCTGGGATCGAGTCCCACATCGGGCTCCTTGCTCGGCAGGGAGCCTGCTTCTCCCTCTGCCTCTGCCTGCCATTCTGTCTGCCTGTGCTCGCTCTCTTTCCCTCTCTCTGACAAATAAATAAAATCTTTAAAAAAAAAAAATAGGATGGCAAATATTGAAAATGCATCTTTTAGAAGACGTGCCAACTTATTTGCTCCCTGAGGCAAGTCTACAAATCTTAATGTAATTCTGATGATATTGATGATAGTGATGGCTTGCGCTATAACCCCTTTTGAACTGGGGTCCTGGATTTCCTATCTTAGAAATGTGAAGTCTAGGTTTTCTAATTCTATAAGATATCCATGGCGTTTGTGTAATGAACAACTATGGAAGATGGATACAGTATCTCCCTCAGGAGTAAAGTCCTGCTTATTGTCCATTAGAAAAGATTTGGGTTCCCTGAGCTCAGATGTCCTCCCTTGTAATGCACCCCAGTCCATGTGAGGCGTCATCTTACCTTCTTCACATCCCCTGTGCTCACCCGGGCTCCTGGAACCATCATAACGAGTTGTTGATACTCTAGCTGCTGGTTTGGACTCGTGTGTGTGTGTGTGTGTGTGTGTGTGTGTGTTTTAAGATTATTTATTTTGGAGAGAGACTGTGTATGTGTGGGAGCGTGGGAGGGGCGAAGGGAGAGGGGGAAGGAGAGAGGGAATCTCATGCAGACCCTGCTGAGCATGAAGCCCGACACAGGGCTTGATTCCTGTGTCGGGATCCCTGAACCCTTAGATCATGTTCTGAGCTGAAACCAAGAGTCAGATGCTTGGGGACACTGGGCTGGCTCAGTTGTTAAGCATCTGCCTTCGGCTCAGGTCATGATCCCAGGGTCCTGGGGATAAGCTTCTCCCTCTGCCCCTCACCCTACCCATGCTCCCCCTCTCTCATTCTCTCTCTTGAATAAATAAAATCTTAAAAAAAAAAAAAAGTCAGATGCTTAACAAACTGAGCCACCCGGGTGCCCGGTGACTCTTTTCTGTCTTTTGTCAGCATCCATGAAATTGTGGTAGACTAACTCATTAGCTGACTAGAAGAGTAAACCCAGACTAAGCAGTCTGATAAAGATTTTGAGTGAGCAAAGGAGAAGTTCAGAGAAGCAGGAATGTCGTTGTAGAGAAAAGCAGAATTTAGCCAAAATAGGTAAGCATTTCTTTCATTCTGACCAAAATATTTTTTATGCCTTGTTAAGCTTTCTTGATGAAGTTTTGGGCCTAATCTCTAGGATTTGACAAACTAGAAATTTAGTCCTGGTAATAGTAATGCCCACTTTTGGGTTCTAAGAGGCAATAATCTGGAACTGATACTAATGGCCATTAACATCAATAGGAAAAACTGGAGTGACAAAGCTTCATGAAAAGATATATTTTCACTCATCGATCTTTAAAAAGTTGACGTAATATCATATACCTATGAAATACTTCTCATAGATAATACTAAAGTTGCTCATGGTATAAATTGGAATGTTTTGGTTACAAGTCACAGAACACTCAACTCTTACTGATTTAAAAAAATGAGAGGGGTCCTTGGCTGGCTCAGTCACTAGAGCATGTAACTCTTGATCTTGGGGTTGTGAATTCAAGTCCAATGTTGAGTGTAGAGATTACTTAAAAATAAAATTAAAAATATAATAAATGTATACATTAATAAGGAGATTTATTGGGTCACGCAGATAAAAGTCCAGAGGTAAGATAGGTTTCAAGGTTAGTTTGTTGAGAGGCTGAATTAAGCAAACAATACTTAGTTTCTTTTTTCTCTTGTCACATTCATATTCTCTACCTTGGCCCTTATAGGGCTATGTGTCTGCAACATACAATAGAGCAATAGTCTCTTACCTATTAATAAACATTAATAAATTAATAAACTCAGGAAATAAGGTTGGGCTGTTTAGCTGGGGCCAGAGTTACATTCTCTACCCCCAGACCCAGGGTTGGAGGTGTATTCTTTCAACGTGTATGGGCTCTGTGTAAGCTGTGGGTAACCGTAAATAATAAAGCAACAACATTCCAGTAGTTAGGAGAATTGGGAGTGGGTGCTGGGGAGGCACCCTCTATCTCATTATATCCTCCATAATGAGGACACATACATAGAAAGCCCCGTATCTAGGTCATCCCCTTCTCCCGTTCAATTCATGTCTCTGCAAAGCAAATCTTTCCTTACATGTAAGAAAATCAATATTTGAGAAAGAAGCCTTTACAATTGAACAGCTACCCTGGCCGGGCTGAGCTTCTCGGCCCTCACACTGTCCCTACTGAAAATTACGTGTCCGCTGAACTGGCTTAGTTCGTTAAGTGCACACCTGTTTGCATGGGCCATCTTGCACAACATGGTTTTGAAATTACTTCAATTTTAATATTCTAGAGAAATCCCTTTTTTATAAAAAAAAAAAAAAATGTTCAAGGGGCAAACGGGGCACTCAGTGGGTTAAGCATCTGCCTTTGTCTCAGGTCATGATCCCAGGGTCCCGGGATCCAGTTCCATGTCAGGGGACTGGTGGGTGGGGGGGCGTCCCTGCTCAGCGGGGAGTCTGCTTCTCCCTCTCCCTTGCTGCTCCCCCTGCTTATGTGTTTGCTTGCTCTCTCTCTTTCCCCCTGCCACCCCAGCAAACAGAGAAATAAATAAATCTTGTCTTTTTTTAAAGAATGTTCAAGGTGCACTCATCACTTGCTGGTGGAAATGCACACATGTGCCTTCTTTATGGAAGGGAATTTGCCAATACCTAACAAAAACTATACATTCATTGGGCGCCTGGGTGGCTCAGTGGGTTAAAGCCTCTGCCTTCGGCTCAGGTCATGATCTCAGGGTCCTGGGTTGGAGGCCTGCATCAGACTCTCTGCTCAGCGGGAAGCCTGCTGTGCTCCACCCTCCCCCTGCCTGCCTCTCTGCCTGCTTGTGATCTGCTGTCAAATAAATAAATAAATAAACTCTAAAAAAAAAAAACAAACAAACAAACAAACCCAAAACAAACTATACATTCACGAACTTTTTGACTCAGCAATCCTACTTCTAGGAATTTATCCTAAAGTCATACCTCCAATTCCATATAGAGATTTAAAATCCATCCTCAACTCTGTGTGCTGGGTTTGCCTCTAACTTCCATGATGTGGTGGCCTCTACTTCTTGCCCAGAAAGTGAGGGATTCGGACCAGGTGATCGCTTCCATTGATCAGAAGTCAACTCTGTTGCAGACACTCTGCCTTTTGCTCTGTGTATGATGCCCAGCCCTTTCCGCAAGGTATTGATTTATTACACCCCCGTTTCATAGATGAGGACTTTGAGACTCAGACAGGTTTAACCATCATACAGTCCTCCAGCTGGTAAACCCAGGTTCACCTGACCATAAAGCCTGAGGTCTTCCTAACATTTTAAGTTGCTTCCAGAAGATGCAAAGGGTCTCAGGCCTTGTATAACTCTAGGATTCTCTGTGACGAAGGAAAGAATCAACAGGGGACACCTGGGTAGCTCAGCCAGCTAACTTGTCTGCCTTCAGCTCAGGTCACAATCGCAGACTTCTGGGATCAAGTTCTGCATCAGCCTCCTGGCTCAGTGGGGAGACTGCTTCTTCCTCTGTCTGCGGCTCCTCCTTGCCTATATTCTCTCTCTTTGGCAAATAAATAAGATCTTAAAAAAGAGAGAAAGGAAGAAAGGGAAAGAAATTAACATGTCTGCCAAGGTACTAATAATTCATAACCTAAACGTTAAGTCCCTTTTCCTGTGGGAATTAACCAGCAGCCACGTGAGTCGGAGGTTCACATACCCTAAAGCCATTGTCACCTCAGCCCCTTTCTTTCTTATATACCTCGGGATAGTTCATTGTACTTTTTTGGCTCGCGACCAGCTCTCTTCTCCTGCAAAACCCTGCTCTGGTTTCATTTATTTGTTTATTCTCTTTTAGGCCCATTTCTTACTCTTTATCTCACCCCTGCCTAGGCCATTACTCCAAGGGTTCTCTGTGTGTACTTGAGTTTGTGAGTTCCTTACAGTAAGTAGTTTGGCTTGCGTGTGTACAAATTTGTGATTCGTGGAGAGCAGTATGCTTTGTCCTGGTGGGGATCTAAGACTCTCCAATCTGTTTCTTGTTCTTTCCCCCACCGTGCTTTAAGTATCACAGGACGGTGCAGGGTGCAGTGGGGCAGGAAGTGGGCTGAGTGCGGCAAGCTGCATTGCCAGGTTCCCTTACCAGAGTGTAGCCAGGCGGAGGCACCAGAGGGAAATAGGAGAATCAAGCAAGGGAGAAGCTGGTGTGTGCGCCTTCTCCGTCTTTTTAAGGGTCTCCTGCAGCAACTGTCTTCTCCAGAGATCCAGTTCCCACGGAACACCCTGCCGTCCCTCCAGCTTTCACAGTGACCTCAGCGCCTGGACGTAGGTCACCTCACCTCCTGCTCTTGTCCTCCCATCTCCGGCGGTAGGGTTGACTCCCTGCTGTTACAAAAGCCTAGGCTTCACCTGTCCCCTGTTTGGTTTCTGAAGTGTTTCATCATCTGGGTAACCAATTTCTCATATTACAACCTGTTTTAAAATACTTAAGGTGTTCTCTCTTTTCCTAGTGAATTCCTGGTGGATACACTCAGTTTTTCCCTTGTTGTAAGGTCCAGCTCTGTTCCTATTCGTCTGGGTCACTCTCTAACTGCGGCATGATGGTCTACACTGCATACCCAAACCCTGTGCTTATCTTAGTCATCTGTGTCCTCCGTAACTAGAGGGTCTCCAAATCCTGCTCCCACATACAGCACTCTAACTATGTATGTCTCCTTACAGATCTTTTGGAGAATTTTTCTGCAATATATCCTTGGGATGGGGTGTCTGGGTCATGAACTCATTAACTCAACTGAGTTCTGCTGGGTCAGTGGACAAAATTTCCTCTTTCCCCATATACTCAACTCTTGGCATCCAATTTTTTGCCTTAGATATTAAATTTCATGAATACTATTGGATAGTGGGATTGACTAACAATTTTTGAGTGCTATACCGAATGCCATCCACTTTACATGGTTTCTCCTTTAGCTCTATGGGTTAAGTGCCCAGTGAAGGAACAAAGCCGGGGATCAAAGGGGTTAAGTAACCTGCCCAAGGCCAAGTAGCTAAGAAGTTGCAGAGCTGGATTACATTCCAGGCCGATCAGTTCTAGGCCTCCAGTGTTTTTACCTCATCGGTGATGCCCCTGTTTTAGACACGAGGAACCGAGGCTGGAGAGATGACATCAGCTCCATGATGACTTTCGAGTAGCTGGTAAGAGTTGGGGATTATTTTGAACTTGGGTCTGACCCAAAGCTGGTGCTCTTGACTTCACACAATACCACCCAACAGGCACTGTGTCTAGGACAAGAGAACCCAGGGCCGTGAACCTGTAATGGCCAGTGAGACTTCTGAATTCTCTAGGTCATGCCGACAGAACACCAGCAGAAAATTGGGTTCACAAAAAGACCTGTAGAAGTAAAATTGCTCTAAATTTAATTTAATTGGGGCTTTAGGAGGTGAAAAGATTGAGGTCAGCATCCGTATTAGAATAAAGGGTTATGCAGAGTCTAGGCATCAAAGCCTGAGGTACTACTAGAGTTCACAGGTTGATAACATAAAAGGGTTTTGACCAATCAAAGCCATAATGAGATGCCACTTCACACACACCAGGATGGCTAGAATAATACAAGAAAATAATCTCTGTCTGTCAAATAAAATAAATAAAATCTTTAAAAAAAAAAAAAAAAGAAAGAAAAAAGAAAATAAATAAATAACAAATATTGGCGAAGATCTGGAGAAACTGGAATCTTTGTATATTGCTGGGGAGAATGTAAAATGGCTCAGCCTCTGTGGAAAACAGTCCGGCCATCCCTTGAAATTAGAGTTCTTGTATGATTAGCACGTCCTCTCCTGGGTCTGTATCCCAGAGAACTGAAAACCGTTGTGCACACAAGGACTTGTACACAAATGTTCATAGCAACATTTCTCATAACAGCCACAAAGTTGAAATGACCCAAATATCCATCAGCTGATGGGTGAATATATAAAATGTGGTCTATTCATATAATAGAATATTATTTGTCAACAAAAAGAAATGAAATACTAATTTGTGTTATGATCCATACAAACCTTGAAAACATTATGCTAAGTATTGGAAGCCAGTCACAAAGGACATGAACTGTATGATTCCATGTATATAAAATGTCCAGAATAGGAGAATATAGAGACAGAATATAGATTATTGGTTGCCAGTGCTGGAGGGTATGGGAGAGTGTGCTGGGTAACGGCTGATGGGTACAGGGTTTGTTTTTAGAATAATGAAAATGTTCTAAAATTGATGGTGTGATTGATGCACAACTCTTGAATAAGCTAAAAGCCATTGAACTGTACATTTTCGTAGGCGAACTACATGCTTGTGAGTTTTTCAGGAAACTTGTTGAAAAAGGCTGTGAGGGACACCTGGGTGGCTCAGTTGGTTAAGCAGCTGCCTTCGGCTCAGGTCATGATCCCAGCGTCCTGGGATCGAGTCCCACATCGGGCTCCTTGCTCGGCAGGGAGCCTGCTTCTCCCTCTGCCTCTGCCTGCCATTCTGTCTGCCTGTGCTCTCTCTCTCTCTCTGATAAATAAATAAATTAATTTAAAAAAAAAAAGGCTGTGAGATTAAGACTTAGAGAAATGGATGTTGGGAATTGACTAGGACAACATTATCTTCTTTATTTACAAAACAGGCATTTTGTTACTCATACACACAACTAATTATACAGACCTCAGCTCATTCCAACAGAAATTTTTACTTCTTGTTTAACTAACAGTCTGCTTGTTTATCCGTCTGTATGTCTCTTTTGGGTCATATAGGATAGGGTTTCCAATTCCCTCTCTCTTTTTCATTTATATTTATAGACACATATAAAAAGAGTTGTTATAATAAAAACCTTTTATATAGGGGAATATGGAAATAATAGACTTCTCTCACTTTTTTAAGTAAAAAACAATTTCAAAGGAAGGTCCAAGAAAACTATCCAGACGGCATTTGAAATATCACTTTAGGGCCACAGCTCTCAGAATGTTGGGGCTCAGGAGCACTTTACCCTCTTAAAAATTATTAAGGACCTCAAAGAACTTTTGTTTATGTGAGTCATATCTAATGATATTTACTGTATCACAAATTAGTTTGAGAAATTGAAAAATGTATGTATTCATTCAACCTGTTACACATCAACATTTTTTAAAAAGATTTTATTTATTTATTTGACAGAGAGAGATCACAAGCAGGCAGAGAGGCAGGCAGAGAGAGAGGAGGAAGCAGGCTCCCCGCTGAGCAGAGAGCCTGATGGGGGGCTCGATCCCAGGACCCCAGGATCATGACCTGAGCTGAAGGCAGAGGCTTTAACCCACTGAGCCACCCAGGTGCCTCCACATATTTTATTTTAAAAAGTGCTTCTTAAAATAAAAATTGGTGAGGGGTGCCCAGCTGGCTCAGTCAGTAAAACATGCAACTCTTGGTCTTGGGGTTGTGAGTTCAAGCCGCATGTTGGGTACAGAGACCACTCAACGAAAATGAAATCTTTCCTCTTTCTAAAGATTTTATTTATTTGAGAGAGAGTAGAGCTGGGAGGGGGAGGAGCATGAGCTGGGTGAGGGACAGAGGGAGAGGGAGAAGCAGACTCCCTGCTGAGCAGGGAGCCAGACATGGGGCTTGATCCCAGAACCCTGGGACCATGATCAGAGCCAAAGGAAGCTCCGTAGCAGAATAAGGCACCCAGGTGCCCCAATAAAAATAAAATTTTTAAAAATTTTAAATAAAAAATTGGTGAAAAGAATAGCATTCTTTTACACTTTTTTATTTTTTATTTATTTATTTTTTTTTTTTGCAAATCTCTTTAATGGTTGGCTTCATTAGACAACAGCTAGAATCTTCTATCTGCTTCTGAGTTCTATCTGTTGTAATGTCAGCACAGTGCAAATGCCAACATAATGAGAAAGGAAAATAACATCTTCTTATTTTTATGAACACAGTTTTGATTTCATGAACCCCCGTGAAAGGTCTTGGCAATCCCAGGAGCCTTAGATCACAGGGTGCCAACCACAGGTTTAGTGCTTGCTATAATTCCTGATAGTAGTTCCTTTGACTAGTTTTCACATTTCATTTTAACATAATTGTTATTTAATAATCACATGTCAAAATACGTGCACAGATGCCTAGGTAAATGTACAGAAATTATTTAATTAAAAATGTGCCTCACCACTGAACCTTTACCTATGCTCTATGAAAATATAGAAACCAAGGGCACCTGGGGGCCTCAAGCAGTTCATTGTCCAACTCTCGACTTCAGCTCAGGGCATGATTTCAGGGCCGTGGGTTTGTGCCCCATGTCAGGCTCTGCACTGAGCTTGGAGCCTGTCCCCTTCCTCTGCTCTTCTCCTGCTCTCTCTCTGTGTCTCTAAAATAAATAAATAAAATCTTTTTAAAAAAAGGCATTTTATTTATTTATTCATTTTTAAAGATTTTATTTATTTATTTGACAGAGAGAGAGATCACAAGCAGGCAGAGAGGCAGGCAGAGAGAGAGGGGGAAGCAGGCCTCCCGCTAAGCAGAGAGCCCGATGAGGGGCTTGATCTTAAGACCCTGAGATCATGACCTGAGCTGAAGGCAGAGGCTTAACCCACTGAGCCCCCCAGGCGCCCCTGAAGTGTTGGAACTCAAACATCAACAGAGAGGAACTGCTGTGCAGAACGCAGCTGGGACCATGCGGAAAGGCAGCTGCGGAAGACGACCGTATTGTCGTCTTTTAGAGGAAACATGGGTCTAGTCAGATATGTCCCAGATCTAAGAATAGTCCAATTTCCGAGGAGGAGGGGAAAAAGGCTATAACCCTGGAGGCAGAGAATTTAAAAGTGAGTAGGGCCAAAGGAAGTTGTCTCTAAAAATAAGTAAGTCTCTTGTAGAGTGGAATGATTATTTTAAAAATATTTATTTATTTATTTATTTGAGAGAGAGAGAGAGAGAGCATGAGAAGGGAGAGGGGCAGAGGGGGAAGCAGACTCCCTGCCTGACGCGGGGCTCTGTCCTGGGACTCTGGGATCATGACCTGAGCCCAAGGCAGACACTTAACCGATGGAGCTCCCCAAGCGCCCCTAGAATGGAATTGTCTTAAATATGATATATTTTGATTAAACCAAGCATTTAATAGTTTATGAATAACTTGGAAAAACAAGAGTGGACGGATAAAAGGTTCACTGCTGTGAAATCTTTTTTAAAAATTTATTTTTACTTTTTAAAGAAGATTTTATTTATTCATCTATTTATTTGACACAGAGAGAGACAGTACAAGCAGGGGGAGCACCTGCCAGCAGAGGAGGGGGAGGGGGAAGCAGGCTCCCCGCTGAGCAAGGAGGCCCATGCAGGACCCGGGGATCATGACCTGAGCCGAAGGCAGTCACTTAACCCACTGAGCCACCCAGGGGCCCCTCTTTTTTTTTTTTTTTTTCCTTTTTAAGATTTTATTTATTTATTTGACAGAGACAGTGACAGAGAGTGAGCATGAGTAGGAGGAGCTGCAGAGAAAGGGGAGAAGCAGATGCCCCCCTGAGCAGGGAGCCCAATGCGGGGCTCGAACCCAGGACCCTGAGATCGTGACCCGAGCCAAAGGCAGACGCCGGACCAAAGGTGACTGGTTTAATGATATGGTATCCCACGTCACGGGACATTTCATAGCACTCATCGCAGCAGGAGCTGTCTATCGGGTCATGGAAAAGAGAGGAGCACAGTACCTCTGGGGTGGAAAGCAAGAGGCAGAGCTGGTGTGGCCCGAGGCTGTGAGCATGTAAGAGCAGCAGTGTGAGCGCCCAGGGACAGCCCAGGGGGGTTACAGGGTGAGCCGGCCCCGGAGTGGAGCCTGAGACCGAGCCCAGCACGGCTGAAGGCAGAGAGGCTGAAGGGAAGCAAAAGACAAAACGGGAGGCAAGTGTTCATATCGGTTTATCCCAGGTCAGAATATCCCATAACACCGCCCGCTGGCAACCATGGCGGAGCCTGGGGGTCAGGCACAGGGGAACGTGGGTACGTTTTGTTCAGTCTTACCGATTTTCCTGTAAATGTAACAGTATTTAAAAAATAAATAAAGCCGAGTTAAAAGCGTGTGTGTACAAGGGCGAGGAAGTTTGTAGATTAAAAAGATGCTCCCGGGACGCCTGGGTGGCTCAGTGGGTTAAGCGGCTGCCGTGGGCTCAGGTCATGATCCCAGCGTCCTGGGATCGAGCCCCACATCGGGCTCCTTGCTGGGCAGGGAGCCTGCTTCTCCCTCTGCTTCTGCCTGCCTCTCTGTCTGCCTGTGCTCGCTCTCCTCCCCCCACCCTCTCTGATAAATAAATAAAATCTTTTAAAAAAATGGTCTCTGAAGTGGCAGCTTGGTATACTTCATCGCCTTCATACTAATACAGAAATGAGGGGAAAAGTGTGAACAAATATCACAACGCGTTTACCAGCTACATTAGAAAATCCCAGGAACTCATGGCTAAAGGACTGCAACATTTCATACAAATTACACGTTCCTCATAACTTATGAATTACTATTGAACTGCTGGTGGCAAAGGAGTACTCTTTGCCTTGTTTTAGATAAAGTACAACAGAAGGGGGAAGCTCGTTTTTACCCACGGTGGGCTCAAGAGTGTTTTGTTCCTGCTGGTCTCCCAAAACCTCCTGTCAGGCTCCAATACATAACTTCTCTTCATTCTTGATCTCAGCATTTGTAAGGGATAAATAATTGATTAGCACGGGAATTCTGGGAATATATTCAGCTTATGCTCAGCACTAAACTATTTCTAAATGTCCTTAGGCCTCGACCCAAAATGTGCATCACAGAGATGTCAGCTGAAGCTGGGAAGTCAGTGACAGCATGGATTAGAGTCACGAAACGGTGAGTGCAACCAGAGAGCAGTAGACGTCAGTTCACTGATATTTGCACACTCAGCGTACTTGGCTGCGGAAAAAAAGTTCCCCTAAATATCTCTCTGCTAATATCTTCCTTTGGCTCTGATTATACTGCTAAGAGTATAATGTCTTTTTTTTAAAATTAAGATTTTATTTATTTATTTGACAGGGAGAGACACAGTGAGAGAGGGAACACACACAGGGACAGTAGGAGAGGGAGAAGCAGGCCTCCTGCTGAGCAGAGAGCCCGATATGAGGCTTGATCCCAGGATGCTGGGATCATGACCTGAGCTGAAGGCAGACACTTAACCGACTGAGCCATCAAGGCGTCCTGAGTATGACCTCTTTGAGGGTAGAATCTTTGTTTCTAATTTTAACAATCTGGTTGAAAGCAGGAACTTCAAAATGCATTGATGAAAAAGTATAATTTAAACATTTTTTTTATGGTAACTCAACATGAGATCTACTCTCTTAATATATGTGTAAGTGTACAATTCCTTACAGCAGACTCTAGAATTGATGCATCTTGCATAATTTGACACTTTGTGCTATTGATGAATAGCTGCCCATTTCCCCCTCCTTGGAGCCTCTGGAGCCACCATTCTACTCTCTGACTCGATGAGTCTGACTATTTTATTTTCAGAGAGGGAGTGGGGGGAGGGGCAGAGGAAAGAGAGAGAATCTCAAGCAGACTCCCCACTGAGTGCAGAGCCTGAAGTGGGGCTCGATCTCTCGACCCTGAGATCATGACCTAAGATGAAACCAAGAGTCGGATGCTTAACTGACCACCCAGGCGCCCCTAAAAGTAAAATCTTGAAAAAAAACCCCATGGTATGTACATGCCACATTTTCTTTATCTACTCATCTACCAATGGGTATTGACTCTGTTTCTACATCTTGGCTATTGTGGATAATACTGCTGTGAACACTGGAGGGCTGATACCTCTTTGAAATCCTAATTTCAATTCTTTCCTATAAATACCTGGGAGTGGGATTGCTGGATCAGATGGTGGTTCCATTTTTAATTTTTGAGGCATCTCCATACTGTTCTCCAGAGTGGCTGCACTATTTTGCATTCCTGCCAACAGAGTATAAGAGTCCCGTTCTCCACCTCCCTGCCAACAGTTACTCTCTTTGGGTTTTTTTTTTTTTTTTTAAGATTTTATTTATTTATTTGTTGGAGAGAGAGAGAGAGAGAGCTCGTGAGAGTGCACAAGAAGGGTGAAGGGCAGAGAGAGGGAGAAGCAGACTTCCCATTGCGCAGGGAGCCCAATGCTGGGCTCCATCCCAGGACCCTGGGATCATGACCTGAGCCGAAAGCAGACAGTTAACCGACTGAGCCACCCATGTGTTCCTCTTTGGGGTTTTTTTGATAACAGCCATTCTGACAGGTGTGAGGTGGTATCTCATTGTGATTTTGATTTTGATTTCCCTGATGATGAAGGATGTTGAGCATCTTTCCATGTATCGGTCTTTTGTATGTCTTCTTTGAAGAAATGTCTATTCAAGTCTTTAGCCCATTTTCTAAAGCTTCATGATATTGGTCTTGGCAGTGATTTCTTGGATATGACACCAAAAGCACAGGCAACAAAACCAGAAGTAGACAAGCAGGATAATATCAAACTAACAATGTTCTACTCCACAAAGAAAACAACCAATGGAATGAATAGTTGACCTAAAGAACTCAAGAAAATATCTGCAGACCATCAAGTAACAGGTGTATTTCCAAAATATATTTTAAAAACTCATGAAACTCAAGAGCAAAAATGTTAATAACCCAATTTAAAACGGATGATTTTTAAAACTTGATTTTCTGTGCATGTATAAAAGGGTAACCTCTGTCTGAAAATTTGCACTCATAACATTGTTCCTTTTGCTTTAGTGCCAAAGGTGCCAGGCCCTGCTCAGGGTAGAACAGAGGAGCACTGTGAATGCCATCGACGGGATAAGCCTCAGTTTTCACAGGCTCTGAGAGTAACTTGGCCTCTTTTATCCCTCCCTCTATGCCCCAAGGCATTTCTGGGATCCACTAGGGTTGTGTCATAGCCTCAGAAATAGGTCCAGTTGGGTTCTCCTGCCCAGTTTTCTTGCTGAGGATCTTACCTGACCTGCTCCTGGTGCCATAGTTGAATGACGACATGACTGGCTCCAGCTGTCCTCTGCCAATGGTTACAGCGAACCCTCACGGGGCAAATGTGCAGACCACAGTGGATGGACTTCCCACCAATTTTGTGTTCTAGTTTCTCAACGGGCCCTCAGAGCAACACAGCTTTCAGCCAGACTCTTCCCAGACACAGCCTCTTCGGAATACATCTCCTCCTCTTTGAGACCTTACCCCTCAGTCAGTACAGCTGCGGCATAGACTGGCCATCTCCCTCTTTACCTCATTCTACGCATTCTGCCCAGGCACCCAGGCACACCCTACCATATCCCCTCCCAGCCCCAACCACCAAGACCTCTGCTCATACCAGCTCATGCCCAGATGGCTTCTGGGGCTATTCTGCCCATGACCATCCCCTATAATCTAAGTTCTAGTTTAAACTTATCAAAGATCTGTTATGTACTCCCAAAGCAAAGTCTTACTTTCTTGATATACTGGGGGAAGGGAAGCATGACTACCTCATATCACTGACCTGCATTCATCAATTATTAAGAATCTTCTTAGCCTGCCATATGCACCATTTAATTGAAGGCACAGAAAAGAATATGGAAAGGATTATATTACTATTTTTGTCTAGTCATGTTTTTATTACTGGCCTCATCTCTTGCCCCAAAGTAATCATATCATAAGTGAGCAACTGTCCAAATCAGGGGTTTTAGAATTGGCATCTGTAAGACCATCACTCAGTCCCTGTGTATGGTTGGACCATAAACCATAAATTCAGGAGCTAGCGGGTGGCCACAGTTGGCCTTGGTACTGGAAAAGAGAAATCCAGGCTTCACAAGGAGAACTGAATATATGCAGAATGTAGAGAGAAAAGGGGAGAGACAGTACTTCACAGGTTTCTAATAATTGTCTTCATTCTATTTGAATCCTTTCCTGTGGCCCTATTGTCCTTAAGTATCTTGTTATATGCCTGTGTCTTTAGAAAAAATCCCACCTGTTTTTCCTTAATTGACATAAAGTTGGGTTTTCACACTTGTAATCAAATACACAATATTTACTAAGCAGTTACTTAATATTGCAAGCATATATGGTGCCAAATATTTTGCATATACTCACTTAATCTTACAACAACAACACAGGCTATACAGTCTGATTTCACAGATCATGCTCATACTATTCAGCTTCCCAAAGAATATTAAGTCCTAAACTCTGTGCTGTAACTAATGATTTCTCTTGGCTGTCTCTCCCATGGACTATAAACATCTCGACTTCAGGAAATAGGACCTATTTATCTTTATACTCATAGCACAGTGTTCAAAATGATTGGGTAAATTAATTGGTTGTGGCTTTACCATATTACAGTGCAAATGTTTGTACCTTCTCTCCCAGCGCATCTCAAGTCCTTCAGGGGATTAGGGGAGAGGATGCTTTTAAAATGACACATACCTTCGAGTTCTGATCACCCTTGAACCCCACGTTCTTCAAGCAGTTCCGTAATGAACCCACCATTAATGATGGAAGTATGTCATACAGCTCGGGTGTGGAAAGCTGTTGAGTGAAGTGCCGAGGACCATTACTGAGCTTCTTGAGGTAAGGAATGTGCCTTTTCATTGCTATAAGCCCATTGTCCAACAGAGTGCCTGGCATACCATGGATTAACAATATGTACTGGTTAAATGAATTGATAAGGTTGCTTTTTATCAGGTAGTTTCTAATTCTTTTTTTTAACCACTTTAAAGATATTTCATATCTTTTGGATCCCATTGTTTCTTTTGAGAATTTTGCTGCCAGTCTCAGAGTTGTTCTTTGGAAAGCTTTTTTCCCTTGGGCGGCACTTAATTATTTTTTCCTTTGTTTTTGGTTTCCAAGAAGTTCTACTGTGATGTATCTAAGTGGGAGTTTTTCTCTGTATTTATCTTGCTTGGGGCTCAGCAATGATTGTATCTGTAGCTTCATATCTTTCATCAGTTTTGGAAAATTCTCTTCAAATATTGCTTCATCCCCATTCTCTCTATTCTCTCCTTGGTACTTCACTTACGTGCCTTTTAGTTCTTTCTATCTCTACCTCTTTCTTTCTCTTCTATGGTTTCTGTCTTTTTGTCTCTCAATGCTTCATGCTAGGTATTTTTTTTTTCTCTGACATATCTTCTGATTTATTCTCTTGTTAGCTGTGTGTAATATGAGGTTAAACCTGTATACTGAGTATTTAAATTTGGTTATTATTTTTCTAATCCTATAACTTTCATTTAGCTCTATCTTATGGTTTCCAATTCTCTTTTGAGTTGTCTTTATTCTCCTAGAACATATTCAGCAGAGTTATTTTAACACATTTGAGTAGGAAGAACTCCATTATTTTGATCCCTTATGGGTATGTTTTTGTTGTTCATTGTTTCTCTAGGTTCAGTGGATTTGACTCCTCACAAACCTATTTATTTTTTGTTGTGTACAAGACCTTGCATATTCATTATTACAGAAATAATTTGAATCTAATATAATGTTAGCTTTTGCTAGAGAAGATTTGTATTTGCTTTTGGCAGGTGGCTAGGGACACTAACAATTCCAGATCAGATTAATTCAATAGAGGCCTTAAGATAATTGGGAGCTGAGCTTCAGTTCATCCTGATTCCTAGGATCTGGCCCTTGAATTTCCCAACCCAGTGTGTGTGTGTGTGTGTGTGTGTGTGTGTGTGTTTCTCTAGAACTCCCCCTCACTGAGGTATCCCTCACAAGGCTATTAAAATATCTGCTCATCTTTTCAATATTTCAGTTACTTTTTTAGGAATTGGCAGAAGCCCCAGGAGAACAGTAGACCTAACACTGGATGCCACTCCTTAATTCTTCTCTAGATCCCAGCTCTGTAATTATTTACTGTGTTTTAGTTCCCCTAATGTCTTCAAACAAATTATTTTTATATTTTGGGCAGCTTTTCTAATTGTTTTTCTAATAGTTCTCCATTATCTAGTCTGCCATTTGCAGAAGGTATCTGATTCAATCCTTTAAAACTTTATCCTTACCAGATAAGCTAATAGTAAAAACAAAACAAACAAAAAAAGCTTTTATTTTTTTAAATGTCATTTACTGTTTACTCATTGGTGAAGATGCCATTAAGGTACTTTCTAAATAACTGAAAAGCAAGGCAGGCAGCCAAACAAGATAAAGGGAAAGATCTGGTTGATGCCCGAACAATGGAGATAAGAGAAACATTCCCCAAATTCGGTTGAGCAGACAGTCTTCTTTTTAAGAAGCAGTTCCATTCTCAGCTTTTCTGTGTTATGTGTTACCTGAAGCAAACTTCTCTTTATGCAAAGCATAAAGTAATCAGGTATCTCATCAAGTAGGACAGAACTTGTTCTTTCTTCTGTGATGACCTAGGGTTGTACGTACCATATGTCACACTGGGTTAAAGGCTCAAGCAAGGAAGTGATCTCTTAAGAAAGGTTATAGCTACGTTAGGGATCAATGCTAAGTATTCAGCCGAAGCCTGGGCCAGGCTGGGCCAGAGTGAACATTAGCAAAGGAGACAAGATGGCGCTGGCAGTCAGCGGACCACAGTGCCTGGGGGAGGTCAGCAGACGTGGATAGGGGAGTGACAGCTAGAAGGATCCAGTGAGACGTAGTAACTGGGGCAAATCTGCTTTCATTTCCTTCTTGTCCAGAGCCGCCTCAGCTTCATTCTCTATGGGACTGGCCCAGAGGAATGCAAGGGAAGAGAATTTCAGTCTGGTTTCTGTGGCAGAGGGAAGTGGAATTTTATACCTCTCCTGACAGAGGCAATTACAGGCTCTAGGAGCAAAGCCCAGGTGGCATTTCCCCAGAGTTGATCCTGTTTCTCTCCCGGGTTGACAACTACCTCGGGACAGGGATAATGGTTGTTGATACTATCCGCCACTGTGCTGATTTAAAACTAAAAGAGAGATTAAATATACAAGCAGAAAAGCATAAGGAAAGAGAAAAAATCAAGACTGGGTTGCAAGCTTCCCTCTGTGTCTGATAACCACAGTGGATTCTGCATTGGTGTGCACCTGGGAAGCTGGCATCCCTTCTCTCCTGGAACTTGGAAGGGAGGGTAGTGGGTGAGGACCTCTCCCCTTCCCTGGCTCTCCTGCCTCATTTGCGGCCCCCTGACCCCCACCACACTAACCTGCTCATAGATCTCTAAATCAAAAGGGAACTTGGGATTCTGTCATGAACTTGTCCTCACTCAAAGCAGGAATTCTTCTGAAAGCCATCTTAGGAACTGATCGACAAGACTGTGCTCGAGCGCCATCAATATCTGGAAAATCGCTGCGGCATTCATTTTATTTTCATCTTATTATATATGAAAACACATGCAGCACAAAAGAGTATGCTGAATGGGAGGATTCTCTGTCTGTTCAGTGCCCCTTCCTGTGGCAACCACTGTGACGTTTTTATATATATGATATGAAGGGTTTGGTTCACATGTTCATATGACCATAGTTCCCTTCCTTCAGCCAGGGCCATGCACAAACTTTTTATTTAAGATGAATGACAACATAATTTCACATTAAGTTCCATTTTGAGCACTCTAACTGACAGGACGTTGTGCCTAAAATTGAGCTGGATTTGTCTTTTCGAACAGTTTTGTCCTTGTCTTGGCTTCTAGAACTTCACAGAATGAGCAGAACTCTTCCATGCAGTGACGGTTCTGCAAGGGTTTCAAGACAGTGGCCTCCTCTCTCCCACCACCCTGCAAAATACTTTGAGTTTCCATAGTCCTCCTGTGGCATTATAGAATTGAAATAATCATGCATATTTCTTGCCAAAGAAAATCACTCAAAGCAGGAAGCTTGCTTTGAGTTAAATAAAACCAGTTACTCACTTCTGGTGAAAGGTTGGTTGGTTTGTTCTTGTTCTTATAGCATTATCCGGCTGTTACATGGCATGGATTATGGCTATTTAGCGTTTGTTTACATGTGGTTACATCCTGAAGACTTTGTGTATCTCAGTTATCTAAATTTTACTTGCGTAAATAAGATATTTATGTGATTTGGGTTTTTTCTTGCAGCTACAAAAGTGAACTTTAAAAATTAAGATAACAAAAAAATAAAATAAAAATTAAGATAACTTTTACAAAATGTACAAACAAGGGGTGTCTGGGTAGTTCAGTCAGTCAAACAACCGACTCTTGGTTTCAGCTCAGGTCATGATCTCAGGGTCCTAGGTTGGAGCCCCACATTGGGCTCCTGCTCATGGGGAAGTCTGCTTGAGATTCTCTCCGTCTGCCTCTCCCTTTCCCTCTAAAATAAATAAATCAAACTTCAAAAAAATAATAAAAATGTATAGATTAGGGGCGCCTGGTTGGCTCAGTGGGTTAAAGCCTCTGCCTTTGGCTCAGGTCATGATCCCAGGGTCTTGGGATCGAGCCCCGCATCGGACTCTGCTCAGCAGGGAGCCTGCTTCCTCCCCTCTCTCTCTGCCTGCCTCTCTGCCTACTTATGATCTCTGTCTGCCAAATAAATAAATAAATATGTATAGATTATGTCTCCTAAAGTGGAAAAAAATTTAAATACATTTTATTGTATAGCATGTTTGTAGATACTATCAAACTTACTTATTGTAATGAAAACAATGTATTCAGCTGAAAGGCATTGACATTCCCAGCTAAACAAAATCTTTATTGATTAGGAATCAGTTAACTGTGATCATAGAATTAGGCTTTCTTCCTTGGAGTCCTGAAAGTGGAGCTACTACAGAGGCTACCTTATTTATTTATGATTTTATTTATTTATTTGACAGACAGAGATCACAAGTAGGCAGAGAGGCAGGCAGAGAGAGAGGAGGAAGTAGGCTCCCTGCTGAACAGAGAGCCCGATGCGGGGCTCGATCCCAGGACCCTGAGATCATGACCTGAGTTTTAACCTACTAAGCCACCCAGGCACCCCTGAGGCTACTATATTTATGAAAGAATTTGTACCTTTTCTTTTTAAGATTTATTTATTTATTTATTTATCTGAGAGAGAGTAAGAGAGGTTGAGAGCACAAGCAGGGGGAGTGGCCGAGAGGGAGAAGCAGGCTCCCCGCTAAGCAGGCAGCCCGGATGGGGTACTCAATCCCAGGTCCCTGGGATCATGACCTGAGCTGAAGGCAGCTGCTTAACCCACTGAGCCACCCAGGGGCCCCAGAAGTATTTGTGCTTTAACACAAAGGTCAAAATATAAGATTGCAGGAGGTATTTCAGGATGGAAGGACTTTGGATTTTTAAGGTGTATGTGTAAGACAGAAGAGCTCTGGACCCGATTCAGACGACTCCCGTTTGTTCGGATTTGCCTCTGTTTAGTTTTGGATCTGGTTGAGCTCGGATTTCCTCCATCACTGACTCGTGTGCAGCGCTATGCCTGTACAGCGCCTTCTATACGTGATCTGTGCCATCTATATGTGGACCCTATGAGGTTCCTGCTCGCACTAGCCCGGTGTTACACACGACCAACAGGCTCAGGAGGGCTAACCAGCTTGCCCAAGGTCACAGAGCTCCAAGAGGGAGTGGAAATTCTCTGGCAAACAGCCTGGGTATCTTGTCCCCGGACTCAGCTGTATTTTGGGGATACTTTTTTTTTTTTTAAGTGCTGCTTTGCTCCTAGTTCATTCATTCTCTTCCATGGATCCTCCCACAAGACGCTTTTCAGCTCTTTTCTAAAAATCTTGGTGGGTTCTGTAACAGGCACCAGTCAAACTCCCCGTTTGCTAGCCAGTCCATCTCTCTAGACTGTCCTGTAGAGATTGATGGATGACCCGCCGCACCTTGAACCCAGGTTGTGCTTCTCTCCCTCTGCTCCATTTCCTCTGAGAAAGGCCTCTTTCAAGTGCCACCCTTGGGAAGCCAGACTATCCCTGACCCAAGGGATCTCTCCCTGTTCCACCTGGAAATCCTTTGCCGGGAGCCATACTGTTCGCACCACTTCCTTTAATACACCATCACATAGTTATTTGTTCTTATGGACGACTTCCTTTAAGATAGAAAATAACATATCTAAGCCCATCCTAGGAACTCAATGACCATTTCCAGAGGGCTTGGGTTGGGGGCTTTTTCTGGAGGTAGGAGCAGAGGGGTCTGTGGCCCTGGGGAGAGTGGAGTCGCCCACAAGGTCTGCTGTAAACTCCCGTGAAGAGCCTTGAAAGCCAAGACCATTGCTAGCTTCTGTCCCTCTCGCTTCTCCTTCATTTTGCTAACAAAGGAAAGCTGATATGCCTCAGGCCATCGGGATCCAATAGAAAATTCCCTCTGGTCCAAGGCAGTGCGGTGGGCATCATTGCACTGCAAGTTTACCCCCCCCCCCCCCCCACCATCTAAGCTTTTCTTCAGTTCTTACTTAGGAGAGTCTCTTTTGGATTCTGACCCTGCGGTTGTAGGCTGAGTGGTTTATGTAATCCCGTTAACACAGGCACCCTGCACTCAAAAGGACCTCTGCATTTTTCTTTTGTGGCTCCCCCCATAAATCTGATATAGTTCAACTGCTGTGAAGTAGACAATTAAGAGTGTCCCTTCAGTTAAGATACAGCTTCCAAGTCCCTTAGCATGTGGAACTAAGAGGAAAAAACCATTCTTGCCGCGCGGCCTTACCAACAGACGCCTAGACAACAGCACCTCCTAGTGTCGACTTCAGACACTGCGCGACGCGTGGACTCGCGGCCATGGTCAGGAGAGGGAGGTTTCCCAGCGGGAGTGAGCCTGCATCAACTGCCCAACGCGAACATGGTGACATAAAAGCTTAATCTGAAAATGGATCCCCAGCAAGGGATGCAAACCAGGCTCTAGCTCACCAGTGTGCCCCGAAAGGGCTCTAACTGGGAGAGAAGAGAATTTTTTCCTTTTCATTCTAAGACGTTGCCTGAGCTGTGCACTGAGCTGCAGAGTTTGCAAGTTCAGGCCGGCCACGCTGGTGCCCGACATGGCCCACGGGGCTCCACCCTGAGGATGGGCCCACGCTTGGTGCCACGCTGCTGACCCTTGCTTGACATTCTTAATACTTTTTGAACCGGGGCCCTGCGTTTTCGTGTTGCACTGGGGCCTGCAAATTAGGTAGCTGGTTTTGCCCTTCATAGAATTGGCTGCCTTGGTCTGGTTCCCAGTTCGGTGCTCTTGGCACCATGCGGTGCCCCAGCACCGGAGACCAGGAGGATGTATCTTCTTTAGAGGACGGTCTGCTGTGGTTACCAGTGGATAACCCACACCCCCCGGGGGGCAGGGCTCAGGTGTAAACATGCTTTGTTTTATCCATTACTGTATCCTGTCTAGTGACCATGTTCATTCTTGCTCCCCAGCTGTATTTTTAAAAAATATTTTATTGATTGATTTATTTGAGAGACAGAGAACGTGTATGAGAGTGGGGGGGGGAGGAGGGAGGGAGAGAGAAAGACTCTCACATAGACGCCCCGCTGAGCACGGAGCCCGCCTGGGCTTGGTCCCGAGACCCCAAGATCATGACCTGAGCGGACACCAGGAGCGGGACCCTTCACTGAACCCCCCAGGTGCCCCTCCCCAACTGTATCTTCAAACAGTTACCCCACCAGCAAAGCCAGGTACCGGGTACCAAAGCACCCGGGACTGACTGCTCTCCGGGCTAAGGAGCTACCTGCCCTGTCTTCTGTCGACCACAGGTTTCCTCGTGCTCCTTGTCATTTCTTCTCTCCCTTTGCACGTCTGGCAGGTTTCTGTTGGCCTCCGTGACTGTCTGCCTCCCTGCCTGTGGTCCTACCCCCCTACCGTAGGCCCCCACACTGAACGCCGGCTGCATGCCGGCTCCCTTAGGAGGCTCTGTACCCACGCACCCCCTCGTCCTGGAGGTACAGAGTTTATTTCTTCACTTTCCACTTGAGAAAATCGGAGCTTTCAGAGAAGTGAGGTGATGCGCTCACGCTCAGGTAGGAGACCTGCTGCTCCACACCGAGCCGCGCCCCATCCCAGCCTGCCTACCCCCTCTCTCCATCCTGGAACCGGCCACCCGATCTGGGGCCGTCGCAGTGTCCCTTGCTGCATCATGGCCTCTTTACTCCTGTTGCTCCGGGACATGTCCACTGTAGAGGGCGGATTGCCCCGGCCCCAGGTCCCTTCTGGTCTTCTTTCCCCACAGGAATTCACGAGGCTTCAGGGTAACACATTGCAAACCCAAGTCATCTTCCCCGCACCCCCCCCCCCCCAGGCCCTTCCCTCACTCCATCTTTCGGGCACATGTCTCCCTTCTTCCCCGCATAGTCAGACGGAGAGCCAACGCTCTCTTCCAGTCCCTTTGTGGTGCGGGTCTCTTTGGCCGTCCCTGCTCTGCGGGCCCTAACACACGACCTCTCAGATTCCCACCACCTCCAGCCTCCACTCGCGCCCTCTCTCGGCTCTTCTGTCCGCCCCACGAATGGCTGAAGAGTCATCTTTCTACGGAGGAGCTCCAGAGCCCACCAGTTGGATAGAAAAGATGTCATTGCTTTGGTCTTCCCCTCCCCCTTCCTCTGGGCCTTAAGGCTGCTTTCAGGGCCCCTTCTTTGGAATTGTAATAATTTGTATGTTCGTCTGACGTGATGGCACAGTAAGAACATGAGACTGGTCTCCAGAAGCCATCCAATATAATCAGCTTTAGTTTAGGTTTGGTTTTTTTTTTTTTTTTAGCCCCATCAACGGGCTGATTAGACATCTGCCAGTGGAAGAGAACTTGATGGGCATAACCAACATCGTTGCCGACCAATAACGAACATTCCCGGTGACCCAGAACAAACTCTCAGTAACCCAGAAACCACTTTTCAGTGACTTTCAATGAGAAAAGCTCTACGAGTTGAAAGCAGAAAGCTTTTTTTAATGACCATAGAATCACCTTTGGAAAACTTGCCTTAGGGCCAATATAAGAAGTAGACAGATTCTCAGCATTAAGGCCCTAATGACACCATTACCACCACACTCCTTGTTTTGTCTGATTCATTAGGCCCTTGGTTTCCATTAACTAAATCCAGACCTTTTGTTTCTGGTTGAGGTAATAAATGGTGAATGGCACCTCTCTCCAGCCACCCATTTGATTAGCTTAAAATGACCTCATACTAGTTTTACATACTAGCATGACTCAGACTGATGTCATGTAATCCCGCTAAATGACTGTTGATTCCCCACGGCAATCAGCACCTTCCCAAAAGCTTCAACCGAGAACCTTCTTAAAGGCCTGCTGTTCCAACCCTTTTTATTTGGATGTTGTACAATAGGCTTTCGCATTGAGTTCATTGTTTCTGTTGACATATTAAGTCTTTAATTTACAGTGTCTTACATGGAAACAACTTGTTGAGAATGAGCCACCCCCACACTTTGAGTTTTGGTCAAAGCTATGGTCTCCTAAGAGTAAATGGAATAATAATAATAAAAAAAAAATCCAAGAACTAATTTACTGGTTGGGGAGTATAAGTCAGTGTTTCAGTTCATGAATTATTAATAATAACACCTGACATGTGCATCACTCTTCTCCATTCATCAGAGCACCTGCATGTTTATGATCTCACCTCACCTTCCAACGGTCCTTTCAGGCAGCTTGGGAAGCCATTATTAGGCCCTCTTGTCACCACAGAGATGAGGGTGTTCATCGGGGTCAGTTAGCTAGTAAGTGGCCAAAGAATTTCAGTCTCGTGGTCTGCTTAAGAAAGAAGTGGGTATTAAGAAGTCTTTCCAGTTATCAGTAAGTAGCACCTTAACACTTTTATCGGGGGACAGGTGACCTCAGAAATAGAAGAGATAAGAGGACAGATGAGGGGGCGTGTGGGTGGCTCAGTTGGTTGGGCAACTGTCTTCGGCTCAGGTCATGATCCTGGAGTATCAGGATCGAGCCCCACATCGGGCTCCCAGCTCCACGGGGAGTCTGCTTCTCCTCTCTCATGCTCTCTCTCACTGTCTCTCTTTCAAATAAACAAATAAAATCTTAAAAAAAAGAAAAAGAAGACAGATGAGGAAAGAAAAGGAAAGGGAGAGAAAAATGTCTATTCGTGGACACCAAGTCTCAAGAGATACAGTAGTTTTACAAAATTAATGGGCATCAGTCGTTTCAAATTCACACCCTCTTATTACTGCCAACTTCTAGTATTCTCTAGATTTTTTTCTTTTTTCTTTTTTTTTTTTTTAGATTTTTAACTGATCTACACCCAACGTGGGGTTTGAACTCAAGACCCCAAGATCCAGCCTTGCACGCTGTACCGAATGAGCCCGCCCACTATCCCTCAAATCTGGACTTTTAAAAAATATTACCATAGAGAACAGCTAGAATTTAAACAGTGGGGATGTTTTAAAGGTTAAGAACTGTGAACTCATGCATGCACCTGGGGAAAGACTATCTGGGCAGCAGCCAGAGTCCAGCTGCCTTTAAGGGAAAAGACAGCCTCTGCTCTCTTAGACCCCATCAGAGCACTCTGTGGTACCCCCTGCGGCATCCAGCTCCTTCTCCTGGCTATGGAGCTGCTGTCAGGCAGTGAGAACGGCCTTCCACCCACGCACAGCTGCTGGGTCATTTCTCTGACTTCACCCTGCCCATCCTGGCCTGTTACCCCGTTGAATAGATCAATCGTGTGTTTGACCCTCCTGTAAATCCACTTTCTAAGGTTGATTTGGAAACCCAGCGAGATCAACAATTTGGTATTGGTGTGGACCACAAAGTGTTTTAAAATAATTCATACAGGGAGCGCCTGGCTGGCTCAGTTGGTAGAGCACGCCTCTCTTGATCTCGGGGTTGTGAATTCGAGCCCCACATGGGGCATGGAGACTACTTAAAAAATAAAAAAAAGAATTGTTCAGAGTTTTTCCCACAGGGAGAAGATTGAGTTTGTTGGAGAACATCGTAATTTATCTCTTTTTATGTGCTGAAATGGGAGGTGCCCTTGGGATCCCCAAACAGGAGAGGCTCCCCTGTTGGGGAGTGAGACTGTGGCAATTTGGGAAACTCAGAGTCTTGAAACAAGTGACTGATGCGGAGGCAGGAAGGACAAAACTATCACGCTTTGGAAACTTTTCCCGCCCGGAATGGTGTGCTCCTTAAGCTTCGTGCAACCGAGATGCAGACAATCTTCCAAGTAATTTTAAAGTCAGCTTATACAGCAGAGTAATCACTTTCCACCTCAGATCTTTGGGGAGTTGCCCCTGCCAACTTAATATAACCCTCCGCTGTAACTGCAACAATCAGACTACAGTAAGGAGACCAGCCTTTGCTTGTCATCAAGATAAATAATAGAAAAAATAACCTGCAGTACTATTTTTTAGCGGGGAGGGGACTTTTTAAGAGATTATCTGGGGTACCTGGGGGGCTCCGTCGATTGTCTGACTCTTGGTTTCGGGTCAGGTCGTGATCTCAGGGTCCCGAGATCAGCTCTGTGTAGGGCCCGGTGTGGAGCACAGAGGCTGTGAGATTCTCACTCTTGCAGACCCTCTCTCTCTCTCAAACAAATAAATCTTTTAAAAAATAAAAAATTATCCAAAACTTGAAAATAGCATCCAAAGGTGAGCGGCATGTCCTCTCAAAGGCACACAGGGGTGAAAGTTCACCCGGGGCTTATCCAGGGCGATGCTCTCTGGGGTTCTGGCTTCACTACTGTGTGCACTCAAGGACACGGCTCTAGAATAAATGCCCGGCACTTTGCAGGAATAGATGCTCGATAAATTTTTCTTCCGTCCTAAGGTGTTTTTTTTTTTTTTTTTCCCACTCATTAAGTTTTCTAAACTATTTAAGGCATTTTTCCCTCCACAAAAAGCTGTTGTAAATAGAGGGTGTGCCTTGTGATTAAGGAAATATTGTACTATTTAGGTTGAATTTTACTTATATCTTTGTAAGTAATCATATTAACAAATTCAATGTTCTAATTTTCCATTTATCCATCTAAGACATTGACCGACAGTAGAATGATATCAGTGGCTGACAGCGATCAATCAATCAATTATAAAGCACAATTATGAGAACAAGGCTTGTCAGTGGATTTTAATTTTCTTCTCCAATGGAGTGACTGTTTTGATTGCTAGATATCATGAAGCAAAAGATATGCAATATTTGATTTTGATGGAGCATTGAAGTTTCATATTTTGAATAGCACAGTACTAGCTATAAATTTTAAAAATATATATTAAATACCTTTGGGGACATGCTATTGTTCCAAATATAGTACCATAAAGTTAGAAGAGTAAATGGTCCCTTGCTAGTTACGTGTCTTGATTTTGAGGCTAATTCAGGCTTCTTGCTTCTCTTCCTCTCAAGAGGCAGTGGGATGAGATTTAAAACCGTGAGGGAGGTGCCTGGGTGTCTCAGTCAGTTAAGCATCCGCTTTCGGCTCAGGTCATGATGCCAGGGTCCTGGGATGGAGCCGCATGGGGCTCCTTGGTCAGAGGGGAGCCCGCTTCTCCCTCTGCCTGCCGCCCCTGTCTGCTGCTTCCTCCTGCTTGTGCTCACTCTCTTTCTCTCTGACAAAGAGGTAAATCTTAAAAACAAACAAATAAACCATTAGAACTTCCACTTGAAAGTGAGCTAAGAATAGACAATAAAAGTACCCGAAAACTGACCTTGCTGATTTCTAACATTTCTGAGAATAGGCGGTTATAATAAATGGTCAGTTAAAATACACGTTTCTCCCCCATTTCATGTTGATAATGGAAAGCAAACCGTAAGCTTATACACATGAACATATTGAGTAGAAGGGAATGTTTGAGCAAAGACCCACGATTCCTCGTTTACTATTTACAGGCAGTAACAAAACCTCTTTTCCTTTGAGAAAAGAGGCTAGGACACTTCTTGCGTATCTTTGTCCACGTTTTCTCCAGGTTATTTTTCATTTCATCGGAGATGCCCACGCTTGCTGTTGAGTGTCTGGTGACAGCTCTGGATTAACGCATACCAGAGTAGGATGTGAGACCCTGAAGGACATCGGTTATCGGGAATGCAAAGTGGGAAGAGTTGGTGCCGACAGACAAATGCAGCACCTGAGTTTAGGAAACGAGGAGAAAAAGTACAATTACAGGTTTCATCCAGTCCCTTGAATTCCAACTCCAAAAATGTTCAGAGAGCCACTTGCAAAAATCTCAAATGTCGAGAAACAGCAAGTGTTGGCCAGGATGCGGAGAAAGGGGAACCCTCGTGCACTGTTGCTGGGAATGCCAACTGGTGCGGCCACTCTGAAGAACAGTATGGAAGTTCCTCAAAAAGTGGAAAATAGAACTACCCTATGACCCAACAATTGCGCTACTGGTTATTTATCCAAAGGCTACAAAATGCTGATCAGAAGTGGCACGTGCACCCGAATGCTTACAGCAGCATTAGCAACAATAGCCCAATCATGGAGAGAGCCCAAGGCCCACTGGCGGATGAATGGATTAAGAAGATGTGGTGTATATATACAATGGAATACTATGCGGCCATCAAAAGGCATGAGATCTTGCCATTTCCAACAACATGGATGGAACTAGAGGGTGTTATGCCAAGTGAAATGAGTCAGTTGGAGAAAGACAATGCCACATGATTTCACTCATAGGTGGAATTGAAGAAACAAAATAGATGAACATAGGGGAAGGAAGGAAAAAGTTAGATAAAAACAGAGAGAGAGGCAAAACGTAAGAGACTCTTGACTACAGAGAACAAACTGAGGGTTGGTAGAGGGAGGTGGGGGGGAGCTGTGTTAAATGGTGACGGGCATTAAGGATGGTGCTTGTTGGGACGCGCACTGGGTTTTGTATGTATGCAGTGATGAATCATTAAATTCTACTCCGGAAATTAATACCACACTATATGTTAACTAACTTGAATTTAAATTAAAAAAATTTTTTTTTGAACTTGCATCACATATTTTTGTGTGTGTGTGTATGCCCTATATTTATAGGCATACATTGTTGCATATGTATGCTACTATGTTAATGCTATTGTACAACACACACAAAAAACAAAAATATGAAAGAATGAAATAATATTTTTAAATAATTCTCATTTAATTTCATCTATTAATGGAACAAAACGCATTTTACTTTGTGATCGATTATGTCTCACTATTGCACAAGATCTTTATTTAACACTATGATAATTATTCAAAGTCTGGTATCAAATTTGGTTTCCTTCTGTGCTTGTTTTCATTACTGAAACTTGCCTGCTTTGCTGAAAAAGATATTTTTCACAGAAATGGAGAAATGAATGGCTTGTCTTTCAACTCAAAGATTCTTTGAAGTTCTGTGCAAAGAAAATAACCCCTGGGCTTATGTGCCATAGAACGCATTTTCAGGGTCAATCTGCATCCCATTAAAAAACTTCTGGGATGATCACCGACTTTAAGACAGTGTTATCCATGACCCATGCGTGTAAGCGGGGGCTGCACGGGGGCCGTGGTCAGCCCCTGGAGTGCCTACCCTCTTCGCTTTCCGTCAGGGACACAGAGCAGCCAAGGCACTGACCCGTGTCCACCAAGCTCTTAGATATGAGCAAAATTGTATTTTGTCTCTGTTTATATAAAAAAATAGGTATTATAGGAATTTTCCCCGTCGCCTCATGGTTTGACTGATATATACTCCAGTTGGGAGATGGATGCTTCAGGAAACCGAGGTGTCAAACACTCTATGGGTTGTAAAGGGTGCATCACCAAGCCTCAGGCTTGTAACCCAGCATGACAGCGGTAAGGGTCACCCTCAGAGGGGGCCGCTCAGCAGGCTGCTAAGCCCCAAACCGTAACACGGTATGCCGGGTCCCACGAGTGAGGGCGAGTGGACAAATCCTCATGCCCCACCGGGGATGGATGGAATGTCCTTTAACAGCTTCAAAATGTGGGGCCTTACGCAAGGCACATAGCCTCCCTAGGTCTCGGCTTCCTTGTGTGTAAAGTGAAGGGGCTGGAAGAGGTGATCCTTCTCAAAAACAAAAAAAAAACCCCACAACCCTTAATTTTACAAAATAAAAAGATAGCCCATGTTCACTGCCTCGGAAAATTCAGTGCCATCGATAAATGGAACTGTCTTCTTAATTCTTTATTTCAGACAGAGCCAAGAGAAAAGATCTAATACTTTTCTACTGTCCTTTATCCAGACCCGGTGGTTGCAGCCGTGTTTCAGAAGTCTGCACCGTTTGGACATGGAAATGGTGCACGTGTCAAGAAACAGCAGCGGGGTACTCACTCATGCTGGTATTTCTGCAGTGAAACATGCGTGTTTTCACACTAAGTAGGAAAAAGATGAGAAAACAGTCTCACCTCCATTCAGGTCGAGTTTTACAGCCAAAAAGTTTGCCAGGGGCAGAGCAGAGCCTGGAAACCCAGCTTCGTCACGCTGGTGTTGGTGACTGCAGAAATCTCCCTTCTTTGTAAGACCCAACACCAGTTTCTAGAAATTTCATTTTCTTGTAGTTTTGCCCAGTATGTTCTAGCCCGTAGACAAAATAGCAAAGCCACGTAAACGAAGTGGCTGTTTTTCCACCTAGCAACGGATCCCTCGACCCACCCAGTTTGGCTTGGGAACTTGGACCGTGTTTGCCTTTCGCCAACTGTGGGTAATCCCAGGAGAGGCTGTAAATACAGCGACGTACTGTGAAGAAGGCTACTGCTGTCGGCTGGGTCTGCAGGCCTCCTGGGATCTGCCTGCTTGCAGGCTGCTTGTGTGGAAGCACAGGGAACGTCTCATGACCAACCTGTTGAGACCTGAGAGAACCAGAAGGCATTATCTGCCCCTACAGTTCGGCCGGAGTCCTTGGTCTGCATCTCTGACTTTAGCCTTCCGTCTCGGGAGGAGGTGTGGGAGACAGAGGGGTTATTGCGACTTACTGAACACTCACAAAGTGCGGGCATGCCTATCTCCTCCTTAGCTTCCCGCCTTTTTTGTACAGTCGGCATTATTTCCCTGTGCTCTGGGGGAAGGTGTTACGTTTCAGAGACAATGAGAAGCTTGCCCAGGAGGACTGGGAGTATAAGCGGCAGAGCCAGAACTTGAACCCGTGCCCCTCCTCTTGATCACCGCTCGCACCGCCCAGAATCGCTCTGTGGATTGACAATATCTTCTCCATCCCTGGGAGCACGCTGTTTGGACATTGGAACCCGGGACCCACCACTGCTTCTCGGTCTACAAAGTGAGCGTGAACTCCAGTGCGCCAGTCTCAGAGCTGCGGTGGGGATGGAACGCAATAACCCAGGCAAAGCCTTCAGTGCACTGATCTGTGTTTAAAAAAACGGTCGCTATTTTTATTATGAGACAGTTTCCAACTCACACAGGGATCAAGCTCCAAAAAAAGCTCATTTTACATTCAATTGATTGAATCTGAACATACTTGCCCACATGAAGAACATCGGGCATTTGATTCGATTCCCGGTAAATACTTCCTCGTGTTACTGACGGGGCAGGGACCCGGGTGTGCCTCGCAGGGGCGGGGGGCTCTGCGGCGTGGGAAGGGGGCAGGCTCCCACCCACCGCACCCCAGGGCCCTTCTCAGGACGCTGAGGGCAAGAGCCCCGCAAGCTGCCTTCAGCCCCCGTCCTACGACAGGTTTTCCTTCACATCATATGATTCCCTTCCCGCAGCGGTAATGAAATATTCAGGTTTTTTGGCAGTTGTCCAGACCTTAAAAAAAAAATAAACAGCCGTCTCCTCCCCCACCTCTGCCCTCCGCGCCCTGCATCCAATGTTCCCATGTCCTCGGTAGCGGGCTCAGGAAAGCAACCGCTACTTTATGACGATCTGCCGATGCCCTGAGCCCCTCGCTCCTTCTCCCGTTCCTGAAAGCAGTTTCTCCAAGAGCCGCAGCAGTGTTTCAGAGAGTCAGAGAGCCACACGGTGGAGGGACTCAGACGGACCCTGGGACCTCGGATGGGTCACGCGCTTGGTCAGTGTCGCTGTCGGGGACGGGGATTGGCCATGATCTGTGGGACACAAGGAGTAGGTCCAAGCCAGTGACGGAATGTGTGGTTTATGGGTAACTGATGGCTAAGGTACTCGTGTTGTCCAAGACAAAAACTGGGATGCACAGTCTGATACAAATACATTTACGGGGACCCAAATACGTTTATGGGGCCGAATCATTGAACCTGGCATGCAGGCCAGAGATAGGGCAGCTAAAAGAGCAAGCTGGTGGATGGCAAGGGGCGGGCGGCGGAGCAGTGGACAGGACTGACGTGTCTCTATCCCTCGGGCACAGACAGAGACAGGCATGGATGACCCCGCCATGTCCCCGCCCCTTCCAAACATAACAGAGAATCTGTTCTGACCTTTTCGCATACTGGAGCCCTGAACGGTGCCTGTCCTCTCTGTTTAGCTGCTGGCCAATCTTTCCAGCTGCCTCTGGAGCATTTTCCCTGGATACCCCAGAAGTGCCTCAAAATGCTCCTGCTGGTCCTTCTTCTGGCCCATGTCACAGCTTCGCCATGCAGACAGTCAAAAATAGCAATTACTTTTTCTTCCTCCCACCCCCATCCCAACCCGTCCCTGAGACCTTTTGTTTCTACCATGGAAATGTCTTACTTATCCCAAGTCCCACGAAGATCCATCTCTGTGGTCTCCTACATGATTTCCTCCCTTATGCACCTCCTCCAGGCACACACTGACGTATGCACGCACACACACACACACACACACACCCTACAACACGTCTGGATATTTATTGTCTAGAATAAAGTACCCATGTCCTGGATATAACAGAGAGAACACGTGCTACCTTGCACCGAGCCCAGAGCCATTTCCTGAAGTCCTCTGCCTCTGTCAATGCTGCTCTTCTTTTCCCACTTTTCATTATTTTATTTTTAATTGTTTGCCTCTCAATGGAGCTTGTCCTAGTTCTCCTAATCAGAATTAATTGTTCTCTCCTTGGTGCTCCCTAAAATGACCCCACTCTGTCCTAGCCACAGGTGGACTTGGACGCGTCTCCTCGATACAGCCTTGGAGGTCCTCCTCTGTAGACCCCAATCCCTTAGCCGACAGCCAGCATCTAAAAGGGCCTTAAGGGGCGCCTGGGTGGCTCAGTGGGTTAAGCCGCTGCCTTTGGCTCAGGTCATGATCTCAGAGTCCTGGGATCGAGTCCCGCATTGGGCTCTCTGCTCAGTGGAGAGCCTGCTTTCCTCTCTCTCTCTGCCTGCCTCTCCATCTACTTGTGATTTCTCTCTGTCAAATAAATAAATAAAATCTTAAAAAAAAAAATAAAAGGGCCTTAATAATTATGTGTATAAAATGTGCTGAAAATCTTTTATTCTGGCAGAGGGCAATTGCATCTTGGGGGCATCTTGTTTCCTATCTCTGAAGTTTGGACCAGAATATGCCACCCCCAAAGATGCCACTTTGGCATAGGATTATTTTGAACTGAAGGCAATTAAGCAGCAGATGCAGGAGGAACTCTGCCCTCTCCCTTTCTGCCTGAAAGCAGGACGTACAATTCCTTCAGCGCAGGTTCCCCCCACCCCCCACCGCCCTTCTCCTCAACCAGGGGGAAGGGAACATCCTGGTCCCAGGACACAGAAAGTCAGCAGTGAGGCAGGTCTGCCTAAACAAACCTTACTAAATAACCCTTGTTTTCCATTAATTTTTTCCATATATTTACCTTCCCATAATCGACTGCCACTAGAGGCCACACCTCGTTCATTTGTCTTGCCACTTTCTCCCATACATTGTCCTCTATTAATGCGGTATATAGAAGCCCAGGCCTCACTGCTTTTTAGAGTTCTCACTTTTTTTGGGGGGGGGGTGCTCCCTGTGTGTATATGAAATAGACCTTTCTCCTGTGAATCTATCTTCTGTCCCTTTAATTTGCATGTCCCAGTCGCTTACTTAAGAGGTTGGAGGAACTGTTTTTCTCCCCTCCCCTACACTGACAACTTGGCAAACAAATGTTGACATCAAGAGCTCTCGGGCGCCTGGGTGGCTCGGTGGGTTGGGCCGCTGCCTTCGGCTCGGGTCATGATCTCAGGGTTCTGGGATCGAGTCCCGCATCGGGCTCTCTGCCCTGCAGGGAGTCGGCTTCCTCCTCTCTCTCTCTCTTCCTGCTTCTCTGCCTACTTGTGATCTCTCTCTGTCAAATAAATAAATAAAATCTTTAAAAAAAAAAAAAAAAAAAAAAAAGAGCTCTCACCTCCTGCCTCAGGGTACAATCTTCCCTCCTCTCCACGTGGCCCATTTTAATGCCTGGGGGCGGCTCCTTGCCTTCTCCAAACTCCCTAGGATGCGGCCCCTCATTTTCTCACATGCCCGCTGTGTTTTGTCCATTTAGTCCCCAAAGCAATTCACTTTGTGTTAACTCCTACTCAGGATTCAAGAATACCAGGTTGGGAAGCTTCTGCAAGTGAGTCTTGAAGGCGGAAACTGGAGAAAGGCATTTGAAGCAGGAGCTCAGAATGCTGTGTGCAGCGGGTGGGAACACGTTCTGTTCAGTGTATGGTCCGTGGGGGTGACCTGTGTGGGGTGTGTGGTTGCCTTCAGACGGGGAGCTACGGAAGTCCATTACATGGCCGCCATTCCCATTGGCTTGTTAAGGGGACATTCACTCTGTGTATTACCCAAGTTGGAGTCAGGATTGTCAGGTTTGGTTCTGATTCTCAGGCAGAAGACCCATTCTCCTTCCTTGCTTCACACAACAAAAGGGACTCAGGGGAAGAGAAGTTAATTTCTTTGTGGGGACTGTTCAGTGGACATGGGGCTTGAGTGAGGGGCGCCTGGGTGGCTCAGTCGGTGAAGTGTCCAACTCTTGGTTTTGGCTCAGACCATGATGTGGGATGGAGCCCTGGATTCAGGACAGACTTCTTGAGATTCCTCCCCCCCCTTCCCTCCCCGGCTTCACTCTCTCTCTCTCAACTAACTAAACAAATAAAATCTAAAAAAAAAAAAAAAAAAAAAATTGGTGCTTAAGTGAATCCTATAGGCCTTCCCTTCTCTCCACCCCCCGCCCCAGTCTTCCCTCTCCCCTTCCCTCTCCTCCCCTCCCCTCCACAAAGAGCTGTAGATTTGCAGTGTGTGCCAGCCCCCTGCTGGGTGCTGGGGACTGATTCAGAGATGGGCAGGTAGGATCCCCGCGTCCAGCGGCCTGTCCTCGTCTCCTTTGTCAGCTAGGGATGTAAATCAGGGTGACGGTCCTGGAAGGTCACTGCTGTGAGACGGGCATGGGCGGCAGCCAGTGCAGGATGGAAATGCCAGGCCCTTAGTTAAAAAGATTATGAAGACTTTCCAGAAGGCCACTTCAGTGGAGCATTAAACCAGGCACGGGACCCTTCTCAGGCATGGGGCCCTTCTCGTGAGTGTGTGCAGAAGCCAACAAAGGCAGCCCTGCCACGCGCTGTGTTCCTGCCCAGTGATCCAGGCGCAGAAGGGAAGGGGCAGGCAAGAGAGAGGCTGTAAAACGAGAGGGGAGAAGAAGGTCGCTGAAACCATCCGAGGCTGACATTCCTCACAAAAGGCCTCTTGTCTGCTTTCTTGGAGTAAGCATCCTGACCCCACGATTATTTGCAGAATCACATCTCAAAGGGACCTTGGGTCCTCCTTCTAGGTTTTTCTTTTTCTTTTTTTTAAATCATTTTGGAGAGGGAAGGACACTGTCTTCTGATTTCTCTGCACCAAAGCTGGGCCAGGAGAACGGCTGTGAGGAGGAAGCATGTGAGGAAGGGTGTGCAGAAAGGGGAGACAGTTCTGATACTTTACTAACGATGCCATTTTCCGAAACTGGCCAGCAAGAATGCGACTGGCAGCAATTCTTTCAGTCAACTGAGTTCTGAATGGAGCTGTGTTCGGCGGTGAGGCGGCGGTCCACACAGAGCCAGCGGGGTTTACAGTTCCTAAACCACAGGTGACCAGCTCCCGTGGTCGGCAGGTCGGTGGGAACCGGGATCTCAAATACCCAGCCACCTCATAGGTGTGAAACTGTACTTACAGTGACTCCTGAGAGGTAGTGAACCCTGTGTCGTGATGGCATAAATATTCATCTTTATACACAAACTGTGGGGTAGAGAAAACATTAGCAACCTCCTCTTTGCCCAGGAGAGTGTCAGGAAGATCAGTCTAAGCTACTGCTGTCAAGAACTGTTTTCTTCTGGGAGCCAGACCTGCAGATGGGAACATAAAAGACACAACTCTTGTTACAGTCTTTGTTCTAAAGTCTATTTTATCTGGGGTGCCTGGCTGGCTCAGAAGGTAGAGCATGTCCCTCTTGAGCATCGGGTCTTGAGTTCAAGGCTCATGTTGGACGTAGGGTCTACTAATAAGAAGAGTCAATTCTATTTTGTCTGATGTAAGTATGACTACTCTGGTTTTCTTTTGGCATGTTTTTGCACGATTAGTGTTTCTCCATCCCCTTGCTTTCAATCTGCAGGTGTCTTTAGGTCTAAAATGAATCTCTTACAGGCAACATATAGATGGGTCTTATTTTTTTTTTTAATCCGTTCTGTTACCCTATGTCTTTTGATTGGAGGCTTTCATCCAGTTATATACAAAGTAATTATTTTTTAAGATTTTATTTATTTATTTGAGAGAGAGAGAGAGAGAGAGAGAGAGAAAGAATGAGCAAGGGAGAGAGGCAGAGGGAAAGGGAGAATGAGACTCGCTGCTGAGCAGAGAGCCCAATCCATCCCAGGACCCTGGGATCATGACCTGAGCTGAAGGCAGGCGCTTAATGACTGAGCCAGCCAGGCGCCCTAGAATTTGCTTTCTTATTCAAGGCAGATGAGGTACTCAGCTTGCAATCACTGGAAAATTTTCCAGTGGTTGTTTTTCGTTAGCTGGTTGGGTTAAAAACTAAGTAATTACCGGGGCATCTGGGTGGCTCAGTTGGTTAAGTGTCTGCCTCGATTTCAGTTCAGGTCATCATGATCTCAGGGTTGTGAGACTGAGCCCCGTGTCCCTGTCTATGCTGGGCATGGGGCCTGCTTCAGATTCTCTCTCCCACTCCCTGTGCACACATGTGCACATGCTCTCTGTCTCAAAAACCAAAAAAACCCCTAAGTACTAATGAGGTCAACCTTGAACACTTGATTCCCCTGTAGCAACAGTAATTATAACATTATAATGATGATAACTGTCGTTTCTTGAATGCCTGCTGGGTACCCGTCACCACTGTAAGTGTTTCACATAGATTATCTCTTTATTCTTTGCACCAGTCCTCATGAAGCAGGTCCTATTATTTCCTAAATTTTACCAAGATGGAAACTGAGGCACGGAGAGGTTAAAGAACTTGCCCAGGAGCACAAATTCATAAAGTCAGTGCTTCAAACTCAGACCATTTGAGTTCAAAGCTACGACTTTTACCAATATAAACTATTCAACTCTGAATCAGACAAGTTTTAGCGTCGTGAGAATTCAGGGGGCCTGGGCATCGGGAGAGCTGGTGAGAGGGTATGAGTGATTAGATGCAGCTCGTGTCCATGAGTGGAAAAATGTCTCAAATCTTAAGTAACAGTGAGGCTCAGTCTATTTTAACTCTTTCGGATACCTTGGTTATCATCCAAATAGCCAGAACAGAAGTCAGAGATTGTGGCTAAGAAATCCAAGAATATGAGAATTACTAATTAGAGGGAAAAGTAGCTGCTGGGAGCCAAGACAATGAGGACAGTGAACACTCTCTAACCTGGCATTTTTATAAACTCACCATGCAGCTCAGAAGACCCCTTCCTTACCAATAAGGACAGTAAAGCTCAGAGACTGTGAATAACTCACGCAGAAACACATTTAAGTTTCTGAGATGGCGTTTGTACACATCCACAAAGACTTCAAAATTTGGGCTCTTCCCATACTCTAATAAAGAAAATTAATTTTATACATTTTTATCATTATTAATATAACTAAAAATGTCTGGATTAAGAATACAGTATGATTTTTACGTTAACCAATGGCTATTTGTTATCGGCTACATTTATCGGGAACACAGTGACTCTTCTACAAATTGTCCTTGCTTAGAATTCATCTCGCACCTTGGTCAGTCAAACGAACACAAGAATAGTGATCTAAGACATGGTCCAGACATACATTGTTGCAACCAGAGTTTCCGCTGGATGAAAAGACGCAGACTTAGCTGGCCTGGTTATCGCTCCCTGCTCCTCCCCCCGCCACTGTTCAGGTGCTCCCCATCATTCACGCTGCCCTAAGTTTCCCTGCACCACTTCTCCAGCCCCAAAGGACCAAGTCAACATCTGGTGAAGCTATTTGGAAGTGGCACAGTCTTGCTTTGTTCATTCTAACAACCTAAGAGTTCCTGTTGTGTTGCTTTTAAAAGAATGTTCTAGAATGGACATTGGCAAGGAAAGGAGAGGCTCCTGGGCAGCCAATTCCTCCAGAACCTACTGCTTCTGAGACGGCACCCTGGCAAGAGACATTTGGACTTCGCTGTTGGCAGTACGCTCTGTCCAGAGTGCCTGGCGTCCAATTACACTACTCAGCGGTTTCATTCCTATTGGTAAAAGAATTAGATTTTTCTTGGATGCTGCTCAGTCTCTAGAACATATAGTGGTTGCCTAATGGAAGTTCATGGGCAGTTGTTACTGGAAATAGAAAACGTTCAAGGTGAAGAGCTCAAAATTTTCAAAGTGTCTTTGCAATGATCAAAGGACCAGGTTAGTCTGAAGGTCAGGCTGTCAGGATCCCTCCCAGCTCCGTACACACATTACCTCCGTGCTTCCAGATGCTGGGGTGCAACATGTTAGCACCAGATGCTGGGGTACGACATGCTAGCATTTCCCTGTTTTCTCAAGAGGGCCTAAAGAAGGGGCCCTGAATGACAATGAAGTTTTAATATATCCTAATTTGTAAAGTTTGAGTCCCAGTTTTCTTTTTTGATTAAAAAAGTTATTTATGATACCTACCTCATGGGATGTGATGGAGAGTCAATGTGACAATGTACTGAAAATGCTTTGTAAACCAAGACATTATTGTAATTCAGTTCTCCATCAGAGTTGGATAGGACTTCATTACAAATAAAATTATAATACTATTTGGTAGAACAGTTGGCCTCATTAATATGCACATCTATAGATTTGTTTCTAGATTCTGACTGACAGACATAGAACTGGTGATTGATCTGATTAGAGGTATAAAGAAACCTCACCCTATTTTGTTTGAGAAATGAAGGAAGTGGTTTTGAATTGAAATGGAAGGATAAGTGAACCTTGAATGGAATCTTGAAGGATGAAGACGATGGGTAGGTGACGAAGAATGTTCTAGACTGACTGGATAATACAGAATGTTTGGTGTGTGGACTGGGGGGCTGCCCTCATGTGTCAAGAACATAATGTGAGATGAGATTAGGAAAGTAACTCAGGAGAGGATCATGGAGGACCTTGAAGGCCACCATCAGGGTTTGGGTCAAATTCCATAGTAATTCATAGGGAATCATCAAAGACTATGGCGAAAGAGGCTGTTGGCATGATGTACAAAACCCCTGTATTTTGCCATGATGCCTCTTATAACAGTATAACTTCCCCAAAAGATGTCTTGGACAGGCAAAGCACGGAGACAGGGCAGCTAGTGGGAGACCACTGAATAGTTCAGCCAGAGCGACGGTGGGATAGAAAGCCAGGCTGCAGACGCAGGCGAAGTGGGCGGCCTGAATTAGCCGGACTTGGCTGCTGAGCGATTTGGGAGGAGGGCGGCAGACAAGGGCTTCCGGCCTGAGCAAGTGCCATGGGTGGAGGCAGGAACACACGGGAGCTGGAGTTGGTCTGAATATGTTCACGATCTCCGTGATTTCCTTACCCATGCTTTGGTTTGGGTCTGTTATCAACTCTCTGACACACTTAACACACTCTGGCCAATCAGCTCTGGTCTGGATCATTTTCTCCAGCGGTTGCCAAGACCTCCGGGAAGCCCATTGAGTGGCGTGACAGGCCCTTCCTCTTAAAGCAGAATGCCAGCTTCTTTCAAAGCAGTGGGTACTGAGTTTTCGGTGCTCTTCTCTGTTTGCAATCTCATGGCAACGGGGAACACACAGATCGTTCCTGCTTACAAGCTCCACGATTTAAGATTCACAGAGCTGCTGGGTGAGCAGTTTTTGAAGACAGCCTTTGGTTTTTGTGTTCTTTTTCCTTCTTGGCCCAGCACAACTAGGGAAACCCAGGAAACGAAGGTCACTTTGTCTGGGTGCTCACTGATTAAACTGCATGAGACTGGCAGTCTCTAAGCCTTGATTGTTTTGTTTTGAAGTTGTCTTCGTGTGGGTACATATGCATCATTCCCAGCATCAAAAGGTATTTCTTAAAAGTTCCTTTGAAAGTGGTCCTGGGGCGCCTGGGTGGCTCTGTCAGGTTGTGATCTCAGGGTCCTGAGATCGAGCCCTGCTGTGGGCTCTGCGCTCAGGGTGGAGTCCGCTTGGGATTCTTTCTCCCTTTCCCTTTGCCCCGTCTGCTTATGCTCTCTCTCTCTCAAATCAATAAACAAAACTTACAAAGAAAAAAGTCCTCCTGAGTTATTCAGTTGTCAGGAGAGCAGTTGGGGAAGCTTACAACATGGGCCCTGGAAGAGACGTCGACCTTTTGGGAAGTGTTCCGGCTTCCACATTTCTGCCTGTTGGGAGAAGGTGGAGTAGGAATCATGCTGGGGAGAAGCGCAATAAAAAGACGCCTCTTTCCGCTTAGGAAAACCAACTACAAATCGAATGAGTAGAAATCTGCAGAGTATCTTGGAACTAACATCTTTGGCAATATAATTCCTAGAGGTCGTACTTGAAGCGCTCCTTTTAGAACGAGGTTCATTTCTCTGTGGGTGTTTTGTCCTAACACTGTGAAAAGCTATGCCCTCAGTCTCTGATGTATAGTTTATAATCTAAGAAGAATGACACAGAAGCACATGTTGTAATATATAGAAAATGTGGCAAAAACAGGAATGTACAAGTTATGCCTAGTGTTTGCTCTCTTTTACTTTTGATGACAACAAAAAAGTAAATAAAAGCAAATGTCATGTGTAATTGAGAGCTTTACAAATTTCCTGATGGCTTTTATTTATTCAATAATCATTCATTGAGGGCACGTGGGTGGCTCAGTGGGTTAAGCCTCTGCCTTCAACTCAGGCCATGATCTCAGAGTCCTGGGATCGAGTCCTGCATCAGGCTCTCTGCTTGGCAGGGAGCCTGCTTCCTTCTCTCTCTCTGCCTGCCTCTCTGCCTACTTGTGATATCTCTGTCAAATAAATAAATCTTAAAAAAAAAAAATCATTCATTGAAAGTGGCTGCAGGGTGTTAGGTAGTATCCAGTGAACTGAAGACAGAAGTATATAAAAGACATGCTTCTACTATCAGCGAGCTCCTGTGTATGGGAATGACAGAAGTGTCACCATCACAATGCCATCAAATAAGGCAGAGGTGGGAGGGGGCACAAGGCTCTCTGGGACCACAGAGGAGAGAGTGATGAGGGGAAGGGAAAGCTTCACAGAGGTGGTGTATTATTCGGGAGAGAGAGAGAGAAAGAGGGAGCACAAGTTGGGGGGTGGGGGCAGAGGCGAAGGGAGAAGCAGGCTCCCTGCTGAGCAGGGAGCCGGACAGTGGGGCTCGATTCCAGGACCCCGAGATCATGACCTGAGCCGAAGGCAGATGCTTAACAACAGAGCCACCCAGGAGCCCTGCCCATATGCTTCATTACTAGCTAGTCCCAGTTCCACTGAGGCATCTTTGCTGTCAAAGCAAACTGGGCCATATACGAGCCTTGAGGGCCTGCTGGGCTTTGTACATATTTCTCATCCCAGAAATACTCTCTCACCCCAAATTCTCCACCATGCAGCTACTCTCCACCCCACCCTCTGGGTGTCAGCTTAGATACCATTGCTTTGAGAACACTTCATTGACTCCCAGGTTTGGGTTGGGTGCCCTGCTAATGGCGTTCTGGGCACCCTGGACTTCCCCCAACTTAGCATTTACCACCTGGGTTGTGGTTGCCCATTTGCTGTCTCTATCCCTCATTAGACTCTAAGGTGTGGAGGCAAAAACTGTGAGTCCTCTGATTCCTGTTTCATGTCCAATATAATACAAAGCCTACCTCACAGAAGGGACTTGATAAACATGTACTAAGTGAAAGAAAATAAGAGATAAGGCTGAGCCACCGTTTGCAATCCAGCGTATCCAGCGTTGACCTACAGCATTCTGACTAGGATCCTGAAAGAGCAGGAACCGGCAGGCCCTTGGCAACACCCAAAGCAGGCAGGTCACTGTTTGTCCCTGGCCTTGGGTCCTATTCTGGGATTTCTCCACCCTCCTGACCTGTCATTTCCCTCTCATCTTCTACTCCTCTCGCCAGTTCACTTTAGGGGGGAAAAAAGGAGTGAACATGGGTAACTAGAAAGACTCACTCATCTGCTACTTCTTCTAGAAAAAACACATTGCTTTAAATATTAGTCAAACTACATGGAACTAAGTCTCCAGAAAGCTCCTAAAAATTAATGCGAAGAATTTATGATAGGGCAGAGAGCTGGAGGCAAGTAGGGCTTTTGTGCCTTCATAATACAGTGGGTAGGCGCTTGCCTGCTTTGCCTCCCCTCCCCCCACTAACTCCTTCTAAAAGAAGTTTATTTATTTGGTTATTTCTACACCCCATGTGGGCCTTGAACTCAGGGCCCAGAGATCATAAGGCACATGCTCTACTGACTGAGCCAGCCAGGCACCCCTGGTCCCTGGTTTCCCTAAGCACTCTGGGAGAATCATCTCATGTTTGATGCTTGACAACATCTTCCCATGATGGTCTTGCTGTGGTGTTACTCCATCTAAGGTCATGGGCTCCATCACTTCTGATGGTAATTGCTTGTTTGTTTTTTAAAGATTTTATTTCACAGACAGAGATCGCAAGTAGGCAGAGAGGCAGGCAGAGAGAAAGGAAGGGAAGCAGGCTCCTTGCTGAACAGAGAGCGGGACATGGGGCTCGATCCCAGGGCCCTGGGATCATGACCCGAGCCAAAGGTAGAGGTTTTAACCCACTGAGCCACCCAGGCGCCCCTGACGGTAATTGTTTTATCTTTAAGGTGAAGTTTACTCATTCACTCAGCAAACACTTAAGTGCTTCCCTTGCACGCACCAGATACTGTGCTGAGCACCAGGTCGCCCGCGGTGAGACAGACACCAGCTCCATCCTGGTGGAGCACGCAGTCCAGTGGGGCGGCGCCGGGGAAAGCACAGATAAACTAGCATTAAAAATGTGCAGGAGGGCACTTGTGTGGCTCAGTGGGTTAAGCTGCTGCCTTCAGCCCAGGTCATGATCTCAGGGTCTTGGGATCGAGTCCTGCATCTGGCTCTCTGCTCGGCAGGGACCCTGCTTCCCTCTCTCTCTCTCTCTGCCTGCTGCTCTGCCTTCTTGTGATCTCTCTCTCTCTGTGTCAAATAAATAAATAAAATTAAAAAAAAAAAAAAAAAAAAAAAGGTGCTCCAGGCACTGTCGAGGGGAGCAATAGGTCTTGCGATGGAGAGAGGTGCAGGGAGGGGACCTAGTTAGGATGATTCGGGACAACTTCCTGAGAAGGTGACATTCCAGCCGAGATTTAAAGCAGGAGAAGGAGCCAGGCCCCGGAAACGAGGTCAGGTTCACGGTAAGTCAGTTAAAAATAGCCCCCAACCTCTCCAGCGGCGGCACTGAACGTCCACGCGAGGCGGCCTCGCCGCCAGTAGTAAAGATGGCGGGCGGGCGGCTGGGCGGGGCGGGGCGTGCCCGCCGCCTGATTGGCCGGCGGCGCAGCGTCACGTGGGCGGCCGCCGAGCATCCGGGCCCCCGGCGGCGGCGCTGCGGAGGCTCCCGGGAGCGGGCGGCGCGGCGAGCGGACGGCGGCGGCGGCGCCTCCCCGGCCGCCCGCGTGGGCCAAGCGGCACGCGCGCCGAGCATGGCGGGCTCCCTGCCTCCCTGCGTGGTGGACTGCGGCACCGGGTAAGAGCCGCCGGCGCCCGCCCCGCTCCCGCGCGGCCCGCCCCTGCCCCGGCGCCGCGCACCTGCTCCGCGGCCCGCCCCGGCTCACCTGGCGGCCGCACGACGCCCCGCCGCGGGCCCCGGCCCGGCTCGCGGCCGCCACCGGTGCGCCCCGCCCCCGCCTCCGGGCCCCGGGGCCACGCGCGGCGGCCGCTCACCGTGAAGGGCGCCGGTCGCGGCCGCCGCGCGCGCCTCGCCTCCCTCGCACCCCTGCCGACGCTCCGGGCCTCGCACCTGCGGCCGCGCCCCTACCTGGGACCCCCGCTGCACGTCACCGGTTGTCGCGGTCCCGGGCCGCTGGCCGGGACGGGTTCCCGTCGCTCCGCCCGCGCTCACCGGCGCGCGGCCGCTCCGCGCTGGGGGCGCCGGTGGCTCGCGGGGGCCGGGCTCGCCCCGGTGCGCGCCCCTCGCCGTCTCGCTGGAGAACCGACGTGGCAGAGGCTCCATTTTGAGAAACAAAGTCCGGATTTGGGGCGGCCTCTGCGCGGCAGTTTGTTTTCTCCCGTCCCCTCTGCGTTTTGGTCGAGGGTTTCTTCCGAGGTGGCTGGGACGCGCGGAGGGGACCTCGCGGAGCCTCCCGCCCTGGGCGGCGCGGGCCTGGCGGGCGGGGCAGCGCGTCCCCGGCCGCGGGCCGCGAGTTCGGGCGCCGCCGGGGCGCGGAGTCGAGGCGCGTCCGGACGTCCCGACCCGGGCTGTTCGCTGTGTTGGTCCGTGTCCGCGCGCGCCCTGGCCGTGATGCTCGCGGGCGGGAGCGCGCCGGGCTTGGTGGCCCTGGCAGCCGGGCGGGGGCGTCGCCTCCAGCGGGTGACAGCCCCTCTCCCGCGGATCCGCTTTCCTTTCGCTGCTGAAGCCCCTGGCCCCGCTTCCAGGCTGGCGGCAGCGGCCTCTCGGCTTGGGCCGATTCTTTCTGAAATAAGTACCCGAAGTTTCGCGGCCCCTGATGGTGGGAGCGGCTCTGCGACCCCGAACGCGAGCCCGCGTCAGACTGGCCGTGACCCGCCCCCGGTTGCTGGACGCGCACGGGTTCATCGCAGGCCCCCGAGGTCTGGCTGTGTCAGGATGAAGGCAGCGGGTCGGTGGAGCTTTCCCACCTGTGCGCGTGAAATTTCGGCTTTTGTGTTTTTGGTCTTGTCAACCTGCGGAAATGGAGAGCATCTCTTGGTAATGGCCTTAACGTAATGCCCCCGAGCTTGTCCTACCTCCAATATTGGGCAGCGGGGCCTCCCTCCTCATTCTTGCTCTAAATGTCTAAGCCGCGGTGCTGACCGTCTGAGGTAAGCGGTGAACGCAGCTCGGCACGGAACTCCAGTATATCACCGCGTCATGACCCCAGATCAGGGCCGTTGTCTTTTGTCTGTTGCAGGTTGGGCAGTCTGGTGTAGACAGGGGCAGGGGCTCGTCCTTCTAGGTTTCACGCGGACACACTCTGTCCTGGAAGCGACTGTGACTTACCGTGGATTCCCAGGGTCCGGAATACGGGCAGGAGGATCGGCCTCGGAGGGCTTAAATTCACCGGAGCGTATCAGTAGTTCTTATATTCCCCAGACAGCGGAAATTGTTCTGGACTTTTACGTCAAAATAGGACCCAAAAAAGGGTAAAATGCCCGTAAAAATAAGGACAAAGGAAAAAGACCTAGGTAGTCATCCTAAACTGTAGACCAGTGGCCACTGTGCTTGGGCCTCACATTTGACCTTAGTCTGCCTGTCTGACAAAACTATGACTCATTGTCAGTTACTGCAATTCTTGTCATCAAGAAGGAAGAGAAATACCCTTCTAGGGTGAAAAAGCTTTTTTCTAGTACGAAATTCTAAAAGAAAAATTCATGTGGAGCTACACATAATGAACAGTAGTGATTTAGTAGACAGTGTACCAAATACTACTTTTTATGGTAAATAAAATTCATCCTGGTAGCCATGCATTCTCTTCTCATAATTCCTGAGACCAGCTCAGCACCAGTGTGTATGGGGGGGATGGGTAATGCCGACCTAGGTACCTCTTTCATCCAAAGATAAAGCTTATTTTATATAAAGGGATTACAGCATTGCCTTGTTTTCGGAGAATATTCTACAAATTCTAGTCTCACTTCTCCTGCCCTTTTTTTTTTTTTTTTTTTTTTTTAAAGATTTTATATATTTATTTGACAGAGATCACAAGTAGGCAGAGAGGAGGAAGCAGGCTCCATGCTGAGCTGAGAGCTGGATTCGAGGCTTGATCTCAGGACCCGGAGATCATGACCTGAGCTGAAGACAGGGGCCTAACCCACTTAGCCACCCAGGCGTGCCCCCTCTTTTGGTTTAAAGTTATCTTTATACCCAGTACAGGGCTTGAACCCACAATCCCGAGATCAAGAGTTGCACGCTGCACTGACTGAGCCAGCCAGGTGCCCCTTTTCTTGCATTTTAAAACTTACTTCGAAAAAATTTCAGATCAACTGAAAAACTGCAAGCAGAGTACCAAAAAACATTACCCCCCCTTATTTTTTTTTTTTTAAATTTTGTGAGGGAGGGAGGGAGAGAGGAGCAGGTGTGGAGGGAGTGCAGAGTGAGAATCTTAAGCAGACTCCACACCCAACGTGGAGCCCAGCGTGGCACTGATCTCACAAGCCTGAGATCATGAAGTCAGCTGAAATCAAGAGCCGGATGCTTACCTGATGAGCACCCAGTCACCCTTCCCTCTACTGTGTATTTTTCATCCATTTTCACCAACTATTAACATTTGCTTTATCATTCTCTGTATAACCTATACATATTTTTCTGCACTGTTTGAGAGTGAGTTGCAGATATTGTGCCCTTATATACCAAAATAATTCATTGCATACTAAGAGGGACTTCTGTATAATCAGAGACCAATGATCTAAAGTAAAAAGGCCTGACTTTGATGCAGTGGCGTTCTCTAATGTGCTGTCTGGATTCCCACGAGCGGGCCCGTGTGTGCCGTGGACTCTTCTTCCTCTCCCTCGTCCAGCACTGCACCTGTCTTTCAAGTCTCATCCAACGGGACCAGGTCCTTAGCCTTGTTCTGATTTTCAGGACATTGAGATTTTTGGGAGCCAGTTGCTATGTATATTGTCCCCCGTGTTTCCCCATGACAGATTCGGGGTATGCATTTTTGTCAGGAATATTGCAGAAGCAACACCAGTCCTTTTCAGTGTATCGCACCAGAATCTCCCCAGCCCCAGCATTCCTGAGATCTAACCGACATGTGACATTGTATGAATTTAAAGTATATGGCATTCTGATCTGATCTATTTATGTATTGCAAAATGATTACCACCATAGACTTAGCTCACACCTCCCTCCCATCACATAGTTGACATTTCTTTTCCATGGTGAGAATGATTAAATTCTAGTCTCTTAGCAACTTTCAGGTTTATAATACAGTGTTACTGACTATAGTCGCTGCACTGTACATGAGAGCCCTCCAGTCGGATGGCTTCAAGTAGTGATGCCTCCTTAAGTTCGCTGGGCTATTTGGATAGGCAGATGTCCCCTAAATTCCCCCATTGCATCGTTGGTTTTTTCCTGTGTAATTAGTGTCATTTATGGAGAGAGATTTTGAGATTATGTAAATACCTGTTCTTCCTTAAACTTTCACCCATTAGTCTTCATATCTGTTGGTGATTTTTGCCTCATTGATAATTGTACTGATGATGACCTGATTGTGATTACTAATACTCGGTGTTATGTCTACATTTATTAGTGAATGTTTTACTATGAGGGCACACTTTCCCATAGTTTTCATCTACTTATCATTTGTGTGGATTATTTTATTCAAAAGGTCATTCTTATGATATTAAATGGGTTATTATCTGTTGTTGGCATTATTTGTTTTGATGCTTAAATTGTTTGAGATTTGACCAATAAAAGCCCATTCAAACTGTTTTCTGGTGTTCTTTAGACATGTCCCTATCTTTTTTTTTTTTTTTTTTTTTTTTTTTGAGCCTGTTGCTATTACCAATAGAGACTGCAATGATCGTCTTGCCTGTGCATGCCTCTTTTTGTATTTTTTGCTGGGTATCTCTGGGATAGATTTCTAGGAGTGGGATTTCTGGGTTAGAGAGTAACTGTATATGTAGTTTTGCTAGTCGGTGTGAAATCCCACTCAGCAGTGTGTATCCTCACCAGCAATGTATGAAACTGCCTGTGTCTTCTTACAGACTCACTAACAGAATATATTGTCAATTTTTTTTTTTATTTTTACCAACCTAGAGGGTAAGAAATGATAATATAGTTTTAATTTGCATTTCTTATGTGGGAATAAGGGCATCTTTTCATTTGGTTAAGAGACATTTACATTTCTGTATTGTGTCTCATCGTTTCTCTAGCCCATTTTTCTGTGTGTTTTTGGTCTTGTGTTTCTTTGATTTTGGAAATATTAGGGTGTGTTGGAGGTCCACAGACTGCTCCCGGCTTCAGCGATCTGCTAGGAGCAATTCCAGGACTGTAGTGAAAAAGTACAAAGCAGAATCAGCCAAGGTTTGAAAAGGCACATGAAGCAGAGTCGGGAGGAAACCAGGAGCAAGCTTCCAGAGTCCTCTCTCCCTGGAGCTACACAGACGTGCTCCGGCAGCCTCCGGTTCTGACAGCACACCAAAGAGGCTCGTTAAAGACTCGGTGGCCAGCGTTGTTGAGGCTGGCCACGGCACCCCTGCCGTACACATACCAAATTGCAGAGCCCCAGAGGGAAGGCAGATAGGGGTTCAGTGTAAACTACTGTTAGCGTGGTTGAGGTCCAGTGAATGCCGTTGAGGGAATGGCAAGAGCCCTCCTGAGCCCACAGTTCCCAGATGCCAGCTGAGTGGCCAAGCCTACAAGCAGGGCTTCTAGAGAGCAGTCTTGGGCCGATGAACTCTTCTGCACTTTGGGGCGTTAGCTCTTTAGGGTGGAAGTCACAAATACATGTTTCCTGTTAAAGAACTGAGATATTTTGCTGATTTTTTTCTTATTAATTTAATTGACAGAGACACAGCGAGAGAGGGAACACAGCAGGGGGAGTGGGAGAGGGAGAAGCAAGCTTCCTGCTGAGCAGGGAGCCCGATGTAGAACTCGATGCCAGGACCCCCGGGATCATGACCTGAGTCGGGGGCAGATGCTCAATGACTCAGCCACCCAGGTGCCCTCAAAGGTTTCTTAAAGTAATCAAATTTATTTATTTTTTCCTTATTGTTTCTAGATTTTGAGTTAGAGTTAAGAAAGTCCCCCCACCGCCCCATTTCTAGGTTATATGGTGATTTTTTTCTAATGGTTTCATTCCTTCCCTCCCCTCCCCATTTAAATCTTACTCCATTTGGAATGTGTCCTGGGATCTGGTATGAGGAAAGGACCCAGTTGGAACTACTACTGTCCTTCTTCCTTCTGCCTATCCCATTTGTTGCAGCATCATTTACGGAAAAAAAAAACCAAAAACCAAAACCCCGTGCTTGGAGATTCTGTCTTTATCATGTACTAAATCTGTCAGTGCAATTGTGTTTATTTCTAGACCTTGTTTCGAGTTGCCTCAATCTATTTATGCATAAGCCACCGCCACCACAGAGTTTTAATTACTGAGGCTCTAGAATGATTTCATACCTGGTGGGGCTGGCCTCGCCTGCACATCCTTTCTGTTTTTAGGGCTTTCTGCTAAGTTTTTGCTTCTTGTTCCTCCAAATGAACTTGCAGTCAGCTTCTCTAGTTCCACAGGGAGAATGCCTGATGGCATTTTGATTTTGATTCTATTAAATTTATAAGTTAATTTAATGAGGACCATCATCTTTGTGATGGTGAGTCCCCCCATGGAAGAACAGGGCATCTCTTTCCATTCGATCAAGTCTGTTTTGTGCCTTTTAGGAACACTGTGTTTCCCCCAGGTAGATTTCTTGTTAATTTTATACCTCAGTATGTGATTTCTGTTTTGCTCTCATAAATGGTGTCTTCTTGTTCTTTATGTTTTCTGTTTTTCTTCAATACATTAAGGCTCTTAGTTTTTTTTTTTTTTTTAAGATTTATTTTTATTTGTTTGACAGAAAGAGATCACAAGTGGGCAGAGCAGCAGGCAGAGAGAGAGGAAGGGAAGCAGGCTCCCCACCAAGCAGAGAGCCCAATGTGGGGCTCGATCCCAAGACCCTGGGATCCTGACCTGACCTGAAGGCAGAGGCTTAACCCACTGAATCACCCAGCTGCCCCAAGGCTCTTAGTTTTTTTGCGCCAATATTGTAAACTGCTACTTTGCAAAATAGGTTGTATTTATTTAGGTTGTATAAATTTTTTTACTCTTAGGTTGTATAAATTTTTTCCCTTGATCTTAAGGGTTTTCCAGATACAAAATCTTTGGCAATTAGACAGGGTTTACCCCTTCTTTTCTATTGGTAGGGACTCTATTTGCCCTTTTTTTTTGGACACACTGCAGTGACCATTACCTCCAAAATAATGTTAAATAGGAATGGAGTTAGTGGGCATTATTCTTTTGTTCTTACTTTAGTGGGGGAGCTTCTGGTGTTTTTAAAATAAGATGCTGACCTATGGAATGGGAGAAGATATTCACAAATAACAGATTGGATAAAAATCTACGAAGAACTTACCAAATTCAACACCCAAAAAACGAAAATTCAGTCAGGAAATGGTTAGAGGACATGAACAGACATTTCTCCAAAGACGACAAACTTACGGGCTTACAGACATGAAAAAATGCTCTACATCACTCAGCATCAGGGAAATACAGACCAAACCCACAATGAGGTACCAACTCTCACCAGTCAGAACAGCTAAAAATTAACGAGTCAGGAAATAACAGGTGTTGGTGAGGATGTGGAGAAAGAGGAACCCTCCTCCACTGTTGGTGGGAACGCAAGCTGGTGCAGCCACTCTGGAAAACAGCATGGAAGTTCCTCACAAAGTAAAAAATAGAGCTACCCTATGACCCAGCAATTGCACTACTAGATATTTAATACGAAGGATACAAAAATAGTGATCCCAAGGAACACATGCACCCCAATGTTTATAACAGCAGTGTCCACACTGTGGAGAAAGCCGAGATGTCCATCAACAGATGAAAAAGGAGATGTGATGTATATCTACAATGGGACATTCCTCAGCCATCAAAAAAGAACGAACTCTTGCCATTTGTAACTATATGGATAGAAGTAGAGGGTATTATGCTAAGTGAAATAAGTCAGGAAAGACAACCATATGATTTCGCTCATGTGGAATTTAAGAAACAAAACAGATGAGCATAGGCGAAGGGAAGGAAAAATAAAATTAACTCAGAGAGGCAGACAAAACCATGAGAGACTCTTAACTCTAGGAAACAAACTGAGGGCTGCTGGAGGGGAGGGGGGTGGGGGGCGGGGTCACTGGGTGACAGCATGAAGAAGGGCACGTGATGTGATGAGCACGGGGTGTTACATGCTACCGATGCATCACGGACCTCTACCTCTGAAGCTCATGATACACTGTATGTTAACAAAGTTGAATTTTTTTTTTAAGATTTTTATTTGTTTATTAATTATTTATTTGACAGACAGAGATCACAAGTGGGCAGAGAGGCAGGCAGAGAGAGAGGAAGGCAAGCAGGCTGGCTATTGAGCAGAGAGCCCGATGCGGGGCTTGATCCCAGGACCCTGTTATTTTTCTGTTTTTTTGACTCGTTTATGTTGCTTTTATCTTTATTTTTTTTCCTGGCTTTCCTTTGTTCTTGTCTTTTTGTTTTTGAATTAGATGTTAAATTCATTTTTATTTTTTCCTTTAATTGAGGGGAATGAATACTACAGAATTTTGGTTGTCATGTCCTAAGCTGTATGTATCCCTTAGATTTAGATACTTTTTTTTCCTTATAATTTTAAAGAAATTTCTGTATTTTTCTTTTGAGTTCCCCCATAACTAGTATTTCTATACTAGCATGTTTTAAAATTTTCAGGTATACGGGCCTGTTTATTTTTTGGTTTTTGTTTTTAATTTCTAGTGTTGTTGCAGTATTGCTCAGAGAATGCTGTTAGCTTTATTTCTCTTATTTGGGCTTCATGGCGTCTTAGACGTGGTCCGTTTTGTGCAGGTCCTACTTGTATGTGAAGATCTGTTCTCTGTCTTTGGGTTCAGAGTTCGACATGAGCTGCTTTACTCATGACGGTATTTCGGTCTTCCCGTTTTTTATCTCCACTTACTCCACGTTGGACTGAGCGTGCAGTGTTGAGTCTTCTGTCATTATTTCCCGCTGCTTTGTGGAAGGCACTGCTGCCTCATGGAGCGCCTCCCCCAGCTGTTGCTGTCCCATGGTGCCGGCGTCCTGTTTCTAGTCTCCCGAAAGCCGAGATCTGCTTTGTCAGAAAGTAAAAGAATGGTCAAAAATGTACCGAACAAAGGCAGACCAGCAGAATGCAAGAGTATGATTTAAACGTGATGTTACAAGTTTTGATAAAAATTTTGATTTCATAAGAGTAATCTGCACACTAATGAAAAGAGTCAAGTAGTGCTCAGAGGCCAATGTGCAAACATGAGGGGTGCTGTCCTGCCTGCTGTTCTCTGTCTTTGCCCAGAAGTAACTACTTTCAGCTTTAATCTGTGTCTTCCAGCATTTATGGATGTCCATGTTTCTAAGTAATAGGCACATGGATCTATTTTTTGATTACCAATTTTTCACATTATCTGTTAATTTACTGGTGTTAGATGATGGTGTCTCTCATTCTGCCTTTGCCCTGTTTCTCCTTCCCTGTTCTCCCAATAGAGAGATATTATTACATTTTCCACTTAATTTGTGATCAGCATTTATACTGTTAGGCCTATGCAGGTATATGTCCTCATTTATGAAAGTATACTACAAGTATTTTTGTCTCTTACATTTTGTTTTTATGGAAGTTAATGATTGCCTTTTTTGTTTTCTTGGTATCCACTGCTAATTATTTTCCATATTTTTTTTTTAAGATTTTATTTATTTGTCAGAGAGAGAGGGAGAGAGAGCGAGCACAGGCAGACAGAATGGCAGGCAGAGGCAGAGGGAGAAGCAGGCTCCCCGCCGAGCAAGGAGCCCGATGTGGGACTCGACCCCAGGACGCTGGGATCATCACCTGAGCCAAAGGCGGCTGCTTAACCAACTGAGCCACCCAGGCATCCCAGTTATCCATATTTTTAAGTAGCCAGCTTCTCAGTACAGCTTTCCACAAGGCTAATCACATTACAGATCCTACCAGAGTCTGTTTGTTTGTGGGAGGTGAATTTTTAAAATGTCTTGCTTTTCTGAAATGTTTTTTCTCTAATCCCTCACTTGGTTGATTGTTAGGGTGTAGTATTCGGTGTTGGAAATAATTTACCTTCAGAATTTTTAAGACACTGATTCTTTGTTTTCTTGCTTCTGGTTTTGCTGCTGAGAAGTCTGAAGACTTTGTGCCTTGACTCCCCATTCTCCTTTTTGGGAGATTTTAGGATTTCTACTTGGTCACTGGTTTCTGAAATTTCACAATGATGTGCCTTGAAGTAGGTTTGTTTTCCTCTGTGCTGGGCATTTTGTGAGTTCCTGCAGTCTGGAAATAAGCATCTTTGAATTCTGGGTAATACTTTTAGATTCTTTCTTCCTCCACTGTGTGTGCATCTTTCTATCTGTCTGTCCTGTGCTCACGTGCATGCCCTGTCTGAGACTCCTGTGGTTTCTGTGTAGAATTCTTGCGCTGACTCTCTGATTTTCTTGTCTCTCTCGTTTTCCATCATCCAGTCCTGGTTCCTTGCTTCTAGGATACACCTTGCCTTGTCTTCTTACCCTTCTCTTCAGTGTTTTCAATTCTGCTCTTATTTTCAATTTCCAAAATTCTTTGTGTTTTCTAAATGTTCTTTTACTAATAGCCTCTCATTTTGTTTTTTGGATGTGGTGTCTTCTCATAGGGTATTGAGGATCGTGGTTTTCTTGGTGGTTGTGCAGGTTTCTCCCCGAGTAGGTTTTGTTTCTTCTGAGTTGGTTTTTGATTTGCATGCTCTCACTCTATTTGGTGATGGAGGCTTTCCTCAGATGTTGGTAATTCCTGGCTGCCTGCTCATGATGAGAAGTCAAAAAAATAAAATGAGCATTGGACTCTCAATGTGTAGATTTGCTTATTGATTTTGAGCTTCTCAAAGGGTGATACTGGCAGGTTGTTTTTTGGGGAGTCTCCTGGGATTTAGGGTCTATTGATCTTTCTTTTTGAACTGTTCATCTCCCCAGAGATTCTGCTTGGGATCCTCTGTTTGGTGGGCCGGGCCTGGGTGCTGGTGTTCTGCGAGAGGACAGGAAGAGAGAGGAGGGCGTGGGAGAGGGTGCCTGAGCATCCGTGTTTACTGTGGATGCAGGCCAGAGGGCCTTTGGTGTCGGGATGGTGCTGGCTTCACCTGTGCCCAGTGACTCCGGGGCCAGAGACCTTTAGCTTTACCACCTCCAAAGAGTCAGCTTCTGGAGAATGCTGGGGTCAGGGGGGAGCTGTGGCCCCCAGCATGTGGGTGGGGAATCTAACCCGGGCTGCCTGGTTTAGGCCCTTCGGTCTTACTTCCAGAGGCTCCTCTGCAGCTGTCTATTTCTGGAGCCTTTAAGGATGCAGGCGTGTTTGCTGGGCTGGTTCTCAGCTTTGGCCTCTGCCTGTTTTCCTCTCCCAAAGCCGGTTACCCCGATCCTCAGCTCCTCTGAACCAAACCTTTGTTACTGGCGCCTCTTCTTTTCTTCCTGTGGTTGTGGTTTAACACAGCTTTAAAGAAACCATTTTGCTTTGATTTTAGTGGGGCTTTGGGACAGAGTAAAATAATTATATTATATATTTAGTCTACCATTTTAACCTAGAAGTTAGAGTTCACTTTATAGTGATCAAAATTCACAAAAAGACCATACCTCATGGTCTTATATTTACCAAACACAGATCAAAAAATGCTGCTTATAGAAGGACAAATGGAGAAGTATATTCAGTAAAGGCAAATTCACAGATCACATAGACAAAGAAAAAAAGGTATTGGATTTAGAGAAAATAACGAGTAAATGTGAAGTTATATATTAAACTCTTCGTCCTGGAAACAGAGACTACCCTTTTCTATTCAGTAGCCCAAGGAATGTTTGAAGCACTCGATCGTGTTATTAGTTTATAGTATACAATGCAGAGAGGGTGTGTATTATTTAGAAATGGTAACTGAGATCTGGGGATAGTTTTAGTTTTATCAGAACCATAGTCTAAGGCCGTTGCAATCACTTTTTTTTTTTTTTTTTTTTTTTTTTTTTAACTGAAAACCTCAGGAAGGAGTAGAGCTGTTTTGGCTGAAGTTTGGGGTATAAGACTGGACCTCATAAGGGGTCTCAGTGGAAAGAACCTCCCTACAGGGTACAGTTTGAAAAACACTGTTCTAGGATGTGAAATTTCCACTTTTAAACATAGATTAATTGAGCTTAAGTTGTCACCTTCTGCTCTAGACACATGGTTGTAGGAGGAATTTTAACTATATATAAATATGTTGAGTTGACAGTAGTCAGATTAATTCTCTTGACGGCAGAATTGAAAAGTCTGTGTGTTACTGCTGTGGAAAAATAGTGGCGTTTACCAGAAGAGTGAAAGAATCTTTGCACCAGGGCTGTTTAAAATGTTTGGGGCAAATGAGGATATATTGTATTTACAGGAGGAGACTTTGGAAGGACACGTAAGAATAGGAAGCGGTGGAAGGCAGAAGTGGGGTGCACGGGGCAGGATGGGGAGTGAGACTTCTTCATGGATACCTTTTTATGGTGTTTTGAAGTCTGGACAATGAGGACAGACTTGGGTACAAGGCTGAGTGGTAACTATGGGTATTGCCTTATACAGCTCCTCGTTCTATTGCTGTGTGAGAAGGGGTCTCAAGCCAGGGGACGTATGGAAGTAGCCTTGAGTTTGAGAATGTGGCGTAGTTTACATTTTCTTGAGAATGATGCCTACCTTTACTACGCTGGCTATCCTTTTGGAAGAGAATGTTCAAACAAACAAAAAATCAAGGGCTTTTAACATCAGAATTGTTGGTCTTGATTCCTTATGTACACACCTGGGAAAATTTGATTGACATAGCTCTTCCCATTTGGATGAAAAGATATACATAGACCTGGAAGAGAAATAATACGAAATTTTAATACAGCGAGGGACTTTCAAAATTGAAATGAGACAGGAAGTTATTTAGGAAGATAATTGGTAGATATGATTATCTCAACTGTCAACGGTTGTCTGCCAGGAAATGTATAACTGGGAAAAATTGGTGATGTGTATAGGAGCAAGGATTCATATCCTTGGAACGTAAGGATTTGCACAAATTGGTAAAGTACTAAAACTCTAGTAGAACATTTTCTAAGGGTATTATGTGGAAAAATAAAGATAGCTCAAATGCTCAAATAACATTTAAAAAAAGATGATTTATTAGAGATGTGCGTGTGTGTGCAGGAGGGGCAGAGGGAGAGAAATTCAAGCGGACTCTGCCTGGAGTGTGGGCTGTTGCAGGGAATCGATCTTACAACCCTGAAATCATGATCTGAGTTGAAATCAAGAGTCAGGTACTCAACCAACTGGGCTGCCCAGGAGCGCCTCAAAATGTTCAAATAATGGATCCTTTTACTTTTTGAATTAGGAAATATTTCCTGGAAATGGTAATATTTAATATTTCCTGGAAATCAAACTGGTTAACATTAGGTAGGGATTATTGTTATTTATCTTTTACAGATGAAGCAGCTGATGTACGCGGGATTCATTTACTTGCCCGAAGTCCTAGTGCTGTGTTTTGGACCCAGTGTTGCAAGTCCCATTAAACTCCCTCACATCACAAACATGGGCTGTTTCAGAGTGCATATTGCCTATCTGTGTATGGCAGTAACGTCAATCTCCATTTTCGATGGCTGTAGAGCACTTTATGGAATTATTATGATTTATATAGTACATCCTGTGTTGATGCATTTGGGTGTTTCCAGTTTTTTGTTGTTGTTTTGCTATTATAATGCTGCAGTGAACATTTTTTGTTCTTTTCTTTGCCTATGTCTTAAAGTGCTTCTGTGGGGTAGATTCCCAGAAATGTGCTGTGTGGAGAATAGGGGATACGCATTTAAAATTCTGATAGAGAATGTGTATAATGACTCCCCGGCCTTTCACTGCCGCCCATGTGTACTCCCTGCCACCTTCGTCAGTACTGGCTGAGGCTGAATGGTCTTGGGATCAATTTGTAGGTGAATTTAATGCCATTTGACATTTCTTAAAAAACCCAGTACTCTTCCTGTGTAAGAGTAAGGCCTGGCTCAGTTTATTTGCCGGCTTGTGTATGGAGAGTTCCTCACACACGCCTCTCCCCATCTCTGCATCGCTCTGTGTGTCGGTGTAGCGTAGTCTTGAAGGCAGTGTGACCCCGTGTTGTTGCCATTGCGATCGGGATCTTTTCAGCCAGTGCGGATTCTCACTTCTCGTCAGGTTTTTGTCTGTGTATTTAGTAACTGGCCATTTCACTGAATTTCTCATTTCGTTTACTTTTCTACTTGGTTTCCTTAGGAAGTCTGGGTCTGCAATTCTCATTTACAAATACATTTTGTCTCCTCCTTCCCAATGTTACTCGTTTTATTTAGTCATTTGTGATTCGTGTTATCTAATGATTTCTAAGCATACTATCAGAACCCTGGGGTTGGGACGGAAGATGCTAAAGTTACAGGAATCTGGGGATTCCCGCCAGTGATTCTGGGACGGTACTGAGAGTATATATTTTTGATGTTTCCGTGGTGATCTGTTCAGAAGGTTTGGTGCAGATTTTCTGGAAGCCTACCCAGGTGATCTTCAACCTGCCTTTCAGAGAAAGTAGGCCATGTTGCAATTAAAAAAATCAATTTGAAATCCCGTTTCTAATAGGTAAACGGGTGGAGCAGTATTTTGAGGACTGGGGCCGTGCTTTTCTCCTTCCTGTCTTAGGATCCTCGTGGTACGCCTGCTCCATGCTGCTAGCTGGGAAACTGACTGGGAGAGAAAAAAAAATGCCTCTTTGTTTTCATAAATGGTGTCTTGAACACAGTCCTTATTTAATAGTTGTGTTTTATGTGTTGATTTTTTTTTTTTTTTGGTTTTGCTCTTTATATAGTTGTAAAATTGCCTCTAAGGGGGCTTCCAGGCTAGCACTGGATTGTCGTCCTGGGAGAGGCTTATAGGGTGAGTGCTTGTTAGGCCACATTTACGCTGTTACATTTAATATGTTCTCATTGAAGTTTGGTATGAGCCTCAGTTGATGAAGATGTTATTAAAATAAATCTTGTTAAACATTCATTACATTGTGATTATTCAAAGAACAAAACCTCAAGTGTATTTGATGCTCTGTAAGGAGTAGCAAAATCTAAAGATACTGAGTTACCTTAAGTAATCTGAGTAATTTGTACTTTTGCTACTGTTTTTAATGGATTCAGTTTGGGTAGGGGAGCTCATTGTAATTTGTTTATACATAAAAACATTCATATGTCTTTTTTTTTTTTTAAAGATTTTATTTATTTAGTTGACAGAGATCACAAGGAGGCAGAGAGGCAGGCAGAGAGAGAGAGGGAAGCAGGCTCCCCGCTGAGCAGAGAGCCCGATGCGGGGCTCGATCTGAGGACCCTGGGATCATGACCTGAGCCGAAGGCATAGGCTTAACCCACTGAGCCACCCAGGTGCCCCAAAACATTCATGTGTCTTAATATTAGTTTGCCTCAGTGATGAAAATCGTTGTTTGCTTAATGTTATTGATGCTCCATTACCCGTGTGACGGATGACGGAAGGCCACCCTTGAGGGCTGTCTGTCCAAGAGAGTGCTTGCGGGATCCCAGCATTCCAGCAGCTGCTGGCTAGTGGCCCGTGGTGGTGGCATCATCAGTTGAATTTTGGAGCTGTGGATTTAAGCGTGCCCCAGCCCATTTCTGCAGGCACATTTTGCTGCTCTGGGCTGTAGTTCATGACCGCAAGGTATAGGACACAGTTGCGGAAGAGAGCTGATATCTGCAGGGTTTTACCATTTGCATTTTATTTCTCCCACCGCGCAAGGTGTTTTTCTTTGGCCTATAGAGTCACGTACAGCAGAAAGACTGAACACAGCCACAGACCATACTATGTGTGTGTTTTCTGAGATTTTTGAAATTTTAAATTAGGAAATTTTTCAAATGTACAGAAAAATAACAATAGTGAAAAAGTAAAACCTATAGATAGCATGTTCTAGCGCTTTCTCTGTTTCCCTATTTATATATAAAACGCACCCTAGGAAATAGGTTGTATTATTATCTCCATTTTACAGATGGAGAAACTGAGGTACAGATAGGTATGGTAACTTGCCCAAAGCCACACATTTGGCGAATAACGGAGCTGGGACTTGAACCCAAGCAGTCTCGTGCCTGAGTGCGTGGTCATAACCAGCACAACACACGCTTCACTTTCAGAAATAACACAGAATAGTAGATAGAAATGATACTTAGCACCTAATCTTAATAAATGTTAATATTTTACTGTATTTATTTCAGGTTTTTCTTTTTTTGAAAATAATCTCATCACAGAGACAAGTGCTTTCTCACCTATAAATGAAGGATTTTGCTAGATGGCGGGTCTGGCTTTTTGTGGCCCATCACCTTGCATTTCTGACTTTCAGCATCCCCCTTTCCAACACTGCTCCTTTGCCCAGCAGTTGGACAGCAATGACCTTTCCTTACATGGCTAAGAACGCACCGGGCAGATCTTGCTGGAGTGCTTGCTGCCTCCCAGGCAGCGCAGTGCCGGGGCGGGGCTGCAGTCAGGAAGGACTACGTTCCGTCATCGTGTGGCTTGGAATCCATCAGTGTGGACAGGCAGAGATTCTCGAAGCTCGAGATGCCTATTTTTTGGGGTGGGTGGGTGGGTGATGTGGCCTTTTAAATAACACAATCTTAAATTTGAGGATTTTAGTGATTTCTGACCTGCTTGCTAGGCTTCTTGAGCCTTGGGTCAGAAATTCAGTTCGTTTGTATTGATTGTCTGAAGTATACTTCCAGAATGGTGGTTGAATTGGGAATTTTTAGTAGTTCAGGATATGTTGTCTTTCTTCTGGAAAGTCCCTGGCTCGCTCTGGGTTGACTTTGAAACCTTCCTCTGGGTCTAGTGAGCCCTGGCATGGGGTCCACTTTGTTTGTGTGTCTGGTTATTTGTGGAACTTGGGGGGCCCTCAGGTGGGTCTTGGAAACTTCTTTTGGGGCCTGGTGGCTTTCAGAGCCCAGCCTCACCTGGGTCCTTGTGGCACCAAGACGTCAGATCCCTGGAGACAGTAAGCAGTAAGGCGTGATTTAAAGGGAGCTCACTTGCCGTTTTTGGCTCACCAAAGCTTATTCATTCACGGTGTGTTCAGAAATAGTAAAATTAGCATATGGTAAAATACATTGAAAAATCATAAAATTAATTTATTAGAATTTGGAATGTACTACTACATCAAAAAATTTTAGTATCGAGCGTCTTAAAATAATTTATAAAAAGGAATGAATTAATAAAGTCACTTTCAACACTGTTGGGGAGTTTTTTTCTTCATTACGAGCCTTACTGTAGAACGTTGGCTCACTTGTCCAGACTTTACTGTTCATTACCGTAGGCCTAATAAGAAAGGAAGAGCTGATGAGTCTTTTTGGTTTTCAATTTTTTATTTCCAGCAGATGGTTCTCAGTGGTGGTCCCCCCCACCATTTTTTTTTTTTTTTTTTTTAAATTTAAGGGATTAGCAAATGCTTTTGGAACAGATAGTAGTATTTTGGCATTTGTTTTAGTTAAGACTTTTGGAATCCATCACACAGAGGATCTTGACAGAAAATGGGCTCCTTCTGAAATGAGATGATAAAGAGATGCTCCTGTCAGATAGTCTCAGGAGGTGGCAGTAGCTGTTTCTAGACATATGCCATGACATTTTAAGAAAATTATATAATCATTTTTACCCCCCCCCCCCAAAGTTCATGAAGTTTGAGAAGTAAGTACACTTCTTATGAGCGCCAGCTCTGGAATTTAGCCTGTATATTCAGATTGGATTTTACCCACCACTGCCCCCCCACCCCCCACTTCACCAGCTGCTTGGCTTTGGGCAGCGGAATTAGCTCCCCAGCGCCTCAGTGTTCTCATCTGCTAAATAGGGATAATATTTACTTTCTCTACGGGGTTTTTTTAAAAAGCGAAAGAGTGTAAGGGCTCTTATACGTTGGTGGGGATGCAGAAATGTGGTTTACGTGTGATTGCACGTGTGCAAGCTTGTCCCCGGTAGAAATGAGCACAACGTGTTCTGTTCTAATAACAGCTTGCTTATCTGAAACTAGGGTTTGCTTCTCAGTCATCAGAAGCTTTTTATTTATTTATTTATTTATTTATTTAATTCAAGTGGCCGCTCTGAGGCTTGCTATTTTTGGACTTGGAGAGCTTATAATAGAAGACGCTAGTGGGATCCAAGGGAGAGTATTATTGTCTAAACCTGTGTTGATGACTTTGTGCTTTTAGGTACACCAAGCTTGGCTACGCAGGCAACACTGAGCCCCAGTTCATTATTCCTTCATGTAAGTACAGCCCACCCTCGCGTTTCTAAAGGATTGGGGTTCTCAACAGTCTGTTTTTCAAGGCGTATTGTTTGACCTGTCATCTGCTTTCAGAAGGCTGTTCTGGGGACTGGGGAGGGTTGTAATATTGACACACCTAGTGGCTGAACATTGCTGTGGACTGTCACTGCGGCCTGAGAAACCCCAGCCTTCCGACCCTCAGCTTGTCTCCTGATGAGCCCCTCGTCACTGTCACTGGTGTTTCCCCCTGGCTGGTGGGCGGGGGCTTTTCCTTCAATCAAGAATGTCAGAGCTTCTTTGAAGAAGCAGATCTGGTCCTATAAGGTTAATTCGTATCTTAAATGAGTATAGTTTCGTTAACTTGGCAGCTCTGTGGACTAAATATCCATTGTGCTGCACTATTCACTCTACTGAAAGACCTTTTTTAATTTTTTCTTTTTTTCTTTTTTTTAAATGAGAGGCCTGATGACTGTTTCATTGTGTTCAGAGTGTCTGCTTTTGTTTAAATTTTAGTCCATAGAGGATGATCAACTTCAAAGAAGAAATGTTCTCACATTTTGGCAACAGTGTATCCTCCCCACTCTTTGTTCCCCACAGCGTCCCAGGTCGGGTCAGTTGTTTATAGGGAAAAATTCTCCTCTGGAAGTATTCAAATTCTGCGTTGTTACTTGGGGACGGTTTACCAGAGTAATGTCTGTCCTTCCAGAGTAAAGGAAACGCTGCCTCCTAACTGTAGCTCTTGTAAGATGAGTTGTGATCTTAGAAATTCTGAGTGGTCCGAGGCCAGTGACGTTTTTGTAATGACTGGCTCTTGTGAGCAGTATGGAACAGGGAAAGCTTAGGAGAGCTGGGGACAAGGAGCTTAGCATTTATTCAAGGGAAGACGGAAGCCCCTTTGGGTGCATATGTGTGTCCTCAGGTTCCTTGAGCACAGTTCAGTCACCTCATTCTGTTTCCTGGCCGGCAGGATGAAGTTGATCAGGAATTTGACTTCTAGGTTTGAAGTACCATGGTGGGGTGTCTTCAATGAGAGGCGTGATTTGTCTGCTGTATCTTTAGTTAAAATTCATAATCTGGTGTCACAGTTTGCTAGGGCTGCCCTTACAAAATACCACAGACTGAATGTCTTAAACAACAGAATGTATTTGATCCCAGAATGGAGTCCAAGATCAAGGTGCGGTCACTGCTGGATTTTGGAGTGGCCGCCCTCCTTGGTCTGCAGATGGCACCTTCTCACCCTGTTCTCACTTGGCCTTTTCCCTGCGCTCAGTCCCTGTTGTCTCTTCCTCTTCTTAGAAGGCAACAGTTCAATTAGATTAAGACTCCACCGGGGCACCTGGGTGGCTCAGTGGGATAAGCCGCTGCCTTCGGCTCAGGTCATGATCTCGGGGTCCCGGGATCGAGTCCCGCATCGGGCTCTCTGCTCAGCAGGGAGCCTGCTTCCTCCTCTCTCTCTGCCTGCCTCTCTGCCTACTTGTGATCTCTCTCTGTCAAATAAATAAATAAAATCTTTAAAAAAAAAAAAAAAGACTCCACCTTATGACCTCATTTAACTTTTATTACGTCCTCCTAGTCCCCATCTCCGAATGCACTAACACTGGGGGCAGGGGGTCCAGTGTAGGAATTTTGAAGGGACACAGTGAAGTCCGTCACAGTTGGCACTTTGTAGGCCAGATGAGTCTTTTGTGAATTTTATCATCACGAGTGCTCCAGAACTTGATTGTTCCATGCTGGACTGATAAATTGGACTTTCTGACTTCTCAGAGCACATTGGATTTAACCTGTTAAGTGCCACAGCTCTAAAAGGCTGACCTTGCACCTTTTACTTGAACGCGTTGCCATTTAAAACTGCCCGCAGCGTTCAGCGGGCTGGCCCATTTAACCTGTCATCATTAACAGGGTGGGGAACTGAAGTCACTTATTAGCAGGATTTCATTCGCTGTCAGACTGCAAGGCGGCTCTCAGATGGGTGCTGTCAGAACCTTCACAGTAGCAGAAGCTAGAAAGAGCACAGAAATGTTAAAGAGGTGGGAGTAAAAGAACAGGTACATTGTTGGCTGAGTTTGCTGCAAGAGATGGAGAACCCCGCGGGGCGAGGTAGGAAGGTGTTTGGGCAGAAGCAGGGCTGTTGGGGTAGGTAGAGGCCTCGGTTCCCTTGGGCTGTTGGCTTCACTGCTCGTCTTGGTTCTGGGAGTGGAATCATTTTTCTGGCTAGAGAGGCTCCATTCACAAGGTGAAGTTCAAGCCCCGGGCTGAAGTGGCACCTGCCGAGAAAAGGTGGCGTTTGTGTGGACGTGTGGTCAGGCTCGCGGATGCTAGTAGACATGGCGGTGGACACAGGGGCGATGCACACTGGGCCTGTGGAGAACGGACGTGCTCTGATGGTGTAAGAGATCCCAGCCCTGAGCGGAGCGGTGGGGAGCGTGGTTGGAAATGTGCAGGAGGACCGGGCCATGGGAGACTTGGTTCTCTTAAGGAATTTTAGTTTTATTTTGCATCCAGGAATTTTCAGATTGTTCCTTGAGGGGCTCCCTCAGGCCTGCCCCCTGGACTGGCGAGGTGCCCAGCCCTGAGCCCCGTCCCACTCTACCAGAGCAGCTCCCCGGGTATCCAGTTTGTTTGTGCTTGTGTGCGCGGGATTTTCCTGATTGTTTGAGCAAAGGTTTTCCCTACCTTTCTTTTGCTTTAAGTTGTTGGAGTATATGAAAGTCACTGAAAAGTTTCCAGCAGAGGAGTGAGTGTGTGTGTGGAGATCACGTCTCTGGACAGAGGACGTGGGAGGTGCAGGGAGGGGTCAGGACAAAGGAAGTACATTTCAGACATTCTGCGTTTGCAGAGTTGGGGTGTGAAAGTCCTGTGGGCATCGGGTGGTAGGCGTCGTGCTCAGGGGAAGGTCTAGACTGGAGATACAGACTGAGCCCAGAGATTCTTTTTTTAAAGATTATTTATTATTTTTTGACAGACAGATCACAAGTAGGCAGAGAGGCGGGCAGAGAGAGAGGAACAGGCAGGCTCCCTGCTGAGCAGAGAGCCCGATGCGGGGCTTGATCCCAGGACCCTGGGATCATGACCTGAGCTGGCGGCAGAAGCTTTAACCCACTGAGCCACCCAGGTACCCCTGTTTTTGTTTTTCTTTTAAATGAATTTTTATCTCAGCCAGTAATTTTTAGAAGATAATATGGCATAGGCCCATGTGCCCACCACCTGGCATGAACAGATGCTGCCGTGATTGCATCTGGTGCGTGCGTAGTAAACACACGCATCAGAGTGGTGCAGCCCTCTCCCTTTTCCCCCAGCCCGCCCCCTTCCCTAGGACTCCCTCCCCTGCCAGGTACTTCCTGTGGCCAGTGTGTTCTACCCTGACCTTCTAGGCACAGAGCTCTTCAGCTGGATGTCGCATTGGTCTGTCCTTTACATGTTTGCAAATGACACCGTGCTATGAATTACTTCTGCATTGTCCTTAAAAAAAAAAATCCCTCAATAATGTGTTTTTAAGATTTATTGATGTTGATGTAAGAAGTTCTCGGTCAGAGTTCTAGCATTTGAATTTCAACAGTTCTTCTTTTCATTTGGACATTTTCCAGTTTTCTCTAATACGCAGAATGGTGCTGTAAATCTCTCTTCACCCACACATGCTAGCTTCCCAAGAGAAAGTAGCGCACACATCCTGCAGGTGTGCACCTCTTCAGCCTTGTGGCTGTTGCCAGGTGGCTCCTTGGAGTGCTTGTGTTGGTTTAAACTCTCATCACCGGGGCGGAGGGTTTCTGTTTCTGTGCAGCCTTGACAGTAGGTGATGTTGGTAGACTTAAATTTTTGCTGGTCTAATGAATGTGCTTTTTCTCTGATGACTAGTATGGTTGAGCACCTTTCATTGCCTGTTCATCATATCTTTGCCCACTTTTCTTTCTTTCTTTTTTTAAAGATTTTATTTATCTATTTAACAGACAGAGATCACAAGTAGGCAGAGAGGCAGGCAGAGAGAGGAGGAAGCAGGCTCCCTGCTGAGCAGAGAGCCCGATGCGGGGCTCGATCCCAGGACCCTGCGATCATGACCTGAGCCGAAGGCAGAGGCTTAACCCACTGAGTCACCTAGGTGCCCGCATTTTTTAGTCTTTTTTATGGAGTTTTATATACTCTGAATATTAATTTTTTTGCAAATATTGTCTCCTATTTTATGATACCTGTTTAAATGATTTTTTTAAATGGAGAAATTTAAAATTTTGATATGGTTAAAATTTCATTATTTTCCATATAAAATTTGTTTCCATCTTGAAAAATACATTCCTGTTCCAAAGCCATAAAGACTTTCTAAATCTGAATTTTCATCTGAAAAAATTTTGAGTTTGTTTTTTGAATATGCTGTGAGGTAGTTACTTACTTTCCAAAAGGAAGGATGCTTGTCCCAGGGGCATTTATTAAAGAGTGCATTTTAATTTGTCGTGCCTTTTTAATCATATTGAGGTACCATATATGCTTGGGAATATTTTTAGTGTTTTTATTTTGTTTCATTTTCAAGCTGTCTAAATACTATTAATTTAGCAAGTGTCTCGATTTCTGGTAGGTGCGGTTTTTCCTCCTTTGTATTTTTCAGAATAACCTTGGCTATTCTTAGGACCTTACTCTTTTTTTTTTTTTAAAGACTTTATTTATTTAATTGAGAGAGAGTGAGTGAGAAAGAGAAATTGCGCGTGGGCCAGGGGAGAGGCAGAGAAGCAGATCCTCTGCTGAGCTGGGAGCTCAATGTGGGACTCAATCCCAGGACTCCAGGATCATGATCTGAGCTGAAGACAGATGCTCAACCCACTGAGCCACCCAGCACCCTTAGGCCCTTACTCTTTATTATAGATTTTAAAACCAGTTTAAGCTTTATGAAAAATTGTAATGGGATTTGGTTAGAGACACACCTATTTTATAGATTAATTTGGGAAAAATTTGACATCTTTATGAATTGAGTATTTCTGTCAATGAATATGGTATATATTTTTTGTTGTTTATTGATGACTCTCATATTTTCAGTAATGTTTCCTAATAGTCTTCATAAAACTCATACACCTTTTTTGAAAAAAAGATTTATTTATTTTAGAGAGAAAAAATGTGCAAGAGCAGGGGAGGGTCAGAGGGAGAGGGAAAGAGAATCCCAAGCAGACCCCCTGCTGAGCATAGGACTCCCCCCCCCCACCCCCCGCCACAAGGAGGCCTGATGCCAGGTCCCTGAGATCATGACCTGAGCTGAAACCAAGAATTGGCCATTTAACTGAGCCATCTTGGTGCCCCAGGCTCATACACCTTTTGCTAGATTTAACTTTAAATATCTTTATGTGTTTGTTGCTGTTGTGAATTTTCTAAAATTATATTTTCTGATTAGTAATTGCTAGCATATAGGAATGCTATTGAGTTTTTTGTTTTTTAGTCCAACAGTCTTACTTTTCTTATTTCTTCTATTAGCTTGCAGATTCTTGTAAGTTTTCTATGCCGACCGTTAACTGCAAATACTAGTTATTTTGTCTCTTTCAATCCCAATATTTCGTATTTTTTTCTTGGTCTTTTGTACTGGCTAGAACTTCTTCCTTGCCACAGTGACTAGACTGGGTGTTTCTGTCTTTCTGATTTTATTTTTAAAAGGCTTTAAGGCCTTTTAAAAAAGATTTATTCTTTAAAGGGAGAAAGAGAGCACGTGCACATGTGTGAGTGCGGGGTGGGTGGGTGGTGGTGGTAGCAGGGTGGGGGGAAGAGGCAGAGGGAGAGGGAGAGAATCGTAAGCAGACTCCCTGCTGAACTGAATGCAAAGCGCAATATGGGGCTGGATCTCAGGACCCTGAGATCAAGAGTTGGATGTTAAACCAACTGAGCCACCCAGGCGCCCCTGTCTTTCTGACTTTAAACAGTGATATTAGTGCTCCACTAGTGATTACTCTTGGTTTTTGTGGAAATGCTTTTTTCAAGTTAATGCAGTGCCCTTTCTAGCCCTTTCTATTTCTGGTTTACTAAGAGGATTTTTTAAAAAAAATTGTGGATGGATATTAACATTTAAGGCCTTTTGTCTCTCTGTTGAGATGATTATATGGTTTTAGACAGTTGAGCTCCTAATATGATGAATTATATTAATATATTTTCAAATATTGAACTGTCATTTATTTCATTCATGAGATAAGCCCTACTTTTATGAAATACCAACTACCTGCTGAATTGTATTTGGCAATATTTATTTGGATTTTTGCATCAATGTTCAAAAGTGAGATTGGTCTGTAATTTTCCTTTCTTGTACTCTTTTTGTCTGGTTTGAAAATCAAAATTATAGTGGCTTTTAAAAATGAGTTTTTCAGCTTTCTTTTCTGTTCTTTGGAACAGTTTATATAAGATTAGAATTACTATTCCTTGAAGGCTTAGTCAAATATGTGACATTCTTTTGGGAAATGTACTAGATATATTAATTAAAACATTACTATTGTCTGGTAACTACTGTGGCAAGTGTTTCTGAGATACAGAATTTATATCCAAGTAGATGTGCTCGCCTCAGATACACTCTTCTGATAATCTCCTTAGATTACCCTCAGATGGGGCGCCTGGGTGGCTCAGTGGGTTAAGCCGCTGCCTTCGGCTCGGGTCATGATCTCAGGGTCCTGGGATCAAGCCCCGCATCGGGCTCTCTGCTTGGTGGGGAGCCTGCTTCCTCCTCTCTCTCTGCCTTTCTGCCTACGTGTGATCCCCGTCAAATAAATAAATAAAACCTTTAAAAAAAAAAAAAAAGAAGATTACCCTCAGATGACTTTTTGGCATTAGGAAAATAATCTGTCTCTTCTGGATACTCTTATTTATTTTTAAAGATTTTATTTTTTAACAGAGAGAGGCAGTGAGAGAGGGAACACAAGCAGGGGTAAAGGGAGAGGAAGAAGCAGGCTTCCCACCTAGCATGAAGCCCGTTGTGGGGCTTGATCCTAGGACCTTGGGATCACAACCTGAGCTAAAGGCAGAAGCTTAACGACTGAGCCACCCAGGCGCCTCTCTTCTAGTTTCTCTTATTCTGTACCCATGTAATTTTTTTCTTTTTTACCTGCAGAACTTTTATATTTTTCTTTATTAAGTTTAATCTTGTAAGTTTTGTTAACTTACAGGTAACTGAGGGGTTTTATTTTTTAATTTGTTTAAATGATTTGCAAACTATATTTTATTTGTCTTCAAATATGTTATTTTGAATAATTTAAAATAATTATAGATTCACAAGCAGTGTAAACTATAGTGTGGATAGGTCTTGTGTCCCCTTCTCTGTGTTTCATCATAGACTATAGCTTATGTGGTTATAGCACGGCATTAAGTCCAGGAGCTGGACACGGGTGCAATGTGTGTGGATTTCTGTTCATTTACCCCATTTGTAGATTCCTGTAATCATCCCTGCAGTCGGGCTGCACAGCTGTCACCACCGCAGCAGTCTCTCCTGGGCTGTCTCTTTATGATTTTTATGTTTACCTCCCTTCCCGGCATCATTCCTAACCTTTGGCATCTACTACTGTTTCTAGCTCCGTGATTTTGTTTTTTTGATAATTTTTTGAAAAGATTTTATTTATTTATTTAACACACAGAGATCAGGCAAAGGGGCAGGCGGGGCGGGGGGGAAGCAGGCTCCCTGCTCAGCAGAGAGCCTGATGCGGGGCTCGATTCCAGGACACTGGGATCATGGCCTTAGCTGAAGGCAGAGGCTTAACCCATTGAGCCACCTAGGCGCCCCTTTGAGAAGGTTTTATAGCTGGAATCATATGGTATATGTCCTTTTGAGATTGGCTTTTTCACTTGGCATAATGCCTTGAGATCCATGTATCAATAGATTGTGTCTTTTTTTATCTGAGTAGTATTCCGGAGCATGGATATACCACAGTTTGTTTAAACATTCATCTACTGAGGGACATCTTGGTTATTTCTACTTTTTAGCTATTACAAATAAAGCTGCTCTGAAAGTTGTGTGCAAAAAAAAAAAAAAACAAAAAACGTGTACAGGTTTTTATGTGGACATAAATTTTCATTTCTCTAGATAAATACCATGTAGAGCAGTTGGTGCATTGTATGGCAAATTTATGTTTAGTATTATTAAGAAACTGCCAATGTTTTTCCCAGAGTGGCTGTATCATTCTTCATTTCCACCAGCTGTGTGTGAGAGAGCCAGCTTCACTGCATCCTTGCCAGCCTTTGGTTTTGTCACAGTTTTTTATTTCAGCTGTTATCATCAGTATATGGTGAGATCTCATCATGGTCTTAATCTTCATTTCCCTAATGACCAGTGGTGTCGAACATCTTTTCATGTACTTATTTTCTGAGTATCCTGTTCCATTAAATGTCTCTTCATGTCTTTTGCCCATTTTCTAATTGGATTGCTTATAATTTTACTGTGAGGTTTTGAGAGATCTCTGTATGTACCAGATATGAGTCCTTTGTTGGATATATGGTTTGCAAATAATTTCTCCCATTGTGTAGTTTCTCTTTCTGTCTTCTTCCCAAGGTCTTCTGCAAAGCAAAAGGCTTTTCATACACCAGCTTTTGGATTTATTGGGTTTTCTCTGTTTTTCTACTTTAAATTTTATTGATTTTTGCTTTTATCCATGTATCTTTCCTTTTTTTTGGTTTTGGATTTATTTTGCTCTTCTTTTTCTGGGTTCTTAAGGTGCAAACTTACATGATTGATTTGAGACTTTTTCTCTTTTCTGTTGTAAGCATTTAGTGTTTAAATTTTCCCATTTAGCACTGCTTTTGCTGTGGCAATATCAAAATATCAAAAACACATTTTGATATTTTATATTTTCACTTCCATGTCTTTCATGTAGTTTTTGGTTTCCCTGAGATTTTCTCTTTGACTCATTTAAAACTATGTGGTTTAATTTCTAGTTGTTCTGGGGATTTTCTATGTTTTTGTTACTGATTTTTGAGTTTATTCCATTATAGTCAGAAACCATACTCTGTGTGACTTAATTTTTAAAAATTAAAAAAAAGGCTTAATTTATTTATTTGGCAGAGAGAGAGAGAAAACAGGCAGGGGGAATGGTAGGCAGATGGAGAAGTAGAAGCAGACTCTCCACTGAGCAGGGAGCCTGACATGGGGCTTGACTCCAGGGCTCTGGGGTCATGACCTGAACTGAAGGCAGACACTCAAACAACTGAGCCACCCAGGCATCCCTGTATGACTTTAATTCTTGAAAAATTATTAAGGTTTCTTTTTGGTCCAGTATAAGGTTTATTTTGGTTTGATGGGCACTTGTAAACAGTGTATATTCTGTTCTCATTGGGGGAAGTGTTCTTGTGTATGTTGCTTAGTTCCTGTAGGTTGATGGTGTTGTTGAGTTCTTCTGTCCTTGTTCTGTCAGTTGTTCAGAGAGAGGTGTTGAGATCTCTAACTATAATTGTGGGTTCGTCTGTTTATCCTGTCAGGTTTTGTCTCATGTATTTTACATTTCTGTTTCTGTTAAGTGCACATTTAAGATTGCCATGTCTTCTTGATGGACTGACCCTTTATTTTTTTAATGTTCTCTATATTCTCTTTCTTTGCTATAAAATTTACTTTATCTGATCACAGTATAGTCACTCATGCTTTTTTTGATTAACATTTGTGTGGATATCTTTTTCTGTCCTTCTGCTTTTAACCTACATATATCTTTATATTTGAAGAGAGTTTTTTGTAGACAGCATAGAATGAAGTTGGGTTTTTTAAATATACTCAGCCAATATCTGTCTTTTAATTGATGTAGTTAGACCACTTATATTTATTGTAATTATTGATCAGTCTTTTTCTGTTTGTTCTGTTTTTTTGTTTCACCTAGGTTTGGGGATTATTTAAACATTTTTATAATTTTATTTTGATTTATATGTTGTTGTTTTTTTTTGAGTGCATCTCTTTGTGTAACTTTTTAAGTGGTTGGTGTAGCTATTACATCATCTATACCTAACTTTTCTTATTCTATTGATGGCAACACCTTACTAGTCTGAGTGCAAGGTCTCTTTACCTTCCTGCCTCTCTAGTAGAACATACATTGAGAAGGACATCAGTGTTATAATTTTTGCTTCAACTGCCAAACATAATTTAGAAAAACTCAAGAAGGAAAGTAATTATGCTTATTTTTGTTCTTTCCATTTTTCTTCCCTCCTGATGTTTCAAGATTCCTTTTACCATTTCCTCCCTGTGTAGAGAACTTTCTCGAGCCATTCTTTTAGAGTAGGTATGCTGTTAGGTTTTGTTTATCTAAGAAGGTCTTGATTTGCTCTGCTTTTAAAAAAATATACATATATTTTTAAAGAATTTATTTATTTATTTGACACAGAGAGAGAGAGATCACAAGGAGGCAGAGAGCCAGACAGAGACGGGGGGGGGGGGGTGGAGCAGGCTCCCACCTGAGCAGAGAGCCTGATGTGGGGCTCGATCCCAGGACCCTAAGATCATGACCTGAGCTGAAGGCAGAGGCTTTAACCCACTGAGCCACCCAGGGCACCCCTGCTCTGCTTTTTTGAGGGATTTTTTTCTGAAAGAATTCTGAGTGGACAGTTCTCTTAGTACTTGAAAAATACACCATTTCTTTCTGGGTGCCCTGATTTCTGATGAAAATTTGTTGGAGGCTTTCAGAATTTTTTCTTTGGTCTTCATTTTTTAGAATTTTGGCTGGATTATGTCTTGGCATGGATTTCTTTGGGTTTATTCTGTTTGGGGTTTGTTCAGTGTTGAATCTGTAGGCTTATTTCTTTTTTAGTCAAATTTGGCAGATTTTTAGCCATTATTTCTTTGAATACTTTTCTAGCCCCACCTCCTCTCTGCTCTCCTTCTGGGACTTGGAATGCAGGCATGTTAGTGCTTTTATTATATATCCTTTGTGTCCCTGAAGCCCAGTTCATTTGCTTTGTAGTCTGTTTTCTTTGTTGTTCAGATTGGGTAATTGCTATTGTTATATCTTCAAGATCAGTGATTCTTTCCTCTGTCCTTTTCTGCTGAATTCATCCACTGAGGTTTTTATTACAGGTATGGTGTTTCTTAGTTCCAAAATTCCATGTGGTTTTGTCTGTATTCAATCTTTGCTTTCCTTTTGTGTTTCTTTGCTGAGACTTTCTTGTATCTTCCATTGTTTCAGGTGTGTTTGTAATTGCTCACTGAGGTATTGTAAGCTGGCTCCTAAAGTCTTGTTTAATAATTCTGTTATCCATGTCTTCTTGGTGTTGGCATCTGTTGGTTGTCTTTTCTCATTTCGTTTGAGATGTTTCTGGTTTTTGCTATGGTGAGAGATTATTTTTACTGAAACCTGGACATTTTAGATACTATATTCTGAGATTCTGGATCTTGTTTAAATCTGATGTTTTGGCAGGTTACTTCTGATATTGCTCCAGCAAAGAAAGGGAGAATGCCCCCTTGTTAATGCCAGTTTGGGGTTGAAATTTAGTGTCTCCTCTTGGCCTTTGTTGACATTTGGTTGGGTGTTCCTGCTCATGAGGATGGGAGTTCAGCCTTCATACTAGGTCTCAGCAGGTGATATCCTGGCTGAGAGGGACAGGGGCACCTTGTTACTGCTGGTGATGGTGGAAGTCCTGATTTTCTACTAGGCCTCCTCTGATGAAACCCCAGCATTGGAAGCAGATGGATGGATTGATTCTGCTGGGTGGGGTGGAAGGCCAGCTTCCCCACCTTGGGCGTCTGCACTGTGGTGGTGGTGGTGGTGGTGGTTTCCCATGCCTTTTGACTGGAGTCAAACAGGTGTTGTTTAGAAGTTTCTTTTGTTTGTTTTTTGTTTTTGTTTGTTTTGTTTTTTCATTATCTTTTCAGACTGCCCCTTTTATCTTCTTAGGCTGGAGATAGCAGACATTTTTTTGGAGATACCTTTTTTGTTTTGAGCTCATTGGTGTTTCTGGGTTGCCAGCTTCTCTAGCACCCAATCTGGGTTATAGGAGACGAAAAGAAGACTCAGAAAGTCACTGGTGTGTTGTTCCTGGGATCCGGCGGTCCCAGCCAGTCTGCCCGCTCTTTAGCTTTTGGCTCGTTTCTTTGGTCTGGAAGGTCCAGGGGTCCTGGCTGTACTCAGTAAGAGCAACAGGAAATTCCAAGTTTAATTAGTTTTGTAGATAATATATTCATATGCTATGGAAATTAAATGGTATAAGGAGATACATGGTGAAAAGTAACATCTCCCACTAACTTCCCCTCTTAGAGGACAGATGTCATTTCTGGTTTCTTATAAGTCCTTCCTGAGGTATCCTGCACATACCAGCAAACACACGCGGCATCTATTTTCAAACCCCTGGTGGCATTTTGCCATGTCCACTCTTTAACATCTCGTGTTTTTTTTCTTTTTTCAAGATTTTATTTATTTGACAGAGATCATGAGTAGGCAGAGAGGGAAGCAGAGAGAGGGGGAAGCAGGCTCCCTGCTGAGCAGAGAGCCGAATATGGGGCTCCATCCCGGGACCCTGGGATCATGACCTGAGCCGAAGGCAGAGGCTTTAACTCACTGAGCCACCCAGGGTCCCCCCACCTCATGTTTTTTCTCATGACGCTACATCTTAGTGATCCTTTTAGATTCGTATGTGAAGACCTGCTTTATTTTTTTTCATGGCTTCATGATGCTCCATGGTGTAGAGATGCCTCCTCCCTGTAAGCAGTTGGAGTGTGTCAGTGTGGACACCATTACCAGTTATATTTGTTCTTCTTTCCTTGTCTGGGTCTTCTCTGCTTACACCCAAGTCAGGGTCTGAGACTGTGTGTTGCGGGGGCTTGGAGATCACGGTCGGGATGACACGGATCCTTACTCGGGGATATGTCATATGATCTGTGGATACTCATAGACAGTCTTGGATAGCGACTCTCAGACACATTTCTTTGTCATGTTCCTAAGGACTGTGTGGACCACATCTTAAAACTCTTCACAGGCACAAACAAAAGATTTTGACTATAAGCTTTATATACCTTTAATCTGTTTCATGGATTCGGTTGCTTCTTCTTATAATAATGGTTAATAATAGTTAAAAGAAGTATACTTTATGGTTTAAAAATTTTTTTTCTTATTTCTAATGGCCACAAAAACATAGATCTGCTATGATTTGGGGTCTGAGTATTTTGATTACCTTCTTGGGAGGGCTAAGATTTACTTTGTTTTCGTTAAGATTTTTGAGTGTGGAAATGTCACCTCAGTAAGTTTCACATTTTTCTCTGTGCAAGGTGGTGATTTTTCTTTTGCATAATATGTTGCCCCCAAATTCTTGGTAAACTTGAAGGATGTCGCGATGCCGAATCTTTTCGCCCTTGTCTCTTCACAGTGTTTCATTTTAACTTGGCAGTTTAATTCTAAATTCATGCGTGATTAAGTTTGATCTTGCCCAGAGGGTAGACTCTGTCACTGTGGCACGCACTGTGAGGACCCGTGGGGTCTGTGGCGAGCTGTCTTGCCAGGGGCCCTTCCTGTCCATGACGTGCGCGTCAGGTGATCCAGTGGGAGTCTGTCTGTGTGTGGTGTGGTCAGTCTTCAGAGGTGGTTTTATTTGTTTCTACAGATCTTCTCAGCCAGTTAGGGCCCACCAGACCTTTCTGCCCTGTTATCAGACTTAGGGCTCTGGGCGTGCGCAGAGTCCGCCTCGGACTTGGACACCCTCCTTAGGCTCTGTCCCTGGCGTGTCCTCACCACACCTGCTTGTTCAGTCCCGCAGAAATCCTGTTGCTTGGATTTGTGCCACGTTTTGTAACTTGAAAGCTTTGAGTCTAAACGTGGCGGTGAGTTGGAGTGAGGAAAGGAGGTGGGCAGAGTGGCTTCTGTCCTGGACGGTTCCCTTTTCACCTCTTCCCCTGTGATTGCAAAAGACGCCTTTCTGAAAAAAATTCAAATTCACTTGTGTAGTTTTATTGCCGTTCTTCATTTGTAATAAGTTGGGGATTTCAGATAATCTGCTTTAAAAATAATTTTATATGTTTACTAATTTGTTTTGGAGTAAATTCGATGAAGATGAATTAATGGGAGCTCAGAGTGTGACCAAGGCTTAGTTCACCCTAATAATAATAATAGATTATTATAAAAATAATTTATTTATTTATTTAAAGATTGTATTTATTTATTCATGAGAAACAGAGAGAAAGAGAGGCAGTGGGGGCAGAGGGAGAAGCAGCCTCCCCGAGGAGCAGGGAGTGATGCGGGACTCGATCGCAGGACCGCAGAATCATGACGTGAGCTAAAGGTAGACACTTAACCATCTGAGCCACCCAGGCGCCCGAGACTTAGGAGTTTAAATGGGGAATTGAAACTTTGGGAAGCTTCCACATTTCATTAGCTGTTAGATTTTGGAGTGAAGTCCTGTTTGATTATTTACTTCTAAGTATACTCCCAAATACCAAGGTTAACCTCTTTTTAAAATAATAGATCATGAAGCCATTGATATTTTTTTACATAAAATACCTATTTGATTATTGTACTTTTCATGATGGATTTAGCCAGCAATTTCCTTATTTTTCCTTTAAGTGAAGTCAGTTGTTTTTCTATAATAAGATTAAAAATACACGTTTTAAATCTGATGCAGAGTTTTAGTAAGATGACTTGAGAGTGTATAGGTATTATTTTTTAGTTTTCTCTTTTGTATCGTATTAGTAACTTTGTCTACTTCTATATTGTATTTTAAAATTTGGAACCTATTGATATATACTGTACTCCATGGGCATTTCATTTACTCTCTCGAAGGATTTTTTCCAGATGAAACTGAGAGATTTAGTGATGTAGTTTCTGTCTGATGAGCAGCAGATCAGTGAAGTTCCTTTATGCCCTTCTGGAAAGAATGCTGCGACAGAAAACTTGTTTCTGTATTTTAGGTGCTCATCGGTGGTGCCTTTTCGGGAACGTCTCAAAGCCCTAACATTGAAAATGTACTTGTACATATATGGGGATTATTGTAGCCTTTCTTGGTCTTTCAAATAAATGTGAATCATGATGGACATCTTCGTGCTTTTTTTTTCTTTTCTTTTTAAGGTATTGCCATCAGAGAGTCAGCAAAGGTAGTTGACCAAGCCCAAAGGAGGGTGTTGAGGGGAGTCGATGACCTGGACTTTTTCATAGGAGACGAGGCCATAGATAAGCCCACGTATGCCACGAAGGTGAGCTCCCGAGAGGAATTTGCTGCTTTCATTGTGTAGCCAAGAGCGGAGCAGTGGAATGATAACACAAAATGAGATTATCTGGAAATTGTATTTAGGAGTTATGGGTCTATTTTTATTCTTATGTTTAAAAAGAAGGTTTTTTTTTTGTTGTTCTTGCATGGGGTATTTTTGATGTGAGAAATCAAGTGAATTCAGAAAACTCTGGAAGGCAGAACTGCCACAGCCTCGCTGGGTACCCACGGGAGCGGGGTCTGCTGCTGTGCCATTGATTGATTAGCCTGTCCGGGATGGGCAGTTACAGATTGATTACTTAAAAAAAAAGGACGAAAATTAAGTAGACATTTGTTCTAGGAAAAAAAAATGCTCCAGACTGAATGGTACTGGGGCTCGTCTGCACTTTTCTGTCCTTGCCCATTGTTGAGACGGTTCTTCGTGCTTAGCCGTGGGTGGGGGGCGCGTGAACACAGTGGGAGCCTCTCCGGGGGGTGGGAGGGTGCGTGTCGTTTCCAGGCCCAAGTCAGTGCCAGGCCCATGCAGGAGGCCCTACCCCCACTCACCCGGCCCGCCCTGGGCCAGCGTCGTGGGGCTCTTGGTGTCACTGCTGTGAACTGAAGCTGGCGTGTTTCGGTCTCTCTTGCCGCAGTGGCCGATAAGACACGGGATAATCGAAGACTGGGATCTCATGGAAAGGTTCATGGAGCAAGTGATTTTTAAGTATCTTCGAGCCGAGCCTGAAGATCACTACTTTCTGATGGTGAGTACCTGCCGCCAGGAGCACTGCGTCCCTCAAAATTCCCAGTTACGTGGGTTGTGGATTTTTTTCCCCAGATTACTTAGACTTTAAAATCAAGATATTCTCCTCTGGAGAGTTTTTAATTCCTGTTAATCTATTTGTATGAATCGGGGTGCTTTTTGGGCAAGTAACAGGAGGCTCCACAAAAATGTCTCAAATCAAAGGGGTTCATTCTCTCTCAGAACAGGAAGGCCAGAACTGGGCGGTTCCCGGGCCGCTCACCTCAGGCTCTAATGTGGCCTCCTGTGCTGGTTCCCTGCTGGCCCCAGGGTGGCCGCCCATTCCCCCGCGCCCCCCCCCCCACCACGCCCCCGCCACCGGTGCCACCTCAGAGGTAGAAGGGCTTTGTAAGAATGAAGAGTCCCTTTCCCCGGAGCCTTCCCAGCAGACGTGTCCCATCTGTCCCTCTCTCCAGCAAGGGGGATGGAATTACCCTGATGGGTGCAGATTAATCACATTTCTTCCCTGGGGCTGGGCAGGGGACCATCGCTGATCACCCGCCCCAGGAGGGCGAATACCTGAATTACCAAATAGGCCTCGATTTGTAAGGAAGGCAGAGGGAGGAATGCACTGGGATAGGAAACCGACTATGTACATTGATAGCCCCCTGAGGTAACTTGATGACTGATTTTTCTTTTTCTTCTTTTTTCTTTTTTTTATTATATTTATTTATTTGACAGAGAGAGATCACAAGTAGGCAGAGAACAGGCAGAGAAAGGGGAGAAGCCTGATATGGGGCTCGATCCCAGGACCCTGAGATCAAGACCCAAGCCGAAGGCAGAGGCCCAACCCACTGAGCCATTCAGGCGCCTCTGTGATTTTTCTTTATAGCAGAGTCAAAATATTATTTTGCCAGGGTTTAAATTTTTTTCTTTTTTTTTTAGCTTATTGTTTAAGTAATCTCTATACCCAACATGGGGCTTGAACTCATGACCCCTGAGATCAAGCGTCTCCTGCTCTTCCGGCTGAGCCAGCCAGGTGCCCCAGGGCTTGGATCTCGTTATAAAATAAAATTGAGCTGAGTTATGGGCCCTGATTATGGTATTTAATTGATCTTGTTCAGATAAAATAAAACATTACAAAGAAATGAGGAGAAATGTCTCTTGGTTATGGGATCTTTTCTAGTTGTTCTACTCAACGTTATGTGTTTCCTTCCCTGAAATGTTCTTTTTAAGTTAAAATTAATTACATGTTCACAACACTTGCTTTAGAGAGAGCGATTGCATGTAACATAAGATGCATATTAAAACGTACATAATTTAGCTTTGGATTGTTTCCACCCAAGTATATTGTCAAATGGTCCCAGATCCGATTATATAATTCTTCCTAATGTTAAATATGGAGTGTTCTTTAGAATTATCTGACTTAAAGTGTGCTAACTCTAAGGCTAGTATGGTAGTTAGGGGAATCTATATATTTAATGTCTGTTAAAGCAAGTCCTCGAAAGTGCTCTGATCTTCCTTCTGGTCGTATCTTCGCAATTGGGAACAGCCGAGGATGGGTCCTGTGTTTTACAGGCCCCCCAGGACGTGTCTACGCTGCGGATCTGCAGAAGCCAGGAGACTGACCGCGTGTGTCTGCACGGCTTTGTCTTGAGAGCCAAAACAAGCTCCCACCTGCCACACTTGGCATTTTTCCTCCTCTAGCCCACCACGTAACTACCTGTTGGATAGGATTTTAGGAGCAGGCACTGTGGCCAGCTGCTTGCTTCTGTCTGCCGCAGCTTGCTGGGTCAGGACTTCTCCCCTTCACTCCACATGCGGGAGGCCCCCAGGACATCGCCACCCAGGAAGTTTCTCCTGAAAGAAATTTTTTTTCCAGTTTAGCTGGCATATATGGGCCGGTGAGGCAAAACCACTTGCCAGGAAGGAATCAGACATGTTTGAATATGGAAAAGCTTAAGTCCATTGGCCCAAAACGAGTCTTTGTAATGATTGTTGAGAAAAAAAATCAAGTTTATTAAAGATAAGACAATATTATGTTAATGCACATTATGCTTTGAACTCTGCATGTCTGTTCATTGCAGGAGGGGCTTGAGGAAGTGGTGAGAATGGTAAATTTCTTTCAGGTTTATACCCTTAATCATCAGTTAATGGAACAGTTAAAGGGGAATACAGCAAGTATGGAGATTTATGGCCAAGTCATAGAAGTTAATTGAAGACATGTACTGAACTGCTCCATCAGTAAGAGCTCATTGGTGTTCGAGAGTCTCAGAGGCCTAAACCGTAGGCCCTCGGGGGCTCACAGAATTGTTCCTTCTGACTGCTGTGAGCAGTCGCCCAGACATGCAGGCGAGGAGACTCTGCACAGCTCGTATTTTTCGAGAAGTTTCAGAGACTCCCATCGTATTGGTCATGTGGACTGAGCAGACAGCAAACCGGAATTGTACTCTTTCCTTCAATACGGAGTTGCTCGCAGTTCAAAATAGAATCATGTATTTTAAGGAATGGCAGTGCTTTCGAGTAGAAATTGAGTTATAACTTCCGAAGAGATTTGCAGATTTTTTGACTATGAATCAAGCGAGAACAAGTGAGTAGCATGTGCTGTCCTAGAAGGCCTGAGGATGTGGAGCTTGCGTCCAAGAGCAGGGCAGGTGGCCGGCCCCGCTTGAGGGAGGGGGCGAGGGGAGAATCTCCCGTCCTCTGCCTTTTTGTTCTGTTCTGGTCCCACGCACACTGCTGAGAGCAGATCTCTTTACTCAGTCTACTGAATGCTAATCTCCTCCAGAAGCAGCCTCACAACACACCCAGAAATCATGTGTAACCCGCTCTCTGGGCATCCCTTAGACCAGTAAAGTTGACACGTAAAACTAACGATCGCACGTGGTATGCCCCTATTGGCGAATGATGTAGGCTGTCTCTGCATGGTCCTGTAGCCACCAGCCAGGGCAAGGGCAGAGCTGCACGTCCTCAGGTTCCCTCTGTTCCCACTGGCCATGTGCTTCCATACTCTGGTGTATTGTCCTCTCCACCCCCCCTTCCTTGAGGATTTATATTTTTGAAAAGGTTTCTTTATTGCTGTTATAGAGGCATATGGGAGTAGAGCAGTATTAGGTACATGTGTTCATTTTGCTGTCTTTGTCCAGAAATATGGATTGGTTTTTATGGTACAGATTAATTATTCATTTCTGAATCAATACCAGATGATATTTTACCATTGTTATGAACAAAAATGTTTATGCTGCTTGCATTCCTGAGATATTTTAATCATATGCTTCAGTATTTAAAAAAATAAAAACTCGATACTTTACCTTAGGTCTTCTTATACATAATGGTTTGGGAAAGTTTTATTTAAATCGATGTGTGTTCGCTTTGGCAGCACAGACAGTAATTGTGGGAATGACACAGAGAAGATTAGCATGGCCCCTGTAGAAGGATGACATGCAAATTTGTGGAGGGTTCCATATTTAGAAAAAAAAATAAATTTGATCTCCTAAAGGAACAGCTACTGGTAGGAAGCATAGAAGAAATGGAGGATTGAGGAAGAAATGGGTTTTTGATTCTGTTGCTTAGAACCTTTGGAGATATTGCCCTTAATAATGCTGAATTTGATTCAGGAATCAGGAGAACCTAATTATATTATAAATGTTCCCTTAAGTGTAAATATATAGATTTTACTGTAACTTCTTTACAGGTGGTGAATTGTTTGGCAGCAAGTAATAAAAGTGTAGAAAATAGTCAATTAAACAAGTTAGGGGTTTTATTTTTCTTCAATAGAAATAGTAGGGAGGGGCGCCTGAGTGGATCAGTGGGTTAGGCCGCTGCCTTCGGCTCGGGTCATGATCTCAGGGTCCTGGGATCGAGTCCCACATCGGGCTCTCTGCTCAGCAGGGAGCCTGCTTCCTCCTCTCTCTGCCTGCCTCTCTGCCTACTTGTAATCTCTCTCTGTCAAATAAATAAATAAAATCTTAAAAAAAAAAAAAAAAAAAAAAAAAAAAAAAAAAAAGAAATAGTAGGGAGGCCAGTGCTGTTAATGACAGTTCTCTGGCATCATTGGAGATCTCTGGGCTCTAGTATCTTTAGCATATGACTACTACTCTAAGGATGCCTCATGACCACAGTTTGGCTGCTGCAGCTCCAGTCATCACATCTGCATTCCAGGAGAGAAGAGAATTCTCCTCCGCAAATCCTAACCTTATAATGAGCTTTCCTAGGAGCCATAATCTATCAGCTTTTGCTTCTTATTGGCCTGAACTTACTCACTTGGTCATCTCTGTCCACAAGGAAGTGTGGGAAATGCTTTTTCTCAGGGCTCGCTCCCACCTCCTGTGAGTGATGGATGCTCTGTCAATATGGCAGAAGGGAGAGTGCATGCTGCATATGATGTGACCACAGGTGTGAGGACAGTGGCAAAACAAGAACTGAGCTGTTTGCAGAATGCTGGCCGGATCCTAGCTGTGTGGAGACTGCCGTGGGCTCTGGGGAGCCCGCGGGCGAGGGAAGGGCCCAGTTGGGGTGTGCTGCTGCTCCTGTGCTATGGCTCTTCTGCTCCTGGTGAGTCTCTCCGGGTGTGGACTAGGGAGACAGGGCCTTGTCTTTGGCGTTTCTGTGGCCCTTCGCCCACAGGCTGTGACCCAGGGCTTCGCCCCTCTGGGGAAGGTTTTCTTCCCGTTCCAGAACTGTGAGTGTGATAGAACATTTGGAGACTGCCTCTGGGACTCAGCTCAGTCCTGTCACAGTAAGCGGACTGATTAACATCTGCTGTCTTCTCATGTGTTTCGGTGACGCACACTGAGTACCGTGTCCCTGGCCTTCCCCTGGCCCTTCTCTTGTGGTGTCCGTCGCTCCTATCCTAATGGCCCTGCACTCAGCTGTCCAGTGGACGCTTCCTGTCTGTTGAGCTGTTCTGGTCTCTTTAGATGTTAACTGTGTTTCCAATTTCTTGATTTTATTAGAAACAAAACAGTCTTCGCATACAGTTTCTTTCTACATTTAGAACATTTTTCCTCTAAAAAGAACTTACTAGTGTTTGATATCGGGGTCCAGAAGTGTTAATATCAAGTCTTGTGGTACCTGGGTGGCTCAGTTGGTTAGGCGTCTGCCTTCAGCTCAGGTCATGATCCCGGGGTCCTGGGATCAAGCCCTGTGTCGGGCTCCCTGCTCAGCGGGGAGTCTGCTTCTCCCTCTCCCTCTGCGTTCTCTCTCTGTCAGATAAACAAATAAAAACCACCGCAATCATCTTTAGCTTACCATCTCAGGCTCTGTCCATAGCAAACAGAGGCCACTCTGTCTGTACTCCTGTCAGCATTGGTTGATACCTTTTTTGATTATTTGATGAAGTAAAAATTCAGCTTGTTTTTCATTTGCATTTTTCGAGAGCTTGGACCGTGCACATTCTCTCACAGGTATACTGGCTGTATTTCCTCCTGTGAACTGCTGGTTCGTGTGCTCCGCTCTTGTGCATTTCAGTGTTTTGTTGCTTCTCTTATTGCTATGATCTCCCAGATTTTTTGTGATAAAATGTACACACTATAAAATTGATCATCTTAGTTATTTTTGAATGTATGATTTGGGGGCACGATGTACATTCACCCTGTTTTGCAGCCATCAGCACTGTCACGTCCAGAACTTTTCATCTTCCCAAACTGAAACAGTGTCCCCACTAAACACGCATCCCTGTGTCCTCCTGCAGCCCTGGCGCCCACCCTTTTACTCCCTGTGTCTGTGACTCTGACCTCTCCAGGGCCCTCATGCGCGGGGCTCCACACGGGATTTGTCCTTCTGTGACTGGCGTATATCTCTTAGCATGATGTCCGGGGTCATCCACTGTAGCAGGTGGCAGGACGTTCTTCCTTTTTAGGGCGGAGGAAGATCCCGTTGTATGCACGTCCTGTGTTGTGTTTGTTCTGTGAGCTCTCGTGCAGAACAGGAAGCTTTTGTTGGCATCAGAGTGTTTTGTGTTTTTTTTTTTGTTTGTTTGTTTGTTAAAGATTGTATTTATTTATTTGACAGAAAGAGAGAGATCACAAGTAGACAGAGAGGCAGGCAGAGACAGAGAGGAGGAAGCAGGCTCCCCACTGAGCAGAGAGCCCGATGCGGGGCTCGATCCCAGGACCCTGAGATCATGACCTGAGCCGAAGGCAGAGGCTTTAACCCACTGAGCCACCCAGGCGCCCCCAGAGTGTGTTTTTCTCAGTTGATTTTTTTCCTTTTGTAGGCTATGTTTTTTGAGCATCTATAACTTTAAATTTTCATGTAGTAAATCTATTTCCCTTTGATGTTTATACCCTGTCTTTATCCATTTGGGGTTATTTGGAATGTGATTTGACACTGAACTTGAACCCAGGGAAGATCTGGGGAGCCAGGGTTAATCTACTCCCTGCTCCCTGCTGGCAGTGCCTTCCTGGAGGCTCACCTTTTGCTGTAGGTCACGTAGGGAACTCCTTTCGCATGGGCAGGAAACACCCCCTGATCTGTGTGACCTATGCCCGTGCTCTCCAGACCTTCTCAACCTTTCTCTCTTGATGCTGTTCCCCTTCTATGCAGTTTAAGTGCCCCCCCTTTTATTTTTTTTATTTTTTATTTTTTATTTTTTTAAAGATTTTATTTATTTATTTGACAGAGAGAGATCACAAGTAGGCAGAGAGGCAGGCAGAGAGAGAGAGGAGGAAGCAGGTTCCCTGCTGAGCAGAGAGCCCGATGCGGGACTCGATCCCAGGACCCCGAGATCATGACCTGAGCCGAAGGCAGTGGCCCAACACACTGAGCCACCCAGGCACCCCAAGTGCCCCCCCTTTTAAAATTTTTTTTAAATGTATTTTGACAGAGCGAAATCACAAGTAGGCAGAGAGGCAGGCAGAGAGAGAGGGGGAAGCAGGCTCCCCGCTGAGCAGAGAGCCCGATGCGGGGCTTGATCCCAGGACCCTGAGATCATGACCCGAGCGGAAGGCAGAGGCTTTGACCCACTGAGCCGCTCAGGCACCCCTGGCTTCCCGCTTTTTAAAAATAAACTTATTATTGAAGTGCTTGGATTCCTGTTCAAGGTGAGAAGACAGGGTAGCTTTCTTTAGTTTATGTTATTTCTGCTGGTCTGAATAGCATATATGGATAATCACAGCTGCATTTCTTGACTACGTGCCCTATGCCCAGGCTCCCCGCCTCCCAACTATTTATGTGTATTAACTTCTTCATCTCATTCCATGACAACCTTGAAGTGGGTAGGTAGTTCCTAGGCCCATTCTTCAGACTGGTGGGAGGTTCCGGGAGAGAGAGGCCCTGCAGCCGACACGCTGGACTCTGCAGCCGCCGACCCTGTGCGGTCAAGAAGAGAAGTCTGTCGCAGTAGACACTACCGTTTGCAGTGTGAAGTGTGTGTCGGGCACTTCACGGGTCCAACAGTCCGGTGCGGGGGCACGTTAACATAAGTCAGATATTGTTGAGTGATTTTTTTAGGTCCCTAAGTACGACCTGCTTTTGTGGATGACTTCCTTATTTCTCTCCTGTGTTTTAAGATTGCCATCTCCGCCCATCCAGGGAATGTATTGCTTCTAATTATGGCGATAAAACTTTCTGGTGACGCTATGTTTGAGCTTTGTTCTCTTGCGGTGCTGGAGTCGAAACCGAAGGGGGCAGCTGGCGGGTCGCTAGGCTGGTTTGTTTGACGAGGTGACATGCACGCAGCACAGAAGGCGGAAGGTGCTGGAGTCTGTTGCCTTCTCCCCTCTGCTCGGATCCCCAGACCCTCCTCCAAGAGGAAACCGCCCTCCTCAGTTTTTTTAAAAAATTTATTTTTTATTTATTTTCAGCATAACAGTATTCATTATTTTTGCACCACACCCAGTGCTCCATGCAATCCGTGCCCTCCCCAATACCCACCACCTGGTTCCCCGACCTCCTGCCCCCCGCCCCTTCAAACCCCTCAGATTGTCTCTCCGAGTCCACAGTCTCTCATGGGTCACCTCCCCTTCCAGTTTCCCCCAGTTCCCTTCTCTCCATCTCCCCATAGGAGGAGGCGCCTTTTAAACCCTCCTCAGTTCTTGTCGTTCTCTTTCCAGAGGGAACTGTGAGCAGGCAGATGGATTGTGTGTGAACTTCTGTTTTAATACAAACGGTAACCAAGTCTACCTCTTGTACACCTTATTTTCTTTTTATTGAAGAAAATAAAGATGTGGCGACAGACGTGTGATGTGAGATCCGCCCTCCCAGTGGTTTGTGAATGTCTCGGTTCACGTCGCTGCGGGTGGGGCTCCTATCCTGTCCTTGTCGGCGCTTGCCCGTGGAGCAGCTCCCCATCTCTCCCCACGCTCCGCATTCTAGAAGGTTTTCATTACAAATCATGGACCCCGAAGATCCGTTGAGCATGTGTATGACTCGGAGACGCCTCTCTCTTTCCGGGGGCAGCTTCTCCCGGCTTGTGTCCCTGCGGCTCAGAGCCCGCTCGCTCCTCCTGACGCCCGCGGCGTGTTCTGGTCCGTGGACACGGCGTGACTTCGGTCCTCGTGGCCTTCATGACGGCGCGGGGGCTTCTCGTCCCCTCCCGCGAGCGCTGCGGACGCTCGCCCTTCTGGAGCATCTTGGTTGGGTGGCGCTCTTGCCTACGGGGTGTGACTGGATGTTGTCTCCTGGTCCTACAGACAGACTTTACTTTTCAGTAGCGGAGTTTCTCACTTGGGTTTGCGGAAGCTTTTAGCAAAAATAACTCACTTTCATGGAGCCCATTGCGCGTGGCAGGCGCTGCCGTGCCGTTTACTTACAGCCCGTCCATCTCCCGCCTCTGGTTCCCGCAGACAGAGGGGCTCCCTCTGCAGACAGCGAAAGCGAAGGCTGGGGTCTAGCCCCGCGGCGAGGACTCAGAACCCTCGTGCGAACTCCGCGGGTCGCTGCTGCTGCTGCTGCTGCTGCTGCTGCTGCCGCCGCTGCTGCTACGGCAGACCATCCTGCTTGTTCTCTGATGAACTCTTTTACACTATGTTAAGCTTTCTCTGTTTAGTGTATCCTATTTATGTGTTAATTTTTCTTAAAACTCTGGCTCGGTGGGGCACCTGGGTAGCTCAGTTGGTTAGGCGTCTGCCTTCGGCCCAGGTCACAATCCCAGGCCCCGGAATGGACCCGGGCAGGGAGCCTGCTCCTTCCTCTTCTCCCTGCTCGTGCTGTCTCTTGCTATCTCTGTCACTGTCTCTGTCTCTCTCTCTCAACTAAAGAAATAAAATGTTAAAAAAAAAAAGCAACTCGGCTTGGTTTTCTCTTTGCTTTGTAACAAGTGTGTATTCTTCCTAATAATTGGGTATTTTTAAAACATTTTTTAGTGTAACTATACATATATAGTTATTTCCTTACAACTCTAGCTGTATATATTTACCTGGTATTTGTTTAGGGGTGAATTACTGTGGTTAGTGAGCACGTAGGTACACTTCCACGTTTTCTTACCTCCTCTTCTGCTCTTCTACCCCCTGCTCCGGATGGGTGGTTACCGATCACGCTCCACTGTCGACATGCATAACATTGTGTGTGCCAGTGCTTCCCGTGCCTGATCAGTCTAAAACAGTGTGTTTGATTCCATGACAAGAGGATATCACTGTCTTTATATTCTCTCAGCTTGATACTATTTCTGCTGTTTTAATTTACAACATTTGCATGCTGTTCTGTACGTCCCAGGGAAGAGCCATCTTTCCTTCTACCTCCTGCATGGATTAATGGCGCCTGTAAGTCTTCGGCTGTATTTGGTGCGTTCTTCTTGTTTGGCTGAACTTTATCTTCTAGTAGAGTTAATTCCCGAAGGACTTCTCCAAGTTCTTGTACGTTTAAAGATAATTTCATTTTTGTAACAGGCTTGACCAGCAGTGTGACCAGACGTAGAATTCTTAGGTCACACCTTCCTGCGCAGAGGACTGTATGCATGGCCCCCTGTGTCCCAGTGTTAAAAGCTCTGTGTCTGCCCAGGGTGGCTGTACTTTCCCCGCTTGACAGATAGCAGAGTGTGTGCAAACTGCCGTGACAAAGTACCACAGGCTGGGCGTCTTACACAACAGGCATTTGTGCTGTCACAGTGTTTGAGGCTTTAGGTGTGAGATCCCGGCGCTGTCCGGGTCGTGTGTGGTGAGGGCTCTCTTCCTGGCTGGCAGGCGGCCACCTTCTCGCTGTGTGCTCACGTGGCCTTTCCTCTGTTGGCGTGTGGAGAGAGCTCTCGGGTGTCTCCTTTCTCAAAAAGGCATCAGTGCTAGCGGATTAAGGCCCCACTCTTAGGCCCTCATTTAACTGTGACCACCGCCTTAGAGGCGCCATCTCCAGATACAGTCACTGGGGTTGGGCTTCAGCATAAGAACTTCAGGACACAGTTCGGTCTGTAATGAAGGGTAGTGTGGACTTTTTTTTTTTTTTTTTTTTTTTGGCCAAAATGCCCAAAGAATTTTTATTTATTCTTTTTTTTTTCTTTTTGCAGCATTAGATATGGGATGTATGTCCGTATTTATTGACATGGAAAATGTTCACAGCATACTGCTGAGTGACAAAAAGCAGGTCTATTTATTCTTTTTATGTTTCTATAATCTTCCTATTTGATAATGATGATTGTTTTAAAATGGATACTTGAATTTTTCGAGCTGTTCTTGGTCTTGATTTGTGTCTGCTTTGTTTTTGTGTCTCCCTGGGCATGTGTGTTTTGTCTGCTGTTTGTTTTTCCTATTTTCTCTCTTTCCCCTCTTGTTTTCTTTTAGTGTTTCCATATGGCATCTGGCTGGTTTCCGTGCGCTCTTTCCTTACCTCCGACCTCCGAGTAGTTATTCCTCCACTTGCTGTGTGCCTGACCTCAGTCTGGGCTGGGGGGCCGGGCGGAGTCTAGGTGAGGCTGCCTCTCGCCTGTGCTTTCCTGGCAGCAAAGATGTTTCCTGACCTTGGCTCCTGCACTCTGAGGGCAGGTGGGGCTCGGGGCTTGGGAGGCATCTCCAGCTCTTCTGCTCAAATGGACACTCGGGTTCCGAGCCAGGGCTGACGCTTCTGCTCCTCTGGGGAGAGCTCTGCTCTTTGCCTGGGATCAGAGTCCCTGGTGTTCCCTTTTGGTGTCCATCTTCACGTGTCTCGGTTGAGTTTTTACTGCCCTTGGCAGCTTGCAATAGGTCTTTCCAGTTTCAGGGTATTTTAGGTATTACATCCTTCTCTGTAACTTGTTCTTGTTTTGGTGTGGTTAATAAAAGCAGAGATGTTTTGGGAGGTCTTTGCCATCTTCAAGCTTTTAGGACCCACGCCCGATTTCTTTAATTAATCACTGTAAGTGTACTCTATCTGTAAAATTAGGGAATGGTACAGCACCCTAATTAATATGCTTTCAGGTTAATTTTTTTATGGCTGTGATGTAATTACAGGAAATTTTGGCAAAGGCTAAATATAGTCGGTGTTTTCTTACAGACAGAACCTCCACTGAATACGCCAGAAAACAGAGAATATCTTGCAGAAATTATGTTTGAATCATTTAACGTACCAGGACTCTACATTGCGGTTCAGGTAAAAACAAAGTTATTTTTACAGTTCCCAACAGAGCTTAGCTGTCCACTAGTGGACGGAACGGTGATTCCAGAGGCTGTGGGAAGACCGTGCGGTGTGTCCTTGCCTTTCCCGCTCCCTTAGCGCACACCCTGGCCCCACTCGGGTTTGAACTCAAACATTGTAGAGAACGTGCATTAAAATCTGTTGTATTTCTCTTCGGATGACAAGATCAGGAAGTAGGTGTGGGGTTTTTTTTGTTTGTTTGGGTTTTTTTGGTTTTTTTTTTTTGGTTCTTTCACTCTTGATCATAATAGAGGAAAGATGCTGTAGAGTCTGTTAAAAAAGAAAATAAATAGCTTGAGAGGGTCCCCCTTATGGATTTCAGGCTCCTGTGGTTCCCTGAACCGACAACTTCCTCTGAAGCTTCTTGCTCGTAGCGCGGGGGTATTTGTTGGTTTGGGTGGTTTTTTCTCTGCCATCCTATATAAAGGAATTGGTTGAAATTTGGGGGAATAATGGGGCAGGTGTTTCCCAAAATATTTTCTGCATCATACTAGTCCCTTTTAAGGAAAAGGAGGAGGAGTTGTATAGGAAAATAACTTGGGAGATCCCACACGCTGTAGCCTGCTGGTGGTGATTCACAGTGAGTAGCAGAGTAAAGGCCCTGAGAATGCCTGCGTTGAAGAAATCTGTTCATTCCAACACTTCCAAATTTATTTAACCAGAAATCTCCTCTTCCCCAAGTTATTTACATCCCATGGAGTAGGGAGACACTTTAGGAAACACTGAACCCCAGCCAAGTGCTTTGAGGCTGCCTGGAGAGGGTTTTATGTAAGAACAGATTCTCAAGCTTCGTCTCAGACCAAGGTTTTCCAACCTTAGTGGTTCAGAATGCGCAGTTCTCTGTGGTGGGGGCTGACCTGTGTGTTGCAGGGCGGTCGGCATTTCTGGCCTCTCCCCACTGGAAGAAACACCACCACCGGCTTCCTCTTCTCCAAGGGACAACCCAGAATGGTTCTAGACATTGCAGAGATTTCCTGGGGGGCAACCTTGCCCCGTCTGAGCACAGCTGCCCTAGTCCTACCAGATCAGAGTGTCTGGGTGTGAGGCCTAGTAATCTGGATTTTTTTTTTTTTTTTTAACTCCACAAGTGATCTTATCATATCTGTGGACCACACTGAGAACTAGGGGCTTAGAGATTAAAATCTTCTTCCTCCATAGTGAAGTTCCTCTCTCACGGGCTTTCCTTTGTAAACGTCGATTTATTGTATTGAAAACTTGACCCATCCAGCTTAAGTGTACTAAATTTGTGTGTTATACAATTTGGAATTTGAATTTTGGAGCAGTGGGGGCTTTGGTTGCCTGCCAAAGGTGGGGGGGAGGTGGGGGTGGGGGGAGGGGGGAGGATGGGGCAGGTTGAGATTTGCTTGGAGCAGCCAAGGAAGAGCTTATCGATGAGCCTGAGAACATGCAGGCAGAACACTCGAGAAACAGTTCCCGTGTGCTCATGCTCTCTGCGTCTTTTATGCAGGCAGTGCTGGCCTTGGCTGCATCTTGGACATCTCGACAAGTTGGTGAACGTACGTTAACAGGGATCGTCATTGACAGCGGGGACGGGGTCACTCATGCCATCCCAGTGGTAAGCAGGATAGTCAATGCTTCACTCTCTGTAGGCCTCACCTAATTTTGAGGTAAGGGAAGAAATGAAAGAGAAAACCCCTTCTGTAATTAAAATATCACATTAAAAGTCATGGCTGTACTTAGAAAAGGTAACAAGAGGTTTTTAACCCAGGTATATGGGAAGGACAGATGTCCCCTTGCCATGGCATTGGTGGTTTTCACTTTGTAGCGGCAGATGTCCGCAGTTGGGGCATGAGCGGCGGTTCGGACTCCCTGGCCTCCGCGTGCTCCTCCCGGGGTGGCGTCACCCGTGGACTTTCCCCGGCTTGCGTGAGGAGCTGCTGGGTAGATGCCTTCGTGGAGACGGGTTGTTGGCCTGGGGCGCAACCCCGTGGAGGGTTACTGCTGTGTTCTGGGACCGGGTGTGTATGGCTTTGAGCCTCTCATGCTTTAGAGGAATCATTCGAGGAATTGCGTCTTGTTTTTTAAAAAACGGATTCAAGAACGAAGAAGGAGAGATTGCACATTTTGACTTGCGGAGTGCTCTGCAGTGCCGTTTTCTGGTTTTGATTTTTAAAACCTTAGAGAAGTGATTCCTAATTCAGGCTTCAAGAGACATCTGCAGTCAGGAATTAGAAACGCCAGATTTGTCCCGTGCTCCATCAGGGGGTCCCTGCTGGAGAGGGGGAAGGAGGCATCAGCCAGGCCTGCCTGGGCTGGGAGCACCAGGGCCCCCTCAGCATGCTTACTCCTCTTCTGGGTCATCGTGAAGTGTTAGTGCCACTCGATGTGTAACACTGACGGGGAGATTCTGGCATTGGGCTTGTCTCTGAGGTCGTGCCCTCCAAGTTCAGTGCAGCCAAGCCCCGGGGGCAGGGGTACCAGAGGGGCTGCTGCTCAGTCCATCCGGTCTCCAATGAGGAGAAGTAGAGAGAGCAGATTCCACAGAGTGTACAGGTCCACAGAGGAAGTGGTTTTAGACGTTTTATCTATGCTTTTTAATCAGTTTTTTTCCTGATTATAGAAATTACCTTTGTTGTACAAAATTTCTGTAAAACAGAAAGTAACATGACCCACAAACCTGCCCAGAGAACCACATCATACTTTTGTTGGGAGAACCTTCCCAGTTCTTTTTCTTAGGTGCACAAGGATGCATGTTTTAGGCAAAACTGGGATATTCTGTGTCTGGTTATGTATTCTAATTGTATAATTGATCTTGAAGTTATGTTTTGCATATTGGCTTGTTCCTAATATTTTTTCTCATGGTTAAATATTCTGTGAAGAAATATTTAATAGTTGCATTGTAGCCCATCGTGTGGGTACGGGATAAGCCATTCATTTATTTTCCTGTGGTTGGACACGTAGGGTTTTTTTTTTTTTTTTAGCCAATACTTACTTAATGCTGGTCAACTTCATTTTAGAAAATGTTACATGTAATGCATAGAATATGATAATTTAGTTTGTGAGTTGTTTATGTTAGCTAATATTCTTGTGAGCTTGGGTCAATCTTCATTACTTTAATAATTTGTACCATCTTTTATTTCCATCTCAAAATATTTCACAAAGAGCTCGGACACTGTGGAGAGGCCACGTCTTTTACTTCTAGAGTTCAGGCCCATCAGAAAGCACACGAGAGGGATTTGGGCACCTGTCCTTGCAGCTTAACTGCCAGTGTGTCTGGTGCTGGTAACCCTTAGCTCCAACCCACCCATAAGGTGAGGTCGGCTGTCACCGCTGTCCCCCGCCTCCCGTGGGCATGTGGCATAGAAGCCGGTGCTGGAATGTGGAGTCTGGAGCGTCTCCTGTCTTCGGCTGGAACTGTGGTAGGAAGCCGTCCACTCTGGCCACCAGCCATCGGAGAACCATGGCTTCTGGGGCAACTTGTGCCCCCAGGACAGCTGGTGAGGGGCTGGGGCTGCCTGGGTGCGGCCGGCATGTGAACTCCTGGCTTGCTCCCTGTCCGGGCCCCATAGACGTACTTTGCCGACCAGGCACACAGCCTGCCTTGCCAGAGCGGCCCCGCTCCTGACCAGCACTGCTCTCCAGCTGCACAGGGTTAACTGACCAGAATTAGTCCTCTAACACGTGCAGCTCTTGGTACCATAAATGGGACCGTTTATCAAGTACCAAGTACGTGCCCCAAAACAGTGCTATGTGCTTGACTTACTGTGTTTCACCAAGTCTCTGTTGTAAACTACGTGTGGGTTTTGTTTGCCCATATTGTGGAGGAAGGTTTTGGGGCTGACATGCATTGACAGGCTTGTGCGTGGTCACTCAGCGGACTGTCTCGGAGCCGGGATTTGCATCCAGGTTGTCTGAGTCTAATCCCCGTGTACTTAGCCAGATTGTTGACTCCTAAATGTCAGTAGGTTCATAGCTGGTTTCCCACTTTATAGGTAAAAGCTTTTCCCTTGTTCCTGTTCTCACAGGTGGCACAACGTTTTGGAAATGCACTGGTTTTTCTCTTCACTTTTCTGATGTAATCATTTTGGTTGTTTGCAGAGAGTCTCAAGTTCTATTAATGGGCTTGTGCATGCAGTCATTTTCAGAGGCCTCCTGTCCTGAGCTTTGCCTGGACTGGGGGTCCAGGACATGCTGGGCTCCGAGGGGGCAGGACATACAGCGTCCGGGAGCTCTGCCCGCTGGGGTCACTCACTCCAGTCGTTCTGCCTCCTCTTCCTCCCCAGGCAGAGGGTTACGTCATCGGAAGCTGCATCAAACACATCCCGATTGCAGGTAGAGACATTACGTATTTCATTCAGCAGCTGCTAAGGGAGAGGGAGGTGGGAATCCCTCCTGAGCAGTCACTGGAGACCGCAAAAGCCATTAAGGTAAAAACAGACGGGGAATGGGCCGGGGAATGGGCCGGTTTGGGGGGAGAGAGAAACGGTGTTTGGACACTTCCCCTTGCCGCAATCACCCCTGCTCCCTCCCTCCTTCCTCTCCCCTCCAGAGAATGTGGGGAGACTGTGGGTCTTGTTCGTTGACCACCTGAGCTAAGGGACTGAAAGCCTGGAAGCTTGGCCTTCTCCGAGCGCAAATGCTGTGGAGGCTCCGCTGTAAGCGCAAACAGCTTGATCACTGGTACTGAGCACAGGCGCACGTAGTACAGCATCATTTAATTGGAGCCTAATTAGATGGAACCTTCAATTAACTGAATGTGTCTTCTGCATCTGCCTCTGTGCTTCCTTTCTGCAAAGAGGCGCAAGCACCAGCACAGCAGAGCTGGGCATCCCGAGCAGCGGGCCAGTCCTCAGACCGACGGCTGGTGCTCGGCTGAGCTTCTGTGCCCTGGGAACGACGGCTGAGAATGACGCCGTTCTGGGGTCTCAGACCATGAAACAACATCCTCCTGCATCTACTAGGCTCTGGGTACCGTGCGGGAGAAGTCGCAGGAGGTTTGACCGTGTAAATCAGTAGGATTAGAAGAAAAATAGCTCACTGGTCCTTAAACTGTCCACGGGACCTGGCCCATCAGTTTCAGCTTTGTATTACTCTGTGTGTAGCAGCTGACAGACCCTTTCTGAAGGGACTTCACTTTTTAGGTTTCAAAATCAGGGCAGATTATTTTTTTAGCCAAAAGGCAAGAAGATTTTTAGTAGTGCAAGGAGAACTGTCATATAGTTGAAGAGGGAAGGGTTTTGTCTGTTTTTGGAGAGGAGTGTGATTGTGCCATGCGACATGTGACCACGAGCATCTCCTGTTTCATGGAACATGGGCTGGGTAAGGGGAGGGGAGCCTAAGCCCCCGCTCCCATCTGAGCACCCAGCAGTGGGCTGATCGAAGGAGCGTCATCAGAGAGGACCCACATTTTGTGTGCCGCTCTTGGTAAAAACTGGCGTTGTCCGGACAGAGTGCACTGGTGGAGGCCAGGGCTCCTGCTGGGAGGATGGCCAGCTGCCCCAGCGTCCCGGGGACGGGCGTGTCAGGGGTTGGGTACTCCCAGGGCTAGAATAGTTTGCCCTGGGTGAACCTGGGGGCAGAGTTTACGGAAGTAGTCTAAGACTTTCTTTTAGATTACAATATTTCCCAAGATTTTCCTTTTTTCCTTGCCTTTCTTCAATGAAAGAAATTTGGATATTTGATCCATGTTCCCTCGTCACCCCGCATCTGTTACTAATGTGATTCAGGATTGAACTACTTGTCCCTGACACTCAGGGCTCTTTCTGGCGAGTGTGAGAGTTCCATTTGTAGTGAAGGTTTCTGAGTGTGCTGTCTTGGTCCTTGCAGTGGGGTCCACTTTGCTCACAGTCTGTCTGGGGACCGGTTGTCACCCGGCAGCTGGGGCCTGCCATTCAGGCTGTGACCACGTCCTGCTCGGCGGTGAACGCCCCGAGTCCTCCGTGCCCCCCGGATGAGCTGTGCGGGCCCCGTTGTGTGGCGTAGCCTGCTGTTGGTTGTCTCCTCTCTGCTTTCTGTGAAGGAGGAGGTTCTGGAAAGAGTGGTTGAGAGGCACCCCAGTGTCGTGGTGGCCCTGTGGCTGTCCCCCGTGGCCACGAGCAGGCACACAGCATCAGTGCGGCAGGAGTCCAGAGTGTAAGACTCACAGCGCCGCCCTCCAGCCAGGTCTGTGGAGGCGTTTCCGGTATGAGCGAGGCTGCAGGGAGCTGACCAGGCCTCTGACTGCTTACCGCCCCTGTCCGGCCTGGGAGCTTTCAAGTCGCGTGGCCCCACTCACCCCCTCTAGCGTCAGGGCACACGTGGTGGTAACAACCGTGGCTTGTCAGTCTTGTTAATTTGTGAGTGTGTTAAGGATGCTATTAGAATAGGTTTCGGGGATCCTAAAAAACGTAGAACTCGGTATTAGGAAAACACCTGCAGAGGTCCTTCGGGACTGGGTACACCCCCTGTGCACCCGACAGTGCCAGACCAACAGAGCCCACCAGGCCTTCGCCCACGGGAAGCTTACTTTCGGGAGCTGGTACCCCAGTGCCACCTGCCGGCTAGCTGAGGTCAGCTGTGGGGACAGAGGGGCCACCCACAGATTGCCTGTCACACGCTACCAGATGCTGAGGGAATGCCGGGCACATCTCAGGTTGGCTGCTGACGCCAGGGCGAAGAGCGTCCTGGCGGCAGCAGCTGGGGCCCTCAGTGCTCCCGTCTACACTGCCTTTTCTGTTTGTTCACAGCATCTCCCTCCTCGAAGCACACTGTCGTTTACTTGTGTGTTATGGCCATCGGTTACTGTCCAGCTCTCAGCCAGAGCGTATGTTCCAGTGGGCAGGGGTCTCTGTGTGTTTGTTCCTTTGCACAGCCCATGTGCCTAGGCCCTCAGTGCGTACTTGTCACAGAGCCCGTGACCATGCCGTGTCACACTGCACAGCAGGCTCACGGCTGAATTATTGATCATGGTAGGCGTGAGGGTCTGCTGGTCCAGTGCCTGGGCCAGTGCTGTCTGGGGACCTCAGAGAAGTAAGGGAAGATGAGACAGGACACTTAAAGATCTTTATTTATTTGAGAGAGAGCGAGAGAGATCAAGGGAGAGGAAGAAGCAGGCCCCCCACTAAACAGGGAGCCTGACGTGGGGCTGGATCCCAGGACCCCGGGATTATGACCTGAGCTGAAGGCAGACACTTAACCGATTGAGCCACCCAGGCACCCCGAGACAGGACACTTAGTAGACACATTTGGACATTGTTTCAGGTAATAGGGCAACAAAATCTGAGAGAGTAAGGCTGAGATTTACAGCTGAGCTGCAGAGAAAGCTGGCTGCCGTATCCAGAATCCAAGCACAGTGCTGTCTGCTGTGAGGGCGGAGAGCAGGAGGCCCGACGGCACGTCCACATTGGAGTTCTGGCGTGTTTCGTGCAGGGGGTCACTGGGTACTTCTGTTGGAGAGAACAGACTCTGCCTAGTTAATGCCTGGTGCCGTCTTTGTGTTCGCGTCTGCAGGAGAAATACTGTTATATTTGCCCCGACATAGTCAAGGAATTTGCCAAATACGACGTGGATCCCCGGAAGTGGATCAAGCAGTACACGGGTATCAACGCCATCAACCAGAGGAAGTTCGTCATTGATGTGGGCTACGAAAGATTCCTGGGGCCCGAGATTTTCTTTCACCCGGAGGTGAGAGGTCTGCTTTGGACTGTGCCAGAGTGAGGCGTCCGTGGAGCGACGCTGCCACCTAGTGTGCCTGGAGAGCAGTGCGGGAGGACTGGAGTCCCCGGCGGCTCTGCCCGGCACTGGGCCCCTGCCGTCTGTCAGGGTGGCTGTTCAGTGTGTCTCCGCGCACATCCGCTTGTTAGATGGTTAATGACTGATCACGGGGTGGCTGGGGAGAGCAGGGGAAGGTAAGGGGATTAAAGTCAGTCTCACACTGCTAGGAAAGCTAGTTTGCCTCAGGGACCAAATGAAAGTTCCTTCTTTTTAAAAGTGGGGTAACACAGGGTCTCTCCGTCTTTGGAGGCCATCCTTCCTGCTCCCAGTGTTTAACCCAGGACGTTGTTCTGCAGAGCAGTTGAAGCTTCGGTTGGAGGAGGACTAGCCTTTCCATCAGTTACGTAGTCTAAGAATTACAGATGTCACCATTTTAACTATTAGTCACAAAGAATTACTACTTTTGCAGGAGGAGTAATTGTGAGGCAAAATTTTAAGGTTTCAATAAAAGGCATTTCATTTGTATTTTGGTATATATTTCTGCCCAATTCCGTTTATACTCACTAGGTCACAAACTGCGGCCTATCCTGGATGCGTCTATGCCCCTTTCGTCCAGGAAGTGGCGCCGATGTCCGAGTTACTGTCCTCTAACAGCATCGAGCTCATTCACGCAGGCCTTTACTGATACCTAAAACAGACGTGAAACGGGCAGGGTCTGGTGAACAGCTTAGAGAATTGGATGTTACCTTCTTCTTCCTTGAGACTAGTGTACATTAAAGCTTCTCTTGATTTTTAAAATCTGCTTACGATGTAATTGAATTATTTATACTTTAGCGTATTTAACTCAGAGAATGAAGTATAAGATTGGTCACTCGGTAGCTTGATCAACACCGTCTCGGTTTTGTCATTTTAAAGACCCCGTCTTCAGTTTGGGGCACAGGGGGCTCAGTCCGTAAAGCGTCCGACTCTTGATCTCAGCTCAGGTCTTGAGCTCAGGGTGGTGAGTTCTGAGCTCAGGGTCATAGATGTGCTGGGCGTGGAGACTGCTTAAAAAACATAAACCACCATCATCAGATCGCGCAGCCTTCCACCCGTCTTCTAGCCCGCTCCCATGATCTTTCATTGTCCTTGGGGTATTTTTGGTTATGTCTTGCCTAATTTCTTTCATAACGTGAATATTTGTAAGTGTTATGCTTGTTATGTTCTCATGGTGTTTCTGGTTAGGTGTCATAGTCTCTTACCCGCCCGATGCATCGCATATTCCTGACACAGGACTGGTCTCCTTGATCAGTTTGCTCGTTTTCCCTCACTAGACACAGCCCTCTCCTCTCTTGAGGGGACATAGGTCTTCGTCGCTGCCCAAGTCACGTGGGGTTCATTTGGCAAATTACACCGATATGAGTGTGAAGTTTTGAAATGTACGGTAAATCCCGTATCTGTCAAAGCTACTTTTTAAAAAGAGTTTTTTTTGTTGTATTGAGAGAAATGTATAATGTTTCTTTTATATTTCTGTAAAATATAGTTTGCCAACCCAGACTTTATGGAATCCATCTCCGATGTCGTTGACGAAGTGATCCAGAACTGCCCCATCGATGTGCGCCGTCCGCTATATAAGGTATGATTAGGTGCTTCGATTTCGTTTCAGCATTAAAGAATTCACAGACATTCCCGTTCCACTCTTGTTTGATAGGCTTTGTTAAAGGCTGGTGTGAAGGTAAAATATTTTTCTTAGACTGGGGGTGACTTAAATATGGAAATAATGACTCAGTTAGCTGGAAATACTGAATTTAAATACGCTAGGATTTTCTGTTCTTATCTGGCAAGCTATATTTTAAGTTGGACCTCAACCATGTTTATTGGTTGAAAGAAGATACTTCCCCTTTTGCTTTCCATGAGATCCGCTGGTCTTGTTTCATACATGTCTGGGGTTTGGTGCCAAATGTGGTGTAGCCAGAAGAAGTTAGAGCCTGAGATGAAACAGTCAACGAGAAAATGGTCATATAACATTTTCTCCAGAATTCTTTGATTGCGAGGTATTTTGGACCTCGAAATGAGGAAAAGCTAGCCATGTCACTGTAGGATAAAGGAAATACTGCTGACAGCCCCATGTCGAGAGCAGAAGGTAGAGGTCTGCTGGCGTTTACGGTAAAGTGGCTTCTGCCTGAGCACGTCACAGTGTCAGCCATGGCCCGTGGCTCCGGCCTGCCTCTCCTGGACGCAGGTGGCGCGTGTGGCAGAGAATCGGGCTCAGGGAGGACAGCTGCTGAGTCCTGTAGCATCTGTGCGGCGGGATACTATGCAGTTGTGTAAGGAGAGTGAGGTAAATCCACGTGAGTTCAAATGAAAAGATGTGAGAAAGCAAGTCATACCACTTCCACACACTGTCACGGCGTTTCATGTAGAAATAGAGCTCGCGTGGGCGTAGAAGAGGACTTGAAGGTGCGGTGTCCTCGGGGGTGGGGAATGGACAGGTTTTACTTTCTACTTTTTGTGTTTTAAAATTATGGGAGATTCCATAGTTAACAAATGTTATTTTTATTATTGGAAAAAATTCATATGTAGATAACTTCTTATGGGTGGAAACAAATTATAATTCTATTTTTAAAAAAATATTATTTATTTATTTATTTGACAGAGAGAGATCACAAGTAGGCAGAGAGGCAGGCAGAAAGAGAGAGAGGAGGAAGCAGGCTCCCTGCTGAGCAGAGAGCCCGATGTGGGGCTCGATCCCAGGACCCTGAGATCATGACCTGAGCCGAAGGCAGCGGCTTTACCCACTGAACCACCCAGGCGCCCTTAAAATTCTATTTTTATTTGTTGCGTATCTTTCTTCTCAAGTAAAATGTGCAAGAGCGAAACTGACGACCGACGGTTGGGGGGGGGTTTCCTCACTTCTTACTGAGTGAAAGAGTCGCACGTGCCCTTCCCCCTTCCTAACCCTCACTAGCCACGGGCTGTGTCTCCTGGTCCCCGAGGGTGAGAGCAGGTGTGCACAGCTCCCACCAGCGGCGCAGATTGCTCCAGGGGGGGTTCTTTCTGGTGACACTAGTTCACGCTCAGTGGATTTCTAGGATTCTCGAAGAAGAGATGGTCTTGGAGACTGTGTGGACCGAGCCCAGAGATGGGTAGAGGAGGCCAAGCTAGGGGTGCTGGGCCACGTGGAGCCGCTGCCCGTCAGGCTGTCTTTGGTCCTGCTTCACATCTCTCGTCACGGGACGGGTTCCTTAACCCTGGTGACGGGAGCTGGTAAGGCTGGGTGGGGAGGACAGTCTCTGCTGCTTCCAAGAGGAGAGTGTCTTTCCTTCCACCGTGTTCTGCCCCGGGTTCGCTGGAGGAGTGGGGCCTCCTGTCTCTCCCCTTGTGGGGGGGCCTGCTCCTTCCTGTCTGGCCAGTAATCGCACTGGGACGCCATTTCCAGCGCAGTCTGAGTTGCTAACAGCAGTGTGCTCGGAGCACAGTCATCAGAAGGATTGCAGGTGGGAGAGGATATGGCTTGTGACGCGGGGGAGGGAAGATGAGTTCTGGGGGCTGGGGAGGAGAAAGTCTCCTGCAGCAGCCGCTGAGATCGGGTTCTCTGCCCCCTCATCACTTGGGAGGTCCAGCCTCCAATTCTGTCCGCTTTCTAGACGCTCCTAGGTGACTCCGTAGCCACCACAGAAGCGATATGTGCACAGGCGGGGCTGACAGTTTGTCTCCCTGTGGTCGTCACCCGATTGGAAGAGTGGGCCGGGTTCAGCCACAGCCCCAGGCAGGTCACACCGGTGATGCTCCTGCAGTGAGAGTGAAGAGGTACCAGCAGGTCACTTGGCCTCAGAGTCCTCCTCCTGATGGGTGTGGGGTGAAGGCGGGTGAGACAGGTGGGGAGACCTTCCCTCGGTGCTGGTGGCTGTGCACATGCTCCCTGGGCCACAGGCTGGGAGAGGTCAGTGCAGAGCTGGTGTAGAGGGTTGGGTTCTGGGACGGGGAGGTGGGGGTGGGTTAGGACTGAGGATGGGACTAAAGCCCCAATGCAAGGGCTTTAACCCAATTACTTGCATTTCCCAATGTTATTTATTTTTAAAGGTTTAATTAATTGATTTATTCAGAGAGAGTGAGTGGGGGGAGGGGCAGAAGGAGAGAAGGAATCTGAAGCCGGCTCTGCTGAGCGTGGAGCCCGACTCGGGGCTGGCTCCCATGACCCTGAGATCATGACCTGAGCCAGAACAAAGAGGCGGCGTTTAACCAACTGAACCCCTCAGGTACCCCATCCCAGCACATTTTTAAAGTCTCAGATTTCTATCAGTCCTGTGCTCAGGAAGTTGGAGGAAGTGGTTGAGCTTCTAAATGTAATTTTTTAAATGATAGGAAATTTCAGATTTCCTTTTTGTGGTTAATTGCTATCCGGATGCCCCTGACCTTGTTCAGAAACAACCTTAAGTGTCTCCATCTCTGAACAGATTTCTCTTGAACAAATCACGTTATTCACAGACTTTAACAGATCGCTTCGTAAATGGTGACAGCTCATTGACTGGGTGCTGATTTGTGTCAAGAACAGATGAAACACGTCCCGCACAGTGCTGTCGTGAGGGGGCTGCTGGCTCCCGGTGGCCCTGCTGTGTCCGCGGAGGCCTGTCGTGGGCAGGGACATGGTCCTTCAGGCCTCACACCCTTCTGTTGAGGAAACCGGTCCTGTTTGCAGATCGGAGGAGCGAAGTGCGGGGGAGGTCACGTAGCTGCGGAGCCAGGCAGCTGGGTTCCCACGTCTGTCGACACATGACACATGCGGAAGGAAGATGATTCTGCAACGAGGGAAGGCCTGTCCCTGACCACCTCATCCCGAGGGCCGTCGTCTCTCCCGGCGGTGGGGAAGGTGCTGGCTGGGCCGCAGTTGTCGGTGCCAAGGTGGTCTTGGCTCCGTCGCGTCACCGCCGGTGTTCCTGGGGTGGCCTCTGTGTGGCGATGGCAGCCTTGCAGGCGGCTAGACCTTCAGTTGGGTTAATGGGGCAGTTGATGGGGCTTTTCTGCTTTGTTGTGGGGCCAGGCTCTGTGCGCTGTGGGGAGACAGGGACACAGAGGGGACCGCACCCCGTGCCCCCTTTGTGAGCTATCGAGGCTCTGCTGAAAATACCCGAGGCGCTCCCGGCCCTTGAGTAACCCCTGGTCAGGCCTGTGGACAGGTAAGCAGGGATGGTGGGCGGACAAGCACTTAGAATCTTTATAGAAGCAGAACAGCTTTTCATTTTTATTTTTATTTATTTATCTTTAAAAAAAGGTATTTATTCTTAAGTAACCTGCACACCCAGTGTGGGGCTTGAGCTCAAAACCCCGAGATCGAGAGTCGCACGCTCCACATCAGGCGCCCCATAATTTTTTAGATGAAAGTAGTTCTCATCTAATTTTTATTTCTTTCTGGTATGTAGATAGAAGGATAGGTGTTTACATGCCTCCTCCTCTGTTCAGCTGCTACATTGTGGAAGTGGGGCCTGGAGGGGGGGGACTCGAGTGAGACCCCGGTTTTGGTTAGGCCAGTGATTTCCCCAGAAGGCCAAGTTGTTACAAGGAGCAGGTGCTTCCGGAAACGGGAAATTTTTGGCCCTGGGGGCTTAAAAATAGCCACACCTCTGGCAGAGCCCTGGTCTCACCCTGGAGATTCTGATGGAATTAGGCTGGGCCTGGGCATGTGGACATTAAAAGCTTCCCCGGGGGGATTCTAACGCACAGCTGAATGGAGAACCGTGTTACCCTGTCAGCAACTAGTCTGCTCCAGGATTAGTCAGTGTTTAGTAACTTTATGCTCTACTTGAGGGCAAGACCAAGCTTGCATTGCTCTGTGATGTAGCTAGGTGTCTTCTGCTCCTGAGTTCCCTTGGTCACACCAGTGCCCCACTAACTGCAGCCCTCTCTTGCTGCTAAATTAGACGATGTGTGTGTGAGAGGTGGTTCTCATCTTTAAGAGCTCCTACGAAAGCTACAGATAATCAGTAATTCTGGTGGAGCCACCACAAGCTGAGTGTCATGAAAGCGAGTTGTGCAAATCACGGTCATTGAGAGAAGGGGCAGACTGCGCTTCGTGGAGGGGGTCCTGAAAGGCTGCAGAAGGGGGTGGTTGAGCAGAGTCCTGAGGGCTTGGCCGGGTGGGGGGGCTGCGGTGAGCGGGAGGACAGAGTTTCACAGGTGGCGGTGGGGGAGTGGGACAGGCGTCTCAGAGGTCTGTTTGGGGTGGATTCCAAGATGGCACTGAGGGTCATCAGCAGCAAGTCTGGGACGGAGGGCAGGGCCAGAAATAAAATACTGTTAAACGTGCTTTAGCACACAGTGGGTTGGGAGTTGTTAAAAAGTCTTATTCATTATGTTTGTCATATGTGAACACATCTTGATATAGTTCAAGGAATGATTTTTCTGTAACAAATGGCTTGAATTGGGTGTACGTATTTTAATTATGGTAATGTCTTTTATTTATTTTTTAAAAGATTTTATTTATTTATTTGACAGAGAGATCACAAGTAAGCAGAGAGGCAGGCAGAGAGAGAGGGGGAAGCAGAGTCCCGGCTGAGCAGAGAACCCGATGCGGGCTTGATCCCAGGACCCTGAGATCATGACCTGAGCCAAAGGCAGAGGCTTAACCCACTGAGCCACCCAGGTGCCCCAGGATCGCCTTTTAAATCAGAGAAGCATGTTGCAGAGTAAATGAATTATATTTATTATTTTTATTTTTAATATTGAGTAAGTTAAAATATCTTTAGTATTTAAGAGAGAAAAATACACATGTTAAGATATTTTTTTCCACCCCCTTTTTTTTAAAGGTGAGTAGTGATTTTTTTTTTTTTAAGATTTTATTTTTTTATTTGACAGAGAGAGAGATCACAACTAGGCAGAGAGGCAGGCAGAGAGAGAGGAGGAAGCAGGTTCCCCACTGAGCAGAGAGCCCGATGCGGGGCTCGATCCCAGGACCCTGAGATCGTGACCTGAGCTGATGGCAGAAGGCTTAACCCATTGAGCCACCCAGGCGCCCCTCCACCCGTTTTCTAAATAAGCGTTTTATTCAGATGAAATCCTGATTCAGGTCTGACATGTGAACAGTTGGGAGGGAAGCTGCTCTATTTGGGGCAGGGCAGTGGGCAGAGAAGGTTCCAGAACTGTGCTGGTTCAGCCTGACTTTATGCCTGGATCTCCTGTAACTCTCCGTGGCACATCCTGCTGATGTGTCTGGCACTACACGGTTCTCGGGTCAGTTGGGAGAAGCAGAGATGTTTGCCAGGGGAGGCCCAGCACAGGACGTTGACTTGCCGAGCCGAGGGCTTTCAGAAGCTCGTTGTAACCTGAGCGGTGAAGGCGTCAGTGGCGCGTCCTCTGTGTTGACAACGCCGAGCAGATGTGCACGGAGCACCTGCAGGAGGCCAGGCGTCACTGCAGGGCCCCAGGTCACAGATGGGCAGTGAGCTGGGGGGGCACGGAGGGGACGCTCACTCCGACAGGGCTGTGAGGGAGAGCGCCTAGTGAGGGGGGTCTGGCCCGTGTTTTTCATTCTTGATGCACTTTTCTGTCATGGCGAACGCGGTCTGTGTGTGGTTTAATACGGCTGCCACGAGGCAGGTGTGGCCGCAGAGCCCTTGGGGTGTGAATAGTGTAGCCAAGGAATAGCGTTTAGAATTTTGTTGACCTTAATTTGAAACATAAGTGGCCACATGTGGCTCATGGCTGTCACATGGGACTACTGAGACCCGCTCTGTGTCCTGAAGGCTGGGGACTTCCGGTCAGAGCAGGGCGTGCAGCACCAGGAGGGGAAGGTTTGCTGGTTCGCGGAAAGGGCAGGGCTGGGGTGCAGGATGGCATGTGTAGGTCTGGAAGGCACTCAGCGTCTCCAGACCTGACACGGGTGAATGGGAGTCGCGGGCGTGGAGCCTGGGGTGTGCACGGGCCCACGGCAGGGGCGGTGTGAGCTGCCGGGTACTAAACGGGGCTCGGGGGTGGTGTGGTCTGTCCGCCTGGAGGGACCTTGCATGAAATTAGTTTTCCTCCCAAGGATGCTGAGTGTTCTGTGCAGGGAGGTGACACAATCCAATTTAAGTTTGAGAAGCGCAGCACCGGAGGAGGTCATTGGGGCCGGGAAGGCTGCAGGCCGGGTGGGAGGTGCCCGGGCTGGGGAGGTGGCGGGAGACACAGAGCGAGATGAGAGACGGGCTCTGCGGTGTCTGGTGGCATTTTGATGAAGCGGGGAAGAGGTCCGGGTTTCTTACTTGCACGTCGGGGAGGTGGGGATGTCATTGACTAGGATCGGGACTGCAGGGGAAGGAGAGCCCGCTCAGGAGTCAGAGGAGTCCCAGCTTTGGGGATGCTCAGTTGGATACACAGGCTGGAGGGTCAGGAATATCTGAGACTTTCTAGGATCATCGAGGTGACTGTCACCGAGGGAGAGTATACAGGTGACGAGATGATAAGGCTTCGGGTCGAGCGCACAGGAAGGTCCGATTGTAAGGGTTGTGCAGAGAAAGGAGGCCACGGAGGGTCAGGGTCTCCTGAAGAAGACTCAATAGGCTCTTCCCCCGCTAATTCTGTGTCTCTGTATCTACCTGTCTTCTCCGTATCTCTGTATTTTTATCTTCTGTCTTCCTTCCTCTCTACGCGTCTGTCTGATCTTGCTCTCCCTCTCCATGTTTTTAAAGAATTGGCCTGCTTGCAGTCTGGCCAGCCCAGAAGGTTGCGGGCAGGCTGGCAGGCTAGAATCCCAGGCGGGGTGGGCACTGCAGCCTCAGGGCAGGATTCCTTCTACATGGGAGCCTCAGGTTTTCTCTTCAGCCTGGCCTTCTCTTCACTCACAGCCCCGAGGGTCCTCGGTACTTAACCACATCTGCCAGATGCCCTCACAGTGACGTCTAGGTTAACGTTGATCAGATCACTGGGTGTGACGGCCAGGCCAGGCCAGGTAGATGCATAACGTCAGCCATCACAGAAGCTACGGGGGGGTAGTGGAAGAAAGAAGAAAGAAAACCCCGGAGGCCAAGGGGAGACAGCTGTCCTCCGCCCTGACCGGTGATGCAGAGAGGCCCCGCGGGGTGAGGGCGGAGAAGTGGCTGTTGGGAGGAGGCGCTCGAGCGGCCTGGGGGAGTTGGGCGGGGACCGATCACAGCAGCTGCAGGAAGAAGAGGGGTCACGAGGGAAAGGGGGTGTGCAGACATTCTTGTGAGACGTTTGTCATTAGTCGTTTCATCCCCCAAATTGGGCAGCTGTTTACCGTCGGCCCTGGAGGTTCACCTGCATTTTCTGTGCGGCCCGGGGCTGTGCGTCCTGCGGCCCACCTTTCAGAGATCGGCTTGTACAGGCTTGGCTGGGTTTGCTGTCTCTGGGGCCTGCCTGAGAGGCGAGAAGCTCTTGTCCCTAAAAAGGGACAGCCTTTCAGGACTGCAGTGTGGGGGGAGAGGGGTCCCAGGACTTTCTGATGGGGCTGTCAGCCTGGCCTAGGGGGGACATTCTCCCACAAGCACTTTGCACCACAGGGAACCTGGGCAGCGCGTTAAAGTTACACAGCACGGTGGGCAGGGGGCAGTGTATGTCTGTCAAAGGCGATTAAAAGTAAGCAGAGTCTCTCGCCCAGAATCTGCTTGGCGTCCAGGAGTTCCAGGAATGGGAGTTGTTGCCATTTCTCGTGCCGTGTTAGGTGTCCGCTGAATGAACGTACTGGCTGTGACATACTTTATTTCAAGTCTTTCTGACTTGGGCTTCGGGTGGCCAACAGGCTGCGGGTGGTGTCGACAGCGGCATGTGCCGCCCTCGTCTTTCCTGGTATAAAGAAAGGACCTTTCTGTTTGTGAGGGGCTCTGTAACGGAGACTTCTGTTGGCCACCACGAAACAAACATTTGTGCAGCCAGGTGAGGCGTTAGCGGTGGTTGCTGAGGCCAGTGAGAATTCCAGCCAGCCCGGTGGCCCGAGGAAGCAGGTGGAACAGCCTTGCAGAGCGAGCGGAGCACCGCGCCGTTAGCATTCATGGCCATTCAGCAAGTCAGGGCTCCGCATCGTAAGGTGCAGCTTTAGTCTAGAAAACATCGACTCTGTAGGTGAGCAAAGATGATTATCTCCAACTTGAAATGCATTTAGAAAATTTGAGAAATCCCAAAATCTTTTATAAAACCGAGGTCGCTCCTCTGTGATCGTTGCGTATCATCACTGTGACCACCGTTCTTTGTCATGGTTTTGAGACAGGAGTGGTGGCTCCGTCTGCTGCGCGTCTGTTTTGCATCCTGTGTGTTCACTTGGCATTAGGATTGTGAACATTTTCTTGAGTAATCCGCATTCTTCAAAAACCTGATTTTTAATGGGATCTAATGCTCTGTCCTGTGTCTGTTTTAGTATCCAACTCTTTTCTTACAATTAGGGTTTTGGTATTTTGTAGCTGGGGTCAAGCTCTCTTTCTTCCCCGGACCTCATCTGACACTCACGGCAGCATGTCCTCAGTGATGCTGTCTGAGGCGGCCAGTTCTGATGGGAGCATTTGCCGACAGGAGCCCAGCAGCTGCCTCTTGGCCGCATTGCTCGCCTGGGTTTACAGTCTGTGATCCCTCGTGGATGTGTCCCTGCCAGCTGTGGTGCTCAGAAGCCTAGGCTGTGGCTGGGCCCTGCAGACCTTCCCCTGGGGCTGCTGCATCGTGTGTCGGTGTGAAGGAAGCTGCTTGCTTGGGGGGGCGGGTGCCATCAGAGTGGGGGTCCGGGAAGACGGCCTGAGTTCAGAGGCTGAAGAGCAGAGTGAACAGTTCCTGTGGGCGAGCGGGTGGAGGTCAGGGTTGGTCCTCTGTAAGTCTGACGAGATTACCGGGTCACTTTAGCATTTCTCTGCTCTGAGCGAGGCTTGAAATGGGGGTGAGGACTGGAGCTCCCTCTCAGGGAGGGCCCGGGCCGCAGGGCCTGCTCCTCCGTTGTGCGCAGCAGCGGCACCTGGGAGCCCAGCGCTGAATGCTCGTGGATCTGGCCGTGTGCTCGCTTCCTCGCACGGGCGGAGCGCGGCAAGGCAGGGAAGACCCCGACCCCCAGAGTGCGGGTCCCTCGGGCTTCCTCCCGCCGCGCCGCTCGGTGCAGAGCCTGCCCCTTCGGCGGGTCCTCGTTCATCCCAGCCTTCTGTTGCGTCGCCCTGGTCACAAATTTACTTGCAATAAAACAAACCCACTTTAAGGACAGTTGAAGGAGATTGGACGAGTCTACACGGCCGCGGAACCGCTGCCACAGTGCAGGCAGAGAACGGCCACCGCCCGCACACGGTCCCCGTTCTCTGCTGACCGTCCCTGTCCCTCAGCTCAGCTGCTGGAGGGTGCGGACCTCTCTCTGTCGCTACTCGTCAGACCTGACCTTCTGGGCCTGCACGCACGTGGGGTCATACGCGGCGTGCTCTGTCCCCTGTCCTCAGCTCGTGCTTCGGAGCGGCAGGCTGGCACGGGCTGTCCCTGTCTGTGCCAGTCAGCACTGCTGGATGCGACCCCCCAGGGGGCTTCCCCCACCCATACAGAATTCGGCTTGTTTCTAGGTTTTGGCTACGACAAAAACCTGCTGTGAACATCTCGGTGCAAGTCTGTGTGGATACGTGTGTAGTTCCCCTCGGGCAAATAGCCAGGGTGCCATGGTCGTGTGTCTGCGTGTGCTTAACTTGACAGAGACCCGCAGACTTTCCCCAGAGCGGTTGTGCCGTCTGTTCCTCTCGTAACCTGAACTTGCTGTGTGATGGGTTTAATTGGTGCGGCCCGCGTCACAGGCCCTGTCCGCCGTCTGTCCGTGTGCTTGTTGGTCACCTGTGCACCTTCTCTTGTGAAGTGTCTAAACTTTCTGCCTGTTTTTTCATTGGTTTGTTTTACTGAGGTGTAAGGGTTGTTTTCTTTATTCTGGACACAAGTCCTTTGTTAGATACGTATATTCCAAATATTTTTTCCTAGTCTGTGGCTCGTCTTTTCATTTTCTTAGTGGTATATTTTGTTTGTTTGTTTGTTTGTTCTTAAGCAGTCTCTACCGAGCGTGGGCTGGCTCTCATGGCCCGAGATCAGGAGTCCCGCGCTCCACTCCCTGAGCCGCCAGGCACCCCTCTTAGTGGTCTCTTCCGAGGAACAGAAGTTTTTCATTTTATGAAGTCGAGTTTACCCATTTTCATCCTTTATGGTTAATACTTTTCTAGTGTGCCATCAAAGAAATTTTTTTGCCAACATCAAATTCATGAAGATTAAAACAATTTTCTTCTAGAGGTTCTCTAGTTCTAGCTTTGCATTGACGTCGGACCCATGTTGAGTCACACCGTGTGTATGAAGGTTGGTAGTGGGTGCCCACACCCTCCCGTGGCATCCGTTCCTCTAGCTTCATTTGTGTTCCCTCCCCTATTGAAGTACTTGGCCACTATGTCTAACGTCATTTGGCTGCATATATACCGTGGCACTTTTATTGCTCGAATGGATTTTACGTGTTAGTTCTCTGAAGGCGACCCGAGATCTTGCAGTGCTCTGACGTTCACGGTGAACGTTCATGTGCGTACCTGGCTGAATTATTTCTTAATTAAAAAATCCATTATAGGTGCCTGGGTGGTTCAGTGGGTGAAGCGTCTGCTTAGGGCTCAGGCCATGATCTCAGGGTCCTGGGATCGAGCCCCACATCAGGCTCTGCTCAGCAGGGAGCCTGCTTCCCACCCACCCCCGCCTGCCTCTCTGCCTACTTGTGATCTGCCTGTCAAATAAATAAATCTAAAAAAAAAAAAAAATCCATGACAGAGATATGACAAATAATTGTAATAACCCGGACCAGACCCTGGGCTGGAGGGATAAAAATGCCGTAAAGACGATTACTAGGTCAAGTGACAAAACTGGAGCAGGGGTGACAGGTTGGATGAAAGTTTTGTGTTCATGTAAGTTCACGGAGTTGACAGTTGTGCTGTGACAACATAAGAGAATGTCCCTGTTCTTAGTTAGACACACTGAAGTGTTTACGAATGAAGGACCTTGACGCATATGATTTACTCTCAGATGATTAAAGAAGGGTGTGTGTGTGTGTGTGCACGCGCACGTGTGTGTGTGTGTGTGTGTGTGTGTGTGTGTGTAGAAAGTGTGAACCATGGAGCAGGTGTGGTTAGGTGTTCACAGCAGCTAAGTCTGAATAAAGGGGGGTACCGCTTTTGCTACCTTGAAATTACTTATTTCCAAATGGTAACTTCTTTCTTTTCAAATAAAAAGTTTAAAAAAATCCATTACATCAACTTGTTAATATTTGCGTTTTCCAAAAAAGTAGGATTAAATGTATTAAAGGAGCCATTAGTGGTGATTTTTTAAAAACTAGGTTACAGTGCTTATCTCGTTTGAAATGTAAATAGAAATTTACTTGAAAAATAAATGGCCATTTTAGATGTAATCTACTCAATTTTTAAAATATTTTATGATGTTGGCTTATGTTGCAAATTCTCTGTCTCTGAAATCCAGCTATGAGTTCTGTTGGGTAAATGGGCCTATTTGAAATTTTTCTGTTGGTATTTTCTATTTCTTACAATATCTTTAAGTGCCAAGTTTGATGTGAGTAATTTAAGATTATTAAGAGCCCCATGCACAAGATCCCTGTGTATGTCTTAGTCAAGAAGACAGGGTCACTATTAAGTTCTGGCATCCCTCCAGGGACTTAATGTCAACACAGCTGTGTTTCACCAAGTACTGTTTTATATTTGATCCACTTCTGCCACAACAAAATGAATAGAAGAAGCCTTATAATCTGCCAGACACAGATGATCTGTTCTAGGGCAGAAACGGGAAAGGATTTAGAGTGAAATCAGTGCAGCCAGTAGGTTCTTGAAAAGTGATGCTTGCTTGATCTGGTCAATGAGAGCCATCCTGTCCATTTACCATGGTCCGTGAGAGCCATTTTGTCTCCTCACAACGGACAGTAAGAGCCATCTTGTCCACAGGCCATGATCTGTGAGAGTCATCTCGTTTACTTGCCGCGGTCAGTGAGAGCCATTTTGCCCACTTGCCGGGGTCATGAGAGCCATCTTGTCCACTTGCCTTGGTCAGTGAGAGCCTTTTTGTTCACTAGCTGTGGTCAGTGAGAGCCATTTTGTCCACTTGCCATGGTCATGAGAGCCATCTTGTCCACTTGCCTTGGTCAGAACCATCTCGTCCACTTGCCATGGTCAGTGAGAGCCATGTTGTCCACTAGCTGTGGTCATGAGCGGCATCTTGTCCACTTGCCATGGTCAGAGCCGTCTCGTCCACTTGCCGTGGTCAGTGAGGGTCATCTTGTCCACTTGCTGTGCTCAGTGAGGGCCATCTTGTCCACAAGGGGGACCCATTGATGTTTTATCTCACCACTTGTCCCTCTGAGCATCTTGACTTATTCACTGCCATGGTCAGTTCTTCATCTCTACTCACACAGTGAAGTTTGTACATTTGCTCACAGTGTATTCTGTGTAAGTAAATCTTATTACAACCTGGATTCAGACCACATCTAATTTAGTCTTTTCAGTTCTGCTGTTCTATCTGTCCTGTTCCATGTTCCTATCATTTGCTGAGTACGATCTAAGCTTATGACATTGTTTTCTAAGCTTTCTGATCTCTCCAGAATCTTCTTGGTGGGTAGGGCCATCTTGAATCTTGCCAGGATTCATGCTGGTGTTTTCGTCAGGTTTCCCTGTGTTGCATTGTGTCCGAGTTCATTGTCTTTGACCATATTAACTGTGCTGACCTCGACAGAGTGTAGTAACAGTGTGGATGGAGCTCCAGCCTGTGGTTTAAAGCTCACACTCATTTCACAATGAGGACAAAATAGTTCTGGGTAAAAAGCAAAGCAATGGAAAAGAGGGTTATTTGTCTCTTACCTGTCATTGGGTGTGACCTTGCCTAATGGATTCTCCTGAGATGCACCTGCTCCCCAGATGCCTCCTTTCTTTCTCAGGGGCCAGTGGAGTGGGTGCATGTACGTAGCTCTCATTAATGGTGGTAAACAGGCACTTGGGTCGAGTCCTGCCACCTGTGCAGGGACTCTCCTTCCCAAGCCCAGTAATTACCAGTTCAAGGACCCTTGCACTGACCTTCCTGGGCACCTCTCAAGAGAATCAAGATTCAGGCACAGAGCAATTTCTTCTGCAGGAAACAAGCAGTTTCTTTTTAGAGAAAAATCTGAAATGAGCAGCTCTAAAATGCTTTTAGGAGATTTCAAATACTAACATTTTAAAATGTAAATCTTCACAGTGATAGAAAGTTGTGTTTTAAAGTTTCATTTTTCATTTTATATTTTCTAACTTTTTTGAGATCTCTAGGCCCCTTTGGGAATCTCTAGATTCCTGGAATTTGGACATATTCCTCCAGCCTGTGAGTGAACTTGCAGCATCCAGACAGTCTTTGCTCTTAGGGGCTCCAGAGGTTTTTCTGTTGGCACCAGTGACAACAGCGTGGAGGGGACTAGGAGGTTGTCTGGCAATCAGGCCAACTCCAGGCTGTGGAGGTTTGTTGTGCAGGGAAGGAAGGACAGAAAGAAGGAATTCAGAATGAAGATGAAGCATTCTTGCATAAACTCCAGTTCAGCCTTTTGCCCTATTTTGTCAGAAGCCAGTTCTTTTTTTTTTTTTTTTTTTTTAAAGATTTTACTTATTTATTTGACAGATCACAAGTAGGCAGAGAGGCAGGCAGAGAGAGAGAGAGAGGGAAGCAGGCTCCCCGCTGAGCAGAGAGCCCAATGTGGGGCTTGACCCCAGGACCCCGGGATCATGACCTGAGCCAAAGGCAGAGGCCTCAACCCACTGAGCCAGCCAGGTGCCCCAGAAGCCAGTTCTAATGTGTTTCAGCTTTCCTATTTGTCTGCCCCTAGAAACTTGCCCCTGTCTACCTGCCCATCCTTAAGTGTACAGAGTTTGAGGCAGTTGGGAAAATACGTGCCATGTAAGAGCGGTCTGGGCGAGGGAGAACAGGGGTAGCAGAGTGACTCCGGCAAGACGAGGACAGCGGAGCACAGCACGGTTCTATCCAGCCATTCAGGAAGGACCGGGCGCCAGAGAGAGAGGGATGGCGTAATCTGTGATGGGCGTCACAGGGCCTCCGAGATGTGATCGAAGCCAGTGAGTTTGCCTGAGAGGCCCGGCTTTTCCTGACACTGAGACCTAGGACAAGCTGCTGCTTTTGACCTTCACTGAGAGTGAAGGTCACTTCTCCACTTATCTCTGCAAGAGGCAGTGAACTTCTCACTGCTCTGTCTGGAGCCATGCTGAGGGCGGGGAGCCTAGGTTCATGTTCCTTCGGGTGGGTACCGAGAGGCAAAGTGCGCAGGTAGCTCTCCGATGGCCTGTGTTGCTGTAGTAGTGACACTGATGCCTTCACCGCGTCCTTCAGAATAACCGCACGCAGTTTGCGGATGCGGCAGTGGACGACTCTTGGTTCATGGTTTTGGGTATCCAGCTAAAAGCAGCTCCACATCTGTGGACAGTCATTTCAGGGGGGGATGACTCAGTCTTGCTGTGACTTTGAGAGATGACCACTGTGGCCCTCTGCCCCACCCTGTGAGGGGCCATCCGGGGGCTTCCTCAGGAACCCACGGGGCGCTGCCCGACAGGTGGCTGCTTTGAGTTCAGGCCACGGAGCAAGGTCATGGTCATCTTAGCCTGGAAAGGTTTCAGAGGAGTTGTCTGTGGTGGGGTTTGAGAAATCAAAGTGAGTGAAAAACAGCAGCAAAAAACTGAAAATAAAAGCACACTTAGGGATGTGAGATGGCAGCCGGGTGCTGTCTTTCCCCCCGCCAGCCCCCCGGCTCCTGCTGGATTCTTTCCTTCCAGAAGGTAGTTGGCTGGTCTGACCAGCATTTAGAAAACAGGACCAGTTGCCAGTGGGGCTTGTTCAAGGGTATGATGACCAACACATCAAGAATGCCTTTAAGTTGTGATTCTTACCAGCAAACAGATGCACAGTTTGTGTCCGCAGGTGACAGCACCTCTCTGGGCGGAGGTGGGTTTGACTTCATCTGGTCCGTCTGGCACTCGGTCCTGCAGCTCTCGCCTCTTGGTGGTGTCCTGCTCGAGTGTCAGCTCCCAGGGTGACCCCCAGTTCCGTGTGTTGCCCCCTTGACTCCGACGGGAACCGGACCCTCTCCTCTTGTTCCCCAGAGAGTTCTCCCCAAGGAGACCGAGCGCGGGAGTGATTATTCACGACGTTGATCCGGGGATAGGATGCGGCTTGAAAGATCTGGGTTCGCAGTTTGTCAGGGACAGACAGACGACGGGTGTCTGATGGTCTCTGTGTTGGGGGCGGCTGTCAGTAGAAGTTTGCCCCCAGGAAATGGAAGTGGCCGCTGGCTGGGCTTCCCGGGGACTGAGCCTACACTGTTCCGAGAGCAGTCAGGCCTGCGCCCAATCAAGTACGCCGGTGAGGACTGGCCGAGTGTGAGGTCTGCTGGTGGAGAGACTTCAGGGATGCTCTGTCTGCTGTGGTCATTCCTGGATGCCCTCCGAGGGGGGCCTCCCTGCTCAGGTCTGCGGTGCGCAGTGCTGCTTCCTTTCAGTAGGAGAGTGGAAGGCGGGGGGCGAGGACAGCCCTGTGGCATAGGTCAGGGCTCTGGGTTCTCGCAGTGCTGCTCCCGCCATAAATCAGAATCCTCCCCATCCTGGCCTTGAAGGCCAAGTTCAGATTCTCTCTCTCTCTTTAAGATTTTATTTATTTATTCGACAGAGAAAGGTCACAAGTAGGCGGAGAGGCAGAGAGAGAGAGAGAGGAGGAAGCAGGCTCCCCGCTGAGCAGAGAGCCCGATGCAGGCCTCGATCTACCTGAGCCGAAGGCAGAGACTTAACCCACTGAGGCACCCAGGCGGCCTCTCTCTCTCTTTTTAAAGATTGACCTATTTATTTGAGAGAGAGAGAGAGAGCACATGCGCAAGTGGCTGAGGGAGACAGTGGACAGTGGCAGAGGGGGAGGGGAGAGAAAATCTCAAGCAGACTCATGGCTGAGCATGGAGCCTGGTGTGGGGCTTGATCTCACGACCCTGAGATCATAACCTGAGCTGAAATCAGGAGTCGGATGCTCCACCCACTGGGCCACCAGGGCGCCCACAGATCCTCTCTTAGAAGTGGGTTGTACACGAGACTTCTGAAGGTGATAGAAAATGTCGGTTCAGTTTGGTGGCCGCTTGTAGCCAGGTGCTGTCCTGGCCCGTCCCCAGCTAAGGTCCGGCGAAAGCCTCCATCTCTGGCGTTTCTCTTCAGCCAGCCACTGGAGGGTGCGTCTGGTTGACGGGCAGTCTGCTGGTAGGTCATGAGGGTGGCATTTCTCCGGGCAGACACTCAGGGGTGGAACTGGCGTGGATCCCAGGTAGGAGGGAGGGTCACCAGCGGCCTCGCCCAGCCCCTGCTCCTTTTCCTCCCGGCTCTGAGCTCGCCTGCCTCGCCCCAAGTCTGCGTGGGTGCTGGGGCGCCTATTCTGGGAGTTAACAAGAAAGAACAGTCGGTTGTTGCTCCGTGCTGGCCGCCTGGAAAGGAGTATTGTAATATCCTGTCAGGTCGCCGGTGCCCTGGGTGAGCCGGGACAGGGAGGTGCACTTCCCCTTCTGTGCCGTGTGGGGAGGGTTGGCTGTTGGGGCTTACCGGTCCTGCTCCGCCACTCCCGGGGTTGGGAAGAGCAGGGGCCGGCCCCGCACGTGTCATGTCGCTACAGGGCCTTGAAGTAGGGCTTCCTGGCTCTGGGGTGGGTACTTTATTTTCCTTGTCTACAGTTTTCTCAGGTGATGTTTTCTGTAAAAAAAAAAATTGTCAGGATATACCTACTTTTGCTTTCATTGTCCTAATTAATGTCCTGTAGCCTGAAAGAATGACATCTGCCTCCTCGGAATCCGATAAGAGATTTAGTAAAGCTCCCTCCTCCCCCTTCTCTTGGCCGCTGAGCAGGACGTGCGTGGTGGAGGCCCGTGGGCAGCGCGGTGGCTCTCCCCGGAACCCCCAAAGCCATGCTTCCTCCCTGGCCTCACCCTTTGAAAAAGGTTCAAGTATTAATTGAAAGGACGCCCCCCCCCCCCCGTGATTATTAAGGCAAAACAGCTGCAGACCTCCTGTTGCTTTGGCCTTGGGTCATTCTAGCAAGTCAGTTTGTCGGTTCAGAGTGTGTTTGGGCTCCTGGACCCTGCGGAGCTGTCCCATTGTCAGAGGAGCACGTAGGGCAGAATTTCTGTGCCCGCTCGGTTATCGCTGAGGAGAACTCCCGGGAGGCAGAATTTTGATAGCATGGACTTCGCCTCGACGCGTCTGCCCACGCGGTGGAATGTGTCGTCACGGGAGCAGTGGGGCGGGTGCCCAGGCCAGGGCGGGTGGGTGATTTCATCAAAGCAAACCCCTCTGCTTTGTGTCTTGTAGAATGTCGTTCTTTCAGGAGGCTCCACGATGTTCAGGGATTTCGGACGTCGACTGCAGCGAGACCTGAAGCGCGTGGTGGACGCGCGGCTGAGACTCAGTGAGGAGCTCAGCGGAGGCCGGATCAAGGTAGGGGCGGGTGGGACGGGCGCGTCAGCCTGGCTGCTTCCGGTCCTTCCCGCCGCCGCTCCCCTTCCCTCCCGGGATGCTCCCCCCCCCCCCCCAAGCACAGCTGGTCTCCCCCATGCACGGCTGGTCCCTCTCCATGCACGGCCAGTCCCCACCCCCCATGCATGGCCGGTCCCCCCCTCCCTGTGCACAGCCAGTCCCGCTCCCACGCACGGCCAGTCCCCTCCTGTGGACCAGTGGCCGGGGCCTGAAAGAGGAACAGGTTGGTTTCTCAGCTGCTCGGTGAGACTACATTTGGGGATTCGCTGCCTGAACTCCTTCCAAGAGTGTAGCTTAGGCTGACGGCCCCTGGGCTGGCCACAGCCCCTTGGTGCCCACGCTGACCCATGGCTGCCGGCAGTTTCTCTGTCTTACAAGAGATGAGGCCTGTTGTGTGACGACCAGCTTCCAGGGAGAGGGGTCCGTTTGCAGTGAGGGTCTTCCACGTCCTTTGCAAACGTTCTCATTAAACGAAAATAACTAGCTGTAGCAGCGAGTTTCTGTGTGTGCCCCTCTGAGGTCATGTTCCGGATGCGCTGGTGTGTTCCCTGAGCTTCCAGGCGGGACCGGGCTCTGGCGTGGGGAAAATGGGAGCGAACACGCACGCTTCAGCCCAGCAGATCGTACTCTTGGTGAAGGGTCACTTCTCACAGTGGTTTGGGACACGATCTAGCTCTGTGGTGCTAAAACAGCTAATTTGTGTTGTAAAAAAATACAAGTTGGGTTAATTGCTTGGATTGTTTACTGTTTAAAAGGCCTTTAGCCTCATGAGCGCTGCGCCTCCTTGACCGGGGACCTCCTCGGCACCACTGCGCCGGGGTGGGGGGCGGCTCAGACGCTTCCTCCCAGAGGCCACATGCGGCTGATCCCCACGGAGGAACTCGGACACAGGGGACGGGCCTCGTGCCAGTGGTGGGAGGACGCTCCACTGCCGGCTCTCGGAGCGGGTGTCTAGTCAGCCGGGAGCTGAGCGGTGACCCATCGTGGGCCCTGGCGGGTGACCGTGCGCCGTCTGCTTTCCAGCCCAAGCCCGTGGAGGTCCAGGTGATAACGCACCACATGCAGCGGTACGCCGTGTGGTTCGGGGGCTCCATGCTCGCCTCAACGGTAAGTCCTCCCCAGGCCGTTCCGTGTCTCCTGCCTGTGCCCTCTGTGGGGCGGGAGCACATCCGTCCGGTCCCGGGTGGGTGGAGCACGCCCGCACTGTGCCTGGCACTCGGTCCCGGAGAGCTGAGATCCGTCTCGGGTGTTTCCCTTGCGCAGCGAGCCCCTGCCGGTCAGGTTACAGGCGATACGGCAGGCGAAGTCCAGACGTCACCCAGACGCCTTGCTTTAGTCATTAATTCCTGTAACCATTTCACGTGACAACTCCTTTTTCTCCTCAAATTTGCCAGTAGCTAGTGAAATGCTAATTCCGGGGAGCGTGTCGCTGGTGTAAGGGGGGCCGAGTCCATTTTAAAGAAATGAAATAAGGTCCCAGTCTGTAGCTCGGGCCTTGGAGGGGCGCGGAGCTTCCCGCTGGGGCCTGGCTGAGGGGTGGGGTGTTGGGGCAGGACTCTCCGGCCGGTGTCCTGGGGTAGGACTCCGACCTCCTTTCGGAAGGGTCTCGAGATCCCCTCGAACCGCCGCCCCGCAGCCCGAGTTCTTCCAGGTCTGCCACACCAAGAAGGACTACGAGGAGTACGGCCCTAGCATCTGCCGCCACAACCCCGTCTTCGGAGTCATGTCCTAGCGGCCGCCTTGCCACGGTCCCCCGGTCACGTCGCGCTGGTGAGCAGGTGCCGTCGGGGCTCGGACGAGACCGCAGCTCCTGTAAATAGTGGCGTTTGGTGTCGATGTCGAGAAGCGTGCTTGCGTCGCCGAGTGCATGAGCCAGTCCAGTGCACGTCACCCGTGTGCCCGCTGTCCGACGGCCCTTCCCCCGCCGCCCCTCCCCAGCCCGCCCCTCGCCTCCGTGCCTCCCCAGCTTCTAGTGGGCGAATCCAAGTCTGGAGGAATTCACCTGCGACTTGAAAAATCGCTAGGAAAAAAAACCCAGAAGATGACGCAAAATAGTCCCCCCAGGAAAGAATATGGGGCTGCAAATCCTTTTCCTCCCGGCCTATTTTTGTAAATAAAATGTTATAAACTTGAAATACAAATTGATGTTTATATTTCCTATCATTTTGTATTTTCTGGTATTTGGTACAACTGGCTGAATCTGAGCGCGGGTAGATGCTGGTGTCACGGAGTGCCGTGAGAACATGTTTTTCATCGTGGGCATGTTCTGATACGTGTGTAGGCAAACAAAATCCAACAGCAGACTTTTTTTGGCCATGTTTGCTAGAAAATGATTACACTTTGTTGGAGTGACATGAAGTTTCAACCTTAAACACTGTCGTATGAGAATCATTACTGATAATGTACCTTCCATTTTCCTGTTTGAACTTTCTGGAACTGTTTTATAGAAGACGCTGGTTTGCTCTTGGTTGTGTTGGGTGAAATGCTGCCTTGCACCCTTGTAATAAAAGCAGTTAGACTCTTTATAAAGATTTCCTGTTGTGCTGTGCTGGTCTTTCGGGTGTCCGCTCTGTGCCCAACTGGCAACTGGTGCCAAGCTTGCGGAAGGAAATTTCCCAGATTGAAGAGGACTTCCTGTCTTCAGTGACCGCTGCATCCCGTCCGGGAGTCCAGGAAGTGCCGTGGGATGGGTTTTGGGGTCAGGGTGGGGCCGGAGTCTCTTACGGATTCCCAGCAGCCCTTCCTGGGAGTTCAGAATCCTTGCCAGCGGCTTCTAGTAACTGCTCCGACGTTTGCTGAGTAGATCGCTGGCTTGAAAGGTACTTGGCTGAACTGAGACATTCAGTGTTCTCCATTTTTCGTGTGATACTGACATTACTTTCTAAACTGGTGCTTATGGTATTTGTTCTAAGTCACGAAGTAGGTTTTATTCTCTGAAAATTTGCCTTAAGAAACATTTAGTTTTGTTATTTAAGTTTAGAAGCGGGTATGAGAATAATAATGTCAGTTCTCCACTCAGAGAATAGTGGGGGAAATGTGAGTTTTCCATGCTGTAGGCAGTCCCTGCTTGTTCTTGAGGAATCGTCAGTGACCCCAGACCCTTGGTCTCCCAACGGGAGAGTCTCAGACCACTTGGTTCTTGGGATCACTGGACTGTTTCAGTTTCTCCTGGTTTCTCCAGCCACATTCCTGCCCGGTGTTCCAGGCTTGTGTGTCTGCCTTCATCGACATGTGGAAGCAGGAGCACTGCGTGTGGTGGGACTTGGCTAAGTGCAGCTGCACGTGACCTGATCTCAACAACACGCTAAGTCGGAAGGACTGTGATCCCTGATTTCCAGGTGGGAAACTATGGCTGAAAGGGATTCAGCGCATGCCCACGAGCACGGCTAGGAGGCAGAGCGTGACTCCGTCTGTTCTAACGTGTGCTTCCTCCGTCCTCGTAAGAGGAGGAGGAAGACAGCAACCGGGGGGGATGGTGGGGGGTCCCGCCCGACGGCAGGAGTCTGCGGAATGAATTCCATTAGATACCCGAGTAAGAAGAGTCTGGAAATGGCCGTGGGTAGGTGGGAGTATTTCCCCTCGAATCCAAATCCCTTGGTAAGGAATGTGTCTAGGAAGCTACCCATCTAGGACTTGGATGTGGAAGTTTTCATTTTCTTTCATAATGCTTTGCCAATGAATGTTTTGTCACACGGATCGATGTTGTTGTATTTCACAAGTAAGATACAAGAGTTGTTCGACGGAGCGCCTAGAGCTATCGTGGGCCCATCGTATGTGTTCTGTAAATTCCGGCCGTTGTCCATCTGTTCCCGGGCCCCGGGAGCCGTGCTCATCACAACTGCGTTAAAAAATACTTTCGGTGGGAGAGGAGAATTTTAGGTTCATGAACTAAATGGCCTTCAGAACTTTCATTAAGAAAACATATTTTAAAAAGCTCTCTGTATAGAATGGTAGCATCTAAACTTCACCCGGGTTTTTCTCGGTATTAAATTGCAGATACAATTGAGTCACTTTTATTCACGTAAAAGCCACCCTTTGCTGGGGGTGCGGCTGCCGCCTTCCCGCCGAGCTCCGAGCTGTGAGCCCTCCTCCACCACCAGCACGCGATGGCTTCGGTTCCGGTGACACGGGTTCCGCGGGCAAACGCAGTCGAACACACTGAGATTTGGTATCACCGCTGATCTCGGTGCAGGACGGTGCCAGCATCCTGGAGTGAGCAGCCCCAGCAGGGTTCCCTTTCCCGGGAGTGCTCCGGCTGTGGATGAAATCCACATTGAGCCATCTTCTCACCCGGGCCCCGCTGATGCCCTGTGCCCTGCCCCAGACTAAGGTCCTTGGAACTGGGGGACTGATGTTTGCACCCCGAGGACCTCCTGACACCTGGCACAGGGTGAGCGCCCAGTAAATACTGAACCGAATTCCTGTTCACATGGAGACTCCCTGCCTGGGGTTTCCAGGCTGCCTGAGCTCCGTACTGAGAAGTGTTCCATGTTCAGGGAAGCTTGTACAAGAGCTGGTTGTAATGTAATGTCCCAATTAACTATCATTACCTTAAGACTTGCAATGATATTAAAATCTAGCTCTACATAGTGACCCCGATAGACATCCCATGTACCCGGAAGGTGGACGAGGGATGCCATGGCACATCTCAGAGCATCCGCACGGTGACCCACGAGAGTCCAGTGGAAGAAACTGCCCCGCAGACCCCTTGAAGACCGAGAGTATTTTATGGTGGTAATAGCGGGTTCATTCTTCGACTTAACTAATAGGAATTAAGAGCTCTCATGTTACTGAAGCACCGACCGTTGTGTGATTAATTCCTTCTTTACGATCTCTCCATCCTATCTCATTTGTAAAAATTACGGTTGTGCCAAACAGGCTTGGGAGGTTAATCAAGTGCACAGCTTATTGAAAACCACACGAGAGACCCATTAAGAATATTTATCTGTTAAATAATTCTTTACTTAATTGAAGAATATTTCATAATGTTTCCTTTAAAAGTTGCTGTCAGGCTTGTTAAGTAGAAATATAAATTGATTGGCAAAATAATTGTATGGGCCCCTAATTGGCAATTATGTCAATTTCACATGGTCAGATGGAAAGAAATCTTTTTTTTTTAATAAAGATTTTTATTTATTTATTTGACAGAGAGAGATCACAAGTAGGCAGAGAGGCAGGCAGAGAGAGAGGAAGGGAAGCAGGCTCCCTGCTGAGCAGGGAGCCCGATGCGGGGCTCCATCCCAGAACCCTGGGATCATGACCTGAGCTGAATGCAGAGGCTTAACCCACTGAGCCACCCAGGTGCCCCGGAAAGAAATCTTTTTGAAAAGGAGAAAAGAAACTATAGCTTGATATTGGTATTGTGAAAGGATTTTCTAATGTTGGGATGTTCGTTCTTACTGCCCTGTGTTAAGTCTCAGAAGGAAGCGGTTTATTCCCTGGTTGACTTCTCAGGTTTTACCCTTTTGTCTTTAGGCCGGGCTGCTGTGGATGATTTCTAACTATGTGTGTGCACACCTTAATAAGTGTTATTAGTTTAGTAGGATTTGCTACTAAAAATTTGAGAACTTTTTAATTGATAAAAAGACTGTAACTTTATTAAAAAATTAATCATTACAAACCTAAGGGTTTATAATGTCAAAATATAAACGATATGCTGTGGCCATATTTTCAATATTCAGGGATCAGATCAGCTGTAATAATTGATCAGAGCTCCATTTAATTCACCCTTGGCCACAGATACATTCTGAGTAGTTTCCCACTAGACCTTCCTTGACCTTGAGTAATCTTTCTTCCTGCTTCTGGGTCGTATTTGGCAGTGGTGCCCGAATGCTGGAGGGTGTCAGTGAGGGTGCTGTGTTGTTGGCTTACGGTAGTACAGCGGAGCCGGGGGCCCGGGGCACAGAACAGGTCGTCTGAGATCCCGAGGACACAGCCCGGTGGTGCACCCGCTGACCATTGGTCCCCTGAGTCCCAGGTTACTTCTCGAAGTGCCTGTGAGCCATGGTGTGCCAGCCAGGGCTGCGGTGCAGACGGACTGGAACGTCCCCTCCTGGGGGACAGATAGACGTTAATTACAGAGTCAGATTGTGACCGACCACGGCGGGGCCCTGGGGGCCAGGTGCCGGTCTGCGGGCACATAGGGCTGGAGCCAGCACGGGAGCCAGGGGGTGGGTTGGAGGCTCTGAAGGAGCGGTGGGCAGCCGAGTTCCCAGGGGTGCGTGGAAGCAGGTTAGTGAAGGATGCCTGGGGAGAAGGTATCCAGGAGGCGGTTACTGTGGCAGTTTTCAAGGCAGCGCTAATAGCCTGGCGTGGAGGGCAGCAAGGAGATGAGGGTGTCCGAGGCAGGGCTGGGGGAGAATTGTGGCCTTTCTCTCAAGAATAAAGCACTTAAGCAAGTACAGGGGGGTTCTCAGATTTGTGCAGACATGCCTGGGAGTCTCTACCAAGAGCTGTAGCTTTTCCCGAGTCATGGGGTGGACCTGGAACGGTGGGGTGTCAGGGGGGTGGTGATGTGAGCTGGACGGGAAGGAATGCTTCTCTGGAGCTTGGGCTCGCGAATGGGCAGCTCCGGAGAAGTCCCTGTGAGACCAGACGGCCTGGGAGGCTCTGCCAGGGAGGAGAAGCTGGAAGCTTTATGTCTGAGTCTGTACAACAATGGGCAGAGTCGATTAGGAGTGTCCAAAGGGAGTCAGAAAACAGAATGGCCAGATCCTGTGATCTCTAGATGAAGGTAGGGAGCAAACGTTTTGAAGTTTAGGGATAATAAAATACATAGCTGGTGGATGTGGTTTTCAGTCTTGAAACAGAACGCTAATTTCTCCGGCTGTATTTAGAACTAGCAAGGTCTTTTTGAAGCCTCAGTGTGGTGCTCTTTTTCTTTTGCAGAGAAATCTACTGTGATATTTAAGAGTGATCAAAGCATTTTGGATAACATCACAGTGCAGAGAACAGACTCCTCATAATAATTAGAAATAAGCTAGCTAGGGGCACCTTGGCGGCTCAGTCAGTTGAGTATCTGCCTTTGGCTCCTGTCATGATCCTGGGATCGAGCCCCCCATCCAGCTCCTTGCTCAGTGGGGAGCCTGCTTCTCCCTCTCCCACTCCCCCTGCTTGTGTTCCCTCTCTTGCTGTCTCTCTCTCTTCCTCTCTCTGTGTCAAATAGATAAATTTAAAAAAAAAAAAAAACAGCTATCTAGAGAAATAAATTCTGAGCTGTACCAGTGCCAATGACTAACAGATGCTGTTCCACCAATGGGTCCCTCTCAGCTGGGCTTGCATATGAACTTGGGGTCTGACTATTCAGCCGTTTCCTTGAACTAAATTAGTATGTTTTAACATTCATTCATTAGGTCTTACGTTCACAGTAAATTAAATTTTATAGGTAATCGAAACACTATGGCATAGAAATGCCGCTCTCAAGCTGGTGCAGCCACTCTAGAAAACAGCAGGAGGTTCCTCAAAACGTCGAAAATAGAGCTACCCTACGACCCAGCAATTGCACTACTGGGTATTTACCCTAAAGATACAAATGTAGTGATCTGAAGGGGCACGTGCACCCAAATGTTTATAGCAGCAATGTCCACAATAGCCAGACTATGGAAAGAACCTAGATGTCCATCAACAGATGAATGGGTAAAGAAGATGTGGCACATATATACACAATGGAATATTACGCAGCCATCAAAAGAAATGAAATCTTGCCATTTGTGACGACGTGGATGGAACTAGAGGGTATTGTGCTGAGTGAAGTAAGTCAAGCGGTGAAAGACAATTATATGATCTCCCTGATATGAGGAATTTGAGAGCCAGGGCAGGGGGGTTGTGAGGCGTAGGGGAGGGAAAAATGAACCAAGATGGGATCGGGAGGGACACAAAACAAACTGAGGGTTGCTGGGGCTGGGGGGTAGGGACAGGTGCGTGATGGACCCTGGGGAGGGCGTGTGCGATGGTGAGTGCGGGGAAGTGCGTAAGCCTGATTCACGGACCTGAACCGGGGGCTCCTTATCCGTTACACGTCACTAAAGACAATAACACAAATGCCGCTTTCTGAATGAGGGTCCGAATGTTCGCATCATACGGCACTCAGCCTAAATGTCCCTCATGCCGAAGGTCAGCGGCATTATAGGTTTCCTAGAAATATGGAGCTTATGTCCTGGTTGATTGACTGTTGGATAACTTTTTTTAAATAATAAGTTTTTAAAAATTTTTATTTTTATTTTTTTACATAATTTTTACATAGTTTCTGCACCCAGCGAGGGGCTTGAGCTCATGACCACGAGATCAACCACGCTCTTCCGACTGAGCCCGCCAGGAGCTCCTTTTTCATTAGATTTTACTGTTAATTGCGGTGTAGGTCACGCGCACGGCCCCTCCGGTTCCGGGCGTCCCGCGCAGGGCTCGCCGCGCCGTGGGCCGGACTCCGCCGCCGTGACGCACCCGCGCCGCCGCCGTGACGCACAGGCTCCGCCGCCGTGACGCACCCGTGCCGCCGCAGTGACGCACAGACGCCGCCGCCGTGACGCACAGACGCCCCCGCGGAGACGCACAGACGCCGCCGGGGAGGCGCCCGGAGATGCCGGCGGTTCCCACAGCCCCGGCCGCGCGCGGCGCGGCTCCGGGCCCCGTTTCTCCGCGGCGACAGCCCTTTCCCGAGTAGGGGTCGAGTAAGGACACGGTGCTGCCGGCCGAGCCTTCGCCCCCGGTTCCCTCCGCACGAGGCCTGCGCTCGGGGCGCTCCGAGAGGACGACGGTGTCGCGGGCCTGGTCGCTCCCGCGGGCGCGTGTCTGTGGGACGGCGGGGAGCGGGGACGGCGTTCGTGCGCCTTGTTTTTGTTTTTAAAGATTGTATTTATTTGACAGACAGAGATCACAAGCAGGCAGAAGGGTAGGGAGAGAGAGGGGGAAGCAGGCTCCCTGCCGAGCAGAGAGCCCGATGCGGGGCTCGATCCCGGGACCCCGAGATCACGACCTGAGCCGAAGGCAGCGGCTTCACCCACGGAGCCACCCAGGCGCCCCGTGATGTGTTCTCGTCGGGTGACTTCAGAGGCTGGGTCAGCGCTCCGTTAGCTCCCCGGTTAGCTCGGGTCAGCGCTCCGGGTAGCGCTCCGGGCAGCCGCTGGAGCTCAGATTCGTAGCCCCTGCCCTCCGGCCTGTTTATGTCACGACAGCATCTCTTCTGGAGAATGCAGAGGAGGATTTAAAATGAAAACTGCTCTCCTTCTAGACCGGGAGAAATAATTTGCCAATTATCGGGACACTGTAAGGCGTGCGCTCGGCGGGGACGGCGGGGCCGCAACCGCAGGCGCGGGCGGGGCAGCCTCTCGGCGGGAGGTGGGGGGGGGTCAGCCGGGCCCCGCGGGGGGCCGTGGGCGCGGGGATGCCCAGGGCGGCTGACCGGAAGCAGGAGCCTCCGGACCGGTCGGGGCGTGGATTTGGCTCTCGCCCTTGGCCCCAAGTCGGAGGTCGGGGACGCCGGGGCAGCCGGCCATCGGGGGCTGATGGCTGCGGGTCGTGGGCTGGAGCGCTGTGGCCACGCGCCTGCCCCCCACCTCCGACTGAGGCCCGACAGGGAGAGGCAGGCCCAGTCCCCCGAGCCGTCCTGGGGGCTCCTGCTTCCAGCCCGGACTATGTCCCCGAGTTACCTGTCGCTGCGGCCCGGAGAGGGGCCCCGCCTCTGCCCTGATCCCTGGGCCGCGGCAGCGTCCTGCCCGGCGGACCGGCTTTGTTCGCCTGGGGCCTGGGCCACACGGTGTCAGGTGACCTCGAGAGTGGCTGAGCACGGAAGGTCGGTGCCTGGTGGAGGCTCGTGGCCACGTCCCTGAGCCGAGGACTTGGGGCCCCGTGAGCTTCCCTGGTCGGCAGAACTCTGTGCGCGTCACCACACCGGGAGGCCGCGAGGGGGTAGCGCGTCCACAGCCCTGGGCCGGGGACAGCTTGGAACGCCCTCGCCCGCCTGGAGCCTGTCCCTTGGCTGACGCTGAGTGTGTCTGTTCACTGTCCTGAACCGTAGCCATGAAGGGGCGGGGGTTCAGTGCGCTCTGGGAGCCCTTCCAGGGAATTGCCAGAACGGAGGGTGGTCCTGGGGATCCCCCGCCCTCCGAAGCCCTGCAGACCTATTGACTAGACTGTGGTCCAAAGCCCACGAATTTCCAGGAAGCTATTTGCCCTGTCTCAGAATCACCGCTGGGCCGGGAAGGATGAAGCGTTTATGCATTGCTCCTGCCCCCCACCTCCCCCACTTCCCCCCCACCCTGCTGCACCCCTTCCCTGCTGGTACAGTTTGTCCCTCAGGGTGTCTGATTTCATGCATTTCTGGAATGAGGTGGGTGAGTCCCTGAGCACCAGCCGGTGAGCCTGGGGCCAGGGCAGTGCAGGGTGTGGGGGGCAGGTGGGCACGCTGGTCCCTGGGGTGTGTGTGGATTGGGTGCGCTGGTCCCCTGGTCTGCTGGGCCACGCAGGAGGGGGCCGGTGGGGGAGCCCCGAGGGAGGAGCCCGTAGCACAGGCGTGTGGACACTGGCACCCTCTGCTGGGATGGGCAAGGGGCCAGTCGTGCTCTGGACGTTGGTCACGGTGGAGACTGGGGGCTTAGTTTGATTTTTAAACTAAATAAAGCTGCTGCCTCCGTGAGCAGCCCCTGCAGGTAAACACGACTGGTAAGTAGGGCCTCCTGACTTCCACACACCTCCCGCCTTGCATTTTGTCCCCGGCTGGGCTCAGACCTGGGCACACACACGTGAGGCTTAAGGTCAGTGCAAAGCCGTGATCTGGCTTCTGTCACAGTTCGCCCGGCGGCACGTTACAACTTTCTTCATTGTCCAGTAAAAATGATAATCCCTGCAGGGTTCTTCTTTCTGAATCACTCATTTATTAAAACATGTTTAGTGTTTGTTCACGATGGACAAATTCCCGTGGCCTCTGGAGAGTGTGTTGTACGTAGTCCTGCGCTCTAGAATCATAATCTTCATTTATTTTTTAAACACTTATTTATTTATCTGAGAGAGAGACAGAGAGAGAGCGCACGTGCACACAAGCACACAGAGGGAGACGGGGAAGGAGAGGCAGAGGGAGAAACAAGCTTCTCGCTGAGCAGGGAGCCCGATGCGGGACTCGATCCCAGGATTCTGGGATCATGACAAGAGCTGAAGGCAGAGGCTTTAACCCACTGAGCCACCCAAGTGCCCCTAGAATCACAAACTTTTTTTTTTTAAATTTATCAGGCAGTGTTCTTGGAATCAGGCCTACAATACAGTGAGTCAGCACGTCCACACAACACCCAGTGCTCTCACAGCACGTGCCCTCTTAGACCCCATCCCGTGTCCCCCCCACCCCCGCCCCGTCCCCCTGCCCACCTCCTCTCTGGTCACCACCAATGTGTTCTCTAGTTCAGAGTCTGTTAGAATCACAATTCTTAGCCAGGGTAGAGATTGATGGGGACAGAAGACCGTGCAGCTTGTGGACCAGCTGATGGCTTGGGGCCCTGGGACAGAGACCGCATTGGGCACAAAGCCCCGCCCAGCAATGGACCCACTTAGTTTCTCCACTCAATTTCATTTTCCTTTTGGTCAGGTACAAGTTGATTATCCAGGCTCCGGGGTCACCCTGGGTTATGAAGTGTGTCGGGAAGAAGCTTCTTCCCCCTGCCTGCTGGGTCGGGGGTGCCCTGTTGGGTAGGTGATATCCGGTGGGTGGTGTCTCCAGGTAAGTGGCTCGTTCTCCGGCCTTGGAGGAAGGCAATTGGAATGCCCAGCTTGCTTCGGGCTTCCTCAGACCCTTACTCTTTTTCTTCTTCTTCTTTTAATCTTCATTTGTCCCCAGTCTAATGCTGAGTATGTTGCCTAATGTCCTGGGTGGGTGCGTCTGACTTCTGTGTCTGCAGTGGCGAAAAGCACATGGGGACGGGCTGAACACGGACCATCGGGATCCTTTGTGCAGGGACAAGAGAGCTGGAAGAGAGAGATTGTCGGGGAGGAAGTAGCCGGCCCGGCCGTGCCCGCCATCAGGAGGGACACACAGATAAACGCTCGTGCCAGTATCAAGCTGTAGGTTCTGTAGGATCCAATTCTTTGAACAATTTTAGAAATCAGAATGTTACTATGAACCAGGACTAGAGAGAACCCAGGGCAGCTGAAGATCGAGGCCCATGTTTACTGTTCGACTGAAGCATAAGACGAATCCAAGGGTAAGAGCAAAAAAAAAAAAAACCAACAAGAAGTAATTTAAGTGATTCTTATTCTAGAAGTTCTGTAACCTCTCCTCGAGGGTAAGTAATGATTCCTATCAGGCAAGTCAGAAACTATGCCCATTTCATGAATCTAATTATTTATAAACAAGCTTTCCAGGGATAGGGAAGGTTAGTTAATCGACCTAAATTTTTTTCCCTCCACATATTTATTGGGCTGATATAAGGGTGGAATTTTTATTTGCAAATAAAAGAATCTACCTATTTTTGACCGCATGTGACGGAAAACTGCATTGTTGGTAGTTTTAATACCTTTTTTTTTTTGGTTTTTTGGTTTTGTTTTTCTCCTGTAGCTAACCATGGCTACCATCAAGCTTTCCCTGAAGACCTCAGGGACCCATGCTCCCTGCAGTGTTCCGACCTTCCAGCCCTAGATTGAAGCTCCTGTTTTCCTAGCCCAAAGTGGTAGCTGGAGCTCCAGCCGACACCTCTGCGTTCCCGCCAGCTGGTGAAGGAAGTGATAGAAAGAGCATGGCTTCTCCTTTTTCAGGATACCTCAAGGAAACGCCATCCCACACCTTCTAGAACTTGATCACATGGCAACAGCCGACTGCAGGGGGTGGTAAACAGTTATTTAGCTGGAGGGCCATGGGCCTCACTAAGAATCAGTGGTTTATTATAAAGGAATAGGGAAGTGTTGGGCAGTAATGAGTGGTCTCTGGCCACAGCTGAGTTGAAGGATCAATTTTTATAGATTTCTTTGTAAAAATAGTGGGCTGAGGACTCTAGGGACAACGGTGCTGAGCCTTCTTCCTGGCCTGTGGGCTTCCAGGTGGCCTTGCCCTGTGGTCTCAGGGGCGCTGACATCCACTCCGTTCCCCAGGAGTCCGTCTGGCCAGCCTCCAGGTGCACTGAAGGTTTCCGGGGCTCTTTTCTTTGATCTTAAGGAAACCTGGCCCTTACCTGGATGGTGCGCAGGGCTGGCGCTGAACTCCTGTGAGCACAGCCCCCTGGGAATAGGAATGAGACCATGGAAATACCGAGAGGAATCCTTCATTTTAACCTCAGAGTTTCTTTTCTTGTTCTCCCCCCCCGAACATTTATTGAAGATTTTTATCCCTTCTGCAGTAGGCACAATTGTAGAATGGTCCCCAAGATATCTTTTTCCCCCTTAATTTAAAATCAATTAATTAACATACAGTACATCATTAGTTTCAGAGGTAGAGGTCAGTGATTCGTCAGTTGTGTGTAACACCCACGCTGGGGGCGGGGGGCTTTGATCAGCAGGAGTGGGCTTTCTCCCAGCTCTGGAGGCTGGAGGTCTGAAATCAGGTGTTGGCGGGGTCATGTGCCCTCTGCCAGCTTCTGGTGCAGGCTCGTGCTCCTTGGGGTCCCTGGGCTGGTGGCTGCATCCCTGCAGTCCTGCCGTCTTCCCTCTGTGTGTCTGTCCGCACGTGTCTCTGCTCTTACAAAGACACCTGTCCGGGGCGCCCGGGTGGCTCAGTGGGTTAAAGCCTCTGCCTTCAGCTCGGGTCATGATCCCAGGGTCCTGGAATCGAGCCCCGCATCGGGCTCTCTGCTCAGTGGGGAGCCTGCTTCCTCCTCTCTCTCTGCCTGCCTCTCTGCCTAGTTGTGATTTCTCTCTGTCTAATAAAAAAATAAAATAAAGACACCTGTCATTCTGAGCGAGGGGCTTACCCTACTGCAGGGTGACCTCGCCTTAACTTCCATCTGAATTTCATCAGCAAAGACCCTGTTTCCAAATGACGTCCCATTCTTAGGGACCAGCAGTTGGGACTTCAACCTAGCTTCTTGGAGGACACGGGTCAGCCCGTTACTGCACACATCTACGCTGGGGGCTGGTGCCTCCCACCGCCCCGCTCTGCCAGCCTCTGTGGTGCCGGCGGACGGCACCTGTTCAGACTAACCCAGCTGTGCACTAAGTAGGGGAATATCATTCCTATACACGCTCCAGCTTTTAAATTCTCTGCTGGTTCCAGCAGCACCGGGAGGGATCTTGAAAAATGAGAAGGAAAAGAAATTGAAAGATCCAATTTTCCAAAAACTCTTGGATGTGAGGCCTGGACTAAAAGACTTGGCTCTCCACATGATTGTCCAGAGAAGACTGGGTCCTTGCCGCACACAGGGTGCTCCTTGGACTGGAGGCATCAACGTCTCCCAGGAATTGGTGAGCCTTGTGGCCTCCCAGGTGCTGCCCCAGACCCACCAAATCAGACTCTGTGCGTAACAGGGTCCTGGGTGCTTTGCGTGCACAACCACGTTTGGGAAACAGGTCTAGAAGAGTAGAGCGGGGGAAGAAGGGAGAGAGGCCAAACCTCACATGCTTTGATAATTCCAGCAAAGCAGGATCCCTGGCTAAACTTGGAGAGGCTGCTGATTTAATGGTTGAGAAGTTCTCATGGGAGCTGAAGGGAAGAGAGCTGAACTGGGGCAGAGTGGGGAGGGACGGGGCGGGGTGACGAGGGACAGGACAGGTGGGGAGGGACGGGGCGGGGTGACGAGGGACAGGACAGGTGGGGAGGGAGGGGGCGGGGTGACGAGGGACAGGACAGGTGGGGAGGGAGGGGGCGGGGTGACGAGGGACAGGACAGGTGGGGAGGGAGGGGGCGGGGTGACGAGGGACAGGACAGGTGGGGAGGGACGGGGCGGGGTGACGAGGGACAGGACAGGTGGGGAGGGAGGGGGCGGGGTGACGAGGGACAGGACAGGTGGGGAGGGAGGGGGCGGGGTGACGAGGGACAGGACAGGTGGGGAGGGACGGGGCGGGGTGCTTCCTTGGGCCGGACTCCAAGGTGGTTGACCAGAGGAGCAGAGGGGCTGAGGGGGCTGGTGGTGTCTTTGGGGCGGAGTTCTCTCTGGCCTGGGGAAGAGTGATGGAGGAATGTGTGGGGCCCTGGACACTAGGAGAGGGCTGGGCGGCAAGGAGGCGCCCCACCATTCTGACCCCTCACACCGTGGAACCCACCAAGGTGACTAGTTATTTTTTGTTTATTTTCCCCCCCAGCTTCATTGAGTCTAATTGCCATGCAATCGTGGGTACGTTTAAGGTGTCCACAGTACCTCCTTCTGAATGAATGTTGAACAGATCAAAGTTGTAAATTTTACAATTAGAAACTCACCCAAAATGCAAATGAGCTGTTGAAGCGATTAGCTTGAGACTGAAGACTGAAGTGAGAAATGACAAATGTCCTTCCTCCAGGAGGGTTGGGGAGGGGGGCTGTGGAACTGGGGCGGAGGAAGCCAGGGGCAGGCATGGCCCCCTTCTGGTCCCTTGGGGTTCTGCCGCATGGGGAGTTTCATGCTGACCCTCCCCTGCCCACTCGGACCTGGACGGGAGTCAGACCCTCACGGCGTCATGTGGAAGAGAGTTTGGATTCTGTAGGTTGAAGCCAAAGGATGAGCCTCGTGTGGACATTTGCGATCGGTGTAACCGAAGGCCTGGCACTCGGTCTCCTCCCTGACCACACGAGGACCTGGTGGCTTACCTTGCAGGGATGCTGGAGAATCAGTGAGGATACTGTGTGCCTTCTGCAGAGTCACTGTTGGTGTGATGGTGCTCACATTTGGCTGATGTCTGCGTACGGGAGTGTCACAAGAATGGGACCTATGGCCCCCATTCTAAACATTTGCAGGTCTAAGGCAAGACATTCAAGCCACGACCCAAAGGATGCCAGGGGCTCCAGGGGTCAGCACAGCATGTGGTTATGTGGGCTCTGTGGCTGGGGAGGCTTCTGTGGAGGAAGAGACATCATTTATTTGAGAGAGAGCGCACTAGCGGGGGGGCAGCTGAGGGAGAAGCAGACTCCATGCTGAGCAGAGAGCCTGATGTGGGGCTCAATCCCAGGTCCCTGGGATCATGACCTGAGCCAAAGGCACACACTTACCCACTGAGCCACGCAGGTGCCCCTGGAGTTAGAGACTTAAGGCAGATGCTCAGGGACCAGCTGCCCCATGTCCATCAGCCAGGGCTGAGAGCCTTTGGCTACCTGCCGGGGTGACCTTGATGGGTGGGCCTGGAGGGGGAGTTGCTCTGGGGAGGATCTGGGCAGGCCGGGAGCATCCATTGGATCAAGAAGATTGGAAAATGACCGAGGAAGTGGGGCATCTGTTTCCGCAATGGCACTTTCTGCAATTCTCATTAGTGGTAGCAACTGGGCTCCGTGATTTTTTTTTCCATGCAGTCCCAACAAAACCCATTAAGTCTTACTGCAGCCATACATTACCACGAGTCCAGGCCGTAAGCAAGAGAAGACCTATTTAGTCTGACTCCTGGCTTTTGGCTTTTAATGGAAAATCAATGTATTTCAGCTTATTAAACTATTAGCACATATTGGATATTAACTCCATTTCTTTAAACCTCTCCCCTCCTTCCCTCTCTCGGGTGCCGGGAAGGAGCCTCTAGGTCTTCAGAGATGGCGCGGGAACCCTGTGGGAAGCAGGGGAGCAAGCCAGACGCTCACTATATGGTTCTTGGGCACCCAGGGAGGTTTATGGTCACATCACAAAGTTCCTCAAGGCTCCTAAATTCCATGGTCAAGCATGAGCTTTAAAATGTCACGTTGGGGAGTGGTCCTGTGTGGAGAGCACGTTCAACGCATGGCCGGTGCCTGGTTTCAGGGGTGCAGATGGTGTCAGGGGGGTATAGGCTAGGGGAGGGGCACTTTCTAAAGCCTGGAGAAGTCAGGGTGATTTTATGTACCTCGTTTGGTCAAGCACGAGTCTTGATGTTATCGGGAAAGTACTTGGGTGTGATTTGGATGAACAGTAGCAGTTGGCTTTGGTTTTTATAGTTATTTGTCTTTAAAATCTTAGCATTTGAGTATAGTTGGCACAATGTAACATCAGTTTCAGGCGTACAATATGGTGATTCGACGTCTCTGAACGTCAGGCTGTGCTCCTCACATGCGTAGCTCCCGTCTGTCCCCGTACGACACCATCATGATCCCACTGACTCGATTCCCTATGCTGAGCCTTTGTTCCCGTGACTCCTTTGTTCTGTAACTGAGAGCCTGTACCTCCCCCTCCCCCATCTCCCCTTCCCTCCGGCCAGTTCTCTGTAGAGATCCATACGATCTAAGCGAAGGATATTACCCTCCATAATGTGGGTGGGCTACATCTAATCAGCTGGTGGCTTTAATTAAGGGCAAAGACTGAGGGTTCCTCGAGAAGAAATCTGCTTCAAGACTGCTGTAGCAGCTCCTGCCTCAGCTTCCAGCCTGCGTCCTGCGATTCAGGACTCCCAACACCGACGTTTACCTGGGTTTCCAAACTGCTGGCCAGCCCTCCCCGTTTCACACTTTCCAGGTCCTACAACTGTGCGAGCCAAGTTCTTAAAATAACATCACATCCATGTCTGTGTCCTATTCGATCTGCTCTCTGTGATGCCCAGACACACCTGAACCACCAGCCCCCTCTCTCCAGCCAGGGGTTCTGGTAACTGCTGGCGTGCTCTTTCCTTCCCATCCCAAATGCAACCTCAGGATCTTCTGGAAGAGTCCATGATGAACACAGTCGTTCAGAATTGGCAATACAGAGGAAATCTGTTTGCTGTTCTGGCATTAGGGGATTCTCTTTGAGGCTGTGGGGTAATAAAACCAGATTGTTCTCATATTAAGTACCTTCTAATTGATTTTTCAGTAACATCGGTGGGTCTCTGATGCTGAAGTACGGAGCATTTCTTGGCACACGCCTGGCTGGGAGCTCGCTGTGGGCAGGGCTGGAAAAGGGGCCGAGGCGGCGATGGCTTCACTAGTTCCCGGGACCTCCGCTGCTTACCGCAGTCGGGGAGCCGCAATGAGGGGGGCTGGGTGGCATCGCTGAAGGGGCGGTGGGAGTGGGTCATGGGCGCCGTGAACTTGGGACCACCCACTCCATCGGTTTTGGAAGCTGATGTTCATCGAGCAGCCCCGTCCAGTCCCCTACATACAACAGACACAGCAGTCACTGGGCAGACGGAAAGTCGAGTCTTTAACCAGAAAGGGGAGACGGCAGGGGAAGGACTTTGTATCAGTGGGACGTGGGTGCATGTGGGGTCTGTGGCGGTTGTGGGGGACGATTGAAATGACAAATGACGCCATTCATAAATGAGGAGGAGCTTTTAAATTAACAGCAGCCCAAAATTGGAGATTAATTTTTTAAATGTTTCCTAACAAGAAAAATGAAGCAAACGAATCCCGACAATTAGGAAGTAATGAAGACCTTGCAAGAAAAGCTTACTGACAGAGGCCAATAAGGGAACTCACGCTCCGTCCCAGGCAAACGTAGATCAGCGGGCTCGCGTCCACACAGCTCTGGCACTAGCGGAATTAGCCAGCTTGCTGTTTGAACCCAAGTAGTCATCTTTCGCTGACTAGAGAAAGGCAATCAGAGCGAGAGGGACCCTGTCCCCTGCGGCCCTCCCCCTGCCCCCCTTCCCACCCTGTGGCTGGTGTTGACGGGGCACCAGGGCCAGGGATTCTGCACCGACCAGATGCTCCCGGACGCACCCGCCTTTCAGGTGGTGGCTGGTGATCGTCGGGGCTGCCACCAGCTTGTACAAGCGGCAAAGGATGCAGGAGCCTGGAGACAGCAGTTCTGGGAGCTGGACAACGTGAGCAGTGGTCCCTGGATGCATCGTCCTTCATCGATCAGGACTGTTTGGGATTGTGGGCTGTTAGCCACTGCGGTTTTTTGTCCCTAAAGTCCAAGCTTATAAAAATTTCCTTCTTCATCTCTGTTCAAGCACGCCATTTAAACCTTGGTAACTGACCGTGGCCTCTAGCTTCCTAAAGTCCTTCGACGCCTTCCCCTTCTGTGCAAATCTACCTCAGCTGCAGGATGTCTCCTCCTGACCATGATGTCTCTCTGTGCCCAGGCGTCTCCCAGCGGAGGATTTAGCCTGACCGACCCCTCTGTGAGTTTGTGCCTGACTCCCTGCTGCTTTAAATGGCTTGAGGTTTGCCATGGTCCGTGCTCTACTTTGTAAAAGCTGGTGACAGCGGTTGTCGTAATTAGTAGATAGCTAGTTAAGGGGAGGTCATGGAGCAAGGTGGACCCGGTTCCAGCATGGCTGTGTCCTTATAAGAAGGGAGCTGGTGCAGGACACGCACTACAGGGGGACCCCCCACCCCGAGGATGGAGGTGGGTGACACTCCCCCCCCCCCCCGCCACCAGGGAATGCTGCAGATTAGCCACCTCTTCCCCCTACATCCCTCCCCCCCAGCAGCCCTCAGAAGCCCCGTCCACACCTGGATCTCGGACTTCCATTCTGTCTTTAAGAATTTCTGTCTTTAAGCGGCTCAGTTTGAGTTCGTTAACAGCCCTAGCCAACGAGTACAGAGCTCGCGTTTGAAATCTTCACGAAGGTGAGCACCTGCCGGGCCAAACCCAAACGGCGGGACACTGACTTTGGCCACAACAGCCCGAGGTCTGCGCCATTTCAAAGACTCAGCCACATTGTGAAAATGTCCCATGATGTTTCTCCCTGAACTGACCGGCGATCTTGGAGGTGGAGGGTTCTTGGCTTTTGCCTCGTCAGCTTGCACGAGAGGGGGAGACCAAAACTGTGCTAACCCTTCCGACAGAGATCCTCCCTCGGACCCCCTCTGGCAGGTGTGAACTGTTGGTAATGACCCTGGGCAGCTTACGTGAGTACAACGCCAGGCATGGTTTTAAATGCTTTCCGTGAGTCAGTTCCTCTGATTCTCCCCCAAAACTCTGTGAATTACTGTTGTCATGCCCTGTGTTTAGACTTGGAAACTGAGGTGTGAACTAGGTAGTTGCTGGCTGGTACTTAATAAACAATGTCGCTTTTATTCTTTGTGCCTGAAAAGCTCTAAGGATAAATATATTTTTTTCTTGTTTCTGTTGTGTTATTTTCCCCTAGTCCAATAAATAATTCTGGCCCTCATCTCCAAGATTGGTGGGAAGGCCAGCATCTCGTCGGTGTTTGGATGATTTTGTGGGTGAGTGGGGGAGAGGCTCATAATTCTTCCATGCGTGAAAGTTGGAAACTCGCTTACTTTTAAGTCAGGGGTGGTGATGGAAAGGAAACGGGGCGGAGCCAAGTCAGTGAACATTCTGGAAACCGCGCCCGCCGTCCGCCGTGTTTGTGTTCTTCCATGTCTTGCCCAACAAAGACACAGTGGTCTTCCGGGGAGCGAGAGACCGCTCACATCTGGATTAAGGGAGGGGTTTGCCGGGAAGCTGCCCGAGGCACTGATCCGTATGTAATACATATTAGACAATATTTGAATGACCCAGAAACACAGTACCAACTTCCCCATGTCCAACATAACGGACAAAGGGTACGTTTTTAGCCCCATGTATGCAGAAGTAGATCCATTAAAGGTTCATTACCACCAATTCCACATAGGGTGAAGTATTATCTTACATTCGGGGCACTTAATGAATGTCTTATTTTGAATACAAAGAGGTATGAAATATTTATTAATAGAAAAGTCATTTTTTCCTGCTTCCACTGAATATACAGTAGATATGAAGACTTGCTGAGAAGGGACACCGTAGTACTAATTTTCTGGGCATAACACATGACCTCCTTTGTCTGTGTAACCGTCTCACTTGCGAGCTGGGCTGGCCCCGAGGCTCGTGTTCCTTGATGTTTCCTCTTACCTCTCTTTCTGCACCGCTCCACCTTCTGGGAGCCCCATCTCTCTCCCTCACACACCTGCACACACACCTGCTCTTGTGGGCCCTGAAGACGGCCCCTACCGGCTTTCCAGTAGGGCTACTAGATAAAATACAGGACGTCCAGCTAAGTGGACATTTCTGATAAATAATACAGAATTTTTTTTTAGCACAAGTGTGTCCCATGCAATACCGATGATACTTTCCAAACATGACATGGCACATACTTATGCTAAAAAAGAGATGCCTTGTTTATCTGAAATTCAATTACCTGGATGCTCTGTGTTTTTATTTGCTAAATCTGGCTAATATAGCAAATAATATTTGCTAGTGGTTTGGGTCATTTCTTGGAGGAGATGTGTATGGTGTGTCTAAGGGGTTGTGGAATTGTGTGACTTACTGATTGATTGGGTAGGTTAATCTGTGACTTACAATTTCACAATAAAACCATCTATTTCACAAGTGAAAACAGGACATTTTAAAAATTGTGTTATGTTAGTCACCATAAAATACATCATTGGTTTTTGATGCAGTGTTCCAAGATTCACTGTTTATGTACCACACCCAGGGCTCCATGCAATCCGTGCCCTCCTGAATACCCACCACCAGCCTCACCCAACCCCCCACTCCGCTCCCCTTCAAAAGCCTCTGTTTGTTTCTCAGAGTCCACAGTCTCTCATGCTTTGTCTCACCCTCCGATTCCCCCAACTCCCTTCTCCTCTCCATCTCCCCATGTCCTCCGTGTTATTCCTTATGCTCCACAAGTAAGTGAAACCATATGATGATTGACTCTCTCTGCTTGACTTATTTCACTCAGCATAATCTCTTCCAGTCCCGTCCATATTGATACAAAAGTTGGGTATTTGTCCTTTCTGATGGGGGCATCATACTCCATAGTGTATATGGACCACATCTTCTTTATCCATTCGTCTGTTGAAGGGCATCTTGGTTCTTTCCACAGTTTGGCGACTGTGGCCATTGCTGCTATGAACGTTGGGGTACAGATGGCCCTTCTGTTCACTACATCTGTGTATTGGGGGTAAATACCCAGAAGTGCAATGGCAGGGTCATAGGGAAGCTCTATTTTTAATTTCTTGAGAAATCTCCACACTGTTCTCCAAAGAGGCTGCACCAACTTGCATTCCCACCAACAGTGGAAGAGGGTTCCCCTTTCTCCACATCCCCTCCAACACACACTGTTTCCCGCCTTGTTAATTTTGGCCATTCTAACTGGTGTAAAGTGGTATCTCAATGTGGTTTTGATTTGAATCTCCCTGATAGCTAGTGATGATGGGCATTTTTCCACGGGTCTGCTAGCCATTTGTGTGGAAGACAGACATTTGAACAGTCACTCCACTGAACGGAATGCCTTCCTTATACACGACATCCTCTAATCCTTGTGTGGTGCTTACGAGGTGGCGTGTTCCTTTCCTTTTACTAGTGAGCATCCTGCCAGGGCCAGCGCATGGACTGTTCTCCAAACCACTGACTCTCCTCTTGGTTCAACCCTGAACCCTGCCCTGGGCTCGCCTCCATCTCCATAATTCATAATCATGTTTATAAGCCTGGACCTGAGGATCTGGAGGCGAGTGTTAATCTTGGGTCCCAGTTATTAACTGTATGAATCTCACTGTGTTTTTCCACCTCTTGGACCCTCAGTGTCTTGGTCTCCCAATCAGGAGAGATGGGGTTGGAGCTGTCAGGGTTTCAAGGAGAGGGAAAGGCCGCAGGGGTGCGAAGGGCTGGGATGGGCCAGTGCGGGTCCGTGGGTGGTCAGCGATCAGGGTGGGTCTGGCTCTGGAAGCAATTTGCAGCTGCTCATCCCAGAGGAGGACGCCAGAGGGCGCCCCACACCGCCGCCCGCCTGCTTGGCCAGCGCGGAGGAGCCCAGCAGGTGCCTCTGAACGGCAGGGCTCGCGCTGCCCGCCAGGGTCTGCTCTGAGTCGCAGTCTGAAGTGACCTTTAAAGTCACTGCGTGCAGCCGTAAGGAACCAGCGGGATGCAAGGAGGCAGAGAAAACTGTCCCTTCAGAGTGAATGTGCCCGTAAGACGCTCTCCGGGGCGTCCAGGGCCCTTGCTCCTGTCCGCTGCTCCTGGGCCTGGGGCCTCAGCCGGTGGGGTATGCCTAGGCGGTGGGTCCTGAACCCAGGAGGCCTGGAGGCCCCGGAGCTCCCTCTGAGACCCCAGCTTCTCACACACACCTGACAGACAACCCAGCCCACCAGCCTCCTAGCTGATCGGGGCGAAGCCAGGGCTGCCCTCCAGCTGTGGCCATGACCCTCCCTCGACAGCTGAGAAGGAAGAAACCAGCTCAGTTCGTGTGCACAGGGATGGTGCCCAGTGATGAGGCGCAAGTGTGATCGGGGCTCACGGCCGACTCTGCTGTGAAGACTCGGTGCCAATGAAGAAAGCGCTGAGGTAAGCGCGGCTCCCACAAGGTGTTGGTGCGTGAGCAAGCCGACCGAGTCACCTGGAAACATCCCCTACGGTGCTGTCTGCTTTATTGACAACACCTTGAACCCTGAGAATTTGCTGTGTTGGTTTGCTGTCACAAGGGTTCCATGAAAGTCTCCTGTGCTTTGTAGGGTTTAGTGGGTGGTAATGGTTTTAAAAATATTTTCCCCAACGCTTTCTGGTTGTTGGAGAGTGTTGGGGTGGGGATGGAGAGGTGATGCCCCGGGAAGTCTGGTGTGTGTGCGTGTGGGGGCAGGGGGTCGCAACAGTGACCGTTCACACTTCTGGGCGTGTGGGGGTGGAGGTCCCTGCTGGGCCACCAGAACCTCCCCTCGCCGAGGTTCCCCAGGGGAGAGGCGGCAGGTGTGGGGGGCGGCAGATGGGGACACCTGGGAGCCTCTTGGGGCAGCCTGGCTGTTCCGAGCCCTGGAGAAGAGTCTGCAGGGCGTAGGGTTGCCTGGCAAGGCCAGGACTGTGGCCCCTTGCGGTTGTGCGCCCTCTTGGCTGCGTCTCTCTTCTCTCCGTGTGGCCCTGGGCTCACCTGTGCACACGCTCTCCCCTGTGTCCCACGAGAACGGAGCTGGAGAGGCCGGGCTGGGGGCTCCGAGGAGGCGGCTCTTGGGCCCCGTGACAGGCACACGGTGCTGGACACCAAGTGTGGCAGGCGGAACAGCGGGTAGATGGAGCGTCAACTATTGACAGTGGCCAGGGTCCCCTCCGTCCGTCAGCAGCCCCGTCCATCCGCTGCTCACCCCGCGGAGCCCTTTACAGCTTTGCAAGCTCAGCATCTGCGTGTTTATGCTCAGCAGGGACTGACGCCTGAGTATGTCCTCCTGTCTCACGTCTCCATCGTGTCACCTTCGCAGGAGGCCGAGCCTGGCCAGCAGATCGCAGTGAGCTTAGCCTGCATCCGGTTTGCAACAGGAAACCAGCAAAGTTGGCGGGGTGGGTTCTTGGCTCTTGTCCGTCATGCACACGTCCTAGGCACACAGATGTGGCTTTGGAAATAGATGCAGAACGGCTTGATTTTTGCCGCGGCTGGCGCCGTCTTACCCTTGGTGATCTGGAGAAATTGGAATGTTCTTCCCTGCCCAGCAGGCTCCAGAGCCGGGGACGGCGGGCGGCCGAGGAAACCCTGTTGTTCCTTGCACTGGGCATTTGGAGATAAGAGGTCTGCAGAGCTGGTCGCCAGCCGCAGGGCCCCCAGCACGGCAGAGGAACGTGCTGTTTTCCAAAAGATACTGAGAGATGAGGAGATCCCTTACTTGCAGGGTATTTAATGCAAGGAAAGGAGCTTGTCTGTGTGAGAGGCCATTTTTAATGCTCTTGTGGCTGGTAACAGGCGGACATCGGAAGTGCACTCGGGGGCGCTCAGGGATGTGCCACCTACACCCCCCAGTAGTGAAGGACTCACTGTGACAGGCAGCTCTTGGTTGAAGGCCCCGCAGGAATGCGTCCGCCGCGGAGAAACCCCCAAGGCCACGCCACGCTCACTTCCTGGTCCCCGTTTCTCCCCCTGACTTGACTTGTCTCTGCCCAGGGTCGGCTAAGGTCTCTGTTCAGGCTGCACCCCCCCCCCCCCCCCGCCCCGCAACGTCCCCCCTGGCTTACTGCCCCCTTCCCTCCGTGCCTTCCCCACGAGTGCATCCCAAGAAAGCTGTGTGTGCGAATCCCCTCGGAGTTGGCTCCCCAGGAGCCATCCTGACAAAGCACCTGCAGATTTTACGAGGGAGACAGACCTGTGATCAGGATGGCCACCTGGCCTCTGGGGCAAGGGGGGGTCTGAAGAGAGGGGAGCGGGAGGAAAACCTCAGGCATGGAAGCATCTCTTGGGGGGCGGGTCACATTGACTTGAAACTTTAGGGATTTTTAAGGTTGTAGGACTCTCTCAGATGGCCTGTGTGAAGAGTCAAGGTCACAGAGATTGTGCCAGGGGAGGTGACAGTGGGAGCAGCTCAGACAAGGGGGCGTGGGGAGACCAGACTGGACATGTGGAGTCTCAGGTGTTGGCGTTCTACTCTGTCGCCAGTGGAGGCCACGGGAACATTTGCAGCACTGCAGGAACCTGAGTGTATCTTTATTCAAGAAAGACGGTTATTGCAAGGACAGTGCATGAACGGGGCTGGGCTGGGGGTTCTGTGGACGGCTGGGTCTCCCAGAGCTTCCCCTCTGCCGACTTGGAGATACAGCTGGGATCCCATCTCCTTTGAACAGACATTTATATCTTCCTCAATGTCGCCAGACCCCTTGGTGTGTGTCACAGGACGCCGCCCTGTGTCTGCAGACTCCCGCGATGTAAAGTCACGGATTACAGGGTGGACCTTGGCTGTACCTAGGATGTACTGAATCATGCCTTGGCTTCCTTTCATCACAATGAGAACAAGATCGTAGAAACTGGTGGAGGGGTTTGGAACGCCCTTCATGCTCTGTCAAGGGCAAGGCTCACACAGTTTCTGGCTCCCTCTACTTCTCAGGCCTGCCTCCAGGCAGGGACTCCCAGTTATCCAAGCAGTGCTGTGCTCTGGGGGCAGGACACACAGAGACCCAGGGGGCAAGCACAGAGGGCTTTCTCGCAGGCTGTGGGCAGACAGAAGTCCAGCCACCTCCCAGCAGTAGCAGATTGGGGTTTTGTCTATTTCTGTGATGTTGTGATGACCTTGTGCCCCACCTGCTACTTCTCTCTGGGCAGAAGTTGTGCATGCCAGAGAGATCTAGTTACGGGGTTCTCTTCTCTCTAATCTGTGCCGATCAGAAAGAACACATGGGGCTTCCCTCCAAAGGAATGGTCATCAGTAGATAAGCTGGCATTTGGGGGCCTGCCTACCAGCAAGATTCTTGGCCTTTGGGTGCACCTTGCTTAAGAACACGGGTCAGCTCTGACTTCTTCTGGAGGAAGGAGAAAGGATGACATAAGAAGTCTGCAAGCTTCTGTTCATTTGGGGGTTTTCCAAGTGTCTACTCTTATTTATTTAATCTTCAAATCTTATTGAGAAGCTACTATGTGCCAGTGTGTAGTTTGGTAGGGTTGCCATAAAAGTCTGTCGTGGACTAGATGGTTTTCATCTCGAGGCTCTGCAGACTCAAGTCCAAGATCAAGGCGTGGGCCAGGCTGGTTCCTGGGGGCCTCTCTCCGTGGTGTGTGGATGACCGTTTCACCTTCATATGAATGTCTGTCTTCCTGCCTCGTGTGCATGTCTGTGGACCTATTTTTATAAATGTTGGGGGGGGTTCTTTGTGCCTCCAGGATTTTGATGGTTGTTCCCTTTGCCAAATTAGGGAAATTCTCCACTATAATTTGCTCCAATATACCTTCTGCCCCCCTTTCTTTTCTTCTTCTGGGATCCCAATTATTCTAATATTGTTTCATCTTACGGTATCACTTACCTCTCGAATTCTCCCCTCGTGGTCCAGTAGTTGTTGTCTCTCTTCTGCTCAGCTTCTTTATTCTCCATCATTTGGTCTTCTATATCACTAATTCTCTCTTCTGCCTCATTTATCCTAGCAGTGAGAGCCTCCATTCTTGATTGCACCTCACTAATAGCTTCTTTGATTTCAACTTGGTTAGATTTTAGTTCTTTTATTTATTTATAAATAAAAGTTCATTTATTTCTTTTATTTCTCCAGACAGGGTCTCTCTAATATCTTCTCCCGCCAGCACCTTGAGAATCATCATTCTGAACTCTGGATCTGACATATTACCAATGTCTGTATTGATTAGGTCCTTAGCCTTGGGTACTGCCTCTTGTTCTTTTTTTTGTGGTGAGTTTTCCCGCCTTGTCGTTTTGTCCAGGTAAGAGTAGATGCATGAGAGAACACAATACTAAAAGAGCAACAATGACCCAGAAGAATATACACTAACCAAATGAGAAGAGACCTGAAACTGGGGGGAGGAGAAAGGGGGGAAAAAAGAAATAGGAAAAAAATATATCAGAGGGGTGAATAGAATAGTGCCACATACTTGATTTTGGGTGTATTTTGGTCTGTTAGAAGAAACTATCTCCCCAAATTTTAAAGAAAGAAAAAGTTGTGTATATATATGTATATATATATATACACAAAAGTAAGAGTAAACACGATGAAGGGTTGGGATATGACTGTAAAGATGGAAATTAAAAAAGATTTTAAAAAAGGAACTGATAAGAAGTTGGTTGAAAAAAGAAAAGAAAAAAAAGGAAAGAATGTGATCAGGCTGGAGACTAGAACAAACCCATGCGCTAGATTTAGGGTATATTTTGATGAGAAGAAATTGTATCCCAAATTTGTTTTTTTTTTTTTTTTTAAAGATTTTATTTATTTATTTGACAGAGATCACAAGTAGGCAGAGAGGCAGGCAGAGAGAGAGGAGGAAGCAGGCTTCCTGCTGAGCAGAGAGCCCGATGCGGGGCTTGATCCCAGGACCCTGGGATCATGACCTGAGCCGAAAGCAGAGGCTTTAACCCACTGAGCTACCCAGGCACCCCTGTATCCCAAAATTTTAAAGAAAAAAAAAACCTGTATGTGTACAAAAAATAAGATTAAATACAATGAAAAGATAAAAAATGACTATAACAATAAAAATGTAAAAAGATTTAAAAAAGGTATTGATAAGACAAAATAGTTAAAAACATTAAAATAGGAAAGAAAAAAAACTTTAAAAAATAGAATAAGAAAAAAATAAAATTAAAAACATTTAATTAATTTTGCAAGACTAGAGAATGCTGGGGAGAAAGCCATGAATTCCCTGCTTCGCTTTCCCCTTCCCCGGAATTCCCCTGTCCTTGCTCGGAGACCTGGGTCTAGGCTGGATGTTCTTGTTCGTCTTCTTGAGGAGGGGACTGTCGCCGGGATTCTCGGGTGTCTGTGCCCGAGGCGGGACCGCACCGCCCTTGCCAGGGGCCGGGCGAAGAAATCCACGGGGGGGGGGGGGGGGGGGGGGCTTCGCTCCGGGGAGGTTTGTTCCCTGACGCTCTCCGTAGAGCGGAGGCGGGGAGCCAAGATGGCGGGGAGCCAAGATGGCGGCCGCCTGGTCCGCGGCTGGGAGGAGCCAAGAGCGCCGGCCCCGCCCCTCAGTGCGCCCTCGGAGCACAGCGCTCAGTCCCTCCGGTCTCCCTGGTCTGTGGCCGCTCCGAGCTCCCCCGGCCGGTGACCCAGCGTCCCGGTCTCTGGCGCCCAGTCCCCCGTTTGGCGTCCGCGAGCCCAGCCGGTTCCTGCCGCGGGCTCCGCGCCGCTCCTCCCAGAGCAGGAAGGGGAGTCCCCGGCGGCCCGACCGAGCCTTGGGTCAGTGCAGGGGACCCCGAGCTGGGCGCGCACTCCTGCGCTCCGTCCGTCGCGGCCGCCGGCTTCCCCGCGCCAGGCCCGGGCGCCCCGCCCGCTCAGCACCCCCGGCCTTCCCGGGACCCCGCGCGCCCTGAGGCCGCCCCGTCCCGGGAGCGCTGCAGCCGCTCAGCCTCCGGCGGGGCGGCCCTCAGGGGAGCCGCTTCTGCGTGTTCCGTCGGGGGCTCCGGGAGCCGGCGCCGCCCCGCACGGTCTCGTCCCGGCGGTCGTCCCGGGGCCGCGTCTCCGCGCGTCCGCCCTTCGGGAAAGTGGTTCGTGTCCTGTCGCTCGAGTTGCTGCTCTGCTTCCGGCCCCCTCCGGCTGGGTCTGCGGCTGTCCGGGGCGGTTGGGTCACTGGGTAGCGGACCCCTGGGACCCGACGGTACCTCGGTCCCCCGCTCCTCCCCCACCTGGCTCCCCACCCCCGCCGCCGCCCGCGGTCGTTTCTGATGGTTCTGGGAACTCGCGCCGGCGCATTGCGGGGTCCCGGGGCCAGAGCGCCAGCAGGTGGGTTGCGCGACGGGTAACAGCCGGCCGGGGGCGCGGTCCGTGTGCCTCTCGCCCTGGGTGCATGTGGGTCTGTATTCGTGACAGGGGAGCCCCTGCGACCACGTCGGTGGGCGGTGGTGTTTCGTTAGTGTAGTTGCGCTGGTATTATGAAGCCGGATGCCTAGAAACAGAGCAGGAGGCGGCCCTGCTGCGGGCCCTCCACGCCGACGCACACTCCCTCCACCCTGCTTTCTCCCCGACCCCGAGGCTCCCTGCCCAGCGCACTGCTCACACGTCCCATTGTGCGATTCAGGTCACTCTGTGCTTTCCTAAGTGAAGACACCTGCTCGCTCAAGCCCAGTTCATGGCGTCCGGTCTGGGGGCAGAAAGGAGATTGCAGGGGACGTTTGCCATCGTAACAGGTGCTCCCTCCTGCGGGGCGGACTGTGTGGGGACTTCGAGGGCTGCTTCTCCTGGACGACTCTGCCACGGGGATGCAGGCGGCTGGTTCATGAGGGCGGAGGCTGCCTGGCTTTAGGGAGAGGTTTGCAGATTGGGTTTCTTCCTTCTGGAAACCATCTGGCAGTGTTCTCTGGACTGTTTTTAGAAATTATATGACCCACCCAGAGTTTCTAGTGTGGGGCCACAGTTTGAAGGTGTTTTTCACGAGGAGTCATTTAGGACTGGGTCTGTAGAAACCAGCCTGGGTGCCCCTGGAGAGCCCTGAGCCAGGCATGAGAGCAAATCAACCGGGGACTTGGCTCTTGCCTCCACTGCCCTGGGACTCTGGGGGCCCCATGCATCATCAGAGAAGCTCCTGGTGCCTGAGTTTTGGACCAGAGCACGGGTCTACTTGACCAGCTCCCAAAAAAGACAACTAGGTAGCTCCCTTGTAGAATATATGCTTCTAGAGTTTTCTGTTGGGAGATCTCTGAAGAGGTGCTGAGAACTGAGTTTACAGGGCAAAGAGTCTCATCAGGCTGTAGTTACCCTCTCTGACCACTAAGTATGTTGAAATGAAATGAGAGAGAATCCTGTGTCTGGCTATAGCAGCTGGTGGAGGGTTGGGAGTAGAGGGGAGAGCAGGTGCTGGTGGGGGTGGGGGTGGGGGTGGAGGAGAGCGAGCAGGCACCGACTAGGAGACCAGGTGCTCAGAGGAGGTCTGGGCAAGGCCCAGGTGTACTCCTGCAGGATGGCTGGGGGGAGCCCGGGGAGAGCCATGCCCACCCTGTTGGGGGGTGAAGTGGGCCTCGGAGAACCTGGGCCAGCTGGTCAAGGGGATGGAAGAACAGCCGAGGGGCTTGTGGGGGCATGGTAAGGAAGGGTGGGGGTTTCCCGAGTCCCTGGACCAGTGCTGGGAGGCCGGGTGCTGCCCATGCTGCCCACACCTTGGCGTCGGCTGTGGGGCACCCCAGTGTGTCTGTGGGTGGGGTGTGGGGCCCACCTTCAGGTGCCACAGTATTCTAGAAGGTTCTGCTCAAGTGAGGTTTGCAGCTCCAATCTGATAAGATGGCCTCACTTTGGGGAGGCCATCATGCCTCTGAAGGTGAGTTTGTGGCCCATTATGAATGCCCTATAATGTGCAGAGGAGACTTTTAGCAGCTCTGACTTCCCCGCCTTAGCCCCCATGCTGCCTCACCACCCCCAGGGCTGCCTAACCTCTGTTCCCTTCCTCGCCACTGGTCCCACCTGTCCCCTGTTCACTTCAGGATGTGGGGAGGTGGGCAGTGAGCCAGTGTGACAAGCTGGGAGTGGCACCGAACTTAGGAGGTTGGTGTCATGACAAGCAGGGCGGGTGACCTTTGTAAGTCAGCGTGACTCTGAGTTACTCTTTCTTTCGATTGCTGTGTGCTACAGCAGCCAACGTTGGCTCTTCTGATAGTCTGTGTTGCTATGACCTGTCGCTGTAACAAGAAATCCGAGGTTGCTGAGACCTCTGGCTGGTCCTGTCCTGCAGGTGGCAGTAGGACTGAGACCCCTGTTGCCTTATTTGTGTAAATACCCGGTAGTGGGATCGCTAGATTGTAAGGTGGCTCTATTTTTAATTCTTTTGAGGAAACTCCATACCATTTTCCACAGTGGCTGCTTTAGTTTGCAATAGCAGCATCGGGGCACAAGGGTTCCTTTTTCTCTATGTCCTCGCCAGCACCTGTTGTTTCTTGTGTTGCTGATTTTAGTGATTCTGACTCATGTGAGGTGGTATCTTACTGTGGTTTTGATTTGCATTTCCCTGATGATGAGAGATGTTGAGCATCTTTTCCTGTGTCTGTTGGCCGTCTGGATGTTGTCTTTGGAGAAATGTCTGTTCATGTCTTCTGCCCATTTTTAATTGGATCATTTTAATTTTGGGTGTTGAATTGTGTGGAGTTCTTTATATATTTTGGATACTAACCCCTTATCAGATACATCATGTGCAAATATCTTCTCTCATTTCATAGATTGTCTTTTAGTTTTGCTGGCTATTTCCTGCCCTGTGCAGAAGCTTTTTATTCCGGTGAAGTCCCAAGAGCTTATTTCACTTTGTTCCCCTTGCTCAGGAGACAGGTCTAGAAAAACGTTGCTACAGTCGATGTTAGAGAAATTACTGCCTGTGCTCTCTTCTAGGATTTTTTATGGTTTCAGTTCTCACATTTAGGTCTTTAATGCATTTTGAATTTATTTTTGTGGTGTTAAAAGAAAATGATCTTCAATATAATATTTTCAACGATTATACATAATTATAACATATGCTAAGTAACTGAAAATAAATAGTCCACAGTGTAGGGTCCAAGTACAGATTCTGGAGCGGGCTGGGACCTGACTCCGGCTCTTTTCGTCCTAGTCAAGAGATCTTTAGTAAGTTACTGCACCTCCTCTATACCTCTCTTCTTTCGCCTATCAGATCGGGTAGTAGTAGTATCCACTTCCTAATGCTGTTTGAGAATTAAGTGTGTTTACATGTCGAACAGTGCCTGGCTCATTATAAATTCCCAATGATTTTCAGTTTAAGATGTTCCCTAGGAGCTGAAAGACGTAAGGAAATACATGTGCAGCTTCTCTTAGACTTATAGGTGGGTCAGCTTTTCTGGAAAGATGGGGATGATCCTGGAGGTAAAGGTGGGGTGGTGACTGGTGGTGGGTGGAGGCCAAAGGCCCAGGGGAGGGGAGGAGGAGAAGGACATCACGAACACATCCGGATGACGTCGTTGAGACAGTGGTGTTGGAGGAAGAGACACTGTGCCTTCTCAAAGCTCACACGTGCCCACAAGCAAAGACAAGGGCAAGTCTTCCCCTCCCGAGACTCCCTTGCCCTCTGGGGGCTTGCAAAACCTGCCTGACTTCCTCTGCTCATAAGTCTTGATAACGTTAAATTTAATGGCAAAGAGGAAACCCTATGTAGATTCTTGGCACTAGAGCTTCTTCTTATTCTTTTATAAAGATTTATTTATTGGTGTGCCTGGGTGGTTCAGTTGGTAAAGCGTCTGTCTTCAGGTGCAGTCATGATCCCAGGGTCCTGGGATCGAGCCCTGTGTTGGGCTCCCTGCTCATCAGGGAGCCTGCTTCTCCCTTTCTCTCTCCCTCTTCCTCTTCCCCTGCTTGTGCTCACTCTCTTTCTCTCAAATAAATAAATAAAAGCTTAAAAAGGTATTTATTTATTTGAGAGCGAGAGTGAGAACAAGTGAAAGAGAGCTAGAGTGGTGGGGAAGGACAGAGGGAGAGGGAGAGAGAATCTCAAGCAGGCTCCCTGCTGAGCACAGAGCCCATTGCAGGGCTTGATCCCATAATCCTGAGATCATGATGGGGGCCAAAGCCGAGAGTCGGACCCTCAACTGACTGAGCCACCCAAGCGCCCCCTCAAACTTCCATTTTAACTTTAGTTCGATTTGGTTGGCAAGAAGAAAGGTCAAGATCTGTAACCTGAGGTATTTTGTAAGCTAGTAAGAGCATTTATTCAGTTTATATAGAGGTAGTTTTGCTCGTAAGAGATTGGTCAAATCAAAGTTACTGGGTTAATTATAACAAGTTGGTAAGTGAATTCAATTATCCATGGCAAACATTGTTCTTAACTTTAAGAGAATAGTCAGGGTTTTCTGTAGCAAGGAGTCTTGAGTTTAGACCCTGAGCTGGGGTCCATACTGGGCATGGAGCCTACTTAAAAGAAGACATACAAACTGGGGCTCAGTTGGTTAAGCGCCCAACTCTTGGTTTTTGCTCAGGTCATGATCTGATGAGTTGCGGGATTGAGCCCTGTGTCGGGCTCTGCGTTCAGCAGGGAGTCTGCTTAAAGATGCTATCCCTCTGCCCGTCCCCCCCCCCCCACTCTCTCTCTCTCAAATAAATAAATCTTTAAAAAATATGTACATATATGTATATATATACAAAATATATACATACATAAGTATGTAACACATACTTATGTGTGTGTGTGTATAATGCATCATGGCCAAGAGGGATTTATCCCAGGAACGCGAGGTGATGTGACATTCGAACTTCGGCATCATCTGCCGTATTAACGCATTACGAAAGAGAAACCATACAATGATCTCGACAGATGCAGAAAGAGCATCTGACGAAGTCCAGGGTCTGTTTCTGACCAGAACTTCTGGTGAGTATTAATACAAGCGCTTTTGCAACCTGATCAAGAGAATGCCCGAATGACCTACAGCTGATGTCCTGCTTAACCATGAGAGCAACTTCGTGCCAACCCGCTGGAGTGTGCTCACACGGAACAGAACGACTTCCTGAAGGAACGACAACTCAGCCAAATGACAAAAGGACACCCAGAACACAGTGCAGTGAACATTAACGTTAGAGCTTTCAAGCGAAGACAGCCCCAGACCCAGACGGCGCCACTACTGAATTCTTTGAAATGTTTCGTGAAGAAATAGCTCCAGTGTATGCTCTCAGTTTTTGTGAATTCATGGTCTTTTCATTAAGCTCTTTGGTCATGCCCTTTGAGTGTACCTTTCATTTCCTTCTGGGACCCTGATGGACATACTCTATCTTGAGACAACTCATAAAACCAGAAATAGATGGTCTTTGGGAAGGTACTGAGTGCACTATATTTTATAAATCAAAACAGCATCACATTTCCCCCCAACCTGGGTGCACAATCAGTACTATTTATTCAGTGTTCAACCAGGGTTTGCTGAGCACAGAGTTGTGGGTTCCATGTCATTACTCCCCATGCTCTCAGCAAGGACCCACAGCCCTGAGCTTGGAACCCTGTCACGGATCACTGGAAATCAGGGCCATCAGTCACCATCCCCTTGAAAATTACCTGTGACTTAAGTCTCGGACCCCAAACCTGGCTGGTTAACAGAATCAAACCTTCAAAAATGTGGATTCCTAGGTTCTGCCCAAGACTACCTGAGTGTCACCCCCAGTGGCTCTGATGATCATCTGTGATTGAGATCAATGATTTCAGTAACTGAGAACCCCTATGGGGACTGGGGAGTTTGATTCACAGAAGTCTGGCTCTTGGAAATAAAGGTCAGCAATGAGAGTGAACAATTCACTTTCGGTAAATTCAGCGTAGCTCACCTACCGTCCGGGCTCATGGTACTTCCTGTGCTTCCTCCCTTCTTGGACATGTGGGAAATGTTTATTGGCCCCATGGTGACAACCAACTTCTGCCACTGGTCTGCAAGAGGAAGGGGCATCTGTCACTCCGGGGAGCAGGTAAAAACCACCATGTGGTTATCCACATGCTCTTCCCGCTCGGCAGCGACCCTGACATCCCACTCTGGGGGCCGCGCTGGGCATGAGCGAGCCGTCCGCCAAGGACAGCTCCCTGTAGACTCCAGACCCACAGTGGAGTTCGAGTGAGCACCAAGTCAACCTCACCGAGAGAGTTTGAAACTGATTGTAATTCCAGCAAAATCTAGCTCATCTGATTGACCGTGGTTGAGATGTTGCTCAGCCGTGATAGATTATGACTCTAAAATTGCATTGCGTCCTGGGATGCTATGGAAAAATGCTCAGGAAGGGGAATCGGAGTGCTTAAACCTGCCTCACCCACCAGGAGTTGGCTTGACCTTGACCTAAATCCCAGCAGAATATTCTCTGTAAACCATGAAGGTCAAGGAAGTGGGATTGCTGGAGGACTTCCTGGAGGGAGTCTTCCGAGAGGCACTGATGGTGTGGGTTCTGTGTGCCTTGTGGGGGGCGGGAGATGGTCACCCCATCTCCCTTCAGGGAGGGGACCTGGACTGGGTCCTGGTGACCGAGTGGCCTCAGCGGCAAAGGCTCACCCTGGCTTCCGTGGAGCTGGGCTGTGACTGGGGAGTGGCGTGTGCTGGAAGTCTGGCTCTGAGCTCTCAAGGGCTTCCAGAGTGGTTGGGATGAAAGACTTCCTGACGGAGAGAACCACTTAGGGATGAAAGCGTCAAAGCCATTTGACACAAAAGCCCCAGGAAACTGCTGGGATGGCGTTCGGGTCGGGCTTCTCCCACGGCGATCGCTCACGTCGGGCTGTAGATTCTCCCGGCCGTGCTGTCCCTGACAAGATGGAGTACGTTCCCGACACCCAGAATTCTCCAATAAAGATTTCATTGTCTCGTTCCCCAGTGAGAAGTGATAAGTGAACTTGATATCTCTCTGTTCAACCTTCATCAATAAAAAATTTTTCTGGTTGGGTTATTCCTGTTGATTCTTAATGAAGTGGTGTTTTATGAGGTGCCGCTGAGTCCCGCACTTCAGAAAGAGCCGGGGATATACGGCCGGAGCGGACGCATTAAACATTGAAATGTGTATTAATGGCTGTGTGCATACATAACATGGCGAAATAAATACACAGTTATCGGGGATTTAATACACCTCATCCAGAAAGGGATAGATCATGCATTAAAGCATAATTACCGGCTGGAAGTAGAAGTCGATCACCTGCTAAACCCGATTTGTCAAGCTGACTCCCATCTGTCACCCGCCGAGCCTGACATATCACTGCCTTGCCCAGACGCATGGCCGCTGATTTAGACCCCTGGCGCTAATATACTAAATCGGTGACCACCCCTTGACTGAAATATATTGTCACTTAGTGAAGGATATCTCTGTGATGGAGCACATTGGCTGAAAATCACATCCACCGTACGGTCTGGTAAACTCAGCCGCGGCTGCCGGAGACGGGCCATAGCTGCGTGTGGGGCTGGCTCCCCGGGGCCCTGGGCGCAGGGGGAGGCCCGCCATGCTCGTGGGGGGCAGCTCCCTGTCTGGGAGTCGGTCAGCGATGGAGAGGGGTACAAGCCGAGGAGCCGTCCCTGCGCGGGGGACTCTGGGGCCGATGGAGGAGGCAGGTGCGGGGGCTTCCTGTGTGGGCTGCAGAGCCTTGGGGTGGAGGCTGGCTGCTCTGGGGGCACAAGTCGGACTGTATTTTTGCTATAAATTTAGCTTCTCCAAACACCATTTAGTGTGGGGGTGTTTGGGGGCTGGAGTGGAAAACCCTTTCTAGGCGCTTTAAAGGTTTTGCTTCTCCCAGAGCACTTGGTGTCCACCTTCAGCAGGTCTGACTCCCAGAGGGATGTGTATGTGTGTGCTTCTGTGTGTGAGTTTGTGTAAGAGTTGATGTCTGAGTGTGCTTGTGCACGCTTCTGTGCATGAGCTTGGTGTACGACATGGTGTGCAAGTGTTCAGGTATGCACAAGGGTTGATGTGTGAGTGTGCACGTGGGTGAGTCATGTGAGTGTGCACGTGGGTGAGTCGTGTGAGTGTGCACATGTGCAAGAGTTGGTGTATGAGTGTGCCCATGGGTAAGAGTCGGCATGTGAGTGTGCACATGGGTGAGAGTCGTGTGAGTGTGCACATGTGTGAGAGCTGGTGTGTGAATGTGCATGTGTGTGCATGTGAGTGTGCCTGTGTGTGCACACCACGTGGGGTCTGGTCCAGGACGGAGGTCTGTGCGCGCTGCTAAACCTGGCCAGGGGCTGAGGATGGTGGAGGCCAGAGGTGGCAGGAGCTGCAGATAGCCGCTGGCCCGGTGTCTCTGTGTTTCAGGTGCGAACGCTGTTCTGGAAAGGGCAGGGACATCGGCTCTGTCCCATTCATTTCTGGAAGGCCAGGCTCTCCTGACTCCCAGGCCACCAGAGGGGCCCCATCTCCCCAGGGCACTGGCTGAGCCTGCGGGCACCCCAGCAGTACGGTGGCGCGGCAGCCGCGGGGGACAAAATGCCATGCGGAGCGCGATTCCTGGACCGTGTGATGAGTGTCTTCAGTCTGTAGGAAACTGCACCCCGGTCACGTTCTGTGTCGCCACCAGCCAAGAAGGGCAGCCCCCGTCGCCCTGCATCCCGCCCTGCAGCACTGGGTGCCGTCTGTGCTTGGGGTTTTGCCATCCTGGTCGGTGTGTGGTGGGATCTTGTGGTTGCCAAGGGCAGCGATCCAGAAACACAGATGAGGTTCTCTTCCGGGTCCGTCCTGCCCTCATTCCCTGCACCCGTCCCACCCCCTGGCCCACCTGCCTTCTACCCCCCGGTGACTGCCCCGCCGTCGTCAAGAGAAGCAGCCTGTGCGCCCGGCAGCTGCCCCCTCACGCCCCCCGCCGACCCGCCACCCGGGCTGTCGCTTCGGGGCTGTGAGACCAGAAGGTGCTCTGTTCACGCAATTCACAAAATGTGTCATTGATGAATAACCTTGGCGTGCCCTCCATGTTTCCGCTCTGGAAATACCGCTCTCATTCGTTCCATCTGCATTTTGCTGCTAGAGACCCAAACTGATTTTAAGCCAGAATTCCTGGATCTCGTACTCTGTTTCCTCACCTGCACAAAGGACCTACTGGCATCTGAGGGTGAATTCCTAAATGATTGGATGATTCCTAAATGACCAAAATGATTCAAAGGTAGAAAAAAACCGAGTAAGTGTGGCAGAGTCTTGGCGGTCACAGGGTGATGGGTGTCTGCCCGAGGCAAGCTGCTGTCGGTTTCTTCCCATATTTCTCCTCTGAATCTCAAGGGTCTCTGAAGCTCCCCGTGGCAGCAGCCCGGGGAGGCCCAGGTTGGAAGAGAGAGCAGAGCAGGTGACCATCACACACATGCTGGGTGCATTGGGGTCTTACAAGGGCCCCTTTGGTAATTCAGGGCTCACCAAGGGCTTGAGTGGACATTATGAAGGGGACAGGGCAGTCCAGGCCTGCCTGCAACATGCAGAAGGGGGCTCAGGCAGCGGAAGCTTCTTAAGAATTCACCTTCCTGGGTCCCATCTCTAGAGGCTTCGGTTCAGCAGGCCCGGGGTGGGGCCCGGACATCTGTGTTTTTCATATGCCCTTGCTGTGTACCGATATGTGTTCTTCCCGAATTCGTACGTTGAAGCCCTTAATGCCGAACGTTCTGACGACCTGGAGATGGGGCATTTACAGAAGCAATTAAGGATTAATGAGGTGAAAACTGTGGTGCCCTGATCTGGTAGGATTAGTGGCTTATGAGAAGAGACAGGAGCTCGCTGGCTCTCCGGCCCCCGCATAAGGACACAGCAAGGGGATGGCTGTCTGCAAACCAGGACAGCTCCATCCAGAAACCAAACTGGCTGCACCTTGATCTTGGACCTCCAGCCTCCAGAACTGCGGGAAAGCCAATATCTGACTTTTTTTGAAAACTGGCTTGAATTCACTTTATTTGTCTTGTGTAACACTAAGTGGTGGCCCCAACTGGAGACTGGGTCCTCTGCATGGAGATTCCGTTGTAGGTCTTTCAAAGTTGTTGGCAAATTCCTAATAGGGAGATGTGAACAGGGTCTCTTTCTGGGGATATCTCCAGGGGAGAGACAGCTGTGGGTCTTGGGGATGGTGTCAGGGTGGCTTTGATGAAGTCGCCCAGAGGGACAGTAGAGTCCCTGGCCGAGGGGCAGCTGTCTTCAGATGGGCCGTCATCTGTAGCCTCTCGGGCACAGGGGCTGAGACAATGCCAGGGCCTCAGGGGGCGGGGAGGAGATGCTCTCGCATGGAGAGCCACAGCAGCCTGTCATCTTGCACGGGACACTGTGGGGCTGTCGGTCTTGTTCCCCCAGTAGCCTCGCCGCACAAGATGCTGGAAAGATGTGGCCAGGATCATGGCCCTACCTGTGGCAGTGACGACTTCCTTGGAGCACCCACCACCCGGACCAACGTGTCCAATGGTCGTCTCCAAGGGCAACAAATGCCTTGAACCTGGTCTGCTAGCCAGCATGGGTCTGCTTTTGCAGTGGCAGAGGCTTCAAAACCCCATTCCTGAAGGATGCCCCAGGAAAGAATCAATAATCTCAGATTCTCTGATGGGCAGGGAGGAGAGGCTGATCCCCTCCAGGGACGTGATCTTCATGTCCTTGACTAGGCAACCCAGTTTGGTGTTGGGGATCCCCTTCTTGTCCTCTGTCTTTTTTTTTTTTTAATAAGAATTTCTTTTTTTTCTGTTTAGATTTTATTTATTTATTTGACAGAGATCATGAGTAAGCAGAGATGTAGGCGGGGGGTGGGGGAAGCAGGCAGAGAGCCCAATGTGGGACTCGATCTCAGGACCCTGGGATCATGACCTGAGCCGAAGGCAGAGGCTTTAACCCACTGAGCCACCCAAGTACCCCGCTTGTTCTCAGTCTTGCCTCTGTGAGCTCTGTGGCCTCATTCATGACCATGACCACAACCACGGCTATGGCCACGGCCATGACTGTGGGTGCTGCTGCAAAGACTCCCATTCCAGGACCCTGGACCTTCCAGGCCCTCCTGCAGCACCAATGTCATTGGCCATTTGCCGTTTTCTTGGAGAAGAAGCCATTTCTGACATTGAAGCCACCTTGTGCGCTGTTCCTTATGGCAGCCAGACAGGCGACTAGACAACTCCAAGTGGTTCTGAGGCAGGGTCCTTTCATAGACAAGGAAACAAAGACATCACAGAGGGTTGTGTTGTTGGAATCAATCTTCGAACGTGCGTCTGTTGGCTTCTGTAGCCCCTGAGTCATTCCACCCTTTGTTGATCCAGCGCTGGGTTTGCCTTTGGAACTAGAGGTCACTGCAAGCGAGGGGTGTACCTTGGGCCCCCAGGTGTGGAGGGCCATGTGGGTGCTCAGCTCACGCTCTGCTCTGCTCACGCCAGCCTCACGCCCTTCTTCATGGTGGTCTCATGTGGCTGGTCCTGTTACCGCTGTTCAATAGATAAGCACCTTGAGGGGCAGAGAATGGAGAGTCGCCCCAGCTGGAGAATGGCGGAGTCAGGACGATTTGGACCCAAGACAGTCTTACCCTTTTCATCACTCTAGAAGTCTCCATGAGGGCTCTGAGGCTGATCCCGAGGTGACATTCCTGAACTTACTGGATCCCTTTCATGTGTCTCCCTCCTCATTTCCTTCCGCACTGGAGACCACAGAGCAGCGTCTTCCCAGGGTCTTGGGCTTGGTCATACTTCACTGAGGCCGCTCCCTGGATCTCCCTCTGCGCTTGTTAGATTGTCCTTCTACCTGAAGATGGAAAGCCCATTCCGGGAAGGTACATATATTTTTTTCCAATTGATTTCTTGTCAAGACTAACAAGATCAATCAAATCATATGGCCAATAAAAGTGATTTAGCACTCATAAAGCCCCATGACATCTCCTACGCACCGAGAATGAATGACGTGGAGACAGAGCTGCTTGCCACCTCTTCCCTCCTGCTCACAGGAGGATGTCCTATCCACATGCTCAGCTTCTGGGGCTTCCTTCCCACCCAGATGACAGGTTCCAGGGAGGGCCCAGTGCGGGGAGCTCCTTGTGATGCTGGTAGGAAGCAAAGATACTAAGAAGGTGACAGGAGAGATTTTGTCCATGAACTAGCAGGAGGATGGAGCCATTAGGGAATATCTGAAATGTTTAGGAGAAAACACGATTGGGAAAATCAATGCTTTCCATTTTGACCATGTACTGGGACATTCTGTTGCTTACGCCCACCCATGGTCTCGTGAAGAGCAGTGCTCGCTGAGCTGTGATTGAACCATGTGACCTAACTTCTTTGGCCATGGCTGCTTGGCCAAGGCCAGGCATCAGGTCTTGGAGAGGTGCGAAGACTCCTCCCCTTGGAATCTGAAAGTGGGCACTTATAGACTGAGCGGAGAGCGGAGGGATGGCTAAGAAGCCAAGCGTTGTAGGGTAGCTCGTCCCATCCCTCGTGAGGCACGAAACTGAAGGTTCACGGAATCCTTCCCCTGGGGTCTCTGGAGGTGACCCTGGCCCTGTTCAGCTTCTCTTGGGATTCCTGGAGCCTAGCACTGCCTCATGAATTCCGTTTCCTGGAGAGAGCTGTGGGGGTGCGTATTTCAGACCACCACATATATCCTGATTGAATCATGCCTTTGGGGAATAATGTTTTCTGCCTCATTCAGATCTTAGAGCCGAGAACTTGTACAGATGGCCAACTTCAGAGACATGCAGTTCTGGGGGTGCGGGTTTGTAACCCGTGGAAGTGTTTCTTGTGAGCTGCACTAACATTTCTTTTGAATATTTTTAGATGCGCCCGCAGGCTCTCCTGTTTACCCCAGACCCCACCATTCCTTTATGTATTACACTTTGCCTTCTTCACACAGTGCTATTCCTGTCCAGCCCCTGAGGATATTTAGCTGTGACTCCTAGCTGAGCCCTACCCTTGAACTTTTTCAGCGAGGTGAAGTGACTTTTCCGAGGCCCCACTGTTAGGCATTATCACACCTGTGGCCAGGATCGAGTTTGACCTCTAAGAAAAGTGGAAATGGGATAGTAGCTGTCATGTTTAATTTCCCCCTGACTTTATGAAGATGTAATTGGCATATGGCATCATGCAAGTTTAAGTTGTGCGATGGGAGGGTTCGATGCATGTATCTGCTGTGAAATGACTGTCCCAATAAGGTTAATTGACACATCGTGATGGTTAATTTTATGTGTCAGCCTGACTTGGTCAAAGGATGCCCTGATAGCTGGTAACATGTAAGTTCTGGGTGTGCCTGTGAGTGTGTTTCCAGAAGAGATTAGCACTGGATTCATTAGACTGAGTTAGGGGATGGGCCTCACTGCTGTGTGACCCCCGAGGGCCCAAATGGGGCAAAATGGCAAGGGAAAAGCAAAGTCTTTCTCTGTTGTTGAGCCGGGATAGCCATCTTCTCCTGCCCTCAGACATGGGAGCTCCTAGACGTTGGGTCTTCAGACTCTTACTGACTCATACTACCACTGGCTTTCCCAGTTCTTGGTTTATAAGCAACAGAATGTGGGACTTCTCAGCTTCTCTGACTGCAGGAGCCAATTCCCAGAGTACCTCCCCCCCACCCCTGTTTCTGTTTCTCTCCTTCTTTCTGTCTCTCTCTTCTCTTGGTTCTGTTTTTCTGGAGAAGCCTGATGACTCACTAGCCCTGTGAAGGAATCAAGTATATGTCTCTGAGTCCCGCAAGCGTACATTGGTGTTTACCACTGGCTGGTGCGGGGGAAGGTGCTCTTCCTCTTACTGTGCCCTTGGCCCCGAGCCTCTTAGACAACAGCTGAATACAAGGGCAGCGCTATCGAGAGAAGCCTCGCAAGGCAGAGAGCTGTCCATTTCCCCTTCCTCAAGGAGCTGGCTCAGAAATTACCCCAGGAAATCCCATGTGGACCTCCAAGGTTCACCGTGGTTTTCTGGCATCTGGGATTTTTCTCAGTGCAGCAAAGCACTGCTCAGGGTTAGCGATTCTGAGTTTAGTGTCTTGGGGTCCTTGGGGGAGACTTGTTTCTGACTCAGACTGAGACAGAGGGCAGCTAAAGTTTAACTGGAAGGTCCTCCATGCACTGAGGTTTCAGGGAAACAGGGCCTCTCCTGGTATCACTGGTGGGTACCTGCCTTTCACCAGGGGCCTTGAGTCAGAGCCTATGTTCACAGGTGTTGACCGCTGGAGTCCACAAAGCACCCCAGAAACACACCTCATGCCTAACTCTTCACCTGTTCCCAGGAGTGGGCATTCTGGGGTAGTGAATCGTGCCCTCCTGCCATCTGGCCGTCTGGCCATCTGCCCTCGGTCATGGCTGGAGGCTCCTTGTGGGAGCGCGAGTCACGATCACTCACAGCAACTCGTCCACACAGTGCTAGGTCTGGACAATGTGCTGTGGCCGTTTCTCAGGACGCACATGGTCTCACCAGGAGCTAGTGTTTGGTTAAGCCCAAGGGTGTGTATTTTCACTCCCCTTCGCCCAAAACTCAGCTGGAGATTCCGAAGTGGTCAGGAGGGAAAGCAGTGCACACCCAGGACCAGAGTTACAGGGTTATACACGTGTGTACATGGGAGAAATCTCAGAAACGCTAAAGCCATCCACACAAATGAAAGCAATTATCATGGGCAAACGATTTTGATTGATAAATTCCCTCTATGGGTTTTCGAGGACCAACAGCAGCAAATTACCTATTGCAGTGATTCCCAAGCAAGCCCGGTAACAAATAGCTTTTTTGTTTGTTTGTTTTGGTGGTGTCAACAAAGTAGTGACTGTTGGGTCTCCGTCCCTGGCTGAGGTATGTGTTCTCAGCTCGCCCCCTCCAGGCAGCACCTGCTTCCCACGGAGCATCTTCAGGAGCTAGGACCTGGGCAGGGGGCTTCAGCCTGGGGAGGGGTGAGCCCTTCCCCCATACAGGGGCTCTCTGTGTGCTGCAGGACTGTGTACGTGAAAGAGCCAGGACCTTCTCACGCTTCACCGACCGAGCCGCCCCAGGTGCCCAGTGTGTCGATGTTGAGTACTGGGCCTCTAAGCAGTGGCAGGGGCCGTTTGGCCATTGGTGATTTGCCTCTACTATGTTTGCTGTAGAAACCTGCTCTGATCGGCTTCTCCTGTCCTACGGGACCCAGTCCCCTCCCTCTCGGGCCAGTGTGCAGATACTATTGGCTAAAGACCTCCCACGGCCCTGCTTCCCACTTGTCTTGTCCTGGGTGGGGGGCTGGTGCTGTCGGGGTGGGGAGGGAGTGTAGGAGAAGCTGGGCCAGCTCGCCCTCTCCCTGGATGCCTGGATCCTCTCCCTGCAGTAAGAGGTGAGGAGCCACTGTGTGTCCCCAGGGAGAGGACAGGCGGCTTCAGTTCTGAGCAGAAAATGATTGGATTGCTTGTTTCCCTGCAAGCAGCTTCTGTTGGAGCAAAGTGGGGAGGGGCCCCATGAGGGCACCGAACACCCTACAGAGGAGTAAGGTGGGTGTTCTAGACAGTGTTTCTGTCCCCGCTCCCCTAATTTGTAAGTTGAATCCTAATCCCCAAAGTTGAGTCCCCAAGGAACTCAACTGCCTTAAGGTTAATACTTTGCTAAGGGCAAAAGGCAATTCTAGCCCAACCCAGAGGATTCTGTAAGTCAGTTTATACCTTAAAGTATTAAAAAGTCCTTTAGAAATTTCCTTTATCTCAGGGCACCTGGGTGGATCAGCGGGTTAAGCCTCTGCCTTTGGCTCCGATCATGATCCCAGGATCCTGGGATCGAGCCCTGTATCAGGCTCTCTGCTCAGCGGGGAGCCTGCTTCCTCCCCCCACTTCTGCCTGCTTCTCTGCCTGTTGGTGATCCCTCTCTCTCTCTGTCAAATAAATAAGTAAAATCTTAAAAAAAAATTTTCCTTGATCTCAATCGTGTCAGTGATCTCCCCAGCTGTGTGGCCGGGACAGGGAAGCCGGGACTCGGAGCAGCACGGAGACGAGGCCACGCCCGCGCCCCCAGCCTGGGTGCCGCCCGGGGCCGGCCAGTCTTACGGTGATGGTCACTGGGAAGAGCGGAGAGGCGAGAGCGTGTGGCTCGCGTGGCCTGGGTCTCCTCCCCTCCTTAATTCTTCATATTTATAGTATTTTTATCGCGTCCAGAGACTCAGAGCTAAGGTTTGCATTTCTCTTTAATAGATTTCCTGGGCCGTAAAATTACTTTACTTTTCCATTTTCATTGGGTCGATTTTGTCATTTTACCCGATTTTAAGGATTTTCATTGTGTTCATGTCTTTTGTTAAAAGGCACCACAGAAATTGTTTGGGGCGGGGGTACGTCGCATGGACACGCTCCCCCAGCCCGTTTCTTCTTCCGTCATCGGCCCAGAGACCTGTGGTCTTTGCCCCGTTGGAGCGACCTCCCCTGCCTCCCCTCCGAGCCCTCCCATTTTCCTCAAACTCTTCGCTGTGCAAAGGTTTCTCCCCATACGGCGGGCCCAGGTGACTGGTCCTGTTTCTGAAAACCTGCCCTCTGACTTCGATGGGCTGCCCAGACACAGAATTCTCTGGGAGCTTTGGGTCCCTGAGCTGCTAACAGGCTTGCTACCGTTCTCAGCTTTCCCTAAGCGCACGCATGTCTGAGCTGAGTTAGGAGTTCCCGGAGGAACATCGTCTTTTAGGTAGATGCAAATGTCAATACGGCCGAGACTCATGATTCCGACTCCCGGGGTAAGGCCAGAAGGCGTCTGCGGCCTGGGCGACAGCGCTCATTTACACAGCTGCACGGCTCCGCCCTCAAGTTCACCCCCAACGCTGGCGAGATGCGCAAGATCGCAACTGGTCGCCCTGCAAGCTCCAAGCTCTGCTTTAGCAAATGAATGAATCGTTAATGATGCCTCGTGTTTGGTTTTGGCCTATTGTGTATTAACTGGTCCTTCTCTGTATCCAAAAATAATTTATTCTGTGAAATTAGGTTAAATGTGCCCTGCTATCTTGTTCATGCTATTTATAAGCAAATGTTTCTTTCACATTTATTTTTATTTTTTTTTAAGATTTTATTTATTTATTTGACAGAGAGAGAGAGAGGGATCACAAGTAGCCAGAGAGGCAGGCAGAGAGAGAGAGGAGGAAGCAGGCTGCCTGCTGAGCAGAGAGCCTCTTTCACATTTATTAATATATTCCTTAAAACTTCCAGAAAACTCAAAACCCAAAACTCAAATCATACATATGATTTTATTTATTTATTTGTTTGTTTGTTTATTTTAAGTTGGCTCTACACCCAGCATGGAGCCCAGCCCACGGCTTGAACTCTCAACCTTGAGATCAAGACCTGAGCTGAGGTCAAGAGTTGGACGCTGAAGCTGGCCACCCAGGCACCCCCTAAGTTTTATATTTAATTTGAAAATTAATGCTAGTATTTTAGCAGCTCAGACCAAGGCCAATGGACACAAATTCTGAGTGAGTAAGGTCTGAGAAATGAGAGCTTGATTCTCGAGCGCGGGCTGGAGGGAAAGGGGCCCATTTGGCTCTCATTTATGCCCTGACATCACTGAGCTGGGCGGATTCCTCCTTCCTACACGGAGCAGGTCTGACGACCAGGGGGCTGAGGAGTTGAAGTGGCACTGGGTCAAAGGGACCCTCCAGGAAGCAGGGACCCAGACCAAGTGGCCCCTCAGGGTCGCATGGACATGAGTCTATCTCAGGGATACCCTCATTTTGGGGGGTTAAAAATGGACAGAAGATATGAACAGACACTTCTCCAATGAAGACATACAAACGGCTATCAGACACAGGAAAAAATGTTCATCATCACTAGCCATCAGGGAGCTTCAAATTAAAACCACATTGAGATACCACCTTACACCAGTTAGAATGGCCCAAATTAGCAAGACAGGAAAGAACGTGTGTTGGAGAGGATGTGGAGAAAGGGGAGCCCTCTTCCACTCTTGGTGGGAATGCAAGTTGGTGCAGCCACTTTGGAGAACAGTGTGGAGATTCCTCAAGAAATTAAAAATAGAGCTTCCCTATGACCCTGCCATTGCACTCCTGGGTATTTACCCCCAATACACAGATGTAGTGAACAGAAGGGCCATCTGTACCCCAATGTTCATAGCAGCAATGGCCACAGTCGCCAAACTGTGGAAAGAACCAAGATGCCCTTCAACGGACGAATGGATAAGGAAGATGTGGTCCATGTACACTATGGAGTATGATGCCCCCATCAGAAAGGACGAATACCCAACTTTTGTAGCAACATGGACGGGACTGGAAGAGATTATGCTGAGTGAAATAAGTTAAGCAGAGAGAGTCAATTATCATATGGTTTCACTTATTTGTGGAGCATAACAAATAGCATGGAGGACATGGGGAGTTAGAGAGGAGAAGGGAGTTGAGGGAAATTGGAAGGGGAGGTGACCCATGAGAGACTGTGGACTCTGAAAAACAACCTGAGGGTTTTGAAGGGGCGGGGGATGGGAGGTTGGGGGAACCAGGTGGTGGGTATTGGGGAGGGCACGGATTGCATGGAGCACTGGGTGTGGTGCAGAAATAATGAATACTGTTACGCTGAAAATAAATAAAAACAAAATAAAACAAACCTGTGGCCCGCCGGGGAAAAATCATTAGCGGTCTTAAATGGGGTACCTTGTTCTCCTGGGTCAATTCTCACGTGCCGGAGAGAAAACAAGAGCTGCCGAAGCCCGTGGGGGATTGGAAGGCGATGGCTGACGCCCGCTGCTTGCCCGGGGGGGAGCACGGCCCTAGTGACGCTCATGGAAACTGGGGGGCGGGTATCATCTGACAAAGTGACACACGGGCCATGTCCTTTCCCAGCTGCTTTCTGAAGAGCAGGAGTGCTGGTGGCCCTTCCCTGTCCCCTCTCCCCCCTCCTCCCCGCCCTCCTCCCGAGGACTGTTCTGGGGTTGAACTGGAACAGAAGCAATTAAACGATGTGTGCGAATTACGGGCTCCTCGGGAGGTGCCGGGGTATTGAGTCCCACAAGCGTGAACTGTCCTCCTCTCTGACTTATCTGGGCTCATATTTCACCACTAATTAAAGTTCACCCAGGGAGGGTTCCCTTGAATGTAAAGTGCTCCTGGGCTCAGGCAGACTCTGGAGACAGTCCCTCTGCTGGAAGGAAGTGAGGACCTCTCACCGCCGAGACCCTCGCACACTGTGTGTGTGGGGCTGTGGGAATGGCTGCTTTATTTAGAACCTGCTCACCCCCGCCCCCAAATATCTGACGTACCAAAATGGGCTCAGTGTCCTTAAAGCAGAGAGGATCTTCTTGGCCTACTGTCGCCAGAGGCTGACTTCCTGTTGACAGAAGAAAGCCATACCGTGGGACATTTTTTTGGGTTAATGGTGTTACAATCGTATCTAAATGGCAAATACAATAAAGTCGGCTGTAATTTGGACCACAGAGTGTCTCATTATTTGGAGGACAGATTGCTTCAGAACCCGCGCTGAGAAGGAGTTGGCCTTGGTTTTGTATGATCGGGGATGGAGCCGTGAGCAATTTTAATACCATTTGGTTTAAATGCAAATGGTAAAATAAATAATTGCTTTGCTGCAGGCCGGGGTATCTTACCAAGAAGCACGTGCCTGAAATGAATGTTTTAGAGGGAGAGCTCGACGTGTTCTCAGTTATTTCCTGTAGAAGAATTAACAGAAAAAAAATGCTTGTCCTAGCAATTTCCCCTTCTCGGATCACACACCGAGAGGCCACTGTTGGGCTGACTTGTGAAGCATTGTGACCTCTCTTAAGGGTAGCGTCAATGGTGTTCTCATATTTAATCCACTGTTCTCGGCTAAGTATTAGTCCTCGGCTCAGTCTGTGTTAGCTGATGAGCAAAGACCATCTCTTACGTGGGGTGTGTGTGTGTGTGTGTGTGTGTGTTCATTCCCTCTCCTCCACACTAGACCACCTTCTAGGCAAATCTAATTTCCCTTTTCCCAACGTGTCTTAGATCTCCAGGCTCTGTGTGTACACAGACAGCCTGCCGGCCTGTCCCATGGGGGTCCTCCCTCTGCACAGTGGGGATACGACAGACTGTCCCAGGGGATCAGTGGCAACAGTCTTGCCCCAGCAGGACCCAGAGGGAGGATCCAGGAGCTTTCCCTCCTGCACCGCCCGCCGCCCCTGGAGCTCCCTGCATCTCTCCGGCCTCCTGTTTGCTTTGCCACATGCAGCTTTAGCGCCATGTCTCTCGGGTCCCTACAGTGTGAAGGATTGTCTGCCGAGTTTATCAATCCCAGCTGAGGGAGACACCCTCTGTGGGTGACCTCTCCTCCCACAGGCTGGGCCTCGGGGTCCAGCCATGGTCACGGCCAAGGACTGGGTCATAGGTTTTGGGCTCTCCCGAAATGTCAGCTCCGCCCTGGCTTCCGCCCTGGGGATGCTCTCATTTCTGCACAAATGGGAGAGGGGAGCGACACCCCATGGTGCTGTAACTCATGGGGCGTGGTGCCTCGCGATGGAGGCTTCCCTCTCACCTCTCTGCTGGCGAGCTCTGGGATGCCTGAGGAGTCCCCGTGGGAAGGGGTGAGGCGATGGGAGGCCCTGGGGGGAAAGCACCGGCTCCCAAACCCTTTCCGTTAGACCGGCTGGGCTGGCAGGTGCAAGCTGGGCAGAGAGAGTGCAAGGCTGGCTGACCTGCGCCAGATGGCACAGCTTAGGGTGCGGTGCGGTCGCCGGGCCCCTCTCTGCCCGCCCCCGCCCCACCCTCCTGGGGTGGGGTGAGGCCCACAGGTTCTCTGGTCCTATTAGGAAAGCACGAGAGACACTGCATTTCAGACAGCTTTCTCCCTGGTCGCTGGCCCTGCCTTCCCTTTCATAGACCATTCACTTAGACACGTGGGGACTATTTCTCTGCTCACTCGAGAGGCACGTCTTTGCAGAGACTTGTGCTAGATTGACAGCCCAGGTCTGTCTTTCTCAGGGACCTGGAGCCCCCTCTTTGAAGTGTAAGCCTCTGGGAGGGTGGCACCCCGCCTTTTGTTTCCACGGGAGCGCTGAGCCTGATTTCTGTGGGCCCCTTGCTCCACGTTGTAGAACTGCCTGCTGTCCTGAAGATGAGGTTTACTATCCTTTTGGATCAGGGCAGTTGGAGCTCGGACAGACGAGACATCCCCTGCTCCAGCTCCTAAAACGCCCCTGACCTTTGCTCCAGCCGAGGGGAGCTCCGACGGAGTTCTGACCTCTCTCCCCTGAATACAATTTTCCTGGCCTGATTCGCTTCAGTGCAATTTTGACTTTGACCTTGGCATGGCCTGAGGGAAGACAGGAAGCAGAAACAGAGAGACGGAAGGAGAGTCTGTATAGCCCCAATATTTTCGTGGCTCCTTTGAGTTCTTTTGTGTGTGTGTGTGTGTGTGTCTGTCTCATTCTCTATAGAATGGGGCGTGAAAATTCAAAAGTAGTTGGGATTATCCCTGCTGTCCTGGAAAAAGTACCTGCCAGCTACAGGACATGCAACTGTTCTGGTTAATAATGAATCCAAAAGGACAATGGCCACTATGTGACCAAATTATAGGTGGGGACAGAGATCCCTTTTGGAGCTGGTGGCTTCATCACTACCTCCTGGCAGCTTGGTGCTGGTTGTGCAGGCTTTTCCCCACCAACCCTACATTTGGTGTCATTGCATTTCCTCTGCGAGCTACTGAATTTGGCCCTTCCTGGCTTCCTCCCTGTGTCCAGGGAGAGGATCGGTGCGGAGTGTGATGGGAGCCCGGGGCTTGCTCCGCCCGGCCGGTCGGGGAGGTGCTGTGAGCGATCCTGCTCAAGACGGGAAGCGTTGGATGATTCTGGCTTTGATCTGGAGCTGAAGCCAAAGATTCAACTCAGCGGAGGCACTTACAAGGCTCTCCGATGAAATCACTATGTTTTTTCGGTTTCAGTGGCCCTTCGTGGTGTCATCTATACGTGACCTATTTAAGATAACCTTTTCCCTCTCTGTGTGTAATAGCCTCTTAGCGTCCCATGAAATGCATACCCTTTTTGCTTCAAAAAATATTCCTACTGGGACTTGAAATTAAGCCTCGGTTTTTCTCCATTTTTCTCCCCAGTCTCTGCACACGGGAAGCGCCCGGCTTTCCTGCTCAGTGATGTTTGTTAGTGAACCGGGGCCAGAGTCCAGACCACGTTGCATCAGCTCGAAGAATTCAGTAACTTTTCATCCCCTCATTCGTGTTTGTCCTTGTGTACAGACCTGTGCATTTTTACCCCGTGCAGAGATTCACGTAACTTCTGCCAAAATCAATATTCCGTCAATACGAAGGACAGCCCAGTGTATCCTCTTACGTGCAGGCCCCACCCCTGTGCCCTGGCAACCAGCGATCTGTTCTTTGTCTTTGCACTTGTGTCCTTTTGACGATGTTGTCTGAGTGGAACCTGCCGTCTGTGACCTACAGAGACGGGCTTTCCCACCAAACCCTGGAGACGTGTCCCGGCCGTTGTGCAAGCAGGTCTGCTGCTTTCCATGGCTGAGGGCTGTTTCACTGCGCGGGTGACCCAGGTTTGTGAACCTGAAGTTCAGGCATTGAAAGGCATTTCTGTCTTTTGCTGTTAGGGATAAAACTGCTATGGACATTTGTGTACGTGTGCAGGTGAACGCTGGTGACGGTGTGCTTTGGGCTCCACGGTAAGCGTGTTCGGTTTCGCAAGCAGCGGCCCCGCTGTGGTCCAGGCCGCGGGTGGTGCAGCAGACCACCCGCTTCTCTGCATCTTTACCTGCACTGGGGTCGGGGTGGGTTCTCTGCTTCCACGGGTTGGGAACAAGATTCCATCCCCCTCCCCGCATTTGTAGAGATGGAGACTAGACAGAAAGGGGTAGAAAGCTGATCTGAAAATACAGTTTAAAAAAATTCAGACAGGATTGAAATAGATTTTGTACGTGTACGTCCTTGCTCTTTTCCTCAGTCACAGTGGGTGGGGGTGGGCTGGGGCTGTTGTCTCTATGGCTTCCGAGTAGCACAACTTCTTCCCTCTTCTGCACACTTTCCACCAACCTGGGGGCTGGCCTCGGCTGAAGGGCGCACCTGCCCCTTGTCGGGGTGATGGGAGAGTCCCGGGGAAGTTACTCCCCTTCCCCTGCTCCTCCCACTGCTAAACCCCTGTAGTTCCCGCCAGTCCTATAGCCATGACGACCATGACCGCCACTCCCACGGCCACCATTGCTACCACCACTACCGTTGCTGCTATGATTGTCATTACTGCCACCACCATTAGGACCACTGTACCATTCCCATGACCACTGCCGCCATGACTTCTACGGCTGTGGTCCTGACCGCTACCCCACACCCCCCATCATCTCCTCCCGACTCCCGCCACGACTCCTGGAGCCACCATAACCACTACCAGCTTTTCCCTTGAGTCAAACCCTCTGGAAACATTGAAGATACATCATTGCCTTTACTCCTCATCGCAATCCGATGTCGTCACTGTTTCCTTGTTAACGCTGAGAAACCCTGGGCCTCCAGAACTGCCTGGCGCTGGGCAGCAAGTGGGCTACGGGGTCTACCCTGACCCTGACGTGCAGGGGCCGCGTCCGGTCTTACTTGCTTGGCCAGTTTCCTTCAGTCCTTGGTTTGCAGATGCATTTCTCCATCCGTCCACTGCCCCGTCCACCATCTTGAGCTGAGAGGGTGTCTACTCTGTGTAGGCTTGGGTCAGCTCAAGACGCGCTTCTGTCTGGAGGGACCATCTGGCAGGAAGAGCAAGTCGGGACATTAACTTAAAACATGACAAATAACAGCCAAACATGAACAGTTCCCTCCGCCTTGCTCCCTGGTGCTGCCCGTCTTGCCTTGTACTCTGGTCTTTTGGGAAAACGGATTTGTCTAAATGATTGACTTTATCTCTGCCACTGGCTTGCTTGGTTGAACCATCTCCTGGCTCTGTCCCTGGAACGTAATGCACAGGAACAGATAGGATTTCTAATGAATGAGGGAAGCTGTCCTCACCACCTGTTCTCATCCGCTTTTTATAGACACTTTGCACATGGCATTTGGGGCTTGGACTAAGGATGCTTGAGTCCTGCCTGCCATTCCTCTCAACCCGTTTTTCTTGCAATGTGTGGCCCTCCCATTCCTGGCCCCATGGCTCCCCATGTCGTGCTCCTGGATGGATCGATCCTTAGAACGCCTGTGTGTGACTTCCAAGAAGGGCCAGAGCATAGCCTTGTGCCGTGGGTTCCAGAAGTTTATTCCGTCCCATTCTGCGTGATTCCTGACTGGACATCTGGTATCTAGCGACCCTCTCCCCTGTGCTGAGTGAGCAAGGCTGTGGTAGAGTATGCCTTTCTGAAATACGTGCACGGAAGAAGCATCGATCTTCTAATGTGGTTGGATCCACAACAGTAAGACCCTTGAAATTATTTCCTTGTAGGTCTTTGGTTGTTTTTCTTTGAACAGATTGAAAAATAATGGGACAAGTGGGAATACTTTCAAGTTTTTACTGCGGTCTGGGGGGAATTAATTTATTCCTTTGTAATTGAAGATTAGATACAAAGATTATTTTTTTAGCTGGAGGCTTTCTTAAGCCATGTAGAATTCTTGGCAATCAAACATTTTAAGTGTTTCCCCCATCTTTTGAATTTCTTTTTGTTATTTCCTGACTGGACTGAGGCACAAACAGATGGCGTATTTTCTAAGCTCTGGCTGATGCCTGAAAATAATACGTTTCTTTTTTTCCCCCTCTTGAGTAATAAAAACAAAATCAAAGCATCTTCTCTGTGTGCAGTAACTTAATCAGATTGGTTGAAGTAAGTAGCAGAAATCACTGGAAAGGTCAAGTAGACAGTAGTTAGGAGCAGACTGTGGCCAGTCTGTGTGGGTTTGAGTCTTGGTTACTCATTGGCTGTGTGACCTTGGGGAAATTACTTAATTTCTCTGTTCTTGGCTTTCCTCATCTGTACACTGAGGGTAATAGTGAGACTTATCTCTTAGGGTTGTTACGAAGATTAAAAATAATATTTATAACTCACTTAAGACAGTTTCTGGGTATATTTAGAAACACAGTAATTACTTCGAGCATGTTATTTCTTTTCAGGAAATTGTGTGATTCCTTGGAGGAAGGGTCTAGTGCCATTTGTGAAAGGCCTGATTCCTGAGGTCACGCGGGAAAGCAGCTCCCTCGCTCAGAAGCGTGACCCTTCTGGATGTCTTCTTTGCATAAATGTCTGTTCATGTCCTCTGCCCATTTCTTGATTGGATTATTTGTTCTTTGGGTGTTGAGTTTGCTAAGTTCTTTATAGATTCTGGACACTAGTCCTTTATCTGATATGTCGTTTGCAAATATCTTCTCCCATTTTGTCAGTTGTCTTTTGATTTTGTTAACTGTTTCCTTTGCTGTGCAAAAGCTTTTGATCTTGATGAAATCCCAGTAGTTCCAAACCATAAGTGACTCTTAATCTCACAAAACAAACTGAGGGTTGCCGGGGGGAGGGGGTTTGGGAGAAGGGGGTGGGATTATGGACATTGGGGAGGGTATGTGATTTGGTGAGTGCTGTGAAGTGTGTAAACCTGGTGATTCACAGACCTGTACCCCTGGGGATAAAAATATATGTTTATAAAAAATAAAAAATTAAAAAAAAAAAAAAAAAGAAGCGTGACCCTTATTGATACTGGCTTTTTCCCCCCTCTTGAGTAATAAAAACAAAATCAAAGCATCTTCTCTGTGTGCAGTAACTTAATCAGATCGGTTGAAGTAAGTAGCAGAAATCACTGGAAAGGTCAAGTAGACAGTAGTTAGGAGCAGACTGTGGCCAGTCTGTGTGGGTTTGAGTCTTGGTTACTCATTGGCTACTTGGTTACTCCCCCCTGATGGGAACCGGCTTGCTTTGGGAATTTTCCAGATTCTTCCCATGTACAGTGCAAGCCCTCCGCCCACCCGCCCAGAGAGGGGGCTGCTACTGTTGTTCACTCTCCGCAGACAGGGAAACTGAAGCCTAGGGATTTAAGCGAACCTTCCAAGGTTGCTGAAAGAGTTGAGGTCAAACCAAGATGGGACCTGACTTGCTCTCCAAGGTACACCCTGTTTGCGTCCTCCAAGATACGCCCTGCTTATGTGACGCTTACTTAAGAAAAGCATAAAGAGGACCCACGTTATCGTTCGTGACACGAGTGAGTGGGGCAGTCTGTGGGGCGGTCTGTGGGGCGGTCTGTGGGGCGGTCTGTGGGGCGGTCTGTGGCATCTTCTGGAGCGTTCATTTGTCTCCTTACTCTGCAAACATTTATTCAGCACCTGTGGGGCGTGAGCTCTGGCCTGGGGTCTGGGGGAGCGGGCTGGGGGTGGGGACAATGACGGGAACGATCCCTGCTGTGGTTCCCCCTGGTGGGACCTGCGACACACGAGCTTCAAAGCAGAACATTTAAGGCTTCTTTAGGCTTAAAGACTCCTCACGGGAACAGTTTCCTCTTCTAAGAGAAGGTTTCACTCCAGATCCCTAAGTCCGGAAGCTAAGACCATAGAGAGAGAATCCCTCATGCTTTAGCTGTGGGCCGTGGAACGGACTTTTAGCTTCTCGAAGCTCTAGAACTTCTGTTCAGTTCCCTCCTCCGGGCGGGAAAACCAGCTCAGCTGATCGCCTGAGAAATGCTGCCTACTTTCCTCCTAGGTAAGGGCTGGCCATGCCTGTCATATTTCCCACAAAGCTCGATCTCCCCTTCAGCCTGCATGCTTCATTTAAAAATATTCTGTTTGGCATTTATTATTACCAAGGCTAACATTTCATAAAGCATCAGAAGGATCTTGGATCATCAGTTTGTGGAAATGTTGGGACTAAGCTCTCAGAGAAAACTCGTCTTTTAAAATTCCTAAAAATTTTAAAATTCATAAATTTGCAAATCCAACGAACATGAGAGGTGACTCGGGAATTCTCAGGTTAATATAATGACGTTTTGATTTGACAGCAAGGGTGGAGCTGGTCCCTAGACACGGATTGGCTGAGTTGCCCCTCGTGGCCCCATTGGCCTAAGTCCGATGCGGAGGCACTTCCTTTAGCGGATCCTCTGTGGTCCTGCAGAGCCGAACAGTAGGTTCTGGAAAGTAAGTGTGCAGAGGAAGACCCCGAGTCTCCAGGGTGACGCCGTCCCCGTCAGATTCCACTCTCTTTCTCTTTCCCCAATTTCCTTCCTAATCGCACCCGAATGCACTCTTCCTCCTGCCCAGACACACTCGGTCTGCTGCTGCTTCATTCAATAACAGGAGGACAGGTTTTATTTTCTGTGTTGATTTAGGCTGAGCACGTATTCTCTCCCAGGGGATATTAAGGAGGCCACAACAGAAAGTGTCCTGTGGTCGTAGGTTTTAGAGACCCTAGGTCGATTATAGCTAGACAGGTTTCTGGGCTGAAGAACGTCCCTGAGCCTTAATGTATGGGTGGGTGTTGTCAGTCTCTAAGAGGAGGGCCCTAAACACCGTATTTCAAAGCCAGACAGTTTCCCAGAGTCAGAGGGCTGCCCTGATACGCTCCTAGGGGCCCCGGCTGCGTTGCTGTCCGTACAATCTGTGCTCCCTTGGAGGCTCTGCTCATTTCTCCTTTATTTCTCAGCTTATTTGGGTTTGTGTTTTATGTTACCCATACAACGTGGACTTGTGTCCAAAAGTGAAAGATCTGTCCAGCCCCCTCCTCCAGTTCGTTCCCAGAACGCATAGGTCAGTTCTGCTGCAATGTGACCTGCACAGCCCCAGAAATTACTCTGCAATGCAAAAATCGTGCAGTAAAAGCTGAGGCTTGTATGAAAAGGGGGTTAGAGAAATAACACCCCCTAACTTCATCAGCGACATAGCAAAACAGGTATCAGCATCTAATAAACACAGTGGCTCCGTCGTGCACACATTAGGTAGTGAGCCAAAACCCGCATACCTTGATAAATACGGCACCTGAGAAGCTCTGGGTTTTACTGGCAGACCTAAGGTCAGAAAGATTGCAGCTGGTGAGTTCTTGGGGAGAGGTGGAAGGAGCGTTCCTGGAAGGTGAAGGAACTCCCCGAGGTGTGGAGGGCATAGCTCACCGCCCACGTGGAGAACCGAAGTCACTGGTGGGTGGTCGGGGGGTTCCTGCGTGTGCTCCTGTGTGTGCCTGTGCCCACGTCCCATATTCCTACGGTGCTCGGTTAAGTGGGGTCAGAGTTCTGCATTCATTTAGGGGTTCTTATGGACAACATTGTGAATAAATGCAAAATTCTCACTAGGCTCAGGTTGTTTCCTAATCTGTTACACACGCTGGGGCAAGATGTGCTCTAAAAGCAGGCCTTACCTAGCAGAACTGGCCGGAGGGTTAATATCTTAAATCATGTCCTAACAGGTGTTAACCAAGGGACACACCCACACACATACATGAGCATTGTTTTTCTTTAAAGGGGGTTATACCACACTTCCTGTGTGCCTTTGCTCTATTTTATTTGCTTACTTATGTAGCATGGCATCTTTCTTTGCCAGTAGATGTCCCATCTCATCTGTCCTGCACGGGGTAGGTCTCCAGTGCACAGACAAGTCACCATTCACTCAACTGCTCCCATGGACGGTCACTTGGATTTTTGGCATTTCTTTCTTTTCCCGTAAGTTGTGGTGAAGACTGTTCTGTCTTCAGTAGAAGTCTTCCCTGAAGACTGTCCCCAGCTTTGCTCAGGATGTGCAAAGTTGGAAAGAACATTACTCCCAACCCTACAACCTCATAAAAGTGGATTGCTGAACAGTATCCAAATCCCCAGGTTTCTTGAATTCAGTCGAGACCTGAAGTCCCGGGTAACCAGCTGACTGTATCCGTGGGAGGACAGGAGTATCTCGGGAGACCTGGGGTGGGAACACTTGCTTGCCTTGGCCAGATGCTATGGGACACCATATAAGCCCATTAGAAGAAATAAAATCAATGGAAATTTCTAATGAATTGTTAAACCCCAGTGTGGATCCTCTTCTCTATCTCTGCCATGGACCAGAAGCCTTCAGCCACTGGAGAAAAAAAATGGGAAAACTTACCACCCCTGAAACACCAGTGAAGACCAGTGCATCTCGGGGAGACTGGAGGGTTAAGGAGACCCCCTTCCCCTGAGGGAGGGGCTCGCTGAGACCACGAGGGGTTTCCTTCCCCTAGGAGTGGGACAGATCATGGAGAAGCCCTCTCCCAAGACCTAGTGACATGGTGCTTCCCTCAGACTTAGGCTGAAGGAGAACAGCAGAAACAGTACTTGCTGTGTCCCGCTGTCACCATCCTGCCCGGCAGTGTGTAATGAGCAGAGCCGTCTATGCTGGGAGAGGGAAGAGCAGGGCAACCTGGGGGCGCCAGGACAAACAGAAGACATCGGCATAACTCCAGAGATCCCTCTGACTCCAGCCCCGAGCACAGACACACGGCAGCACCAGAGGACTCTGGAGCCTGTGCTGGACCCAGGGTAACCACGGCAATAAGAACTACCCCCTCCCTGCCCCTTACACAGCTAAATCCCTAACTAGAGGATTTCCCTATGGGATGTTCCTAAAATAACGGTGTTGCTATGATCCTTTTTTTTTTTTTTTTTAAAGAGAATTTTTTTTTTTTTTGAAGCCCTTTGAAGTACTATGGTTTTTAAGAACCTTGCTTTGAGACAAGTTGACTTCAAGTCTTTTAAAGCAATCTTGATTTGGGGGAATAGGGGAGATGACCCAGCTCTAGGAGCTAGCATTGTGTTATTTAATGCTACTGATAGGGCACTTGCTGTGTCCAGTGCCCTGCGGGGAGGAGGGCTGTCAGATGATTAGCTGTGAGAAGATTTGGTCTGTAAATTGAATCACTTAAACTTCACCACATGACCTCACCATGAAAAACTTTTCCTTTTAGAAGTAAAGCATATTCTTGGGATGCCTGGATGGCTCAGTGGGTTAAGCCTCTGCTTTTGGCTCAGGTCATGATCTCAGGATCATGGGATAGAGCCCTGAATCAGGCTCTCTGCTCAGCTGGGAGCCTGCTTCACCCCCTCTCTCGGTGCCTGCCTCTCTGTCTACTTGTGATCTCTGTGAAATAAATAAATAAAATCTTTAAAATGTAAAAGTTATAAAAAAAGTAAACTATATTCTTTTGATAAAATAATTACTCTTTTGGGGAAAGTCACCAATTTATAACATTTAGAATTTCAAGAGGTTATTATGGACAGAATATGTATGTCCCCCATGAATTCATGTGCTGAGGTTCTCACCCCAGGTGTGATGGTGTTAGCAGGTGGGGCGTTGGAGGGGATTGGGTCATGAGGGTGCGGTCCTCAGGAACGGGATTAGAGACAGGAGAAGGTTTGCCTCTGGTCTCTGCTCTCTGCCACATGAGGACAGGACCAGAAGGTGGCTGTCTGCAACTCCAGAAAAGTGTTCTCACCAGCTCCCAATCATGCTGACGCCCTGATCTCGGACATTCCGCCCCCAGTACTGCAACAACTAAATTTCTGTCACTGAAGCTACATGGGTGTGCCACTTTGTTGTTGTTGTTTAAAGATTTTATTTATTTATTTGACAGACAGAGACAGCAGGAGAGGGAATTCAAGCAGGGGGAGTGGGAAAGGGAGAAGCAGGCTTCCTACTGAGCAGGGAGCCCAATTTGGGGCTTGATCCTAGGGGATCATAACCAGAGCCCAAGGCAGATGCTTAATCACTGAGCCACCCAGGCGCCCCTGTGTGGTGCTTTGTTATAGCAATGAGACAGAGGTGGGATCCTGACACAAAAGTTGTATCAACGTCACTTACTCTAGGTACTGTACAGGTGATGATTTTCTTTCCTGAATTTCTTTAAGAATTTAATTTTAGGGGCACCTGGGTGGCTCAGTGGGTTAAGGCCTCTGCCTTTGGCTCTGATTATGATCCCAGGGTCTTGGGATCGAGCCCTGCATCAGGCTCTCTGCTTGGCAGGGAGCCTGCTTCCCTTCCTCTCTCTCTGCCTGCCTCTCTGCCTACTTGTGATCTCTGTCTGTCAAATAAATAAATAAAATCTTAAAAAACCCAGAATTTAATTTTAACTTAATTTAACTTTGATTATTGGAGTAGTGTGCCATACGATGTTATGTTAGTTTCTGGTGTAGGACATTGTGATTCAACAGTTCTATATGCCACTTAATGCTCTCCACGATAGCAGTGGTGATTTTATTACCTGAGTAATCTTTCTGAAAAGACATTGGCTCTTTTCTCCATTGTTGAAAGGGCTGTCGTCCCTTTTACCACACTGAGAAGCAAAAGCCTGGTGAGGGCAGGCAGGAACACTAGGGTCGGGTTTCCCTGCTGTCCCAGCGAGAGAAATTTCCTATGAGGCTGACAAGGTTTGGGAAGCTTTGATCCTGTTGGATTAGGAACAACCCATGTAGTCAGAGGACAAACAGAATAAGACAACGCCTTTGAACGGAGCGCCAGGACATCTATTTCCAGTGCCTCTTGAAATGTGGCAAAGGGAACAGATCAGCAAGGTGAGTGTAATTAGCTGGGTCATGGGCTTGACTCCTGAGAGGTGTCTTCTGCTGTGAGAATCCCCATCCCCCTTTCCTGCCCCCCTTCCCACTTGGTAAATGAAGCTCATCCATGCTGACTCGTGAGCCTACATCCTCACATCTGCTGTCGCCTGCCCAGTGGAAGGGAAGTGAGGACTCTGAGCACAAGCCTGTGTGGGACACCCTCTGTAAACTTGCATAAAAGGGGCAATTTTTCTTACACTCGAGAAGTTGGAGGACAAATAAAATCACAGCCTCTGCAGACTCCTGGGGGTTTGGTGGAGGGTTTTGTTGTCTGAAAAAGGCTCATGGCAGGAAAAGTCTCTGTGGGGTCATTTTGTTGCCCTCCTGCCCCCATTAGGATTATGTTCCAAGTCATTAGCCACAAGTTGCTGCTTTGTTATTAGGGGGGCGAGGGAGCACCTTCCAACTGTTCTTGACAGGAACCATATTTGTTGTATCTTGTGTGTTTTTTTTTTTTTTTAAATGCACGCAACCAGTCCATGTCTTCTGATTAGAAAATTAATCCATTTACGTTTAAAGTAATCATTTATAGGTAAGGCCTTCCCATTGCCATTTTTTCATTGTTTCCTGATTGTTTTGTAGTCCTCTATTCTTTTCTTTCTCTCTTGCTATCTACCTTTGTGATTTTTTTTTAAAGATTTTATTTATTTATTTGACAGAGAGAAATCACAAGTAGATGGAGAGGCAGGCAGAGAGAGAGAGGGGGGGGGGGAGGCAGGCTCCCTGCCGAGCAGAGAGCCCGATGCGGGACTTGATCCCAGGACCCTGAGATCATGACCTGAGCCAAAGGCAGCGGCTTAACCCACTGAGCCACCCAGGTGCCCCTCTACCTTTGTGATTTGATGATGATTTTTTTTTTTTTTTTTTGGTAATGTTATGCTGGGATCCCTTTTTCTTTAACTTTGGTGTCTGCTAATTCTGTAATTACCTTGAGGCTTGTGCAGAACATCAAATAGTTTTGACAGGTACAGAGATCAGAAGATGAGCTCATCCTTATGTGCTAGAGTTGAAGTACCTAAGGGTCGGGCAGCTGGAGATCTCATCTGAAGCTTCAGAGTGGGAACTGTGCTACACTGATGGCCTCATATTGTAATCCTGGCCTTTGGAATAACTGACTATTTGATCCTTTAAAGGAAAAACTTAAGTTTGTAGACTTAGAGAATCCAGAATCATAGTAGGGACAGCCACTAATTGTGAAAACAGATTTCCAGCATGAAAATGATTTTTCTTACAGCTGGAGAAATACAAGAGTGTCCTTGACCTCATGACCTTTCAGAATTGGTGTTGGCTTTAGCACTCTTGACCTGCTTTGCCTTCCAGTTTGTTCTCTGTGGTCCCTTGGTCCTGGCCATTTGTGTAATTCTGAGCAATCCTGGTTTCTAGCTTCCATATTGTTCCATTTACTCTGTGTGTCTAACAAACTACCCCCAAGCATAACTTAAAAAGACCCTGAATGTATATTTTTATCATGGATCTGCAAGGCATGTAGGACTGTCTCCTCCATTCAGTACCAGCTGAGGGGGCGCTGAAGACTAGGGGCTGGCATCTTCAGTCAGTCCATCAGTCAGTCAATCCGTCACCTGTCTGGTGCTCGATGTTGGATTTCGGCTGAAGTTCTAAGTTGGATGTAGTACTCCCCATGGGGCCACTCCACGTGGTCTGGGCTTCCCAAAAATATGGCGGCTGGGAGAGAGAGAGAGTAAGAGATAGAGAGAAGGAGGGAGGGAGATAGGATTGTCCTCTGACCTAGCCCTGGAAGGCCCACAGCTTGACTTCCCCTGGATTCTATTCACTGGGAGGTCACAGAATCCCTTGAAGTTTCAGTGTGAATCGATTTCCCTTCTCGAAGGGAGCGGTGAGATTTGGGAAGTGTGTGTGAGATGGCAGTGTTGCTGCTGGCGGTGTTGGAGGCTCCCTTCTGCCCCGGGTGTCCTGGTGGTCCTCCCCGTTCCCTCAACCTGCTCCCCACCCTCCATCTTGCCCCTCCTGGCTCTGACTGTGCTCCCTCTTTTCCATGCTTTGCCTACGGTGGCTGAGACTCAGGATGGCTGGGGCGTAAGTTATCTTTCTCCCATTCTCGTGTTCCTACAAACGAAGTGATCAAAGGTGACAACATCAACTTGACAGTCACTGGCAGAGGATGCCAAAGCCAAGAAAAATGTCTGTGAAGTCTGGGCCTTCCAAATTTTCTTCTCTTGTCAGCAAAAACAGTTAGATTTAGGGATCTGTAGTTAGCAGTGAGATTTAAGATGTTTACTCACACAAATCAAAAACCACAGGTCTTCTTGGGTTAACCAGGACAAATTTATGATGGAGAAATTATGTTTAAAAAAAAAAAAGAGAGGGAGAGACTGTGCGGCAAGTTAAGATTTCTCCACTGGCCGGGCAATTTTTCCTTCCGAAATTTTGAATTTCTCATCAAGGTGAAAGGTGCTGTGGGTGACCTTGTTTATGGCTGAGAAAGTAATAAATTTGCAGAGTGAAGCTCTTCCCTGGAAGTTAGTCTGTCCCTGACTCTTGCCGCAGAGCTGCTTTGATTTATCCAGAAGCCAAACTCGGCAGACATGCAGGATGATTAAACTGGGGAGAGGCGGATCCATTAAACTGGGATCCAGGGTGATCCTGACGGGGTGGGGCTGTGGGACGGGGCAGGCTTCCTCCAGCAGGGCCCCGTGACCGTGGCCAGGTGTTCCGAGAAAATTTATAGCACGAATGGAAGAACCAGGAAGAGCCATGGAAATGGACAAAATAAATTTCCATCTTGAAACCAGTCAAGGCCAGCGTCTGAAGGATGCTCATGGAAAAATGACTGTCTTGCCAACAACTTTTTAAGCCATTTGCAAAACAAGTTTTAAAGCACATGATACATTTGTATAAAAACCCGATCAGGCACTCGCCATGGAAGCTCAGAGCAAAGACAGCCCTAGTAGAAGGAAGGGTAGGTCGGCCCATTGCTCACTTGGCACGCTTTGTTGGGCACCATTTACATTACTAGGCAGTGTGCTGGGCCTGTGAAAACAGAGTCTAAAAGGTACTTTTGCCCCTGTGAAGTTCATAGTCTTGTAGGGTAGTGTGGCCTGCGGAATAAGGCCCTCCCCCCCAAATATCCTGATCCTGTATGTGTCACCTTATCCTGCAGAAGAGAATTTGCAGGTGTGACTAAGTTAAGGATGTCGAGCTGTGGAGATTACCCTGGTTGTGTGGATGGGCTGTCACTGTGATCAGTGTTTGTACAAGAGGCAGGCGGCAGGACATGTGGCGGGAGAAGACAACGGCCCCAAGGAGCCCTGGAGCCAGCCGGTACTGCTGCCGGCTCTGCTGGCGGAGGGAGAAGAGCCCACGAGCGCAGAAGCACAGGTCTGGAAGCCGGGAAAGAGCGTGGCCTTGCCAGCACTTTGGTCGGGTCCAGTGAAACTCACTTTACATTTCTGACAGCCAGAACCATAAGGGGATAAATTTGTGTGGTTTCAAGCCACCAAGTTTGTGATAATTTGTTAGAGAAGCAGCAGGAAACTCATACAGAGAGTTAGAATATCTATTTACACGGTGTCACTTTAAGGAATACCCTGCTGCTTTTCAGATAATGTTTATGATCTAACTGATGATAAATAAGCCATTTCCACTGCTTATGGCTTTGGCTTTAATTAACAATTGGGAGCCACATTCAGCTGCCTGGGGCTGGCGGGGGCTGGGGTGTGGATAGCGACTGCAGATGGCAGCCTGCCCTCTGTGCTCCTTAGAAGATTTTAGTAAAGCACTGAGGAGGGCGGGTGGTAGGAGGCTCGTCAGGACAGGTCCCCATTCTGGGGCATGTGTGACAGGTCCCCATTCTGGGGGGATGTGTGACAGGTCCCCATTCTGGGAGACGTATGATGCTGAGAGATCGGTTTTTAAAGAAACAGATTAGGGGTGCCTGGGTGGCTCAGTGGGTTAAGCCTCTGCCTTCAGCTCAAGTCATGATCCCAGGGTCACGGGATCGAGCCCCACATCGGGTTCTCTGCTCAGCGGGGAACCTGCTTCCTGCCTCTCTCTCTGCCTGCCTCTCTGCCTACTTGTGATCTCTGTCTCTCAAACAAATAAATAAAATCTTAAAAAAAAATTAAAAAAACAGGTTAGAACTTAGGTATGCAAGCAGATTTTGTCCCTGTCAAATGTCCTTTGGGGATATTGTATGGTAACCCCAACCCTATTGCCATTGCTTAGAAACGAGTTACATCGTCCCCTTAGAGCCTTTAAGTCTCCTCAGTGAGGGCCACTCGATCAGCTAACGGTGAGTCTGGTTTTTGGCGGTAGGTAACTCCCAGCTGCCTCTGAAGTCCAGTGTTTAGTTGAGGTACGGAGCTGTTGTTACCATTTGGATTAAAATTTGGGTAAAGACAAGCTAATTCATGGAAGCAAACAGACCCCACGTGGGGCGTGACTCTGAGTTTCGCTTGTGGGTGTGTCTGTGTGTGTGTGGCGCGTTTCACGGAATTTAGGCCGCCACACGCTGCGCGAAGCCTGGCACCTTGTGCCTCCATAAGAAAGAAAATAACCTGCCCATTAAACAGTAACATAATTCTTTTCTCGAGTTTTTACCTTGTGGTTATTTATTGAAAGAGATATTTTAGCCTATTGTGACAGGTGTTTTTTGTTTGTTTTTTTTTTAGCTTATCACTCTGTGCCTGTCTGATAAAGAAAATCTAGGTACAATGGAGGGACAGTCCCCAAACGTCTTCTTACACAGAGGCTGACCCTTGCATCCTTTGGACTTGCAGTGCCTCATTTCCAGGCTGGGCAACACAGTGTGTCCTGTGGGCTGTGATGGCACATTCTAGAAAAAAGTGCACCGCCACGTCCCGTGGGCTTTCCTTGATGTCTCTTGCCATACCTTTCTGCGTGCCCAGTAATGCTTTGTGTTAATGTAGAATCATAACGTCACGGACAGGCTTCTGTTGAAGAGCCGTTTCCAGTTTACGGAACAGTTGGGCAGAAGGTGCAGAGTTCCCATGAGCTCCGCATGTGATTTTTCTGCAGACATTTAAGCCACACGAGGAGGATGGACGACCCACTCGGAGGAAGGGAGATCGGGCGGGCTGTCGAGATGGGCTCTGCATGCGGACGGGCAGTGGCCCCTGCCTCGTGAGCTGTGCCCGGGTGAGGGCAGGATCATAAGAAATCTCAGCTTCGGAGAGGTTAGCACGTGACAAAGTGTGCCTGCTAGGACTGCTAGACTGTACTGCCTCTTAAGCTTGTGCACTTTGAAATTCATGTGTAGCATCTCTGGGAGCCCCTTCTTACAGCTACTGTTATTTACTATGTGACGAATAAATGACAGCTTAGAAGGGAACGGGATTTGTTCAAGGTCGAGCATGCAGAAGGACATTGACCTGCGGCCCAGAGTCAGCAGCACAATCACTCTGATTTTGTTTTTCTTCTCATGGAGACAAGATGCATTGCAGCATTACTGTGCACGACAGTTTGAGAAACAGGAACCTGTGCACACACATGTAATGTGGAAAGACAGATGCCCCTTCCCTTGATGTGGGTTCTTGCGTGGCTCTCTGGATGGCTACTGAGAAACCTTTAGGCAGGTAAAAGTTCAGTGGGATAGAAAGGCTCTTTATATGCTCAGTTTAGCATTTTCGTAATTGACTTTTCAGACAATGGAGGACAGTTTTGTTTCCTTCCTTTACTCTTCTACTTGCTAATTTATCCTCCAATGTTATCCCCAGTAGGAAGGAACTTGATTTTTTTTTAAAGGTCTTTAAAACACTTTCATTTAAAAACCTAATTTGCAAGGACTATTGATTTAATTAGCCTGAGGTCATTTGTGGGATTACCAATGTCTCTGTGCTCTCTCCAGGAAGTAGGCAAGTGGGGATTATGGCGGAAGGAGGCTTTATTAGGTTAGCTCCTGGGAACAGTTCAGCTAAGGTTCCCTGGTGTTGTCTGCCCAGCCCTTCTGTCTGTATTCAGCTACGATGGGCCTCGATTTGCCTGACTCCGACAGAGGGCAGAGACATTATTGGCAAGCATGGGTGTATATGACGTTCAGAGGAGGTGATATAGGATAGTGTTGGGCCAGAGATGATATAGGATAGTGTTGGGCCAGGGTGCTGATGATTTTTGGCTTCCATAGCTAAAATGGAGAAGTCACGAAGGTATGAGTTTCATGGTGGCATATGCCTTGGCGAGGTTCTCTGTGATCCTCTGTGTAACATGATTGGTTTTGCTGATCTGGCTCCCTCTTTTTTTTTTTTTTTTTTTTTTAAAGATTTTATTTATTTATTTGACAGACAGAAATCACAAGTAGGCAAAGAGGCAGGCAGAGAGAGAGAGGGGGAAGCAGGCTCCCCACTGAGCAGAGAGCCCGATGCGGGGCTCGATCCCAGGACCCTGAGATCATGACTCGAGCTGAAGGCAGAGGCTTTAAACCACTGAGCCACCCAGGTGCCCTGGCTCCCTCATTTTTAAGCACTAATTAAAAACCAAAACTGAAATCTTGTCTCTTATTCGCTAAACTCTGTAGCACTGGATGGTTTGGTTTCTTCCAGCTTCATTCATGTGTGATTTCAGCTCTGCTTTGGATTCTGTGACACCATTCTTGGCTGGATCTTACCCTGGCCTCTCTATTTTCATCAGGTTTCTTTTCTTCTTTTCCTTAGTGAGGATCCGTAAGTCCTTTCTTCTCACTGATCCCTTCTCTGGGTGCTCATGTCCTTTTCCATGACTCGGCCTAACATCTTATGTTGATATCACACACACATGCACACACGTCCATATGTACAGAGAGAGAGAAAGAGAAATAAACCCAGGCTTAGCCATTTCCTCATCTCCTGCATATATAATCTGTCTTGAATATTACAGAAACTCGACCTGTCTGGAACTGAGCTGATTGTCTCCTCCTACAAACAGTAGGCTCAATGGTACAATGAGAAGCATTCAAAGTTACAAAAATACTGGAGAAGTATTGTTTAATGGATCTGTACTAGTACAGAGGGATGTCCCCAAAGATATATAGTAGGGTTCTTCCTCTCTCTTGTCTTTTATTGGTAATTTGGGTATTATAGATATTGATGACTGGTTGACCTAATATTTTGGGTGGTATGAAATTTCTCAGGGGCAGTGACTATGGGATATGCCAGAATCAAGACCCCAACTGATGTCAATTGGCTTTAACAATTGCCCAGTTCTAAAAAATAAAGTTTAATGGGGACAAATATAAAGTTTTGTTTCTGTGTCCAAAAAATCCAGCTGTACAAGTAGAGAATAGGAGACATATGACTGAACCAATATCAGATGTGAAAAATACACGGTTTTTGTGTTTTGTTGGCTATAACTTCAACAGGAGTTGGCAGAGTGATGTGTCTGCCTTTAGAGCTAATCTGTTCTGGAGTTGCCTCCCATCTATCACTTAAAAAGAAAATCGACACAATGGGCTATTATTAAGAAGAAGGTTTTTGACAACACATCCCATGAGGCCTTGGGCAAAAGAACAGAACCCACTGAGCTTCTCAAAGAGACTTTCCTGAACCAACATGAATGGTCTAAGTAGTACCTTGTATGGACCATCATGTGTCTGGGAATAGGGTGGGGAAGCATCCGGGGCCCAGGAGGGAGGTGTGATGGGAAGGGCTCACTGCTTAGCCCCTCATGGTTTGGCAGAGGCTTTTTTTAGTTAAGCAGCTGGTTGACCCCCCACCAGGATCTCTTGCCATTACCTTGGAGGACCATATTGACTAAAATATAATTGACTCTTATAACTGATTATATATCATAGGTCCCCAAAGGGAGGAAACCCCAAGGTGTGGGCTTGGACAGGGGAAGGAAGGTGAGGAACTCTCTGTGGAGTCAAAGCGCTGGGAGGGGCTGAAAATCACTTTTTTGGTTAGGGAACAGATCCATAATTTCTCTGGCATCATCTCTGCATTTCTTTCTTTCTTTCTTTTTTTTTTTTTTAAAGATTTTATTTATTTATTTGACAGAGAGAGATCACAAGTAGGCAGGGAGGCAGGCAGAGAGAGAGAGGAGGAAGCAGGCTCCCTGCTGAGCAGAGAGCCCAATACGGGACTCGATCCCAGGACCCTGAGATCATGACCTGAGCCGAAGGCAGCGGCTTAACCCACTGAGCCACCCAGGTGCCCCTCTGATTGCATTTCTTTTCCATTCCCAGAACCATCTAGAGTAGACGGGTATAAAAGAAATAACTAATGGCTGTAAAACTAGCACTGCCACTTGATGTTTATAACAAGACCTCAGGTAGACAGGCTGTCGTCGAGGAAACCCAGGAGCGTGGTTAAGAAATCCATCCAAGGCTACTAGTTGGTGGCCAGTGTGGGTCTTTTAACCCTCAACCCCAGGAGGGGAGCCTGTTTCTGTCTGTGAGGTGGAGAGGGCTGAGGCTGGTGGGACAGGAGAGCATAACCATCAGCTGCGTCCCTCCGTCATGAAGTTCCATTCCGAGGAGTTGTTGCTCTCTAACTAGGTTGATTGATTGCTTGACCCGGCAGTTTTCTGGATGGAAATGGCAGGACTATGCAGTCCGAGGCCTCGTCTGGGCCCTGGGGGTGGCGTTGGCCACTCTGGCTCTTCCCGATCGCGGAGCAGTGGATGGAGTCTTTGCCTTGAGCTTGCTGCAGCTGGAACAAGGGACTTGGTTTTCTGAAGCTTGGCGTCGGGAAGCGTTGGAATCTCCTGGTAAGTTTCCATTGCCAAGTACCACTGGAGGGTGGTGTAACCCACAGGTGTTAATCCTCCTACAGCTCTGGAGGCTGAAGTCTGCGATCAAGGTGTTGGCAGGGCCATGCTCTCTCGAAGACCTTCCTGCTCTCTCGGCTTCTGGGGTGCTGATATGTTTTTGGAGTTGTGTTGCTGAGGTCTGGGGCTCTCAGCCAAGGCCTAGAAAGGGCTGCTCCCTGATGCCACTGGGATTGTGAGGAGGAACTGATTAGATACCTTGGGACTGGGAGCAGTAAAGATAAGGGAAGTTCCAAAGGACTTTCCTATGCAGGCCTATGCAAGGCCTGCTGTTGTCACGAAGGTGGTTTTTCCCTTTAGTAAAGGATTAATGTGAAGACCCTTGGGAGCTTCCTGAAGGAATTTACACTCTGCCCACTTCAAGTGTTTGTCAGTGTGCTGCAGGTGATACGGACGGTTCATTTTATCGACATTGCCTTTTGCCTTGGCTCTCCACATCAGTGCCTTCGACCCCTGGCCTTCCTCGGCTGACAGCTGCTCACCCCGGTCTCTGCTCTGACATTTCACGGCCTTCTCCCTGTCTCCAAATCTCTTTCCTTAGGAGGTCAGCAATCATCGGATGAAGGGCCAACCCTAGTCTAGAGTGCCCTTGCTGACATCTGGGAAGCCCCTTGGCCACGCAAGGGAACATACTGGAAGGTGCGGGGGATGAGCACGTCCCGCCCAGAGCAAGTCTCTGGGCCGGACACTGATCTGCTCCTGCTCATCCAGCGTCAGAGTAGAGAACCAAGTGAGCGCAACAACACGGCACCCATCATGGTGCCTTTCCCTTAACCGACACTGGATGTGTATTTTTGAGTCAGGATAGAGTTGTACGTAGGTCTGTTGCTCTCAAGGTCCCCTCAGGAGGAGGCAAGAGCACCATGTGTGGTGGGAACATGTTGACCTTCCTGCCTCCGAGAGAGCGGGGTGGGGGTGGGGGGGCCTGGGTCTACCCCATGCGCCCGCCGTGAGGTGGGAGCTGAGGGCCCCGAGGGAACAGTGATGGGGGCTTTGGGGGAAACCCAAGTCCAGGTGTGCAGCAGAGGGACGAGGGCCAGGCGGCAACGCAGAGCGAGCGAGGTGGGAGCCCGCGAAGGGCGGATTCTGCAGCGGGAGTAGCGGCGCGGCGGGAAGAGTAGCGCACCGCGGGCCCTGGGAGTCAAACGGAGCGTTTCCGAGGGGAGAGGGCTTGGGGGGGTGAGCCCAGGGCGGGGTATTCAGGAGGACGCGCGTTGCGTGGAGCACTGGGTGTTCGCCATACCCAAACCCTGACCCATGGAACACGACACCGAAAACTAATGATGTGCTGTATAGTGACTGACGTAATAAAAACAATTATAAAAAATAGTAAAGCCCCGTATAAACAGTCCTGCTGTGCAGCACCATGTTAACGGCTGTAGTCGTGCTGAACTCTGACAGGAGCCTTGAGAGGTGGGAATGCGTAACGTCCTCATCGTATGGAAGAGGAAACTGAGGGGTAGACAGCGCAGAAATAACTTGCCAAAGACTGGGAGCAGCAGGGGGCAGAGTCAGGATGGGAACGGAGGTCAGTTCAGCTCCTGAGTCCAGAAGATCAACGCGTGTTCACAAGCTTCAGTCCCGGTTGGTGTGTCCCGAGTCTGTGAGTGTGTGTGTGTGTGTGTGTGTGTGTGGTACCTGACACTTTTCCCAGGGGGTGTCCCCAGCAAGCAGGCCTTAGGGGACTGGATCTAACTCACAGGTTTTATTTGCACTAAATTCCAAACCACCAAGCTGACTGCAGTCAGATCATTGAGAATCATTTGGTGGGCATCACAACTATCGGTTCTTTTATTGTTATTTTTATTGTCGTTTTCCATCAGCGAAACACCTCCTGCAGTGTCTTTTTCTTCTGGTTTTACCAAGATGTAATTGACATACGTATGATTGATGACGGTATAGGGCATAATGACTTGGTATCTTTTAATTGTAAAACGAGGACCAACCACAGTGTTAACATTCATCTCCTGGAGTTACAAAAAACTTCTCTTTTTGTAGTGTGATTTGTGTCTCTTGTCAATCAGTGGCTTCTAAATTAAGTCCGGTTTTGGTCTGCCTCGTAACAATCGGTTCTTTTATAATTATTATTATTTGTCTTGTTGTTGTTATTTTCCACTGGCAAAACTTCTCTCAGACTGTTATTTGCAGCTCTGATCAGTCGATGGCTTCTAAATGAAGTCCTGTCCAGGCTGGATGTTATGCATTCTGGGGGAGCTGCCCATTGCATTTTGGAGAAAGCACCCAACTGGGGGTTAGGCCTGTATTAGCATTTTAATTGCCAGCTGATTGCTTTCCTGCTGCAGGACTCAGCCCACAAAAGTACATAGCAAGCAAGTTTCAATTAGTTCCTATCCTGTGATTTACTGGCCCCATAAAGTACATCTCCCTATAGCACTTGGAAAGCAATATCCTTAATGTACTGAAAGCCATACAGAACAAAGGAAAAAGAACTGCCTTTATCAAAGTATGGGCATCAGGGGTCTCGAGGAAAAATCCTATTTGAATGATTGTAAATTTTCTTGGTTGGGTTCTCACCAGAACAAAACAACCCAAGCTAAACACCGAGGCTCCTCCAAATTCCGGGCTGGGTATGAGCTCCCTGAAGCTGGCGTGCAGGTCCCACTGCTGCGTGTTGCCCCTCGACCTGCTTTGTCTTGAGGGGTGCTAGTTCCTCAAAATGACATTGTTAAGCTCGGCAAATGGATACACCAGGTTTCTAGTTACGCGGGTTCTTAGACCCAAGAGTTGGGAAAGGTTTGGGGGAAATTCCTAGGCCCCCTCTGCGCAGAGTGAATCAGGAGGCGTGGGGGAGACCCAGGACAGCCTTACATTGCTGGCTCCGTGGCACTCCACTTCCGATAGGTTGCTTCCTTCTTCCCATGGGCCCCTGATTTCCCTTTTCTTAGGGTATTTACTGTAGAAAACTTGTAACTGTAAATTCTGTCTCTTCCCCTTGAGATTCAGTCTTCCTCCAGGCTCTGCCAGTTTAACAACCCAGGCATGTCATTCTCAAGGACTTGGGAGCCGTCCCTTAGAAATGTCATCACCAGGAAAGATAGGGGCCCTGTTTCCCAGGGTTGGTGGTGGGGCGGAAGCCTCCCTTCGGTGAGTGTCAATCAGCAAACACGCAGGGCCCGACCACACCCACCAGCCTGGCTTACTGTCCCCCAGTATTTTCTGGCAGCTCACCCCACGGCTAAACACTCTCCTGCTTTTTGTTCAGTGGAGCAAACTCTCTCCTCTATTGCAATTGCCTTGACTCATCCTGTGAGGGTTGCACAAAGACTTCTTTGCTTGTCCATCTCCGTCCAGTGCTCTGTCCGTTGCACTGTCTGTGTTTCTAATATGCTCCCAGGTGACAGTGATGATGTGGGTCTCTGGGCAGCACTTTAGAGACAGCACAGATGGGGGTGAGGAGCGTACCATGAAAGTGTCCTGGGTGGAAGGTCTCACAGTGCATGTCCTGCCTTTTGTCCTTAGGTCTGGGTAGAACCGCTTCAGCCAATTAAAGGGAGGACACATCTCGGGGAGGGATGAGGGGGAGAGCACATCACCTGTGCGGTGATCTCGCCATCAGCACATGTCGGAGACGGTCCCAGCTACCCTGGAGATCACCTGTCGCAGCTAAGGTGTCTCACTGGCTAGCTGTCCTTTGCACATCGAACTTGATGGGTCCTGAATTTCTTTCTCTTGCTGGGGAGGATATAGTTGTAGCAACGAGTAGCTCTTATCTTTATTTTTAAGATGATGAAGAACCAATATTCTAGGGACGCCCTCCCGCACACTTCTTAAATCTCAACCTTTCTTGCCACAACCAGACTATCTGCTGGTTGGGGTGGAAACAGGCATCTGCCAATGGCTTGGTCTTCATGTAAACTTGTGTCACCTCCCTCAAAGTATCTACTGACGCCCTAAAGACCCTATCTTCAGGGCCAGTGCTTGGTCTGACATTCATGCAACACTGGAAGTGAGAGGAAAGAGAAGGTTCTGTATATTCCATGTTCAACAATGCTTAGGTCAGTTAACAAGGAATTGTGCTTAAAATGATGTAGGTCATTAGTTTTGTTGTTGTGGTTTGAGTTCCTACTTGTGTTTGAAGCTACCGAGAGGCTAAGGGCCATGGTCAAAGATGGGGACAGTGATTTGGTATAAGCTAATCTTCTAAACAGAATCTTCTTCCAATTACAAATAGCAATTTTATAGTGTCTCTTGGTGGTTGTAAGTGTTAAGTGATGTATACGGCACCCATGGACTCTCTTACTTTCCATCACTGATGATTTAATTGCAGCCCTGCTGTTTTGTAAGGTCTTTCCTTCAGAGATCGCCAAGAGCCCGTTAATCATGCCATAGCCATGGGATGAGGGGGATATGGAGTGGGAGTTGGAGAGGTTTTGTGAAAAAAGAAGTCATCCTATTTGAAATGCATCCTGTCTTTATCTGTCTGTCACTTATCTGGTGGAGGAGGGAAGAGACATGAAGCGGACGAAAACTGTGCACTGAGCCGAGTTTGCTGCTGACTTGTGCGTCCAGGCTTGTGGTCAGTGGGCCTCTGCGATCTGGACGCTTGTGATGTGTAACTCAGTTATTGCTCAATTTTTTTCTCCACAGTAGATCTCTGCATGTGCTCATACAGGAGTGGTTGCAATGACCGTAAGCGGCTGAATGAGAACGAGTCAGAAGAGCACACACTATTGAACTTATTGGAGAAATGTAGATGATTTTTGTTATATTGGGTCAGGTGAAGATTTCTTAAAGAAGACTCAGAAAACATGAACCATGAAAGAAAAAAATGAGTAAAATCTACTGCCCAAGAAGAGCGCAGTTAACAAAGTGAAAAGGCAAATGAAAGCCTGGGAGAAAATATTTGCCAAACATGTATTTGATAAGGGCTTTTGCGTGAAACATATAAAAAAACACCTCATACAACTCAGTAATTAAAAAGTCAATAGCATAGGGGCACCAGGGTGGCTCAGTCAGTTACACGTCCGACTGGAGATTTTGGCTCAGGTCATGGTCTCAGGGTTGTGAGGCTGAGCCCCACCCTGGGCTCTGCTCCGGGTGTGGAGCCTGTTTAAGTTTCTCTCTCTCCTTCTCCCTCAGCCCCTCCCTGGTCCTTCTCTTAAAAAAGAAAAAGTCAGTGCTGTAAAGCGGGCAAAAGATTTTTATAGACTATACACCAAAGAAGATACGGGAATGACCAACACGCACATGGGAAGACGCTGGGCCTTACTGGTTACCGGGGTGTATGGATTAAAACACGGTGATGTATACCAGATAGTACGGGGAATGGCCGAAATAAGAAGACTGACGGCCGTGTGTGGGGGAGGGGCGCTCATGCTGCTGCGCTAATAGGAAACGGTGGAATCACTTTGGAAAACCATCTGGCAGTTTCTTCCAAAGTTACCAATACACTTAGCATGTGACTCATGTGAAAACACATGTCCACACAACGACTTGTATGTGAATGTTCCTAATAGCTTTACCGGTAATGGCCTGAGCTGGGAATAGCCCAGATATTTCTCTCAACAGTAGAACATAGAAAGAAATTCGAGTACAGCCGCATGATGTAGAATGCTACCCAGCAGCAAACGGGAATGTGCTACTCACCACACAACAACACAGATGCATTTCTTTTTTTTTCTTTTAATTTTCAAAAAGGCTTTATTTATTCAGTAGAAAGAGAGAAGGAGTGAGCAGGAGTGGGGGGAGGGGCAGAGACAGGAGACGCAGGTTCACCACTGAGCAGGGAGCTGGACATGGGTCTTGATCCCAGGACCCTGGCTTCATAACCTGAGCCGAAGGCAGATGCTTAACTGACTGAGCCACCCCGGTGCCCAGTACAGATGCATTTCAAAAGCATCAGTGAAAGAAGCTGGACACCGAAAGCACAATATGATTCCATCTATAGGCAATTCGGGGACAGGCAAAACTACAGAGCCAGAAACATCGGTGGTTACCTTGGTCCGGGGGTCAGGTGACAGGCTTGTCTGGACATGGGTGTGAGGGAACTTCGGGGGGATAGGAATATTCCATGTGTGGGTAGGCCTGGTGGTTATATGACTATATATTCCCCAAGCTAATAAAACTGATCACCTCGAACGGGTGAATTAGATGGCATATAAATAATATCTCTAGGAGCATAGGGGAAAAGGTGAGTCATTGGGTCTGAATACCAACAAAGGCTGTGGGAAGACCGTCAGTGATGAGAGCACAGGTCTGGAAGCTAGACTTGGAGGTCAGGTCCCTGCGACGCGTCTTCATGTGTGTGTGACTTCGGGCAAGTTAGATTCATAATCTACCAAGTGGAGGCAATAGAGTTGACAACCCTAGACAACTCTAGGGTTCCCTTGAGGATGAACAGGACATCTGTAGGTAAAGCACTTGGAACAGTGCTCGCCCCGCTGTGCTGTATGCGGCTCGCTGCTCTCGTTATATATCCGCTGTGGGCTGCCGGCCAGTTTCTCGCATCTACAGGTGAAGGGCAGCCTTTCTAGGGGATGAGAGGAGATGGGGTTCAGTGGGTGTCCTGTCTTAAAAGGCTCCAGTCTGCCAGATTCCCGGTCTAGAGATGAGGGAGAAGCTGCCTGGAATTAGTAGAGACATTGTTTTCCTACTATGCTGACCAGCCTGTCTTCTCAACAGCCTTTCCAGATATTTGGGGCACTGGGGTTGACAAAGCCTTGGCTGTACCATCTTGAGCAGAGTCTCCCAAGCAGCCCTCCTCCGAATCACTGTTTCACCAGACGCTTTAGAAAGGATTTATTGTTCAGAAAAATCTGGAGCTCACTAGATTAAATGGAGTTTAAAAGGGTTTCTTTATTGCTGAATTCTCCAATCCTTCTTTTGCTGACGTATGTTGTAAATCAGCGAAAGGAAGATGAGCTAGGCAGTATTTTCCAAACTTACTTGAATTGGTAATCTCTTTTTCATAGAAAATGTTCCACAGAACAGAGTCTGGGAAGGAGTGCGCTGGGGGCATGGAGGTTCCCCTCATCTCCCTCTCTGCCAGCAGGGACCGGGGGAGGCCAGCAATGCTGGTCCCACCAGGATGAAGCAATCCAGGGAGAACCGACTTCCCGAGAGCAAAGAATCCCCATGGCTAGTGACCGTGGGAGTGTCCCTCTGGTGGAAGGATTTCTCACTCACTCACCGAGGCGGCTCATGGAGCTCCTGGGCTGGGGGAAGTGCGTCCGTGGGAGCCGCGAGGCAGGTGTGTCTGAGCGAGCTACCTAGTTGGTTGGCGATGTCTCCTGTTTCAATCGGTGGCCTCCATTGTGAATACTTTACATTTTGTCATCATTCCGCCATGCTCAGGAGCTATCTACACAGCTCAATGCTCTGGGGACCCAAGTCTCCAGCTGCCAAGGGAAAGCCCTTCTTGAAAGATCTTCCAGCAAACCTGCTCTTTCTGAGTTAAGTGATTTCTAACTTTCCTGAAGATTCGAAGGTTGCGGGGAAGTGATGCCATCTTTGGGCTCTGGCCTGAGTGTCCCCCTGCCCCCCGCCAGCCCCTGCCTTGCTGGAGATGTGATTCTGTCTACACATCTGTCCCTGATGGTCCCATCTGCTACTCTAAGTATTTTTTTTTTAAGAAGTTTTTTCCTCCAAGCAAATACACTTCCTCTCCTATAAGCGTTTCTGAGCCAGCTATTAAAAAGGTTAACGTTTCCTCCAGTGTATCCGTTAGCATCAGCGGGAAGGCAGAAGCAAATTCAATATCTAAAGCAGGAGGAGACTCACTGTGGAGAATTTGGGGTTATACTGCTGTTATGAGGCCGAGGGAGTGAAGGTCAGGGAGGTCATTTTCAGGAAGTCACCAGGTGCAGAGACTGCCGGAAGTGCCACCAAAGCGTTCAGGTGGGGGGTGGGGGAATCCTGGGAGGTGCCCAGAGATGCCTGTAGGTGCCGGTAATGACTTCAGCCCAGCTCCAGCGAGAGGGGAGACCGGACCCCACTGGGGCTTGGTTGGCGATGGATGCCGGGTGAGTGCCCTCGTTGAGGGGATCCTATGGGAACCCGAGTGGAAAGGCAGTTTGGGAGATGGGGTTTCCCGTACAGGGGAGGGCTTAGCAGGGAGAAGGGTGCTGAGGGTCAGCAAGCATTGTCACATCCCGCTTGTTTAGATAGGATTTCAGGAGATGAAGGACAGGGCAGGGGCGCTGGGCAGATAGAGTGACACCCAGCTCAGGGACCAGCCTGGTCTGAGAGAAGCCGAGGGGGCCTCTCCCACGAGAGAGCACCAGGAATTCCGACAGTGACCAGGTTGTGGGGACCCTTGGACCAGCCTACTGTGACTAGACCCATCATCAGGAAGATATAGCTGGTGGGGGGAGGGGGCACTGGCGGGCTTGCTCCCTGGGCAAGAGCCAGGTGTCCCCCCCAAGCACCACTCCAGCCCCCATTTGGCTCCTTCCCCAGGATCTGGGTTCTAGGTGTGGAATGTTCTCCTGCCACCGTCCCTGAGGGCATAACAACTTGAAGGACACAGCATCGTCTGGGCGGGAGCAGTCAGGGTAGTTCCAGAGCCCTGTGCTTTCACGCCTGTGGACCTGCCCCCGATTTAACAGGGTCTTGAGCAAGGTCATGAGTAAACAGCCTCTCCCTCGATGAACTGCTGATGCACGATAGCTGCTGTTGCACTTGGCCAAATAACTCTGTTTTTACAGACTGTGTGCTTTGCAAATGAAAGCTCTTGGAAATTACATTTGGTTCCATTTTTCTGTCACCCTTTGAACGGGAACAGGGGAGTGTTCTTAGGGATCAGTGTGTGCCTCGTTGAGCCCCCATTCTAGCCCCATCAGCCCTCAGCCAGTCAACCAGCCCATCCCAGCAAGCTCGGACGGGTGGTGCTGCCGTGCGGAAAACCTGGTGGGAACCGAGGTCTAGAAGGTTCTGTATTTCCCACCACTGAGGCTGAGTTCTGCTGTAGGACCTCTATGCACGTATGTGCACTCAGTAGATGAGTCGCTGAATCTAAATTGTAGACGAATTTTACCCTATAAACTGTGCCTCCCCACGTGGTGGCAAAATTTGTGGGCACACAACAGGTTTTATCAAAACTTTATAGTTTTTTAAAAATTTAAATTCACGTAGCCAACGTATAGTGCATCATTTGTTTTTGATACGATGTTACAATGTTCAGTGATTCGTCAGTTGTGCATAATACCCAGTGCTCATCACATTTGTTTTTTTTTTCCAAAGATTTTATTTATTTATTTGACAGAGAGAGAGATCACAAATAGGCAGAGAGAGGAGGGGAAGCAGGCTCCCCGCTGAGCAGAGAGCCCGATGCGGGGCTCGATCCCAGAACCCTGAGATCATGACCCGAGCCGAAGGCAGAGGCTTTAACCCACTGAGCCACCCAGGCGCCACCATGCTTATCACATTCTTAAAATCATCATTATTAAAGGTATTTCTTGACCGCTAACTGGTGTGTGTCCTGGAGGGTGGATGAGGTCTGTTTTGTTACATATATTCTCAGGGAATGACACAGAAGTTTGTGAAGATTTCCGCCCCCCCCCCCGTTCTTTCTTCTCTTTCTCCCTCCCCCCTCCCATTTCTCTCTCTCTCTGTCTGTCTGTCTCTCTATCTCTGTCTGTCTGTCTCCCTCCCTCCCCCCTTAAGGAAACATTTCTGAGCTTTGGCGGGTATCACGAGGGGATGACGCGTGGCCTGCCTCTCTCAAAGCGGCTCACCCTGCTGAACACACCTGCCTGTGTCTCTGGCGCCCTGAGGCCACAAGACTCAGTGGCTGTTGGTTTTTGTGGGTCTCCCTCCTGACTTCAAAGGATTCAGTTCCCCACTATCCCAGCACAGGTCTTCAGGGTTTCAAGGCCACGCCTCCATCTGCCTTCTCTTTTCTTGGGGTCTTTCTAGCAGCCAGTTGGTCACTGCCCAGAGGCTTTGCTTTTGTGAGTGACCCCAGCAACTGTTGGGTGAGAGCCTGCCCTGCACAGGCTCTGTTCTAGAACCCAAACAAGACTGGCAGGGTCCCCTGCTGTCACAGAGCGCATGCTCTATGGGGTGGAGCCATGCAAGGGACTAAGAAATAAGTTATTTGGTATAAATAAGTATATAAATAATCATTAGGGTTTATATGGCAGGGAATGTTCTGGATAAACAGAAGGCAGAGAAGAGGGCTGAGGACCGCAGGGGTGGGTCATGTGCTATTTAAAATAGGAAAACGGGGCGCCTGGGTGGCTCAGTGGGTTAAGCCGCTGCCTTCGGCTCAGGTCATGATCTCAGGGTCCTGGGATCGAGTCCCACATCGGGCTCTCTGCTCAGCAGGGAGCCTGCTTCCCTCTCTCTCTCTCTGCCTGCCTCTCTGCCTACTTGTGATCTCTGTCTGTCAAATAAATAAATAAAATCTTAAAAAAAAAAATAAAATAGGAAAACGGAAAGTGGGGTGGTCCGGGAAGCCTGAGCAAGTTGGCCTCTGCGCGGAGAGCTGGAGGAGTATGGGAGCAGACTCTGTGCATACACGGAACAGACTACTTGGGCAGAGGGAACAGTAGGTGCAGAGGTCCTGGGGTAGGACTTGCCGGCCTGCTCCTGGAATAATGGCCCGGGGGCCTGTGTGGCTGGGGTGGACTTGGGGGTGGGGTTGAGAATAGGCAGTGGGGTCAGAGCGAGAGGAGGTGAGAGAATTTAGGGGTTTATAGGGCTTTTAAGAACTTTGGCGTTTCTTCTATGTGGGAAGCTGTCCTAGGCTCTGCCTGACCACTAGCCAGATCCTTCTCTGGGTAGGGAGATTTTCTCTTTCAAGATCCCACATACATCAGACTCTGACCTGACCCAGGGGAAGACCAGGCATGTTGTCCAGAGTCAGTAGTTTAGGTGAAAAGACTCCCCCTTAGTGACTGATTTGGGGCAAATTCTTTGCGTCTGGGAGCGTCAGCCTCCTCCGCTGCCAAGTAGGGCTGCAACAGTAGTGCCACCTGCACGCTCACTCCGTCCAGCTGTTCAGCATCTGAAACTGAGCATCTGAGTTTGGGAAATTCTCGTAGGATTTCCTAGCATTCTCTGAGGAATCTCAAAGAAAGCAGAGCCTCCCTCTCCCGTAGAAGAAGAAGAGAAATACCAGATCTTTGTCTTCCAGTCTGTCTGTGGGCAGAGGCGGACAGGATCGCAGGGTTCTGGTCTCCCGGAGTCGAGGAATGAATCTCGTGGTCACAGACGGATGAAGGGAAGTGGACGTTCATGACACGAAGCTGAGAGCAGAAAGGAAGGAAAACAAGCTCTCTCGGGTGAGAAGTGTCCCGAATGGGTGGCCACGGCGGCTGTCAGGTGTTTTATTGAGAGCTGACCAGGAAGCTTGTGGCCTAGAGATTCTGGTGGTTTGAGCAAGAGCTTTGGAGACCCCCTTCATGGCTCACTTCTTCGGGGTCTGGCCATTTTCTGTGATGACAAGCTAACTGCCCCCAAAATATCCTTCCTAACATCCCGGCCAGGTGGTCTCTGTGTTCCTCACGTCCGGTTTTGTTCTCAGCGTTCCTCCGCATGTGGCGTTTCTGTGAGCCTGGTCTCGTAGCCCCTGCACGAGCCGAGTCAGGGGAGTCCGGGGTCTCCTGGACCTCAGCCCTTTCCTGACTCAAGAATGCAGGGAAGGGAGTGAGACGCGGTGGCTGTCCTACAGGGAAGGTGTGGGTGTGTGCGTGTGTGCACGAGTGCGTGTGTGTGTGTGCACGAGTGTGTGTGCTTGTGAGTGCGTGCGTTTGTGTGTGCGCACGCTTGTGAGCGCGTGTGTGTGCGGGTGTGCACGGGTGTGTGTGCACAGGCGCGTATGCGTGCGTGTATGAGTGTGTGCTTGTGAGTGCGTGTGTGCATGGGTGTGTGTGCTTGTGAGTGCGTGTGTGTGCGCATGGGTGTGTGTGCTTGTGAGTGCGTGTGCACGGGTGTGTGCACGAGTGTGTGTGCTTGTGAGTGTGTGTGTGTGTGTGTGTGTTTGGTCTGTGTCTTCCATGGGCAAGTCTCCACGACAGGTGTTGTCTGACTTCAGAAAGGTCGCTCTCTCCCCAGCTTCTCAGTGCAAAAGGCCCACATTGCTGCGTCAGCAGAAATCCTGAGTCCTCCATGGATGTCTAGGGCCATTTCTTTAATACTGGAAATCAGAATGACCTATCGCTGTGGACATCCTCTGTCTTGGGTAATTTGTTCCAGAAACGCAGCGGCAGGTCCACCTCTGTCTAAGTTGACAGCTCCCGGAGGTCTATGCCTGCTGCTTTGTCTCCTCCGAGCAGCCCGCCCTTTCCTCCTCGACAAGCCACTGGCCCCTTGTGAGGGTGACCGCCGTCCCCTCCGTGTGTCTGAACACCTGCTAGCCCCTGCTTGACCCGTGGCCTGGTGCTTCGTAACAGACAACACTGACGTTGCACAGGTGGAGGCAGGAGGAAGTTGAGTGAACAGAGGAACAATTTAAGAACCAAATAAAAGGGATTCTTCTTCCCTGTGGTCACCCACCTCCCGGCCGGTTCTCCCCGGCCCTTCAAAAGGTGTGCGTGGCCTCCTTACCACCTGCTGGTCCTCAGGAAAAGACACACAAGCAGCTGAATTTATTGAAGGACTTAAAAAAAATTTTTAAAAAGATTTTGTTTATTTATTTGAGACAGAGAGAGAGCGAGTGAGCGTAAGCGGGGAGGAGGGGCAGAGAGAGGAAGGGAAGCAAGCTCCCCACTGAGCAGAGACCCCGATGCGGGGCTCGACCCCAGGACCCTGAGATCATGACCTGAGCCATCTAATCCTTTCACTCATTCATTCGACCAGCACCGGCTGTGCGAGGGGCCCTTGCATGGTTTGCACTGTGTAGATGAGGAAACAGAGGCCCAGAGAAATGGGGACTTGTATAAAGGAAGTTCAGCTGGCTTGGGGACCTCGGTGTCACGCCTGTGTGCCCTGCTTGCTCCTCCTGGTCCACTCCCCCAGGACGGCATCCCCGCCCCCGCTTCCCCCTCCCCCCTGTCCTGCGCCTTCCAGCTGTTCTCTGTGGACGAGAGGCCCAGACAGGACCAGAAGGTGGCAGACAGGTCAGGCCCTTGGCTGCCCTGGGCATTCGTCTCTGGGCTGTGGTCTGGCAGGATTTGTGTTTCTCTGTCTGTGGACAAGCCCTTCCCTGCGGTGACCGCTGTCCCCAGGTCCGCCCAGCCAGCCCCTGTCTCTCCCCTTGAGGCAAGCAGAGTTGGCGTTTCCTAATGTCGTCACTTCTGGGCTCATTCACCTTCCTTTGTTGGTTTCTCTCAACCTTGCCACCCACCTGGGGAATACCCCTTCCTCAGACTTCTTCACTGAGTGAATTTGGGTGTGATGTTACCCGTCAGCATCCTGAGTGGCATAATCTCAGGTACTCAGAGTCCCCCCCAGTGAGTAGAACTTCAACCCGGGACACTCGGATTGTGGACTCACACCTGGGATGAACGTGCACAGATTATGTCCTCACCACGAAACAAGGACTTTGAACAGAAGTGGGACATCCGCTGACCCCATAAGAGGGACGTGCTGGACACCCACTGGGGCATTGTGTCCCAGGGCTTCTGTATGACTTTCAGGATTATGCAGGAAGGCAGGCGACCTGACAGAATCAAGGCGTACAAATAGGCCGTGTTCATTCATTCTCAATGCGTCAAGTTCTAGCCGTTCCACAGGGGTATTTGGTCTAGAGGAAGGACCGCAGATGGGACTTTGAGTCAAAAGAAAGAGAGTTCCAGCTCTACTTCCTCGAATAACATACTGGGCCACCCTGGGAAATTACTCTATTCTGGCATTTTGAATGTTATACAATTCCATGTGAACGCAAGTTACTTCCATTCTTGAATTTCTCTTTTTAACCACTGCCCAACTTAGAAAGCAGCTCATTCTCAGTATTTTCTTAGACATATTTTAAAAGCATTTTATGACTTATCGGAAGTAATGCTGTTACAGGATGAGAAAGTACTGGAAATGCCCTGGCTTTCTCTGCCGGAGATGGTTGCCCTTGACACTGGTGGTGATGTTTTTAGGCCTGAAAAGCCAGCAGGACTCTGGCTCTGAACCAAACAAGTTCCGTCCAGTCTTGGCCATTTTACGCACCGATACTGAGGGACAGTCCTCATCAGCTCCTAGAGAGAAGTGGCTCAGAGATGAGGCCATGTCCTGGTTGATGGTATGACATTTTGGTACCCTCTGGGGCTGGGGCATGGAGTCTACAGAAGACCTCCAGAAGACCAGTAGTGAGTCCGCAGGAAGAGCAAATTTACTTCTGAAAGTCCAGACTTTTTTTTTTTTAAAAAAAGATTTTATTTATTTATTTGACAGAGAGAGATCACAAGTAGGCAGAGAGGCAGACAGAGCAAGAGAGGAAGCAGGCTCCCTGCTGAGCAGAGAGCCCGATGCGGGACTCGATCTCAGGACCCTGAGATCATGACCTGAGCCGAAGGCAGCGGCTTAACCCACTGAGCCACCCAGGCGCCCTGAAAGTCCAGACTTAACATTACTCCTACAGATCAGCCCCTTGCATGCATGACACAAGATCACGCTTTCCCTCTTTATGACACTTGTGTAGGAAAATAGCAATACGTGTCATAACAACTGACTTTGAGCAGAGGGTAGGACTTTAGGTGAGCCTTTACGTAGGGTGTACCAGACCGTCCGGGGATGCTTTCCGCTGACTTGCTATTGCTGATGGATTTGGGGCAAAGCATCAGTCCCGTATCAGGCTTATCCTATTCATATTCCTGGGAGATTAATTCTGTGGTGGTGAGCCTGGAGGGGGCTGCAGCTGAGGCACATTGACACAGTGACCTGAGGTTCAGGCTACATGGTAGCACCTGCCGAGGTCCTGGAGCAACGCTGGCCCTGTCTTCCGGCAGTCTGTTTAGCCCTTCCTTCAAATCTGGGATACCCACAATTTCTCCCTTTCTCTCTCATCTATCTATGTATAATCTATCTTATCTGTCTTCCTATTTATCTACCTATCATTTATCTGATCTATTCATCTATCTGTCCATATGTCCATCCATCCCTCTGTCCATCCGTCTGTCAGTCCATCCATCTTATCTATCTCTCTATCATTTGTCTAATCTGTCCATCAATCCATTCATCTGTCTGTTCCATCCATCCGTCCATCCATCTTATCTATCTATCCATCTAGCAATACAAAAAGCATATTTATTTAGTTTGTGAGAGTCCTCCTCTCTTCCTTGGGTGGTGAGAGGAAGTCAGCAGGCTTTTGGCGGGACTGTGAGCCCTCTAGAGTGAGGTCATTTTTCTCCTTGGCCCCTCAACAACCCAAGGTCATGTGTGGCACCTCTTTGCCTTCAACCTATCAGAATTACCTTCACATGATTCCATTTCCTCTTGCCCAATCTTATTAAACATGGTGGTGCACACCAGGCTCCCCTTGAATGCTTGCTTGGACTATACGTAGAGCCTTCTCCCCATCCCACAATGTGAGTCCGGTGTGTGCTGATCTGTCTGTAGCTGGACCTGCTTAATTTCGACACATCTTCCACATTTCAGCTCCCAGGGCACCATACACCTGTTCTGTTACACTTAGCACAATTGTAATCCTTATTTGACATTTATTTACTATTTTTCAAGAAACCGTTGTCTCCGCACTATCTCCCGCCACCTCCACACGTGAGTTCACCTCCTTGCTCCCTATCAAAAGCTGTGATGGAATATCATACCTGCTGTCCCTCCTCCATCCTCTACCAGCAAACTGTAGCTAATGTTATCTTTCTTAATATTTGTCTTTGTTCTTTTTGTTACTTGATTTGTTAGCTTTAAATTATATTTTCTGAATTGCAGCTCTTATAGTTGAGGTGGTCAGTATTTTTTCCTATCCCTTTATTGCTAATCTATTTTTCTGTTGTTGGTTGCATTGTTTCTGCATCATTGGACATGTAGCCTTATACAGTGTTCTGTCTGTAATGCTCATGTTTGTTTTCGACTTTGTTCGACGGGTAGATGTTGCTGAAGCCCTTCGTGCCTCCACTGGCTTTCATTTTCCTAATCAGTGAGAAGGTCGGCTGAAACCTAGGCTCTCCAGGTTTCCTCAAGGAAGACTCAGGAGAAATAGTATTTGAATTCTTTCCTTTTAACAACTTCTATTTGTAGTCTTTATGAAGAGAAGGACTGTTTGGCTGGATATATAATGCTTGATTTACACTCCTTACTTGAGGACCTCATCTTCTGACTTTGAATTTTGCTGAGGCAAGCCCAATTTCTCCCCCTTAGCAGTGACTTTATCTTTTTGTCTGGCAGCCCAGAACATGTTTTCTTTTATCTTTTAAGTTTGATAACTTTAATAGCATATGTCACAGGGCCAACAACTCTGGGTTAATTATCTCTGGTACATTGGGCTTCTTATAAATGTGCATATATAAATCTTTATTTCTGGAAAGAGTTCTAAAGTTATAAATTTAATTTTTTCCATCCATTTAATTTTCTTTAAAAAAAAATCCGATTATGCATCTGTTGGCTCTCCTTTGCTCATTTTCCATGTGCATCCTATTCTCTCCAGATTTTTAAAATGCAGGCTAATATTTATTTAATGTGTCCCTTGCATCACTTAGAGATTATGCCAGTATCTTATTTGCCTTCACTCTTATTCTAATTTAACCTTCGTTTTTGTGCTTTTATTTGTTCTCTGATTTATTTCCAGTTTGCCCACCAATGATTCATTTTTCCTCACCTCCTAATTCTCTTTCCTGAATTATTGCATGTCTGATGCTCTTCCTAAGAGGTAATTTTTAAGATTAAAAAAAAATGTGTGTGAGGTATTAGGCCGCTATTTTTACTTCTTCCACGGCAAAACTTCTCTGGTTAGTGTTATTTTTCTAACACCTTTGATTGCTCTTTTCTTGCCTTTTTCTTATAGCATTTGATTTTGTATTATGTATCCTATGTGAGTTAGGCTTTCCTAGAGACAGGAGGGTCTCTAGGCTTTATCTGCTGTCTCCAAGGAAAATTGTTCTTGAAAATAAGACTCGTCTATGGGGTAAGCTTTTGACTTTAACAGCAGGCAGTTCGTCCACTGTTGTGGGTTGAATAAATAAGTGGTTCTAGGAAAGTATCTGATAAATGCATTCATTCTCAGTAGAAAACACCTCTGTGTCAATTTTCAGGAGCTGGATTGGAGCCTTCTTTTCTATCAAGATGATTAAGCCTCAGGGAATAAATAATAAATTAAGAACATGGTCTGTAATATATATGGCTTATTTTACAGGCAAAAAAACCCTTCAAAGTATATTAAAAAGAGATAAGTCCAAAACATTTTCTTCTCTGTTTATAAAATGAAAAATTATAGGTATGAAATATAGTGAACACATAGTTAAAATTAGCCTCCTGTCTATATTGTGACTAGTTAACGGAAGCCAAAGAGCTAGCATGAGAGCGAAAGAGAGCGAGAAGGTGGGTTCGTTGCCTAGAGCTGCAGCCCAGGGCTGGGACCGAGTGCCTCGCACAGCAGAGTCCCTGCGCTGGGGCAGCAAGTGCAGGATCTCAGTGTCTGCAGGGGTGGTTTCTTCTGAGCCTGGTGTGCAGATGCTTTCTTCCTGCTGTGTCCTCACATGGCCCCCCCTCTGCAAGTCTGTGTCCTAGTCTCCTCTTCTTCTAAGGAAACCAGTCATACCAGGTCAGGGCCCACCCTACTGACCACATGTTACCCTAATCACCTCTTTAAAGACCCTTCCTCCAAATACAGTGCGGTTCTGGGTTACTGGGGGTTAAGATGTCAGCCTATGAATTTTGGGGAGGACACAATTCAGCCTATAACAAGGAGAAAGAGGCATCAAGAGGGGAAGACAAACTACTAGGGAAGAAAAAGGCACAGATTCATTTGGTGAGCACATGTGGGGTCTTCTGCAGGAGGTTAAGGGGGGGTTACAGTTGCTCTCTTTTCAAAGAGAGAGAAGAGGCCACACGGACGGAATGTTACAAAGGATCACTTTACCATGTAGCCTTCATGTGGTCTTTCTTGATGTTGCCATGTGCCCAACTGAGTGTGTATGACATGTCCAGCAAAACTGTGATATTAATGTCAGAGAAATCGGGGCCAAAGCAAGAGGCAGTGACTCATCTACAATCATAAAGATGTGGCAAGTGGCCTGGACCCAGAGCCCGGAGGACTGGCCTGTAGACACATCTCAGGAATCAAGCCAGGTGACCGTGGGCCAGTTGCTTCTCCTGCTTGGGCCTCTATCTCTCGTCTGTAGGGGGCTGTAAGGGGCTGGACTTACTGACCTCTTCTTCCCCACTTGGCTCTGAGAATTTCTTTATTAAAGTCATCTTTGGAGAGAAGGATGGACTGCATGTCTCCTGGCATCCAGTGGGACATTGAGTCGTTCCGTCTTGACCGTGTCTTTCATGGAGAGGCTGTCCTGTGGGGATGCCAGTTTGGGAAAGCAGTTGTGCTAAGTGATACTAGGAAGGGGCCAGAAAGATACAGAGCCCTGGAGCTTAGGGCTCAGTTGTGCTCCTCTGTTCCTGAAGGATAGGATGAAGGAAGACTCGCTCTTTCCACTGCCAGCTCCTTCTGGCAGACCTCCTGGCTTCAGGAACTTTGGTTTGATTATGGGAATAAGTTTCTCAAGAATCACAAAAGGAGGAAAATGCTGTGGTCTCCATCCTACGTGTTGCCAACCAAATTCTCTTTCTTTTTTCTTTTTTCTTAAATAATTATCTTAAAGATTTTACTTCATTATTATTATTTTTAAGGATTTTATTTATTTGACAAAGAAGAGGGAACAGCAGAGGGAGAGGGAGAAGCAGACTTTCTGCTGAGCAGGGAGCCTGATACAGGACTCATTCCCAGGACCCTGGGATCATGACATGAGCTGAAGGCAGATGCTTAACTGGCTGAGCCACCAAGTACCCTTGAAGATTTTATTTTTAAGTCATCTCTACCCCCAATGTGGCGCCTGAACTTACAACCCCGAGATCAAGAGTTGCATCCTCTACCGACTAAGCCAGCCAGGTGCCCCTGAAATTCTCTTTCTAAAGTAAATCCAATCATCCCTCTGTTTGCAGGCCGTGTATCTTGGCATGATGTCTGTATTTTGGGCCTTGTAAGGGTGGACACTGTGTCTTATTAATCTTCGTATCCTCAGCCCTGAGAACAGGATGGAGCATGGGACATGAACAATAGCCTTGATGGTGGTGGCTTGGCTGTGTCTCCAGCCCCATCCTTGTGCTCATCCTGCTTACAGATCTGCTGGCCTTGGAGCAGGGCCGAATGGAGGAAGCAGATAGGGTGGGACAGGACTGACTGAACGTACTTGACTCTGCACACTCAGGCTTTCTTTGGGGCCTTCAGTGGTTTAAATGAAGATAGGTAGAAGGTCTTCAAGCCCGGGAGTTCCCTTGCTATAAGTTGTTGTCATTCTGTGGCTTATGTCCTCTGTCCCCTTGAGTGTGGATGGTACTGGGAGTGCTTCTCACCAACACGATGATGGATGTCACTTCTGAAAACATTGCAGAAGACCATGTCTTCAGTCTTGCTGGTAGACTCTCCACCAGTTCTCCTTCTGCTGGCTTGGATGGATTTGTGTCCCTGTGGAGAGGCTCCCACGACAAGGGGTAGAAGGTGGCCTCTAGGGGGAAGCTGTGGTCTAGGTCCTGACTCACCAGGAACTGAATCCTGTCACCAACCAGGTGAACTTGAAGCAGAGGGGAGCCTGGGAGGAGACCCAGCCCTGGCCAACACTTTGATGGCCACTCAGTGGGACCCCGAGTGGAGGGCCGCTGAGCCATGCTCAGCTCCTCGCCAAGGGAGATGGAGACTGCACAAGTGTTGTTTAAGTCACTATACTTGTGCTGATTTTTATTCCAGGGAAGAAGGTGCCCAGGGTTAGCCACGCTTGAGGTATGGTCCTTTAAGACCACCAAATCTTTTTTTAAAGATCTTTAAAATTTATTTGTTAGAGAGAGAGAGAGAGAGAGAGAGAGAGAGAGAGAATGAGCAGTGGGGAGGGTCAGAGGGAGAGGGAGAAGCAGACTCCCCCCTGAGCAGGGGTCCCATCATGGGGCTCGATCCCAGGACCCTGAGATCATCACAAGCCAAAGGCAGACACTTAATCTACAGAGCTACCCAGGTGCCCCAAGACCTGCACATCTTCCCAGACTCTGACCCCAGCAGCAAGTTTGGGGTCCCCAAGGCCAGCCTCACTTCAGGCAAGTGGTCTACAGGTTTGGGGGTTCCCACACCACCGTCAGGTTCAATAATTTCCTGGAATGACTCAGAACTCAGGAAAGCCCCACACTTACAGTTTGGTTGTAGCAAAAGGACACAGATTAGCTTCCATGTCCTTGGGACACATGGCCTTCCCAGCATGGAGGCATGAGAGGGCAGAGTACTGGGACCCAGGAGCTCATCCGAGTGTCCAGTCCAGAGACCCTTCTGGGACTTCCTCATGTAGGCACAACTGACCGACTGATTGTTTACCTGCTTGGACTCCGTCCCCAGCCCCAAGTCCCCAGATTTTGGGCTGATGTCATGTGGCTCAAAGCCCAGGTCACTTATCACGCTGTGGAACTTTCTGGCATGGCCAGCCCACCACTAAGACTCCCAGCTGTCCTCACCCTGGGTCACCTCATGAGGGAGAACTACCAGAGGTGGCCTGAGCGGGCCCCCGTGACTAACAAAACCCAGCTCTCGCTTCAGGTGAAATGAATTCTTTACTACACAGAAGGGGAGCGGTAAAAGGGTCTTGACTGCTCAGGAAAGCAGAATGGTTCTTGTCTTGAGGACGGGGGTCTACTTGAAGTTGCTTCCATTAGGTTCAGCGAAGGAGTTCAAATTTTTAATGGGAGGAGTTTGAGAAAAACAGTTTAGTACTTGGAGGCAGGCAAAAAATTGGTTTCATGACCTTGACAATCACACTTAAGTGTTTTCTAGTAAGTCCCTCTGAGAGTCTGCCTACATTTGGGGGGAATACAATTGTATTTGACTAACAGTCGATTGAGACCCAGATGTGTTACAACCCTGTAAAATTAGGGGTTAATTTGTGGAAAACTGAAGGAAGTGTGATATTTTTCTGACCAGTAGCAAAGACGATCTCAAAGGCTATGGTTAATTTATGGGGTAATCGCCGGCTGTAAAAAACATAGAGCTCCCAAAATCCTATTTCGGCATTTCTTTTTTCCTACTGAAGGTGGGGTCCCAGTTTTTCATGTCCCGATTCAGTCAGCTCTTTGATTCTGCAGTTTTTAATTTCCTCATTAGTGAGTTTGAAGTTCTGACATGGGCTCACGATGTTCGTGTGAGCCGTTTTTTACCAGGAACTTAGGGAAGCTTTCGCTCGGTGGGGTTAGAAAGGGAGCACACCTGCGTTGAAGCCCTATTTTCTTGGCAGGTGCACTGGCTGACCTCAGCTGGCGTGTGACTTAGGAGTGGCATTGGGGAGGTCCCTGGGAGGGGGCCATGCCCTCACCCCCTGGTTCCGCGCCGCCTGGCCCTGGGGCGCCCGCTCTGCCTCTTCCTCCTCTCATCCTTCCCTCCTCTCTCCTCTTCACTCCCTGTCCCTTGTTCTTTGTCTCCCTTTCTGTTTCCTTTCATTCCCCACGTCCTTCTGTCTCCTTTCCCTCGCCCTTCCGGAGCTCACCCCCGCTCCCGGCAAGTTACCAGGCGGAAACTCCGCTTTCTCCCCCACGCAGGCGCTGTTTCCAATCCTAGGAACTCAGAGGTGCGTGTAAGGCGTGATCGTCCATTTCCAGAAGTATAGCAGGGGATGGTGCCCGGCTGAGAACTGGTTCATTCAGTGCTCATCGCACCGCTTCCTGGCACAGAGCGCGATCTATCTACGCGTCCTTAGCTGATCCCACGGACCAGGATGAAATTGAAGTAGGGCAGCGAGGGATAAATTATAGGAAGAATGAAAATATACACAGGACCTCTGCGATTTTGTCTGAATCAAACGCTAGATTTGAATCAATATAATGTATTTTTTATTATTAAATAGCCCATTATAATACAACAGAGCAATAAATACTGACAAAAGTGTTCTGAGCGAGCAATTCCTTTTGGAATAATGACTATTTGATTATAGAATGATTTGGCTTTTAATTTACACCAGCACTTAATGTGTTCCTGTTAACTTACTGTTCTCCCAGAGCTACGTGCAGCCCAGGCAGAGGCCGTGATGGATGCGCACCACGGGGACCTCATTAAGCAGCAGCTCCCGCGTGCGGCAGGCGGGTTCCGGGGCCTGCAGGTTCCTGGATCCAGCCACGCCAGGCCTTGTGCTGCTGAGAATGTGGCTCGGCCAGCGGGGGCGCCCGGCTTGGAACCCCTGTGCTTCCGGGCCCCTCTTCCCTTCTTTTATCTGTGGACGCTGCATAACACCAACACCCAGGTCATTCTGTCCCTCGAAAGAACCTTGTAAAAGGTCACCGCTATGTGCCAGGCATGCACTAAGGGCAGTGTTGAAGGAAAAAAGTCACCACAAAGCAAGAGTGCAGAGGAGTGTGTGGTCTTGAAACGCGGACAGCTACTCCCACCCACCCCTCTCGCTTTCTCTCCCCCCGGCTCCCCCGGACTCCCCTCTAGCTGCCGGAGCAGACCAGGGGTGGGTCTCCTGCACCCAGTGTTCCAAGCATTAGACCAGGACAATCATTCCATTCTCTAGTACAGAAAAAAGTGAGAACTGTCTTGCTAGAGTTTCAAGTTCCCTAAGGAAATCGTAGACTAGTCATGAAATGTTGCCTTTCCCAAATTCAAAAGCTGAATTCTCACCTCCTAAAACATTCCCTTCTTGTCTTACACATTCCCAGTAATGCCTGCACCCAGAGGTACCCCGAAGAAAAGAGCCGTTATCCTTGGAGCAGACGCTCCCACTCGATTGCCTCCTCCCCACTCCTCAGGTGGTGTCCCAAGGACAGAGACAGGAGAGGCGCCCCCCGGAGCTCCTGGGAGTGGACCTGGGCTGACGTCAGCCTCCTGCCCAGTCCCCTGCCAGCTGCACCGTGGCCCATGCCATGGGAGCGTGACCCCTAACCTATCTGCCAGCTTCTCTTTCCTTCTGTGTCCAGCAGCAGGAGGAGAATCTGGGTTCCCCTGTGCCCCAAGTCGTTTGGGTAAGCCGGCACTGAGCAAGTCTGTCACCGGACAGGAGATATTTGGGCCTTTTTGTTTGGGTTAGAGATTGACAACGGGGCTACCACCGCCTCCAGGGTATTTTGCAAATCCAAAACACAGTCATTAGGAGGAGGAAATCCAGGGATGTCCTTCGACGGGCAGGACAGGACAGTCTAAGAACAAGATGCCTCATTAACGTGGTTTTCAAATTTCACTCAAAAAACTGGAGAATTTGTTTATAATTTCTGAGCCTAGAACTTCATTCCATTTTACCCACAGACATAGAGTCTATAGACTCTGGGAGTCTGGGAGTCTGGGAGACGCACCGTGGGAGCAAGCCAGACCACCCTGCAAGACACACAGCTGCTGAGCTTCTTCCCCCACTTGTGGGCGCCTGAGCTGGCCGCCTTGTGACAGGTCCAAGCTGAACCCCCGTGGGCAACCTTAGCATGGTTCGCCTCCTGTAACCCCCCTCCCTGCCACCCCAAACTTCGTCTAGGTTTTTCTCTCCTTGTGGTAAAATATACCGAATGTAAAACTTGAAACGTACAATTCAGTAGAATTCAACGCATTCACGTTGTGCTCAACGTTTTCATCTTCCTAGACCGAAACTCTGTCCCCTTCAACACTGGCTGCTGTGTCCCCTGCCCCGACTCCTGGTAACCACTGCTCTCCTTTCTGTAGCCCGAGTGGACCTGTTCTAGGTGCCACGTGCCCTGGCATCACACAGGGTTTGTCCTTTGTGTCCGGCTTACTTCTCTCAGCATACTGTCCTCCAGGTTCTTCTATGCCGTAGCGCGTGTCAGAACCTCGTTTCTTTCAAAGGTCGAGGAGTATCTCATTCTGTGGTTGGGTCACACGTTGTCTACCCATTCATGCTTAGATGGACAACTGGGTTGTTTCCACCTTTTGCCTATAGTGAATATGAGCATTGGTGTAATCACTCTAGTTTTCATCCTTGAAATGTACGCCCGCCCTGTCCAGCCCTCCCGGGTGCACTACATTTGTCGCATGGGTCCCATATCAAGTTCAGCACCTTAACTCGACCCCTCCGTCCAGTGCCCTCGCTCTGCCAGCCTTTGTCCAAGGACTCCCCTTCAGCCTGCGCTCGCCCCGCCCCATCCTGGCTTAAATGATGTCTTCTACTCTCTCTGTTGGTTTTGGTGGCCACCTGCTTTCCGAAACCCTGGCTTTGTTCCCTATCTCTAGAATTACGCTTAACTCCTTGGTTCCATCAATACATTCCATTTAGCTGGTTTGTTTCCTTTGTGGGTGACCTCCCATGTTTTAGCCCTTCCTTAACCTCTCAGCAACCACAGCCCTCCAGACACCGAAGGCTGAGTTCGCAGACAGACCTCAGCTTTGGTATCAACAAAACCTAAGCCAAAGCTAATCAAACATGTCATTCATTACATGCACCATGGTGATTATGCTACTTGGTAACTAGACATGAATGATAAGCAGCTCATGTGTGACCATAACTAGTTTTACTTTGATATGGAACACCCAAGCATTTCTGGAGTGAGTAGAGAGTGCCTCTGTGTGTGTGTGTGTGTGTGTGTGTGTGTCTGTCTGTCTGTCTGTCTGTGCGTGTGTGTTGATGCGAGAAGAGAGGATGGGGAAGGGTCGTTTGGAAAGATGGGAGTCAAGGAATGAGTGGAGAGGAGAGTTGTGATCTCGTCCTGGTCCCGATTGGGAGGGACAGCAAGTGTTCCTTATGAGGACCCGGGCACAGCCTTAATTCCTTTCTCCAACCTTCCACCAGCCTTCTCCTTGGTTGTATACTCCCAAAGCAATGTCCTATTTGCTTGCTTGCTTGCTTTCTTTCTTTCTTTCTTTCTTTCTTTCTTTCTTTCTTTTCCCCACCCCTGACTGGTGAGAGCAGGATAAAAGAGAGTCTCGCAGCTTAAAGATTGCTCTATGCCTGAAACTCTAGCCACTGCTTTAGCCGAACCCTCTGCCAGGGAGCCTCAGAGTAAATTCTAGAATTTCCAAAAACCAGTGTTCCCAAGAAGGGCTGGGGAGTTACTGCTTGGAGTGCAAGCATTGTCTTTGAATAATTACCTTGCCTGTGTTGACCCAAATTAAAAAGCATGCACAAGGGAGTGTGGGGCTCAGTTAACTGTCCATTTAAAGCATTCATTAAATCCGCAGGCGCTAGCCGCATGTGTTCCTCAATCAGCAGAAGAGCACAGCTGCTGTCCCGAGGTGTTCCTGCAATTCCAAGGGGGCCTGCATTTGGCACCTCTCATTTTCTCCCTGTTGAGACGCTTCCCCGCTGTGAAGCCCAGCTGCCTCCACTCCCGGGACGTCCCGGGCACTTCTCCTTTCAGCCCTTTGCTCTCATTTTATTTTGTTTTTTAGTTTCTCTTTTTCGGTTTGACCTTCCAGCCGTTTCCAGGAGGCACTCCCGGCCACAGCGCAGGTGGCTGCCACCTCCCAGAAGCTCTCCATAGCTCCTCAGCTGGAAGCCCTGCCCCTTGCCTGCACGCACAGAGCACGTGGCCTCTGTTTTGGAGTACCTGATAGACTCTGTCCTAGGGTTTAGGGACTTGTGTGCGACCTTATCACCCCCAGACAGTAACGGCTCTTTAGCTTACTGGGGTCATTTTCAGAGCCTCAGCAGACCGTGCCTACAAAATTATCTCAAAATTAGCTTCAGAGGTATCGTGTAGTGATTCACATGTTGCAGACGATGAAAGCTTTTGATGTTGGGTGGAAATGTCAGCAAACAAGATGATAGAGGTAGCCAGTTGATGGGAACTTTCACTGGATAAAACTTTGAAAGCTATCGGTTAAACGAATTCAGTAACGGGGAGTCCCGCTGTCAGCCTCGAAACCTTTCCTACCACCCTTATTCTAATAAAGGACTAAGCATTTTTGTGGGTTCTACCCCCAAGGATTCTGATCTGTGTTGGTAATAGTGGGTGCTGAAGAGCTCATCACGGTGCCTTCAAACCAATATGGCAGACTGAGCTGACACAGAAATGTCCCCTTGCCTTTCATTTTCCCTACATGGATCCTATAGTGGTCCTTGGTAGAACCAAACCTCTCCTCCTCCATATGAGTGTTTCCATGTAATGCAAGGCACACACAGAGAACGGTCAGCATTGAACATGAATTTAAATAAATAGCTAAAGACAAATAAGGAAATTAGCTATTTTTAATGAGGAAGAATCAGTGGGAATATAGGCAGATCTGCACTGCAGGCACCAGAAGACACCAAGTCTTCGTGATACGTACTTAAAACAATAAGAGGAAAAAGAACGAAACCTGAAAGCAGGGTCATGAGGTTACAAGACACTATAGGCTTACTTTAAAAATAACCGAAAAAGAATCCTAGAAACAAAAGGTCTTAACATTAAAAAGGCTCGCGGAGAGGAGACAGTTACACTAAGCCGTGAGCACTAGGCGGGGAGGAAGGGCGCGGAGGGCATGAAGGAGGGGAGGAGGTCATCTCTCCCGTCACACACGGACCGAGAAAGCTACAAAACTGTAGAGAAGAGGGGGACACGCCGGAATCCTTGGCCAACCGTAGATCCACCAGGCACGAATAGAAAGAAGAAGGAGAAGAAAGACTTGGAAAGATAACTGCTGAGTATTTTCTAGAACGGAGGAAATACCCGAGTTAGCTCAGAAGCACGCCGAGTCCCGAGCTAGAAGATGAGAAGAAGCCACGCCCGCCCGCATCACAGGGACGCCGCGGACCACCAAGGGGGAGAGAAGGCGCCGAAAAGCCTCCTACAAAGGAAAAACGGGTTGTAAGCGGAATTCTTATTAACAACACAGGACGGTAGAGAAAAACAGAATACTTTAATTAAAAGTGCAGAATGCTAACATCTTTCAATTAGAATTCTATGCTCAGCTAGCCTATCATTTAAGAACGAGGCAAACAAAAATCAAGACACTTTCCGACATGTCAACAGCAGTGTGTCGTTCATAAATTCTTGATGAAAAACCCCCGGAGGTGTCCGTCAACAGAGCAGTGATCTCGATGGAAAGAGTGGGCTGCATAGAAACAGGAGGGAGCAACGCGAAACATGTAAAAACACAATTAAGCATTTTTAGAAGGATAATTCGGGAATAAAAAGGCAGTATTAAAATAATGAACAAAATCTGTGGTACGTAACAAGGAGGAGATTGAAGCAAATGAGTTCTAAGGCGTTTATATCTTGGGAAAAGCTACATTGATTGGTTCTCAGGGAACCCTGGACAGAATGGAATAGAATGTATACTTTCTAAACATCGGAACTACTCGAGGAAAAATGAAAAGTTGGTCAGGTTAGAGCAGGAAAGGAGGAATAAAGTAAGGATGGCACCAAATATTCAATACTCACAATAAAAATAAAAAGATTGCATTCACTTATGGAAAGCATGCACATGGTGAATTATCAGGCGGCAATGAAAAGGTCTGAGCTAGGTTGGCTTGGATCGATTATGAGAGGTGGTGTGTAAATTTTGCCAAAATTTACGTGACTTCAAAAGTACCCAAAGAGATATAGGTAGTAGCAATATGAGAAGCAGACTAGAAAGAGATACACAAATTCATCATGGTAACTAGTTCCGGGTAGGGCGTGAGAATAATAGGATGAGGAAAGGGGAGAAGGTAATTTCAAATTTATGCAGTGTTCTGTTTTTACACAAAATAGTCTCATGTGAAAAATGAAAAAATTAATTAGCTTAATGAAGCCTTGCTGTTTTGCTAGTTGTCAGTGCTTTCCCCTTTCTAGGGAATATTATGTTTTTATTCCATTAAATTGCATATCTCCAAAGGCCAATTAATTTGGTGAGTTTACTGATGAAAACTCAGGGATCACGGCCGCCCAGAGAGAGGGGTCGTTTTGCTGTTTTGGCAGGAAACCTTTTAGTGGCTCCATGGGGAAGTGGATGGGCCCCCCAGGGAAGGAGCCCTGGGACAGCTCCAGGCAACCCTATCCCACAGCCCCGGGGAAGGAGGAGAAAGCTGCACGGCCAGCGATGGCCGCATCTGGAGGACACGGGGGGGTCACAGCTGTGCGTGGTCCCTCGGTCCCCCGGTCAGCCTCTTTGCTGCCCTCGGACAGCAAGTGCATCGCACACGTCCGCCCCGTCCTAACACGAGGGATGTGCGCGGCTCCCTCAGTGCTCACAGCCGCCTGCCAGGCTGCGACCCTGATTATCCCCGTTTTGCACGTGAGAAATGAGGTTATGTGCTCCGGGTCGCAAGGCAGGAAGGGTCCAAGGAGGGATTCGAGTCCGTTCTATGAACCACTGCGAGCAAGGTGGTTCCTGGTAGAGGAGGGGAGATTCGGAAGGTCCCCGGGAGCTAAGAAAGGAGGAGCGCAGAGGAAAGGGGAGGCCTTCGCGTCCGTGGCCCTGGCTGGGGATCGGCCCTGGGTGAGGAGACTTGCTGTTTCGGGATGAAAATGCCCGTTGCGTTTCGTTCTGTCTTTGAGCACCTGATGAAGCTCTCCCTGTCGCAGACGGGATCCCTTGTCTGCCTTTCTTTCTGCTCTTCCTCAGGTGAGTTCTTCTCTTCCCATGGAAAGGACTAGAATGGCCCAGATGAGGGATGTTGCCCCCCCGCCCCCGTGGGAGTCGCTGGTAGCTGCTTCTACCCCTCTGGGGGAAACGGGCTGGAAAGGAGAGGGTGGGGAGCAGGCTTTGGGAGCCGCGCTCCCCCGGAGTGGTGCTGCCTGGACCCGGCGCCCCCCTGCCCTCCGGCCCTGGCTCAGGCAGGGTTTGGGCTCTCTGTCTCGGGTGCTGCGTGAGGGTTCAGAGCGGAAACCTACCCCGAGCGCAGCACCGAGTGTGCGGTGTGCCCTCCGGTCTGGTCACTCCCCCTTGCCATTTTGTCACCGGTCCCGGGGGTTGGCAACACCCTGGGTAGCAGATAGAGTCGGGGTGCAGGCTGAGCAGCTGGCTCCAGGGGGGCTGTGCCCAGCCAAACCCCACAACGAGGGCTTTGAAGGAATAAAACTGAGGACAGGTTGGTTTTGAGGAGACGGGAAGAGGGATATTAAGGGTGCTGGAGAGCCGCTGGGTGAAGGCTGGCCACGGTAGGGAGTCGGGGTGCGCAGCCTGGGTCGTCTGGGAATGGTATGGACTGAAGGTGTCCCCCAAAGTCATAGGTTGGAGCTCTATAACCCTCAGTGTGATGGGATTTGGAGCTGGGGCCTTTGGGAGGTAATTAGGTTTTTTTAAAATTTTTAAATTTTTAGAAATTCATTTTGTTTTTAAATTTTTAAATTTTTTAGGTAATTAGGTTTAGATGAAGTCATGAGGGGGGGGGGGCTCCCAGGGTGGGATCAGTGGCCTTAGAAGAAGAGGAAGCCATCAGGGTCCTCTGTCTCCGCCGTGTGAGGACACAGGGACGGGGTCCAGCTGCCCACCACCAAGAGGGTCTCCGCAGAAACGGAATCGGTGGGCACCTTGATCTCGGACGCCCAGGCTCCAGACCATGAGAAAGGAACATCTGTAGTTCAAGCGTCCAGCCTGGGATGGTTCGTTGAGCAGCCCGCGCCGGCTGCGGCAGGGAGGTATTTCCCAAGTGAACAGGAATGTGCAGACGGGGTGGGAGAGAGGAAGGGTCAGGTCACAGGCTCTCGTCAGACCTCTTGTTTCGTTATCACCTCAGCTTCCTGCCAGTTCTCTAACTTTGGACAAATTCTTATACCATGTACTTCTTAATTTTATTTTTTAGAGCTCCGAAATGAAGATGCTGGGGTCTTTCTCGTAGGTAGTTGTGAGTGTCCTGCATGTAAAATGCTTACGACTATGTCTTTACATGTCGGCTGTGCTTGCTGAGGGACACTACGATCATCCTTGTCGCTCTTCGTTGAAATTCTTTCCTGTTTCCGACCATAAATGCGTGGGAAGTTGATCTTTACAGAGGAGGAAACAGTTGACGTTTGCCAGAGGCCCCCCAGAATGTCCTCCCGCTGGGCTCACCGCCCTGTCTTCCTCCCTTTGTTTCCAAGGGTCCTGACAACATTGTCTGGTCGTTAGTCTTAGGAACCAACATGGTTGGGCCTGATTGATTGATTGATGGACGGTGATGTAATCAAACGCTATGGGCCCTCACTATGGGCTATTTTTAGATGTGGTTCCCATCTGCAATGGGTTGACATTAAGTAAAGGAGAGTTTCCCTTATGTTATGAGGCCTGTAATGTGGGTGGCCTCATCCCTCTAAATACGGTGTGGGAGATGCACTCAGATGTTGAGCAGTGATTTCCCCCCTTCACATTCAGGCCAGGAACGACTGAAACCAGCCCAGATCAAGAAATTTAAACTAGGACTTATCTTTGGGAATATAGTGACCTTAGTTGCCAAGCTCATTTTCCTACTTTGGGGTCCAACTCCAGATTCTCTGCCAGCCCCTCCTCCTGTTGCCCCGTGGGAGGCTCATTCATGGAGTGTTTGTTGGCAAGGTCCATGCAGAGCTGCTGCTGTCGCCTGGGCCTGCTCAGTAGTCTACGGAACAGCTGAAGAGTTCAGGGTCCTCTCTGTGCTCAGCCAGTTTCTTTATTCTTAATCCGTGCATTATTTTAGAAGTATAGAAAAAATGAGACAGGGAAAAAGAACGGAGATGAAAGGAAACCGGAGGGTGTATGGTGCACTTCCCACGGACTCAGGATTCTTCCATTTTACCCAGTTTTCACCAGGTCTTTAAACATTAATTCTCGATCAGGCTTCTTGATGTTAGGGTGGATTCTTTGGTGGAAGTCCATCTTCCAAAGTATATTTAGGTGCTATTTGTGATGAGATGAAGGACAAGTAATTCCTAACAGTATTGGAAGTGGTGCCTTACAACTGTACAGCTTTGTACCTCAGAAAGCACGTTTGTCAATCTTACTTCAGCTCACGCCTTAAACCTTCTGGTCTCCCACGGAAGCTTTCTGTACTCAACCCTTAACACTTAGGAGCCATCTTTTTCCCCCTAGAGGACTTCTCTTTAGATCCAACGTGTATCGTTTCCCTCCTAAGATGGAATTCTGTGGAATTTGAAAGGTTTGAAGCGTAACTTAAGACACGGCAGGCAGAGAATGACGGAGCCCCATGGGGAGGAAGACGCTAGATCCCAAGGCCTGAGAGTTCTTCTGCCTGTGACCACTCAGCCTCTCAACCTGTCCCAGCCACTGTCTGTTCTTCGGGCGCATCCTGGGTCCTGCCACCTGTGATTGTGGACACGGAGAGAGTTGACTTTTCAAGGGTCTGTCGCAGGGATAGCAAATAGAGAGCTTCTTGTTGCCATTTTCCCACTCCAGAGCCGCTGGCAGATCTCCCTGCCGGCCTGTGGGAGTCCCTCCCCCTCGTCTCTGGACTTGGCTTCAGAACCTTTCCTTAGCCGGTGCTCCAAGGAGCCCCCAATCACTCTGAATCTCTATAAGACATGATCCGTCTTTGTCACTAGGATCTCACATCATTATTCTGCCACTCTGAAGTATTCAGGAGGATTCTATATGATTTACTCAGTCTCAGAGAACTGCAGAATATTAGAATCGGAAGGGGACTTAGAGATTGAGGGCAACCTTTTTACTGAATAGGTAAGAAACCCTAGAGCAGTGATGTATATCACTGGAGATCTCTGGCGTCGAGACCAGAACCTAGATTCCCCTGCCCAGTAATGCACTAACGTTGTTAATAAGCTTCTCAAAGAAGAATGGAGAATCACTTTATTCTTCTGATTCTGAGTTACTGATAAAATTACCAGACACCTGGGTCAGTTGGAACAGAATGCCCACCTTGTCCAGCTCGCCATCCATTGTAGGAGGAAGACCTCCTAGATACTTACCACCCGAATTTTTCCAATGGCAGAACCCTTTGCCAAGAACCTTTCCATTTGGGTTTGAGTTGAATTAAAATCTTTTACCCTGGAGCTCTTAGCCATTTGCCCTAGTCTTTCCCTCCAAATAAGCCCTACAAAGTAGCAAATGCATTATCTTCCCGAAGGGGATAGAGATTTAGCTTAGTGAAATGTGTCTATCTCCAGCTTGCGCTTAAAAAGTCAGTCTAGGGGTGCCTGGGTGGCTCAGTGGGTTGGGCCACTGCCTTCGGCTCAGGTCATGATCTCAGGGTCCTGGGATCGAGTCCCGTGTCGGGCTCTCTGCTCGGCGGGGAGCCTGCTTCCCCCTCTCTCTGCCTGCCTCTCCATCTGCTTGTGATATCTCTCTGTCAAATAAATAAATAAAGTTAAAAAAAATGTTAGTCTAATGGTCATGACGTTGAGCACGGTGTTGGGTGGAGGGGAGATACTTTCAGGCAGATGGACGTTCTCTGGGGAGCCCTCAGATAGCTCCCTCTAGACACCTGCTTTGTCCTTCACACACAAGGTCAGACCTGATGGTCTCAGAGAGCAGTACGGAGTTGGGTATCCACAGGCAGGAGAGCCCCAGGCCAGACTCTGGGAGGTTCTCTGGCCCTTGTTTGGAGAGGTCACCTTACAAGTATTTTCTGAGGGTTAAAATGGCTTCCTCTAGGTCTGTGAGCTTCTCCCTGTGTGCCATCTTTACTGATAGTAAATTTTTCCACAATGTAAGCCATTTTGACATGAAGAGTGTGCTTTTCCAAGGCACTTCTGTACTGATCATTTGCCATCAGACTTTGACAAAGCTACATATTATCGGAAATACCAAAGGAGCAGCTCTACTCCGCCATAACTCAGGAAGCATATTAGGCCCTGAAATTCTAATACCTCATTTTCATGACAAACGATGCAACAAGAGCCTGAAATGGTCGCCATGAATCTCTGCTTCTGACTGCAGTTGCCCTGGGAGAAGGAAAGTGCCAAGTACTTAACCTCTCTGTTCTGGCTCGAAGCTGCAGGGAGCGCCCAGGGAATGCTGACCACAAGGTAGGGCTGCCGTTCCTGGGGGCTCTGGGCCCTGAATAACTTTGAATAGATGCGATTCTAAAGCATGAGGACATAGCAAGAAACTGGGATTATAATTGTTACACTTGACATTGCCTTGACCCCCAAGGCCTTGGTCAAGGGGCGACTGACAGTCAGCCATGGGAGTAGAAACATCCCACTGATGGGAGCCCCTTACCCATGGGACACGGTAGCTCTCCAGGGCCTCTGCAGGAGGATCCAAAGGTCGCCCAACACTGGGTAAGCCTTCATTCCACTCACTTGCTATGCAGATGGGGCCAGCGCTCAATGTTTGTCTCAACTTGGGAGTTGCCCCCACACACAGCCTTAGTTACAGCAGTTTTCACGGAACAGAATTAGAAGAAGGAAACAGGCTCACTTGACCTCGTATGAGGGACTCTAGCAATTAACATACAAGGGGTTTATGCTAGGGTTCTCCAGAGAACCAGAACCAGGAGGATGTACTTGTGCGTGTGTCTGCACATGTGTGTATATGTGTAAAATAAGGAACCAGTTCGTGTTACTATGGAGGCTGACAAGTCTCATGGTCTGTGGCCAACAAGCTGGGCATGCAGGAAGAGCTAACATTTCTGCTCTGGTCCAAGGAGGAGAGAAACCGATGTACCCTTTCAAAGGCAGTCAGACGGAAGGAACGATCTTGTACTGATCATTTTGTTACATTCAGACTTTCCCTTGACTAGATAAGGCCCATGCACATTAGGAAGAGTGATCTTTACTTAATTTGATTCAAATGTTAGTCCAATCCAGAAACCTCCTCCCAGAGACACCCCGAATATTGTCTGACCGATTGTCTGGATACCCCGTGGCTTGGTCTACATGACACATAGAATGAACCATCACATGTCCACCCATGGTCACTCAAACACCTCTCCTTAAGCTGTACTAATGTCTACGTGAAGACAATAGCAAAGTTGTAACTCTGCCTAACACGATCCCTGTCCCGAGTGTACATGACAGTGTGACGACTCTGACTCCAGAAGAGGAGGTGAAGCCCCTGAGTGACGCTCACTCTTCTTGGTTTCCTGTAACAAATCCTAGGATGTAACATTAACAACACTTAAATACTGTGAGGTAAGATCAATACATCTTATGTTACATGACAAGGGAATAATGGAGGGAGAGACCAGGATATTCGCATAATATATGTGTCTACACACACATGCACACACACGTAGACACATTCTTAACTAACTCAGGTGGAAATGCTCATGGCGATTACAGCCCTCATTTCTGGAACTGGTCGCCTGGCCATAGCTGGTGTTTATAACTCCCTTCTGGGCCCCCTTTGCCCTTAGCAAGCAACTGAGCGGGTTGTGATTCTCTGCCTGTGGGGGTGATCCAGACCTCCATTCCCGAAGTAGTCTGGGCAATTGGTAGTTTTGCCTGAGTTGGGCGCTGTCGTTTTCCATTGACTTTAATCACAGAGCATGGTAATCCTGAGACGCCTGAAGGCGTCCTATATTCCAGACACACTCTTCCTCCCGTCCAGCATGGGGGAACAGTCCAGTCTCCCCTTGGTGGCAGGATCAGTCACCCTGAACAGTGCAGGAAGTTCCTTTCTTGCCAGTTGACTCAGAGGCATGAGGACCCCAAAGAGGCCGGGTGGCAGCCTGAATTTCTAGTTCATTGGAGTCACGTGTTCCTCCCGGTGGAAGCATTTCCCTCTTTGGAGCTAGAACCTCTGGGCCAGGAGAGCATCAGGTCACAGGAACAGGAAGCAAACATTTTGCTAGTGGTCATTGGTGTAGTAGTGAGTGGGACCACTCCCCTTCCTACCCCTTGATGGCTGGGTCTGCGAATCCTGGCCTTGGAGAGCCAGGACCGTATAACGGACACTGACTCAGAGCCTACACAGCCCTCTGGAGGATCTCTCCCCAGCCCTGCGAGAACCGAGTCTTTGGAAGGACCTTTCTGCCCTTAGATCAAGCCAGCTGCTTCAGGGGGGTGGGGAGCATGAGTGACCGGTGAATCCCAAGAACCTGACCCCATTACAGCTCTTTTCTGTGAAGTGCATTTCTTGATCAGGAGCAACACCATCTTGGTAGGTAAGGCATTCTGGAAGTCCACAGGTGGTAGTTTTGGCAGAAGCATTGCATGCTGGGAAAGAAAATATGTATCTCTGCTAAGTGTCTATTCCAGTAAGGAGAAAATGCTGCCTCTTCCGTGACAGAAGTGGGCCAATGCGATCGGCCTGCTGTCGGACGGCTGATGGTCACGCTGGGGAATGGTGCCATGTTGGGTACTCGGTGGTGGCCATAGACCGGTTAGCCTTGGGGAGTGGAGGTCTGTGTGGCTGAGCCTGTATATAATCTCGGTCCCTGCCAAGGCGGCCACTCTGTTCATGAGCCCATTGGGTAGAGACGGGGTGGCTGGGGACAGAGGCTGACTGGGTATCCACGGAACAGGTCATCCAACCTCTTGGTCGTTAAAGTCCTTCTCTGCGCCCTCACCCACATTCCTGCCTCAGTCCCAGTTTCTCTCTCCTGAGCCCTGGTAGCCAGCCCTGATGTCTGCCCTGCCTCCGGGTGGGGTCCTCCTCAACGCCCGCCCCTCAGCCTCCAACCCGCAGTGAGGTCAGCCCCTGTCTCAGGAGAGAGAGGGTCAGCCTAGTCTGCTCCCATGTTCAAGTGGCTTCTGCCCCCTCAACCCCACTCGTGGTGTGTATTTGCTTTTCTCCCGGCGTCGGAGGAGCGGGTTGGGAAGGCGGCGGTGCGCCCGGGCCGGGGCCGAGAACACCGCCCTTCTTTCCCAGCCCCATTCTGCAGCTTAGCTGAGCTTGCTTGATTTGATTAGTGCATTTTATGTCTGGCTTGTTGGAGAGATGGGGATTAAGCATTAAGGAGCTTTTCTCTTCCTGGGCTCTCTGAACTTATCACCCGAGTATAGCCCTGTCTGGCTTCTTGGCTGCTTTTCTTAAAATGCCAGATTCCTTCCCTTCATTTGTATTAATGAGATCAGTCAAAAATGATCAAGCCTCGTGCAGTTTTGCTACCTGCAGGTTATCAAATATAAAAGCTGGGAGTTCAGAAAGAATCCCAGCCCCAAACATCCTTTTACAGGTAAGAGAACCAGAGAGGTTTAACTGACTTGCTTGAGGTCACACAGCAAATTCCAGGCAGAGCAATGAATAGAACCCAGGTGTCTTGCCTCCCGAATTAGTGAGGTTTTGTATCCGCTCTTGGCCTTGGAAATGGAAACTGAACCTCATGGGGAAGAGATGGAAGTAACACAGTGGGGTTCTTTCCCTGGGTCGTGCCTAGTCAGGCTCTCTGCTCCCTGTCTCAATGAAAAGAGCCGTGCGCAGCCCTGACATTTTACTAGCGAATGCCCAGGGAGCAGTGTGCCGGGAACGTCACAGGATCACGGAACCGGAGAGAAGGGAAAGGGTGACATGAAACTGTGACAGACAAAGTGGTCCTGGGTGACCACCCCTCCGGACAACGCCGCGTCTGTGCTCTGTATTCATGGTGGCTGTAAACCCAGGGCGGGACGGCGAGACCGTCTGCATGGGGGGTGGCCTCTGCTGGGCTCGCTGAGAAGAGACGGAGGACCCCAGACCCTCAGGGCTGGAAGGAGAGAAGGCCCACCCGGCAAAGCTCATGGCAGGTGCGCGTCAAAGCCAGGACTGGAGGGGGGTCCTGACTCCTTCTCTGCGCACTTTCTTAGGGCCTTGGCTCTGTCAAAGCAAAGTCCATCTACACTGAGGCAGGTGTCAGTGGCCTGGGGGTACTTAGGCGTTTAGGAGAGGCCATATGTGTTGGGCTTATTTCTCAAGAAGGTGCTGATTTTCCTCTGTTTATATTTGTTTGTAGATCATGGCCATAGGGGCACTGATATCAATAGACGTTGTTTAACGGGAAGTGGTGGGTAGGATGGACAAGTCCCCGGGAAGAATGGGCTCTCCCCGGGGCAGAAGGATGACGGACTGTTTGGAGATAGAGGCACAGGTCAGTGGGTACCAGGAGTGTCTGAGAGGCAGCAGGATGCCAGGCGCAGGGCAGGGTCAGGAGGTGTGGGGAAGCACAGAGTGAGCTGTGCGAACCCCGACTCCGTGCGGGTCACAGGCAGGTGCCGGGACCGGGCATGGTGGTCATGGTCAGTCAGCAGAATGGAAGTCTGTCTGTGCCTTACCAGGAGACCAGAGGGTGCTGGCTCTAACCAGGGCTCCTGCTCCCAGGCTGTCCTGTCCCCAAGCCTGGCAGCCTCTGCTCTGGGCCTGGATGTCTTGCCCGGTGGGCTTTTGCCCCCAGCTCTCTTTCCAGGAGCTCTGCCTGGTTACACTCAGTCTCCTCCAGATACTTACTCGCCCAGCAGAGTTCCTGAGTGTGCTTTACCTGGGTACAAAGAGCAGGATTCACCACAAGTGATTCTGGGTTGCATCGGTGCTCAAGTCTTGTTGAATTGAATTGTACTCTCCAGAGCGTGAGCCCTGCCGTCTCCAGGACTGGCCAGTTGTGGGCACAAATGTGTAGACCTCAAAAGCTTAACCACCTATGGTTTCTGGACAAATACTGCCAGAGGCAAGCAGGGTCAGAGGACCCTTCCCACCCTAGCAAGTAGGTGCTGAAATATTCCCAACTCTCTTGGGAATTATTGGGCCCATTATCTCTTGGGCCCATTATCCAGTCTGCCTGGGCGATATGTCAGCTGGAGTCCATATAGACGATCTGAAATTGCACGGAAGGTTCAGCTACATAACCTCACAATGTTGGCATTCACTAAAATACCCCGATTCCGTGTCCTGTTCATCAGATCGGACCATTGGACACGCCCCTTGTCTTGACTGGGCCTGAATTTCCCATTCCTTCTAGCACCGGACCCCTGGCCGCTGTGTATGGTGTGTGGCGTCCGGGAGAGGACCGGTCCTACGACCACAGAGCTGCCCCTCCCCTTCCGCGGCTTTCTCCTCTGTTCATTCGCCCGCATGCCTAGCATTACTGCATGCACTGGGGCAGAAGCATCAAGGGATACTTTGGGTTACAAATAATGAACATCCAGCTCAAACTCATCTAAACAATTTATTTGATTTTTTGAGCCATGGAACCAGGGGGGAAAATCAGAAGCAGATTGGATTTTGGCTATGGTTCGGTGAGATTCCTGTGTCTTTCTCTGTGATTGTCTTAGCTTTCCCCCCTCCGAGTTCTGTTCTGTCCTTGGATTGGCTTGCCCCGTGGTTACAAAGTGGCTGCCAGCAGCAATTAGGGCAACATGCTTCCTTAAGCATATTTAGCCAGAGAGGGTGTGGCTTCCCAGACTTGTTACAAAAAATCCCTACCTGCACTCTGATGGGATCACACCTGAATGGTTAGGGACCTGAGCTGGTGCTTAAGGAACAGGTAGGATTTGGAAATGTCAAATTATACAACAGACCTAGACCCACCAGCATGGTGTAGCAAGAACCCAAAGACAGACGAATCTCCACCAAATCTATTACTCTAATGTTGCTCAGGCAGTGCATAACCATAAGCCGACCAGAGCTGAGTGACAGGTGAAGGCTGAGCAGGTGGGGAAGGAGGTAGGAGGAAACTCATGACAAATTGGCCAGCTCTCGGGCTGAAACAACCCCACGCTTCCCCCTCCGGCCCCCCACAGGACATTATTTAGATTGGCCAATTACATGCTATGAGATCAGATTGAATTCTATGAAGAAACACTTGGATGGAAATAATTGTAGGTAGAGTCATTTTATTAGTATTCCTAAAGACCTCTGATGAGGAATAATGATGGTAAATCATTAATATATATTTTCAGCTGCTTTAAAAATTAAATCTGTTCCACAATGTGTTTCACCATTTTATAGCCATTAGACAGAGCCCTTTGGGATAGTCTCATAAAAGACGTTCCATAAATTTGATCTGTCCTTGTATTGCATTACATTTTACAGCAATAATCTGGCATTTTAAAAAGCTCCAAGGCATCATCTCCTTCAGAAGCAGCAGTGGAGAAAGTGCCGGAGAACGGGAAATGGCAAGTTCTGGGAGGGAGCGGCCATGCTTGCTCAGAGGGGTGCAAAGAGAGGGGTCAGATGTGATCAGTGTGTTTTGCAGAGATTTATCCCACCATTCCCCGAGGCTTCCTGTTTGACTTTACTGAATATGTCTCTTCCTTAACTGTCCTACCAGGAAAAAAAAAATCCAGGCAAGGATCACCCCTGTAGGACATTCTATAGCGTGGATCAGACTTGGATTGTGGCAGTGGGGCCGGAGGGATAGGGTGCCGGTGAGCCCGGCTCAGGAGGTGGAGGGAGCAATTCACCCTTTCACCCTCCGGGTTGCCTCCTCCTGCTGTTTACGCTCTGTTTCCATGGTGACGTAGTGACCAGGATGCCTTGCAAGCCTCTCCTGGCAGTTGGGGATTCATATGCAAAATTTTCTTCAACAAATTTGCAGGGGCTTCAAGAAAGGAAGGCCAGGGATCTGTAGTGGGAGCACTGGATTTTTCCATCACCCAGGACCGTTTTAATTTGAGGTTGGAAAACCTTCAAGGTGTGCGTTTCTTGGGATTGATTTCAATTGCATTAGGCGGCTCTGAGCGGAAGGGCCCTGATGCCAGCACAGAGGATACCTGGAATTGAAGTAATTCGAATTTGGAGTTGATTCATAGATCAGCTCTTGGGGCCGCAGTTGCTGCAGAAGAACTTAGGTGTTACCCAGAGACCTAAGCAACAGTCCTCCGGCTGAAGCAAACAGAAAAATGAACGAAAGGAAACAGGAGCCGGACGGGGTTTGGGGGAGAGGAGGTTCATTTCAGGAATTTGAAACGCTTCATGGGAACAGGACCTGGGCTTTTACAAAGCAGCCTGTCCCCTGTCCAAGGTTTTGGGTGGAGCACACCAGGGGTCTTGGACCTGTCATGCATTGCTTGGGCTGTCGCTGGCACGTGAGCTTCACTGGGAGACACACCAGTGCTTATCGGTGCTTTCCCCCTTGGCCTCATGGAGGACTAGACCTCCCAAACCCTCTGCGGTCAGCCAGGGCCACGTGACTCACTCTAGCCAATGAGCTGTGAGCTGGGCTGACTGTGCTGTCTCCAGGGGGACATGGTGACCTTTGAGCTTTGCTGTCGTCTCCTTGTCCGAGAGCCGGGAGGCCTGGTGCTGAGCTGGCAGAGGCTGAGTCCCTGGGAAGACTGTGGCCCTGGACTGTTGCCCACACTCACAGAGAACTTTGTGTGTGAGGCAAATACATCTTTGTGTGCTAAGCTAATGAGGTTTTAGAATTTTGTTGTAGTGGTTGTTACTTCTGCTTAGCCTAATTTATCTTGACTAATATAATAACTACAATTTGGGATCGAAATGAAATAAGGGTGAATTGTCGACCCAGTCCATGAAGCAGCCTCATGGAAGCTGAAGTGATCTCTAGTTCTTAGTCATCTCAGAGGCTTGAAGCAGCAACGAGGGGTCTGAAAGCCGCGAGGGCAGAGTGCCCGTCGCTGGGGTCCCTGATAGTCACTTGGAGTCACCAGGGCCTGGTAAACGTCTTCAGGACCCTCCTGATTTCCCAGCAGAGGGAGAACGGCCCGAGTGGAGTGTGATCTGTCTCTTAGCCTCATCGGTTAACAGAGGGAAGAATGCTAGTTGGGGATTTACCAGCTTCTGAGGTCAGCTCCAGGCACCAGCCACCCGACGGGGAACCAGTGAAGGTGCGTGGACATGGACCTCCGAAAGCCCAAAGAAGAGGCACTGGGCCCCTGCTAAGAACCTTCTGGAAGCCTGTCCTCACAGTAGATCCCCATATTTGTGGATCCAGCATCTGGCACACAGCGGTGTACAAGCAAATGACACATGCACAAAACCAAAGAGAGGACAGTCTTGGAAGAAGTTTCTGCAGGATGGGCCTTACAGGGGAGCAGAGTCATGGATGGGTACTTTCAGCCAGGCTTAGAGCGGGAGGTGAAGCAGTTCTGGTATTGAACCAGAGAGCATGGAGGGTGACATCCACGGCGGATCCTTCTGGTCCCGTGACTGGTGGCCGTGACTCTCTCCCACCTTCAGAGTGAAGTTCAACATGTGATTCCACCCGGCAGCTTTTGTTCTTGGGAATAATCCTACTCTTCATTTTTCTCCCCATGTCCTAAGGTTGTAATGGATTTCATTAGAAGCAGCAAGAAAATCTTGGGAAAAAAATCCTCTTAAATTACGACACTATTAATCGATGCTGGGGACCCAGCAGAAATCACAGTCCATGGAATGTCTTCCTTAACTGCCATGATTTCCAACAGAGTGGCTGCACAAGGTTAGGTTCGGTGAAGTATCCTTGAGTTAGCAGTAGTTCCTTGACGTCCTCAGAAAGATTATATCCCAGTGAGTCACATGCTGTCTGATTTGGTTTCCAGAGAGAGCAATAAGATAAGAAGCTTGGGCATCTTTCTGCGACACGCATTTATTCCTCGGTATAATTTTGTGGTTTCAACTCCCTGCCTGCCTTCCGGTATTCTGGCCTGTGGATCCTTGGCCCTCCTGGCTCCGTGGGGCCTGGCAGCAGGCAGTAAGCAAAGGACCAGATTGTAGACCCAGAGTAGCAGACATATGAGTGCGAGTGGGAACTGCCAGCCAGTGTCCCAAAATTAAAAAAATGAAACGATGAACATCCATTATGTTTTATTATCACCTGCTTTCTTGTGTAGCCTGAGTTGTGGGGAACATGCGTTCCTTACAAATCTTCACATTGTAATTTAACTGATATAAAATATGATCTTCTCCTTGATCTGAACTTCCACACAGAGCCAGTATCTAGTGGATAAAATCAGGGCTTATGGAGTTGACCTAGAGGGGAATCTTGGAGCCTCCATGAGCTCAGGTTGTGTCCTTACTGAATGAGGTGGTCTAAGGTCGAGAGGCTTCTTGTCCTTCCCTCCTATCCGGCCAACCCCCTCTCTTTTTCTTTCTGTGATCAGATGAAAAGTCAGTGCTTTTCTTTCCCTCAGCTCTTTTTGCTTCTAGATTGAAATGCCTTTATTAGCGTGGAAACATTTTAGACACATGGAGACCTTTGAGGATGGAAGGGGAGGCTGCTTCTCCTGGAGTTTGTACAATGAGAAGCTTCTCGAAGGTGCCCAGCTGCCCGCAAGGACGCTGGTGGCAGAATGTGTGCAAACTTCCTGTACGTACCTCACGACCCAGCACATCTCCTCCTGGCCATATACTGGAAGGAATGATTGCACGTGTCTCCTGAAAGACATGTACAAGGATACTAGCCGCTGGATTTTTAACGGCCAAAAAGTGGAAGCTTCCTAGATGCCTCCCGTGGGAGAAAGGATGAAAAGTTACAGCACAGACATGCCGACAGGGAAGAAGGAGCTGCTAACACGTACAGTACAGCCGTCTGCATGAATCGCAAAGACACAAAGATGAGACCAAGAAGCCAGACATAGAGGAGCAGACGCCGAGTGACGCCACCTGTACAGGAGGTCCGAGAACAAGGACAGGGACTCAGTGGGGGTGGAATGCAGCACAGCGGTGGACGGGCCGGGAGCGACGAGGGCCTTGGGGGTGTCAGAAGCATCTCTGAGTCTTGAGCTGAGCGGTGGACACACGCACAGACACACATACGGACACACACACACAGAGATGCACAGACACAGAAACGCACTCGTACACCGTCAGGCTGTCCGCCGTAGACAGGGGCGACTCGTGCGTTGTACTGACAGAAAGACCAAGACTGATACAACGGTCGGTTGCTTTTCAGCGGCTTTTTGTTTGCCGGGCCTCCCGGTCCTCATTCGTGTTCGCTTGTGCTGAAACGAAGGGCAGTCTGTTTCCTTAGAGGCAGAGCATACATTGAGCTTAGTCAGTAGATAAGGCATGTCAGGTCCGTGAATTCCGGGGAGGCTGGGAAAAGTGAGACCGAGCAGAAGGAGATGGTGCGAGAGTGTACATTCTAAGGGACACGCGACCACATGCAGCAGAATCGCCGTGAGACTCAGCCGTGTAGACCTTGTCCTGGTCACTCCAGTCCCTGGGCACTAACCCGCCCACCCCGCCCCCCTCCCCGCAAAGAATTTGTCCTGAGCCCTAGCAGTGAGATCTTCCGAAGCCGGGCGGAGGGGACAAGATGCCCATCTCCTGGGTCCTGCTTGGACCTTCGTGAGAAGTGGAAGCCCTGGGTCAGGTCCTCACTGGCCAAGAAGAGGGGAGGGTGGACCAGAGGAGAGCCCAGGGAGGGTCCTGCGCCGCACGGGGCAGTGAGCGCGCCCTGCTAGCTTGGAAGCCTGGCGCAGCCTGCAGACTCTCCGGTCTTCCTGCAGTCGCGTTGACGTGTTTGCAAATCACTGCGGGGTCCCCAGTTCTGCTTGGTGGTCATTCTTGCAAGGAACCAAAGATGGGATTCTTGCTGGTGTGTCTGGTAGGCGCTCAGTTAGACCTGAGCTGGAGGCAAGAATGGTGAGGAGTAGGTCCCACACCAGGAGCCCAGGGGCATACTGTCCTAACTTTACAGCTTCTAGGACCCTCGGTTCTGTGGCCTGCGGCTTCTGAGACGCTCGGGCTAATAGACCAAGAGCCACGGGTGCAAACATGGGCTGGCCTCTTCCACCCGTGCCCCAGGAAGCCCCTAGACTCGCGCTACTGCATGGCTCTGCGGTTCTAGCCCCCTCCCACGGGGGCAGCCCAGGAGAGTTCCAGTACACATCTTACACGGCCCGGCCTGTGGGAGGAGTCCCCCAGCCTCCCTTAGAGACCACTTTGTCCGTGACCCAAGAGCCACTCGCATAGAAGGAAAGAGCCCTGGAGCCTCAGGGCAGCTGTCCGCTGTCCCACCCCGAGGCGATGCTGCTCTGCGCGGCTCCTTTCCCCCGGCTGTCTGTATCCGGGCACGGATCCTCACGTAGGTCTTTCGTGGGGACTCCGAGAACCGAGAGCTCCACTCGCACAACCCAGACTCTCCCACCGGGAGCACATGGGCCGGCTCGAGTTTTCAGAAACTGCTGATCGCGTTCCCTTCCTCTTCCACCGCCCAGGGCTCTGAGCTCCCCCGAGGCGCTCATCCCTCGCGTATGCCAGCTAGCAAGGGAGGGACGTCCCTAGAGTCCCAGGCATCTAGAATCCGAGAGACGGAAGAAGCTCGGAGCTCGGGGACCATTAGCAGCAACAGTGTACCAGCTCCGGAGCGCCGCGGTGCGGCTCATGCAAGCCGTCCCCGCCGCGGGTGTTTACGCGTGGACTTCATTCAAACAGAAAGAACAAAGAAGGATCTGAGGGGTGAAATGACTTTCCCCAACTGGTATTGGAATCTCAGCTCCAGGTGGACTCCCCGTTGGGAGATCTTTTCGTCACTGGTTACTGCTGGAGAGCAGGGCTGGATGCGGGAAGGGGGAGAGGCAGGTGGGAAGCCCAGTCCGGAGTGGGGAGGGGAGAGTGGGGAGAGAAGAGAGGCTGCGGGGCTGAGGCCGGTGTTGTCGCCTCTCTGGTCTCTGTCCCCGGGGCCAGCCCTGGCTCGTTCGCATGTGTTGCCGACACCCAAGCTCTTCTTTCTTTCCAGCTTCCATGAGATTAGCTGAGTGAGCTGGGGGTGTGGTTCCCTGTTACGATAGGCTCACCCCCGAGCTCCTTCTTGTGTCCTGTCACATAACGACCAATTCTTTCTTGTGGCGGGAACTCTGGGATCTCCTTCTCCGCAACAGTCGCGTCCAGGGCGCTGTTCTCAGCTGTAGCCCGCAGGCCTCCCGGTATTAGCTCTGCGACTTGTTCACCTCCAAACCGCTCGGGATGCTTCTGAAGGAACAGCGCCCGTGGTGGCCTCGGGGCATCGGCCCGACAGAGAGGTGTCTGCGGCCCAGCGCCTGTCCTCCTGCCCCGCTCCCCTCTTGGGTGACCGGACCCTCCAAGTCGCCCGGCATGGCTGACCCCTTGCAAATCCCTTGTTGCCTCTCAGATTAATTTTGGATCCTCTTCAGTTAACAGTTGCCGGGGAATCTCGTTTGTTTGCTTGTTTTCAGGCTTATCTTTTGTCCCCCTCCTGGCCTCTTTCATTCTCGGGGCAGGGCCACATCTGCTTTGTTCTCTTGGGTCCCCGGCTCTCCCTGTCCCCAAGCTCCTGGGCAGAGGTCACGTGGGCAGAGACCCTGGTCCGGCGGGCCGGTGACAGGCTACGGCCGAGCCAGACGGTACAAGCGAGAGCACACGCAGCAGACACAACTTTTTAAAACAGAAAGAACAGTTTTTAGTCTTGTGAGGGACATGACTAGCTTGTGCTTGGAAGTCCGAGAGGGCTGGACTTTAGCCCTGGTTCTGCCACCGCCAAGCGCCGGGTGTGGCTGCTCCGACGCTCCCCCGTTCACAGACCGGTTCCCTCATTTACGCCAAGGGCCAGCGAGTGCCCCTGAGTGTACGGGCGTAAGAAGTGCCGGCGTCCAAAGGCATCTGGTGCCGCTCACGTAACCGCGGCAGAAGGAAGTGGTTGTGAAGGGGGGGCCTGGCCACGACAGGGGTGCAGACGGTGGGGGAGGGGCGAGCCGGAGGGGCGTGCAGAGAAGGTCACGTGCGAACGGGGGAGTCCCCCGGCCACTGAGCCGCGGCTGCTGCCACCCCTCTTTCTGCAGAGAGACAGTGACGTAAGTGTGTGAACAACCGGTCTCGACCAGGGGGGTCCTGTGCAGGCAGGCAGGACTGAGTAAAAACAGCAGGTAGCTGGAGACCGTGGGACACCCCCGTGGGAGGCACGGGCCGGGGGTGCAGAGCGGTGCCTGCGGGGTGTGCTTGGCCCGGGGGGCCCGCCTCTCCCGTACCAGCCTGCCGGGTCACAGACCCGCAGCTGCCCGTGTTGGGGGCCGTGCTTCACCCTGCAGAGCAGAACGTTCCCTCCTTGTCAGCAGTTTTCATCAGTGATGAAGCCGGACGAAAGCCGTTTAAATATGCTAATGGCGGATCAGACAGGTCCCTGACAAATGAGCCCATCAAGCCCCGTGTCGCCGCCCGCCATGTGGACGTATTAGGGGCGCCCACGGTCCCGCCGGTCGGAGGCAGCCACACGTCTGTGCTGTCCAGCGCGAGCCCGTGCTGAGCAGAGAATTATCGCACCTTCTCTGCCCATTAGCCCTCCGTCTCTCTGTGGCCACCCGGGGACTTCGTGAGGCTGGCCTGAGAATTACGGCCTCGCCGATCTATCTGTTTCTGGGCCACCTTCCTGGGCGAGTGACAGATGGCTCCCTCCGGGGAAAAGCCGCGTAGACCACTTAAGACAGCGAGATGGATTCCTCGTATTTCAGGTTCCTTGGAAAAGCCGCAAGAAGAAAGCTTCCTGCAAAGGCTTGGGAGGTCTGGGAAGTTGAATGCTGAGGCTTTACAGGTACATTTGGGGGGACCCCCTACTCATCCCTGATGCTTGGGGGTGAGTGGCAGAGGGGATAACTCAGCGAACCCTCGGTGTTAGGTGGCAGGCACCCTGACGGGCTCCGCGTCCCAGGACAGTGTTCACCGGCTCTGATCCCTGCCAGTGTCCTGAGACCTGCCCTCGGCTCCGCACGGGGCCCCCACCTCCTCCTGCACATTCCCTTGGCCGGTCGGGGGTCCGCAGGCTCGGACTTCTGGCTCCCTCGCTTGGGCTCAGGCTCATTCCCCCTCACTCCCGAAAGCTCAGCCCTTCACCTGCTGCGAGAGCCCTTCCCGGCTTCCTCGGACCAAGACTGGTCCTTGAGCTCTGCTCCCCGGGAACCCCTGGGCTGTCCCCATCGCACCGAGCAGTCCCCTCTCTTGCAAGCGACATTGCAGTGACCGTCTTCGCCACCAGACCGTGAGCTCCTCTCGGGAAGAAGTGATTTCTTTGTTCGTTTTTTATCTTCCTAGAGCAGGTGCCTGACACAGTGGGGGAAGTCAAGGCTTAAAAGTTTCCTTAGCAATTAAGTGAAGACTTAATGGGCTCTCTCACTTGTGAGGTCTGAAACAAATGGTTTGATGAAATCGTTTGCAAAGAAATTACCCCAAAACATCCACCAGGAAGGTGTCTTGGTGAGGTCCCGGCAGGAAACAGAAGGCACATCTACAGTGGGAAGCAGTGGAGGACTGACTGGAAGGATGGCTTGCAGAGGGGTGGGCAGGACCTGGGGGACTGGAGGGCGGGGGGCGCCCCCGGGCAGCAGCGTGGAGCCCAGACCCTCAGGGCCAGGGAGAGCTCGGCTGGCAGAGCGCTGGAATGCTTTATAGGAATGTGTTTTCCAACCTATTCGCTGACAGCTTCCTTGGTGGTATGGGTTTGTCTTTCTCATCTTTGTGTCCTTAGACGCACCTAGTACTGTGCCTGGCAAATAGTATGTGTCTGTAAATACTCCCAAGGAACGTCAGATTCTCCTGTAGCCTCCTGCGGGGTCTTCCATAATGCACAAATCACCCACTAATAATCTGCAGGAAAATAAAAGAAGAGAGAATTTTTCTGTCTATTGGCTTCCTGCTAGCAGTTCTGCTCCTAGGATTGAGGGGAAAGTTGAAATCCTTGGCTTGGAGAAAGTTACCAGTATCCGAAGCAGGCCAGTTGTCTTTAAAGTGTGTCTGGGGCGCCTGGGTGGCTCAGTGGGTGAAGCGTCTGCCTTCGGCTCAGGTCACAATCCCAGGGTCCTGGGATCGAGTCCCAAGTTGGGCTCCCTGCTCAGCGGGAAGTCTGCTTCTCCCTCTCCATCTGCCGCTCCCCCTGCGTGTGCTTTCTCTCTCTCTCAAATAAATAAATAAATACAAATATTTAAAAAAAAAAAAAGTGTCTCTGGAGAGCACCCTCATTAAGTTGGCCCAGCAAGCACTGTTCCACACCTAAATTTGTCTCTTGGTGCCGGACACTTTTCTCAGGCCCCCGATCGGGCAGTGCTCCGCCGGGAATTCATCCTTCTGACTCTCCCAGAGCAGCTTCATACCTCCTGGAGAGTGACCTTACTCTGTTCTCTGCCCCTCGTGCTGCTTCCTGGCGAGCACCCAAGCGGGGTGTTCCCCCCACCCTTGGACTTACCCTGATGCTGTCTATGAGGCCAGATGGGAGCTCGTCTTGTATCCTGTCCCCGTCTTTCTAATTCTTTGAGAGGTGACAGCCTGAAGAACCAGGGAGAGATGAGCTATTTCTCATCCTTGGTTAGCTGGGGAGAGAAGCCAAGAGAGTCACCGTCACCCTAGGTTGGGATCTCCAGGGTCCACGGGTGTGGGGGACGCTGAGGCAAACCATGATGGGAGGCAGGGGGCGTGGTGTCCAAGGAGGCAGGACGTGTGTCTGTTTCCCACTGCAGAGCTCTTGGCCTGTTCATAGTCCCAATTTAACTGTCCCGACTCTTGGGATTTATGTGTGTATGCTGGGAGGGAACTTGTAACCTCTCGGTCTTCTCCTGCGCTCAGAACCTTCCATTCCCCTGAAGCCCGCACTTTCTCTCCTCTGATGCGCCAGAGGCACACACTAGCACAGAAGGTGTTTGCACAGGCTTTGTTCACACCCCGGAGGAAGGAAGAATATAGCCCCCCATCAGCTCGACGGTTCTTCAAGCATAGAGATTGTCATGTCACAGAAGAAAGACATATGATATTTAGTGACATTCCTGGCGACTCCTTCCATGGTTGAGAATGTAGACATAAAGAGCTCTCTTAGCCTAGAGCAAGACAATTATTGCCTTCTTATGAATTCAAGAACTCCAAGAATGAAAGCTTAAAAATGCACGAATAAGCTTTGTTTCTGCCATGATTTAATGGGCAAGACGGAAAGACTCCTTGAAATGGATTCTTTTCACCACAAAGTAAATGAAACCTTAGTAAAAAGACAAAAATCTCTCCCCATGTCCCCCTCACCTTCCCGCTCTCACACTTGGAGATGTCCTTGAGAAATCAGGATGCAGCTAGTCACATCAGGGCCCTGAGGCGGTTGCAGTGTCATTCGGCCTTGCCGCCCTGTGGGAGGGGGCACGCACTGACACAGATTTGAATCTCCACCGTCACACTTACGGGCTGTGTGATTTTGAACATGTCCTCTAGATTACACGAGCCTCAGTTTCTGCATCCAGAAAGTGGGCACAAAAAACACTCATTTCATAGGGTTATTGTCGTATGGGTTTATTTACATGGCCAACACTAACTGACGTAATGATGTATTATGTTCCAGACCTATGTACAGGCCCCTGGTGCATCTGTGTGTCCTACTCTACTTTTAACAATGCAGCTCTGTGAGGCGTGCTCCCCGTCCCTCTGTCTGTCCGCCTGCCCTGTTGATTTCAGCCGTTCCGTCTTCCCTCCCTCCGTCCGCTCACCTCTCCAGCCCTGCCTCCCTCCCTCTCCCTCTATACTGGAGTAACCAAGATTAATGGTGGTTGTTAGGGCTGTTCTTTTGGTCCTTGAAGTCTTGGAAAACGTGTTGTTTCTCAAAAGTGGTATAAAGACATTGCAGAGAATTTTGGGCATAACTTATTTGGGGGAAAAAGATGTATTCTGAGACCAATGTTTCTGTTTTGAAGCTAGAAGTGGCAAGCAGTTCTCTTAATACGTCAGGGCATCTGCTCCCTGTGTCTGCAAGCTTTTTGCATTCTCGGTTGGCCTCATAGACCCACAGGGCCCAGCACAAGCTTCTGGAAGGTAGTTAGCTTTTAGGTAACTTGCTTTGCAAGCCTACGTCAACAATTTTGTGGGAAACCCTCCACTCTTTGCTACACATACAGTCTGCAAAAATCTGTTTTTACCTCTCAAGGAGACGCGTCTGTTTCCTAGCGGGATATACTCGTCTTCACCCGTCAGTGCCAGTCTAACGGTGAGCAGTGCACCCTCCACTGAGCTCTGAGAGAGCACGCCTTTCTTTACCGCCGTGCTTCTCAAACCTCAGTGGGCCCCCGAATGCCCTGGAGCTCTTGTTAGATGCAGACCATGACTTAGGGGGTGCGGGGTAGGACCTGGGGTTCTGCATTTCTCGCAAGCTCCTCGGCGATGCCGAAGATGCTGGTCTGGGGATCACCCCTTCGGCAGTAAGACCACTGCTCTGTCTGTGTCACTGAAACCTCCAGAATTTGCTGGCCTGGGAACAAAAACGCAGCTACTTCAGCATTAATTCCCAAATAGATGCCCTTCTGTCTGTGTCTGCAGACCTTCATGTCTCTATCACTTCTGCTGTGGGTTGAACTGTGCCCCACCCCCCAATGAGATAATTTGAAGTCCTAACCCCTAGTACTTCAGAATGTGCCCTTATTTGGAAATTGGGTCTTTGCAGAGGTAATCGGCTTAAGATGAGGCCACTAAACCAGTATGACTGGTGTCCCTCTACGAGGGTAAATTTGGACACAGAGACACACACACAGAAGGAAGACCATGGAGGATGGATGGGGCCCCAAAGACAGAGATTGGGGTCATGCATTCCTGAGGCATCATCCTTCTAGGAGCCCTCAGAAAAAATGCCTCGCCATGCTCTGCTGGGCCATCACCTCTCCCTGGGGGGCTCTGCAGCTCAGCTCTCCCTGGCGGGCACCTCACGGCCCCTGGGAAGTAGTGTGGTAGCAGCGTGGGGCTGGATAGGCGGGGCAGGGAGCCCGACCCCAGCTTGGGAGCTCTGCGGGGGCAGCGTGACTTTGCCAGCTTCTCACAGTGCTCATTTTCTACTGCCCGTCTTTCCTGGGGTGGGCACCCTGCCCCCTACTCACTTCCCAAAGATCCTCCCTGCTCCCCCTTTGGTTCTCAAAATACCATGCATAGGCACTCATTTATTTAATAAATACTGATTGATCGCCTGCTGAATTTCAGGGGTATTTTAATTAAGCATTTCACTGGGAGGTCCTGACTTCACTCATCAGGAATATCCGAGTTCAGACCACCGTGGTCTGCCGTTGGGGTCCCTATCTAGTAAGTTACACTGTGGCGATCAGACTTCGAGGGGTTCGAGGGGAGGCTACTTACCCAGGATTAGGTTCGGCATGAGGCACTATAAAGAGACTCGTGCCAGGACATGGGGATACTAAAAGATACACTGTTGCCTGAAGTACGCAGTAGCCCAGACTTTGTTTTTCATGTTTATGTAAATAATTATTAGACGCTGTCACTCTGGAAGGTATTCAAATCTACTAATCTTTTTACTTGTCTACTCTGCTCAAAATATTCAAGGAGGAATCCTGTCCGGTATGTGGTTGACTTGAATATTACTTGATTAATGTTAACATTCATTCCCAGAACAGATGTTAATATTCATAGTGTCAGACATATTGACCTAAAGCATAATTTGGAGTATGAAGTATATTCTTTGTTCTAGGGTACTTAAGATTTTTGGGTTCCCCGCCCCCAGAATCTTAGCAGGGATTCCATTTCCTATATTTTAAAGAACTTATTCTGTTCACTAAAAGGTGACAGCAGATTTTATTTTTTTTCTTTTTTCTTTTTACAAAAGATTTTATTTATTTATTTGACAGAGAGAGCGTGAGAGAGGGAGCACAAGCAGGAGGAGTTGGAGAGGGGAAGCCAGCTTTCTGCTGAGCAGGGACCCCAATGGCGGCTCCATGCCAGGCCCCTGGGATCATGACCTGAGCCGAAGGCAGACACTTAACGACTGAGCCGCCCAGGTGCCCCATCAGCTGATTTTATTTCTTGGGTGTCTGCCCCAGGAACTAGGTCTAGAGATCTCACAGGTGTCTCCTCTTTCCTCCCTCCAGACTTCCCCTCACACGCAGGTGCACGTGCACACGCACACAGCTGGAGAGAGGAGCAAAGGTGCTGCTTCGTGAAGGTTATTGAGACTGAGACTTGGGTCAGGCAGGGGTGCTTGGGAGCAGATGGTGGCGTTTGACAGAGCGGAGGAAAGGACCCTCCCTGCCTCGCTGTGGAACACGTGATTTCTCGGGCACACGGAGATGCGCGTGTCTGGACAAGGTGTGCCACTGAGGAAAGAGCCCCTGGGCTCTGGCCGGGGGCCCATGCAGAGTGGCCGGGCCGGCAGAAGATGGCCCATGGGCTCTGGACGGTGGGAGTCAGCGAGGAAGGTCAAGCATCAGAAGGTGAGTGGTTGTAGACGGCTCAGAGGACCGCGGTGGGGATGGGGAATGGAGCTTCTGGCGTGTGTGTGTGTGTGTGTGTGAGAGAGAGAGAGTCGGGGGGCTGGTGGGGAGCTGGATTCTCTCTTTAGGTTCAACGCAACCCTTCAGTTGGCTTCAGCCTTGAGTGCGGCACGTGGGTCTTCCAATTCCCGCGGAAAAGTGGGTGTTAATGCACGACTGTAACCTGCAGTGCGTGTCTGTTTTACCAGGGGCCCAGATTCATGGCCTAATTCCACACTTAGCAGTGAGCGACGAGGGGGCGCCGGTCGCCGAAACGAGGCAGGACGCCGAGGGGCAACGTCAGGAGCGCGGGGGCGCAGGGGCGACGGTTTTGTGGTCCGAGGTCCGGGGGAGACACGACGGCATCCAGGAAGCTTCCTGAAGGCGAGACGTGTGAGGAAGACCTCCACGATGAATGGGCGTGGGCGAGCGTCGAGGGACGAGTGGAGCGTCTCTGGCAGAGAGTGTGAGCCCGCGAAGGGGGTTGAGAAGTGTGCGTGGGGGCGAGACGCAGTGTGGGGGACATGCTGGGAGGGTTGTCCTGCCTGGAGGACCTTAAAGGACCTTAAAGACCTTCCAGTGCTGCTTCTACCTTGTATTCAGACAATGGCAAACTTGCCTTTCCTTTGCACGTGTGTATGCGTGCGTGCGTGTGCGTGCGTGCGTGTGTAAGGGAGTGCCGTTTAGTTCGGCTTTTTCTTTTCACGGCCAGAGTTTCTCGATGAAGGCAGCCCTGCCTCGCTTCTCGTCTTCACTTGCGCCCCTCGCCGTGAAGAGAAAACGTCCGCCGGGCTAAGCGGTGCTGCGGGGCGTAGCGGACAGTGGGCTCCGGCCCGAGCTCCGCTCCTCGTGAGCCGGCGGTTTGCAGACGGTCAGCGGTCAGTAGGGCGCGGCTGGAGACCAGCGCTTCTGGTCGCATGGGCAAGTCCCTCGGTGTCACTTCTTGTCACCGGCCTTTGGGAGGTCATTTCCTGAGTCCGGGGCTGATGAGCTTTGCCTGTTCTCTGCTTTCCTAAATGGCCTTTTCATTTCAGTTTGATTCATTTCAGTGGATCTTGTCAGATGGTGTCCGACCATGTATGGTCAGTCTTCCCAAATGTCAGTCTTTGTCAGCTGACAAGCATTTGAAGTGCTGACAAGGCTTGCGCACGACAGCATGCCGATCACTGTGGGGTCTGTAGGATTAATTCTTCTTAATTGTGTTAGTGCTGGGCTCTCACTCCAGTATACTGATGCTGTCCAGTCATGTCTGGGAGATTTGTAGGCACCTATATTCATCCCATGTAGGGGACACCACAAATAACTTCCTTACCTTCTCAGCATCTTTCTTGCCTGAGACAATGTCATACAATCATCACTGGAAGTTCCTAAATAAACAAGCACTTGCTTCTCTCGAGTTCCCGGTCTGGGGCCTTGGAAGGGGTGTTTCAAAATTTGGGATTGCTCTTGCAATTCCTGCTCCTTTCCCCTGTGGCTGAGTCACACCCCCACTCTCTTCAGCCAGTGTGTTCGTTTCTAGTCGAGAGAATACGCTCAAGTATCATCTATTAGCTCACGGGGCAGAATGTCATCATGTGTATGTAGGTGGCCTTTGGCTTTCCTGTCATCGAGTATGAGATGCCTGGATTTCAGGCGATCAGAAGGGACTAGAGAGAATCTAGAATCACAGAAGCCGGAGATGTTGGAGTGGGAACAAAGGTCTCGTCCCAGCCGTGCGTGGTCATTTGAACCAACAGGTTGTGAGTCGGGGAGGACACCCCACACCCTGAAGACCACACCGTGGGGAGCAGGGCGAACTTGGGAACACTGTGGACCACGGAGGTGACGGAGACAGACTTCACAGCGACAGGAGAGTGGGGCGTCCCCGGTTCCCACGGCAGCACAAGCTCGGCGCGTCTTAAAGTTTCCACGGGCTGGTCAGGGGCTGGACCCGCCACTTACCACCAAGCGGGTGCTGCTCCTGGTCCCCGCGTCGAGGAGGCTGGTTGGCTCGTGGACCCGCCAGAGGGAGCGTGGTCGGCGGGGCTCGGGGCGGGGCCGCTCAGCAGATGCCGCGTCGGCATATGACACTGACCCCAGATTCCACACTCAACTGCAGCCACGGAAGGTTGTGGTAATGACGGGGATGGGGTCATGCTACAAAACCAGAAGGTGCTTCATCAGCATGGAACATTCTGGGCACCGGAAGCTTGCTAGTGGGTCACTTGCTCTCTTTCTGCACCTGCAGGGAGTTATTTAAGTCTGAAGTTTTAATGTGGCTTTAAAAGTAGGCATTAATGTGTCTGAGCTATGACTGTGGGCATGAGCTAGACACACCGTCCGTCACTGCTCGTCTGTGCTTCAGGCCTGCGTCCTCAGGCGGCAACAAGCCTGGGCCCTTGACCTTAGGAAAGAGAATTTCATGCTCACATCAGCTTCTTGGAAAAAATCTTACCCAAGAACTGGAGGGAAGGGTCACCTTAGGACCAGATGTACAAAATAAGGCCAAATAGACTTTCCGATTTTATTTTATTATTACTTTTTTGAAGATTTTATTATTTATTTAACACAAAGGGAGAGACAGCAAGAGAGGGAGCACAAGCAGGGGGACTGGGAGAGGGAGAAGCAGGCTCCCCGCTGAGCAGAGAGCCTGATGCGGGGCTCGATCCCAGGACCCTGGGCTCATGACCTGAGCTGAAGGCAGAGGCTTAATGACTGAGCCACCCAGGCACCCTGGTTTTCAGATTTTGATGAAAAGATCGTTTTCTTGTTCCAATGGCACCACTCAGCCCCTTATTTCGTCCTGTAAGAGGAGGACAGACGTGTAGCTCTCTTTCCCCAGGGTGACGGCATCCCAGTCCTCGGGAGGGTAGTGGCCGCTGAGCCGCTGAACAACACGGTCGGCTTGTTAAGTGTAACGGCCGGCGGGGACTCAAGGGCCGGCAGGGTGGATTCAAAACAGCAGCGCTGGCCAAGCATCTTATTCAGGCTGGAATTGAAGTGATTCAGAGCTTTTTGTGGACCCTTTACTCTTGATTTATAAAGGGAGATTAAAGCAAGAAGCAGTGAAGTAATGGTTTATGGATTCATAGATGAGGGGATAGAGCAGAATATAAAGTGGAAAAAACTATAGTCCAAAGTCGCAAGATGTGGGCTGGAGTCCCACCGTGACTGCTACCTGCGAATTTTTTTTTTTTTAAATTTTTAATTTTTTATAAACATATATTTTTATCCCCAGGGGTACAGGTCTGTGAATCACCAGGTTTACACACTTCACAGCACTCACCAAAGCACATACCCTCCCCAGTGTCCATAATCCCACCCCCTTCTCCCAACCCCCCGCCCCCCAGCAACCCTCAGTTTGTTTTGTGAGATTAAGAGTCACTTATGGTTTGTCTCCCTCCCAATCCCATCTTGTTTCATTGATTCTTCTCCTACCCACTTAAGCCCCCATGTTGCATCACCACTTCCTCATATCAGGGAGATCATATGATAGTTGTCTTTCTCTGCTTGACTTATTTCGCTAAGCATGATACGCTCTAGTTCCATCCATGTTATCGCAAATGGCAAGATTTCATTTCTTTTGATGGCTGCATAGTATTCCATAGTATTCCACATCTTCTTGATCCATTCATCTGCTGATGGACCTACCTGCGAATTTAAGGACGTGACCCCTCCTCCTCCAGAGTCCTGGTTCACGAAACGGGTGCATCACCACCTGCCTTGTAATCGTGCTCGATGGGGAGGATCCAGCATTGAAAGCTAGGAACAGCCATTTAGAAAGAGTCCCCACACTGTCTGTTTATTATTCTGTGGCCCTCCGTAGTAATCACGGTAGTTTGGATGGTGGCAGCTCTGTTCTTGCAGGAACCCGAGGCGGGACTGGGGATGTAGAGTTTAGGTTTCTTGTCAACCCAAAGAGTGTCAACCAGGGGTGAATATGGGGTGGGACTTAGTTCCTTTCCTAAATAAAGCTCAGGTTCACTTGGTGGAAGTGGGCTGGAGCCCACGCAGCCCGTGGCTGGGTGCAAGGCATGAGGGCATCCTGCCTGGCGCAGGGCACCTCGAGCTGGGTTCACTGGGAACTGTCAGCAGGAGGGAAGGGGTGTGGGCCCACCTCTCCCGTCCCTGTGCATGCTGGGGCTGCATTCTAGAGGGGCCTTTCCTGTGGGCTCTCCTCTCTACTGGGCAGTGCTAGAGCAGCCTCACGTACAGAAGGACAGAGTGACCACTTGGGGTTCGGGTGGGCTGGAATCAAGGGTAGCGTCTACAGGAGATGCTGGAGGAACAGAGCTGTCCAGGGTCCCTGCTGCCGGGCCGGGGGCTCCTGGTCCCGTGGGGAAGCTGAGGGTCAGCTCGTCCTGCTGGAAGCGGATCCTAGCCCGCTCATTCTGGGGACTCAGCCAGCTCCCAGGGCCGTCTGCGGACGGTCCTGCTCGTCATGCCACAGGGCTCAAGGACATGCTGAGCACTAGCGGAGTTTGAGGCTGAGAAGGAAGTCTGCTGCCGCGTGTCTCTGACTGCCAGTGAAGCCCCTTCCCTGAGGTAACTGGATAAGAATATTTAGCAGCCGCAGTGGAGGCACACCTGTGAGTTGGCTGTGGCTGCCCCCAGTCTGTGGAGCTGTGACTAGGACGCGGGCTCAGGAGGAAGCCGAGAACGGCCTCATGCTGCGAACGAGCGTCCCTGGGCATCCGAATCCAAATCAGTGGGAGCTAGTTGAGAGCCATGAGGCTCCCGGCCCCTTCTGCAGCTGCGCCTGTCTGGCCCAGGGCCTTGAGGTGGGTCACTGACTCTGAGGCCAAGCAGAGCAAAGAGCCAAGCCTGTGTTTCCTTTCTGGAATCTTCAGGCACATGAGCCCAGCTGCCTAGCGGGGTCAGATGCATGGGCCTAGGGATGATGTTCCCTTCTGAGGGGCTCAGTGCTCAGACACACAGCCCAGATCCACTGCCCTGTGGACCCCCGCCCTCACCGTGATGTTAAAGCACCTATAGATGCAAGGCTTAGCGAAACGGCCCATGTGCTCATTTTTTAATATATCTTTCTCTAGGACTTCCTGGATGGCACGAACCCACCCAGTTACACATCTGAGCTTTGGAGAACTAAGGGCATTGCCGGAGAGAAGATGCAGGACTGGCTTCACCGGGAACGGCGCCAGGGATACTGGAAGGCGGAGAAACCAGCTGCGGTGCCAGGTCTCCTGAGACCGAAGAGCTTTATCCTCCAGGAGACCCCCCACTGCTGAGAAGATGACCAGAAAGAAGGGAAGGTCTCTGAATGTGTCCACTGGTGAGGCTGAACCCATCAAGGAGACTCTGAGTCAGACTCTGAGGAGACTCTGAGACTCCTCTGTCCGTGCTATGGGTCAGATCGCGTGCTCCAAGTTCATATGTTGACAACCTGGCCCACCAGCAGCTCCAAGTATGACCATATTTAGAAATAGGGTCATCACAGACCCAGTAAGATCAGAGTCATCATAAAGAGGGGGTTGGGGATGACACACGGGGAGAACTTGGTGGCACGAGGATGGTGGGGAGTGGGTGATGCGTATGCCCAGGGAGCTCCGAAGACCTTCTGAGCATCTGGGAGACGGCAAGTACCCCAGTCACAGCACCGGAAGGAGCCAGTCCTGTCCACACCTGGATCCTGGACTTCTGGCCTCGAGACGGTGCGACACTGGTTTCTGCTGTTTGCACCTTCCGGCGTGGGGTTCTTTTCTGCGGCAGCCCTGAAGAATACGGCAGGGTGGTGGGTGTTCAGTCTTTCGCCGGCTTCGAGAACAGCACCAGTGGGTGAGTCAGCTGATGTCTTTGTTTTATTGGGGGTCCGGGTGGTGAGGCGGGTAGACGCTGGGACCCAGGCCCGGAAGGCATCGGCTTGCTCGGTCGACAAATAGTTGTGGCTCCGTTTTCCAATTGGCACACAGCGGTGCTACTCAGTGTGACAGCGCAGAAGCTCTGTGAGATGCGCACTAACGTGGGCAAGCAGAACCCGTGCTGTGATGGTAGCGGGTGGGAGATGCTGCTCACTGTTCCTTTGCTTCCGCAAGGATCTGTACCCCTGCCGTGAGGTCCCCCTGCCGTGAGGTCGGCGCCGTGCGGGGCTCAGGGAGCACAGCGGCGCCCGAACCGACCGACCCGCCTTTGGGGCTTAGCGGACACGGTGGTTCTCAGTCGGTGGGAGGCGCTAGGAAGGAGAACGGACTTGGAGACAGGGAGGTGCTGAGACGGGGTTTGACACTGTAAGGAGGGGGGCCGTGAGAGGAAGACGGCGCTGGGGGGCATCCGGCCTGTCCTGGAGCGGCGAGGAGCTGAGGACAAGGACAGACAATGTGAGGTGTGACCTCGGATGCCAGCTGGGGTCCTGGCACACGCCACCCATCCCTACTGCTCTCCTCCGCGCAGGGGACGCCTCCCCGCTTCCGCGCCCCTCTCGTCTCACCTGCCGTCCCCCGCGTCACCTGCGTCGCTTACCACGCTGGCTCCTCTGTCCCACTTCTCCGTTTCCCTCGCCCGCCTCCCCTGGGGCGCCTGCCGCACCCAGTGCCAGGGCCAAGGGATGTGCAGTCACCCGAGGGGTGAGGACCGTGCCACTCGGATGTCATTTGCCGCTAGAGCGCGACTTTGACATTTGATGGAAGGGAATGAAAATGTTGAAAGACGATGATGGAGACGTGAGGCTTTTCTGAATGTTTGAGACGGGAAAGAATAGAGCCCCGAGGGACGCTCAGGCGAGTGCTCAGATAAGGAAAAAGTCAGCGCCCCGTAATCCCAAGTTAAACTGTCTGCTCGAAGGGGCCGTGGCAGGCCAGGCCCAGGAGCACCAGGAGCTGTGGAAGTGATTCTGTGAGCCAGGGTGGTGGAAAAGTGTCACCGCAGCGCGCAGCGACTGAGTTCCTGTTGGCTTGTGCTGGGGAGGGTCCAGGAGAAGCAGAGCAGGTGGGAGCCTCGAGTCTTGGGGGGACCCCGTTAGAAGATAACAGAACACTTCAAAACTTTGCCTCACCTCTGTCCACGTGCAAAGCTCCTGGGTGGGGAAGGACATAGTATTTTGTTTTGTTTTAGAGAGAGCATGAACAGGGAGAGGAGCAAAAGGACAGGGACAGGGAGAGAGAGAGAGAACCGTAAGCAGACTTCACTGCCAGCGCAGAGCCCGAGGTGGGGCTCTGTCTCATGACCCTAAGGTCATGACCTGAGCTTCACTGACTGAGTCATCCTGGCACCCCACAGAAGGACGTATTCTTGAAATCATGGGCGGAAGAGCCCGGAGTCTTCATGAAAACACCTGGAGGGAGTTGATCTCTGAGCCCAGGTCTTTCATCCATAGGATGAATCGTGCCTCCCCAAGGTGATGTATCTTGTAAGCGGCAAAGCATAGATTCACTACAGATGAGGCCTGTGTAGCTCATGCAACTGGACTCATTAGATCAAGTTCAAGAAGTTGAATATAACCTGCGGCAGGCCCTAAGAAATGAAAAATAACTCAAAATGTCATGCGAAAGAACATCTCAAATGAGCCTTTCCCTGATAATTTCATGATTTTTCAGACAGATTTATTGAAGTTTGGCTTTTAGCTGCTGTGCTCATGCACACTGTCTGTTGGGTGAGGCCACATGGCAGGTGGGTGGGGTCCGAGCGGTGCGTGGGGTGTGGGTCTGCAGTGTACCCCAGAGGTGAAGGACGGGAAATGACAGGATTCGGGGGAGCGGGGCCGTCAGGGACAGTGCAGGTTTGGATGAGAAGGGGGAGGTGACAGGTCACGATCGCCCAAGAGAAGGCATGGGTCTGTCTACAGGCTGCACAGAGCCAGTCTTTCTGGTCCAAACCCTGTTTTTCCAGTAGGTAATTCAGGTCAAATTGGCAGTGGGATGTGTCTTTGTTTAATCGGCATGGAATGTCTTGGGAAAGCAAGCACACCCCAGTTGGCCGCAGTCCCCACCGTTCCTTATTATAGTACCTTGAGTATAATACCTCGTTTGTCCATTTGTTACCCTCCTGGGCCATGCGGTGTTTGGCTCGGGACCTGGTCTACGCATTTGTTTATATGGAGTTCTGAAAGGTTCCCTCTGTGATAATGATTCTTCTGCCTCAGCACCTGTTGTGGACTTTGCCAACAGGTCCCTGGCAAAGACTTTCCCTTTTCTTTCCTAAAAGGAACTCAGATTTTGTTCAAGTGTTTCAATCCCTTCATCTCACAGTCTTAAGTTCTGCAGGGAAAGGAGACCCGCTCTAGGGATGGGGCTCCTATTAACCCATACCTGATTGTTCTGCTCCTTGACCCATTGATAGGTTGAGCGAAGGACGTCATTCTGGCCAGTGGGACATGAGGAGGTCTTCTAGAAGCCTCCGGAAATGGAGGTTTCTCATTTGTGTGGGAAAATTATTAGTCGCTACCAAGGTCTCTCCACAGCCATTCTGAGGAAGCATGCGCTGGGCGGGGGTGGGGGACCAGCTTCTTCCTTGTGAACAGTGGGGAGAACCTGATGGCATCCTTGAGCTGCTGGACTAACCTCGTGCAAGGGCACTGTTGAGCCAAGGGCTTTCCTCCTTGTTGGTTCTGGTTCTGGTTACTCCATTTGCAGCCCAAACTCTTCTAATGCCCATCACCCCGTAATAGACTTAGTTTTTTGGTGCTATGCCTAAAATACCCCAAGTCATTTCTTCTCTGTGCCATATGTAAGTTTGGAAAAGAAAGGACAACTTTGGGTTCTGCATCTGCCTCTAAGAGCCTGGCATAGAATCAGATGTGGTATTAGCCATCGGGAAAGCACGAGATCTCTCCAGGAACTGCATGCCCTCCCTAAAAGCAACAGGAAAAGAACATTTAAATCCCTCTGGATTTGGAAAAGAGGGGAAAAGATTGTGTTTTTCCTAATGTTGTTAGAAATCATACTAGATGAAAATATCAATAGCCTTGACTTTCACAATTCCATCAGGAATTTTGGAGGTGAGATTAAAACCTCTAAATAAAACTCAGTTTAATTCTGTAAACTAAGTGTGTGTGTGTGTGTGTGTGTGTGTGTGTGTGTGTAGAGGGAGCAGGACAGAAAGGTAGAGATGTAGGCCTCATACCCCCAAATCCACCGCGATTGCAATTAGGGAGTCTGTAAACCATAAAAGGTAGGGAGTATCTAGCAATCATTTGCAGACTGGCTAGTTTCCTGGCATTAAAAAAAAATCCAGTTGCCTTCCTCTAGCCTTCTCAGTTGAGACTCATTTATGAGATAGAAAGCAGACTGAAAGCTACTGGAGCTGCACAGAGCTCTTCTTTCTGGTCCAAGGACTGTTTCCTCGGCGGATAATCCAGGTCAAAGGGGCAGCAGGGGTATGTCTTTGTGGAGATAAAATTAGATTTCCTTGTTGCTGTTCCTAAAAACAGGGAGATCATACTGCATTTCACTTTTTCTGTTGCAGAGTCCGGAAGTAGACGCTTGCATTGATGAGCCCCAGAAATGCCAGCGAGCAGTTTTATTTATTTATTTTTCAAGCTGTGGGGATGTTAAGGGACAGGTGCTGAGTGTGGGGACAATGAGGTATGGCTGCTTAGAATTCTTTTTTGGAGTTTCTTGCTGTTGCAAGTTCTGATGTCGAGCAGAAGGAGGAGAGGAGTCCATCTCTGGTCTTGTCAGCTACAAGCTTGGGGTGCCCTTGGCAGAATTCTGCAGGGGCATGTGTGTTCCGTGAACCCAGAAAAGAGAAGGAGTGGATGCCTGTCCGCACCCCTGCAGAAGCCCAGTGTCCCGGAGGCTAAGACAGCATGTAGGGTTGGGGTAGCAGCTCCCCATTTGCAGAGGCCACCCTGTGTGGACCTCTTGTGGCTGGTCATCCAGGGGCACTATGAAAGCGTGAATACTGCGCTCCCCTGGTTGGTCCCTGCCCTCCACGAGCGGCTCGCGCTTTGCTCCCTCTTGCTCCAGACTTGGAGCAAATCGTAAATTGGACTGGTCCACGCGGGCCAATCTTTGTCAAAAGCATATTTAAAAGAAGCATCGCGCTAGGTTTTCTTTTGTCTCATTTCTTATTATATACCATACAAAGAGCAGCTACGCTCCATTCTGGTAGAGTTGATTTCCGGTTCCACATCAGAAACTCTTTAAATTTGCAATGACTGTTTAATCTGAAATCCCGGAGGTATGTTTTAATCCAAAATTCAATCATAGTGAGAAAGCTCCCTAGGCAGTGTGGCCTTCGATGTCAACCCCCTTTTATATAGGCATCGCTCAGGAAGGGAAATGAGAATGAGAGAGATGTCGTGGGCCGCATCAAAGACGGGGTCCTCAGATGAGGTATGGTCGAGGCCATTCCTCTCTCAGATAAAAAATGGATTTTCCATTAAATCCAGAAGTGCTACAAGACCTCAGTGATGATCACTGCCCCTGTTTCAACTGGGAAAGGTGATCTGGGCATTTTCTTCCCTGGAGATGGAAACCCGTATTCAGCTTTCAGTAAGTGATATGGATGATTTCACTTTGTCCTATAGGAAACTAAAACCAGGCGTTCGAGGGGAAGGGGCGAGAGAGGGGATGAGATTTGTTGTGGAGCCTCTGGCCCTGGCAACGGAGGGAAATTGAAGACCGCACAGAGACATGCACCCAGGAAATATGTTTCTTGTTGCATTTATGACCTGAGGAGCAAGACCCCTTAAAGCAGAGTCGCCCTTTGGTTTCCTCCAGCTGTTTTCCCTGATCAAGGGGAAGGTAGACCTGCCTCACAGAAAACTCTAGTTAGGGCTTGGAGTACCAGCTTTCTACTCAAGGTCTTCTCCCTCTGGCCTTGCAAAGGCCTTTGTGTGGAGTCTCAAATTCCCAACACACCATGGCCTGGAAAGCCCTCTCCAAACAGATTCCATCGGATGAGAAATTCTGTAAGGGTGTTCCAGTTTCCTCCTAAGTCCTCAAAATCTCACAAGCCTGAGTTTGGCTTCTGAATATGATTCCCCACAAAAGCTAGGGCTTCTGGGATAACTGAAGGCAGTGGCGAGCACAGAGCCTTTTGTGCAGCCAGCAGGCCGGTACGGCCAACCCCCGGTTCTTCGCTGTCTCCGCCAGGGTTGCGTCTGGCTCAGGCTAGAACGAGGAGAGGAAGGGGTAATCGGTTCGTAGAGAAACGGTCCTCAGACACCGCCGTGTTTTTGAGTCACACAGAGAACCTGCTTACAATATGCACCCTCAGAGCTTCTGATTCAGGAGGTCTGGAGTAAGAACCGGAAAATCTGTTTTTTAGTGAACGATCCAAGTGATTCCGACAGAGGTCATGCACAGGCCGAACTTCGAGGCACATTGAACTTGATGAATGGTCCTGAGTGGCTACTGGACTCAGTTTAAATCAAAACTGTGCCTGAGATCTCACGATGGCACCACGTGGGGCCCAGAACTGACCTCTAACTGAGTCGAGGCACCCAGGCTCTCTGCGTCCTCGGGGGTCCCTGTCTCTCCACACTGGACAAGATTGTTCTGCCGCACACAGGAGTTGGAAACGTGGAACTGGAGAAATCACCTGTGAGAATCCCTTCAGAAAAGTTTCTCCACCTCCCCTTCAGTGGGAACTGCGAGCCTTCGAGGTCCGTCTTCCGCGTCAGTGGGCAGACATTCCACACCATTCCCTCCCCCGCCCCCCCAGGCTTCACGCAGCAGGAGGGCTCTCTGGGGAGCTGTCGGCTGCTGGAGGTATGGCTGGGGGAAAGAAAGATGTTTTTTCCCAAAGGAAAAAGGCCTTGAATGTCTAAAAACAAAATAAGGAGAATGTCAGGGAGCCCTTGTAATGTGCTGATTTTAAAAGTGAGCATAGCCTGAATGAAATAAAGTAGACCTGAAAAGCTTCCGTAGGATTTGTTGGGGAGGAACACACTTTTCGTTGAGAGACAGAGAGGGAAAGGGGGCAAGAAGTCGGATGGGGAAGAGGCACCCACGTTTCGAGCCTTAGCAAGACGCAACATACAGAGAAGGCGCCAGTCTTCTGGTTTAGTGATGGTCCCGGGCTGATCCTCGTGCGTCCGCGTCGCTGAGATTGGAAGGTGACCGCGTGCTCCTGCGAGACTGGTGCGCTAGGCCCTCAGGAGCCCACCTGCTGGGGGTGAGGGGTCTCCTGGACCTTACCCACCTCCTCCTCAGGGACGTGGGATTCTTACTCTTAAAGCCCAAGGTGAGGCCAGGGATTGGCTCAGCTTCATGCTTCCGCATGAGAACCTTCCATGAACTGGGTTGTCTCTCCCTGGCAGCTGGAACATTCCTCCGGCTCCTGAGCAGACTGTGTCTGTGTCAGTAGTCTCCTCTCTGGTGTCCCAGCATCAGCAGGGGCTTGGGACCGCCAGCACCGGGGACTTAGGACCTTCCCCCAGACTGTTCCTGCCATGCTCCTGGGCTGAGGTAAAGGTGGGACGCTTGGCCACAGGGTGCCAAGTAGCTACGTACCAGGAATGCTTAGCACGAGCTGAGCTCAGGGAGGCCAACTAATCCCGGGGCACAGACGAGCCCGGCGGCAACTCACGTCAGCTGGAGACACCCTATCTGGGACGAGCCTGAGCAGGACTGGAGGCGTGAGGAAGCTGCACCAGCAGGTCTGTCAGACCACCCGGGGTGGCGTGCTGGCTCGTCGTCCATCAGCTAGTATCTAGCACCATCTGAGGGGGTCTCCTAGGAGTAGCGGAGGGAGAAGGAAGCCTGCACTTGATTTTCCGACGGGTGGTATTGGGGGCAAGCCCAAGGTGGGTGCAGCGACATTATAGCCACACTGGAGCGTGGCCGTGAAGGACGGTCGCCATGGAAAGTCTTCCCAGTGGACAGTGTGGCATCTACCTGGTTGTCCACTTGTGTGGAAGGAGGGATGGCCTGAGGGGAGCTACATACATGTCTTCCTGGTCATTAGCAAGTGGCCTGGACTGGGACGTTTTGCTTCCCGTCATCTCAAGTCTGGCTTTACTGTACTGGAGACCTTGGCCCCCAAAGGGTAGACCCTTTCTGGGAGACCTAGCGAGGGTCCCCTTGGGCTTTGGAGTCCTTGTGCCAGAGGCTCGAAGATGAGAAGGGTGTATGGCCCCGGGCAGCAGGACACAGGCTGCTCTCACAGCAGGCCGGGCGGGGAGGACACGCGTGCAGTGCGGTGATCTGTGTGGCCTTGCCTCACTGTGATGGTGAGTGCGCAAGGATGGCCAGCCCGGCCTAAAATTCACACGGTTGCCGGGGCTCCGTTTCCTTGGAAATGAGCATTTGAGTGGTAACTCATGGATTAGGATCCTGGGGCTGCTTTCTAGGACAGGGGCCTTGAAAGAGCAGAAATTCACTCTCTCACAGCGCTAGCAGCCCCAGCTAGAAGTCAAGGTGACATCATGGCTGTATTTTCTTGGTCCACTCAAAAGGAGAATCCATCCTTGTCTCTTCCAGCTTCTGGGGGTCCCAGCAATCACAGCGTTGCATGCACAGCCCTGCAGGCTCTGCTCTGGTCTCCACGTGGCCTTCTCCCTGTCTCTGTGTCTCCTCTTCTGAGAACAGTCACGCTGGACTCGGAGCGCACCTGACCCTACTGTGAGCTCATCTTACCTAATCAATCTGCAGGGACCTGTTTCTACATAAGGCCACATTCACAGGTGCCTGGAGTGAGGAACCTCAATCTATCTTTCTGGGGGACACAATTCAAACCAAGTGAGCAACACCAAGTGAGCCCCCGAGAGCAGCAGAGGCGGTGGCTGAGGGGGCGGGAAACCTATACATGACCGTGAAGGAGGAAGAGGGGAGTCCTGAGTTTGTATTCCCACCCCAAGGGAGCGGCACCCCAAGGGCAACTGTAGGGACAGGACATGGTCTGTTCCCTCCTTCTCAGTTCCCCCCAGAAGAGGCCCATGGAACCTCAGAGATGTTTCCTGAACATGGATGGAGGTTCCTCAGGTGCCTGCAGCGCTGTGAAGGTGTCCCGCTCACTAGGACAACCTCCCTTCCAGAAGGAACTTGTTCGGCACCACGAGCATACAGTTTCTGCCGGATGCTTCTGAGGGGCAGTGTTTGCTCCAAACCCCTCACTGGCTTGGCTGAGACTTACCAGATCTGCGTCACAATTGGAGATAATACTCCGTCCGTCTGTCTTCCTCTCTGTGGTTTGTCTTCCACGGGCAGCCTCCGTCCCCTGTGCTTCCAGAAATCTCTTGCACTCCTGACTCCTCCTCAGCATCTGCTCCTGGAGGACGGAGGTGGCCGTATGAGCGTGGGAAACACATGCAGCTGCTTCCCCGCTCCCTTCCCTGGTCTCTCTCTTTGCTCTGTTCTCTTTCCTTCTCTCTTGAGGCTCTGGGCATGGGATTCTGTGTCCCACAGCAGAGAAAGATGCAGCACCAAATAATGATCCAGCTGAGGTTTGTGACCCCTGAACGTGGCGTAGGTAGAAATTCGTGTGATACGGACGCCAAGGTCCAGCACACCCTCACCACTGCCTTACATTCTATATTCGGTCAAAATAGCCCAGGACTTCATCCAGAATTTTTTTTCCTTGGACACAAACATCCCTAGAAGGAATAAAGTATTGTGCTTCAGTTACCAGTAACATATAACTTAGTGTGAATGGAAGTTTAATCCAGAGGCAAAAACCTAAACCCATAAAGTAAACCTTAGAGTAGACAGGATGTGTGGACATCTTGCCGATTGTTGTTACTATTTAAGGTAGGTGGGGTTTAAGAAAATTAATTTGAATACTGTCATGCTACTTTTTTTTTTTTTTAATTTTTTCAATTTATTTATTTTCAGAAAAACAGTATTCATTATTTTTTCACCACACCCAGTGCTCCATGCAATCCGTGCCCTCTATAATACCCACCACCTGGTACCCCAACCTCCCACCCCCCGGTACCCCAACCTCCCACCCCCCCGCCACTTCAAACCCCTCAGATTGTTTTTCAGAGTCCATAGTCTCTTGTGATTCACCTCTCCTTCCAATTTCCCCCAACCCCTTCTCTCTAACTCCCCATGTCCTCCATGCTATTTGTTATGCTCCACAAATAAGTGAAACCATATGATAATTGACTCTCTCTGCTTGACTTATTTCACTCAGCATCATCTCTTCCAGTCCCGTCCATGTTGCTACAAAAGTTGCGTGTTCATCCTTTCTGATGGAGGCATCATACTCCATAGTGTATATGGACCACATCTTCCTTATCCATTCGTCTGTTGAAGGGCATTTTGGTTCTTTCCGTAGTTTGGCGACCGTGGCCATTGCTCCTATAAACATTGGGGTACAGATGGCCCTTCTTTTCACGACATCTGTATCCTTGGGGTAAATACCCAGGAGTGCAATTGCAGGGTCATAGGGAAGCTCTATTTTTAATTTCTTGAGGAATCTCCACACTGTTCTCCAAAGAGGCTGTATCAACTTGCATTCCCACCAACAGTGTAAGAGGGTTCCCCTTTCTCCACATCCTCTCCAACACATGTTGTTTCCCGTTTTGTTAATTTTGGCCATTCTAACTGGTGTAAGGTGGTATCTCAATGTGGTTTTAATTTGAATCTCCCTGAGGGCTAATGATGATGAACATTTTTTCATGTGTCTGATAGCCATTTGTGTGTCTTGATTGGAGAAGTGTCTGTTCATATCTTCTTCCCATTTTTTGATATGTTTGCCTGTTTCGAGTGTGTTGAGTTTGAGGAGTTCATTATAGATCCTGGATATCAACCTTTTTTTTTTTTTAATAAAAAAGAGATTCCTTTATTCATTTTAGAGAGAGAGAGGAGAGTGTTGGCAGAGGGACAGAGGGAGAGAGAGAGGTAATCCTTAAGTGGACACCTGCTGAGCACAGAGCCTGATGCGGGCTCAATCCCATGACCCTAAGATCATGACAAGAGCTGAAACCAAGAGTCAGTTGCTAAACTGACTGCGCCGCCCAGGCCGCCCCTAGTCCTGCTACTTTTTGTTGGATGCATTGATCACTACCTGGTAATGGAACTGAACTGGATCAGAGCCTACCAGGAGTGTCCTGGAGATACTCACTGTCAGAGGCAACCATGACCTTCTCTATACTACAACTGTCTCCCCAGCCATCGCTCATTAGCTCCCTGGTGTTTGAGCTCCCCTGAGAAGAGTAAAATATATTGTGAAGACAACAAGACTGAAATCACTGAAATGATGCTACGTGGCCCAAACTCCAATGATAACATGGCAGCTGAACGGTTTCTGACTCTAGTCGGGCTGGATAGGCTCCGCCCCGGAGAAAGCCCTGTGATTGCTTCCCTGATCTGTGATCTTCAATGGAGGAAGGGACAAGGCGGGGAGCTGTTGAGACCCACTCACTTTGGGAGTAATTGCTGTGATCAGCAGCACCAAAAACAAAGGGGGCTGTATGGCGATACCAGTCACCTGCTGGTCAGTCCACCTCTCTGGTCCCTGGGAGGACCTGCGGCATGGCAGGTGTTGGTAGGCAGCTGTTAGCTTAACTGGGTGGTGGCCCCACCCCAGTGGCTGTGGGACTTTCATGGAGGGGACCCGCACAGCCTCTGGCTTTGATATGTGGTTGCTGACCTACAGATGTTTTCTTCTCCCTCTCCTTTTTGACTTGATTTATTAAGCTATAATTCATGCATTGTACAACTTACCCATTGACAGTGTTTAATTCAGTGATTTTTAAAAAAGATTGTGTTTATTTATTTGACAGAGAGAGAGAGAGATCACAAGTAGGCAGAGAGGCAGGCAGAGAGAGAGGAGGAAGCAGGCTCCCTGCTGAGCAGAGAGCCCGACGCGGGGCTCAATCCCAGGACCCTGAGATCATGACCTGAGCTGAAGGCAGAGGCTTAACCCACTGAGCCACCCAGATGCCCCTAATTCAGTGATTTTAGTATACTCATGGATGTGTGCAACCATCAGCAGTCAATTCTAGAACATTTCATCATCTCAGAAAAATATCCTGGATCTGTTAGCCCTCCATCTCCCTAACCCCCGATCCTCCCCCCCAAACCCCTAAGAATCCACTAGTCTATTTTCTGTCTCTATAGGGTTCTTGGTTCTGGACGTAGCATGTAAATAGAACCATGAAGCATGTGTTCCTTGGTGATGGGCTTCTTTGCACTCAGCACGTTTCCGAGGTTCATCCGTGTCCTAATGCGTGTCAGTGCTCTGCTCCTTTTATGGCCAGATGGTGCTTCACTGTACGGATGTACCGCCTTGGCTTATCCACTCATCAGTGATTGGACATTGGGGTTGTTCCACTCTGGCTCTTATAAATAACACATTATTATAAGCACTTCTGTACAAGTTTTTGCATAGCCATATTTTCATTTCTCTTTGGTGTATACCTCAGAGTGAAACCAAATACATTCTTCTTGGGTCATCAGTAAGGAATGGAAAAACCAACTTACCTTCAGGAAGTGAGGACAGCGGCTCTCATTCTCTGTTTTGTCCCGTAGACATGTGGACTCTTCACTTGTTTGTCCTCATATATTCCACAGAGACTTTAAATATCTCAACACAACCCCACGCTGGTCCATAATATTGACGACAAAATGCTCATTGAATCTGATGAACGGAAAGGAGCCATTTCCCTAAATGCCACAGTAGCTCACATGGGAACCAGAAGATAAGAGATAAAGCCCCACAAATGTTTGGGGCCTGCCACATCAGTGTAGTTTGTGGGATTTCTCCTGTAAGGTGGATGAATAGTTTTGAACCGTGGCACCCTTATGGCTGAGAAAGAGGCACTGGACTTTGTACGCCTCTTCAGGGTTTGGAAGCGGCACGTTACACTCTGAGGAATGTTCCTTGCCCCAGGAACTGGGTGAGTGGGGAGGCTGTCACTGTCACCAGGGGGCTCAGCTGAGAGTCCGGGCCGGGGCGTAAGCTGTCCTGTCACTTGAGCCACTGACCCTGGCAAGGCCGGGGGCGCGAGGGGCAGCCATGTCAGATACAGAAGCTCCGTGAACCTCACGAGTGTGGTAGAGGAGCTGTGGCATGGAGCCCCAGGAGCAAGGCTGCACTGTCTATTGAACAAACAGCTCCCCAAGGGTAAACATGGTATGAGGTTGCTGTGCTTCTGCCTTTTGTTGTCATGTCTTTGAGTGACGTAATGGGACGGTACCTAAGCCAAGGACAAATATGCATGGGCTGGACCTGAGGGCGCAGCTTGTTCAGACCTTTGTCCCAGGGGAGTACTTTATGTGAGACCCAATGAGATACTTCCCACTAGAGAATGCAATTCTGGAAACAAATGCAGGTTGTCTCCCACTAGCTTAGGCTGCCGGTCGTATCACCAGGTCTCCTTGAGGTAGGATGCATGTCCCAAGTTTCAAAGTGACTGTATGGCTGAGGAGGAGACACGGTTCTGTTGCTTCGCGTGTCTTCCACCAAACACTGCTCTCGACGGTGAGCGGGGCGCTGCTCTTAATTGACTTCACCATAAGTTGGCTGTTTGGCCCCGGACAGGAAGTCTCTGCAGGCGAATGCCGATCTTGGTTGAACCCACTGCAGGATATAAACACTATTTCTTTCCGAGGAGGAGGTATGATCAAACATTCCATCTATCCCTTCTTCAGGAGAGGTTAGTTCCAGTTCACACAGAGCTCTACTGGAAATCACATTTGTACCATTGTCAAGGTTGACTTTCTCGGGGAAGCAAAGGAGTGGTGTTGGCCAGAACTCTTTTTCGTATGGGACTCCAACTTTAATTGCCTTAATTAAAAATGGTAACCTATTAGGTGACTTGACTAAAGCTTCCAGGGATAGAGTCAGGCATGGCTGGATCCAGGAACTCACAGAATTAATCCATTCACGGTGTCTCCCTTCCCATTTCCCTCCTGTCTCTCTTTACTTCAAAGACTTTATTTTTGTAGGTTTGGGCTGTTGCGCTTTACAGAACGTGGTGGGTGGAGGCTAGTGCTGGCTCTCTTACTGTCAGCAGTTTCAGCAGAAAGAGGATTTTGTTGCCCTGAACTCCATCATTAGGTCCCTAAATTGGAACCAGGCTGGGTCCTGTGTCATTCTGCCTAGGGACTGGGTGTTTGGGTTGTCCAGGCCTAGGTGCATGTCACCCGGCAGCAGAGGTGGAGAGAGCCACATCCGAGCAAGGGACGCAGCATGGGGGAAAGGCAGTGCTCCAAAAGGCCACTCACTCTTTACCAGAAAAAGGGACAAGGGATCCTGGGCAGGCAACACATCCAGTGCCCACTGCAAGCCGCCCCCCACATCAGCTGTGTTTGGAAGGCCTTATCTTTAAGTCTGAGCAGATTAATAATGATTAGAATGCCCGGGGGAAGGCTCCTCTTATTTCAGAAAGACCGCTTTCAAGTAGCAGCTCTTGACTGTAATCAGTTTGCTAATTATAATTATTTTCATTAAAGCAGGTGCTCAAGAGCCTTCCACTTGGCAACACATTGTTAATGGCTTGAGTTATTGCATGTGGTTGGGAGCTTTTAAAGTTATACTTCTTGCCGAGTATTTGATCAATAACTTGAAGCAATTAGGGGCAAGTTCACCTTAATGGAGTTTTGCTGTGTCTCTGCTACTTTCCCTCCTTTTATTCTGTGAACGTGAAGGCGCCCCGTGGGGAAGCTGCACTGGGCTGGACTCACATGTTGGTGCTCATGTTACTGTGACCATGTAAATCCCATTTAGAGTTGGGCTTTGTGGCATGGAGTAGTTTCTTTTTCTTTCTGGTTTCGGATGGCTTCCTTCCTTCCTTCTCTCCCTCTTCCCTCCCCCCATTCACCCCTCCCGCCTCCCCCCTCCCCCATTCTTTCCTTCCTTCCTCATTCCTCCTCATCCTCCACTTCTACCTCCTTGCTCTTTCCTTGTTGCTGTTCTTTCCTTATCGCCAACTCAACCCCCAATTCTCTCCCCATTGTGCAAATCTCCTCTCAATATATCAGTGGGCACTGGGGGTATCACTTTTGTCTTCTTGAAGAAGTCACTGCTGGAATCTTCTTCAGGTCGGTTTCTATGAAAGGAGAAGAAGAAAAGGGTCCCGCGCCAGAGGGACAGGCAGTGCATGGCTGGGGCTTCGATCCAAGTCCCTGAAAATGTACACACTTGGGCCGGGAATTAGCTTTTTGTTAAATATGGCTCATTCATTGTGCTTTTGTCTTTTCTTATAGACCAAAGTGTCTCTAAGCCCATCAGTATTCAGCATCCCGTTAATTCCAAATCCCTGCTGACGTTTCCCACATCTTCTGCGGACGGTTGGTGGTGCACACACTGACCACGAAGCACCTTCTTGATATTCGGAGATGAACTCCATCAGTTTTCAGTAATTTGTAAGTGGGAAAGAGGGTGTTTTTTCTGTCTGTTCCCAGTGCATTTGTAATTCATGTGTGTGGCAGTTTGATATAAATCAGAATATTTGATTTCCAGTGATATTTCACTAGTCACACATCCGAAAGGGGAAGAGAAGATATTGTACCTAGAATTAGAATAAATCCAAAACCTTTTTTTATCATGTTTGACTCTATTCAGAACTGACTCACCTGTAACATCGCCTTTGGTCCTCAAAAAGCTCTCGAGGTTTGGTAAGGTTTGGTGTGGTTCCTTAGGGTCAAAGATATTAATGGGTCCACATTCAAGGTCAGTCAGTGCCCGAGATCATACCACTGCTTTCCGTATTTGGTTCTCAAAGAATCCTTGATATGAACACTGTCCCTATAACGTGTCCTCAAAGGTAGGAGAGGAACCACGAGGTATTACTATTTCCGCCCTGCGAACCACCCCTGTGGTGGCCAGGCTTGAAGGCGAGGTTGGCCAAGGACAAGGTCAGCCGCTGTGGAATGATGGGGCTCTTTCGACCTAGGGATGTTGAAAACTGGGTCACCGGGGGCTGAGCCGGAGTAGTTTTGTTTCAGAAAGGGTTGGCTGAATATAAACTTTCAAAAAAATATTGACATAAAATCGCATCACATGACATTGATTACGTTAAGTGCATGAGTCACTGACTTCTAGTACCATCCCATCACTCAGTGACCTCCACCGCATTCAGTGCAAAACCATTTTCATGAGCCCAAAAGGAAACTGTGCCCATGAGGCAGTGAGCTCCCATTCTCCCCTTCTGCCCCCTGTCCCTGGCAAGCGCCGGTCTGCTGTTCGTCCCGGTGCTTTACCTGTTGTGTATATTTCATGGAAGTGGGATCGCACGACAAGTGATCTTTCATGACGGCTTTCACTCAGTGTGGTGGTTGGGAGGCTTGTCTGTGTCGTAGCCTACAGAAGGCTTCCTTCCTTCTGACGGATGAAGAAGACGGCATCGTGTGGACACGCCACAGGTTTTTTACCCGTCCATCCACTGATGGTCACTGGCTTGTTTCTACCTTTTGGCTACTGTGAAGGGTGCTGCTACAATCATGTGTGTGCAGGCACTTGAGTCCCCGTTTTCAGCTCTTTTGGGTATATACTCAGGAGTGAGGTTTCTGGATCATACAGTATTCTATATTTAATTCTATATTCTATGTCTTATAGAATATATAAAATATATTTTATATAAAAACATTTATAAATTTATAAAAATATATAAAATATATCCTATATTTTAAGTAGGATCCATGCTCAGCATGGAGCCCACCATGGGGTTTGAACGCATGACCCTGAGATCAAGACCTGAGCTGAGATCCAGAGTTGGACGCTCAACTGACTGAGCCACCAGGTGCCACTCTATATTTAATTTTTTAAGGGACCACCCAGCTGGTTTCTGCAGTGGCCGCACCGCGTGTGATTCCCACCAGCAGTGTATGAGGCTTTGAACTTGTCCACATCTTCACCCACACTTGTTATTTTCCATTTTTAAAAAATTACAGCCATCATAGTGGGCGTGACACGGCATCTTTGTGTGGTTCTGACCCGCGTTTCTCCCATGAATGGTGCCGAGCTCCTTTTCGTGTGCTGCTCTGGCGTCTGGGTGTCCTCGACATACTGTCACACCGTCTGAGGAAGCGTTCTTACGGTGCGAGAAGCCCCAGCCCCTGGTTTGCTCTTCGCCCGGTGGCCCACGAGTAGGTGCGGGGTAAAGGGAGGTGGGTGTGTGGGAAATAACCGAACCGGTCCTGATCGTTCCCTCCACCCAGCTCTGCTTTGCTCTTCCTGGACGGGCTGTGTTGAAAATGCTATTCCGCACCGGCGGGGTCTCTCAGCTTTTCTAAAGCCCACGCGCTGTCTTCTCTGCCTCTTTGGGGATCTGGCCTCCTTCCAAATAGCCATGTGCTGGGGACAGAGCTGGGCACAGCTGCGCCTGGTAATGAAGCCCGGGTCCCTCGAGCTGCCCGCGACACTGTTCAATAAAGGGAGCTTCCGAGTCGGGCTATAGCCTTATCCCGCGCCCTTTCCCAGCTCCTCACGGGAAACTTCGACGCTCGTTAGCTCTTCCGGAGTCTTGAGCTAACAGTTTTAGACAAACCATGAATCTGCTGTGGGCCGGGGTGGGGTGTATGCTTGGCCTCAGAGGGATGGTGGACACGAACCCCGAAGTTAACCCCCCCGCCTCCTCCTGGAGAGGCCCTTGGAGCATGACACGCCGCCCCTCCCAGACCCGCCGTGGCTCTCCCTGCCCACGATCCGTGGGTATTCCTGCCAGCAAGACGTGGCCCTGCCCCCCTCCTCAGCAGCTCCCGGCCCCCAGGCCCCATCACACGGGCGGTTCCGCCTCAGCCCTGCAAGTGACGCTTGGGGACACACCAGAGCCAGCCTCACTCCTGCTGCTGTCCTTCTAGGACGAGGCTATGAGAGGCTGTGACAGAGGCCTCGCCCCACCCACTTATCAAAGACAATACACCTCTTCCCTTGGATTTTGTTAGTGGAAAATTGCTGCTGCTACTTGTTGAAGAGTAAGGAAATCTTATGGAGGACCGATGCGATAGGGGTCCCGGCTTACGACAGGGAGAGCAGTTGGGCTCCTCTGCGAACACAAGGACAAGTGAGGGTTTATGGATAAGCAGCAGGGTCAGGGCAGGGTCAGTGGATGGAAAGTGAGTAAGAGGGGATGTCAGGGTGGGGGTGGGGGATGGCCCAGGTACGCTGCTGACCTCATGGGATTCCTGCCGCAGGCAGACCAAGGAGACCAGGGGTCAAGGCTGAGGGATTCTCTTTCTAGGACCTTAGCAGGATTCTTGTGAAAAGTAGGTTCTGCACGCCCAGCGAGGATGAGGCCAGAGGGCAAGGTCTAACTGGAAATGGGATGAGAGGAGCCTGACTGAGTTGGATAAGGAGAAAGGCTTTGACATTCCTCATGGTCCGGATCCCTGGGGGTTTCATTTACTGGCCTGATCACCACCTACACCTTTAATGCATGCAACTTGGTCATTTCTTGTTTTATCTTCCCCAGGGAAGCAAAAGCTCGTGGCCTAGAGGTTTTTCACCTTTTCCAGCCCTGTCCTCAGTGTCCAGGGCAGTGTGTGTACCCAGTGAGCGCGTGCATGGTGGGAAGGTGTCCAGAGTCACGCGAACGTGGAACGTGGCCCTTTCTTGCCCAGCGGGTGCACACAGAAAGCAGATGGGACCCTGGTGGGCTCTGTAATAAGTCTGCCTACCTGTTAGTCTCGGCAGCTCACCTGTAGGACCGCTGGAACGTCATCAGGGTCCACATCCCATAGTCCTTGGGGTAGGCAATTCCTTGGCAGGGCAAGGCTTCTGCAGCGATGGAAGCTGTTAGCTTTTCCATCCCCCATTTCGTGCTGACATCGCCTATCTCCGGTCTTTCTCAGGCAGCCTGGGCACTGCACAGAAATTCGAGGAAACTCACCAGGGAAACCTGGGACCCCTACTGTAGTACAGGCTGGGCAAAGATGACAGAATTGAAGCAGGGGTTCAGGGGGAACCTGTTTGATCCACGACACTGGCCACACTTATGTCGTGATAGCCCGACAGTCAGGCTTCTTGAGGAACTTAGTTTCCAACACTGTTAGAAACTGGACTTGAGCAAGCTTGGATCGTACGTCCCCTTGGGTATCCCATGGTTGTTCCTAGCATCCAGAATTCTGCAGACACTCCTGGGAGCCCGGCGCAGGCATGGGCTAATGCAACGTTAGCCGCAGTGCAGAGGTTTTCTGTGCTTTTTTGAGAACAAGGCCATGAATCTCCGCAGTAAGCTCCAGCTCTCTCAAGTCTCGAGAGCCCGGTGCCTGTATTTCACAGTAACTTCAGGTGGAAGAATGTCTTCTGGCACTTTTATTCGAGAGGAAATGGGCTGCAAGGTCAAATGCCGTCTCCGTCTGACCATGAGCGTCATCAGAGCTGGTGACTGCCCATGTGATTTATGAGAACTTCAGCCAGAAACATACCCTTTATTAAACAGCTTTCTTGCCCACCCCTGGATTGCCAGAAATACCATCTTGGTACTTTGAGTCAAGGCAGATGTGTTCTCTGGAGTAGCCGTCATGGGCCAGCCTGCACTCCTCCTTTGTTTTAAAGATGTGGTCTTTGAAGCCCTGTGCTAGGCCTGGGAAGGCAGGTCTGTGGAAGCCAGGTGTGCGGCCCTCCGGTCTGCAGTTTACATCTGGTTAGCCACGGTCCTAGCAGGCTGTTGGGCTCATCTGAGAACACAAGGACAAGTGGGCTTCAGCCTCCAGAGTCCCTGTGGGTTAGATTAGGAATGGTTAAAGGGCAAAGAGAGGATGGAGGCCCACCATTCTTTTTTTTTTTTTTTTCTCCTTATTTTTATTTTTATTTTTTTTTTTAATTTTTTATTTTTGATAAACATATATTTTTATCCCCAGGGGTACAGGTCTGTGAATCACCAGGTTTACACACTTCACAGCACTCACCAAATCACATACCCTCCCCAAAGTTCATAATCCCACCCCCTTCTCCCAAACCCCCTGCCCCCGGCAACCCTCAGTTTGTTTTGTGAGATTAAGAGTCACTTATGGTTTGTCTCCCTCCCAATCCCATCTTGTTTCATTTATTCTTCTTCTACCCACTTAAGCCTCCATGTTGTATCACCACTTCCTCATATCAGGGAGATCATATGATAGTTGTCTTTCTCTGCTTGACTTATTTCGCTAAGCATGATACGCTCTAGTTCCATCCACGTTGTTGCAAATGGCAGGATTTCATTTCTTTTGATGGCTGCATAGTATTCCATTGTGTATATATACCACATCTTCTTGATCCATTCATCTGTTGATGGACATCTAGGTTCTTTCCATAGTTTGGCTATTGTGGACATTGCTGCTATAAACATTCGGGTGCATGTGCCCCTTCGGATCACTACATTTGTATCTTTAGGGTAAATACCCAATAGTGCAATTGCTGGGTCATAGGGCAGTTCTATTTTCAACATTTTGAGGAACCTCCATGCTGTTTTCCAGAGTGGCTGCACCAGCTTGCATTCCCACCAACAGTGTAGGAGGGTTCCCCTTTCTCCGCATCCTCGCCAGCATCTGTCATTTCCTGACTTGTTGATTTTAGCCATTCTGACTGGTGTGAGGTGATATCTCATTGTGGTTTTGATTTGTATTTCCCTGATGCCGAGTGATATGGAGCACTTTTTCATGTGTCTGTTCGCCATCTGGATGTCTTCTTTGCAGAAATGTCTGTTCATGTCCTCTGCCCATTTCTTGATTGGATTATTTATTCTTTGGGTGTTGAGTTTGCTAAGTTCTTTATAGATTCTGGACACTAGTCCTTTATCTGATATGTCGTTTGCAAATATCTTCTCCCATTCTGTCAGTTGTCTTTTGATTTTGTTAACTGTTTCCTTTGCTGTGCAAAAGCTTTTGATCTTGATGAAATCCCAATAGTTCATTTTTTCCCTTGCTTCCCTTGCCTTTTGCGTTGTTCCTAGGAAGATGTTGCTGCGGCAGAGGTCGAAGAGGTTGCTGCCCGTGTTCTCCTCAAGGATTTTGATGGATTCCTTTCGTACATTGAGGTCCTTCATCCAATTTGAGTCTATTTTTGTGTGTGGTGTAAGGGAATGGTCCAATTTCATTTTTCTGCATGTGGCTGTCCAATTTTCCCAGCACCATTTATTGAAAAGGCTGTCTTTTTTTCCATTGGACATTCTTTCCTGCTTTGTCGAAGATTAGTTGACCATAGATTTGAGGGTCTATTTCTGGGCTCTCTATTCTGTTCCATTGATCTATGTGTCTGTTTTTGTGCCAGTACCATGCTGTCTTGATGATGACAGCTTTGTAATAGAGCCTGAAGTCCGGAATTGTGATGCCACCAACGTTGGCTTTCTTTTTCAATATCCCTTTGGCTATTCGAGGTCTTTTCTGGTTCCATATAAATTTTAGCATTATTTGTTCCATTTCTTTGAAAAAGATGGATGGTACTTTGATAGGAATTGCATTAAATGTGTAGATTGCTTTAGGTAGCATAGACATTTTCACAATATTTATTCTTCCAATCCAGGAGCATGGAACATTTTTCCATTTCTTTGTGTCTTCCTCAATTTCTTTCATGAGTACTTTATAGTTTTCTGAGTATAGATTCTGTGTCTCTTTGGTTAGGTTTATTCCTAGGTATCTTATGGTTTTGGATGCAATTGTAAATGGGATTGACTCCTTAATATCTCTTTCTTCTGTCTTGCTGTTGGTGTAGAGAAATGCAACTGATTTCTGTGCATTGATTTTATATCCTGACACTTTACTGAATTCCTGTATAAGTTCTAGCAGTTTTGGAGTGGAGTCTTTTGGGTTTTCCACATATAGTATCATATCATCTGCGAAGAGTGATAATTTGACTTCTTCTTTGCCGATTTGAATGCCTTTAATTTCCTTTTGTTGTCTGATTGCTGAGGCTAGGACCTCTAGTACGATGTTGAATAGCAGTGGTGATAATGGACATCCCTGCCGTGTTCCTGACCTTAGCGGAAAAGCTTTCAGTTTTTCTCCATTGAGAATGATATTTGCGGTGTGTTTTTCATAGATGGCTTTGATGATATTGAGGTATGTGCCCTCTATCCCTACACTTTGAAGAGTTTTGATCAGGAAGGGATGTTGTACTTTGTCAAATGCTTTTTCAGCATCTATTGAGAGTATCATATGGTTCTTGTTCTTTCTTTTATTGATGTGTTGTATCACATTGACTGATTTGCGGATGTTGAACCAACCTTGCAGCCCTGGAATAAATCCCACTTGGTCGTGGTGAATAATCCTTTTAATGTACTGTTGAATCCTATTGGCTAGTATTTTGTTGAGTATTTTCGCATCTGTGTTCATCAAGGATATCGGTCTATAGCTCTCTTTTTTGGTGGGATCCTTGTCTGGTTTTGGGATCAAGATGATGCTGGCCTCATAAAATGAGTTTGGAAGTTTTCCTTCCATTTCTATTTTTTGGAACAGTTTCAGGAGAATAGGAATTAGTTCTTCTTTAAATGTTTGGTAGAATTCCCCCGGGAAGCCGTCTGGCCCTGGGCTTTTGTTTGTTTGGAGATTTTTAATGACTGTTTCAATCTCCTTACTGGTTATGGGTCTGTTCAGGCTTTCTATTTCTTCCTGGCTCAGTTGTGGTAGTTTATATGTTTCTAGGAATGCATCCATTTCTTCCAGATTGTCAAATTTATTGCCGTAGAGTTGCTCATAGTATGTTCTTATAATAGTTTGTATGTCTTTGGTGTTAGTTGTGATCTCTCCTCTTTCATTCATGATTTTATTTATTTGGGTCCTTTCTCTTTTCTTTTTGATAAGTCGGGCCAGGGGTTTATCAATTTTATTAATTCTTTCAAAGAACCAGCTCCTAGTTTCGTTGATTTGTTCTATTGTTTTTTTGGTTTCTATTTCATTGATTTCTGCTCTGATCTTTATGATTTCTCTTCTCCTGCTGGGGAGGCCCACCATTCTACTGGCGCCATGACTTGGACTAGTTTAGATTCCTTACGAAAGTGGAATCATGCCATATCTATCCTTTGCGGCCTTAATTCGGTCGAAACGATGTCCTCCAAATTCATCCAGGTTGTCACAGATGGCCCAGTTTCACTCTTTTGAAGGGATGAATGGTATTCTATTGTATATACCACACCTTCTTTGTCCATCCGTTCACCAGTGAATGCTCAGGTCACTTCCATATCTTGGCTATCGTGAGTAGTGTTGCCACGAACACTGGAGTGCGGATAGATGTCTCTTAGAGATCTTGGTTTCAACTCTTCTGGATAAACACCCAGAAGTGGGATTGTTGCATCATACGGTAATTTCATTTTTAATTTTTCGAGGAACTTTCATACTGTTTCCCACAGCAGATGCCCCATTTTGCATTCCCACTAACTGTACAAAGGTTCCACTTTGTCCATGTCCTTGGCAACACCTGGCATCTCTTGTCCTCTTGATGACAGTCATTCTGACACATGCGAGGAGGTATCTGGTTGTGGTTTTGATTTGCATTTCTCTGATGACTAGTGATGTTGAACACCTTTTCGTGTACCTGTTGGCCATTTATATACCTTCTTTAGAATAATGCTTATTCAATTCCTGTGCCCATTTTAAAATCAGATTATATTTGTGCTCTGAAGTTATATGAATTCTTCATATATTTTGGATCTAACCTCTTATCAGATAATGTGATATGCAAATATTTTCTCGCATTGGGTAGGCTATCTTTTGTTTTGTTGTTGATTTCCTTCACTGTGCAGAAGCCTTTTGGTTTGACATAGTTCCACTTTTTAATTTTTACTTTTGTTGCTTGTGCTTTTGGTGTAAAATCCAAGAAATCATTGCCAAGACCCATGTCAAGGAGCTTATCTCTCATGCTCACCATGTTTTCCTTTTAAGGGTATTTTTATTTTTATTTATTTATTTTTTTAAGATTTTATTTATTTGACAGAGAGATCACAAGCAGGCAGAGAGGCAGACAGAGAGAGAGAGGGAGAAGCAGGCTCCCCGCTGAGCAGAGAGCCCGATGTGGGGCTTGATCCCAGGACCCTGAGATCATGACCTGAGCCGAAGGCAGTGGCTTAACCCACTGAGCCACCCAGGCGCCCCATTTTAAAAAATATATACTTAAAAGACCCTGGGAGGCTGGCCACAGCCCTCACTGAGTGGTCTCTTACAACTGTAAATGTGGGGGTCTCTCTGGGATCAGTAACCTTTCTTCTTGACACTTCCGGCGTAGGTGTGGTAAAAGCTCCTTGCTCCTGCTGGCCACCTACTCCCACACACATCTTCAGCTCCACTGAATTGCAAATAGTCAGTCACACTCCTTGAATGCACCGTGTGTATTCAGCTGGGACCTTGAAGGATATATTTGAATATCATTATGGATGCGTAGGTCTATAATTTTCCTTTGAGCATCACTTTAGCTAGGTCTCACAGATTGTTATGCAGTGTTTTAAACATCCTTTTTTTCTCAAAATCTTGTAAATTGGGTTTCTACTAAAAGTATGATATACAATATTAAGTTTGTTAGGATTATTTGTGTAGGCATTCTGTATATTTAATTTTTAGTCTGCTCGACCCGTTTGGGTCCCAAGTGTCATATTCCCCATTATCTCTTGTGTCTGGCTTATGGATGTTATCGCTGTGTTTTTGGGTTCATAGCCATCAGTTACATTATTAACTTTATTACATCAGTTACATTATTAACTGTGAAGTATGGGATTTATATATATTACACTTCTTTTCCCATTTAGTGCTCTGAGGCCTGAATCCTATCTTGTTGGATATCAAGATCCAGGGTACTACTACTTGTGTTTAAAAAATTTAGACTATTTAATTTAAATTCAATTCGCCAACATACAGTACATCGTTACTTTCAGATGTAGAGTTCAGGTATTCATCACTGCACACAACACCCAGGGCTCATCACATCACGTGCTGTCCTTAATGCCCATCCCCCAGGTATCCCATCCCCCACCACCTCCCCTCCCGCAACCCTCAGTTTGTTTCTTAGAGTTAAGAGTCTCTCAGGGTTTGTCTCCCTCTCCAATTTCTTCCTAGTTTCCCTCCCTTCCCCATGATCTTCTGCACGGGTTCTTATATTCCACATACGAGTGAAACCATGTGATCATTGTCTTTCTCTGATTGACTGTTTCACTCAGCACAATACCCTCCAGTTCCCCCATGTCAATGTAAATAGTAAGAGTTCATCCTTTTTTTTTTTTTTTTTTTTTTTTTTTTTAAAGATTTTATTTATTTATTTGACAGAGAGAGATCACAAGTAGTCGGAGAGGCAGGCAGAGAGAGAGAGGGAAGCAGGCTCCCTGCTGAGCAGAGAGCCCGATGCGGGACTCGATCCCAGGACCCTGAGATCATGACCTGAGCCGAAGGCAGCGGCTTAACCCACTGAGCCACCCAGGCGCCCGAGTTCATCCTTTTTTATGGCTGAGTAGCATTCCATTGTATATGTACACTACATCTTCTTTATCCATTCATCTGTCGATGGACATCTGGGTTCTTTCCACAGTTTGGCTATTGTGGGCATTGCTGCTCTGAACATTGGGGTGCAGGTGCCCCTTTGGTTCACTACATTTGTATCTTTGGGGCAAATATGTAATAGTGCAATTGCTGGGTTGAGCCCTGGACTTTAAATCTCAAGCTACCTGTCATTTCATTATTTATTTGTGATTTCCCCCAACCACACATCTGCCTTCTTGAGTAACCTCCATCTTGTTTTCCAGAGTGGGTATCTGGCTCACATTCCCACTGGCAGTGTAAGGGTTCACTTTTCTCTGCATCCTCGTCAACATCTGTTGTTTCTTGGCTTGTTAATTTGGCCATTCTGATTTGTGTGAGGTGGTATCTCATTGTGGTTTTGATTTGTATTTCCATGATGCTGAGTGATGTTGAGGAAACAGTCAACAAAACTAACAGGCAGCCTATGGAATGGAAGATGATATTTGCACATGACATATCAGATAAAGGGCTGGTATCCAAGATCTACTTATCAAACTCAACACCCCCAAAACAAATAATCCTGTCAAGAAATGGGCAGAAGATATGAACAGACATTTCTCCAAACAAGATATACAAATGGCCAACTGACACATGAAAAATTGCCCAAGATAATCTTTTGAGAAACTTTTCCAAGCAGGGCAGACAATATGTCATGTGCAGAAAAGGAACATTTTATTTCTTTCTCTCTGGTGTTTGTAACTTTTCTTTCTTTTTCTCTTCTTATTGCCCTGGCTATCATCTCTGATGTCATGTTGGATAGAAGAGCTGACCAGAAATATTATTTGATTTAAAAGATACTACCCCCCAAAACCCATACACAAACCTTATCAACTTTGATGACTTTTCTCTTCTGCCACTAGATTCCTTACGTGTTTTTATTTATTTTTTATTTTTTAAAAAGATTTTTATTTATTTATTTATTTGACAAGCAGAGATCACAAGTAGGCAGACAGGCAGGCAGAGAGAGAGAGAGAGAGAGAGGGGAGGAAGAAGGCTCCCTACTGAGCAGAGAGCCCGATGTGGGGCTCAATCCCAGGACCCTGGGATCATGACCTGAACCACAGGCAGAGGCTTTAACCCACTGAGCCACCCAGGTGCCCCAAGTGTTTTTATTTAAAAAAAAAATTAATGGGTATTTAATTTTATCAAATATTTTTCTTCACTTATTAATGATCATATACATTTATCCTTTTATCTGGTAAGTAGCAAATTATATTAAGAAGGACTTTTTAAGACTTCTTGTCACAAACCTTAACTGACTATTATATATACACAGATTTTGGACTCATGCTATTTTTTAAATTTAGAAAGTATCTATGTGCAAAAGTGGTTTTGTCCTCTAATTTATTTTCTTGCACATTTACTTAACAATTTATCTGTTAGCATCTCAGGGGAATGTCAAACAGGCAGTTGGTGTACTGTTTTGGTTTTGGTTTTCAACTGGTAGTGGATGCAATGGGAAATTGATACCCATTGCTGAGGAACTGCAAAGCATCTCCTCTTCCATCTGAAGGCAGAGATGTTCACCATCTAACTAACCCTAACCTTTTGTATCCTTTTTATACAGCATATAGTTGGACTGTATTAGATTAACCATTCTGCCAATCTAATTCCGCCTTTTTAACTTGAGATTTCAATCCATTTACATTTAATACAATTACTGATAAGGTAAGATTGGCACCAACTACCTTGAGATTTGTTTTCTCTGTGTCCATAGTTGCTTTCTTCTGTGATAAAAATCTATTTTTCTTGTGTAGAATTATAATTCTGTTATTTCCTTTGCTGTATATTTTTGGGTTATTTTCTTAGCGACTGCCCCAGGGGACCACCCATTAACCTCTGGATTTGTAAGATACAGTTCAGACAAATACAAATTTAGCTTTAATAGTAAAAAAAAATTTCCCTTCTGTATGGCTGTAGCCCCTTTTATGTTGTTGTTTTCACAAATTACATCTTTATATATTGTGGACCAATCAATCTGATTCATAATTATTGCATCAGGCAGTTATATTTTAAGACAAATAGGAAAAAATGATTTGCAAACAAAAAATATATTTATACTATCTTATATATTTACCTATGTAGTTATCTTTTTCCTTCATTTCTTGATGGGGATTTGAGTTACTGTAAGTGTCCTTTTGTTTCGGTCTGAAAGAGTCTCTTTAATATTTATTTAATAGAGCAGTTCTGATAACAACAAACCTTTTTAGTTTCTGTTTTACAGATGTTTTAATTTCTCCTCCATTTTAAAAACAGCTTTATTGAGATATAATTCACACACTATATAATTCACTTATTCAAAATGTACATTTTAACTTTTTTTTAGGATATTCACAAGTATGTGCAATTACCACCATAGTCAATTTTAGAATGCCTTCATCATCTCAAGGAAAAGCTCCATACTCTTTAGTACTCATGCCCCTAGATACTGATAATGTGTAAAGTTTAGGAAGAACTGATTTGGTCCAACTCTGATTTGAATTCCATTTGATGATTGGGCTTACATTGGAGGATGTATAAAATCTTATTCATCTTTTCTATGTTCCTAGAATCTCTGCTAAAGAGGAACATCACGGTTAGTCATGTGAGCAAGACAACATCCTTACCAGGTGGCTTCCTCTAGTCTGTTCTCACTCTTGCAGGATAAGGCTTTGTCTTCACTGAGACTGAAGCAAGCAGGAAGCAGAGTGTATGGGCACAGGTTTACTTGGCTGAATTGAGTCAGTGCTGCTCTAACAGTTTCCTCAATGGGATGCTATTGGTATTTTGGGCAGAACAACTCTTATTGGATCGGTCTAGCCTGCATATTTCAAAGTGTCTAACATCTGTGGTTCCCTCACACTAATATCAACTTTTCCCCACCATTATGTCCCAAACAATAACCCCACACCCCTAAAGTTTCTAGATGTTCTCTTGGTGTAGGTACCAACCTCTAGCTACTCCCTTTTGTCAACCACTAAAAAATATCCATGGGTTTGGCAAATGATGGATATATCTTCTCAGGAACAGAGCTTGGGAACAATTTGAGAGATGTGTGTGACTCCCTCCTCCCTGTACTTTAAAAAAAAATTTTTTTAGAGATTTTATTTATTTATTTGACAGACAGAGATCACAAATAGGCAGAGAGGCAGGCAGAGAGAGAGGAGGAAGCAGGCTCCCTGCTGAGCAGAGAGCCCAATGCGGGGCTTGATCCCAGGACCCTGGGATTATGATCTGAGCCGAAGGTAGAGGCTTTAACCCGCTGAGCCACCCAGGCGCCCCCTCCCTGTACTTTTTTTACTCTTCAGTTTTTCCTGGGTCATTGAAATTGACTTAGGATTAAAGTGATATGGAAATGCATTGACTTTGTTTGTCCCATCATTCAGGGTAAAAACTGTTGAGCCCTGGACTTGAAATCTCAAGATACTTGTCATTTTATTTTATTTTTTGTGTGTGTGATTTCCCCCAACCACACATCTGCCTCACCCTTGTTTTTAATTGCAATGCTCCTGAAAGATGCAGAAATCCCCGAGGGTAGAGATTTTTCATTTGGGATGGCAACATCAACTCAAGACCTTTTGTAGTATTAGTGCTTTCAAAATAATGAAGTCTTAAATTTTCTCACTTTCATTAAAATCAGCCACTGAAACAGAGTTTAATGCCTCCAAACTTTGCCCTTCCATCAGGGAAGTTACAGCAGCTCAATAGTACTGACTGTGATTTATTTCTGTAAGGCGTGTAAAGAACTTGGTATGCTCGTACTTTATCTTCCATTAATCTGGTTTTTTGCTGTCACTGTCCCATCTCCCCCAGACATAGGCTTCGGAGATGCGGTACCTCACAGATGTTCACACATTTAAATGAATGTGGGCAGGCTTGTTCTCTGGAAGCTCGTTGCTTCTTGGAGAATTAGAGAATTCTTCTCTTGTTGCTGCTCAGAGAAGAGCCAGCCATCGCTGGGCCCATTGGCGTCATGTTACCAAGAATACTGCATGACTTATCCTATTGAAAATACTCAATTTCTCCCTTATGGGGGCAACTCAGTTAATAGACATACCTCCAATCAACATATCTTGCAATATTACTGAACACATGGGACACATGTAAAACCAATCATCTCAGTTCCAAGGTTCGGAGCCTCTGTTTGGGCTGTTCTATTTGCCTAGAATACCTTCGCTTCTTTCTTCCTACCAAAAACATTTCCGACACAGATTTCAAGGACTGATGTAAATTCTACTTGTTCTTTTAAATTCTGTCTGGTATGACATCCTTTACCAAGCTTTTTTACTGAGTGTATTTACTAACATCACATCTTTGCCATCCACCTGAACGTTGACAACAGCGTGTCTGAGGAGACAACCTCTGTCTAAGCCCTGGGAGCACGAGATGGCCTCCATGCTCCTTGTGGAAGGTGGCAGAGGAGACACCAAGTGGGACTCATTTGTAGATTGTACAAAATTCCAGAAAGCACTTTATCTTCCCAGGTCAGAATTCAAGCCTGCTTACTCTATATTTTTAGCGCACTTCCCCGACACGTATTTATGATTGTCTTAGGAAGCATCTGGGCAGCAGTTGGCCTAATGAGGACGGAAAGCACTTGTGCGTGTTTGGAAGCAGAGGGCAGTGTACTGTCACAGACATATTTGCCTGCCTCCCTTTTATCTGTGGTCTTCACTTTAATTTGTTTTTAATTGCCTATTTAGCACACCTAGCAATTAAGGTGAAATGGCTCTTTGACAAATGTGAGAGCTTTTTAATTAGTGCTAATTGCTTTTGTTAATTAAAAGTAATGCTTTATATTATGTTATTGGTATTCTCGTATATACAATTGGATTAATGACTTCCAATCAATCCTGCCTCAAAAGGACTTTCCTTTGCAATCATTGGGACTTTAGGGCGTGCTGCTTCTGCAGAATGAACAAAGGTGTGTAGGACTTTAGGATAGGAGAGGAGGGAGGCGAGGAGTGATTGTGCAAGATGGCTTTGGCGGCTGGCTCAGCCTTTCCGCACGGATGTGGAAGTTCCTCCCTGAGGTGTGGTCTGGGCTGCGGCACCAGGCAGGGTTCCAAGGAGAAGGGACACTCTCACCTTGCGGTAGTTTGAGGTTAATCTAATACCGGGGCTATAAAAGTGGGGCCGGGTAAAGGGAGTTGCAGCAAAACCTTTACCACCCTTACCTCAGAGGGACACAGGGAGGGCGCGTTTGCTAGAACCCGGATGCTGGAATAACAGACGCTTAGGCGGATGGCTTGTAGAAGATCAGAGGCGGTGGGGTGGGGGACGTATCCAAACCCAAGCAGCCTTGCAGGGATGGAGCCAGGAGACTGATAGCCCGTCTGCACTTGACTGTTTGTCTCTGAACACTTGCTAGGGGACCCCTTGCCTGAATCCCACCACATCAGAGGGTAAGAGAGCCCGTCGGTGAAATTTGTGCAAGTCAGACTTCTGGGGCAGCGGGCAGAGTGGAGCGTGGATCTGTGAAGCCAAATGGAGTAGATCTGAGTCACCTGTTGTATTTATAGCAAACATACCTAGGCCAACTTGGACCTTGTGGTCCCTTTGGGGAGGGACCAGGGGAATTATCCCTGGGTGTCCTTACCATGGTGTTGCAGGTCCTTTCCCATCGGGACCTGCCTTCCTTCAGTCAGTGTGTTTCCAGTTTGAGAAGTGGCTTAGTGAGGAAGCAGGGCAAGAGATCCTCGTGTTTTGTTGGGCAGCTGTTCACTTCCCGGTCAACCACATCTAATTTCCACCAGTTGTGTGGGTGCAGAGTACTGAATTTAGGGGCCCGTCCCTATTCCTGCCAGGGGTGCCCTCACCCGCTAACCATCCCCATAGCTCTCTCCTGGCCGGGCTCCCAGAGGCCTCCTTGACCCTGCTCCTCACTGGGATTGGCCTGTCCTGCTGCTCACGGGCGGTGCCGCTCAGCCCCAGTGGAAATACGGAGGCTGGTGCTCCGCGGGCATCGGCGACCAGCAGCCCTGGCCTCTGGAGGCAGCTGCTACCTCACTCCTCAGTTGCCCTGGTGCCCTTCTACCATGTATTTTATTTTATTTTTGTATTTTATTTATTTAATTTATTCAATTTTATTATTTTTATTTAATTTAATTTATTGCATTGTATTGTATTATTTTATGTATTATATTTTTATTTCATTTTGTTATTTTATTTTATTATTATTTTTTGTTATTTTATTTTATTGTATTTTTAGTTATGTTATGTTATGTTATGCTATGCTATTTTTTTTTTTTTTTAAGATTTTGTTTATTTATTTGACAGACGGAGATCACAAGCAGGCAGAGAGGCAGGCAGAGAGAGAGGAGGAAGCAGGCTCCCTGCTGAGCAGGGAGCAGGATGCGGGGCTCCATCCAGGACCCTGAGATCATGACCTGAGCCGAAGGCAGCGGCTTAACCCACTGCGCCCCCCAGGCACCCCGCTATGCTATTTTTTATTGTAAGAAATGTCTTCCGGGTCCTCCCCTGGAGTGTTAGCATCTCGTGGGTTTTCTTGCCTGCATCGCGGCTCCTTCTAGCACGCCAGGTCTGAGTCTTTTGACCCTTTACACCACCGCCTACTGCGGTGATCGTGCTGGCTGTACATCAGCAACAACCTGGAGACAGCAGCGGCCCACACTGAGCCCCACCTTAAGACAGCACAGTAGCGATGTCTGCCAGGCCTCCGCGGGGTGTTGGGTCCTCCTTCACGAAGCTAGTGCCATCTTGGTAGTTAGTTCTGTTCCCTGGATCCAGCACGCTGGCGACAGTCCCACGCGGGTTGTCTGCGCTCTGCTCCACGCTGGCTGCCTTCGCTGATTCCAAAGGGCGCTCTGGTTCTGGGCCGGTCCTTCAGAGTCGGCCTGAGATGGGGCAAGGAGGGGCCTGACTCACCCTCATCACTCACTCGTCCGCTGTGCGGTTACCTGGGAGATGGAATTGCTGGAAACCAATTTCTTGTATTAAATGTTCTCTGTGAAAGCGATTTAGGCTGGTTTTAATTAATCCCCCACTTTTGGACATTGAGGTTATTTCTTGCCTGTTACTGGGAGCACTGAGCTGTGACCATGCTTGTTTCTAAATCTTCGGGCACGTTCACGATTCTTCTATAAAGCTCGATTCCCAGAGGGGGAGGAATTGCTGGCTCGAAGGATTTAGAGGTTTTGTTCACCTACGGCTAACTTTTCTTCTGGAAAGCTTTGACGGGCTTATACACCCAGGCTAATCCTGTTTTGGTCATTGTCTGTACCTTAAACCTTTACATGGTCCCTTGGAGCCCTTGTTTTCCAGTCGGGAGCATGTGGCTGCAGACAGCCTGCCATGATAGGAATGGTGACCTTAGTTCAGTGCTATGGAGATAGGCGCAGCTGTCCCCAGCGGTCTTTCCAAATGCAGCATGTGGCACAGAACAATGGGAACAGGCCTTGCCTTCTGTGAAAGGGCTGCTAACCATTCCCAGCGCCGGGCGGATGGACATGGTGCCACCACATTGCCTGCTGCTGCCCAGGTGTGTGCACTTCCTCTCCTGTCATCTCTGATGTCGGGCACCAACTCCTCCTCTATGAAGCCTTCCTTGACTTCAGCAGGTGCCCATTCAAATAATATGCTGAACATCTCCCATGTTCTACAAGTGTATCCCATGGTGCTTACAATCATCGTAATAACGGCAGGCGGAGCTGAAAAAGCTGTTCTTTTCACCAAAATTCTGGTGATCCCTTTTTTTTCCCCCCCCTCCAGGGAGCCAACAACATGTTCACTTCCTGAGGTCGACACTTTCATAAGGTCAAGATGCTACCCACCACCTTCCACCCCTTAGTTCCTTGGTAGTTCCCCCAGCATCCTGTCCACACACAGGATGTGTGTTGCTTGTTAGTGTGTTGTCAGATTAGTGTTGTCTGTTACACTCAGCTGCACACAGCTGGCCCCTACGCTGAGTGCAAGCGCTAGCTCACATACGAGATAGACTCTCCAGTAGAGTTGGGAGAATGAACAAATGAAAATACCACAGGACACCTAGTGAAGTGTGCGTTTCAGGTAAACGACACGTTTTAGTGTGTTTTTGGTACGCCTGTGCTATGCTATTCACTGTTTATCCAGAATTCAATTTGAATGGGACATCCTGTATTTATTTGGCAACCCTATACTCAAAGAAATCGTACTGTTTCATGTTGTGTTGATAATGCCAGGGAGATGTGTGTTGCCTGTTATGTGAGTTTATAAGGAAGAGTTGTTATCTTAAAGCAATTTACCCATCCCCCTGGGCTCTCCCACCCCCTCCCTCTCTGCTCTTGTCTCTCACTCCCACTGGCCTCTTCCCGTCGTCTTTACCTTCGCCGTGCCTCTGAGGACTCTAAGGAAGTTCTCACCATGCACTAAGACGTGCGCAGTGAATCTAGAATGAATCTGACAAAAAGCATAGATGTCCTTCCCGTCATTATCAGTGGGGCACTGAAGTCTCCAACTATTAGTGTTGAATTTTTCATTTCTCCTCTCAATTCTGTCAGTTTTTGCTTCACATAGTTTTGAGCCTTTTGGTTAGGTGCATACATGTTTATAATGGTTATAACTTCCTGATGGATAGACCCTTTTATCATTATAAATGTCTTTCATTAATTCTAGTAAAACTTCTTGTTTTAAAGTACACGTAGTCTGATATTAATGCAGCCACTTCTCTCCCTCTCATGGATGCTGTTTATATAGGTTTTCCCATCCTTTTATTTTCAACCCTGGACATCTCTGAATAGGAAGCGTGTTTTCTATAGACAACGTATCATTGGGTCTTGCTCTTTAATCCAGCTTGACAAACTGTCTTTTGATTGGCTTGCTTAATCCATTTTCTTAATCCTTTCTTCTTCTGGAATGACACGCCCGCCGTGTGAGCAGGTGCCGGGTTTGAGCGGCAGCCCCTGGTCTTCTGGGCTTGTCTTCCTGGTGTGCAACCTCCTCCTATGAATGAGCTGGGATGGGGTCACTTGGGGTCTCACTCTTGTCAGCCTCCTGTCCCTGGGGTAGACATTCTGCCCTATAAGATAGGGCTGGCGGGGGAAATGAAGCCTCACCCTTTCAGCCATGCCTGCCAGGGATTCTGGGGGCATGACAAGGGCCTGTGGTATCCCTAAGTGAAACGGTAGCTCTAGACTGGGGGCGAGGTGTCTGCACCTGCCTGAGCCAGGCCACCCGGCTCTGTGTGATAGACTTACACAGACTTAGGAGATTTTCTCAAACAAATATTTCTCCATTTCCTAAATGCCCCTAGGACAATTCCCAGAGATCTTAGGTGATTATTTTACAAAACAGTTTTCACTAGTCAAGTGGTAGATTTTCCAGGGACAGCGGTCACTGGGCTCCTCACATCACCATGCCAAAATTCTCTCTAACGGCAACTCTGAACCGTACAGAATAAAACTTCTTCTTCTTTCTTTCTTTTTTTTTTCCCCCTGTTTCCTGCACTGGTGTGTGGGCTGAAAATTACCATTTTTATTTCATGGGAAGGTTTAGCGCTAGTATCTTTATTTGCAATGTATGACACTAAGTCCCCAATATTACCTTTTAAATATTTGGATCGCAGCATTTTTGTTACACCTTCTTGATCCATAGGACAAAAGGCACTGTTAGAGCTGCTGCTCTTGCTTCATGAATATTTGTGAGTTTTTATTAACAAATGCCTTTGGACCAGTAGTCCTGTTATAGATTTAAATCCTCACCCTAGAGACAAATTTATTGTTTTTTATTTGTGCCCTAGGGAGAGATTTAGTCTAGCCAGAGTTTATATGGGGTTTTATGATAACGGTACTATATAGCCCCTTGAAATGTTAAGTCATGTGTGTATTCTGTTCAAATGGTTAAAGACTTCACTGTCTGTAGAGATTTTACCTATTGATCTTTACCTCACAGTTGATGGTAGACCAGTATGTCAAAGACACCACAGCAAGGAGCCAAATCACCTTGATGCTCGGTGTTCTCCAGTCTTGGGTGTAATTGATGAGGCAGGGGTGTATTTTTTCCCCTTTGCCATTTAAGGATTACACCTGAGGATTTGTTTGTGTCCTTTATGTCCCTGACGTGTGACACTGTATGTGCGTGCATATTTCCCGTCGAATATTTGAATTGATGACCCAGTTAAACCACATTTGCTAAGTAATGGCCTGCTGGAGCATATTTATGTGGACTGTAACTTTTAACCAAACGTGGCTCTAACTAACCCTTTAGGCACTTGGAAACCAGCTCGTCACCCCTCTTATTCTTATCAACCAAAAAGCTTATGGAAGACTTACTGTGGTAATACTTCCAGTGGAATCTCAGGGATACAAAGAAATATTCACCCGAGTCTCCTGAAGGAACCCCTACTTCTCCCAGTCAGACTCCAGATATGAAATTATTCAGCAGATGGAAGTTCATGTTTGGGGGCGCCTGAGTGGCTCAGTCGGTTAAGCAGCTGCCTTCAGCTCAGGTCATGATCCCAGGGTCCTGGGATCAAATCCTGCATCAGGCTCCTTGCTCATCAGGGAGCCTGCTTCTCCCTCTGCCTGCCGCTCCCCCTGCTTTTGCTCTCTCTTCTCTAACTGTCTCTCTGACGATAAATAAGTAAATAAAATCATTAAAATTTTTTTGTATTCTTTTATTAACATATAATGCATTATTAGTCCCAGGGGTACAGGTCTGTGAGTCGCCAGGTTTACACACTTCACAGCACTCACCATAGCACATGCCCTCCCCCGTGTCCATCACCCGCCGCCCTCTCCCCATCCCCCCAACCCTCAGTTTGTTTTGTGAGATTAAGAGTCTCTAATTTTTTTTTTTTTTATAAAGATTTATTTATTTATTTATTTGACAGAGAGAAATCACAAGTAGATGGAGAGGCAGGCAGAGAGAGAGAGGGAAGCAGGCTCCCTGCCGAGCAGAGAGCCCGATGCAGGCCTCGATCCCAGGACCCTGAGATCATGACCTGAGCCGAAGGCAGCGGCTTAACCCACTGAGCCACCCAGGCGCCCCCACTAATTTTTTTTTTTTAAGATTTCACTTATTTATTTGACAGAGAGAAATTACAAGTACACTGAGAGGCAGGCAGAGAGAGAGGAGGAAGCAGGCTCCCCGCTGAGCAGAGAGCCCGACGCGGGACTCGATCCCAGGACCCTGAGATCATGACCTGAGCCGAAGGCAGCGGCTTAACCCACTGAGCCACCCAGGCGCCCTCTAATTTTTTTTTTTAAGAAAGTTTGTTTATCTTTTTGATCCTCCCTTGGCCCCTTCTCCGGTGTGTCTCCTTCTTCTCTCAGATAGGACCTGCCCTTTTATCTTGCTCTTCCTTTCGTGCTCTCAAGCCCTGCTTTCAAGAGGCCTGGGTCTAAGCCAGTGTCTCTTCTTTGTGGGGCCACTACTCTGGTGGACAGGCCGTGCCCCAAATGACAGCATCTGGCCAATGGAGCAACAGGGCTGAATTCAGACCACCCTCTGCTTCGCAAGTCCTGAGTCCTTGTGGACTGTTCCAGAAAATGGGGATGCCTTCTGTAAGTTTTTGCTCTAACGGAGCATCTTTGCCTAATTCTTATGATGGTACTGTATGTGCAAGCTGAGATCCTCAGTATCTGAATTTTAAGGAAAGGACCTGTCCTTTCTTGTAGAGTTTTGCAAAGTCAGAGAGAAGATAGACTGTTTTAGGGCCCAGGGGACCGCCTTGTGATTATGAACTCCTAGGATGAAGCTGGAGGTCTGCCCTACTTCTTTACAAAACAGACCGACTGCCTGTCCCCCATGTCCTCCCCCGCCGTATCCCATGTACCTGGGAGAGGAGGAGACTAGCTCCTTTCACAGGGATGACATGTAAGACTGGAAAAACCCAGTGGATGCTTCATGTTAAGGTCTGAACTGTGGACATCTCTGGGAGAGAAAGGATAATGAATACAATTGTTAGAAGAAACTGCAGCTCAGACAATGGTGACTGTGAGGAATGTTGACCACGACAGGGCCAGGGGAACCCGGGCTTGGGACATTGGGAAGAATGAGCCCCAGTACAGGTACTCCCTAGGATCAGAACGGGGGACCTGGAATTGGAAATTCTGAATCCCAGTATGCCAATCTGGGCATCCAACAGGAGCCTGCATGAGGAGGACAGTCACCTACGCTGTCATCAGACTCCCCTGCAATGTCCGTCAAAGTCTCCCGCATTCAAGGTGGACGTAGAATTAGAGAAAACTGTGGTCGAAGCAGGAATGCCCATGGCGTACCGGGGTCTTTTATGGACACGTTGAACGGCGTCTGCCTTTTAACTTAAAGGAAACAGAGAGAGAAAGCAGCAGGACTTGAATGCTAATCGGAGGCAGAAGCAAAGCCTGTGGGCAGGATTGAGGGGGAGATACGGCACTGGGGCGTCTCTGGTGGCAGGCGTGTGAGTCCCGGGTCCCTCCCTAGCTCCTGCTCGCGTTCTTCTGGCCATAAACGCAGCACACACAGGGGCAGCCCTTCCTTTTCAGTTTAGCATTTCTTGGGAATCCATGGCCAGAGGGTGTCACTATTCTCAGGTCTAAGATTTTCTCCTTCCCACCTGTGCCTTTCTGCCAGAAAGCAGATGCTCTGAGAGAGAGCGAGCGAGCGAGAGAGAGAGAGCACATTGATTCTGTTTGAGCTTCTGCTGAGGATTTATACACAATTGGGAGCAAAGTTTGAAGAGAGCCAATGAACTTTCTGATCTTGTAATGTTTAATAGAGGTTTTTGTCTCTCATTTCTGTAACTTTTGAAATAGTTAAAAGATGCTTGCTTGGCTCTCGTGTTGTTGAAGAGAACAGACTACACATGTAAATTCAGCCTAATATCATGAAAAAAAGTCTTTGTGATGAGAATTTTTTAAAAAAGGTAATTTATTAACAGCCGAGCATTGCAAAAATATGTGGCTGTATTCACCAAGAAGGGCAGCCCCAATCACTCAGCAGAGCTGGAGAATCATTTCTTCTCTGTTTCCCCTTAAAGTAGTGTGCTCTACTAGTTGTTATAAAAATCAAAATGGTTAACACTGACTCTGGGGCACCTGGGTGGCTCAGTGGGTTAAGTGTCTACCTTCGGCTCCTGAGATCGAGCCCCACAGCGGGCTCCTTGCTCAGCGGGGAGCCTGCTCCTCCCTCTGCCTCTGCCCTCCCTTCCCCTACCATTATCTCGCTCATGCTCTCATGCTCTCTCTCTCTCTTTCTTAAATAAATATAGAAAATCTTTTTTACAAAAACAACTCTTAAGAATTTTGTTTTATAAATTTCATTTACAAACCAGACAGTGATTGAATTATCAGGTAATTTTCCCCCCCACTTTTACAAAAGGGAGTAGCCCTCGATATTGCTGTGAGCCCCCGTACTGCACGAACTATCATTAATTGCACGCAGCCTCCTAGCAATGCGACCACACAGCTTCCGCATGTAGGATGGCATCCAAGCTGAGACCTGAGACTGAGCCAAAATCGTCTTCAGTACTTTCACTTGTAGGGAATTTTGGTGAGTGGGTGCACGTCGGGATGTATCTTAGGGCTTGGATAAATACCAGGATTGGTGTGGAGGCAGAATTCCCAGAGTTCCTAGGACAGGAAAACCTTACTAAGACAGGAGAAGGACTGCTTTCCAAGCTTAGGACTATGCTTAGGGATGGGCTTCTCAAGTTTGGCTCTTCAACAGGTTCATCTGGAGAAGCTGATGAAAAGCAGATTCCAGCTCTGCCCCTGTTGAGTCTATAAAGTATGTCTGGGGAGGGCACAGGCATCATTTTTTTTTATAAGGGCCTCAGAAAATCCTGTTATACAGTGTTGTCAATAAACCTTACGTGCTCTTTACGGTGGTTTTCAAGGAGCCACGTCCTAAAAATATCCATTACAGAAATCGGCGAGTCTGTGGATGAGTTCTTCTTACTGGGCTGCTTCCCTTTGCTGTAAGTGGCAGCGGGACTTCCAACGTCATGTGACATGCTGGAGCTCACAATGGCAATGACAAATTCTGCATGACAACCTCGTTTGTCCGCTTCACGGTCATTCGATATTTTAATATTTTAATGTGTTCACAGCGTTTGTTGTGTTGGCTGAAAATGAGCTATTCTGTAACATTGCTCAGTGATTATTTTGCATAGAATTTCCCTTAGATCCAGACAGCCCCCAATGCCTCTCCTGTGCTAGCTCAGCCCTGTGCTAAAGGTTTCAGGCCCCGGGAAAATGATCTGAAAGAATGAGCCATACTCCAGAAAATGTCATTAAGATGAGAGTGTTGAATTATATTCATTGATTTTGGAAACTCGGCTTTTGTTAGAGTGAAAAGTCAGTTTTAAGTATTTTTTAAAAAGGATTATGAAGGATTTGCATTTGTTTAATGTGAACTAAAATTCCGCAGGTGGCCCGAAATGTCACCATCACGGATTTAATCCTTAATTTAAATTGTGGTTTCTGGTGCCTCCGTCATGCTGACAGCGCTGGTAGGTTTCAGCCTGGTGATCGCTCAGACGGCCTCTGATGCAGGGAAAGGCAGATCTGATTGGCTGTCATTAACTTTGCGATCTTGACCAAGCCGCCAGCCTCTGAGGCCAGGGTGGACTTGAGAGCTTAGCAGGGTGTAAGGCTGTAAAAGTATCTCAGTCCCTACCCTCAACTCTGCCGTCCTCCATCCCACACAAGGCGAACCCATCACCAGACGTCAGACATGGAAAATTCCTCAAGCTTGTGGACCCCTGGTGTTTCTCAAGAGCTGGCCCAGAGGGGAGAGGGGACTGGCCTGGGCATTTTGGGGTGAGTGTTGTTGCCTGCGTGGAGTTGTTTCTTTGTCTCCTCTGGTATAGTCCCGTCTTCGCTCCTTTCTCATCTTTCCTTTTCCCTCTGGTTTTCTTTTGATTGGTTGGTTCCATGTCGCTCGGAGCTAGATCCCGGATCATCACCGTGATATTCCTGCAGCACCTGAGTCTCTCTCCGAGGAGTGGTCCCAGCAATAGATAGTTTTTTCTTCTCCCATCAAAATGGGCTGCCACCTTACGTGTTCCATTCTGGTTTATATCAATTTCCAAGGGGCCTCTGAGCAGTCTGTCTTTGTTGAGTTGATCAGTCTTACGGTTAGCCATGAACATTTAGGGCACAAAATGCATCATGTTGGAAAAGAATGAAAAGACCCAAGCATAAATGAATATAGCCTGAATGGGGGAGCGTGAGAAGTCAGACCTTTTTAATCACTGACATTTGGGAAAAGTGGGGCTAGAGCTTGGAGGGCTCAGCAGCCAGGCTGAGGAGTTTGAACTTGAGGGAGAAGGGATAAAGGTGCCAGGCACACTCGGACATGCAGACTGGGTGCAGGAAGTTGACCACGGAGCACTTCCAAATCAACAGCCAAGGAAGGAGGACTGACAGGAGCCGAGTTGGCACTGATGAGCTCCACACAGCCTCTGCTGGCTGTGCTGTGAGGGGCTCTGAAGCCGGACACACAGTGCCTGGTGGTTTCCTTCCAAGTCAGGCGGTCATTAGGTATGGGCTTCCCCTTCCTCTGGTGCCATGACCCGGAGTGAAGGAGCTGCCTTCATCTGAGGACAGTTCTTGGAGAGGGTGACAGCCCAGGAGGCCAGTCAGTAGACTCAGCTGCTGGGGGAACAGTTCTGCTACCCCAAAGGAGAACTTGGGTGGCCTACCATGGTGCCTATTATAGGAAGTCAGGGCTGTTCCTTAGTAATCTACTGTCAGTGTCAAAATGGTTGTTTGGAAATGGTTAGGTGCCTTTGAAAGAACACCTGAGTGAGTCCTTTAAACTGAGATAGGACGCTACCCCAAAGGCGCTGAGGTTTACAGTAAAGCCCTGCAGAGAAGTGAGTGGCGTCAATACAAATCATTATTATACCTAATAGCATTTGCTCCCATACATTTTGCACTTGACCGGCACTGTAGCAATGTTTAAATATGCCATCTTGCACTGCATTCTAGAGACCACGGCATGGTGTGCCGTGTTTCATTCCCATTCTGCCGGGTGTCAGCATTTTTGTGATGCAATTAGGGGCATGTAATTCCCAGAACAAATGAGCCATTTCGAATATTGTGAGATGTGTAATTCAATATAATATGAGCCTGCAAAATAATTGAGTTTAGAGAAACAAATATGCAGGGGTTTGGGCTGAACAACCTGGCAGATGAAGAGCCCGACAGTCCCCTTCCCCCTGCTGTGATCATCAGCATGGAAGTGATACCTGAGGAGAGCGACCATGGGAAGCAACAAACACCTGGGGCTCCTCGGCTGCCTTGTTAAAGCTGCCCTTGCCTATTAGAGACAGGATTTCATGTCCCGTTGGAACTGTGGGCAGTATAATCCAAATAAGGAGGAACTGTAAATAGAAGCTCTACCATGAATAGAGAAGAACATTGGGCTCATGAAGCTATTTTGTTCTCCTATTATTCAACCCAAAGTGGATACAATTCATCTTCTTTCAAGAAAATGGGTTGCTTTGAATCTTGGACTTCTAGATCTCATTTGAAGTCATCAAATCATTTTTTATCATTCTTGTGCTCACCTGGCACACAGAGGTGATATGTGATTGTTGGGAGGCACCATGGCTGAGTTTCAGCAGTTGGGTTTCCTGGTTTTCCTCCTCAGGCGTCACCCTGAGGGTCAGGCACGTGGCAGGATGTTATCGAGGGTGTGTTTGACTCGGCAGCTCTGGGTCTGTTCCGGGGGGAGGAAGGCAGTTTGCCAAAGGGGAAGCTGGCCACCCACCAGTGTCCACAGGTTCCCATGGCCGCATCTCCCACCCCGTGTGGGCGTGTCCTCTCCAGATACTCCCTGACCGACTCCCAGCGATCGGTTCCATCTCTCTGTAAGATGGGCTTCCTCAAAGAGCACCAGCGGCTAGAGCTGATGGACATCAGTGGAAGATGAAACAGTCTGAAAAATGCAGTGATGGTTGGAAGAGTTAATCGAAACGTCAGAAGTGTAGCATGCCACACCCAGGAAGGAGTTCCGACCGTGCTGTGACAAAGGCTGTGTATGTTCTGTATATGAACAAGAAAATGCCATGGGAGATCTTGCACATGCGAGGCATGTGAAACTGCTCAAGCAGAAAGAACTGAGATAAAAGCTGAAGAAGGTGGTTAATGTGAGTTTCAGGGATGGGCGCATAATCCAGTGACTCTCACATGACATGCGAACCATTTGCTAGAATTCCAGGAGTGTGTGTGTCCATCGTCCCGGGAGGCCACAGGTGGAGCGATCCGTTCAAATGTCTCCATCCCGGGTGTGGGGGAGCAGGGACACTAGCCATGGGTGCGGGCATTTCCTCTGCAGTGGGAGGGGTTGTCGGGGGTGCCTGGCATGGACCTGTGTTGAATACAGACCAAACCTGATGTTTAAAAAAATGCCATGACAATTCAGAGTCTCGGGCAGCAGGGTCAGGGGGTTGGCCCGTTTTGGGCAGCAAGGCAGGCTCCATGACTGCAGACCTACTTTTTAAATGAAATAAAAATATTAAGGTGGCAAGATTGAGACATTTCTTTTTTAAAAAAATATATTTTATTTATTTATTCGACAGAAACATAGCAAGAGAGGGAACACAGGCAGGGGGAGTGGGAGAGAGAGAAGCAGGCTTTCTGCTGACCACCCCCAATGTGGGGCTTGATCCCAGGACCCTGGGATCGTGACCTGAGATGAAGGCTGAGGATTCATGACTGAGCCACCAGGCACCCAAGCCAGACTGCTATTTATGATTTGGGGACCGGTGAATTGTATTTAGTGACAAGAGCAGGTTTTCGTTATTCATGAGAGATTTACTGATGTTTGTCTACAGAAAACACACATCACACATGCACACACATACACACTGATAAACCCGCAGTTGGGTGAAGGGGAAGTGTGCAGTGGGGAAGCAAGAGACGAAAAGAAGAAGGAGATTCACCAAACCTGACTTGGAGACTTGGCTTCTGGTCGTGCTGAAGTCTCGGGGACCGGACTAAACTTTCCTGCTTGCTGTGAAGCTGGACACAATGTATTCAATGAGTGTTTCCAGATGTGACAATAGACAGCAAGGGCTTGTGACCTAAGAGAGAAGGAAAAGCCAAGGCGAGCTTTGCAATCGCCTGGCTTTCTGCCTCGTGGGCTTCTGGACCATGACTTAGGGAGGGGAAGGCAGAGAGCACATCGGGCTTACTGAGTTCAGACAGATCGGGGGCTTGGGGCTGCTGGAGAGGGGTTTGGCAAGGTGAGGTGTAGGCGAGGATACACCTGTTTAGAAGGAGACTTCTGGGAATCTGCAAAGAGTCACCTGTCTGAATCCAAGCTGCATTTTCCTGGGGCCAGAGTCCACATTGTTGAGAAAAGCCAACTCCCAGTGACCCATGATCTCTGTGGCACACTGGCCTTCTCACAGGCCTGGGAGACATCACAGTTCTGACCAGTCAGAGTGGATGGGCCATGCTGAACACTTCGGGTACCCAGCTGACACACCAAGGAAGGCCATGGTTTGGGAGGAGGATTTAATTAGCCACGGCCTAACGCCCACTGCTGGCCAGAGTTTCTCAGCCTCGGCTCTACTGACATTTTGGGACTGATTATTCCTTGCTGGGGAGCGGGGCTGTCCTGTGCTAACCAGTGCGTTCACCAGTCTCCATGGACTCAGAACTTCAAAAGGACCAGGATGATTTTTAAGTAAACTAATTACCCGGTGAAACAAACCTCAATATTCTCAAAAGACAACGAATAGCTTAAAGCAACCAAGATTGCACCCACAACATTTCACATATGTGTGCTGCACAGATCTCTCCCGAGACTCAAGGATGCGTCTCCTGGGTTGTGTCGTTGCTCTGACAGGTGGCTCCTGTCCACCCTGGGGCGTGGTCAGCTGTGTAGTCACCTTGCCCTGGGTCACCCCCTTTCTCTGGGCTGGCCTGTAGCCTGAAGCCCTGACCCCCTGTGCCAAGTTGGGAAATCTGAAGAACTTAAAAAAAAAAACCAAAAAAACCCTAAAACGAATAAAGGTAATCACATGGATTTAGGAGTACTAAAAAAAGAAAAAAACAACAAAAACAAACCCAGCTAACAAGCCTAGTGGAAGGAAGGAATGTGGGGAAAAGGAAACAACGGGTGAGGCCAATGGAAAGCACACGGCAACAGGAGACTTCTCCCAACCGAAGCAACAACTGCATGAAATAGAAAGACACAAAATTCTCCAATTAAATGGAGAAGAACTTAGATACTAAGAAGAACAGCAAGACTGTGTAAATGCCATTTGAGAGGGCCTGGTTAGTACTTGGATGGGAGAGAGATCCATCTTGTTTTATTTTATTTTTTTCTTATGTTATGTTAGTCACCATGCAGTGTTCCATGATACATTGTTTATGCACACACGCAGTGCTCCGTGCAATCCGTGCTCTTCTTAGTACCCACCACCAGGCTCACCCATCCCCCGTGCCCCCTCCCCTCTAAAACCCTCAGATTGTTTCCTGGAGTCCATAGTCTCTCATGGTTCATCTCTCACTCTGATCTCCCCCCTTCATTTTTCCATTCCTTCTAATGTCCTCCATGCTATTCCATATGTTCCACAAATAAGTGACACCACATGATAATTGACTCTCTCTGACTTATTTCACTCAGCATAATCTCCTCCAGTCCCGTCCATATTGATACAAAAGTTGGGGATTCATCCTTTCTGATGGAGGCATCATACTCCATCGTGTATATGGACCACATCTTCCTTATCCATTCATCTGTTGAAGGGCATTGGCTCTTTCCACAGTTTGGTGATTGTGGCCCTTGCTGCTATGAACAGTGGGGTGCCTATGCCCCTTCTTTTCACTACATCTGTATATTTGGGGTAAATACTCAGTAATGCAATTGCTGGGTCATAGGGTAGCTCTATTTTTAACTTTTTGAGGAACCTTCATACTGGCAAAAAATGGGCAGAAGACATGAACAGATACTTTCCCAAGGAAGACATGCAAATGGCTAACAGACACATGAAAAATGTTAAACATCATTAGCCATTAGGGAAATTCAAATCAAAGCCACACTGAGATACTACCTTACACCAGTTAGAATGGCAAAAATTAACAAGACAGGAAACAACATGTGTTGGAGGGGATGTGGAGAAAGGGGAACCCTCTTACACTGTTGGTGGGAATGCAAGCTGGTGCAGCCACTCTGGAAAACAGTGTGGAGGTTCCTCAAAAAGTTAAAAATAGATCCATTTTAAACATGAAAAAAAGATTGGTTAAAAGTAAAAAGACAAAGGTGGATATATCATGCAAATATTAATCATACGGAAGCTGATGTTGTGGACCAAATTATGTTCCCCTCAAATTTGTATGTTGAAGCCCCATCCTCAGTGTGACTGCGTTTGGAGGTGCGGCTTTTAAGGAGGTAATTAAGGTTAAGTGAGGTCACAAGGATGGGACCCTAATTCTCTAGGACTTGCATTCTTATAAAAAGATGAAGAGATTCCAGGACCCTCCCTCCAGACATGCACTGAGGAAAGGCCATGTAAGGACATAGCAAGATGGTGGCAGTGTATAAGCCATGGGGAGAGTTCTAACTAGAGACCAACACTGCCAGCATATTGATCTGGGACTTTCAGCCTCTGAAATGTGAGAAAATAGGTTTCTGTGGTTGAAGCCACTCAGTCTTACGGTATTTTGTCATGTCAGCCAAAGCAGACTAACATGGCCGCAATGGCAACGTGAATACCAGACAAATTATACTTTGAGGCATGGAGTATTATCAAAGGCAAGAACACTTCCTAATGATAAAGGAATCACCTCTTCAGGGGGACAATTCTATGCATGGAGATTCTTGCCCAGATCCCCCTTCAAAAAAGAACATTTTGCCCAGCTGTAGGGAGTGTAGTCAGTGAGCGGACTCCCCAGTCAGCCCCTGTAGGTCCTGCCCACACTGCAGAGAATTGCCTTACTATGTCACTTTTCCTGGAGTCACTCCTATGCTGAGGGAGGCAGGCTGCAGAGACTCAGCCTCTATGGCACCACACAGGCTCCCATGATGGGCGATACCCACTCCAGAGTGCCCCAGGATTGGTCAAGCACACAGTCTCTGCTAAAAGCTGGGCATTGCTTTGCAAATCGGGAACTTTTACTCAGTAGGACACATAGTCTTACTCTGGCTCACTAGGGGTCTGTGCCGAGACTCTCCGAGTGGGGTTTGCCGGAGACTTGTCAGCTTTTGGTGCTCCCTGTGACTTGGATACGCAAGGCAGGTGGCTCAGTGGGGAGGGCAGCTGGGTTTGTGGCAGAAACCTCTGCTCTAGAACACACTTCGAACTGGACTTCAGAAATAGCCTTTGTCAGACATCAGAACATGGTTCTACCCAAACAGCAGTTGAATTAGAGGGCCGCGGAAGAAGCATACCAAGCACCATGCTTTCTTGTGGCATGTGATAAATACAAGGTGCAACAACCTGTCTTTTACGGAGGAGGGTATATTTTGATTTGCACCAGACTGTTGGACACATAAAACTTCACTAGTGTGGCAAGATGAACGGACCCTGAATGTCCACAGGACTTTTCTCCCAACCACTGGTACAAACAGAGCTCCCTGGGATCCTTGGACACAATGTGGGACACGTGACCATTCTGGAGAGTGGTTTGGAAACACCACTGGGATTTAACCACTTAGAATTCTAGATTTGTTCTTGGGCTCCTGATCCTGGTATGTTTCCTTTTCATTTAAGTGTTGTCTGGGAAACCTTTGAAGCAGAGGTGAAGCAAACGAGTGTTTGGCTTTGAGCTAGAGTCTCTCTTTCCTTTGTCTGAGCCTGGTCTCTTCAGGGGATTGGAACTGCTCGTAGACCTTCAGTCCCTGCAAGAGAAATCTCCTTGGGAAATGTCATGAAGAGAAGCACACTTGTGCGACATTTGTGATCTCTCTTCTCTGCAGTGATTCTGTGATAATAAATGTATTTAAAAATCCATTACAATGGCAAATCTATAGATGGCAGATTGTTTTGAATTTGCATCAGGAGCATAAACAATTTCACATTTCAAATGAACTTCTACTAAAACACTCATGCTCAAATGTAATATAAAACACAGACAGATTTGAGCAAATAAGATACTGCTGCTTTGTTTTAAAATATTGGCACAGACAAAAATGTATTATTCATATCAACTCTTTCCATTGCTTTGAAACTGAAAATTATTTCTTTCGCTATCTCTGAATAAATATCTAAGTTGGTACCTTAGCAACGATGATATGTTCATCTAGCTTGATGTGGAATGTGGAAATCCCATCTTTTACTTTGCTTTCTTCAGTCTTGGATTATTCTACCTGTTCTTTGTATATCTGTGGGCAGGAGCTTACTTTACAAAGTCTTGTCTGTCTGTGTCCTGCAGGACAGGGACCAGGGTGGGGTTGACGGATGGCATGAGGTCGGGCTGGTAGATGCTATAGTCAACTTGTCCAAAGATCAAGTTCAAAGAGTTTCTGCTAAGGCAGCTGGCGGTACTGTGGCTCCAGGAACACCGGCTGGAGAATGTGCGAGGTCAGACCACAATGCCAGCTAGCACACTGAGTGACACAAGTTCAAGAATTCAGATTATACTGTCAGAAAAGTGAGAGGCCAGAATTAGAGCAAGAGATGTGACTATGCCTGGCTGGGGAGCAAGGGCGTTCCTGGAGGGGATCTGTTCCTTTGGTCATTATGCAGTGTCTCTATTAAGCTACCCCTGGAGTTTTTTGTTATCAATGGCAACAAATAGAGTGTGTACGGGGAATTAGGTTATACTTACATTGGGAAATACAGTTTGTGGTTAAAAACCATAGATATGTATAGTAAATATAAGTCTCAGACCCCAGACTTAGAAAATATCTGAGCTTAATTTGTATTTAAGTCCTTGTTCTGGCAATCACCCCAGTTTCTGGGCTCCCCTTTCTTTTCAACAGGATTATATCCAGTTTGAGGGCAAACATTAATTAGTTTTGGTATTCTGTGTCATCAGCCCAGAAAGAGAGCTGAAGACTCATTCCTAACACCACCCTCAATGGCCTTCTGCCGCCAGAGTCTCTGCTGCCTCTGGACCCTGTCTGGAGCAGGGGAAGTTACGCTGTGCTCACAAGACGCCTGCATCCATGAGGGTTTCTGAGATTCCTCGTCATTCCTGTTCCACCCTCCGATTTAAGTATTGGTCTCTATGGTGTCTCCTGGGTGTATCATTCAGGATTCTCTGGTGAAAAAGAACAAATAGGGTATATCTGTGTGTGTGTGTATATATATATATATATATATATAGAGAGAGAGAGAGAGAGAGAGAGAGAGAGAGGTTTTAAGGAATTGCTGCTTTGTTGTAAAATACTGGCAAGTTAAAAATGTATTATTCGTAAGTTTTGAAACAGTTGGTTCATGTGATTATGGGAGATGGCAAGTCTGCAATCTGAAAGGCAGGTTATCAGGCTGAACACTCAGGTAGGTTATCTGTGTTATAGTCTTGAGATAGAATTCCTTTTTTTCCAGCAGTCATCAGTTTTTGCTCTTAAGGCTATCAACTGATTGGACAAGGCCCACCCACATTAGGAGGGTAATTAAAGTCAATGGATTGTAGATGTCAACCACATGCACAGAATACCCTCTTGGCAACATATAGACTAACGTTTGGCCAAGCGATAGTTTAGCTGCGCTGATGCAGAAAATGAACCGTCACATTGAGCTCTGGATCTCCTTGTTCCATGGGCCCAGACACACCCTGAAGCACTGTCTGCTCTGTCACTTGATTGTGCGAGCCGGCCATGACCTCAGAGAGTCTGGCTGTCCATCTTGGGTTATAGCCACTGTTTCCAGGGGACCTGGTTCTACTAGTAGAACTTTTTACCAGGTCACGGCTATCAAGCTTTCCTGCACCTTCTAGAGAAGCTTCCACGTATTTTGGGTTCACATTTTGATTTACAATTCAGGTGAGGAAATGTAACTTATTTTTCGAAGTTTAATCTCTGATTTGAAGCACCATTCCATCAGGGTGATAGAAATTGCATTATCAGTGTGGGCTTCTTCCTTCCTACTTTTCCAGGACAGAGTTCAAGTTCTGAGGGCGTGTGGGGACAGGCTGCAGCAGAAAGTCAACTCACGAGCGCTTCCGGAGTCATCCGCAGCTGGCTCCAAGGTTGGTCAAGTCAGTACCGAAACCTGCATCTCAGCTTGGAAGTGTGAATTCTTTCCATCCCAGGTCTCTCGGTGGCAACCGAGAGGGATTTTTCACTGACTCATGCCCATTGACGGCTTTGACGTTCACTCGTGCCCTGACACCGTGGATGACAAATACAGAAGAAAACAATCAAAGGGCTTCAGTTCGCAGATGAGACTCTGGACTAAGAAAAGACACAGCAGGGAACCCACTCGGAGGAGCCCGCGTGAGCTCCAAGGATGAGGAGGACTGTAGCCAGAACCAGTCTGTTTTCAGAAGGCACTCAGTGGAGAAATTCCATTCCCTACACGCTCTCCATTGCTCCAAGATGAGGTCACCCCCAAAACCTTGGCATCCGGGTCAACTCTTCCTAAGGCATGGAATTCGGGGGGTGGGGTGGGGGATCAAGAGGCAGGAAGCCCTTGGACAGGTGCTATTGGGCCTGCTTCACAGACCACCGGTTGCTGGTAGAGGGGCCCGGGGAGGAGGTTTCTGCGGAAAATGCCGTCCAAAGAAGACCCCTTCTCACCTCTTCCCTCGTCTCAGAGTTAGGAGGAGGCTGTGAGGAGGAAGTTGAAGATGAATAATTTCTGTGTTCACTAAAAGAAATTAGTGGTCGGGAAGCACATTTTTGAAAGCCTCATTTTAAGGAAAAATAATGTCTTAAAAAGGGGTATCCGCCCCCAATACAGACCGAATGAAAGCAAACCACTCAAATTGCTAATGGCTTTCTCTGCAGAAGACAGCCCTGCTGGAGGCTGATATGACTCCAACATGGTTTCATTTAGCAGAGTGTATTAAATTATTGTAATTAGAGGATTTTTCAGCAATATAACAACATTCCATTAGCAACTGTTCACCAGGAAGCTCAGGGACTCCACCGAGCGGCAGTGGTAACAGGACGCTCGGCAACCGCTCTGTCATGCATTTCACTCTTTATTCTGTCCAGCTTGTCACTCTGAACCAAAACTAACTTTATCTAGACAGAAGAGGCAGGAAATAAGTCGTTTTGGAACTCTCTAGAGAATTAGATTCCCTCCCCCTCCAACCCCATCTCTTAGTGGGATGTTGCGCCTCTGCCCAGGTCCTGGGTTCAGGACAGGTGGATGGCTTCCGAGTACTGGACAGAGGTGGGATGTGGAGGATTGTGGCCAGACAGTGTGCCAGGCACCAGAGATGCCAAAGGATGTAAGAACGGCCCCTGGCCATTGAAGACGCTACAGAGACCAGCAGAGAAGAGACGCTGATTCACCATGAAGATACGACAATGTAAGTTCGAAAAGAGCCCACTGCCAGAAGTTCATGGACATCTCCTTTTCCCAATAGTCACCTGGCTGTATTTTTAAGGATGGGGAACATATGAGCTGCCTCTTCCAGAAACTGGGAAGGAACTACTTGGTGGGATCCAGACAAACAAGGGTCAAAATCAAGATGTGCTACTGGCAACTTAAAATATTCCCTTTTGGAACTGGCAAAGCAAGTAGGTAAATGAATATAATATATATAGTAATTTTAGTATTTCTTCTAACTTTAGTAATGAAAAAGTCAGTCAGGTATCAATCAGTCATTCAAAGGTAATTTTTGCAATACGTACACAGAGCTATGTTGCTCTTGGGGTGTTTTTGATTCCTTCTACTTGTTGATTTATAAATTGCTTTCAAGGCAAAGTTCTATTTTCCTTTCACACTGGATGAAAATTCAGAATGGACTTACCTTTACCATGTGCACAACTTCCTCTCTCCGCTCCTCAGAAGGGCTGTGAAAACTGCAGCCAGCCAGCTGTGGAATGCTGTTCCTCTCTGGAAGACAGAAGAATTTCCTCATGAGTTGTAAATAATACCTAACTTCGACTTTTATTTCACTTCATGATTGTCTGTAATTGTATTCCCTCATCTCTAGAAATGAGCGATTTGGGTTAGAGGTTCTCTAAGAACATATTCTGACTCTACGCACAGGAAAGCAAAATGTTTACACAGAATAGCCCCTCTGATAACACAGGTGTCAGCGGGGTTCAAATTCCTGCATCTTCTTGACGCACATGCTAGCCAGTTTGTAAATGCAGATATTCATCCTCGACAACTGAGAAAGCAGGGAAACGGCCACCCAAATATAGTACATATTGGCTTCCTACAGCTGTGAAGGAATAGACATGGTGGAAGTTGGTCCCCTGGTTTTACGTGTTGGAACTGTTAAGAGCATGCAGATTTCCCAAAAATGATACTTCTACTTCCAAAGTTGAAATTTTGACTCTGTCCTCATAGATGCCATTCAGGAACATCCTTGCCCATGAGGCTAATGGGCTATAAGGAAGACTCCACTCTTGGACCATATCACATCCCAGGGAGCCTGGGGATCCATGAGAAGGCATTCATTGCTTGTGTGACCACTGTTTTTCTGGGGTTCTGCAGACTCACAGCTGTGGCATGTCACTGCTGCGTGCAAGATGTCCCGTCTTTTGTAAGAGAACATCAGATATAACCATCAACGTGTCTAACAGTTCTCTCTTAATTAGGCCAAAAGCAAAAACGTGCTGTCGACCTAGGGGAGAGAACCCTGGAAGGAGTGGATGAATCCAGGCTCTGAGCCAAATTCAGGACCAAGGTCAGCGGTGGGTTGGGAGATAGTCACACAATGACTAGAATATGAGGTTTAATGTCACACAATGAACAGAGTATGAGGTTTAGGGGCACCTGGGTGGCTCAGTGGGTTAAGCCTCTGCCTTTGACTCAGGTCATGATCTCAGGGTCCTGGGATCAAGTCCTGCATCAGCCTCGCTGCTCAGCAGGGAGCCTGCTTACCACCCCCAACCTGCCTCTCTGCCTACTTTTGATTTCTCTCTCTGTCAAATAAATAAATAAAATCTTTTAAAAAAAGAATATGAGATTTAGAGATGGATCTGAGGTGGAGTCTTGTCCCACCACACCAGCTGTGGGCCCTCAATAACTTACTTAAATGTGTGTGTGTGTGTGTGTTTCCATGGGAGATAGAGTACCTACATCACAGGGTTGTTTGAGGGATCAAGTAAGAAAGTAGAAAGACCAGAAATGATGCTTAACATGTAATGACTTCTCAATGAATATTAATTTTTGTTAGTTTGCAAGAAACATGCAAATGCCGAGGAGAAGCTGGGCAAAAGTTCAATCAAATGGCTCCGTGAAACTTCCAGGAGACAGGGAGGCAGAGAATGACTAGCTCCGCAACAAACACTTGTCAAGCTCCTTTGTGTTGCTGGTCCTCCCGGAGCTACTTCTCTGAGACTTTCATCTGGTTCCCCTGAATCTGAATAAGCACCTATGAGGCGGGTGCTAGGCTCGATTTGAAGCCGGTCAAGAGCGAGTGGAGTGCGTACAAGTACACAGCCCGCCCCTGAGAGGAGGCATGGCGGCTCACCTTCCTGCCTGCAGGAGTCTGCTCTGTGTCTTTTTAATTTTTTTTATTAACATATCATGTATTATTTGTTTCAGGAGTACAGGTCTGTGGTTCATCAGTCTTACACAATTCACAGCACTCCCCATAGCACATACCCTCCCCCATGTCCGTCGCCCCGCCACCCCATCTCTCCTACCCCCTCCCCTCCAGCATGCTCTGTGTCTTTTAAGCACAGGACACCCACAGTGCAGGTACACACAGCCATACAGCAGCAAATCTATTAAAGAGGGTTTCTCTGAAGCTTTTAGGGACCAAGTACTGGCTGTAGGCCTTCCCCTCGAGGCCTTTGGGGAGAATAGGCAAGGCAAGCCTGAAAAGCACGAAGCCCGCGGTCAATACTGCCATCACTGGGGCTTGTCCCATTAGTGCCACCTGTAATTCTGTGATTCAAGCAGTCCCCTCAACTGGTGTCCTGACCCGGGGTCACTGCATATCAAAACCCATTTGTTTACACCAGCTGTTAAACTGTACCCTGCCCCCGCCCCCCACCAAGTGCTCTGGCCTTTTCTGACAATGACCAGCTCATTGATTTGGATTGGAGTTTTTGCCTATCTGGGAATGGTTCACATGTTTTATTCTGAACCCACAGACATTTCCCAGGCCCCAAGGGGACAGACAGTGGAGGATGTTAAGTGATGCAAACGGCTGGTCTGAGAGCCCAGGCTTCCAAGAGAGGCTGGCTAGGGAGACAGGCGTCCACCTGGGCGCTGAGCATACATGGCTGGGCCAGAGCATGGGCAACGGTGAGGGCAGTCCACAGAATGGCAAGGTCAGACAAGGATGCTCTCTCTCTGCCCCTTGGCTCTCTACTACCTGCCCCACCCCCCACACCCCATCTCCACCACCGCCACGACAGCAGTGGATTTTGTGGGCAGGAAACTTGCTTCTCTCGACCAGATAACAAACTGACCCTTGGTTCTCCCAGGCAAATGAGAAGCAGTCTTGTAGACTGTCCTTCCTTGTGCTTTGGAGGGCACCCACTGACCACCGCAGAGTGAATTACGGAGGATTACTACAGTGTTTGCAAGCTGGATGGAGACTCCGTGAGTTCCTAGTTTGGTCTGGCCAAGGTTAAACTACACTTCACTGGCATTTTCCATGTTGTCCATACTTGGGCATATATACTGGACAATGCATAGGTAGTTTTTAGCTAAATGATTGAATTTCCTGGGATCTTTTTTTGTGTCAGCAGTAGCAAATGGGCAAGAAAAGTGAGGATCATTTTGAGAACTGGAAATGTTTAGATTTATGGGGAAAAGTGATCAATGAATAATGTCTTTGCTGAAGGCCATGTTGGAGCTAAGTCACGTAAAGTGTTGGTAGGACAAGGTGTCAGGATTAGATAACAAAGCAGGGGATGGCTCTTTGTATCTCCCAAGTGATGCTGTAGCACACTGCCTCCTACCGGATCTTGCTGCTTCCCACGAGTGTCCACATTCAATCCATTCTCCTCCTGCAGTCAGGGTGACTTTTTAAAAATGCAAATCAGCCACATTGTTCCCTGTACACCCCTCTAATGCCTTCCTATTGTAGTTAGAATAAAATCCAGTGGCCATGGCCTCCAGGGCCTGCCAGTCTGGCTCCATCCCCTGCTGCCCTGTCTATACTCGCCACTCCAGGCACACTGAGATGAGGCTGACCTTGTTCCTGCCTCTGCCTGGTGTGCCCCCTCCCCATCTTTGTGTGGTTGGCGGTCACCTCTTTGGTACTCTGCTCTCCTCTGCATTATCAATATGGAGGACTTTGCTGGGCCTCCACTCCAAGTGTAGGTACCTACTGTCCTATTGTATGAATTATGTTTCTTATTTTCTGTACTTTATGATGCTTTGGTATCTTGGGGACTTGTTAATCCTGGAGAGACTATCCCTCCCAGGGCTAGCTAATTCCTAGAGAAAGTAAACAACTTGCTTGTAAGCACGAACCAGGCCCGCAACCCCAACCACTTCTTTATCTGTCATGTCGCAAGCTCACATTCCCACTGTCCCACACCCCCCCCCCCCAGATGACTGGGGTTCCCTATACCCGAATTAGTTACACCATCCAGTCCTACACTTGTTCAGCTTGTCTACTCTGCCTTACCCATTCCTTCCTGTGAACCCAGGATAAAGCTTGCTGCCATGCTCCCCCCATCTCCCCCCTAGTGCGTCTCTGTGGGGCCTTGTAGGGCACAGTAGGCCCTCTTCTTTTGGGAGCTGTAATAAACAACCCACCTGTCATCTTACTGCACCCGAATAACATAAATCTCAGGTACATTTTCAACACCCGTCCCCGTGCAGCCTCCTCTCCATCTCACTACCCTGTTTTTGTTTTTTGGGGTCTTCGCAGCATCTGAAACTATCTTGCACATTGTTGATTTGCGTTTTACTTGTGAATACAATCTATGGCCCCTCCAGGAGGCAGGCATGGTGCAGGTAGGGCATCTTGTGTCTGGTAAGCATCCCTCTTGCCCAGACCAGAGCCTGGGAAAAAAGGCAATCAATGCTTCTTGTCTGAACGAGGTTTGTAGACACGGCTAGAAGTGAAGAGAAGATCTATGAAGGAATGTTTGAGAAATCATGTGGAACTTTTCTAAAGCACTATACATTTAAAATTGTGTGTTTTCTTGTGGATACCTCCAACCTCTAAGACTAAGCATTTCCTTAATCCCCATCATCTCTTTAACCCAAACCCCTGCACACCGCCCCGCCCTCCCCGCCCCCCACCCCTGCCCCCATGCACGTGTCATGATGAGCACCGGATAGTATATGGAATTATTGAATCGCTACATTGTACTCCTGAAACTAACATAACACTGTAGTTAACGAGCTAGAATTAAAATAAAATAAATTTAGAAAATAAAGTTAAGTATTTCATAGAGCATCACCCCAGGTTTCAGAAGAGCTTCGTGAAACTTCTGTCCATTTTCCTGCAGCAAGGCCAGGATACCTACAATGGTCTCAGAAAAAGTTCGCACTGGGGAAAGGCATGTCAATGGTGACACCTCCTGGACGTCCCCTTCTTCCTGGGCGACTTGACTACAGCTCCCAGCAGCCCCCGCAGTTAGGTCCGGTCACGTGATCAAGTTCTAGCCAATCGAAAGCTAGCGGGAGCTGACAGGCGCCACTTCCGGGCCTGGCGCCTGCTGACAGAACTCTCTGGAACCCTCCAGACGCTTCCTGCTCAGGGGAGCCGGAAGGCGGGAAGGCGGCAGTGACGCAGGCTGGACGCAGGCCTGTCCCTGCCTCATCAGTCGGCGGCGAGCGGCGCTGGTTTGGCCGCAGCCCGAGCGAGGACGTTTTATTTCGCCGAACCGCCGAGGTGTGGCGGTCACGCGCTGGGCGGCGGTACCGGCACGAACGCGGGCGTCGCCGGTGTGGGGTCGGCCCGGCCGCCGAGACGCCGTGAGGACGCGCGGCCGGGAGCGGTCCTGGCGCGGCGGGACGCCCGTGCGCCTCCGGCCTCCGCTCCGGCCCCGGGACCCCCCGGCCCTCCGCTCCGGCCTCCGCTCCGGCCCAGGACCCCCCGGCCCTCCGCAGCTTCGGCCCCGGCAGCGGAGGCGGCGGGCAGGCGCCACGGTCCCGGGCAGCCTGGGCCTTCCTCGGGGCGCGGGAGATCCTGCCGCGGGTTCCCTGTGCGGCCGGGGCAGCCGGGGAGGGACGGAGCCGCTCGGGTTCCCCGAGGCCTGCGGGCACCTTCCTGTCGGCCGAGCTTTCTCCTCGCGCGGGCTCAGCGTCTGGGGCCGCGGCTCGGGAGGGGCAAGGCCGGCGGCCCTGGCACAGCGCGCCCTGGACCTCGGGCGTCCGGGGAGCACGTGCGGGACGTCGTGCGGGACGTCCCGGTGCGGAGGACGCCCGTGTCCCGGCGAACCAGGACGTGACTGCGGAGGTCCCACGGGCAGCGCTGGCGAGCGGCGTCCTGCGGCGGGTCCTGGCCAGCGGACTGGGCCACGCGGGCGGCGCGGCAGCGGGTCCTCGGCGCCCCCTCCCGCTGCGAAAGCGAAGGCGCGTCCCTCTGGGCGCGTCCGTCTGGTCCCGTCCGTGCGCGCGTCCGTCTGGTCCCGTCCGTGCGCGCGTCCGCCTGGTCCCGTCCGTGCGCGCGTCCGTCTGGACCCGTCCGTGTACGTCCGTCTGGTCCCGTCCATGCGCGCGTCCGTCTGGACCCGTCCGTGCACGCGTCCGTCTGGACCCGTCCGTGTACGTCGGTCTGGTCCCGTCCGTGTACGTCCGTCTGGTCCCGTCCGTGCGCGCGCTGCGGTCCGGGCTCCGCGCGGGTCGTGCGGGGGACGTCTCGGCGGACATAGGAGCTGCGCTGCGAGAGCCCCTCCGGCTGACGGGCGCCTGCGGGCGCGTGGGCTGGCGGGCGGCCTCCGCGCAGGTCGCGATCCCGGCGTGCGGACCGGCCCCGCGGGGGCTCCTGCTGAGTGCGGGGTCCGCTTCCTCCTCTCTGCCCCTCCCCCCATGCTCTCGCTGATAAATAGAATCTTTTAAAAAAGAATTTCCAACTGATTCAACAGTTTAGTTCGCTTGTTTCATTATTATTGCTGTTTAGTTTACTGCTTCAACTCTGGTAAGGATGATTAACACGAGGCCACGGCCTCGTGACGGGCAGGCACGGGGCAGCTGAGCTGGGGAGCTCCTCCTCGCCACTCCACACTCAGGAGCGACCCCTTCGCGCGCCCTCCCACCCCGGCCCTGGCAACCACCTTCTCCTCGTGTTCCCGTGGCTTCGATGCTCTTCGTTACCGCCCAGGGTGGAGTCCTGCGGTCTGTGTCTCTTAGCGCCGCTGCGGTACGACGCACAGTAACGCGTCGTCCAGCCGTGGAGCAGGGGAGGTCTCCGTGTCTTCACGGTTCTTACTACTGCAGTGCGCCGTGCGGTGGGCGGACACTGTCCCGTTCGCTGCTGGTGCACCGTCTCCGCGGATGGTGACCTGTGCGCGGAGAGGTCCAGGCAGGCGGCCCGAGGAGCTGCCCGGCGGGCCTAGTGGGGATGGGCGCCTGCTCTCCCCTCCACCCCAGGCCCACTGCCCACCACATTCCTGTTGCTTAGGTCTTGGGGCCGCAAAGTCAGAAGGCATCCAGGGCTAGATGACCCACATGTGATGACATTCCTCGTTTCCAGTGGTTCAAACAGGTGTTCCGTAACGTCATTACGGGTCATTCAGAGTACGAACAAATGCAGCCCCCTTTTCCTGAGTCCTCTCTCGGTTCTGGGGTTCTCACCTGGCTGACATGGGACAGGGCTGAGAGCTGCCTCCCCTGCCCTTGCTGGGGCAGCACACACCAGGGACGTGCCCTCCCAGCTCCATCCCGGAGGACAGTCTTCTCCGGCGCCTTCTCAGGGCCTGTAACGTCAGGCTGCGTGGGGTGCGCCCGCCAGCCTGCAAGGAAACCCAGAAGGCTCGTTGGTGAGGTGTTAGCATGACATTCACAAGCATCGGTGGTGCCTCCGCCCTGCTTCATCCTTCTGGTGTTTTACCAGACCCAAAGGATAAGGCAGTGAGTGCCTCCCAGACGGGGTTTCTTCCGGGAAGGGGCCATCTGCAACGAACGTTTCAGGGACTGGGAGTAAATACCGTGTGTCGCTAATTCCTCTAGAGACACCGGGATGAAAATATGTAAGTGGTGCAAATAGGAACCTGCACTTCCCCGAGCCCTGCTGAGATCGCAGAGCCCCCAAAGCGACGCATGAGCTGCAGTGATGAGGTCCGGGCCCCGAACGGACCGGCAGGAGCCTATGCAGGGGACCTCCCCCAGCAGATCCCTCTTACGTGTCCTGTCCACGGCTCACACTCCTACCCTACAATATTCCTGGTGTCCCATCGTCTCTAGCTTCTCTTCTATGAAAACAGGGTCCTGGCTCTCTGCTGCTGCTTTCATAAAGCATGGGGCCACTGTCTGAGTTCTTGAAAATCCCTTTAATCCTTTGAAGAGCTGAAGGATTGAAGCCCGCACTGGATTTTACGGTTCGGCTGTTACCAACTCAAAATGTTAGAGAGTGTTTATGGGCCAATCACATGTCCAGTAAAGGACTTGTATCTAGAATATGGGAACCCTCAAAACTCACAAACAACCCTATTACAAAACGGACAAAAACAAGAACTGACTTTTCATCAGAGAGGATAGATATAAGGGTGACATGGGCGTGAAAAGATACTCGGCTTCCTTAGCCAGCCAGGAATGCAATTCAAACCATGAGCGACTGCTACAGATCTGTTAAAATGGATTAAAAAAACTGTGGTAACACCAAATCCTGGACAAAGGATGCAGGAAAACTGAAGCTCTCGTACACTCCTGGTGGGAATGGAAGCTAGCACAGCTACTCTGAAAAATAATTTGGCAGCTCCTCTTGAAACAAAAGTGGACTTTCCATACAACCTAGCAATTACACTCTTGGGCATTTATCCCAGCGAAAGCAAAACTGATTTCCACACAGCCGTTTGCACACAAGTGTTCACAGCTGCCCTATTTGTAATAGGGACTGACATGATTACAGAAATGGAGAGCAAGTCTGTGGTCGTCGAGGGTTAGGGATGAGGGGGACAGAGCAGGAGTGGTGATAAAGGGTATCACGAGGAGGGAGCCTTCTGGGACGCACAAAGACATTGATTGTGGCGGTGGATCCACAGAGTTACCTGTGTGGTGAAATGGCCCAGAGCCACAAACACACCTGGGCGAGTGTGTGTGCGACTGCTGAGGTCTGAATGAACTCAGTGGGTGGCACCAAAGCTGGTTTCCTGGCTGTGATGTCGTAGTATATATAATTACAGAAGGTGTCGCCACTGGGGGAGAAGGGTGAAGGGTACATGGGACCCCCCCCCCCCCGTCCATTTCTTCCTCTGAATCTTCCACTATTCAAAATAGAAAGTAAAAAAAAATACCTATATATGCTCTAAGGTCCAATGGAGGCCAACATGTTTATCAAGAAAAATTTTGTGGAAAAAAATTTACGGCCAGAGCCCTGGGCTGGACCTGAGAAGACCAGAGGGTTCAAGTCCTGTTCTGTCTCTGCCGGCTGGGCGGGCCTGGCTGAGGCACTCTCGATCCGTGACTTTTCATGGCCTATTGATAGAGCAGGGATTTTAACAGTTGCTTTATTTCAGAGACTTATCGTTAGGATTCAGTGAGATATTATAGATAAACATTTTGTAGTGCCTAGAGCACTGGAAATTGCTCAGCAAACATTAGTTCTTCCCATAATATAAGTTATAATCATGACATTAATTTCAACTTGTGTATATGGAATAGAAAATACCCGTTGTCTCTGCAGAGAATCTGGCTGTGTTTTCAGATTTTGGTGTTTGAGCGATCATTTGGAAGAGTCTCAGCTATAATCTTGGTCTAGAAATCTCTTGGCGAGGATGCTTGTGTATCTGTAAGCATGTGTACATTTGGTCTAGGAAGAGCATTTACTGGTTGGCACCTTAATCAGTAGTTGGACTGAAGAGAATTTGCAGCTTCCTCTCCCTGGTGTCTGTGTTCTGCAGGGTGACCCTCACTACCACAGCTTCTTCTGGGTCTCCCAAGTGACTGTTGCCACAGAATTTACAGGCTCTACCCACAGTTTACCCAGTACATGAATTTCCAGAAAACTCTCAGTTGTGTGATAGCTTTTAATAACTTTACCACATCCTTGGGATTATCTCAGTAATGAAGTTTGAAGAACGAAATGGGTATTTTGGTGGTGTGGTTACTACTGTCCATTAGACATTTGCTGGCCGCCATGTTGAACCCTGGCCTATCGTTATGGAGTTTCTGGAAAACAGGTACCCAGGAGCTTCCTTTCTCTTTCGTTCTCTTTAAGTTTCTCGTGAGATACTGAGAAGTGATTTATGTTTTGGTAGATCCTGACTCAGTCTGTGCTAGTTCCGCCTTTCTAGCTGTTCAGACAGATAGTGGGCCGGTGGGTTGGACTTGTCTGTGGCATTGAGTTTTCTGGGTTCACTGACTCACCCAAGGTCTTGGTAGCAATTGCCTTATGTTTCTTACTGGAATCCACATTCTCTGTCTTGGCTTTGGCTTTGGAATTCTAGATTTGTGGTTTTGGAATTTGCAAAGCTTCCGGATGTCCATTGAGCCACTTTCCAGCCCATGGGAGGGACAGGGGCAGGCAACCCTGGCTTATTCCCGCAGCCTCACTGCCACACTCATCAAAGCAGCTTGCTCCGGGGCACATGAGGGTGCACTGTGCACACTGTCTGCCCCTGTTCCTGGTGGGCATGGTGGGGACCCTGGCTGGACCTGGAACAGCTCCGAATGCCTCATTACTGGAACTCCACTCCCTAGCTCGTGGCTGCTGTGCCTCCCCACAGCTGCTAAACCCTCTATTTCCAAACTTGGGGTGTGTGGGCAGCCCAAGATTTTCCTGATGCCTTTGATCCAACCTCCTCTCAGACACTGATCTATTAAATTTCTTTCTTTTCCACCAGAAAGGGTTCCTGGCTATAAAAGATACTCAGATTCATAGATTCCAGTTAAAGCCTGCTGATTCCTCTTTTGCTTTTCTCTGATCCCCTCCAGATGCTTTTCCCTCTTTCTTACATGTCCACGCTCGCTTGCAGGACAGTTGGTCCTCAGCACCTGCCCTCTCCCCTCCCCTCCCAGTCCTCTTGCAGAAAGGTGTGCCAAAGATGGGGATTGAATTCGCAGGGTGTTCACCCAGGGAGACGATCCAGCCCCATTCAGACAGAGAGCTCTACTCGCTAATCATTCACATAATGTGAAAAATAAAAGGGGCTTGTTACCATTGGTGCTATTAGCATGTTAACTTTCTTTAGACCGTTCTAATGATGATTAAGTAACGATTGGGTATTGCATTATCAAGAGTTCTCTGTGTTTGTGTATATTGGCTGATCTCTGAGGATGGGGCATGTAGGCAGGAGATGAAAAGCTGAGATTTTGAAGAGCTTTTAACATTTTATAACTAAATTTATAAGAAGCAGCTTCTAAAGCACTCTTATGAGCTGACTCCCTTAACATAAATAATTCAACTAGTCATAATTAAATATTCTAACTGAGGTTTTGGTCATTTCCCTTTCATTTAGTTTATTTTACCAAGTTGCAAAGTTGAGAAACATTTTTAAAAATTGAGTGTCTCTTATCATTCAGATAGTTTTTTAAATTCTACTTGGAATCGACACTTCCTGGCTTAAATTGATGTTAGTCTTGGATTAACTGTCTATTCCGTATCAATGAAAAGCATTTGGGACAGGTACTGAGTCTAGATCCGTGTCACCAATGCTGATACCTCAAAACACAAGCATATGTTGCAAAACTAAAAAAAATCAAAGAAAGGGTTTTTTTTTTTTTTTTTTTTTTTTTTTTTTTTTTTTTTTTTTTAAGATTTTATTTATTTATTTGACAGAGAGAGATTACATGTAGGCAGAGAGGCAGGCAGAGAGAGAGAGGAGGAAGCAGGCTCCCCGCTGAGCAGACAGCCCGATGCGGGACTCGATCCCAGGACCGTGAGACCATGACCTGAGCCGAAGGCAGCGGCTTAACCCACTGAGCCACCCAGGCGCCCCCAAAGAAAGGGTTTTGCCCGAAACACACAGGCAGCAAAAATGAACGGACACTCAAACCTTTTCTCTCTGCTGGCCTGGCCAGGTACTTTGTAATGCCTCAGTTAATGGTCACGACATCGCTTTGACGCCATATTGTCCATTCATGGCAGACGGGGAAACCGAGGCCATAAGTAGTCGAGTAATGGAGGCCAGCGATTTATCCAGAGTTTCTCACCACGTACTCCATGACCTGCCTGTGCCAGAGTCACTCAGGGTCGCGAGGCATCGGCATCAGGGTCAGAGAGCATCTAGATTTTTGGAACTGGGACACACAACTTTTCATTTTTGAACCACCTCCTGAGGCTGTTTGTGTAACCACCAAAGTCAGGTGACTGCATTTATAGCTATTTCTTGACGCAGGTGAATTTTGCTTCTGAACAAAGCTGCGTTGCTTTGAATCAGTCCATTGGAAATCAGTGAGAGGCTGGGAGCACTATTTTCCATCCCGAGAGTTCAGACCTCACTGTGTCTCCATGCTTTTTTGCTTTGATAATGTCTTGCTGTCTGAGCTACTTATGCTCTCCATTGATTCGTACTCACTTTTGACTGATGACAGCTCTTTGGACTCTTTGGGCCCCTCCCTTACACTCATGTTTTCACGAGGAGTTCACTGCTGTGTAATATTCCACATCCAGTCAGAAAATGGAACCCATGCTAGGCCTTTGGACGGAGGGAGTCCAGCACAGGAGGCTGGTTACACAGACGGCAAGAAAGGGGCATGGTGGCTCATCGAGAGATGAGACGTGCAGGAAGCTTGACAGCAGCACAGAGACACTGTCGGGTCCCACCTTGTCTGTGACAACTGCAGGAAGGGTGTTGCCAGAAGCAGCAGCTGGGCCAGGTGGCAGGTTCTAGAAGCTTCGGGGGAGGGTGACAGTCCAGAAGGAGACATGGCCTGAGGCAGAGTGAGGGACGTATGCCTGGCTCCTCCCTTGTGAAGCACTTCACCTTCCATGAGTGCCTCTCGTTGACCCAAATCTCCAGAAAGTTGGCCGGAAGACGGAGCTTCCTAGAATGTAGAGCAAGTTGGGGAAGCAAAAGCCAGGGGACTGAGTGTGAGGGGCAGGTGGTGGGTGTACATGTCCTCCTCAGACAGAGGGACAGTCCTGTTTCTCTATCCTTGTGCACATGTGAGGGAGAGGAGTGACTCTGATAAAGCGTGGCCCCACAGCTCCCTGCTGGCCCCTGCTGAGCTCTGATCACGGGGGCAGGACTTTCCCCTCGTCATAGGCCCTTTCGTGTCCATGGCTCCCAGCCCATGGGCTCAGGCAGAGTCCCCGTGTGATCTCATGCCGTCAGGTCCAGGCTGGCCCTAACTTCTGGAAGGTAGGGCCAGAGAGAGAGGAGGGCGAGACCCGTCCGTAACTCCATGGTTGGCAAGAAAATGTTCACATCCTCATCCAGGGAACCTCGTGATTGTGTCACCTTACACAATGCGGCGAATTAAGGGGGACAGATGGACTTAAGGGTGTTAACCAGCTGGCCTGAAAATAGAGGTCAGATTGTAAAGGTGGACCCTGCGTCATTACAGGCATCCGTAAACATGGCGGAGGGAGCCCGTGGGCGATATGTGGTAAAGGCTGCCATTCAGATCGAGGGGGGAAAGAACCCCATTTGGGATCAGTCTTAGACAACTGGCCTTTTATCAGAAGGACCTTGCCCTCCAACACCAGTCATACTCTAAAATAAATTTCAAATGTGTTCAAGATAGAAATATCGATAATCTTACAAATACATTTTAGGACAGTCGTTTTATATCTTGGAGTAAAGAGGCGTATGTGCTTGAGTAAGACTAGGAACACGAACACGTGAAGGAAAGATGGGCCATTGTGCCCACGTGAAAACGTGAGATCCCTGTGTGCCGGGACACCTCAAACACCAGTCGGAATGGGGGTGACACAATGCAGCCCACACACAGCACCTGTGATGAGAGGCTGGTTGCCCTGCTTCCCTGCAGCTAGTCAGGTGGGGAGGACCCATAGGAAGGGTCAGCAGGTGCAACGGGCGGGCACGTCCTAGACCAGCAAACACATCCAGCCAACGGCCTTGGTCGTGGCCTGGGAGGTTCTCGGTTCTTGTCGGTGTTGTTTTAACCCACGGTTTGCAGTTTTTACTTTGATTTCTTCCTTCACCCCAAGGTTCTATTTGAAAGTTTTATGCTTTCTAAGTGGTTGGATTTATTTGGACTCTCCTCTTGTTGGCCTTTTCTGGTTTTATTGAGCAGTGGTCAGACACTATGTTCTGAATGATCTCTGTCCTATGGAGAGCATACACAGCTTATGTTTATTAACTAATAAAATTTTTGTTAGCTATTCCTTGAGTACTCTAAAAATGTATATTCTGGTTTGGGGTGTAAAATTTCATACATAGTTATTAAATATTTTACTAAGGTGGTTGTCTTATGCAAATTCTTAGATCTCATTGTTTTTTCTGTTTAATCTATTTCTGAGAAATGTGCTATGATTTTCCCACTTTTTCGTTGAATTTATGGATCTTTTGCTGCAGGTATTTTAGTACGTTTTTTGTGCTTGAGGCTATGTAACTGTTGTATTTTCTTTATGAATTCTCTTTACCCGAGGTGAGGTTACTTGTTTGCTCCACTTAAGACGTTCACCTTGAATTCTCATGCTGGTCTTGCTACGCCTGCCGCCTCTTAGCATTTTCTCCTGCGCCCCATCCATTCCTTCCTCTGCCAGTGTTTCCTGGGTCGTTTGGTTTGGGGTGAGTCTCTCGTACGCAGCATGTGCTCTTCACCTGTCAGAATAAGCCTGTTAATGGGGAATTTAACCTGTTATGTTTTCTCATATGTCCTGAGTTATTCCAGTGAGCATATTTTTAGGTCTTCTGCTTACATTTTGGACAACCAGTAGCCAATGAAAATAAGATATGAAACTTTGAAATTACTAGAGGAGAGAAAGAGAAAGATATCCACCAATGCACGATGCTTAAGGAGAGTCAGCAATCAACAGGGAAGGCAGCGTCCTACACAAAATCCACAGCTACCTTCCTGGGACCTTCAGCACGCGTTCTCTCCAGTTACCCTGGGAAGGTTTTGTTTCTAGAGATTTTGTTTGAGAGAAAGAATGCATTAGAGCAGGGGGGAGGGCCCGAGGGAGAGGGAGAAGCAGACTCCCTGGCTGAGCAGGGGGCCGGAGGCGGGGCTAGATGTGGGGCTGGATGCCAGGACCCTGAGAGCCGACCTGAGACAGACGCTTAACAGTCTGAGCCACCCCCCCATCTCCTGCCAAAAGGTGTTCTTATAAGGCCCTCGGGATTTTAGTTACTGATTTTTTTTTTTTTTTATTAGTGTTAATTTAGAAGTCGATTCTTCAGCCTTGCACTAAGGGTAGCAATGACATTCACTTAACCGAGCAGGTGCCGTCTCTGGCTGTAATTGTAGGCACCACGTTCGTCGCCCCTTCGCGAGCCCACACACCTCTGGCTTAATAGACTTACGAATTTATCCACAACTTTCTGGATGTCAGTAAAGTGTCTTTGTGACGGAGCATATTGTGAAATCAGTCTTGTGTTTATGGCGTCTGTTTTATGCTAGTATCTGGCGATTCTTTGTTGCCTATTAATTTTTTTATTACGTATCCAGATTAATCTGGTGTGGATGATCTCGGGAGCTGTAGAAGTCAGCACTGCATCTCCCCAGAGCGAACCTCACCCCGGCGGGGAAGGCGCTCTGGTAAAGAGGAAGCCCTCCCTTGAAGGCGCTGGTGGGGGAAGGGGTACGGGCCCTCCTGCTGGGGCTCCAGGGTCCCCCGCTCCCCTCTGCCCCTCCTGGCTCTCAGCCGTTGAGACTCACGTACAGAGGAAAGGCTGGTTGAACAGAGAACAGACACCCGCTTCATCTAATGTGACAAGAGTGTCCAGTAAGCCCCAAAGGCTTGTTAGAATGGTTTCCAAAATGTGTACTTTTCTGAATAATAATAATACCTCTGTGGAAGAGTTAGGAAGAATCTGGGTTGGAGAAGGAGGCCAGCCCTGGAGGTAGGTGGGTCTCCCTGAAACTGAAGCCCGAGCTAAGGAGCCCGCGTTGGAGCTGGTGATTGTGTTGCTGCTGTCGTGAGCAGAGAAGCTGGCCGGGAGAGAGGAGCCGGCCGGCGGCTGGCACCAGCGGGCAGAAAAGGGCGCGTGGAGGGAGCCGGGCGGGGGCATCTGCTGTGACTCAGGAGGCGGGAGATGCCTGTCGTGTTCCTGCTTCTGAGACAGAATAAGGTAGCAGTGTCCGGTCCTGGCCAGCCGCGTCATCACATCGTCCTCCCTGCGAGAGGGGATGAGGGCCGCAGGGAGCTCTCGCTGGTGACCGTGGGGACATGGGAGTGTCCTGTGTGGGAGCTGAAGCACATGGGGGGCCCCTCCCCATTCCTCACCCTCCAGCCGACGCTGTGTGGGCTGCGCTGTTTGCCCGTGAATCCCCTACCCACAGGTCGCCTTTCACTATCCAGAAGGTTCTCAAACACCTCTGCCACGCTGGCGCTGTTCCTGCTTCCCAGTGACATCTGGGTTGTTCTTATCTTACGGCTCTTTCATTCCGAGGGATGCGGAGAGGAGGAGGTAAAAACGGTCCACCTTCTTGGACTGATGACGAGGTGACAGGGTGGGTGACGCGGATCCCGAGGGAGATGACAGGACAGGACACCGACAGCTGATCCATGATTGTGCGAGTGGGAGGCTCAGGAGGAGACGGTGACAAAGAACCATTTCTACCTCCAGAAAGTTTTACGGTCTTGCTGTGGAGACCCCCGCAGTCACGAGCGTCCACGCCCAGTGTTGGTGGCGACGCGGTCCGGTGTGGCTTCTGTCTCTGCGCTTCGTGTCCGCCCCTGCACTCTAGAGTGTCCGCGTCCTCCTCTGCCGCTTGACTCTCGTCACCTTTGCAAGACGAGAAACTCATGCCGCATCCTCTGCACAGCCTTTCAGACCGTTCCCGTCTACACCAGCGGGACCATCCGCTGTATTTTGGAAGAACGCCCTTTGCGTCCTGGGAGGCAGCGTGAGCGTCCCGGGCCTTCCTTCCGGGAGCAGCCGTGTTGCTGCGGCTTCTGGATCACTCGAGAGCCCCTTGTTCGTAGCGTCCTCGGGCGCCGACACACACATGCAGCGCCCTTTAGTCCTTTAGAAGAGGCGCGTCGCATGGATCCCCAGCGGCGGACGTTCAGCCTTGGGCTCCTCTTGTCTTCAGAGCCTTGTGTGCCTCAGTTGTTAGCTCAGCGCCCTGCTCTTTGCCCTGGATACGGCGAGGTGCCATTCCCTGCCCCCCGCCACAGGGGCAGGGGCAGAGGCTGGGAGGGCTGGGGGGCAGGTGTCCGCGCCCACTTCCTGTCTTCCATCCCCTCCTCGTGCTCCTGCTCTGGGGGGGCAGCCCCTCCCCCTGCGGTTCCGGCTCTGGCCCCAGCCCGGTGCTCCGTCTGCTCCGGGCCCTGGGACGCCCACCTGACCCCCAGGAGCACCTGCTGCTCAGATCCCAGCAGCCTCATCATCACCCTCTTTGGGCATCTCAGTTCTTCCAATACCCGTGTCTGTTTTCTGTGTCAAATCCCCTTTGTTTGAAATTCTACTCTGGTTTCTGCTTTCTGACCGGACCCTGAAGAATGCAGTGTCCATCTACCTTCTCAACAATTCTTATATTGATTTAAAAAAAAAAAAAAAAGCTGCTTCACGTGCCAGGCATTGTGCTAGATGCCAGCGATTTAAAAACCAGACAGAGAAGTAACAGAATAAATATCTGTTGTCCTAAAATCTAGTGACTGGGAAACGTGAGGGCCTCACTCCCACCTCGAGCCCCTGCCGCGCCCCGGGGCATCGGAGATTCGGCATCTTTGCGTTGCCGGTGCAGGCCTGAGTGCTCCCCGGGAAGGGGCTTTCAGAGGATAGACAGCCACGTTTCCGTCAGGGGTTAAGCTAATTAGACTTCAGCTGTGGCTCTGGAGTGACCCGGTGTGGCGATGGCAGCAGGAGTTAAACCCGCACTTCAGGCGAGGCTGGGATTTTGGAGCAGCTGACTGGAGCCGTCCTGCAAGGAACGGACCGGTCGGAGGGCACAGCCGGCCAACGTGTGCTCCACCTCCGGCACGAGCCCAGGTGCCCCCAGATCCCTTTATGAGCTCGGAAGAAAAAGGTTCAGTCTCACCGCTGAACATTCTAGCAGCAGATGCCTGCGTTCAAAGTGGGGTGAAGCCCTCGAGATGGGTTCGACCTCTCAGAAGGCCGAGTGTCCCTTACGAGCCGGCTTCCACGTCTGAGCCCGCTGGGAGCTGCTGTCAGGACCTGCACGAGGAGGGCGCTCGCCTGACACCCCGCGCGCTCTGTGCTCCTGCTGCAACTCGGCACCGTCCTCACCCACGCGGATGGATTGCTCAAGCATTAATCTGCCTCCGCAGCTCCGTGCCCAGAAGTGACATTTCCCTGGAACCAGAGCCTTTCTGAGCTCAGAGGAATGCTCGATGTGATGGGGGGTGATCGAAGAGGCTCCTGGGCCATCTGGAGTTTCCTGGACGGCGGGTGCAGATGTTGCCTGGGGCCCCGGATGATGATAAATGACGCTCTCCCAGGAGCTTGATCTCAGAGAAGGTTTCTCTTGGTCCAGTGAGCTGTATGGCTTCTTTGGTGTAGAACAAAGTTCTTAATTGTTCTTTTTTGAGGGGTAGATGTGGACCTATTGAGAATTTGATAAAAGCTATGGATCCTTTCACTAGAAAAATGTATTTCTGCATAATTCTGCAATAGTCTCTCTTAAAACTCCTAGGTCCACGGGCCCTGGGTCAAGAGCCCCAGTACAGAGTATGCACGCCTAATGAGCACTCGGGGAACTGGAAGGCAATTATGCATCGGGGTTTTGTCCTATGATGGCGTCCCATGACCTGCTTTTGACTTTTGGGGCTTTTATTCCACATATACTGAAGAGAGGCGAAAACAGCGTGTTCACAGGCCACTGCAAGTTCAAGACTGTGTTCGGGCAAAGGGCGCTGTCTTCTCTGTGTCTTTGCTTTCTTTGCCGATGGCTGCAGAGGCGGGGGTCTGGGGTCTGCTTCGTTGAGAACGTTTCCGTGTGGCTTATATTCCTGTCACTGTGTGGAAACTGGTCTTGTCAGAATCACCGGCAACCTCGGTCTTTGCACAGTCGTTGACACGTGTTCTTCATTTTTCACGGCACTTGAGCAGCCCCCGACCCAGCTGCTTGCTCTTTCCTTGAAATGTATTTTGTCTGTGACATTCAGAGGGTTTTCTCCGACTTCTCCGGCCTCTTCCCCTCAGTCTCCCTTGCTGGTTCCTTCTTTCCCGCCGGCGTCGGAAGTGTCGGAGGGTCCCGGGCCTCATCCTGAGAGCGGATTTCATCTCTGTCTGTACTAATGCTCTACGTAGTTTCATCCAGTTCTGTTGCTTTAAAATTCTGGATGCTAAGGTCTCCAGTCTTGCCCGTTACTCTGAATTCTCCATGAACGCCCTGCTTGGGTAAATAAGCATCTCGATGTTGACGTGTGCAGGTGAAGTTCATGGGTGCCGCACGATGCCGGTTTTCTGAGGTGGGACGGGCTGGAGAGAGCCCGCCCGGGGTCTAAATGGGGAGCGGAATCGTCATTGAGTTAAACATTCACTGAACACTCTTAATTGGTTTTCTTTCCTCTTTTCTTTCTTTCTTTCTTTCTTTTTTAAAGATTGTGTTTATTTGAGAGAGCAAGAGAGAGAGGGGGCATGGCAGGAGTGGGGGAAGGGCAGACGCGGAGGGAGAGGCAGACTCCTTGCTGAGCAGGGAGCCCGATGTGGTGCTCGATCCAGGACCCCAGGCTCATGACCTGAGCTGAAGGCAGACACGTAACACCCCGAGCCCCCCAGGCGCCCCTTCTTCCCCCTTTACTTGACCACCCATTCTGTCTGAAAAGCCAGCCAGAGCTCCACCTCCAGAATCCATCAGTGTTCCGTTGGCGTTCTCCATTTTTCTGCTCCAGGCAGCCTTTCACTCCCACCTGTCCCTGGAGTGAGGGAGTAACTCCCTGCTTCCTGTCCCCGATCACCGCCCCCCTCCAACTGTATCTCTACCAGCAAGCACGTTGACTTCTCATCAACACGTGCCACATGGCCTTACAGCACTCACCTGCTACAGCAGGTCAAAGCTTCACACTAGAACAAAAGAAAGCTCTTTACTGTGCCCCCACGGCCCCCATGCCTCCCTGTTTCAGACTCCAAATTCTGCACTGGCCAGGCTAGTGTTGCAGCCAGTCTCCATGGTTTTCTTAAATATGCCAGGTTCTTTTTCCCTGGGCCTAGAGGAGAATATCTAGGGAAAATATGACAGTAATTTTTACCTGTATGTGGCCTTATTTCTCCAGCTGCATCATGAGCTCCTGAGAGCAGGGACCTGATCTTGTGCTTTCCACCTTCAACCTCTCCGCCTGTGTCCATCTCTAGGACAATATCTTGCACTAAGTCATTCTAGGCATTGTTTGTTGGGCACCTACTGCTGTCAGGCTCTGCGTTAAGTACTGGGAATGTAGATGTTAGGTGGTGAGAATTGTTTCTCTCTTGGTCTAGAAATACGAGCCATCGCACGGTGAGGCCTGGGAGTGAGGCGAACCTTGCCGTAATAAATGTGAGGCGTGTGGAAGCACATCTAATGCCATTCTAATGAATTCTGAAAACTGTCACAGGCTATCTTTATTGCTTTGGATGAGTAACAGACTAAATCGTGCCGTAGTTGGTTGCAAAAATACATATGATTTCCCAAAGTGCTAAATTCACTTCCAGGCTATAGCCGAGAGCATCACGCTTAATGGAAAATAGTGATATTCCTAACTCAAATAGACAACAAGCAAGGTAAACCCTTGCCTGTCTTCCTTCCCCCATGATAAACATCTTCTGCTCAGAGTTTTGCCTGAAACACAGCAGAACGATAAATCAAGTGTGTTAAAGAAGAGACGATTACTCTTCCAGCCCCGGACACCTCTTTCAGGCTTATACACGACAACTGCCGAATGTGGGGTGGGGGGTTGTGTTCGGGGGTTACCTTTAGTGGGGAGACTCTGCCTTCCCTCTTTGCTTCAGAGATTTGTTTTTAAAAATCTTTAAAGCAGGTCTTGCCAGGTTATAACCAAAAGCTTCCCTGCAGGTATCAATGCAATTAGCTACCAGGTATAAACGCTGCCTAGAAGCTTAGCTTGTAGCGTTTGGTGAGCAAGTGTGAGTGTTCCTTGTAAACGTTAAGCTGTTAATTACAGATGATCGAAACAGCTTGGCTCACCTAGACGGAGCTGGGATGGTCTGTGCTCGTGAAAGATCACACGGGGCTTATGGAAGTGAGTGACCTGGTGTTAGTTATTTATTTTAACTGAGTATTTTCCTCCCCTTTTCGGCTCACATAAAAACTGGCAGCAGAGAAGAGGAAACCTAGCAAACGTGAGCTCTCCCTTGCTGTTGGGGAGGGACGCCGGTGATGGACGCCTGTGTGCAGGGCCGTTTGAGGGAGGCTGCCCTGAACAGAGAGCTGTGGCAGCGGGCCTCGGGCCCCGCGTGGAGACATAAGGCAGCGGGGCTTCTCGTCCTAGCAGAACTGTGCATTGAAAGAAACGATAGTTCTTAAAGTGTCCTCTCTGGGAGGCTGCTGGATTTCCAAAACTTAGCTAAAAAAAAAGAATGGCTTCAATCCTTCAAAAACGCTAGGTGTTTTTTATGAAACCATTGAAGCCAGATCAGTTTTAGTTTAGTTTTTGACCAGAAATGAGGTCTGGTTTTTATACCTTAAAACAGTGCAGAGTGACTTTCAGCTGCTTCTAAATGTCTCCCAGGCATTCAGTGCCACGAGAGAGGCCGCAGCAGGCCCGTGGCCATGCCGAGTGCCGCTGACCCTCAGAGGGATGCGTCCGGGGTCTCTCGGAGGGTTTGCTCTGAAGTGGTCCAGACTCCGAGACGGGAAGCCAGGCTTCAGCCGCGCCACCTTATAATCGTCCATCCCCTACAGGTGCAGCTGGAAATTGAAACCAGTATTTCATTCAAGCCTGCAGTGAAAGCCGGTTTGAATTAAATGATTCACGTTTCGACTGAAGAGCTGGACAGGAGAGTGGCTGAGCATCTGTGTGTGTGCCGTGTGCTTTCGCTTCGGGTCGATCGAGAGCTCTGCATGACGAGAGGTTTTCCGAGCAGTCTGTAGGTCTCCGAGTAACTGCGTGACCCGTGTTTGGATTCCGGCCCCATGACTTGTCCTTGGTTTACTGTCCTTTCTGCTCTACCCAGCGATGTACACGCTCCCGGTCTCAGGGGCAAGGCTGGTGTTTTACTTCCAGTAAATTCAACTCAGATGTTTAATCTTGAGCACCTTCTAAGGCCTAGAAGACCCCTTCTAGTTGTGGCTGATTATTTACTTTGCTGTCAGCGTCAGTAAAATCAGATAATGTTTTAATTTTTCTCTGGCATGATTAGGATTAATTGTTCATTGAAGTTCTTTCTTCCTTTAGTCGTTACATACTGGGGGATCCTTGTTATTTCTGTTTCTGCTCCCACCCCGCTTCCGCTCACCTTGTCATAGCTCAGTGCGGGCCCTTGAACATCCAGGAGAAGTTTGAAAACTATAAGATGACCCAATGTCATGCCAGGTCCTGCTGCATTTCTCGACGTTACAGAAAATGTGGTAAGGGTGATGATCTAGGTCTTATTTATTTATTTATTTATTTAAATATATATATTTAAAGATTTTATTTATTTATTTGACAGAGATCACAAGTAGGCAGAGAGGCAGGCAGAGAGAGAGGAAAGCAGGCTCCCCGCTGAGCAGAGAGCCTGATGCGGGACTCGATCCCAGGACCCTGAGACCATGACCTGAGCCGAAGGCAGCAGCTTAACCCACTGAGCCACCCAGGCGCATGATCTAGGTTTTAAAACACAGCCAAGCATACACTTTCCTGCATTGTTTCTATTCCTTTTCCCTGGCTGCACAGGGCCGGGCAGGTGTGCCTCTCCTCTTTCTTTCTAACATGTTGATTCCCGTGTCTGGGCAGATCGTCTGAGTTGGTGGGGTCTGGGAGCTGCCTTGTGCAGACCTGCTCTCCCTCCACACCCACCTTCCAGCTCACAGCTGCAGAAAGGAAGTCAGTAGCGAGCACATTCTGGGGACTACTTGGTGATCAACGAGAGGCCTTCAGAAACCTGTGCTGCCCCTGAGTCCTAAACACTTGCATTCCCTTTGTAGCCTCGTAAGTGAGCCAAGGTAGTACTTGTCCTGGGCCTCAACAATGACTAAGGGGAGTCATTTAAAGTCAAAAAGTTCTTCGAGCCTTCTGAACTGCCATCCCCCGCTGGTGTGGCCATCTGCCTCCCTCGCCTGTCCATACGCCTCTCATTCCGGGCCAGGCTTCCTCATCTGGCTGGGAGTCAGCTCGCTGCCTGTGGCCTGGCTTTCCACACGGCTGGCACATCACGACCCACTGCGTCCGTGGGGAAGGGGCTCTGGGCCCCGACTTGCTCTCCACGTGCTGCTGATGCTCTCCTCTTCCTGATTCCTCCCGAGGCCACTGTCTCCCCAAGTCAGTTTCTAGATTTCTGGAAACTCTCCAACTCATGGCAGGCAACGAAATAAAAAATAGATAAGTGTGAGCAGATCAAACGTTAGAAACTTCTGTGTGTCAAGAAAAGTCCCCAAACAGTCAGCAGTGAAAAGGAAATCTGTGGGATGGGAGAAAATAATTGGAATTCATATATCTGATGAGCGGCTTGTATCCAAAATACATACAGAACTTGTCCAACTCCACAACAGAAGAATAGTCTGATTAAAAAATGGGCAAACAGACAAGAATAGACGTTCCTCCAAAGAAGATCCACCAGTGGCCAACAAATCCATGAAAAGATGCTCCACATCACTCATCACTAGGGAAATGCACACCCAGACCCCAGCGAGCTGTCAGCTCACACCCGTCAGGAGGCCACTGTCCAAAGGACAGAGAACAGCAGGTGCTGGCAAGGATACAGAGAAACCGGGGCCCCCGAGCACTGTTGCAGGCGTGGAAAACGGGTTGGGGGGGAGGTTCAGGTTCAGCAGAAAACTTAAAATAGGATGGTCACATGATTCAGCAGTCCCACTTCTGGGTGTTCATCCAAAAGCCTTGACATCAGGATCTCTGAGAGACTTACCTGCCCAGGTTCTGTTACAGCATTTTCAGAGATGTGGCCAAGATGTGGGAGCAACCCAGAATGTCCAGCAACAGATGATGGAAAAGCAAAATGTGGTCTGCACACATGGCGGACTCTTATGTAGCTTTAGAGAAGAGGGCAGTCCTGACATCTGCTGTGGCCTGGGTGGACCTCGAGGACACGACACTCAGCGAAATAAGCCAGTCACGAAAGGGCAAACGCTGCGTGATTCCACTTCTGTGAGGAATCTGAAGTAGTGCAAGTCATAGAAGCAAAGCAGAACGGTTGCCAGGGGCTGCGGTGGGAGGAGGGAGAGCTTGTGTTCAGTGGGTGTGGTGTTTCAGTATCACAAGATAAAGAAGTTCTGGAGATCTGTTTGCAATGATGTAAATGTATTCAACACCACTGAGCTAAACACCTCATGATTATTTATTTATTTATTTTAAATTTTTTATTTTTTATAAACATATATTTTTATCCCCAGGGGTACAGGTCTGTGAATCACCAGGCTTACACACTTCACAGCACTCACCAAAACACATACCCTCTCCAATGTCCATAATCCCACCCCCTTCTCCCAAACCCCCTCCCCCCAGCAACCCTCAGTTTGTTTTGTGAGATTAAGAGTCACTTATGGTTTGTCTCCCTCCCAATCCCATCTTGTTTCATTGATTCTTCTTCTACCCACTTAAGCCCCCATGTTGCATCACCACTTCCTCATATCAGGGAGATCATATGATAGTTGTCTTTCTCTGCTTGACTTATTTCACTAAGCATGATATGCTCTAGTTCCATCCATGTTGTCGCAAATGGCAAGATTTCATTTCTTTTGATGGCTGCATAGTATTCCATTGTGTATATATACCACATCTTCTTGATCCATTCATCTGTTGATGGACATCTAGGTTCTTTCCATAGTTTGGCTATTGTGGACATTGCTGCTATAAACATTCGGGTGCACATGCCCCTTTGGATCACTACGTTTGTATCTTTAGGGTAAATACCCAATAGTGCAATTGCTGGGTCATAGGGCAGTTCTATTTTCAACAATTTGAGGAACCTCCATGCTGTTTTCCAGAGTGGCTGCACCAGCTTGCATTCCCACCAACAGTGGAGGAGGGTTCCCCTTTCTCCGCATCCTCGCCAGCATTTGTCATTTCCTGATTTGTTTATTTTAGCCATTCTGACTGGTGTGAGGTGATATTTCATTGTGGTTTTGATTTGCATTTCCCTGATGCCAAGTGATATGGAGCACTTTTTCATGTGTCTGTTGGCCATCTGGATGTCTTCTTTGCAGAAATGTCTGTTCATGTCCTCTGCCCATTTCTTGATTGGATTATTTGTTCTTTGGGTGTTGAGTTTGCTCAGTTCTTTATAGATTCTGGACACTATTCCTTTATCTGATATGTCGTTTGCAAATATCTTCTCCCATTCTGTCAGTTGTCTTTTGATTTTGTGAACTGTTTCCTTTGCTGTGCAAAAGCTTTAGTCAACGTTGGTGGCATCACAATTCCGGACTTCAAGCTCTATTACAAAGCTGTCATCATCAAGACAGCATGGTACTGGCACAAAAACAGACACATAGATCAATGGAACAGAATAGAGAGCCCAGAAATAGACCCTCAACTCTATGGTCAACTAATCTTCGACAAAGCAGGAAAGAATGTCCAATGGAAAAAAGACAGCCTCTTCAATAAATGGTGCTGGGAAAATTGGACAGCCACATGCAGAAAAATGAAATTGGACCATTCCCTTACACCACATACAAAAATAGACTCAAAATGGATGAAGGACCTCAATGTGCGAAAGGAATCCATCAAAATCCTTGAGGAGAACACGGGCAGCAACCTCTTCGACCTCTGCCGCAGCAACATCTTCCTAGGAACAACGCCAAAGGCAAGGGAAGCAAGGGCAAAAATGAACTATTGGGATTTCATGATTATTTATTTTTTCAAAGATTTTATTTGTCAGAGAGAGACACAGTGAGAGAGGGGACACAGCAGGGGGAGCGGAAGAGGCCTGAGCAGGGAGCCCGATGCGGGCGGGGCTCAATCCCAGAACCCTGGGACCATGACCTGAGCCAAAGGCAGATGCTTAATGACTCAGCCACCCGGGCGCCCCACACCTAATGATTATTATGGTAAATTTAATGTTTTGTGTTTTTTTTTTTAATTTTAAAAAATTTTTAATTAACATATAATGTAGTAGTAGCCCCAGGGGTACAGGTCTGTGAATCACCAGATTTACACATTTCACTGTTATGTGTTTTTTTTAACCTAATAAGACACACACAAAGCTTCTAATTCATGAGCTTTTTCCTGCCCACATTGTTGGAAGCCACTTGTGGTGTGGTTGGAAAGTCTGTGTTGGTGATGATTTCAGTTGCAAATGTCAGCAGAGTCAAGCAACACATAAATAACCAAGTATGTATGAGTGGCTTGGGAGAGCGCCCGGCCCGTGGTAGGTGCTGCGCACTCCTCCATCCAAAGCCTCAGCCCGGATGTGGTTTGGAGTACAGTCTCTTTTGCCCAATTAGCGGTTTACGGTGCCTGTATCACATGTGATGTTATATCCTCGGTGCACCCTGTAAGGAAACGTGTTGTTATTTCTCTCCAGCAATATATGAATCTTTATAATAAATGGGAAAATCGAGACTCTGAATTGCTTCATTTTAGTGTAGGTTAGGAGTGCTGCCAAAAAGTTATGAAAAACAACCCCAAAGTAACTTCTCAGAGGTCTTGGGCTTCAGAACTGTGTATGTGGGATTATGGATGTAGGTTCTCCCCTCCCTGGTCCAAAGATGAAGAACTTGAAGCACTGAGAGGTCCCGAGCCTCATCCATGGACAGAGCAGGAGGGCCAGAGCCGGCTCCGGGGGCCAGTGGGGCCCAGACTCCGCGCTCTTACCCGAGGAGCGACACACACGTTTGTTACGACTTCGGCGGTAGCAGGCACAACTAAAGATACACCTTGTTTGTTGTTTTGTGTGGAAGGTGTGTTTGACCGCACACTGATTGCGTGTGTGGAGTGCCAGAGCGTGTGGAAGGAGCGCATACCTGGGGGTCCTTGACCTTGTCCACCTTACGTGGGACAGAGGCACCCTCCCCTGTGACTCTTCCTTTCTTCGGGTGCCTGTCTTCTCCCCAGCTCTCACCGTGTGGCTCTGCCCTGGTTGCCAGTGACCTGGTGGTGACAGCCCTATCCCAGAGGCCTGGGGAGGGAGCCTGGGCCCCTGCACCCCCTGCACGTGAGCAGGGCAGGCTGGAGGCACTGGAGAGTTGATGCCCTGGGATCAGCCCCGTCCCATATGTGGGTGGGACTCCGCCACCTCCCCTCTCTATAGGGCCGTCCTGCGGGCGTCGTGCTCCAGGCTCTGCAGCTACAGTCCAGGCATGAGTGTATGCTTTCCTGCCTTTCTTCTCTTGCTGCTCCCCCCCCTCCTCTCCCCAGTAGGCTCTGTGTGTCTGTGACCACGGCTCAGCAAGTGTCCTGCCACAGCCACCCTGCAGGACCTGAGTGTTGTCGGAAGCGCTGAGCTGTAGGGTTCCAGGACTCCTCTGCGATAGGACCCCTTTCTTCTTTCCCAGCAGGGGAGGGCGGACCCCTGATTTCTCCTCACCGCTGTGGTCAGGCAGCCCTCATGCCTCATCACGGATGAGTGCTGGGGGCCCGCAGAGAACACTTCTGTGTAGGTTCGACGGCGAGTGTTACCGGTCATTTTCTCTCCCCTCACTCATGGAAGGACGTCAGCCCTGGTGACCGGTGGCTGTCCCGGTGTGGGAATAGGTCTGTGTCTCTTTTCTTTCACTGGGGTAGTTTACCCACAGCGGACACTGTTGTGCAGTGTCAGTGTTTGCCTCACTCCTCTCTACGTCAGCCTCTCTGTCCGTCCACCCAGGGGAGCGGGGAGCGGGTCAGCATTTCATGGTCTCCAGGAAAGTGTGTTTGGGGAGAGAGATTTCCAGGGAAATCCCATGTACCGCTCCCATCATCCTGCCCAGAGATTAGGAGAATTTGGGGAGAACTCCAAGAATCTTGAGGAAACCCGAATGAGGTTTCCAGAAGGGGTGAAGGGGTGAAGGGAAGGCAGGGGAAGCAGGGGAGGAGGGAGGAGGGGGCAGGGGAGGAGGGAGGAGGGGGTGGGGAGAAGGGAGGAGGCGGTGACCAAGACTGAGACCCAAACTGAGCTGGGACTCTTGTTTCTCAGAGTCTCTGCTAGAGATACTTCAAGGACCCAGAGAGAATCGGCTGCATGGCCCATCTAGAATGATCTGAGGTCTGAGACTCTCAGGACACCTCCATCCCATTGGGACAGGGCCAGGGGGACATCCCAGGGGGACATCTCAGGAATAATCTGTGTGGATGGTGGCTGAGGATGGGTTCCTTCCCTCCACAGATGCCTGGGCACTTTGGGGTACTGTGAGCTGGGGGAACCACAGGGAGGAGGGATAACCCTGAAAAGCATGAGGCTCTGGTGGTCTGGGGACCTTGGTAAGTAATGAATCTCATTACTCGGAGAGTTGTTTGCTGATTGATTACTGGCCTCTCAGGATTGAGAGTCACAGCTACTGCAGGAGGTGACCAAGGCACAGAAATGGGTTGTCTTCTCAAAATCCCTCTTGTCCTGTTTAATCACATAGTTGATACACACCTGCGTGGACCAGTGACCACAGGGAGTTACAGACAGATGACTTAGCAGCTGGCTCCTCCCAAGCTCCCTGTGCAGGAACAGAGCAATAGCTAGTGGTCCTCCAGTGGCAGGAGGCTTCTAGAAGGTCAGACGCCTCTGCCCTGGCAACCAGGTCTCATATCTTCTTAGTATCTCCGTTCTCTTCAGGGTGAAGCCACCACGGTCCACTTCCCAGCAGCATCCTTGAGCAGGCCCTGATGTCAGGCCGGCTTGAGTTCTATGTCTTCCCTCCTCAGACTGGGTTCTGAGTATTTTGTTTTATTTTTTGCACTAGGGAGTCACAAACAGTTGTCAAATTTGAGAGATGGTTGAATACGGTATCCCCATTTTGAAGATTCATAATGCAGACCAGTATGTTGAAGCTCAGAGCGTGTTTCTGACATAAAGAAATGAGTTTAGCTTTAGTCAACCTACTATTTCCAAGTGTACACAGACACAGAACATGTTTTTAATCAGGGTATGTTATTGATACTATCTGGGCCTGTTTCTCCAGAAACTGTGGATTAGTCCTCAGACTCATTAAGGACCATGATCAGGTCCATGAATCCATCTAACCTTTCCAACCACTGCGTTTCTACATCTTCAGGAGGGACGAGGGGTGTCTCATTGTTCTGAATCTCCATCTGCCACCACCTCTCGCTAATATATCAGCTGGGGGACCGTTCCTACATCTTTGCTCATGTTATCATTCTCCCAAGAAACCCTCCACCATTGTTGCTTCAGTTTTAGTGTACAAATTAAGCACATTTCATCCAAGGAATCTTTCCACATTTCTTCTATTATTTTATTAATAACAAGGGCTAACACTTCATACATTTGCTCTGGCTAAAGCCCTTGTGCATTATTTCACTTAGCTGTTAGCATCCTCTGAGGGCGGGTATCTGACTAGTTTTATTAGACCTCAGCTTCCTCTTCTGCAAGATGAGCTCCAGATTCTCACCCGGGACTGCTCACCTGGTATGTAGCAGGCATTTAACTCAAGCCGGCTTCCATCTGAGTTCAGAGCCTTCCCTTTCAACCAATAGGTTGTCTCTTGTCTCACAGAAAATCCTTATCTTATCAAGTCCCTATAAAGGTTTGATCAGGCTAGTTTTGTTTCCTTATTGTCTCTTTAAATTCACTGCTTTACACTAAATGTCTTATCTTCAGTTAAGTGGCAAATTCAGAGCTTAAGTCAAGATGATCAATATCTCTCAGAAAATACTTGTTTTCTTCCAGGTATCTGGGGAGAGTGGCAGCTGTCTAAATCCCCGTCTCACCACAATACAAAACAAGAACCCACAAAACTACACAAACCCAGACACTGGCATAATGAGAAGACAATTAATGCACAAACTTCAAGTTGCTTTTAAGTTTAAAAAGATAAAGAAATCTCATTAAACCATCTCTCAGACTTTTTTTTTTTTTTTTGCAAAGATTTGTTACAGGCAAAGGCAGTCTGATTTAAAAACCAAAAATGCTGCACAGAATAAAAAAGAGGGGAGTGAGCAGCAAGTGTAGGTACAAACTTATTCTAAAATCACCACTGGAAGGATAGAGTTCTCCTGCTTGTGAAAATACTAGAGGAATTGTGTTAGTAGACTACAGCACTAATTAGAGGAAAGCAACTTAAAAATATGATTGCAGGTGGAGACTTCAAAAAGGGTAGCTTCTGGGGAGAAAAAGACAAAAAATAAGGGACAGGTAATTTTAAAAGGAAGAAAAAAGAAAAATTAAGGTCTTCAAAGATGAAATTTCTATAAAAATCAGAGGTTCCACAGCACTCTGCATCAACAAGAACTCACCCACCAAAGAAACTGGGCAACACTTTAGACAAAGAGGACACCAGCTCTTAGAGTAGAAATCTTCTAGAGCATCACACATGCAGATTAAATATTGTGAAACTGAACGTTTCTATAGGAAGTTCCCAGAATGATGTGAAAAATAAGAATCAATATGTCAGCTGTTGAAATTTCTAAAGATAATCATGATGCAAAAGGAAACTGTAAGTTGTGGTCCAAGTGAATTAAGTATATTCCTAAACAGACATTTATAATATGAAGAACCACCTTGAATCAGAAATTAAAAATTGGAAACAAAAGTAGAGGGAAAAACAAAACAAAACAAAAAAAACAAACAAAAACAAAAACAAAAAAAGAGAGAGAATTGAACTTGGTAAAGAATGAAGGAAAGAGATAAGACCATCTCAGAAGTGAGGATGACTACAGTGAAATGCAGTAAGGGCAACTGAAGAAAGGCAAGAAGGGAACCAACACATGAAGATAAGATAAAGGAAGAAGTAAAAAGTATCAAAGAGTAAGAGGTCGAATGGGGAGATGAACAAAGAAGAAACAATGTACGTATAATTGAAGCTGCTGATGTAGAAAATCAAACAGTCGAACAGAACTCCTATGTAAATTGTAACCCAGGAAAACTTCATGAACCTAAAAGACCTGAATTCATGTCCTGAGGGGCCACTGAGTAGCTGGGAAAGTAAGAGGCACTGTAACTTCATGATGTACCCCAGTAAGTATTAGGCTTGAAAGAGAAATATTCTGAAATTTTCAGATTTAAAAAGATTAAATGATTTAGAGCCAAAGAATCTGTAATTAGAATTCTCAGAAACAACACAAAAAGCAAAGCAACAATGGGACAATTTCAAAAAACCCAGTGAAAGAGTGGAAACAACATTTGTTTTCAGTCCAGCTGTGAAGCCTCAGGACTATAGACCACCAATGAGCTGGGGAGTTGGGTGCCCGTGTCCCCTTCTAGAGGAATCAGAGAGGGCGACCTTCATCTGAACAGAAGAACACTAGGAAAACTCCAGGGAGAGGACAGTGATGTGTGCGGTGGTCTGTCTGAGTGTAGAGAAGGCTAGGACAAGAGTGGAGACAAAGCAGAAAGACTGGTACTCAATTGTTGCCCTTTATGAGGGACAGAAATAATGGGACTGGAACCCAAGAGGAAAAGGTAGAAGGAAAAAGGAAAGAAAAGTAAGTAAATGTATTGTCTCTTGGGACATAGACGGGAGAGGAAGGATGCCAGTAAGTGCTGATAGATCAGATAGTAAGAAATTAAATAAAGGGAGCAAACTAAGGGCACCAGAAAGAACACAGGAACAAAGGTAGACATTGTAACAAAAATACAAATACCCCTAAATACAAAAGAATGAAGGTTTTAAAAATAAAGAGCAATGCATACATGTCATACTGAGAAAGGAATATAGCAAAATAACGTAAGACTCATAAAACATTATGACCAAGTTAATATTTGTTGTATCAATAATTAACATTGAACCTAACTGAAAAGATGAGGATTCCTAGGTTGTTCCCTTGTGTGGAACATAACAATTACCTAACAAGAGACCACCTACAACTAAGTGATTCAGCAGGATGAAAATGGAGACATGTGGAGGCAGACAAGGCTGGTGGGAGCGGTCAGAAAGACGAGGTTGCAGTCCTGCTATCACGGTGCTGGGAATAATAGTGGCTAACGATCTGATTCTCTAGAAGCATTAAATGTGACAGGCAAGGACATTTTCAGGTGTGAAAGCACAGTATGTGATGGAGATGTAACAAAATTGAGTATGTCTGCAACAATGAGCCCAACTAGCAACTGCGGTCGTGCAGCTGAATTCTGGGGCACGGAAGACCTGGACAGAAGCCCAGCAACACCCCTTCTCCATGCAGGACAGATCACCCTGACAAGATCAGTAAGTTTACACAACCTACGCACAAGGACAAGGGAAATCTTAGGGTTCGTATTGAATGAGATGTCCTGGTAGTAGAGAAAGCACCTTCTTCTCAAGTGGGTGTGGCCCATTCGTCCACTTAACTATATATTAGTAAATGTTAACAAACACCTGTGAGTCCCCAGAAGGGACATGTGACACATTTCTGTGATTACCTTATAATAAAACTCAAGATTATCAACAAAATCCAAAAGGAAAAAGGCACTTCCTCCCAGAACCATGTTATTAAACGACTCTTGGATGGAGGGAGAAATGCAGATTACCGTTGCAGAATTTGCAAACGCTGATGATAGAAACTACATACCAGAATCTGCATGACATATTTAAAGCAGTAATCAGAAGGAAATTCACAGTAGTAGATCTTATCAATAAAAACGAAATTACCATATGGGTTCACTTATATGTGGAGCATAAGGATAGAATGAAGGACATTAGGAGAAGGAATGGAAAAATGAAGAAGGGAAAATCACAGGGGAAGATGAACCATGGAAGACTATAGACTCTGGGAAACAAACTGAGGGCTTCAGAGGGGAGGGGCATGGGGGGTAAGGTGAGCCTGGTAGTAGGTATTGGGGGGGGGCACGGATTGCATGGAGCACTGGGTGTTACACGCAAACTATGAATCATGGAACACGACATCAAAAACTAACGGTATGATGACTAACATAACATAATAAAATAAAAAAAAATGAGTGAATGTAAATGAAGTATCAGTTTAAAAAACCAGGGAAATAAGCAGCAAAGTAAACCAAAAATGAGCCTGAGGAGGGGAGTGGTTAAGTTAAAAGCAGAGACTAATGTAGAACACTCTGTATCCAGTTGAAACCCTCTTGGCTTTGCAAAGATAATAAATACACAAAGCACTCCCTCACTTGGCTGGAAAAAAGAAAGCAGAGAAGCACAAAACAAATGACAAAGGGAGCTAACAGTTGTAACACGGGGAGGGGCATTAGGCCCCATGGGTTGGGCCGAGGGAAAGGTGGCTGCCATGCAGTTGTAGCTGATCCTGCGCAGTTCTGGTGGAGCTGGGCTGTGTCTACAGATCACCCCAGTGTGCGGCAAAGGGGCTCACCTTTTGGATCCCTGCACTAGCAAGTCACGGACCGGTCATGACTGTGGGCACGGCGGTTCCATGCGACTGAGGACGATTCCAGCCCTCAGCCCAGATCGCCAGCGGCTGAGTCCAAACGCAGTGGTCCTGCAAAGGGCATCGTGGTGGACCAGCACGCCCTGTGTGATCATCTTTGTGTTTGGTCTTCACTCTCCAGTGCTCAAGCACATTGATTTTTGACATAGCTCCGTTCCTGATAAAATGACTCAATCCTGTGCTGCCGTCCAAAGGAGCTTATTGATGAGGAATATGTGTGAAAACATCCCAGGGTCTGAAATCCTAAAAGCCATGTATGTTAATTATCGCTGCATAAGAAATTACTCCAGTCTGGGGCTCCTGGGTGGTGCAATCAGTCAAGCATCCGACTCTTGGTTTTGGCTCAGGTGGTGACCTCAGGGTTGTGAGATCGAGCCCCTGGTGGGGCTCAATGCTCAGTGTGGAGTTGGCTTGAGAGTCTCTCTTCTTCTCTCCCTCCTGCTCATACTCTGTCTCTCTCTCAAATAAATAAATTAATAAATCTTAAAAATAATTAAATTACTTTAATCTTAGCAGCTTTAACCACGAACAGGCTTGACCTGGCTGGGCAGCTCTGGGTCAGGCACTTACTAGGTTGTAGTCAGGCTGTTGCCAGGGCTGTGGTCATTCCAGCTGAGGCTGGAGGGTCAGCTTCCAGGCTCACTCCTGTGGCTGTACGCAGGGGCACTTGCTTCCTTGGTGTGTGAGCCTCTCCTACTAGGGCTTCTCCCACAGTGAGTGATCCCAGGGGGAAGAGAGAGACTCTTGGAGCAGCCTGTGAACCATGGTAGGATAGGAGTGTGAGTTTCTAGAGCTGCCAGAACAAAGGACCCCAAACGAGGTGGTTAAAGCAAGGGAAATGTATTTTCTCTCAGCTCCGGAGTCTGTAAGTGTGCGATCAAGGGGTCAGCACCATTGGTTCCCTCTGAGAGCCAGGAGGGAGAATCTGATCCACACCCCTCCAAGAGCTTTGGAAGATGTTGACAGTCTTTGCCATTCCTTGGCTTGTAGATGTTTCAACCCCACATCTGCCTTCATCTTCCCATGGCCTCTCTGTGTGCATGTGTGTTTCCGTGTCCCCATGTCACCGTGCTCATGGGGAGAAGTCCGGCCCACCATAATCATCATAAACATCTTTTTTGGAGGAACTTAATTCAATAAAACAGAGTGGAACCCTGTTGATCTTGGGGGGCTGGCAGGGAAAGGACATTCTTTCCTGAGGGCTGTGTGGGGGAACAGCTGGGTGGTGGAGTTCTCACGTGTTCCCTTGCATTTTTCTACACTTCCAAGATGTCTTGCCTACACAAGGATTAATAATTCCCTTGTCTGGGAATAGTTTCCCGAGCACACTGGGAGGCATGATGCATTTCCTCTAGGCCCTGTGACTTTCGGCAGTGTTACCAAGATCGGCCAGGATTAGGAAGTCTACCGAGGTCGGTAAACCGTGGCTAAAGCTTCATTAAAATTGAGGACATGGAGCAGCAGCCGCCGCCCTACAGGAGAGCTGAGGGGAACGGACTGAGCTTCCAGGTCTTAAGAAATTCAGCTGGAGGCTTTATGAAGTTTTCTTCCACAGATAAAGTGAAGCCGACCAACCACTTCCATGTGAAATCGTGATAAACTGTTGAAATTCTGGGTTTAGGACGCTAACCATACTTATCTGCTACGTTGTCATCCGAGAATTCCAAAGAAATGACCCACATTGCTGCTGCTGTTGCCACCGTTGCTCTGCCGTGCCAGCTCTCACCCTCCGTGGGCCAGTGTTTTAGGCATTATACTGTTTGGATCTGCAGATGGTCTTCCTGGGCGGCAAGAGTGGACCAGCTGGACCCGAGTAAGGAGCGGAGGAGCATGGGTTGGTAAGTGGAGGATCTGAAGTTCGCAGCTGACATCCACCTGCAGAGACTGTGAATCTCAGCTGAGATGTTCTGCCTGCCTTCCGGCAGGGCAGGGAGTCACCGCATGCCCTTGAGTAGGGGAAGGAAGTTTGTGAGGTCCGTAGAAGACATAATCGTGGTTGTCCTTCATCCTAAGCAGAATACGAGGAGGTGTGTTGTCCCATGCCTGCAGTCAGTCTGTGGGTTCATAGACCAGCAGTCCTGCATGGCTGATTTCTTTAAGTCGCAGGCTTAACATTTCCAATCTCTCTACGTTCTCTCTCATCAAAGGCCACGGTAATCTTAGAGACACCATCGATGACACAGTGTTTGTCTGCCGCTGGTTAGGCAAATGGCAAACCAGAGTGCCTGCTCAGGGAAATTAATGCTCTCATTTGTCACCAGCCCACACAGCAAAACCGCTAGTGCCCTTTCTTGCTGATTGACTAATGGCTTTGAGGAAGGGAACTGATAGGTAGAATGCTTCTGCTGGAAGGAGAAACTGATAAAGGGATTGACTACCCAAATCTTTTCCATTTCAATGAGATGTTCTCTCTGCTCAAATTAAATGAGCTTGTCAAAATAAATAAGAAGGCATGGTCACTGTAGATGGTGGAAGCCAGGTGCTTAGTAGAGGAAATCAATCTGGGGATGGGGAGATTTCTCTCTGTGCTAGGCAGGCAAGTCTCTGGTCCCATTCACTTCTTATCTTTCATGCTTTCCATACAAATATCACCTTTTGAGGCCAACTTTGATGTCCTGTCTTGGAAGCCAGAGCTTCCTTTTTTGACCTTCTACCGTTTGCAGCCTGTGCCATGCAGTCTGGCACTGAGTTAACTTTTGAGCTCTTGTATAATTCTCCTGCTACACTTCTTGAGGCTGTCGATCATGTCTTACATGAGGCTGTACTCCCTGCCCAGAGCGCCACACCGAGGAGACTACAGGGATGCCCACAGAACTGCTAATTGGTTGAACCTGGCAGGTGGAGCGTTCATCTGATTTTTGCTGCTCAGCATCTGTTCCTGGCCTTCCTGGGACTAATCATACAGAATAATGCCCCCAATGGTTCCACCATTACCCACCATGTGCTTGGTGTGGGACTGACCATTCCTCAGTCAGTTAAGCTCATTCTGCTGGCGACAATGATTGGTTCAGGAGGGGCAGATGACTAAAGGCAACAACCAGAGTAAGCCTCGTAGACGTCTCTAGAATGTGAGTTAGGGTGACTTGCATGTCCTACCCTTGGAAACTACTAGGCATCATCCCATGACCAGGAGGTGAGCTGGCATTCCATGAAGGCAGAGTAGAGAGATGTTTGAGGCCTCCATTGAACCACTGGCTCAAGGCAAGCGTGTGCACTTTACAGTTTGAGTAACCGGTAAAATGATCTGTATGCTTCAAGCCAGTTTGATCTGTGCATTCGTTACAGTCACCAAATGGTGACCAAATGGATACAGGAGATCCATGCGACTCCCAGCCACGCCTCTTCATGTGACGCTGTACGCCTCCCCGAAGACCAGATGTCTTTGAAAGGAACCCTATTTGAACAGTTTCTTTTCCTCATGATACCCATACCCACTCGACGTTTGGAAGGAGGATGTCCCAACATTCCTGCACGCTGTAGGGAAAGCAGAGTATTCAGGAGCAGAAGTAGAAAGTGAACTTCCCCACTCCTGTACCTCTCTCCCTCCGTGGAGGGTTTCCTGGAACTTTTGAGGAAAACGGAGAAAGAGTAGCAGGCGGAGAAGGGACAACTCCAAACTTGTTTCCACATTTCCCAGGTTCTTCTGTTCACCACCCCGCCGCCCCGGGCTTGGCTCTGCTGAGGGCATGCTCTCCTCCTCTTCTGGCTAAGCTCTCCAGTCTTTTCCTTCACATCCTCCTCACCGCCTCTGATCACACGTCACTCACCTGAGAACTGCTGACATCGTCGAGGGGGTGATTCTTCGTTGTAGGGCTTTCCTTACACGGCAGGCTCCCTGGCCTCCACTCATCAGACGCCGGCACCTCCCTCTCCTCTCCCCAAGGTGTGCCGACCAAACGCGTTTGCCGACATTGCCACACATCCCCCAAGGGTCACAATCACTGTCCCCCGGACCCTGCTGAGAACCTCTGCTCCACGGGGAGAGGATGGGGTACACTGGAAAAATGACTTGCCTCTGATATTCCCTCTTTGGAGACTCTGACTTGTCCCTTTAGCAAGTGAATCCACTCGCTCAGGATCTCCGTTCTGAAATGACAAAAGAATCAGGAGTAGGACTCAGTCCCCCCAGCCTTGTGCAGAACCTCTCGCTTTCTGTGGGCAGCCAGCGAGCCAGTAGGCTATGGAAATTGTGTTGCCCCCTGCAGATGCTCATCATAAAGCAGGAAAACGTAAACCAGCAGTGCTGGTTTGAGTTTGTATTGTCTTAGGAAAAGAACAATAGAGCGGACACTACTATTTGTCAAGCATCTGCGTGTACCAGCCCGTCACTGAATGCTGTTTCTCCAACCTAATCATCACAGCGGTGTTTCAAGGTCGGTGTTACTGCTCCATCATATCAAGATAGCTAACCTTCCTGAGCCTGACTCTTTGTCTTAGGAATCCAACTTGCATGTGCCAGATTCAGAGCTCACACAGTTTTCCCCCTACCGGACTGACTCCGTGGGGATGGACATCTTCTCTATGCAGCAAAGGGCCTGAAGTCTAGGCACGTGGGAGGGGAGTGCTGGGAGGCCAGGTGCAGACAGATCCCTCCCACAGCAATAGTGACACTGCCAGGACGGTGGTAGCTTTGCCTTCTCCTGTCTCCTGTCCCCTGTCCTCTGCAGGAGACACTCATCCTTGATTAGCCAGACATTGTCAGTTGGGTCCCGGCCATCATTAAATATGCACAGAGATGGGCAACTTCAGTGCCCAGGGCTGAAAAAAAGAAAAAAGGAAGGCCAGATAATTCAATTATGTTGACCTACTGGTATAGATACAAGATGATTTAGGAAACAAAAATACCAACCTTTAGCTTTCTAGCTTTACAATGAGTCATAAATGGTCCCAAGTGGATAACTGAGCTACTCTCTGAACAAAACTGAATTGTGTTAAGTATTTTGGAAAATGTAATGATTCAACTACAGGGACTCCGCATCCCTCAGAAGCAGTTGGCATCTTGCTTGTCTTCTAGATCTAATTTGCAGCTGGAACGCGATTGTGAGGGAAGAGTATCATTAACGCTTATCATCACATACCACGTTTGCGCAACGCCGCGCGTGGGTGGAATCAGCCGCACTCATGTGGGTGTTTTGTGGGGCTCGGTGATCCGCTCGGGGCTTTTCCTTCCAGCGCTGCAGCAGGTGCACGAACGGGAGGCTCAGGTGTGGCCACTCTCGGGGAGAGGATCTGGACAGGGAAGCAGCCTGGAGGCCGACGCTGGCACGCTTAAGCAAGCCTGATTTTGGAGTTCTTGGCACTGGCTTTGCCTTTTCTGAGGCCAAGTGTTTGTGGTGGCTGAAATCCTCGCCTCGGTCCTCCGGCTGCATGGTTGGAGCGAATGGGAGCAGACTGTCCCAGCCCTGCAGCCGGAGGCTCCAGGAGCAGGCCTGAGTGGAGTTTTTACAGGAGTGTGGTTCGTGAGGCCTGGAGCCCAGGCCAAGAAAGAGTTCTTTATTTATTTATTTATTTATTTATTTATTTTCAGCATAACAGTATTCATTGTTTTTGCACCAGATCCAGTGCTCCATGCAGTCCGTGCCCTCTCTAATACCCACCACCTGGTACCCCAACCTCCCACCCCCCGCCACTTCAAACCCCTCAGATTGTTTTTCAGAGTCCATAGTCTCTCATGGTTCACCTCCCCTTCCAATTTCCCCCAACTCCCTTCTCTCTAACTCCCCATGTCCTCCATGCTATTTGTTATGCTCCACAAATAAGTGAAACCATATGATAATTGACTCTCTCTGCTTGACTTATTTCACTCAGCATAATCTCCTCCAGTCCCGTCCATGTTGCTACAAAAGTTGGGTATTCTATTCATCCTTTCTGATGGAGGCATCATACTCCATAGTGTATATGGACCACATCTTCCTTATCCATTCGTCCGTTGAAGGGCATCTTGGTTCTTTCCACAGTTTGGCAACCGTGTCCATTGCTGCTAGTTCTTGAGATGTCTTTTGTGCAAAAGGGGAGTTTTATGAAAGCATGGGAATGGGACCTGGGGGCAGAAAGAGCTGCTGCCCCGGGGGTGTGAGGGTGATTGATTGAGTACGTGGGGTCTGGGGGAGGTAGGGACCTGGGCACGTGTCCAAAAGGACCTTCATCTGCTGAAGAAGACTCTGGGACCCTGTCCAGCTAAGGCTGTTTCCCCTCCCAGAGAGCACTCACATTCAGACAGGTGGGGGCTCCCTGGTGGAAAGTCACACACATCCCACCTTGACGTGAGGAGGGCAGGTTGTGGGGGCAGCTCGGACTTTGTCCTCGGCGTGCCTTCTGCTCCCGCATCAGCTGGAACCGGCTTGAGAGCGCAGTTTGGCTGCAGAACTGGGGGCGTCTGGCTAAGGGGACGTCAGGAAGGGTTTCTAGGGTGTGGGCCCATGCCAGCTGGTGTTGGGGATAGGCTACGGGAGTGACACTTCGCTGGGGATGTTGTCGGAGGAAGCGGGAGTGAGTGAGTGGAAGCCTAAGAGATTGTACTCGGGAGAGAGAAGACTAGCCCCAGGCTGACCGTCTTCACTGGCCGGGAAGCTCCGCAAGTCCTAGCAGGTGTGTTGCAGGGGCGTTGGTCTGGCTTCAGACAGGCTAACGGAGTGCCCTGTTCTGTCTCCACGTCTCCGGCCGCTCGCACAGGGCCTGCCCGGTGGTGGTGATGCCGGTGCCCACACCACATCCACACCGCGGGGCATCAGCCGGCTCCTGGGGGCTGCTTTTCTCTTTGAACTTTCCTGTTCACACTGGGACACCACTGAGAGGGAGGATTCTGCTGGGACTATCGATGATAGAGGACTAAAGTGGGAGCGCCCTCGGGAAACCAGCAGGAGCCACGGTGGCCCGAATCCAGCCCGGTTCCCTTCTGCTCTCACTTCCCTCCCGAGAGCCTTGACTGAGCTGGTGTTCCTCAGGCTGATCACCACCAGCTGAGCCAGCACACTAGTGCCTTCCTCAGTGGGCTCCTGGCGGGGCGGGGGCTGTGGGCGGGGAGGGTTCAGCTGGGGAGACGCAGCGAAGGCACCGCTGGCAGAGGAGGGGCTGGAGGGGTCGGTGTGGCCGGGCTGGTCACTTTACCACTGGGAGGAGCGGGGTTGCGGGACAGCCAGCCACCTCAGCTAGGGGGCTGCAGCTGCGGAGGGTGTCTGGCAGAGGCCAGAAAGGGAACGGACAGGATGGGGCAGAGGCTGGAGTGGGCGGGCGATCAGCCTCTCAGTCTAGAAGCTTCCGAGCTGCAGATGAGCTGTCTGTGCATCACCTGTATTCTTGCTTCGTTCCCCAACCACCTTAGAGGCAGGTCTGCCGGGCCAGTCACACCCGTTTTACAGAGGAAGAGAGCGGGTCCGGGTCTCTGGGGCTGGACAGGAGCAGGGGCCTGGGACACGCTCCTGCTTCCAGCGCCGCCAACAACAGCAAGAGTGGACAGGACCGGGAGAGGGTGCTCCAGGCCAGGCTGTGTGCGGGACCAGGGACCTGCCATCTGGGGAGGGCGTAGGTGGTGGTGCAACCAGAGCCAAGCCAGCAGCAGAGAAGGGGTTTTCCCAGGTCTGCAGTGGCATTCAGCAAATGCAAATGATTTTGACATCCTGTCGGGGAGGAGGGCATCTGTTACCACCTCCTCCGGCTCTTCTTCCTCCCGCCCTATGGGTTTGGAAGCTGGGGCCCGGAGGACAGCTCCTCACAGAGCTCCGCTGGAGAGCAGAGAGAAGCGCAGTGGGACAGACTTGGTCCACTGTGAACGACGTGGGGGAGTCGGGCTGGCTCTCACAGAGAACACAGAGCTCCAGAAAGTGTCAGAGAACCTGGGATCAGAAGGATGTGTCCAGCGCACATGTGTGTGAGTGTGTGCGTGTGTCTGTGCAGACACACACGTGTGCAGTGTTGGCAGGATGGGGGAGCCAGCTCTGGAGAGTCGTTGGGACCGTAGACAGCCAGCCTGAGGCCAGGGAGTGTGCAGTAGGATCAGGGGCGGGTGGGGGGTGCTGGCTGTGCTCACTGGGAAGGAGAGACTGGACAGGATCTGATAGGAGGGTGACTTGTGTCCAGATTTGCCCTGGACAGATTTGTTCTGGGTAATTATTATAGCTTCTTCTTTTGTTCGCAGAAATGTCCCCAATAAATTATTTGCTCACCCTCTCTAATAGGGAATGGAAACCACTGTGGGCTCAGATACCTCAAGCCAAAGTGCTGAGCCGAGCCAACTCTGCCTGTCCTCTGTTCCTGGTCTGACCGTGACCTTTCACTCTTCTTCTGCCTCTGGGCCATTCCTGATTTCTGGCAGAGTGTCTTCTGTGTCTCTTTTCCAGACCACTGGTTGAGGACACATAGCCCTGAGTTTATAGTAGATAGAAACTAGGTGCTGTCCCAGAGGCCAGGGGCTTGGTCCTTCCTGTGACTAATTGTTCATTACCCTTGTGCCTCCAAGACCCCACGTGCCTCCTCTCTCCGAGCGTGTGTGTGCTGTGACCTCCCCACGGGGAGAGCCCACTTGCACACTTTGGGACAACTGCGGAGGGAGTGGAGGTCACTATCCAGGGATTGCGTATTCACCGAGCGCGAGGGCACATTGCTGTTTTACATTCAGTATGCAGATAGCTGTATGTCTTGACTAGCTTCAAGGAGGGCTTGGAAAACATCAAAATAGAACTCTGTCTGAAAATGTACTACGGCTCCGTCTCCAAAACCTCCACACCTTCCGTCCTGAATATCTCAGCATCTCTCAGGCAGAGCCTCTCTCCTCTCTCCCCTGCTCTGCATGACAATGACCAAGTGCGGGCTCCTGACCCCGCTTCACACACTGATAGCGAGGCCGTGACCCCTCGCCCACTCCAGGCTCTGGCCATTCACCCCACTCACGTCCCTCTGAACATTTGGTGACAGTCATTAGTAGCACTTCTGCAATAAGCATTGGGTTTTAACCCCAGGGTCCTGCTTAGTGGTTGGGTAACCTCAGGTGAGAAATGTCTACTTTTTGAAACTTGGTTTCTTTGTGTGGGAGGAGCGCACCCAGGGGCCCTTGTTTGTGGGCGGTCCCCACGGAGCCAGGCTAAGGGGCTGCCGGGGTGGGGGTGGGGGTTGGTCCATGAGACACACAGGTGGAGGGGAGCACTGGGTACCCGAGTCTAAATGAGGCCTTGGCTTTTACACGGTACACCTTGCTTGTCCCAGCCCTACCCCCAGAGTCCATGTGTCGTCAGCCAAAGTTCATCATTAAAACCCATTACCAGGGCGTCTGGATTCCTGTGCTCTTCTGTGGCCCAGGTGGCAAGAGCCTGCCCCTGTGGGAGCCCACCCTGAACTTCTCTGCCTCCAGGGTTCTTTCCTCCCGAGATCGCTTTGTGACTGAGGGAGAGTTCTCCAAATATATTCCCGAGAAAACAAAGCTCTGTACCTGGTCCCTTAGACTTTCCAGAAAGTTATTACTGGCTGTTTCTTGATGCTTTATTTTAGAGAATTCTCTGCCCAGCGTGCAGGCCTGGCTCACCCTGCGGAGGTCAGTCGCAAGTGCCACAGAGTTCATCGTGGAGCCACTGACCTCTAGCAGGAGGCCTGTTAGCGAAGGGACATGTGTAACCACGGGCAGCAAGCGTCATAGTGTTCGATGTCTCGCCGCCGACTGACTGATGCGGGAGGCCCCGGGCAGGGGTCCTCTAACTGTTTCCTTTGAAAAAGTCCAGGCGTTCCCTCTGTTTGATGGAACTCAATGTCCAGTGCCTACAAACTGAACTGCAGTCTTTACTGTCACTTTACACACGTTCAGTTTTTAAAAATTGGGTAAAGACACGTCCCTTTTTAAATTGAAGAGAATAACCGTGTAAAATCTCCCATTTTCAGGCTAATCACTGGAAACAGGTTTCCTGTGCTTAGAAAAAGCATGGAAAGGACACATACCAACATGGAGATGGTCGTTTTATAATTTTTTTTTTCAATTTGTTTCCCCTTTTCCTCTCAACACTATGTCCCAAATAAATGTATCTGGTGTATTTAACTTTTTCTCAGGTTCCGTTGTCTGCTTTCTGGGTCCGCACTGCTCGCCCCCGTTCAGCGGCCTGCACGTTCTGTTGGACTCGCACGGTTCTGCCGCCCCGGCTAACTGCATGCCCCGAGTTTCTGGTTCCTCACGTCACTGCCGGTGTCTTGAGCGGCTGCACAGGTGTTAACTCCTCTCCAGGTGGCTTTTGACCAGTTGGAAACAGAAGACGTCGGGACAGGTTAGATTTGCTCTCCTTCCCCTCCTGCTCTGAGGAGTGCGACCCCTGCATGGCCTGTCCCAGAAGCATGACATCTCGGGTCACTTCAGGGCTCAGGAGACAATGCCCAGGGAAGTAACATCTCACCTGACACCCTTCCCGTTCTTGCCGCCTCTGATCCTGGAGCAAGAGGTGACCACGAGGTGGCAGGGTCACACACGCCTTTCTGTGGGCGATGCTTTGGGAGCTTTGTGTGTGGGGAAGTCCCTTAGGGCGTGAGACCTTCCCAAGCTACGTTGGGGCCACCAGCCGGAAGCTGGGGGGAGGCCAGGGGGAGGGGGTTCCCATGTTCAGGGGTGTGGCTCGGCAGCTTAGTGGGGAGTCTCGGGGTCTGTGCCTCCAAAGAGCAGCGGCTGCTTGGGGTCTTGATTGGCCTGGGGTTTGTCTCATCTGTGGCTAGCAGACGCTGGGCGCAGTGCTGTGGGGTGTACAATGCAGACAGGCTCTCTGTGGCTGAAAATATGCTTATTTGGTTTATGTTTAAAACAGCTGGAAATGTAAAATTTTGAGTTTAGTTGCTGGTAGACTTTTCAGTAAGCCACGTGCGGCCCACCGTACGGCCATCTTTGCCAAGTAACATCGCTTCCCATGGCTTCCCATCCTTTGCCATCTGCGGGGGGTTTGAGGGCTTTGGGGCTGATCTGGTGCATGATGTGGCCACCAGGTGGCAGAAGCACACACAGCTTTAATCTCTCTGCTTTGATCCGGTCACCCATACATATAGCTTCAAGTTCCAAAGAGGGGAGACTTGGGGTGACTGCAGATTGTGCTGTATCGGGTCATCGCGGAGCTCCTCTAACCTCGGAGGGTCAGGCAGACACTGGGCTCTGGTCAGGGACCCCCACTTCAGTCTGTGGCTTGAGACAAGTCCTACTCACGCTCCACCTCTGCAAGAGGCATCATTGAGGCTCTCCTGTGGGGTCCAGGTGGGCAGTGGAGCCCAGGATTTCTTTCTGGTTCATTGTCACCATCCACAAAACATAAGTATGGCACTGTTTAACGTTTTTGAAATGAAAATATATAGTATCTTTTTTATTTTGATTAGGAAAAAGGCTTTTTACTTATTTTTATTTTTTTAAAGATTTTATTTTATTTATTTGTCAGAGAGAGAGAGAGAGTGAGAGCTCAAGCAGGGGGAGTGACAGGCAGAGGGAGAAGCAGACTCCCTGCTGAGCAGGGAGCCTGATGTGGGTCTTGATCCCAGGACCTTGATCCCAGGACCTGAGCCGAAGGCAGATGCGTAACTGACTGAGCTACCCAGGCATCCCGGGAAAAGGTTTTTTAAACAAAAACCAGAAATGATCAACATAAAAGAATGATACACCTAATTGTTTTAGAGATAATAATTTTTAAAAGATTTATTTGAGGGAGAGTGTGTACATGAGGGTGCAGGTGTGGGCATGTGGGGGGAGAGGAAGAGGAAGGAGAGAGAGACTCAAGCAGGCTCCCCACTGAGAGCTGAGCCTGATGCAGGGCTTGAACCCATGACCGTAAGATCATGACCTGGGTCGACACCAGGATCTGGAAGCTTCACTGACTGAGCCCCCCAGGTGCCCTTAAAGTTAAGAATTTCTACCCATCAAAAGACAGTGTAAGTATCTTTAAAAATCACAAACTGAGAGAAGATATTTAGGACACACATAATGATTCAAGTATTAATATCAAAATATATTTAAAATTTCTTCAGGACAATAAAAAGATAAAGTAGAAAAATGGGCAAAAGATGGGGACAATTTACAGTAAAGGGAAAAAGAAGTGGCCAATAAACATGTGAAGACCTAGTCCATTACGTTATTGATCAGACTGGCAAAATTCAGGAACCTGATCATATGACATGGCAGGAAGGATGTGAGCCAAGAACTTGTCTGACTCAACTGCTGGTGGAACATTATCTGACACGATTGCTTTAGTTTAACAACATTCATGTTTTCTTGTAATTTGAATATCTACCTATCCTGTGATTGATCAGAAGTGATTCTCTTCTTAGATCTATACTCAAGAAAAATGCTTTGACATGTGTGCCTGGAGAAAATATTTACAGCGGCACTATTCTTATTACGAAAAAACTGGAAGCAATCCAAATTCCCATTGAATTTCCAGTGAAAAAGAATAGATTATAGGTGGGCCTTATAGATTATAGGTGAAACCTCTGAATTTTCTTTAGAGAGAATTCATACAGCAAGGGATGGTTTTAGAATGAGGATTTGTGCTGGGTGTGGATGCAGATTCCCATGTGTTGGAGGGAGGCACGAGCTGTCAGCTGTCAACGCCTCAGAACCTCTCAGTAAAATGTGTTGAACTAGAAGAGTGAAGCTTATTAAATTTCCTGCACTCAGAGCTTCATCTTGACAGTCTCGTATGGTCTCAGAAGGACACCGTTGAGGGAGGATTTTCATAGGATTTGAGTACCCAGGCTGGCCGACTTTAAAGTGGGCCTGTGTGATGGTTAATTTTGTGTGTGAACTCAACTGGCCAGGGGGGATCCAAATTAAACACTGTTGCTATGTGTGTCTGTGAGAGTGTTTCCAGGTGAGATTAACATGGGGGGGGGGGCAGAGGGAGAGGAAGGGAGAATCTCAGAGTCCCCACTGAGCACAGAGCGCAGTGCAGATGCCGGGCTCCAGGCGGGGGCTCAGTCTCACGACCCCAAGCTCAGGACCCTGAGCTCATGACCTGAACAGAAATCAAGAGTTGCTCATGTGACTGTCCAACCGACTGAGCCACCCAGGCAGCCTGAGGTGAACATTTGAAATAGTGAACTCAGTGAAGTAGATTGCCCCCTCGTCCCATCTGTTTCACTGAGGGTAAAAAGAGGTAGGGGAAGGAGGGGAAGGAGGAATTCGTCCCTTTTTTACTGGCCTCGTAGATTGAGCTGGGGCACCTTCCCTCGTCTTTTCCAGCCCTTGGACTGAAATTTATACCATGAGCGCCGCTGATACTTTGGTCTTTGGATTGGGGCTAAACTATACCACCAGCTCTCCTGAGTCTCCAGGGCATAGACAGCAGACAGGGGACTTCTCAGCCTCCATAATCATGTGAGCCAGTTCCTCATAATAAATATCTTCTCTGTCTGTCCATCTGTTTATCTGTCTGCCGTCGCCATCTCTTCGTCACTTCCTCTGGGTCTGTTTCCCTGGAGAACCCTGGCTAAGACAGCCCACCCTACAGGGTACTGACTGGTAATGGGGCAAGTTTATATCATAATAACTTCAGACTGGTGGGCACAGAGAGCCGAAGGTCTCGAAGAGAGTGTTAATGGGCAAACTGTAAGTCCTGAGAAGTTAAGTTTTTATGGTTGGTTTGCAGAGCTGTGTTCCTGGAGCAGTGATTCCTTGGAGCAAACGTCTGATAGATTTTCGCTTGATGCTAACATATTGTTCAGCAGGAATGAGAAAGTATGTTTCTTCCAAATGTTTAGCCCAGAAAGAGTAAAACATGTTTATTCTCAGAATTGTCTGGCACAGCAATAAAGTATGTTGGTTTCAGTTATTTCTCTTCCCCATTTGATAGTTTTTAAGCCTAGCTGGAGGATAAACCACAGTCTTCTGGGGACACGATCAATCCTGGTCTGTACCACTGTTTCCTGTGTCATGGGTACAGCTAGAGTATCTCATAGGAGGCATTCCAACCTTTGTAGATGTCCAAGGTGCTTGTGCGTTTCATTAGAAGATCGCTCATTGGATCCTTTGATTGGATAGTAGCTGTGTAGCAGCCCTAAAAACTGGAGACCACACACCTGAGCCCTGCAGTGCAAACACTGTGAGAAGGACTGTGGTCAGAGTGTGTAGTCCACATCAAAGCCAAATTAAACCATATAACCAAGTTAAACGAAAAGAAGATCTCATCCCTAGTCTGAAGAGCTACATGAGAATATTCCCTCAATTAGTTCATTTCATGATTATTTTTCTTTTCCAGAACTTTTGGTCATATTAAAAAATCCAAGAGAAGGGTACCTAGGTGGCTCAGTCAGTTAAGTGTCCAACGCTTGGTTTTGGCTCAGGCCATGATCTCAGAGTCCTGGGATCGAGCCCTGGGTTGGGTACTACACTCAGCATGGAGAGTGATTGTACTTCTCTCTCTCTGCTTCATCCCCCACCCCCCAGTCTCTCTCTTGCCCTGTCAAAGGAATAAATAAAAAATCTTTTAGAAAAATCCAAGAGAGATCTGTAGGTATGTAAGCAAAATATTCTTTTCATCAGTAAGTACAAGTTCTACCTTGAGAGGCCAGTCACATCTAAACAGCTCTATTTTGAACCACTACCCATGCACTTTCATAAACTCCTCTTGAGTCAAGACTATCCTGAAGACATAAATCAGTGTACAGAGAAAACAGATTCCTATACAATTTATGGGTCACAGCCAATAGATTTTTGTGATACAAATCCCAAACCAGTCATTAGGGACAATCTGATGATATATTCCAGCCAAAACATAACTGGGGATAGGCTACCATCTCAGAGCTTGATAAAATTTGAAACCACTCATCAAGTGTGGTTCTAAGCTAGGTGGTGGACATTTTAAGAATATAGATCAAGCAAAATAGATTTCAAGCAGAAAAGCACAGGTTTGAGCCTAAGGAGGGCACCTCTGCTTTCTTATAAGGTCTGTAAAAGTGAGATAGCTTCGGAATATACAGCAACTGTTCCTGCTTTTTTACTGACTTTCTTTTTGTAAACGTTCTATTATATAAGGCAACTCCTATGAAAAGCGCTTGAATGCTGTTTCTGGGGAGACAGAAAATTCCCCTTTTATGTAGAATATTACAGAGGATTTTAGATTTCTGTCTGGCTGTCCTGTTGTGTTGCTTGCAATCTTAAAAATACTTAGTCGTTGAGTCCAATTACCAAGAGATCCGACTGCCTTATTAAAAGAAAGTGCTACCAAAGGAAGATGGTAGCACAGAAAGAAAAGTGAATATAAACCAAATGGCTCATTTTCTTATATATTTTGGCTACATCATTAATAAATTATATTTCTGTATTTGACTCATACCAAAGAGTGATTAAGGATGCAAAATTATGTATTACTGATAAGGATCTTATAGGCACCAGAGTTAATGGACAAAAAGTGTCAGTTAATAATCCCCAGAACCTTACTGTATGTAAAGACTAAAGAAAATAATAAAAGCATTCAGATTAAAGCTTGAGAATCTGTGGCTCCAGTTTTCTGAATCTTGTTCCGTGTCTCTTGGGTTGAGTCTGTCGACTGCAGGCAGATGTCTACTCAATCCAAAAGTCTTTGAGAGAAACTATTTTCTTCCGGTGGTTATGCACTTTTAGAGAATTTCAAATAGTCTTCATCTTGAGGTCTGTATACAGATTTTCAATGATTAGAAAATGTTGCATGTCTTTTTTTTTTTTTTCAAGAGTGGGGGAGGCAAGTATATATTCAAGGATCAAACCTTTGAGATTTTCCTGCTGTGCTACTTAACAGTATCTGCTAAGATCATGTCCATAAGGTTTTGAAGGTCATTTCTCTCAGATGTCTCTTAAGAAAATCAATTTTCCAGGTTTTACATTATGCAGGTCTTGTTTAGGAGGATACTGAGCAAAGGCTGTGCATGTGCATGGATGATAAGACTGGATTTATTATGTGAGTCTTTTGCAGTAATTGTCCAAGTTTGCTTCCTAGAGAGAACAGTCTAGAATCAGAGATAAAATTACTACAGGAATGGGTGGACCTGCTACTAACTCATTCAGAAGTGGCATTGGGCCCCAGAAAGAGTTGTCTACATTGCCACTGAAGTCAAAGGTAACACCTAGGTGGTAGAAGTTCATGTGTCTCTGAAAACGATGCAAACATTAGCCCAAGAATACACCTGTTATTTCTATATTTTCTTAAGATTGAAGGCAATGTGTAAGTGGTATGGCTTTGCAAAACTTTTCTAGGGAGGGGGGCACACCTTTTAATGTGATTTCATTAGCAATAGGTTGGAATTCCCCAAACTGAAAACAAAGGATCAAATAAAGTTTCTACTATTGCAAGAGCTATATCTCTTTGGCAAGAAGAAGCATCAGACTATCCCAAGAATAAGCAAACGATGACCAGGAAATGTCCAAAACCCGCTGTGGAAGGTGGCTGAGTGCAAGGCACGCACACACGTCCAGAGAGAGCCTGGGGCTTGGGCTCTTATCCCTGCCCCACTCTCTGTAGATTTGCCAGGATAAGGCTGGTGATAAGTGAGGTGAGGACCGATGGGTAGCCAACAGTCTTGGTTGAATACAGTGGCCAATTTGGCTGTGATTTCATATAATTCAAGCCAGTTACTTAACAAATAAACAAGATCAAATAGTGATGATAAGCATTAGAGAAGGAGGAAGGGACAATACTCCAGAGTCATCTCAAGTGTCCAATCATCAACAAAAACCAATTGGACCTACAAAGAAAAAGGAATGTATGACTCATACGCAGGAGGAAAAACATACAAACAAACCAGGCAATAGAAACTACCTGTGAGAGGAACCAGATGTCACATTTCACAGATCAAGGTTTTAAAATAGCCCTTATAGACACGTTCAAAGACTAAGGGAAATCCTGCTTGAAGAGGTACAGAAAGATATGACGACAAGGTCTAATCAAACGGAGGCTGTCAATAGACAGAGATCATACGAGAGAACCAAACAGAACTTTGAGAATTGAAAATAAAAGAACTGAAATGAAGAAGTCACTAAGATGTGCTCAACAGTGGGTTTGAATTGGCAGAATTACCAAAATTGAACATAGCTGGACAGTGATTATATAATCTGAAAGAAAGAGAAAACGAAAAAGAGCCTCAGGAAAATGAGGAACATATTCATGTGCACCAACGTATGCATCATGGGAGTACCTAGAGAAAGGCAGCAAGAACGTGGCGCAGAAAAATATTCAGAGAAAGAATAGCTGAAAACTTCCCCAATTCAATGAAAGACGTAAATCTGTACATCCAAGAAGTTTAACAAACTCCAAGTAGGAAAAAAAAACAAAAAAAACCCCAAAAAACTATGTATCTCAACATATCATAATCAACTATCAAAAGCCAAATAAAAAGAAAATTTTGGAAATGAGAAAAATGGTTATACACACACACACGCTTGCACACACACACATGGGAAGTCTAGTAAGATTAACCACTAAGAAAGTCAAACGATACAGTGAGAAATCATTGAGGAATTAAAACGTTACACTGGAAGGTACTCACTATATGCAAAAGAAATCAGTGAAAGAAGAGCATAGGAACACAAACAAAAGATAAGAGATACGTAAAAAAATAAAATGAGAAATGTTAATCCATCTGTATCAATAATATTATTAAATGTGAATAGATTCAACAATCCAATCAAAAGAAAGATCATCATACCGGATATACAAACAAGATTCAACTATATCCTGTCTATGGGAGACATGCTTTTAATTTTATTTTTATTTTTTAATTTTTAAAAGATTTAATTTATTTATTTGACAGAGACACGACAAAAGAGAGAGTGCAAGCAGAGGGAGCAGCAGGCAGAGGCAGAAGGAGAAGCAGGCCCCAGCCAGCAGAGAGCCTGATGCGGGCCTCAATCCCAGGACCCTGGGATCATGACCTGAGCTGAAGGCAGACGCTTAACACACTGAGCCACCCAGTCGTCCCGAGACACACTTTTAAAAAAAGTTTTATTAAGTCATCTCTATACCCCATGTGGAGCTTGAACTCATGACCCTGAGATCAAGAATCATATGCTGTTCTGACTGAGCCAGGCAGGTGCCCCAAGAGCCACACTCTTTGACTCAAAAAGTAAAGGATGAAATAAAGATAAATCATGTAAACGCAATGAAAAGAAACCTAGAGTGGCTATACTTGTATCAGATAATTAGACTTTAAAATGTGTTGCTAGCGATGAGAGATGTTTAGTAATGATGAGTGGGTGACGGGTGTGAAGGAGGCACATGACGGAATGAGCAGGGGCGGCATCTAACTGATGAATCACTGAGCTCTGCCTCCGAAACTAATACACTCTATGTTAGTTCATTGACTTTAAGTAAAAAAGAAGATACAACAATTATAAACACATATACATGTAACAAGAGAGACCCAAAATATAAAGAGCAAAAACTGACAGAATCGAAGGGGAAAATAGTTCAACAGGAATAGCTTGAGACTTCAATACCCAGTTTTCAATAAAGGATAGAACAATTTGGCAGGAGATGAAAAAAGAAAAAAAAGGCTTGAACAATGTTATAAACCAGTAAGACCTGGCATCGATCTATAAAATACTTGACCAAGCAATTTAAAATAGATATTCCTCTCAAGAGCACATGAAATGTTCTTGTTCCTATGCAGGATGTACCATAGAAACTGAAAGCCAGGGGCACCTGAGTGGCTCAGTCAGCTGGGCGTCTGCCTTTGGCTTAGGTCATGGTCCCAGGGTCCTGGGATCGAGCCCCACGTTGGGCTCCCTGCTTGGCTGGAGCCTGCTTCTCTCTCTCCCTCTGCCCTTCCCCTGCTGGTGCTCTCTCACGTTCTCTCTGTGTCAAATAAACAAATAAAATCTTAAAAAAAAAAAAAAAAAGAAGAAACTGAAAGCCGTAGTCCCTAAAGAACCAATGAGTCAAGAAAGACATCACAAGGATGTTAGAAAATACTTTTAAGCGAATGAAAAAGTTGTAAATTCCTGTGTCAAAAAATAAAAAATCTCTCAGATCAATCATCTAAGTTTCTAACTTAAGGCACTCGAGGGAAGGAAATCGTAACAATTACAGTAGACATTAATAGAATAGAGAAAAATGGAGAACATTCACTAAAGCAATTTTGATTTTTTGAAAAGACCAAAATCAACGGATCTTCAGTCAAATGAGAAAAGAAGAGAGATGATTCAAATTTGTAAAACCAGATTTTTTTAAATGACAGGGGAATAATATGAACAATTAATCATATGCTGATGAGTTAGCTGACTTAGATGAAATAGAAGAGATCCTGGAAAGACACAAAGTGCCCAAACGAGCTGCTCAGAAGAATTAAAAAATCTGAAAAGACTTATGACAAGTGAAAACGAATTATTAATGAAAAACTTTCCACCAAGAAAAGCCCAATCCCAGAATTCTACAAGACACTTGCAAAATTAATGCCAATTCTTTACAAGCTCTTCCAAAGGATAGAAGAGGAAGGAACACTCCCCAACTCATTGTTCAGGGCCAGGATTACCCCGATGTGAAAACCAGACA